>NC_059115.1:73189257-74389257 GCF_020740685.1 Jaculus jaculus | reverse complement strand
TATTCTATATGTAGTATAATTGAAAATTCCTGAAATCATTTCTATTAATATAGGCTCAAAAACATTGAGATTGAATGGATAACAATATTCAAAACAAATTCAAGTTTGTAATTTTTAGGGTTACCAGTTGTGGTCAAAAGAACATGGCCTTTAGACCGGGGATTGGGGGTTAAATTTTTCCTCAACCAATTAGAAATCATTTCGCTTTGGGCAAAGTTAGCTACTGGCACTTGCTGGATCTTAATTACCTCCTGGATTACAAATAGCTAATGATCAACACTTTGTTATATGGTCCTGAGGTTTAAGTAAGATGCATAAACAAGTAAAAGAGTATCAGTCCTAGAGCCCCTGCCTAATTGTTGTTAACGTTTCCTTTGTTTTTTCTCCTTTCACACTCACAGAGGCAGCTAAATAAGTCCTTTTTAAATAAGGCTTTGTGGATTGTAACATTTTGGGGCACAGGCTCTGTTTTGGAGCTAATCAGTTACACCTTTTATATTTACACACCCCAATTTATCTGCTGGTCTCTCATTGTCCAAGAAGCAACTGTATCATCCATGTTTGTCTATAGTTGTCAATTGATTTTTTTTTTATTTTAACCAATATAGATACTGATCTTTGAAATATCATATACAGATTTCCCCTCACTCAAATAGGTACTATGAATAAATTCTTTATATCAATGAATATATACTTAAGGAATTATTATGTGCCAAAGTAATCTTTGAGCTTTTGATTGACAGAGAGAGGGGGAGAGAAAAAAAAAAAAAAGAGTCCCAACTCCTTGGAAGTTGAAATACAGATGTGAAGAAAGAATGCTCCAGGCCAGGTCATTACTAATTCTTAGTCTAGATCCAGGAAGAAGGCAAATGGATGAAGTTACATATTCAGCTAACAAAAAGTTGAAGAAAATGTGTTATTACCTTGACAAGTATACCTTATTTTTAAATTTTTTCTGACAAATATACTTTTTTACTTTATCGACATATATATATACATACATACATATATATATATATATATATATATATATATATATATATATATATATATATATATATATAAACACATAATGTGTGAAGTAAGTTTATTTGTGAAGGCATGAATGATATGGCCATTGCATTCATGACCTCACAAATATGTTTTCTTAACAACATGAACTGCCAGATTCAAGTCGAAAATTCCTGGATTCCTTAGATTTCTAGGCTGAAAATAAAGTCATGGAAGAAACAGCCCTCTGTTCCTTAAGCCTGCAGCCCTCCTTCTCAGCTCTGTCTGTCAGTGTGACAGACCTTTAGTATATGGATGTGGATATACTAGATGACCAAGTTCCACCCATACATAGCCTTTCCATTTCTCAGACCTAGAGGTATTCACACCAACTGCATAACCCGCTCACACACGCTCTCTCTCTCTCTCTCTCTCTCTCTCTCTCTCTCTCTCTCTCTGATACAAAATCCTAAGAAAAGGCCTCCAAAACAGCAGGGAAAGGATTGGGATGGATTGAATAGGGGTCTTTTGATGCCAGCTACCTACAGCTTACTTTAGACAAGCAGTGGTGGCTAAAAGGCCGGGCAGGGTAGCACATCCCTTTGACTTCATGGATATACTCCTAGTAAAAAGAAGGACCAGGGATGTTTAAATTAGGCCCATTCTTGTGGAGATTGGAGAATTGTCACCATACAGACATCCACAAAAGACCAGTGGGTCCCTGACTGGGAGAATGTGGCTCTTTGCAGGCATGGGGGCAGTTTTCAGAGAAGATTCAGCATTTGAGCTGGGTCCTGCAGCGTGAGTGGGAGTGTGCTGCGCAGAGGAAGGAAGGGAGAAAGGAAGAGCAGTCCAGGAAAAGAAACAGCATCTGGAACAACAGAGTCTGAAAGAGCGGCTTATTCAGAGCACAGTGAGATGTTCCTTGTGGCTGAAGCGTAGGGGGCATGTGGGAGACTAGAAGAGATGAGCATGACAAGTTTACAGAGGGAAGATCATGGGGGGTGGGGGGTTGAGGATGCTGAGTGTTACTCTCTCAAGTGGCATTGGAAATGATGTGATTATGCCATGTCAGGCTCTAACACCACCATTGTGACCTGAGAAATTACCTCTGGCAGCTTGTTTCTAGAAAAATAACCAAGCAGACAGTCCCTATCATCAAGTCCTGAGATTCTACCAAAGAACATTCTCCAACTTGTAGAACTCCATGAAGACCAGCAAGAAAGGAGGATGAGGTCTCAGTTGTGTAGCAATTCAGTAGTTTCTCCTGAAAGCAGTGGTGGTCAGACAAAAGGCCTAAACTAATAAGATCATACAGGGCTGGAGAGATGGCTTAGCGGTTAAGCGCTTGCCTGTGAAGCCTAAGGACCCCGGTTCAAGGCTCGGTTCCCCAGGTCCCACGTTAGCCAGATGCACAAGGGGGCGCACGTGTCTGAAGTTCATTTGCAGAGGCTGGAAGCCCTGGCGCGCCCATTCTCTCTCTCTCCCTCTATCTGTCTTTTTCTCTGTGTCTGTCGCTCTCAAATAAATAAATTAAAAAAAAAAAAAAAAAAGATCATACAAAACAGAACCAGCAGGATCCGAAGGCTGACTGGCTAAGGAAGGAGGGCTGTCTGAGGAGACCTCCAGCTTCAGCTGAGTAGGAAGCTCTGAACAGAGATGAGTCTGTCAGGAGAAAAACGGCTTCTAGAATTGACAACACACACTTCATTCTATTTGCTTAAAGTATTTTCCTACTCAGAAGCATTGTGCCCATACTGAAAAAAAAAAAAAGATTACTTTTCCCTTTTTAAATTCTTTTTAAAGCTTCCCTTTTTTAGTCTTTGTTAACGGTGTCACTTGTCACATCTTTGTGTAGTCAAAGCCTGGCATGGTCTGTAATAGAATTATGATTAAATGAAACAAAAGATAGAGTCACGGCTCCTCTAGGTTTAAAAGGTGTAATTATTAGGGAATCCCTGTTAATGGTTTCTTCCTTGGTTGCTTAAAGGTCCTATTGTAATGAATTGAAGTTGTCAATTTTGACCTCTACATAAGAGGATTTGGTCTAACCGCCAAAATTCTGCACAATGTGCCTTAGTAAATTTAAGAACTAGACATAGTTTATCTACATTTTAAAATTATCTTCTATTAGCAATATTTTCACTGACATGATTATATTTTTTTAATTTTTTTTATTTATTTATTTGAGAGCGACAGACAGAGAGAAAGACAGATAGAGGGAGAGAGAGAGAATGGGCGCGCCAGGGCTTCCAGCCTCTGCAAACGAACTCCAGACGCGTGTGCCCCCTTGTGCATCTGGCTAACGTGGGACCTGGGGAACCGAGCCTCGAACCGGGGTCCTTAGGCTTCACAGGCAAGCGCTTAACCGCTACGCCATCTCTCCAGCCCGATTATATTTTATTCTCTTGGATCACATAAATTGTTGGAAAAATCTTTTACACTAACTGTACAACTCTGAAACATTGTGGTCAACTTCAACTCGGCCATTTAACTCTACCTCTTTCTTCCAGACCCTAAAATTGAGAAAATCCAGAAGTATTTACAGATGGCTTAGAATCTAAGAGATCTGTTGAGAAGGTCAGCCTAGAAATGAGGCTTCTGTGTTTAGTCAAGGCCTGAAGATATGGATTTTGGTGCTGACTCAACATTTCAGAGAGCTACGCTACTGGGGTCTGACTTCTGACATTGTATAGTTCATTCCCTCTCCACCTGTCAATCTCTATCAGTCAGTGATTATTAAGTATAAAAGCAAAATACTATGATGAAAATAATATTAACCAGGAATGGCAGACAGCAATAAGTGGAATATAGGTACATTACCACTGATTGCTTTCAATTTAATAGAAATATTTTTGTTTCAGCAACCTAAGTTATGTAGATATCTGTGATTGTAATTGTCATACAAAAACTAATGAAAGCTCCTCTCCCTCTCCCTCTCTCTCTCTCTCTCTCTCTCTCTCTCTCTCTCTCTCTCTCTCTGTCTCTCTCTCTCTCTTTATTTTATATTCTTTCAGGCATATAATCAAAACTAAGTTATTTCAAGTAAATTGTTTTAAAGCGTGATTTCTTTCTTCCAATTATATAAACATATTAAGGATTTTCTCATAACTTTTTAAAATTATTCTTATTCTTCCATTTTTAGATTTCTAATTAAATCAAGGGGCTTTTATAAAACACATTTCTGAAAAACCTCAATTATTTGCTCTTCCTAAATGTTTTCCATTGCAAGGATTAGAGGTGATAAATCACATTCGGTTTATCTCCTACGGTTTCTTCTAGCACATTGTCAGCTCCCCTCTCACCCTTCTGTGCACACCCCCTGCATAGTAACTGCATATGGGACAGTGTAAAGGCTGTGGGATAAGTGACATTATTAGCACAGTGTGGTGGCTTTGATGTGTAGCTCTCGGCAGGGTTGCCAGAAGAGCGACAGACTTCTGCTCTACTGCAAAGTCTATTTCTCATTTGCTCGACTTCTATTAGTCCCACATTACTATTAGTGACACAAAGCCAGCACACATCATGGCTGCAAAACCTCACATCCTTCAGATTAGCTTATTATTTTGGGTGCCCGCTTTCTATATGAAAAATGAGTACTTTATTGAATAAAAATAAAGAAAATATATTTAAGAGCATAGGTACCAAAATAAGTCCCATCATTTTTGTCTCAATTCAAGTGAAAACAATGGGTATAGGGCATCTACACCAACCCTGCACTCTTGCCTCGGCTTGGAGGTGTGCAAACCCAACTCACATTCAAAGGCTGGAGCTGTCCCGTCTCTCTGCATGTGCTCATGTTTCACAGATTCAGTTTCGCCAAGTTCTAAGCCTTGAGCTAATGCTGTTCACATACAGTTTCAAAATATTTAATGGAAAAAAATTATATCTAAAATGCTGACCCTACAATGGATTAAAAGTGGGAAGGAGGGCATCAAAAGCACTCAAGATAATGAAATTTATTTCACTATGTGAATGAAGGAAAATAGTGACCAATGAGCAGTTAACCAGCAGGTTGAAAGCAGAAGCCAAACTACCTACAAGTGTGGGAACACTTTATGTGCAAGAATCTGTTAAAGGGGACTTAAAAGAACAAAAAGTACCATTTGTTCCCCTAATTAACTTTGAAGAGTCTAATTAAGGGCAACATAAAAGTCTAAGAAATGCTGGTTATTAGGCATGTACTTTAACTTGATCAGTGAGATGGTATTCTTGTAAACAAAGATGCTAATTTCACCCGGCCCAAAATAAACCTCTCTGCAAATATCTCACCACATAATCATGTGGCACCTTGGGAGCAGAATCTCTATCTAGCGCAGGCTGCCTCTGGAGGTTACTAATTCTCAGCATTAGTGGCACTTGATTTGAAAATGCAACAGAGGATAAAGGACGTTCCGATGATGTTACATGGAGATACCACTCCTCGGCCACCATTTTGTGGCAGCTTTAAGCACTGATCATTTCAATCACACATATGCCTAACTTTATCTCTAAAATCAAGACAAGGAGGACAAAATTTGAGAGCATTTATAGCCAGACTAAACTAATGTATCCCTATGATTCGAGGATGTAAGTCTTTGCTTCAAGAATATCATTTAGGTTTTAGCTTCAACTGTCAACTTTAGGAGAAATGGATAGTATTTCCCTTTCAAAAAGAATCTGTCTGTAGCATAAAGACAGTTATAATATTAGAATGAGGTAATGAAACTGTGTTTTTATCCCACTTCCCTTGAGTTGCTCCAAGTGGAGTGAGCACTCATTGCAGAATCAGAATCTCTGACTGAAAAACACACTTCCATTCAGTGAAGACCAGTACTTCATAAGAGAAATGAAAACTGGGATCTCGTCAGACAATGCTTCGCAGGGAGGCTGCACTGGGATCACTTTAAAGGGCTTTCTTTGCATTTCTTGTGGAAAAAAAAAGGAGAGAGAATGGGCGCGCCAGGGCTTCCAGCCTCTGCAAACAAACTCCAGACGCGTGTGCCCCCTTGTGCATCTGGCTAACATGGGTCCTGGGGAACCAAGCTTCAAACTGGGGTCCTTAGGCTTCACAGGCAAGCGCTTAACCACTAAGCCATCTCTCCAGCCCCCACATGTCTTCTTAGGTGAGAAGTCTGCTAAAAAACCTTTGGCCACTTTTTTTTTTAAAAAATCAGATTGGGTTTTATTTTCCCCTATTGTTGAGTTTTAGGAGCTTTTTTCTTATAAGTTTAAATAAAAGTTCCTTATCAGATATTTCTCTGACAAATATTGTTCCCAGTCTGTGGCTTATCACTATAGTCTCCTCATAATGTCTTACAGAACAAAATTTTAACAGAATTTAATGAAGTTTAACTTATCAATTTTTCTTTTCACATATAATGACTCTGGCATTGTATCCAAAAACTATTGTCAAACCCCAAATCATTTAGCTATCATCCAATATTATATTCTAAGAGTTTTATAGTTTTTAATTTAACATTTGGATATGTAATACACACAAAGTTAGCTTCTTTTTGAAGGGCTCAATGAACATGTGTAGATGCTTTTCTTTTCTTTTTTTTGTTCCATCAAGTGTATTTATTAATGCATTTCAAGTTTCGAAAAATGACACATCTTTGCACAATACTTTTATTTTTTGCAATTTTTAGTAAAAATTTCCAAAGTGAACAAAAAAAAAAAAACAATATAAAACACAGTGGACACTAAGCAGACAGTAGTAGGAGATCCCCTTTATCTTGATCTTTTTGTGTTTACTACATCTTCATCCTTGTGAGAGTTCAGTGCATGTATCTTCTCAGAAACATTTAACTGAGACTCAAAATAAAACAGAGCAACATATACCTGCCTCAACCCTACCACAGGATAACATTACAAGCCAAAAAATTTACATGTTCCAAAGATACTTTTCTTTTTAAAAAAAAAAATTTATTTTTATTTGTTTGAGAGAGAGAGAAAGAGAGAGAATGGGAATCACAGCACCTACAACCACTGCAAATGAACCCCAGACATGTGTGCCACCTTGTACATCTGGCTTACATGGGTCTTGAGGAATTTAATCTGGGTCCTTTGGCCTTGCAGGCAAGCACCTTAATTGCTAAGCCATCTCTCCAGCCCTAGATATTTTTCTTGTTTGCCTGTTTGTGTCTCATTACCTAAGCATCATTCATTGAGAAGGCAGACTTCCATTGTGCTGTTTCTATCTTTAGTCAAAGATCAGTTGGCTGTATATATGTCTACCTATTCTAAGCCCTCTATTCTGTTTGCTTGATCTACTTCCTGAGTTTTCTAAGATACTGTCCAGTTTTGATTACCATAGTTTTACAGCAAGTCCTAAGGTCATGTAGTATCATTCCTCAAACTTGCACCACATATATTTCAAGGTTCTTATACTCTGTTTCCTGTTTTCTCACTATGGGTTAACTGTGTCATATAGGGTAAGTAGCAAAAGATTGAAATCCATTTTCAATCTCAGCGACACACTTGGCATGATTGAGAAAATGATCTCTCTATACTATTGAGCTAATGGTCTGACAAGAGAAAGACTGATATTGAAAAAATGTGAGTGGGCCAACCCAGGCTTTGGGAAGACTTGTCACATACCAACCACTCAGACTGACACATCCCTAATGGTAAGTTTCAAACTCCTGCTGCAGAAGAATATATGCAAGTGGGAGGGTAGAATAACAATGCAAATTGCTCACTGCCCTGTCTCTTAAAACTTACTCATTATTAGCACGGTAAAATACCTGAAAACATTTGTGATTTCTTTGTGAGTTGTTTTATTTTTTAACAAAAATTCTGCGTTGGTGTTAAACAGATTTTCAACCCTCAACAAACCAGATGGCTAATCCAAAATTATTACATGAAATATGAATAGGAAACTAAGAACTGTACTCTGCTAAAAGATAATGAGAATTTTTTAGCATTTGCATTTTTACCAAATACATTATATTTCTATTCCTTTGGTATGTACTTTGGAATTATAACAGATAATCCTAGTGATAATTACTAAATGTCTATATTTAGGGGAAACTAGTCCATGTGTATCATAAATAATAGCACACATTGATATTTCTGAATTGCCTGTTTTTCTAGATATAGACATTTGGTAATTATCACCAAAGTTGGCATATAAAAAGGTGTTTAGACAATTTTTAAAATGCATATTGCTTACTCAATAGACCATGCACTAGTTATATTCTGCAATGAAAAACCATATTAAGGTATGTTATAATAAGGTGAGATCTTGGCCCAGAAAGTAATAAAGGAAAGAAATCTACATGGGCATCATGGGCACAACCATTTTACAAAGATCTAAAACCACTTTGTCCATGGCTGGTGAATAGCTAATCTAATAGTGGTCCCAAGGTAGACTAGCTTAAGGTCTTAAGGCTAAAATGTTTACTGCCCAAATATTATTTTTGTATATTGGCACAGCAATGTTCATTAATTCTTTAGCACTTTGTCTCCCATAGCATTTAGTTCTGACATATTGCCAGATTGGCAAAGAGTAACTTCAAGCAAAGAAAGGTTTAGCCCAGCGTGGCCAGAAAGGGCTTGCATTTGGCTCTTCACCTGGTTCAACTTGTGTCTGTTAAAGTCAGCTTTGGG
This sequence comes from Jaculus jaculus, assembly GCF_020740685.1. Classification (NCBI taxonomy): domain Eukaryota; kingdom Metazoa; phylum Chordata; class Mammalia; order Rodentia; family Dipodidae; genus Jaculus; species Jaculus jaculus. The sequence goes on along the minus strand of NC_059115.1, from coordinate 74,380,674 downwards.
GTTTTTGTTCTTGTTGTTGTTGCTGCTGTTTTATTGTTGCTGTTGTTGTTGTTGGCTCAGGTAAAATGTAGAACATGTATCCAGCAGCAAATACAGGCAGCTGATAGAAGATATGTTTGGACCTATCTACCAAGACTGGTGTCTTGATCAAGTTTGGAAAATATTGTTTTAAGCACAGGAAGGTGCAAGAAACATCTTCCCCTTCATCAGGTAGCAGCAATACAGCGATGGCAGCTGTGACTTTGGGCAACAGAGATGATCAACTGGCTGGTAGTTATGCAAGTGTCATTACTAAACTAAAGCGTCTTCATTTGCTGCCAATGCAAGAAGGGGATGCAGCTCAGCCAGTTGCTGATAAGAAATAAAAAGGAAAGACAAGAGCAATGCCAAGAGGTATGAGATACAGGAAAGGAGATCATTACAAGGTGGAATTGAAAGTTCAATAAACTATAAATTCTGTAGCATTAAGTATAAGGATATAGGCCAATTTGGATTAACTATTAACATGAGTTTAACAAATATACATGAGATGCTTAGGAGACAGCTGTATCATGTTAGAATAAATGGGACAGAAAAATAAGACCAACATGAATAGACATTTTGGTAATATGAATTTTAAAAACTATCAAAGCAACTTCTGCTAGGATAAGTTACTATGATATATCTGTGGGTTCTTTCTTGGCAGCATTTTTTCTAGATTACATGTTTTTAATTATATATTAATTCACTCTAGATGGTGAAATGTGTGTATTGTATAATTAAGGGATCATTCCCTTCTATCTCAATCATCAACTCAAGGGCCATTGATCTGATCATTTGTTCCATGACTCTTTTAGCACTATTGCAGTCATTAATATCCCCTCATGAGAACACATATCTGCTACCCTGTAGAGCCATTCCCTCTCACCTGTTATTCCAAATGCTCTTGTAATGGTTGTGATGATGTGTTCACTTAGAACTTAGGCTAGTGTTCAAGCATAGATGTCACATGAAAGGAGTTTGCAGATCTAACAAAATGTCCCTCAGCAGTTGACCTTAGGTGAGTAGATTTTCCTGGTTAATCTCACATCAGCTGATATACATTGACAGCAAAACTGAGGCTTCCATTAGAAAGGAAAAAGTATCTTACATATCTACTGGCTATCTGTGCCTTATCTTTGTGAAATAGCTATTGATTTCCTTTACTCATTTATTGTTTGGATTATTTGGTTTTTATTATAAGTGTTTAACTTGGGGGTTGCATTATATATATTTGTTCTAAAAACTAACCTACTTCCAGGTGTATTGTTAATAAGGATTTTCTTCAAATTTTAATATTTTGATTTATTTATTTGAGAGTGAGCAAAAGAGGTAGGCAGAGAGTGTAAGTACAGGCAAGCCAGTGCAAACAAACCCCACATGCAGGCATCACTTTGTTTCCCTGGCTTTGCATGGACACTGGGAAATGAACTGAGGCCGTCAGGCTTCCCCAGCCAGCGCCTAAAACTACTGAGCCATTTCTCCAGCCCAGATTTTCTCTCATTCCAAAAGCTGCCGCCTCACTCTGTTGTTTCCTTTGATGTGCAGAAGCTTCACTTATTAATGTGTGCAATCTCACTTGTCAATTCTTATAATTATTTCCTGAGCTATTGTGCTTTATTTTAGAAAGTCCTTTCTCTGATTTTTTCTCTAGCAGTTTCAGAGTTTCTGGTCCTATGTTAAGGTCTTGAATCCATTTAGAATTAACTTTTTGTACAGAATGGTGTGTGTGTGTGTGTGTGTGTGTGTATGGCAAACAACAAAACATGCTCACAAGGACATAGGGGTGAAAAAACCCTATACACTGCTGGTGGGAATATAAGTTAGTGCAGCCACTATAGAAACCAGTATGGCAGCTTCTCAAAACTGCATGCATCTCTTCAGTTTCCTTTCTCAGAAGTCTGGAGGCTACAGTTAGGTCAGTTATATGGATAACTACCAAGCAGAAACAATCTGTATTCCAAGTGAAAGCGGAGAAGAAACCATGACTTGTGCTGCACCCATTTCATAGGAGTGTGAAGCAAGCCTTCTTTCTACTAAGCCTCATAGTTAGAGCTTACTAACTCTTTGAGAATGGACTATTCCCATCTAAATGGCCCATTTGACAGAGATAGTCCTAATCTTTTCAGAAGCCCCTGTCAAAGGTGTGTACATGGACAGACAATTCTCAGGAGCTCACTGGGAAGTCTCAGTGTATGGCAACGTCGCTTTAATGCGGGAGGCTTTGTTTCCGTAGGCAATGGAGCAAGTGTGAGACAAGACAAAGCAGAGAACAGCCATGTTTGTCCTTAGCTCCAGCACAGCTCACCCTTCTAATTCCACATCCTTCTACAATAAGAGTTGAATGTGTAAAGGCCTGCACACCACAGAAACAATGAAGCACAAATAGTCCCCATGACAAAAAAGTCCAGAACAATAAATTGCAGGAGATTGGTTGACCAAAAAGACATGACCTATCCAACCTTTTTTTTTTTAATCTGGACCTTTCCAGCCTTCTTTGTTTCTGATGTATAATTGTAGGTCGTCACTTTGACTTATCTAGAGGAGGTCTATTATGCCTAGGAATGTATAGATGGTTCCCTGTTGGGGCTCCTTACTATATTTTACTTACTAAGACAAGAAAATACAAGGAGTTCTAAGAACATGTATCATAATTTAAAATAACACTTTTCAACTTTAGAAAAGTTGGTCTAACAGTAACTTAGAAGACTGAGGCAAGAGGATCACTTTAGCCTAGAATTTTGAGAGTAGCAAATAAAATGTATATCAGGAAAAGAAAGGGAGAAAAAGGAAAGGAAGAAGAAAGTAAAGAAGGAAGAAAGGAACAAAGTAAGGAGGGAAAGAAAGAAGAGAGGGAGGGAGGGAGGGAGGAAGAAAGGGATAGAGGAAGGAAGGAAGGGAGGGAGAGAGAGATAAAGAAGGAAGAAAGAAAGAAAGAAAGAAAGAAAGAAAGAAAGAAAGAAAGAAAGAAAGAAAGAAAGGAAGGAAGGAAGGAAGGAAGGAAGGAAGGAAGGAAGGAAGGAAGGAAGGAAGGAAGGAAGAAAGAAAGAAAGAAAGAAAGAAAGAAAGAAAGAAAGAAAGAAAGAAAGAAAGAAAGAAAGAAAGAAAGAAAGAAAGAGATCCTGCAGCTGCCACCCAGTCTGGGCACCGCCGATGCCAGACTGTTCATCAAGGATTTTGTACCTAAGGCCCAGAAGTTTGTTACCCAAGATGATGAGCACTGGCATGGATGCAGTTGATGCTGAAAACCAGGTGGAACTGGAGGAAAAAACACATCTTATTAACCAAGTGTTGGAACTCCAACACACGCTTGAAGATCTTTCTGCATGAATGGATCAGTTAAGGAAGAAAACCTGAAGCTGAAGTCAGAAAACCAAGTTCTTGGACAGTACATAGAAAACCTTATATCTGCTTCTAGTGTTTTTCAAACAACTGACACAAAAATCAAAAGAAAGTAAGGGATTCATTTCCCCTCTGTTTCATGGAGTGGCTGCTCTTTTTCTTTCTTTTTTTTCCTTTAAAACTTGGGTCATGATATGCAGAGACATTTATCGTACCAATAACTGTGGGCTAACTCCAAAATGCATGATCCATTTACATCAACAAGGAGGGTCCAATGGGAGGGGGTAGATCATAGATGAGCCTAAACAATGGTACCAAACTGCCTGTATTTGCTGAAAAGAAAACTAATAAATTAAATTAAAAAAAATAAAAAACCTTAGATAGAATTTGAGACTTCCAGTACCGTTGTGGCTTCCCTGAGTATTTATGAAGATAATGTCAAAGCTAGGTACAGTTAACTGCATAACAGGAAACTTCCATGCATTTGTGTATTACCTTAGTCTATGAAAATGTGAATACATAGAGACTTTATTATTAGAATTACATATATTTATGAAATTTGAAGATGGATGTTTTATTGAATTTGCTTTGATATATAGGTTTAGCACTGTCTTTTATTATAAGCTTTTACTTAGTAAAATATACAAGAAAATAACCATGTTGTGAAAAAGTGACCAAAATCATGTACTGAATGCACAGCTTTCTGTACCCTGTCCACCGTCTTGTGCCTCCTCCTTCCCATTTCTCTCCTGAAAGTGACTTTGGTATTTAATCTCCTGTGAGAGTGACCTGAACTTAACCAGAACTGGATGCTCCTTAGCAAGTGGCTTGCCCTTTGTGATACTTAGTGACAAGGTAAGGTGCTGGTTTCCCTTTGATCAATTGCAAACTGATTGAGGTTATTAAAAGTGAAGATTTTTTTCCCCTTTTGGAAAAAAAAGGAAAGAAAGTGAGAGAGAGAGGGAGGGAGGGAGAAGAAAGAAAGGATTAAAGGAAAAAGAAAGAAAGAAAGAAAGAAAGAGAGAGAGAGAGAGAAAGAAGAAAGGAAAGAAAGTAAAAAAATAAAGGAAACAGTACAGCTCAGTGGTTAAGTGTTCTTTCTGCAAACGTGAGGACCTAAAGGGGGCCATAAACTGCCCAAGGGTGAATCTCCAGATCCATGTAAACAGCTGGTTGTGGCCATGTGTACCTGTAACTTCAATCATGCAAGGGCAGCAAAAACCAGGCTGAGATTAAAAAACAAACAGCAATATATATATATAATCTCCAGCATCAGGAGAGACTCAAGCCCAAATAAGAGCAGGCAGCAGAGCAATGGAATGGGACATCCAACACTGAGCTCTGGCCATCACAGGTGAGTACCCCCTAACTCTGCTGAGAGATGGAGTGCCACAAGGGCACATACATGTATGTACACCACAGACTCGCACATGCACGTACACACACTATATTACAAACACAGACACACACAAACTCACAGGCAAGTCTAAAAAGAGAGAGAAAGATGGGCTGGAAAGATGGATGGGAAGTTAAGGCACTTGCTGGCAAAGCCAAAGGACCCAGGTTCAATTCCCCAGTACCCACATAAAGCCAGGTGCCCAACGTGGCGCACGTGAGTCTGGAGTTTGTTTTCTGTAAGTAGAGGCCCTGGTGTGCTTCTCTCCCTCTATCTGCCTCTTTCACTTTCTCTCTCAGGTAAATTGGTACTTGTTTTAAAATAGAAAAACAAGAAAGTATGAAATAGAATTATACAATAAATAAAGACTATAAAATACATCAGTATGTATGTGTAGATAGACATATACATAGATGTGAGTAAGAATACTAAAATTTTCACACTGATATGACTGCAAATTAAGTTTTCTCTCTTTCTGTTCCTATTTTCTAAACTGAAGATGCATCATTTTAACCAACAAAATTTTGAACAATTTAACCAGAAAATACACTTAGTTTTTATTTATTTATTTATTTATTTATTTATTTGAAAGGTAGACAATGAGAGTGAGTGTGGCCATGTCGGGGCTTCCTGTTGCTGCTGACAAACTCCAGACTCATGTGCCACTTTGTACATCTGGCTTTACATGGGTACTGGGGAATCGAACCATTGGCAGTCAGGCTTTGCAAGGTAGTACCTTTAACCAATTAGCCATATCTCCAATCCACTAATTTTTATATGAACTACTAATATAAGCATTGCTAAAGGTAATAACATTATAAGCACATGTCCTTAAATTTATTGAACATTTTTTTCAAACAGATTACCATCTAAATTTGATAGCATTTGGATAGTTAATAGCTGCCATTACTATTGAATTACTAAAAGTTTTTAATGGGAATCAAATCATTCCCTAGAAACTAAGTGGTTAGTTTATGCAATAAAATCTAAATCTTGAGTACACAGTTCTTGTTTTAACAAATCTATACTCAAATCTATATTCTTTAATGGATTATATTTTTAAACAAATGGATAGGACCAAGTATATTAAAATCAAATATATTTGTACTAAGCTCCACTAGTTAGTTTGTAATGCTTGACACTTTATTTCTAATCAACTGCCAAAGTTTGGAAATTTTGCTTTCCTTAGTGGTTGTACCATCTTACATTCCCATGAACACTGAATGGGTTTTTTTAAATATTTTCTTAATTTGTTTATTTGAGAGCAACAGACAGAGAGAAAGAAGCAGACAGAGAGACAGAGAGAATGGGCGCGCCAGGGCTTCCAGCCACTAGCAAACGAACTCCAGACACCTGCGCCCCCTTATGCATCTGGCTAACTTGGGTCCTGGGGAATTAAGCCTCGAACTGTGGTCCTTAGGCTTCACAGGCAAGCGCTTAGCCACTAAGCCATCTCTGCAGCCCTGAATGAGGGTGTCTATTTCTCCACAACCTCGCCAGCATTTGTTTTCATTTGATGTTTAATGTTTGCATCCTTACTGGTGTTATGATAGAAACTCATACTTGTAATTTTTTTGTTTTCCTAATAGTGAGGGATGCTGAACATTTTCTTAAGTGTGTGCTTGCCATTTGTATTTCTTCCTCTGAGAACTCCCTGTACAGTTCTCTGCCCCATTTTGTGAGTGGGTTGCTTTTTATTTTTAATTGTATAGCTTTTGAGTTCTTTTTAGATGCTAGGAAATTAGGCCCCTGACAGTCGTATAGTCAGCAAAAATTTTCTCCCACTTTGAGTGTAGTCTATTGGCTCTGTTTATTGTATGTTTGTCTGTTAAAAACTTTTCATGAGATACCAATGGTTGAGTGATTGTTTAATTTCTGGAGCTACTGGGGTTTTGTTCAGGGAGTCTTTTTCCACTCCTGTATCATGGAAAGTTCAGATGATGCCACCTCGGCTCTGCAAAGGTGCACATTATCTATTCCCCATGCTTATTTATCATGAGTTCTTGAAACTTTCAAGAAACAATATGTTTAAAATGACCACCATCAAATTTATTTTATATTTACATTAATTACTATGTATTTTTACAATTCAGTAATTTTCTGGTGTTACTCAATTGAATCTACTGAAGTCATGGAAATCTTTCCAACCCACATAGGTGTGCTGTTTTCTACATTTGCTGTAATGGCTAATACCTGATCCTTGCTTGTCTCTGTTTCATAATCTTCACCAATTATGAGATTGGTAGAGATCTCTGCTCCTATGTACAAAGTGCATGCACGCATACAGGGCACACACATAGAATTCTATTCCAGAGACGAGGAATAAGGCTGAATGTGCTATGTGGCTAGCAAAGATTTAGAAGTCCTCAACCTCAGAAGCCAAAGGGCAAAGGAATATGAAAGTATTTTTGGTTCTTTTGAAGTTATAAAGTCCCTGCAAGTTAAAAGGAAAAAAAAAATCTTCTTGACAATTACTGTCTGAACTGTTTCCCTCTGACTTTTGCCTACTTTGGTGACACATTCCTTTTTTTCTCTTTCCCCTCCATTATACACCAACCTCAAAACACTGAAAAGTCACCTCCTGTATGTCAAGGAGTCAGCATGAGGACCGAATATAGCTCTGGTTTAACTTGCTTTACCAAAAAAAGTCCTGTGAAATATTTTTTAAGGTGTTTTTGTCTACAACTTTTGGATTTGCCTGAAAAAAAACTCCTTTTAATATTTTTTTTAAATATGTAAACAAGAACAATTATACCTTTTTTTCTTAATGAACAGGGAATCAGGAGAGTCCATAAGTCTGTGGTGAATAAAAGAGCAGCTGAGGTGACGGGCAAGGGCTGTCTCCTTCCAAGGTTTCATTGTGGTTTTGGTGTAGGATTCTGGAAAATGAAGACATTCAGTGCCTTAACAAATGCAGACTTGCCATCCCTAACTATCAACATGTATACAGCCCTGCTGCCAGAGAAGAGCAACAGAATTAATGACTTTGGGGTGTCTATCTACTCACCTAGATTCCAAAGCTGACCACAGTACCAATGCTGCCATAAGTGGCTTTTGAGATTGGAAAGCCACACATATTCCTAGCCTTGTATAAAGCGGGTGTACAGATACACAGTGAAAACAGGCCCATGACATTTCAATGAGTACTTTCCCAAAATATCAATTGACTATTTGCTGTTCTCAGACATGTTCAGTGAGCAACAGACAAATATAAAAAATATAAATAAATGCATAAATAAAACACAGAAGGCAGTTTCTTAGTTTTGGGGAAAGCAGGAATCAGGTTCCCCTGATGTGGTTGGAAGAAACACAGTCAACATTTATTTAACATCAAAAAAAAAAAAAAAAAAACTAGCCAGGCATGTTGTAGCACGCCTTTAATCCCAGCACTCAGGAGGCAGAGGTAGGAGTTCAAGGCCACCCTGAGACTACAGAGTGAATTCCAGGTCAGCCTGAGCTAGAGTGAGACCCTACCTCAAAAAATAAAAATAATAATAATAAATAAATAAAAATTAGTCATTTATGAAGTATAAGAACTTTGTCACTTCAATCTTTTGGTCTCAAACATTACTGACCCTTATGGTTTCAGAAAAATTAAAACGTTTGTGTAGTGATAAAGGTAAGATCCAGTCTACAAATCAACTGTCCTTGGCTTAAAGGGGAGAATGTCTTTCCTTTCCTGGGTTTTGTAGATGACAAGATACCACAGATATACATTCCAAGTAGCCTGCCAGTACATCTGAAATATGTTGAAAATGTACAAAGAGAAAAGAAAGATTAATTATCATTAATTAGGCAACGTGGAATGAAATCCAGTGGCAACGCTCTGCTCTTTGGCATCAAGCCTCCGAATCCAGCGGAGCACAGTGTTTGCCTCTAAGTGACACAGCTGTTTCTGAGCCTCTCTCTATTGTTCTAATTTCAAGACTAAGAAGTTTGTTTTCATTTGACACTGTACTAGATGTCCAAACTGTTTTCTGGAAATTACATTCTAATTTCTCCTGTTATATTTTCTTCTATTTGAGTAGCAGTAAAAAAAAAAAAAAAAAAAACCTCCAGGTGCTCCAATCCAGGATAATACAAAAGGGGTGCCAACAGAAAGAAACAGTCAAAATAAGTCAGCCATCATCCTTGAGAACTTGGCACCTTCCTCATTTTCTTTCCTCAAATCAACAAGCTCTTGCTTCTCCCAGACCCACTGGCTTTATTAAAACAGTGCATCAAGTGCCAAAATGTGCCACAAGGAGATGTCAATAAGTGATACATTGATATATTTGATCCACTATAACAAGACCTAAAGGACTCAACAAAAATGTAAAAATAAATGTGACCTCTTTATATTCTGACTAAAAGCATAACAACTATTCAGTTAATGAAGAAACGGTACTAACATTCCTAAGTTGTTGCTTTTTTTTTTTTTTTCTCCACTAACTGGACCCTCTCACAAGCTTTTTCTCGTGGAATATTAGCAAGACCCATTTCCTATAACAACATTATTATCAATTAGCTTTTGAAATCACAGAATTCCCATCTTCATTTCTATAAGCTTCCTCTTAGTATGGGTCTGTGATGAGCATGTTTGAATGAATCACTAGTACAGAGATGTGGTCTCCTTTTTATTAAAAAGATGGTGATCTTGCTCAGGTGGTCCTAGAATTCCAGGGCTTAGGCAGTTCCCCGGCCTCCTCCTGAGTAACTAGGACTGTGGGCGTAAGATACCATGCCTACTTGGCATCTACTTGTCAAGAAAATTCTAAAATTAGAATTATATTACACACACATATAGTTACATAAATAAGAGTGTACATGTATATGCATAGATACAGATATAAATAATATGGTACAAATTGAAAGGAAGTCTGTAAATTTGAATCCTAACTTTGCAATATATTGGTGGTTTGGCCTTGGACAACTTCTCTAACCTGCTTGTACACACCAAGAAAATGGACGTCAGAAGCATTCCCATGTGATAGGGTTCTATTAAGGATTTTTTTAATTAATAAGTAAAAAATATTCAAAATTGTACCTGACATTAATTGAGTCAACAATTGTTAGTGTTTTGTTTTTATCATTATCACATTCATCATCAAAGCCACAAAGGTTTTATTACAAATTGCCACTCGCTACACTTTCTAAAATATTCAAGCTCTTCAAGTGCAGAGTGGAGACATCTGTGCAGTAATGCACGGCTGCTGCACACGGCACAGCTCCCCGCTCCTCTCTGGCATGTCATATCTGCATGAAGACATATCTTTCCAGGAAATTTCCAAGAGGAGTTGTCCTGAGTTTGGAAATTTTTTATAGAAATATTGCATTATGTCATATACATACATATATATAATGTGTATATACATTACATTTGTGAGTAAAGGTGATTTCTATTTTGAAGCTCAAAATATTTAGTTATATTTTATATTTTGTATGAATTTTCCAGACAGCAAAATAAGAGCTGAGAATGCCAGTTTGACAATTTATGCTGGTCTCTGTGGAATCAAGTCAGTTGTGTGTGTGTGTGTGTGTGTGTGTGTGTGTGTGTATGTGCATAAACACAGCCAATCTTGGGCAAAAGAAGTAAATCAGGTTTGGACTTTTATCATAACCTGTTGATTAACTACTAGCAATCTGTCAAGTTATGGGTCACATTACTACAGAAAATGGAACGTCACCTCCCAGAGTGCCCCTCTGAGAACCTCGAGTTCATGGGAATGAACAGTCGAAGAGACCTCTGAACTCTTTCCCACAGTGAAATGACAGCTGTGGTTCTTTGGCCTCAGCTTGCCTTCGTAAGCTAATTCAGCATGAAATTTATGGGGCTTCCTTCACGGGCTCCCAGGCTGGCTCTGGACATTTATTTTTCTGACTGATTATCAGGAGATATACGTTTTTCCTATCACCGAGTTTGATCACAGTCCCAGTCTCTCAGAAGGAACACCCCCCAGCTGAGGACTGAAGGAGGAGCTCATCCTCGCTCGCTGCCAACGTTGGTTCCCTATGTCTCAAGTGTAAACATTTACAAAACGTGTGGCCTCTCCTACCAGCAAGTCCCTCACATCCCTGTAACAGGTGGAAAAAATGAAAGATATAAAAGACATGGAGAACTTGGACTTTTAATAAGAAAGGTGAGCTTCAGTCTCCTCAAGCTTCTGTTTCTCTTGAGCAGTACAACCATGCATGAAGATGGTAACTTCATGGAGCCTTTGGTTTTCTCATCAGCAAGATGGAAACAGTAATGCACAACACTGCTGTGGAATTCAAATAAAAGATGTGAATATCCACTAGAGAAGAAAGTTCAATGATTATTAATTCTGATTCACATGACTACTGAATTTAGGGCTACAGTTCCTCAGTTTGGCTTTTCTTAGAATTCTTGAATTATTTGCTTATTTTTTTGGAATCCTTAAAGCTTACTCAGCTTATGTGTTTATTAAGGCCTCAAAAACTAAGGAATGGACTAGTCTTCTAATTTTTAAATTCTACAACCAAGATGATTGATTAAGTACAATGAGATTTTTAATTTTGCTTTACTTTTTATTTTACATTATTAGTGGTATGTACTTACGAGAGGAATTAGGTTGTTCTTAAGTATTTGCTATTTTGTAAGACTTTTCAAAACTAATAAAATAAATGTCTTCATTAGTTTCAACATTTTCAAATGGGAAACTTTAATCATTATGATATAATTAGCTTAATAAATGTAAATTATGCACCTACCTTACAGTTCTTGGCACTGAACATTCAATGATGAAAACATAAAGCCTCTCTTCCTATGAAGCTCACATTATAAAAGACAAGAAGTAACACACAATAATGGACTGTAGAGGGATAGAGGAGGTAAGACAACATGAAGTGACACAGACAGACGCTGAGAAGCTGAGCAGGGCCAGTGTGGAGATGGCATGGCCTGGTGCTCATGATGTGATACTAGCATTAAATTTGATTCATGCATGGCAAGAAAGGGTGTCAGTCACAGGGAAAACTGGGAAGGAACATTCCACAAGTAGAAGGCAATGCTTTCAAAAGCTGGCATGGCTGATATGTGTTGGAGGAACAAGGGTAGGAAAGAGAGGCCAGAGCTAGCCAGTACAGGACATGGTGGCTACAGAAGGGAGCTGACTTTTATCTCCAGAGTAGTGGGAGAAAACTGGATGGGAACAGATCTTGTCTGTGACGAAGTTTACATAGGAAAGAAACCACAAGAGAAAACATACAGTAGTTTGTGGGGAACCACTTCTGGCCCAGAAGAGAAAGGACAAAATAATCCAGGGTGTGATAATGGAGATGGAAAGAGGTGGTTGTATTTAATTATGCTCTGCACAGAGAATAAATGAACCTGCTGATGGATTGTTTATAAGTGTTAAGGAAAAAGCAAGAATCAAAGTCAGAAAATGGTATCATTGCTGGGATGGTAAAGTTCAAAAATGATGTTTGTTATTCCTGTTTCCTTCAACAGGAAACACAGTTTGAATAAAGCAAAGGCATGGTCAGGAGTTTTCTTCAGGACATGTAACAGTTCTAAGCACCGCTAGAGATAAATGGTGCAGGAGACAGTGAAGAGCTCCTATGGGCCTTAGGGCCATCACCAGGTATTTCTGCAGAGTTAGTATGAACTGGATAAAAACACTTTGGCTTGATCTGACATATTGGTAACAAGTCCTTCCTTCTTAAAACCCCTAACTTATCGTTTGATAATTGATCTTTTCATACCATGAATGTCGCAAATGAATACCTTTCATGTGTCAAAGCAAAGGAACTTTGGCTGATTTAAGTTTCAAAAAGCACATTGTAGGAGATATCATTATCACTTAACTAGGCTTGTAGAAATGTAGGTAAATAACAAGTTAACAAATGATGATAGTTATCCAAATGACATGATTTGATGTTTATGTGCAAGTTAATTCTGGAAAAAGTACCTAGGAATGTTGGGTAGGATGGGTATATCAACATTAGATGTCAAAGAGAAAACAGCAATTTCCTCTAACGTGACAATATGCACAGGTAAATAGGGTGTGAAGTCATGAAATTTCATGTCTCTAAACACTGGTGCCCAGCATTGGTCTTACGCTCCTTAACCTCCTGTTTGCAAAACAGCTGACAATTAACCATACACAACTGACATTGAGTTTATTGACTCATTCCTCTCGCTTGTTTCTCCAATAACATGTGCTAATACAATTCAAAATGGTGAAGAAAATGTGTACAAAGGGAGAAAAGACAGCATGGAATCGTAGTCAATATATTTGATGCTTCCAGAAAAAAAAATAGCACTTTGCAAATACTGACAGTTGGATGAGTACATTCTTAAAACTTTCCTTGGGGTCTTTCAATATGAGTCAAGGTTGTTGTTCACTGAATGCTAGTCTGTGTTTTGAAAAAGAAAAAAAAAAAAAACCTATTCTGTTTTCAAAGCATAGCTCTTCCCAAGAGGAGTGGAATGAGAGAGAGAATGTGTGTATAAGAAAGAAAGGAGGGGCTGGAGAGCTGGCTTAGCGGTTAAGCGCTTGCCTGTGAAGCCTAAGGACCCCAGTTGGAGGCTTGACTCCCCAGGACCCACGTTAGCCAGATGCACAAGGGGGCGCACGCGTCTGGAGTTCGTTTGCAGAGGCTGGAAGCCCTGGCGCACCCATTCTCTCTCTCTCCCTCTATCTGTCTTTCTCTCTGTGTCTGTCGCTCTCAAATAAATAAATAAAAAATTTAAAAAAAAAAAAAGAAAGAAAGAAAGGAGGCCAAGGAAGGGAAGGAAAGAAAAGATGTGATAATATACTCAAAGTACTAACTCAGAGGCCAGTGAGGAATCACAGCCATCATTCTGTGGAGCCCTGGGGATCCTTGGGGGTCACTGTAACTTGGGGTGAAGGCTGCTGCAGTGATCATAGTACAAAGCTGCTGCCCTGCACACTTTTGGTCTCCCCATCTGAGCTGTTACCCAGAATTGGAGCTGGCTCTGGAGCATGAAGCCATCATGACTGGAGTTTGATGCTCTGAACATTCTCACTTCCACAAATGTTTTAGTTAAAAAAAAAAAAAAAAAAAAAGCGAATGGGCTGGAGGAAATTATTGTCTTTTTGTTTCCCTCCTTTCCTTTCCTTTTCTTGTGGAAGCACACCTCGTATGGTGTTTTGACTTACAGAAAATGAAAAACAAAGATTAATTCTGAAGCTGTAATTGTGTAAAAGCATGGATTTTCAAAGAAAGTGAAAGTTCTTTTATTAGGATGGGGAAAAAAAACTTTTGAAGAAAAAGTATCAACCATTGCATTTCCTTAGAATATTTCTTCGTAATAAAACAGATATTTGGACAAGATTCATCAAAATATATCTATCAAAACCTTGCTTCATCAGGTTTGTTTTTAAAGTTTTTATAGGATCATAATTAAAATTAGTATAATTTATAATGCAGAAACATTTTCTTATAAGACAATAAATTTTGATTTTCTTTAAAGATGTATTTAAGATAATTATAATCTAAATCAATGTGGTTAATATTATTTATACTTTAGTGTTAGGAGTAAAGAAATAAGTTCTGCATTTATCTTTGGCCAAAGACAAGATAATAGAGTTGTAAAAGCATATAACTGAAAACATTTGCTTGTGTTTAACCATTGCCAGGAATTAATATTTAAAATGTAATCTCTGGCTTTTCCCAGAGCTTCCTCATGAGACAACCTGGATCCAGTTAGTCAACCATAAAAAAAAACTGAGAAGGCTCCTACCCCACAAGACTGTTCCTGAGGAACAAGAGAAGTTGATCAGTTAACATTGATTAAGAAATGAGAGGCTAGCCTAAATCAAACTTCAAAATGGAGAGCAGTGTCTGGATGAGGAGAGTAGATCCGGGGCTGGAGAGGGATGGCTTGGTGGGGAAGAGCGCTGACCGTACAAGGTCCTGAGTTCTAACACCAGCATGGGCATGAAAATCTGGGTGCGGCTGTGCACAGCCAAAACACCATCAGTGAGGGACACAGAATCCAAAGGATCTCTGGGGTGACAGGTCAGACAGCCTGCTCTTAGAACAGCGGCTTGAGGTTCATTGATAGACCCTGTCTCGAGGAAGAAAGACAGAGTAGTGAAAGAACAGGACACCCAAGGTCATCCTATGGCCCCAACAGCGTGCCCAGGAGCACACATCGGTCCCCCACACACGTACCACATACGCACACTGAAAATGAAATAAATAAATATTCAAAGTACAAATCTAAATTCCCTTATGACGTGACTAAGTAATAATTATCAGAGGAATTGTGAAATAAAATACACCCCCCCCCACTTTCACCCCTAAAATGCTTCCTCTGCCCTGTTTGCCCTTTGGGCAATCACAGTTCTTGCTACGTTGCATTTCCTCGTCAGCCGAGTAAACTTATCACGCAATTGCACTGCCATTTAATCCGGCACAACCGGAGTCCTCTGTACACAGCAGGGCCCGGTCAGCAAAATCGCCTCCGAGTCCAGCGAGGGCAAAGTGAGCGGACTCTGGGTACTGCAGGACTGTGGGGGAACGAGGGTCCTTGCTCACCAAGGGCTGCTGCCCCTGAGGAGAATGCATGCTTCCTTTTCTTGAGAATGGCAAGTTAAGGAAATCATCGTGTGAAAACGCCCAGGCAGGTCCTTTGATGGATGCTCACGAGATTGATGCGTTAAGGAAGAAGCGAAGCAGCCTAAGGGATCACCTCCCGTCTCTGTCTCTCGGTGGTCAGCATGCATCATCTCTCTCTGGCTCTGTCCCTGCCGTGCTTGGGCAGAGCAAAGAGGGAATTGCTTTTGTTCAATGTGATTAGTTTTACCCCTCAAAGCGCAGCTTAAGGGGTCAGTTTTAGGCCATAATTGTACAAAGCTCCAACTTGTTCAAAGATAAAAACAAATAAGTAAGTAAACAAATAAATAAAGCAAGCTTTTTACGTCCCAGTAAATACCAAGCAGCTAATGAGTCAGGTTCAAGTGTGAGCAAAGGAAATGGTAACCATTTCTTACTGGAAATGTACATTATTTATCTCAACCTAATATACCTAGCAGGGTTTGTTATCCGTACCTCAGAAAATCTCTAGGCAGTGTTCAAGTAGAGTAACTCTACACATTAATATTTATCTCAAACCAGGCATGGTGGTGCACGCCTTTAATCCCAGCTTTTGGATAGGCATAGGTAGGAGGATCACTGTGAGTTTGAGGCCACCGTGAGACTACACAGTGAATTGCAGATCAGTCTGGGCATATATGTTTATATATATGTTATATTTATATAAAATATAAAATATATATATATAATATATATATAATATATTATATAATATATATATTTATATATATATATAAAATATATAAAATATATTATATTTATATTTATATATATAATATATTATATTTATATATATAAAATATATAAAATATATTATATAAAATATATATATATATAATGTTTTATATATATATATATATATTTACCTCAAAATGCAGAAACACTTATAAACCAATGCTTACACTCAAAGTGTAAACATAAGGGGAAAATGTTTGAAGATTTTATACCTAGTGTAGCTAAGTGTAATTTCGTTTTAATGTGTATCTATGCTGTATGTTGCCCCTCAATCTCTTTCCCTTCTCTTGAATCATGTTGGTCTGAATGACACTAAAGCCTTCCATATCTAAGTGCCATTTATATTTTTTCTTCTGCCTAAAGTGCTCCTGTTAGGTATGTATACAGATAGCATCTTAACAGAATTCTTCTGACTACAAAGTTCTATTTTATATATAACTGTCTTCTTTAAAATAGTCCTGATCCTTTTCTCTCATCTTTTTATCACCACACTCTACATTTTGGATCGTTCCTTATAGTCTGAAAGCATATCTTTGCTTTCTCCCATCTAGTGTTGTTTCCCCCACTAGAGTGTAAACTTCACAAGAGGAGGGACCATTCATATTCTAAAGAGCACTGCTTCTCTCATATCTAGCCTCTTGTCTGACACACAGTAAAGAATACGTATGTATTACATATACGACAAATATAATTTCTGATGCTGAAACATCCTTGAATTTATATTGATGCATATGATCATTACACTACTTTTAAACATTACTATAATGAGTTATTCTGTGGCCCAGATGAAGGAAACATGTCCTTTTCAATAGAAATGCCAAGTTTAAGAGGTGAAAGTTCAAGTGGTAAGGAAGACACAATGAGTGCAAGCATTTTAAACCAATTCTTTCAAAAATGAACTGAAAGGAAAGGTTAAAGGGAATGAGGGTTTTTTTTTTTTTTTTGTACTAGCCAACCAAATGGAAATCTCAAAGATTAGTTAATTATTGTCTTCACATTTTGAAGACATTTTTTATCACGAAAATGTCAAGCTTCATCTGTCCATGAATAAGAAAGAAAAGAAACAAAGCAACATTCAAGTGAAAGATAATTTGAGTAAACCAAAGTCTTGGTTGGACACAAGAAAATGGGCTCCTAAAAGGATTCTGAGGTACACATGCAGAGCACTATGACAATACAGACTTCACAAGGGTTATTTTGAATACATGGAAAATAATCTGTATGGGAAGCCAACGTAATAGGGAAACCTAGATGGCATTATTTAGCTTAAAGAATATGTTTAAAAATATAAGGTTGGTCTGGAGAGATGGCTGAGCAGTTAAGCGCTTGCCTGTGAAGCCTAAGGGCCCCAGCTGGAGGCTTCATTTCCCAGGACCCACATTAGCCAGATGTGCAAGGGGACACACGCATCTGGGGTTTGTTTGCAGTGGCTGGAGGCCCTGGCGCACCCATTCTCTCTCTCTCTGTCTGCCACTCTCAAATAAATACATAAAAATAAACAAAAAAATTAAATATAAGGTTAAGGTCTTGTGTTGTGGTGTATGCCTTTAATCCCAGTACTCAGGAGGCAGAGGTAGGAGAATTTCCATCAGTTCAAGGCCACCCTGAGAATACAGAGTGAATTCCAGGTCAGCCTGGGCTAGAGTTAGACCTTACCTCAACTCCCCCCAAAAATATATATGGTTAAAATATATTGATAAAATATACATAAAATTCAAACATGAATAGATCCATGACTTATCCTTTTGCATGTCACCATATCTCAGTACTCTCTACCTAACTTTTATTTAAGAGGACACAAAGAAATAATAGTAGAATATAAATTTCCAGGCAAACTCAAAGACAATAGTGGCATAGGAGATATTTGTTCAAAGTTATTCTATAAAAGTAAAAATATTGGGTTTTTTTTTTGTTTGTTTTTATTATAACAGGCCTCACAATTCAACTCAGGCTAGCCTAGAACTCACAATTCCCTGCCTCTTGACTGTTGGGATTACAGGCATATACCACCACACAGGTGAAAATATTTTTTCTACTTTATCATGGGCTAGTGATATTTACTTGTATATACTGGACATTCATCTGCCAGGCACTTTCTGAAGGGCTTATCTGAACTACTTCATTTAAATTTCACAACTAGTTGAGAAAACTGAAAATCAACTATAAAATTATTTGTTTGAAACTAGCAGTATGTGGCAGAGGCAAGCCTAGAACCTATTCCATCAGACCACACTGGTGAAGTTTTGAAGTACGTCTTAGAATAAACAACTACAAATATTTTTGGAAAATCATTCCATAGGTAACATTTTCATTTATGAGAGAACATGGCTTCTTGAGTCCCATGAGAAAAGTGTTAATCCACTCTTCTCCCACAGTCTCTCCCTTGAGAATCACATTCCATCTATTATTCAACCACTGGCCATGAGCCAGTGCTGTTGTTGTTGTTGTTGTAAGTATTTTTAAATCAAACAATTTAAATATTCGGTGGCCCATGGGGGGCATAGAAGAGCTCTGGGTATGAACTGGAGAAATGCCCACATTGTCCATGACTGTCTCCAGCACACCTGGCTCTGCTCCCAGCGCCTTTCCCACTAGGGATTAGAGTCAAAGGAAGGCTACTTCCACGAATAACAAAGAATTAAAGGGGCTATTATTCTTGTGCAAAGACATTAAGTGCCACTCTAGTTGGGGGTTTCTCGAAGATGATACCACAGGATGTCAACAATTTAATCTACATAGTTTGCCCTAATGAGCACACAAAGGATGTAATCATAAATGCGCACCAAGTTTAGTGGAAAGGTTTCCTTCAGCGTTGTTTATAGCATTAAAAATGAGTGAAAGCAAATAAAATATGCTCGCATTAGTTAAGTTAATCTCGGTACATCAGCACAAGGGCATTATTTTGATGTCGGGAAAGAATGAATAATTTCATTTAAAGAGTGGTCAAGCTGGACATTAAAAGGCATGTGCTATATTCCTAAGTGCTAGGGAGCTAAGGCAAAAGGATAGCCAGAGCCCTGGACGACAAGGCCAGCCTGGGTAACAAATGAAAAGACAACTAGGAGAAAATAAGGATTATATTAACTTCTGTTCTTCTAAAGGAAAAAGGAATAAGTAAACCATATGCTTATTTTGAGTATGTATTTGCAAAAAGGCATGAAAATTTATATAATCATTCATAAAGCAAGGAAAAAGATGAAAAATGAATTAGTATACAGAGAAACTGACTTTTCAAATCAGTTGTAACTTTGCAAACCTTTGCAATATTGTTCAGACTGGTGCCAGTGCATTTGAAAAATGAAAACATAAAAACACTAGATTCCTACCTGATGACATTTGTAAAAGTAAATCTGATTTGGATTAAAGATACATATTTGTGAAATCCAATTTAAAATTAGAATAAAACAATAAAAATATGCATTGTTTTGATTTATTTGTAATGAACTAGATAGGGATCTAATGTCATACCTGAAAATTTCAAAAGTTAGCCAATATCAAAAATTTCTAGGACATTAAAATATACTTTTAGCATAACTAAAAATAATATTTTAGGAGAAAATATTTGCAATGTTCAATGCAGAAGAACAAGCTGGGATTCTTAGCACAAATCAGAAAGAAAATTAGAAAAGACATATGAAAAAGGAACAAAAAATATGCACAAGTGATCTTGCCACAGGCCAAAGAGCAAGTTCATGAACATCATGGTAAGGTATAAGAAGGAGCGTTGTCCCCATTGACATAAGGGTTTATATTTGTTTGTGTGTATAATAGTATGATGTTTGTAAAGATTATCATTAAAATTATGACAGAATATTGCTAACATAGAAAGCATGTGGAAAGGAAGAGACCTCTTGTTCACTTTTCAGAACCACCATGCATACTCTGCAGAGTTCTAGAGGCCCACACAAGCACTGGTCAGCTTAGCTGAACACTTATGGGAACTGATGCTTTGTGGCTCCAAAGAAACAGCTTCATCCAGCCTGGATGGCTTGCTCATAACAATAATTGGCACATTAGCTAGCTATATTTAGACAGGTAGAGTGAATATCATTGTGCATAATGACTGGGAGACATTTAGAATTAACATTTTAATGTAATTAGACTTTGTAGATCCAACTGGACTGCAGAATGAAGAAAACTACATCTAGGAAAAAGTTGAAATCAATGAACAAAATATTGTTTTGAAAATTTAGATAATGATGTACACAATTTCTAAAACATAAGGAACATTACATTCAGAAGGTACCTGAAAAATCCGACTCACTAGGAGCATGCTCAAGTTTTGTCAGGGATAGGACATGACAAAAACCGAAATGACTAGATCTTTTGTAGATGATGATAGATGATGAGCTGGTGAAAGGCAGAAATAAAGAACAAATTAACCCAAGAATGAAATGCAGAAGCATCTGTTGATTTTCCATTGCCTCATAATATTAGGCATTAACAATTAATCTTAGCACTATTTTGCCCAAAGGCAAATTCACAACAATTTCAGGCAGCAAGTATTAGCCCATCAAAGGTAAAACAAAAGATGAAATCATACCACCCAGATGACTACACAAAAAAGTTGGGAAACAGTTTCTCTCCTTGTTATCTCCTCATATAAGCAGAAATCATTGGTACAATATGAGAAGGATTTGAGTTACATGTGCATAGGCTATACCCTTAATATAAAATTAATTCCTGTCAGTCATTTTCTACTCTCAAGTTTTATAGGGTAAAGGTGAAAATTCCACAACCTCAAAGCTTTCACTAGGGAAAAAAACAAAACAAAACATTTTTTTTTAAAATTTAAGCAACCAAAAAAGTAACTTCATAATGATGTAGAAATATATAATGCTGGCAGGAATACAGAAGGTCTTATTCCAGCTCTCAACATCCTCTTTATGGTTTCTCCCAGACAAACTCAAAGTAGGGATTACCAGCTCCCCTGACAACCCCGTCAGCCCACTCCACTCCTAATCTTGCAGAGAACAGAAATCTCCTGCCACACGGTATTCTGTGGAGGGGCAGATTTCTCCTCAAGAGATGAGAAGAGCAAAGAACAGCATTCTTTTCAGAGAAGGCTCTTGCAAAGTTTCTGCTGAATTGAGCTTTACATACGGGTGGAAAGCCTAGTGTAAGGGATGTGGTTGCATTAATTATAAGACTTCAATTTGACAGTTTAATTAGGAAAAGGAGAGTTAGTGTAGGGCTTGCAGAATTCATGATGAATCACATACTCCAACAGACTTCATTTTCATATTTCAATTACACACATTTCTAACTGATGAACAGCAACATAGCATTTTCTGTTTAATAAATGTGATATCTGTTGGAATTGATAACATTAGTTCAGTAATTACTGAGCCATTATTGTCAGCCTTTTAAAAAACATGGAAAGAAGACTTAGTTATTAAAGTTTAGCATCAGCACAAAACTGCATTTTGAAATGTTCATACAGCAGAGCTCTTTAACAGAGCATTAGCTAACTCTTACAGATAGACTGGTAGAATCCATTAGCAGATATTTGCACAAGGTTGGTTTTTGATCTAATCATACCTAATTTGATTCCAGGATATACCGCTATAGTTACTATGCTGTCACTACATTTTATTCTGAATACATGACAGAAAACAAGGGGGCAGGACTTAGGTTTGAATGATGTAAGTTAATGCAAGATCCGGCTAAGATTCTAACCTTTGCTTAGTAATTCTAATGAAATCTAACAAAAGTTTATCTTCCTCAGTCTACTGTAAGTGTGGGTTTGGAGAGGAGCACACTTCAAGTCACCCAGTCCATTGGAACACATGAAAGAATGCTGACTGTCAATGCGGGGAACAAAACTTAAAGCCGGGCATGCTCATGAACTCACTCTTTCTTTCCTTTTCATGGGTTGCAAACAAACTGAAGTTCATTAAATCAAATACACATGTTGGTTTCCTTGGGGACCAGGAAAAAGATCATGCCCCACAATAAACAACTCTATACACTGGAAGATGCACACTTCTGCTGTGTAATCATGTCCAAATTTGTGCATGAGGATCTTTATGTGAGCAATATCTTGAGTTTGGTCTCCTTGAACTTCATACCTGCTCCTACCTGGAAATGCTATCAATGACACTTTGCTTAGATGAAGCACTCTTATGTGTAGATGTGTGATAGACATCTTTACATAGAAGGCAAGTAGTCCTAAGTACTCAAGTCACATAAGATAAATCAGGAAAGATAATGCCACTTACTCTGTTAGAGTTATACTAGAGTTGGTATTTAACAGTTTAAATAAGCTATAGTTATCTGCCCATTCTTAGCAAGCTATGTACAATGCCTTCAGAAAAAACAAAAATTAAATATATTTTGACTTCTTCAGAAAGTTAATTAAGAGAACGATCATAAAAAGATTTCCATAGTGCCTAGCACATTGCTCAGTAAGTGGTACTAATGATTGCCATTGACAGGCCTGAGATTCTTGTATGAAGATAAAAATAGCATAAAATTAAAAAATCAAAACTTACAATAAAGCAGTGTCTGAAATTTAGTGCAAATTTAAAAAGAAAAAAATCATAAAAATTTGCTTTTCCCCTGCAAATATCACAGTTATAAAAATGTAGGTAACTTTCACAGTCTCAGGTTCTTTCTTGACACAAAGTGTGATTTGATCAAAGTACAAATATTTTCAGAATTGAAAATTTCTCTAGCCAATAATGTGGTCATAATATACAGACACAGAGAGAACCAGAAAAGCACCATTTTTAAAATCTAGGAATTTCTACTTTCTCTTATTTAATATATAAT
Source organism: Jaculus jaculus (assembly GCF_020740685.1). Classification (NCBI taxonomy): domain Eukaryota; kingdom Metazoa; phylum Chordata; class Mammalia; order Rodentia; family Dipodidae; genus Jaculus; species Jaculus jaculus. The sequence continues at coordinate 74,357,843 of NC_059115.1, read as the reverse complement.
TATAGGTCCAGAAAGGTAAACTTTTGTACATAACTTCAAAATTAATAAGGACAAGTCAAGAATGTATTCTTACATAGTGAGCTATCTATTTTTTAGCCACAGTTGACATAAGTATCCTATGGAATCCTGGAGATGATAAAGATTATTTCAAAGGCTTATAATTCACAACTAGTTTTCTAACCTTCTTAAGAATCTTTCTGTATTCATTCTACTATTGACACTGTTATTAATGATACAAAAACATGGTGGGCAACATTTTGTAACTTTGAATGAAAGCTGTGGCACCAATTATACAAGTTAGCCATTACATTTTTCATTGCCACACTGTCACTATAAAAGATCAATAAGTTTAGTTTAAGGAAAAAAAACAGCTTCATTCCACTTCAACCCTTTAGCATACACATTTTCAATATCATGTATGGGTAACCAAATGGGAAGTACACAGAAATCTCTTCTCAAGGGCAGTGATTATCATGAGGAAGAGCATAGTGTGGTTGCTCGAGTTTCCATTAAGCTATGATGATTCCTTCATGTAACAGAAGGCTTTTACTTGAAAGCACAGACTCCAGGTATTCAAATTTGCTTACTCGGTACGTATGTTCTCAGAAATGACCTTGTCACTTCAGGTAAAATACCTGGTCAGTATATTTTTCCAGAGTAAATTTAATTTTCCAAGCAATAATGTGAATTTTGCAATATGTGTATTATTCATCATGACACATTGTAAAAACCTGGTGACTTTTCCACTGAATTGTTTGTGATGCTAATGAATGGATATTGTAAAGAATCATGAATGGACAAAAAATAAATTTAAAATCTAAGATAGGCCAATGGATCTTACTGTAGCAGAGTATTAAAAATACTTGGCATGTCTTCAGATTTTGCATTGCAAATAACCTTTAAGAAATTCTTATTGCTTGTCAAGTTTTGGTATAGGATCAAAAAAATCTCTATTTGTCTTAAACTACTATTAAAACTTTCTTTCTTGGGCTGGAGGGATGGCTTATCAGTTAAGTCATTTGCCTGCAAAGCCAAAGAACCCAGATTTTATTCCCCAGGACCCATGTTAGCCAGATGCACAAGAAGGCACACATTTCTGGAGTTCATTTGCAGTGTCTGGAGGCCCTGACATGCTCATATTCTCTCTCTCTCTTTCTCTGTCATAAATAAATAAATAAAAATAAAGATATTTTTGAATGTGCCTTCCTTTTCTAACCATATATATATATATATATATATATATATATATATATATATATATGAAAGTAGATTGTTTTGTAGTCAATAATTGAAACAACATAGAATAATAGTTTGAATGTAGAAAGATGTTTTGGGATCCATCTACTTTCTCATAAATCAAAATTCAAAATATTTGAAAATGTGTGAAATACTTAGTTTTTTTAAATATGAGCACCTTAAAAAATATAGACATGTTTCATATTTTATGCTAATTTGTATTTGACTTAATACCATTTTTAAACAAGTTACTAGATTTAGCTTTCTTCCCTCTAATTTATAGAGCAGTGCACATTGATATTATTCACTAAATATGAAAGGTTATTTTGGCCTTCAAAAATTTGAAGTTTGAGAACTACTGTATTATATTTATCCAATAGTAATAACAAATGGACTTAAAAAGAAAACAATGTTAAGTCAGTCAGTTGATGGTGACTGGTAAAAACTGGTTAAAAAAAAAAAGATTTACTCATGTTTTGAGTGGTGTGGTTGGTCACACTGTACCCAGTAATACATGGTAGAACACCATACACCATTTAGGATACTTTAGTGTCTCACTTATCCTTCTCTTTCTCACAGTGCCAAGCATAGAAAGTAGATTTTAAAATATTCATGAATTTGATGGAATCGAAAGTAAAAAAAGAACATATGCTAATTTCTCTTTCACAAATCCTGACACAAAATAAAGAGTTAATGGATATTGTTCTAGGAAGCAAATGCCAAAAAAGTCTTAAGATATGAAGAAAATATATTAGATAATTATATAGTTTGCATGATTTCAAAAAACAGAATACATTTCTTCCCATAAATTAAACATTTTTTAGCCTCATAGTTAGTGTCTGAATTCATTATTATAATTGGATATATGGCCTTTTATTCTATGATGAAAATGTCAAAATACAAATATTCAAAAAAGAAGTAGCATATTCACTCAAATTCACAATAATTTAGAATGATTGATATTATCCAGGTTTTGGAGTGACACAATCAGATGAAAATAATAGGGTAGTAGATCTCAGATGAAAGACACTTACTAGATGGTGAGAGGAAAGACATAAGTGGAAAAATTGGAGGTTTTAAAAGAAAACTTTTCTTTCATAATTGAATATAAAGTGAGTCATGTTTGGGAAATCCTCTAGAAGCCCTTTGCCCCACCCACTAATTTTTTTAATCATGGATTTTTTTTTTTTTCAGACCTTATATAATATTGTATCTGCATAGAATGAAGCTGTACTCAGTGGAAATCATAGTTAGCTCACGAACTAACCTCAGCGTTGGCCTCCTTGACTGTACATGTCAGCCAACATCCTATCAAGCGACTGCTCTGCTGGCCTCGCGCGCAGACTCTGACTAAGGCTTCGCTGACACATGAAAACGTGGAGGGTTTTCAGTTCGGCAGCGCTGCCTCAGCGTAATGCAGACAGCTGGAGGAGAGGGAAAGTTGAGCTGGGTTCCGTCCAGTCTCCATCATTGCTACCTCTGCTACTTTGGAGAAGTATTTTATGCTCTTTGGGTAACAGTTTCCCCTTAAGAGAAAGGATCTAATCTTTCTCCCTAAACTTTTAACTTTAATTATTTAGATAGGGAATTAACATCTCTGTCACAGACAATATTTTTAGCTTGTCTCATTGAAACTTTGTAGAACAATATTTCCTTCAAGGAAAACCAGAATATTAAAAGCATTTTAATGAGACAAATTATGTGAGGAGAAAAATCTATATTTAAAGCAACTCTTTTGTTTATCTCAATTTTTCATTAACTACTTAAGAACATAGACTCTTTCATTTGGCTTTCTCCAGCAATAACCAAAGGGCTACCTTCAACCAGCTAAGAAATATGCTTATTGGGCTGGAAAGATGGCTTAGCGGTTAAGTGCTTGCCTGTGAAGCCTAAGGACCCCGGTTCGAGGCTCAATTCCCCAGAACCCACATTAGCCAGATGCACAAGGGGGCGCACGTGTCTGGAGTTCGTTTGCAGTGGCTGGAAGCCCTGGCGTGCCCATTCTCTCCCCCTCTCTCTCTGTCTCTCTCTCTCTCCCCCTCTCTCTCTCTCTCCTCCTCCTCCTCCTCCTCTCTGTCACTCTCAAATAAATAAATAAATTTTAAAAAGAAATATGCTTAAAAAGAGTTCAAAATGAGAATTTTTCTCTATCAAAATCAATCTCTAGAAATTTCCTGGGGGGGCATTTTAAGAGTTCAAGATGTCAGAATCATGTACTTTCCACCAGTATAAAAACACCCTGTTCAGACTGAAAATCTGCTCATTTCCTTCTTTATTACCTCGAGAAATACTGAAAATAAATGGTGTGTGCACCCTCGTGTGTGTCCTGCTACATCTCTGTGTCTAGCGCCATTATTTCTGCACGTTTGTTGCACAGGCTTCCAATCACAGACACTTTCAGTGGAAGGAGCCGTCTGTTTCAGCATAACGGCCACTGCCATACTTTTAACCACAGTGGCTTTACAAAACCCCTTTCCTTTTAACCAATGTGCTATACCAATATTTTTTTATTTTATTTATTTATTCATTCATTTATTTATTTATTTGTTGTTTGGTTTTTTGAGGTAGAGTCTTGCTCTATCTCAGGCTGACCTGCAATTCAATATGAATTCATACCAATCTCCCTACCTTGGCCTCCCTGAGTGCTGGGTTTAAGTAAGTACATCACCATGCTGACAGAGAGAGAGAGAGAGAGAGAGAGAGAGAGAGAGAGAGAGAGAGAGAGAGAGAGGGAGAGAAAGAATGAGAATGAATGGCTGCACCAAGGCCTCTATCTGCTGTAAAAAGAACTGCAGACACAGGTGCCACTTTGTGTATTTGGATTTATGTGGGTACTGGGGAATCAAACTAGGTTGTCAGGCTTTGTAGGCAAGTGCCTTTAACAGCTGAGCCATCTCTCCAGACCTATATGAATAGTTTTAAACATTATTTTCCATTACCAACTAAACACAAGAATAGATTATGCCATCAAAATGACCAATCACACAATGGAAATCTACTCAACAGAGCTGGGCATGGTGGCTCACGCCTTCAATCCCAGCCCTTGGGAGGCAGAGGTAGGAGGATTGCCGAGAGTTCAAGGCCACCCTGAGACTACATAGTTAATTCCAGGTCAGCCTGGACCAGAGTGAGACCTTACCTTGAAAAAACAAAAAAAAAAAAAAAAAAAAGAAAGAAAGAAAGAAAGAAAGAAATCTACTCAGCAGTAAGAAACAAAACAATATAATGAAATTTCTAGAAAAAAATGGACAGGCTTGGAATGGTTCATACACAGTACACAGTGACCTCACACAATCACAGAAAGACAAACACCGCATGGTGTCACTTATCTGGTTCCTAACCTGGACCTGGTCCAGTTGCTGTCATACCTGATAGGCAACTAAAGGCCCAGACAATAGGGATGGTAGGGTTTGGGGGGAGGGGAAGAGAAAGAGAGAGGGGAAACAAACACAAAATTAAATCCAAAATGAGCTGATGCCATAGGAACCTTTATCCTTGGAGATAGCCTAAAATATATAACCCTCAAAAGGAGTAAGGAGAGAGCGGCTGAAAAGAAGAGTTCTGGTGAGGGTGGGATGAAGCCTAAGCTTGAAAGAAAATTCTTTTTTATTCTGTCTCTGACCTGAAGCTCCCAGTACGAGAGATTGGTTGCTACCCACATTGAGCTGCTAATCAGAGAGACCTATGAGGTCCCCAAATCAAGATTGCTTTCTATCGAAGCATTGGATTACCTGCCTGAGGCAAAAGCTCAGACCCTATTGCTGAAGACACCATATGCTGCTGACACAGAGCACGGAGAGACCTTGCTGGAATTCAGAAGAGAGCCAGTACAAAGAAAGTTAGCCTGAGCTACTAGGGGGAAATGGCCAATAATGGGCTGAGCAACCAGGGGTCTAAGCTACTCAGAAGCAAACATCCTGACAGGATGTTTACACCAATGCAATAGTGCATATGGCCTCAGCCGGTCACCAATAGCTTTCTGATTGGCTAAGAGATCCATTCAGTGTAAAGGAACTCATGTCTGGAACTAGATCAGAATCCTATGGAGACAAAGATTATGCCCTCCAGTGTAAGCTCTCACTGGTCTTTGGCTAAAACAGGGGCTACATACATCAAATTCTCCCTAAATTAATAATGCTTATCTCATTTAAACTATGGTGACTTCACTCTCCATTGGAAAATCTACTCTTCTTTTTCAGAGGTTAGCTAGACCTGAGGAGATTAAACTACCCCTGGTACTTCAATCAAGCCACAGCTGAATCCACAGAGGAATAGGGGAGACAAGCAAGAGCGCTGCTTCCATGCTGTTACTGATAACCAGCGCCAGGGTGAAGGAGACAGACCCTGAGGACACTCAACACTTACCAAAGCAGAGGTCCAGAGGCTCCTAAGAGTCATCACTGAAGTAGACTTAAACTCCCACCATGGCTCAGGGACAGAAAGATTGTAAGAGCCACAGGTTGAGACATCATGCCCAGAGGCATTACCCCCACCCCACGCCCAGAAAATAAGTGACTATTACTCCCACAAGATATCAACTACAACCTCATGGGGAGTAACTGCAACCCCACTGAGGATAGTTCCCAACGGAATGGGGGCAAGGAGGAGGGAAAGGAGGGTACCCACACATGATGTGTCTGTAAGAAACATCTTTTTAGTAATAATAATAAACATTAAAGAAGAAAAAGTCTGTAAGCCAAAATAAACAATTTCCTTTCATTAAAAAAAAAAAAAGAGACCAGTCACCAGAAACCTCCACCTGGGCTAAGAAAGTTGGTAACTATTCCTTCATCCTCCCCTTGCATTTAGCTTCTCTTTTTCATTTGCAGTTTTTTAGGCACCTGTTGATATTTGTGTGACTCTCCCCTTCAGCCTTTAAAAAAAGAAAAGAAAGATACAACCAGGACAGAAGAAATGGTTTAGCAGTTAAGTCCCTTGCCTGGTAGCCCTAAGGGCTCAGGTTCTGTTCCCCAAGACCCACATAAGGCCAGATGCACAGGGTGGCACATGCGTCTGGAGTCTGCAGTGGCTAGAGGCCCTGGTGTTCCCATTCTCTCTCTTTCTCTCTCTCTTTCTCTCTCTCTCTCTCTCTCTCTCTCTCTCTCTCTCTCTCTGTCTGTCTCTCTCTCTCTCAATAATAAGTATTTAAAAAAAAAAAACCGGCATAGCTTGAAATGTAGTTAAACACAAGAAAACAAGGGAATGACTGTCAAATTATCACAGGATTACAATGGATTTATTGGGAAGACCTTTTCCTTGTCTTGCCAAAGGCTGCTTGACTAAGAATTATTGATTTGGAGCATGTAATGATAACAGTTCTGGATGTGGAACATTTTTTGACCCAGTTAATTACTAAAGATTCATAAATTAGTCTTCATACAGGATGCTACAGAGTGCCAGTGCTCCAGGCTCTAAAATTTACTGTGTCTAGTACAACACAGAGGCCATTGCCTGTGTGCCAAGGATTTCATATCGTACCTGGGGATGGAGGAGTATGACCTGGAGGAGGCAGTGTGGACCTAGGCCACTTACTGTATTTTCTAATGGCCCCTAACACTGACCAGTCTCTGTGTACCAATTCATTCAGTCATTCATATTCATAGTAATTGAAATAATGACTTCCAGTCTTAATTTGTTTCCTAAATTCTTTTCTTTCCAGTTTTACTAAGGTATAATTGCTAAATAAAAGTTATATACATTTATGGTATACAATGTGGTATTTTGGCACATATATACAAATTGAATGATTACCTTAAACAAAAATTAACATATCCTTCACATCAAATAGTAATCGTTTTGTGCATATAGTGAAAACATATAAGAACTACTCTCCTAACAAATTTCTTGTACTCTTAGTAACCATATATAATATATGTACCATCTATATAATATATATTAGTAGCTATAGCCACCATGTGATGCATAGGTCTCCACAACTTATTCATCTTATAGCTAAAAGTATGTCCCCTTTGATATTCTGTTTCATTTTATATGGAATTTTCAAAGTATTTTTAAAATTCCAGGAAAAAATTGTAACAAATATAGAAGTTCTTTAAAGTTTTGCTGTCCTTCAAAGCATAAGTCAAGGATCAATTATCAAAACAAACTCATGCCATTAATCAGTTTACTAAGGTGTAAATTGTTTGTGGGAACACAATGCCAGGGAGGCTGCTTTGTTTAATGACAATCCTAACAGCAAGAGTCCCTGGGGCAGGAAGCGAGTAATCAAGAATCCATCTCTGCAACTTTGAGACGCTGCCATCAGTCTGCTATAAACCGGTGGTTACAGGGAGACCTTGTAGAGAGAACAATACACCGAAATAGATTTGTTATGAAACAATACACCTAAATATAGCCCTGGGCCTGACACAGCTAAGGAACTTTTACCTTCAAGGATTAAACTGAACACTCTAGACTATTCCAATCAGATTGTTTTTGATTTTACTGTCCCCTTCATATGTCCGAATGAACATACCATAATCACATTTTGGTACACAACTTCTATAATGTGAGAATGCCCATGAAGGGTCATGATGACATTAAAACGCAACTTGAAGTGCTAACTAGCTGATATGAAGATTAGTCGAACAGATATCTGCATGCTGGAATGTGTCCATGGACTCCTTCTGTGTTACAAGACGTAAAGGACACAGAAAAAGCCCTAGTACATTATCCATAACGATACGTATATAATGCACTATACATGCGACATAATGTTAGCGTGTATGAGTGAACTATCAATTTTTTTAGAGTTACATAATTTGAGAGGCAAGGAGCAAGGGAGGCTGCACTGAAGAACTGGGTGTGAACTGTCCTCCACACAGAAGAACAACTGCCCATCTGGAAAGGACAAAGCAACGGAGTGGCACATTAGGGCCAGGGGTCCGCCATTGGGTGAGAAGCAGGGGTACTTGACAGGGCGTAGTGAGAGGCAAACTCAGAAGGCAGGTTCAGACCCAAACACAAATCCCATTTTTTAAATTGTTTTTCAGCACGGTCTCATGACTTATGAGAGAACACTGAAAGTTACATGACGAGCATCATTTCCCTCAACTTAGAGGTGGGGTCAGGAATGCTGGGAAGAGGTCAGGGTCACTCCGAGAGTGACACAGGGAATGACAGAGAGTCCTGTTTCCCAGTCTAGCCTTCTCCCTGCCAAGATACACTGCGGCCGCCCTCCTCTTTCCCAGGTTCCAAAGGCCTGCAATGGAATGAGTGGCTGGAAGCTGGAGCTCCTCTTATTTTTTCCTTTCCCTGTGACAAGAAAGAAAAGAGAGGAGGACTATTGAACTTTAAACTTCCTGATAAACTATAATGTGGGAAAGTGCCATTTTTAGGTTTACATAAAGGAGCTACCTCTGAGAATGGCCTCTTGGCCTGTGAAAAACTAGAAACATCCCAGGAAGTCACTGAAATGTTGTAGTGCTGTGAGAATTTGTATAAAAATAAACACTGGATTATTTCAGGCCTAGTCCCTTGAGAAAATGAGCCAGAATTACTCAGAACTACTAGCCTAATCTTGACAGAACAGAGGAAATTAACAACTGAAGCCAGATTTGTTCCCCCTCTAAAAAGATGGAAAAAAAAAACTATTTATGATATTTTGGAAAATGGAAAAAGAATCAGGTTAACCATGTGATTGAAATGACCCTGAAACTAAAATGGCTGAAATTCTGGATGAGAAATCCCACTGTAGGCTGCTGCTCTTGAGGGTTTTGGCTAGGAGCCACAACGTCAGCTGAGTTTGAACCCCTGGATTCAAAGGGGCACACAATCAAACCATCTGAACACTCTTATTCTCTAGAGCCTGGTGGATTTGTTTTAAAGCTTTGCTCAACTATTTTTTTCTCAGGAGAAATAAAGATTTAAAGGCCAAAAGAAGCATGTTCTATCACATGCCAGTATGGGAACTGTCCCCAAGCATGACCAAGACATTGTTTCCAATGAAAAATAATTTCCCATTGAATCTCTGGTTTAAAAAAAATCTACGCATTGAGAATGCCAAATTGCTCCAAGATTTAATTCATGTTTGTAAGAATGACTAAACTGCAGCTAACAGCCATTTATTGAAATGTTAAAAAAACAATTTTCTAAGTGACACTGTCTATGGCTCATTTAATAAATGTGGCACTATTTCAATTGTAAAAGCATGAGCCACACAGCCTCTGCCCCAAGAACTGAGTAACCTCTCCACAGGAGGAGAGTGTGGAATCTATGTTGTCCTAATTTTCACCCTTTTGGGACCTCAGAAATAGTCCAGAGATGGGACATGGACCAGAGGAAGAAGAGGAAGTCCTTACAACTCCTGTTCTTTACAGCTAACTCGAACCTCATATTGCCAGTGCTGATCATCAACCTATGGAAAAGCTCTGGGGATGTCACGAAGGGAAACCTGGTTGCTGTCAACAACTGATGATTGGTGCACATTGTTTAGAGTAGTTAGTACATCTACGAACTCAGAAAACAACAAGTAAGCAAGAACATACTTACGTGACAGGCCACTGCTCATGTGCTGCCTCCTCACCTACAGAGGTGAAATCCTGCAGGGTAAAGATGGCAAACCAGAGTGGGAATGAGCAAAGTTCTTTGTAGGAAACAAGGCTCAGGAAAGGCCTCCAAGCTCTCACGCTGTCGAGCTGTTCTAGCAATGGGAGGAGGTACAGGGGAAGGCGAATCGGTCACAATAATGACTTCAAATGCAGCGTAGTCTTGAAAAGCCTCAGCCACTGTGATGACCCATAGGAAATTTCTGTCCAGACCTTAGAGCCCCGCTGTGCCTTGTCGGTGTCTGGAGCTGTGTGACCCCAGTGTTCAAGCAGATCGGAAAGGGGCTGCACTTGCACTTGGTGTGGCTGACTGGCAATTCTTTTCTGAGGGAAGTCTGGGCAATATACATCCCTGGCACTCATTCCACTGTATGTGATGTGAGTCTAGCTCCTCAGTTGTGCCAGCGCAGATAGTCCCATCTTAGTGGCTCTCTCTTCCTGTGGAAAAACTTGTAAGTCAATGGAAAGAGCTCAACTTGCCATCAGTAAGTTGTCTCAGGACCATGGGTCGTATTTAGGACCCCTCTACTATCTATTCCACATTTCTCTTGCTCTCATCTGTTCCCTGTCCTCGCTGTGGCAATATTCTTGCTGTTGTAACCAAAGCTCTCATTCTTACGAGGACATGAGCCCTGGTGACCATGTCCTTCTCAGGTTAGAGTTATTACACTTAAGGGATCACAAACATTGGACCAAGGGGACACCCAAATGTATGGACTGAGAATTCTCCCGTCTGCCCCCACCAAGTAACAACAGTCTGCTTAGCCCACAGACTGAACAAGCCCATCTTGAACCACGCTTTGGCATTTCCTTATTCTCCAGTACTCACAAAGGATGTTCCCCCACCTCCCACATAACCATCGTCATGCTCAGAGGGAGGAATGTTGCTGGTGAAACCTTTGCGTTGTCATGGAGGAGGGGATGGAACAAGCTGTCTTGAAGGGCATTTCCCTAATCCTTGCTTGTCTACTCAGGCTCATCTAAATTTGTCATTACTTGTGAAATGATGTGGTTTCTGATCAGCTTAAGGCCTTAAGGGATTCAACAGAACCCAGCTCACATGGGTGTCTCCACGACTTAGTAACATTCTGGAGTGGTTTCCCAACAGGAACATAATTCCGCACTGCAGATGGTATAGCTTTGTTCTAGACCTCTAGGGTCAAAATATGTGAATTCAATGGAGATATAGTAAAAACTCGTGCTCCTGAATGCTAAAGAGTGGTTATAATTAGTGCCTTCCCTCATAGCATCGATGATATGTTTAAATTACTACCTTGGTTGAGGCAATCCCAAAATCTTCTACTTGGTATCTTCCACTTTAGTAACTCTTACATCACAGGCCAGGGGACCAATTAGGGTGATTCCAAGTTCTGAGTATTTACTTCTAATTTATACATTTGTGGGTCAGATAAATGAAAATCATGTGGGTCTAGAAACCTGCTGGACCTACTTCAGTATCAAACTGATGAATGGACACTAGTGAGTTCTCTCATGGTAAGAAGGACTCTATAAGTACTTCAGATTTCCAGTTGTCATGTTAAGCTCAGACCCTGTGTCTCGTAGTGTTGGAAATGTCGGGAATCTTTTCTCCTCAGCACATGAACACTCAACTGAATGTAAACAGATGCTTTCCAAGGAACTGTTAAGGGGGTTTTTATAGTCCATACTTAATACTGTATTGTCAAGGGTTCTCTGGAAGACCCAGCCTCATCAGTCATGGATTCTGTAGCTGGAATCTTACTCAGAGCTTAAAGATGGGCAAAAGAATATGCTTTCTTGGGGCTGAAAAGATGGCTTAGCACTTAAGACAATTGCCTGCAAAGCCTAAGGACCCAGCTTCAATTCCGCAGGACTCAAGTAAGCCAGATACACAAAGTGGTGCATGCCTCTGTAGTTTGTCTGCAGCCGTTAGAGACCCCTCTGAGCTCTGTGACTCCTGCCACAGGCCTCCCTGGCCTATGGAGAAGGGCCAGCCCTGAACTTCTCACTGATTCTGATACTCCCTTTAGGAAATCTTTGATGCCCTTGGTGAAAGGTGTCTCCCTGGACCATCTCTGCAGTGTCGTCTTCTCCAGGATCCTTTGACATCACTGTATAGTAAAACACGCCTGCCTCCTGGGATCCTTTAATTCCTTCCTTCACCACCTGGCTCTGCGTTTCAGGCATTTCAGTTCACACGGGGTGAGCTAACAGTCTCCTCAAGCTTCAAAGAGCCATTCTAGCAATGAGTTTTTCTTTCTGTCTAGGGACATGGCAGTTACATTCCCTACACAGATGCAATGTTTGTGAATTAATGAAATCTTGTTTACCCAATTTCATGTTTCAGCACCCTTAGAAACCAATTCCAGGCCAGAGAAATGGCTTAGTGCTTATGGTGCTTACCTGCAAAGCCAAAGGGCCCAGGTTCGCATCCCCAGCAGAGATGTAAAGCCAGATGCACAAGGTGATGCATGTGTCTAGGGTTCATTTGCGGTGGCTGGAGGCCCTGGCATGCCCCTTCTCTCTGTGTATCTTTCTATCTGCTTCTTTCTCTCTCACTCTCTATCTCTCGCTCAAATAAATAAAGAATTTTTTAAAGTTTTTAAAGATTTTGAGACTAAAAAATTCCATGTTAATATTAGTTACTTTCTCATTGCTATGATAAGATACCTGATAATAACCAGGGTTTCTTCCAGCGTGCAATTCCAGGAGACACAGTCCACCATGGCAGGGCAGGCAGGGCAGCAGGATCAGAAGGTTGGCTGGTCACATTGCATCCAGAGGCAGGAAGCAGAGATGAGCAAATGCTTGTGCTCACGTAGTTTCCCTCTTTTATCCAAGACCCTAGCCCACGGACTGTGTTGCCCACAGTCCGGGAGGATTTTTCCACCTCAATTAACTTTTTAAGAAAAATCCCTCAGGGCTGGAGAGATGACAGAGCAGTGAAGGTGCTTGCTTGTGAAGCCTAAGGACCCAGGTTTATTTCCCCAGGTCCCACATAAGCCAGATGCACAAAGTGACACATGCATGTGGAGTTCGTTTGCAGTGGCTAGAAGCCCTGGCGTGCCCATTCTCTTTCTCTTTCTCTTTCTCTTTCTCTTTCTCTTTCTCTTTCTCTTTCTCTTTCTCTCTCTCTCTGTCTGTCTCTGTCTCTCTTTCTCTCCCTCCCTTTCTGACTCAAAATATTTTTTTTAAATAAATTTTTTTGAAAAGAAAACCCCCTCATAAAACATGTCCAAAGGCTAGTTTTATCTAAATAACTCCCACAGGCATTTTAAGATACTCATTTCTACTTGATTCTAGGCTTTGTCAAGTTGACAATAAGTATAAGCCATCCCCCAATTTTCTACCTAAATTTTTCAGTTTCCTCAATATAACTTTGATAAATAGGACATTTATGTGGTTCTTAAATTCTCAGAGCCTTATTCACCTTCAATTTCATTTAAATCCACCAGCCACTCAGATACTTATAGTAAAGAACATCACAATCAATTTATGCTAAGATGTTTAATTTTAATAAAACAACTTATATATGTTCACTCTTTGGGGCAAGCAGAGTCACTGTAAGCCTGGTTTCACTCACAATCACAACATGGCTACCAGTAGCCATCTGGCTTGGCTGCTATTTTGTCTATGTCCAGTTCAGAAGGATGGAAAATTTATTTCCTCTAAGCAGAGCTTTCTTACCTGATTGGAGCAATATGGCCCATATGCTCACTGTTGGCACTGGATTGTGAGAACCAGGAGTTGCTGCAGTTTTTAATATGAAACCTGGGCTCTGGAAGCCTCGTCAAACTAATCTCAACCACCTGCCCACAAACCAATCAAAGAGATGGGTAAGGGAAAGATTTGGACTGGAGAGATGGCTTAGCAGTTAAAATGTTTGCCTATGAAGCCTAAGGACCCAGGTTCAACTCCCTAGTTCCCATGTAAGCTAGATGCACAGGGAAGCACATGTATCTGGAGTTTCTTTGCAGTGGCTAGAGTTCCTGGCATGCCCGTTCTCTCTCTCTTTCTTTCTCTCTCTCTCAATTAAATAAATAAATAAATTAGGAATATTTAAACAAAGAAAGATTTATTAAATGGGACCACACTGGGAAAAAGAACAAATTAAGGAGTCCAGTGACCCCAAAGTGGCCTTGAATACTGACATGAAGTACAAGTTTAAATAGAGTGCATGCTTTCTTGGTCACGGTGTGTTCCTCTCCATCCCTGTCTCCAGTACTATAGAGCAGTCTGATAAATTGTTAAATTGTTAAGCTGTAAGCCCTCCTGTCTCTCATAGATAAGTAGTTTATTGGGGGGAGGTAGAGGAGATTCCCCCCAACACCCATCCTGCGATGCACTGCTCTTGCTGGAATGTATGGTGACTTAAGAGGAAAGCCTATGGAAAATAACTTATCTCTGTGCCTCCAGGCAAGTACAGACAAAATCAAGACAGAGATGCCAGGTTTCTAGCTACTTTGTGGCCCAGGGGAAGAGTCCATGCTGTAACAGAAGCAGCCTCACAGTCCAGATTTCAGCCTGATCATGAAGGTGGGTCAGGAGAAAAATAGCTTCTTCCAGTCAGGCAGTCAGGGACAGAAGCCCAAAGAATGAACCAGAACATGCCATTCTGCCCATCTTGGCAAATCCGTGTTGGCAGCCAGGGGCACACCCAGGAAGAACTCCTGGCTTCTCTTTCAGCTCAGTCTCCATGGCCCCTTGAGTGGGAACCAATCTAGTCTCTGATTATCCCGCTGGGCCTGACGATGAGGCTCACCCCAACTGGACATCTGAACCACACAGAGGTTTCCCAGGTGGCCTCCTGCTCTCTCTTTCTGTGGCCCTGTGACCTGGCTTGAGCATCGGCTGCTTCCCAGCTGGGAGAGAAGACTTGGCTTACGTATTTCCTCCTTGTCTTCTGTGCCATGCTTTGTGGACACCTTCTCACTTTGAGTACAGGTGTGATTTATAAAAATCTTGGAGTCCTTCACTACTTCTCAAGCCTCTCTGGTCGGTTGTTTGAAGGCTTCTGAGGTCAATCTTCCACATGTGTGGGGAACTGTCCCAGCCTTTTTCTAGATATCAATTTTCCCTATATACACCTCACAAATTATGATTTCTCCCTAAATAAACTCAGTAATTTAGAATTTATCCTTCTTGAGTCTGCTTTATCAAGTCTGTTAAAAATAAAATTAGGGTGGGGCATGGTGGCGCACGCCTTTAATCCCAGCACTAGGGAGACAGAGGTAGGAGGATTACAGTGAGTTCAAGGTCACCCTGAGACTCCATAGTGAATTCCAGGTCAGCCTGGGCTAGAGTGAGACCCTACCACAAAAAAACAAAATAAATACATAAATAAATTTAGGTTCCAAAATTGGGATTCTCAAGTTCTGGAGACCCCTCCTAAACCCTCAAATCCTGCCTAATTTATCAATTCTATTTGTGTATGATGGGAAAGGATTTGATTTTGCTAAGTTGTCATTTGGTTTTCGTTTCTTTTATTCCATTACCACAGCTCTAGCCTCAGCGCATGGACCTGCCTGGCAATAGTTAGTATGTAATATATATTTAAAAGAATTGATTGATTAGTCTAACCTTTGAAATCCAGGGATAGGGTAGATTTCTGAAAAGAACCAGGAAACTAGGAAGAAGGGAAAATAACTTGAGCCAGTGTCATCTGCTCTTTTGGTTTGAAACAGATATTGAATCAGCCTTGGGCTGCTACACTGTGATAGTTTATGTGTCAACTTCACTGGGCTAAGGAAAGCCCAGATAGTTGGTCAAACATCATTTCTTTGTATGGTTATGAGCATGTTTGGGCAGAAGTTTACATCTGAATTAATAGATTGCATAAAGAAGATTTCCCTCACCAAAGTGCATAGACAATGTCTAATCCAATTAGGCACCAAATTGAAAAGAAGATGGGTAGGGGATGAATTTCCTCTCTGTTCTCCAGCTGAAACATGCAGCTTCTCCTTCTCGCACAGAATGAGAATCCTGGTCCTTGGACCTTGGAACTCGGACCACTACTTATACAAGCATGGTCCTCAATTCTCACTTCTCAAATCCAGACTGAATTGTATAAAAGGCCATGCTGGTTCTAACTTGCAGATTGCATATTGTGGGGTTTCTCAGCCTCCAAAATCATCCTAGCCATGTTTTTTTCTATTTTATTTTTAATTATTGTTTTTGAGAAAGAGAGAGAGAAAGAAAGAGAGGATGGGCCTCTGACCACTGCAAATGAACTCCAAATGCATGTGCATCTGGCTTACATGGGCCCTGGAGAATCGAACCTGGGTCCTTTGGCTTTGCAGGTAAGTGCCTTATACTCTAAGTCATCTCTCCAGCCCCCTAGCCAATTTCTATAATAATCTCGTCTTATATATTTATATTATTTTATTGCTTTTCTTTCTGCAAAGAAACCTGGCTAGTAGACACATGACTACTTCAACGGAACAAACACCATTTCATCTCATGAGCAGAATCAATCAGAAAAGTCTTTGCCCATAAAAGGAAGTTCTGTTTCAATTTGGAAATAACTTGTTTTCTGATATTCAGAAAAGTTAAGGTAGCTTCCTCTGTGTTAAATATCTTGTACTTTACAATGCTCTTACAGAGACATTGTACTTTTCAAACCATCATACATTCATATGTCTAATATGTGAAACAATCACTCTCTAGCAATGTAACATCTAAAGTGAAAATTCAATATCTTCTGCCATTAACAACATCATTAATAACAAATGTCTGTTTAATTACTCTTGCTAAGATTAAAAAGGCCATTATTCTTGTAACTTGAGAAATTCATTAGCTGGAAAAGGCTGTTTAATGCCAAATGTACTTCTTAAAGATACAGTCCCCATTATTTGAAAATGTTCCTGACATTCATGCATTTGCATTCCTTTAAAAAAGCAGTACCCAACTGTGCTTTAGATCATGCTGGGACAATAAGCAAGCACTGTAACATTTCAAAGTCAGAAATGAAGCTACCAGACATTTTATAATATTACACAAAATCTGTTCTTAGGAATATTTAAACTGTACATTCAGTGAGACCATTATTCACCCTTCACCTCTCACTAATTCTGCATTTCAGTGACTCTGGTACCAACACAGGGTGTCATACAGGACAGTTAGTATTCATAAGCACCTCCTCCAAGGGGATTCCAAGCCACAACTCAAGATATTTGCAAGTTAATTTTAAAGCAGTAGACTTCAAGGATTAGACCCATTAAATTAAGATTACAAGATGGGATTTAGAAAATCTTTCTTAACCCACTGTTTCAGCTTAATGTATTTTTGGCACAAAACCTTGCTTAACAGTTAGTAAGATCAAGTCGTGGCAGTGTACTCGCATAAAGCAATGCAGACTGTCTCAGTGGCAATAGACACACGATGTGTTTTAGTTTTCACTCACTTTTTACCCACTACTTACAATATGACAGACTCATAAAACAAGCTATCGTGGCGTTTTCCTCCTCACCCTAGGATCTGCATAGGTACAATTCATAGTCATGGCTGAGACCCTGAGAGAAAACATCTCAACAAGAGAGGGACAGAAAGAACTGCATAATCCAAACCAAACATGGTGAGTTATCTCAGAGAAAGTTGACACTCGTAAAAAGGAATTAAGTACTTTGAACTAAGAAATTGTTCTATTTTTCCTCCCTGCCTTCCTTCAATACATGTAAATTGATTACCTCCTTAGTGTCAGGAACTATAAGAAGGTCTATCTCGAGTTTGAGTCAGACAAAGTTATTATTCGTGGATGAGTTTTCGTGTGAATCGACAGGTAAGCCTGCTGACAAGTTGTCAAGCAATTTCCTCTAAATTGAAACATTCCCTCCTAGAAAGCTCGGGAGTCTCAGGAAGTCAAGAAGTCTGGGGAAAATGTTGTGAGACCCCACGCTAACTCAGGAGGCTGGGGTATGCAGATCACTATGAGTTGGAGGCCATCCTGAGACTTCGTGGTGAATTCCAGGTCAGCTTGGGCTGCCTCAAAAAATAAACAACAAGAAAAAGGACACACAAAAGGTAAGCAAGTGCTCGAGAGGGAGCTTCTCCAACTGAGCTGCTTGCAGGTCATGATGTGTGCTGAGCCTCTGCCAGCAGGCAGTGCAGTGAGCTCGAGAGCTGCGGCTTCTGTAAGTCCTCGCAGTGCTGGGGTGGGCCTCCTGGTGATGCAGATGCCTTTGAGTCTGTAAGCAAGCCCTCAGTCAGACCCACAGGGCTATCCCTAACTAGGGAGCCCTACCTAAGCGGCTATAGGAAGGTCATCACTCCTGTCATCAGCCCCCTCATTCTACTCTGAAAGTAACCCTGATAAACTCAAACTTTGGTGACATACTTTGGTCCGTCATCTGTGGGGTGAAGATGTGCGTCTGCATAGCCCAAGGGAAGAAGTTTCCTGCAACACCAATTAATGTAATCCTGGTATAAGTGCTTTACAGATCATTTGTACAGGCTGGTGTGTGACACCAAAAAGTGAGGCAGAAGATCAGTAGAAGCAGTGGAGGTAGGCAGAGAAGCATGGGGAGCATTTGTTGTACAAGTGAACCTGAGTTCCGTCCAGGGATAGTCGTGGACATCTGTAACCCCAGCACTGAGGAAACAGGCAGAGATCAGCGCTGGGGCTTGCTGGTCAGTCAGTCTAACTAACAAAGCAACAACAACAAAAAAAAAAAAAAATAGTGAGCTCCAGGTTCAGAGAGAGCCTGTTTCAGAGAAATAAGATAGAAGAACAACAGAGGAGGAACACAGCATCGTCCTGCAGCCTCCACACACATGGACACAGGGTGCATGCATCTGCACACACAGATACATACATAAACACACATGCTGCACACAAAGCATAGAAGAGGGCTAGAGAGATGGCTTAGCAGTTAAGTGCATGCCTGTGAAGCCTAAGGACCCAGGTTCAAGGCCCAATTGCCCAGGACCCACATAAGCCAAATGCAAAAGGGGGCACATGCATCTGGAGTTCAATTGCGGTGGCTGGAGGCCCTGGTGTGCTAATTTTCTCCCTCTCTCTCTCTCTCTCTCTCTCTCTCTCTCTCTATCTATCTATCTATCTATCTACCTCCTTCTCTGTCTGTCGATCTCAAATAAATAAATTAAATTAAATAAATAAAAAAATTAAAACAAACAAAAAAAGCATAGAAGAATTAAGATGTGATAACGTAATGGGAGTTCGGGGGTCCTTGCCAATGCATCCAGATCCTTGTCCTATGAATTTGAAATTCATAGACCTGAAGGGAAGGCTTAGATAGGCTTTGTTAAATTAAGAAAAGGGCAGTGGCAGGAGGAGTTATAGAGCCCATGGGGGAGTAGATTGAGGGAGGCTTACCAGCAGAGACCTGGAAGTTCAGGAGAGGTGAAAAGCTCAAAAAGTGACCTGACCCCTTGATAAGAATCTGTTTTTCATCTTATTGTTGGAGGGCTTTACCTTCAGACACAGGTCAGTGTGAGAGTGAGCTGATGTTGGCTAGAAGAGGTCAGCACCGCAGGTACGGGTGAGAGAGACCTAACTGGATGAGACTGGCTCAGGCGTTGGATTCCAGTTCTTCTGGAGCAGGCAGTGATAAATGTTTGTAATTCCCTCTTTTGGGCCCTCTCCTGACTAATCCCCCCTCAATAGATGATAAAAGGTAAACAGAGCCAGTTGCTTCTCTTGTCCTTCATGTGATAGAGCAGGGCGAATAAAGAGTCGGGAGCAGTCTCGAGTTTTACCCAGCAAGGCAATTCCAGTCCCTTCCTCCTTGCACAAGGGCAGTTTCTTTCCCTATCTCTAGGGGCTCTGGAACACATAGGCTTAAGGTTTCAGCATCATTTGCTTCATTGCTTCTTGGGATGCCTACCTTTGGGAAAAGCATTGTTTTCTAAACTTCATCTAATCAGTTTCTTATAATGGCTCTCTGTTGGGGTGCAGCAACTTCCAAGGATGCTAACCAAAATGGAGAAGGTGTTTTGTCTTACCTCTCACCTGAAAAGACAGGTGCCTACTTGGCTTTTGGTATTCAGATGGGTAGCTCCATTAATGATGCTGGAGTGATTTGTGATAATCAAAAGCAAACAACACATCCATGTTTGTACAGAAAATATGGATAACTTACTGAGGAAATTCTGTTAAAATTGGCCACCTGTGAAAGGGATTGCTTTCTAACTGGCTAAATTCCCCTGACACCAGAAGATGATGCCCATAGACATTATTAAGGTAGATGTGAGATGTCTCATATCCCTATTTATTTCAGGAAGATTGCTCAGATTCTATAATTTACTATCTAACATTATTGTGTTCCTAAAGCAAATCTTATAATTTTAAGTGAAGGAATTACTACCAAAATCACACTTTTGTTCTTTAAATTTTTCAAGGCAGTAGTACTCTGTCTTTGCCCTGGATAAAATGAAGTCAACAAGGACAATTATAGTAGATGGACATGTTTTCAGGCTTAAACTTTTTATCAAATTAATGTTTCTAAATTGTAAAAAGCCAAGATACTAGGTGGCATCCTAATCTACATCAGACACATTTTTGTCACCATATGTAGTGGTTTGCATGATGGTAGAGCTTTGATATGTGCTGTCCATTTCTAAAATAAGTCAAAGAAATACCCGATAGAGCTTTGCCTGGAGAGATCAGAGCTGACAGTGGGGACACACACCCGTAATGTCAACACTTAGGAGGCAGAAACTGGAGGTCACCACCTGGGGCCTCAATGTGAGTTCCTGTCTAAAAGAACCGAAGAAAGAAAACTTTAAAAAAATTCATAAAATACATTAAAGTAACTCAAACATACCACATGATTTCTGGAGATCCTGCCACTGCTGTAGTTAAACGCTAGCGTAGCTGGCCCTATGAATGTGCTCTGTGGAACAAAAGGATCTCCTTGCCAACCTCATTGGATTTACTCATCAGAAATAGAATATTAACCTAACTTCCTGAGGATTTTATCACACCGTGCCTTTTTTCATACGCATATACAAACATATTCACACAGACTTCTAAACTTGAGTTTGCATTTCCATGGGAACTAAATAGACATTTATAGTCTCTTAAAGATAAAAATGAAAGAGACTTTTTTTTCCTCCTTCTATAAAAGAATCATTTTCATTCTCTGAATTCTATTGGGAAATTTTAAAAGGTAAGAATGTAACTCCTTAAGTGGAACAAAGCCTTGGCTTTTGCTATGAACATTAAAATTCACAAAACTGTTGAAAGTCTGTCCTATGAGGAGAGAGACAGAGAGAGAGAGAGAGAGACAGAGTAGAAAGAAGGGTGGAGATGGAAGGGGAAATGTTTCAAGTAATTTAACAATAATATAGATTTTATGTTTTAAAAATAAGTATAAAACACACAGAAATATTTATATGTAAATTAATTTCTTATGAAGATGATCATACTTCAAATTCATGAAGTAAATAATACAAGAATGTATTTCACAAAGCACAAAGAATTTCACTTTTGATGAACTACCATGATCTGAATTCTGGCACCAGGAGAAACATTTTGAAACAGAGTCATAGCTTTGTATTCAAGACAAAGTCATAGGAAGAGAGTAGAATCCTCATCTATCCTATTAAAAAAAAAAAAAAAAAAAAAAAAAAAAAAAAAAAAAAAAAAACCTTTAAGCTACCTTAATGAGGAGGAGAAATTTAGCAAAAAGAAAAAGGAACCTGTTAAAGAATACAGCTGAGCTTCACATTGAAAAAAACAAACAAACAAACAAACAAAAATCCTGCTAAAATCACGGTCTATGACCATTCATAGCTTGATCTTATCACCTGATCTCTCATTGCCTATGACTCTTATGACCCAATTCTTTATTCTTATTAAAATGCTGTTCTGAGCCAAATTTCTTTGGTTCCTGAATCACTTAAGAAGTGCCTTTTGATTTTTACTTTATAAAAAAGCAGTCATATGGGCAGAGTTCAAAGGTGCTCCTTACAGGTCCATATACAGACTGATTCCCTAGCCTGGGTAAGACATCTAACTTTGAACCAATCAACTCTGACTAGGTAAATAGAACCATAGTATATGAAAATGGGTGTCCTGAGACTGGAGAGATGGCTCAACATTTAAGGCACTTGCCTGCAAAGCCTAGTGATCTGGGTTTGATTCCTCAGTATCCATGTAAAGCCAGAGACACAAAACAGCACATGCATTTGGAGTTTGTTTGCAGTGTCTAGAGGCCACAGCATGCCCATACACACTCTTTCTCTCTCTCTCTCTCTCTCTCTCTCTCTCTCTCTCTCTCTCTCTCTCTCTCCATATATGTGTGTGTGTGTGTGTGTGTGTGTGTGTGTGTGTGTATCTCCAGGTGAAAATAAAACATTTTTTAAAAAGTATATCAAATCAAGATGGAAAGTTCTAGTTAAAGCAGACAAGCTTCATCAGGGACATAACAAGAATCAGAAAATAAATCTACATTTAAAAAGTGGGTGTCTTGTTTCTATGGGATATGTGGATAACAAGAGGGAAATAGTTGTACTCAGAAAGGAAGCAAGCAGTAAATTCAGCCATGGTTCCTAGGTAAATTTCAATAACCAGATTAATGTGCACTATGGCCAGGGAGCAATCACAATTAGTCATGAGGGAGTTTGTGAACAATTCTTTATCTCTGAGTTCATAGGAGGCTGTCCTGAAATAGGTGTATTGAAAATAAACTTATACTAAGGAAAATTTATCAGGTTTATAAATTTTTCTGTCACCTAAGAGCTTAAATAAATAATTGAAAGCTTAGTATGTGTTTTAAAGTATGGATATATGTGAATATTTCCTGAAAAACTTCACACAGGAAGCCTCAGGTTTTTAAACATTGCCTTTTAACCAAGATTTTTTCCTTAGACTTGCAGACTCAAATAATTGACTTTTTTACAAGACTTGAAAGAAAATATATCTCTCCAAGGAAGACTCAGACTCATGCTCATTCCTCTACTGCAGCAATCATGATGCTAATGCATGGACTCCAAAACAGTAAAGTAAACCCCTCACACAATTTCACAAGTTCACGTACAAACACAGAGATACAAAGTGTGTTATATGTACTCTAATGTAACACATGTGCCAGAAAACTCATGTGACCACAATAGTTTTTGCTTTCTATGAAGTTAAAAATATTAAAAGTAAGTTGTCCAATTCATTCTACTCACATCATTGTATATGTTAACAACGTATGTAAAAAGATGCTTATAAAATTTGTGGTAAAGAAATACATAGAGAGGCTGGAGACATGGCTTAATGGTTAAGGAGTTTGCCTGCAAAGCCAAAGGATCCAGGACCCACATACCCCAGATGTGCAAGGGGCCACATGTAATCTGGAGTTTGTTTGCAGTGGCTGGGGGCCCTGGCGCGCTCTCACTCTCTCCCTCTCTCTCTCCCTCTCTCTCTCTCTCTCTCTGCCTCTTTCTTGCTCTCAAATAAATAAAATATTAAAAAATAAATACATAGAAAATAAAATTGGTGTATGCTTATGAAAGCATAACAAAATAAAAAACTATACAACTAGAAATGACATGTTCAAAATACAAGGCTGCTGCTTTTAATAAAATATATGTGCTATTGTCTCCAAAAAATAAAGGGCAAATGGGAAGAAAATACTTACCATGAGGCTATTAATCATGAGTTATTTATTTATAGTGAGACTTATAATTCACTTACAGCTATTAATTTGGAATTATGCCATTAACCTTAGTAATGAAAGTACTCATGTCTGATTAAATACAGATAAATATGGAAAAGAAAATAATAGCAAAAACAATGCTAATGGCATGAGGACATGAGATTTCTATACATGCATTTATAGAATATGGAGAATAACTGGACTGGAATGACTGACAATTGTTCTCTGTACTCATCTGCTCAGACGTGAGGGCAAGCAAATGGGGCCACACTGCTCAATAGCCCCTTTGGCTGAGTAAGGCTCTCTGCCTTAGGGCAGAGGCCCACACCAAATCTACTGGTATGGCTCCCTTTTCCCTATACTTCATAGATGACCATGGCCACTCTTGTTATGTAACAAGTGCCTTTGTGACACTTCTAATCACCAGAGAGACTAAACTTGCAACAATGTATCTCTGAAGCAACTTAACTCTTCCCAGCTTTAACGCTTTGAAGTAAAAATTCTGTGATCTACATTTCTAGTACCATTCTTAGTTGCTCAATTTTCAAACTCTGCAGGGCAGCTTCCCAAGAAACCTCATGTAGTCTATAGATCCTCTTGTAGCTTATTTTTCAAATCTCCCGGGACCTGCTTTAAGACAGGCTGTCATCTGCTACAAGATGCCCGCTAGATCTCTGTCTTAAAGTTTCAAACCAATCAAACCAGGAACCATTGCAGCGTTGCACAAGAGAAGTCCGTCCCTGGCCTAGGGATAGACCCCAGTGTGGAACTTGATTCGGAGTGAGGCAGCCCACTCAGTAGATTGGGGTCATGACCCCATGAAGAGAAAATATGAGAGATCTTGTAGTGGGCAATGACATGATGCTGAAAGGATTACTCAGTTTTAAACAGCACCCTAACCAACATCATGAAAATGTGCCAACTTCTCACAGAGCAGGTATGCTGTTAGTTAATTCACAGTAGACACTGAACAAAATAAAGCTGGTATAGCAAGACCCAGTAGGAGACAAAATACAATTAAAGGCAAATAGCACTAATTAGATACAGAGGGAGAATATATAATATTAAAAGAATTCGCCAAGAGTACTTTACAATTGAACCTAAAATAGATAATCTTGAATCAATGACAATAAATAAAATCTTAGAGAATTATCTGAAAAATATTAGCGAGATCTTAATCAAAATGGGATATGTTATCAGTCCTCATTGATACTGACAAAACAGACCAAAAAATCAGGACAGTAGATAAGTAAGTAGAGGAATGGAATCCTGGGGGTGGAATGATCCAAGTGCAGTTGGTGGAGATGGATGGAAGAGAGAAGGCTGTAGGAGGAAGGTTAATTAAAACTAAAGAGGTTATAAATAAGCCATATGGACACCTACTTTTTTGATAGCTAATTAAAAATATATAACTTTTTTAAAAGAGAGACATTTGAGGCAGAAGTACCCAGTAGGGGTATAATTACTACATGAAAAGCCATAGGTTACTATAGAAAAATTTCAGTGCCAGGGTTGCAATATATTCCTGTGAGTTTTTGGTCAGGGCAGTCCTGTAGGTCCCCAAAATCATACAGGCTGTTGCTAAGGTTCTTAATTTTCCACCCGGATTCCCTGGTAAGACCTTATTGCTGAAGACACCGCATGCTTCAGTTGCAGAACACTGAGACATAAAGCTGGAAGTAAACTAGAAGCTGGAATATGGACTGACGAGTGACCACAGTGCTGGGAAGTACAAAGCAGCTTGCTGGGGGAGTCATCAGTGGTGTTAACCAGAAGTGAACCTTTCAAACTACACTAGTCACCTAAACAAGGTGTGCCCACTTGTGCAATAGTGGCATGTCTGTTATTGGCATAACAAACTACTCTATAATGAGGCAAACTCCATGAGAGGAAGTTCATGCCTGAAACTGAAAACCTAGTCAAAAGCTCATGGCTGGCAAGGTTACAAGCCCTACGATCGAAGTTACTGCTTTTACTTGGCTACATGGATATATTGTGCCTACCAAATTGTCCCCTAAAGCTTACATTTATGCCTGCATACCAGCTCTGCTCTCACTTTTAGTTTCAGAAACATCTCTTTTCATATAGCAATGGCTGCTCAGGAGACTCAAAACTCACCAAAGGAGCTAGAGAGATGGCTTAGCAGTTAAGGTGCTTGCCCACAAAGCTGAAGGACCCAGGTTTGATTCCCCAGGACCCATATAAACCTGATGCACAAGGTGGCATAAACGTTTGGAGTTGATCTGCAGTGGCTAGAGGTCCTGGTGCACCCATTCTGTCTTCTATCTCTCTCTCTCCTTCCCATCCCCCCTCCTCTCTCTCTCTCTCTCCCCCCCTCAAAAAATTAAATAATTAATAAAATATCTTTTTAAAAAACTCATCAAACTGCTGAGAGAGAAGCAGAGTATTCAGTCCTTGCTTAATGAGACATCTCTATCACAATCTCCAATAACTCATGGACTATAGCAGAATAGCCACAGAAACAATGTAAGAGCAAAAGATGGGGAGAAGTGCTTTAGAATGATGTGTTCCAGACATAAACTGATCATTGTGTCAATAACCTGACAGTGCATGTCATCACCTGCACAAGACTTGCGTGATATTGGGCCCATCAACAGATTGTCATGGATGACGAAAGAAGTATACACAAAGGTATCAATATTGAAGTGGGAAGAGTAGAAAAGAAGAGGATGGTATTATGTAACTTTTTAATAAAGATTTATTTTAATAAAAAACATAACATATTTAAATGATTCTATTAGATATATTTAGAACTCTGATACCCCAAGATATAAAACACATCTTTTAAAACAGAAATCAAAACCTTTGTGTGCAATGCCCTATTTTAGGCATAAATAAATCATAGCATATTAAAAATTCACTAGAGGGCTAGAGAGATGGCTTAGCAGTTAAGCACTTGCCTCTGAAGCCTAGGGACCCTGGTTCAAGGCTCAATTCCCCAGGACCCACATTAGCCAGATGCACAAGGGGGCACATGCATCTGGAATTCATTCGCAGTGGCTGGAAGCCCTGGTGCATCCATTCTCCCTCTCTCTCTCTCTCTCTCTCTCTCTCTCTCTCTCTCTCTCTCTCTCTCCCTGTCTCTTCCTCTGTCTGTCACTCTCAAATAAATAAATAAAAAATAAACAAATTTTAAAAATTCACTAGAATAATATAGTGTTCTCTTAACATAGTCAAATAAGAAACCTACACTAAAATTATAGACAAAGGGGCTGACAACATAGCATGCAAGCATGAGGACGTGATTCCCATCCCATAACCTGTGCAAACACGTCGGGCACGTTGGTACATCTGTGTAATCCTGGCACTGGGGAGGCAGAGACAGCAGATCTCTAGGGCTCACTGGCCTGCCAGTCTAGACTACTTGGTCTTTTCCAGGCCATTGCTTGAAAAAAAAAAAGAAGGTGCATGGTGCTCCTGAAGATGACAAAATTGTCCTTTGACTTCCACAAGCACTTGAACACAGTGTACAAGCACTGATGTCACACACACGCACACACGCACACACACATCAAATGCCTCCCCAATATACAGATCACTGTATATTTGAAAGCTGAAAGTGCATTTCTAAATCACTTATCAATTAAGTAAACCATATTAAGAGTAAGGCATTTCATTGTACATTGAAGTCTAAAGAAGAAATGATGGCACACTTAGAATTGAATGGACATGAAAAATTGAGTTCTTTAAAATTTGTGAGATGAACAATTAATAGTTAGCATCTTGACACACTAAAAGATTTATTAAAAATTAGAACGTTTCAAAGCAATTAAGCCTAGAACTCAGAAAACCAGCAAAAGTGCAGAATGAAAGCAAAGAAAAAGGTCAACTATAATTAAGTTAAAGAGGAAAAATTATAGAATTTATCAATAAATATTGGTACACTATAAAACTGATAAAAAGAACAGAATAAATAAAAAAAAGACAGAAACAGTAAGCTGAAGAACTTTTAAAAATGAAAAACAAATGACAATGTTTTTAAATGCAAAATATTAATTTTTGAGAAAATGTCATCAAAATTGAGTATAGTCAGAAAATTAGAGAGTTGCAAACATTTCTAAACTAATTAATCTGAGAAGTTTCTATGAAAAAGATAAAACTGAGAGGATTTTAGAAATGATTCCACAGGCTTTCAATAAATGGATAATCCTTGTTTTAAAAAATCTGTTCAAGAGTCTTGAAAAGAAGAAAAGCAACCCAAAAGTTAGCATAAGTATGATTCCAAAACCAGATAAGACTGTTCATGAAACTTGGAAACAACAGATTCTAAAACTTGTATGAGAGTGAAGAGCCAAGAATATCTTTGACAATTTTGGAGAAAAATGAAGAAAAAGTTGAGAGGAGGCATTCACCAAACAATGGAATTATAGTGATGAGCACAGAAATTTGCCTTCACAGAAATGGTGATTTTATTTGAAGGAACATATTTGCAGGTTGCTGAGAAAAGAGCTCATTGTTTAATAAAGTAGGGTCACTTTGCTGTAAGTGTGGAAAACAATAGCATATCTCTCTGCAGATAAGAAAACCAAATAGAATAAGGAAGTTAGATTTCTCCTCACCAAAACCAAAATGAGCTTTTAAAATACCACCTTAGAGTATGTTAAATAGATGAAAGTTTAGAAGTTTAAGAAAAAAGTTTTGAAAACTATTTCATAGCCTTAATAAAAAGAATGTGTCTTAAACAAAAGAACAAGAGAGAAAAATAAAATTATTTGATTTTATTAATTATAACAGGTTCCATAAACCTAGCTGAAAGGCACATCTATTTCATTTCAATACATATACTTGGGAAAGATCTTATATAGCAAACAAGAAAATGTTAGATTTTATGCAGCAAACAAGAAAAAAAAGTATCCAAAATATATAAAACATAATGGATAAGAAGATACTAACTATTCAACAGAAGAAAAAAAAAGCTAGGAAAAGCATACACAAAGATGATGAAAGCCCAGTGAGTAGAACATATTTGAGCATCTGATTCCAATACTCCAATTCGAGTTAGGGGAGCAAGGCAGTGATCTTAGTTAGTTTTCACTAACCTTCATCACTATTGTAGCTTTGCAGTAGAACCTTCCATTCTATCGATAGCCACCATTAGAAACATTGTAGTAGAAATATTTGAAAAATATTTCCACTGGAGAAACCGTATGGGTCCCTTACATTGAGAGCAAGAAGCCAAACAGAATGCAGGGTCGAAAGTGGGTGAGCTGGCTTCTGGTCAGGACGCAAGTGTGATGCACTCTTCCAAGTCAAACCTGTCCCTCGACGTCATGACGTTGTGTGTATTGGCAGCAGGACA
Organism: Jaculus jaculus; assembly: GCF_020740685.1. Lineage (NCBI taxonomy): Eukaryota > Metazoa > Chordata > Mammalia > Rodentia > Dipodidae > Jaculus > Jaculus jaculus. The sequence goes on along the minus strand of NC_059115.1, from coordinate 74,329,158 downwards.
TCCTGGTAAGCATAGACGCACTTCCTGTAAGGAACTGTGCCATTTCCTGGTGATGTGCTCAGGAGATATACACATGTATATGTATGTATGTATGTATGTATGTATGTATGTATGTATGTATGTGTGTGTATATATATATATATATATATATATATATATATATATATATATGGAGAGAGAGAGAGAGAGAATAATGATAAAAATGTTCACTATATCATATAATGCCATGTTATAAAACTCTCATAAATTTTTGGGATTTTTTTTGTGTTTTACTTAAAAGAGCTCTTTTTTACTAAGCTACATTTTGAACAAAGTGGATTATGGAAAAAAATTAACCCTTTTTTACTTTTGAGTTAAAGGGCAATGTGGTCAAAACTGCATATAGCACCACCAAGTGTCTTATTCCTTTGTGTTTTTATTATTTTTTAGGTATTTGATGGTTGACTCCACACTCCTACTTTTGTCTGCGTTTCCTCTTTCTCTTTTCTTCCCGGTGGTGGTGGTGGGTGGAACCCAGTGCTTGCTGGGCAAGCACTCTGCCACTGAGCTAAACCCCCAAACCTACTTTTTTCTTTCTTAGTCACTGTTAAAGTTATCAGTATTTTTAAATTTTGTTACTGTATTAGCTGCCATAGATATTAAGTAATATTTAGTCTATAAATTATATCTTATAGAATATAAATATATGCTGCAAGTGTATATTTCTTCATGCCAGCTACATACATTTCTTTGTGATCAACTCTCTGGGGATTTTTCAATTAGGTATCTCAATTTTTATTCTAAACTAGATTAGCTTTGTGAATAATGTGATAACATTTCTCTTTAGTCAAAAAGACAATAAAGGTATTGATTCTTTTAGCTAAATACAATGAATTAAAGAACTGACACGTCCACAAGTGAGTTAGTTACATAACTTTGACCAAGACAGTGAGATTTTTATAAAGCATACTTTTATTATCTACAAAATTGTGCCAACAAGGATGTTTTAACATTATATTAGACAATGTGTATAAAACCATATTTTAAGTCATGAAACTGCTTAAAAATGTAACTCATAAGAAGAAAAATAATGTATCTTAGTTTTGACACAAAACTAAATCCTGCTTCAATTGTCTAATTGTATAATTGGTATCTAATAATTAAATTGAGTAATATGGAAAGCAAAAAATTATTTTGAAATAAATCTAATTTCTATACAAATTTTATTTCAGAACTTTCTGAAATATCTGATTAAATGATTTAAAAGAAATACCTTAAAATTAATAAGCTAAGTAGAAGTAGTGTTTATACACAATAGGTTCTTCTGTTATTTTCCCCACTGCATGGATTAATATATTAACTAAATTTCTAAATAATATACATTCTGAAAAGGTCTCTAGTATGTAAGAAGTTAACATCCACATAGGAGTGGTAAGTAATTTGTGTCTTGGAAGTGCCACTTGGAAATATTTCCCATTCTTGAGCATGTTTACTTTTAGCAACTCTTCATTCATTTATTTATTATTTGGATTCTTGAGGTATGTATGGTCTTTTTCTAGGTCAAGCTGACCTGGAATTCACTGTGCAGTCTCGGGTGACCTCAAACTCACCGTGATACTCGCACCTCTGCCTCCCAACTTCTGGGATTAAAGGTACGGTCCTGCATACCATCCAGCATTATTGATCCATTGATCTAATAAACATATGCACATTTGCATGTCAAATCTGTGGGTTAGTCTTAGTATGTGCTGGTATAGTTCTAATACTAGAGATATAATATGCAATTGCAGCTCTAGTAGAGTTTAAAGTATAGAAAAGAAAGTGTGATAATAAAAGTATGTGTACAAGCAAACACATAATAATCAGGGAATACTGCAAAGAAATAAGAAAAATGTAAACTAGTAGGTGAAGTGAGATAGACAGGGGTTGATGAGTTTCTGTGGGGCTTGGTGGGGTTGTATGGATGGAGGGCAGGATTACAGTTTTGAGTTTGATGAAGTAGGAAGATGGTGAGATGCTAAGGTTCTACTTGGCTTCCAGGACAAGAAGGAAAAGGGGGAAAGTTCTCACATCCCTGGTAGACTGAGGAGCAAGATGTGAGTGAGAGGTAGAGGTGAGAGGGGCCAAGTTTCAGAGACTTGTAGACGCTGTCTCTGAAGAACGTCGTAGTGAAGCCTGAGAGCAGGGGAAAGCCCCTCAGCACACCTCACAAGCACAGAACGGAAAGGTGTGCAGAGAGGAGGGGTGACTGTGCGGCGCTGAGACAGGGAGGGGCCTAGGACACGTGCCTGAGCATGTCCTGCCCATGACCACCACGGGAGAATCTAAAAGCGTCTTCATTCCCTCTGTGCACAGACCTGGAGGTATGAATGTGGCTGATGAAATAGCAAAGGTCTAGAGACAGGATAAAAAAATGTTTCTGATCTCTCAGTGTGTTAGCATGTGAACAGAAGGGACCGTGAGCTTCGGAAGAGTTCCTTCGTGATGTTCATAGAGCAGACTGTTAAGAAAGTACATTGGAGCCGGGCGTGGTGGCACACGCCTTTAATCCTAGCACTAGGGAGGCACAGGTAAGAGGATCACCATGAGTTCAAGGCCACCCTGAGACTACATAGTAAATTCCAGGTCAGCCTGGGCTAGAGTGAGACCCAACTTGAAAAACCAAAAAACATTGGCTTAGTATGCAGGAACCACAAATTGTCAAGATTTCATTCCTCCACTCCTCCTCACACATTATGCAATGATGTGGGAAGTCATAGGAAAGATTCCATTACAGACTTCTAGACTGCGCACTTCAGTGATAGTTTGAAAACTTGACTATGCTACACACCCACAATTTGAAATCCAATTTTATATATCACTTATCGAAGGTCTATACTACACATTTCAAGGAGTTTTCCTATTTTACATAAGCAGTTATATAAGCAGAAAATATATGTAGAAATTGAACATACATGCTATCAGCTTGATTTTGTAAAGGGAACAGATTTAATTGCTTAAAAATTTTACAGGACATCCACCTCATACCCTGTCTTGGTTTATTTAGTGGAATGTCCCATCATCTTACCTCACACAAGCTTATAAAACAAGTTTCCTAACATCATAAGCTTAATTATTCCTATAATTTTTAAAGCATCACAACTACTAAATTACTGCTCCTAGGATTTACTACCTATATACAATTGAAAACTAAATTATAGGATCTTAGATTCAGTTAGAAAAACAAATGTTAAATCTTATCCATTTCCTCCCTGACCATAAACTCAAGACAAAAATTATTATTTATTTAGATAATCTCAGAAGACCAGCCTATACAAGGTCCTTCTCACACCATTATTCCAAAAACATCCACTGCTATTTCTGTATGCGTTTTCTTTCTTACAGTCTTTATAACTATATATTGTAACTGGGGTTACTTGGTGTTAAAGCAGATAAGCAAGTGAATATTTGCCGGGAGGCAGCAGGCAAAAGAAGAAAGGAAGACAAAAGACGTGGTGGTCTTGATCGCAGAGACATGCTCTTCAATAGTGGTTCAGACATGTCAGAAACCTCCCCATCTCCTTTCTTACCAGCTAGTGTGACCACCTCATTCTCCTCCCTCAAGCCTGCTCCTGTGACCAGGACATTCTTTTCTTCCACATTGCCCTCAGGCTTATCTGCTGTTGGAATGTCATTACAAAAGTCAGGCCTGCTCAGGATCCTGTCAAATATTTTATCCCTGGTTCTCGTAGTAACTCCCACTGCTTCTTGTCAGCTTGGGCTGGGTTCTCAACACACATTGTGTGATGGGAGCTGGTGTCTCCTTGTATCACTTTCATTCTCACTGTGGCTGCTTAGGTCAGGCAAACCCCATGGAGCAGATCAGATGGTAAGATTTCCTATGACATCTAAATAAATATGATTCCACACACAGGGAGTAAAACATAGCACTTGTAGAAAGTGTTCTCTCTCCATTTTGTTGCACTGATACCGTGATTCTCTTAATGAATTATAATTTAAAGAAAATAAATTTTATATATATATATATATATATATATATATATATATATATATATATACACACACACACATTCTTAGCTTTCTCTAGCACTGAACTATTTGCCTTATGTTTGAATAACAGTTTAATCAGATTTTCTAAAGCTTTTACTACATTATTTTAAAGTAGCATAAATAATGTAAAGTAATCCTAATTTCATATTAGACACCTTCAGTGGTGGCTCATGCAGCTAGAGCTTTTTATTTTAATTAAGGCGATTTCTAGCAGTCATTTCTGACTTCTGTGGCATCTTGCTGCAAACCCTCCCCACTTTACTGCTACATCGAAGTTCATTTGTGTCACTCAAATCTTTGCTCTTTAAATATCCATTTATAAATTTATTATGGCAACACATTCATATCTTTACATTTAATCTGAAACTTGGGTAACAAGCAGGAGATGGAATAAATGAGAAGCAGACACACTTGACAAAATTAAAATGCTCTCCTGTCAGTGCCCATGTGAGCTATTACACCGACAGAAAAGCATTTTGAATGTGTCCACTGCTTCCTCTCCCTTTCCACTCTTCATGTCTCCTCCTCCAGCTCCCAGGGAAAACCCCTGATAAAAGGACCGAACTGTAAGTGCCCAACATCCTCACAAAAATGTGTCGGGAACTGTTTTAAAATCATGGATTTTGAATGACACAGATGAACTCTGCTACTGTGCTGCTGCAATGGGAATTTATCATTTTGTTAATTAAGAAGAGTTTTCCAATAGTCACTCCAGAAATTGCCTCTGGAATATCATTAATTAACAATCTCACTTCCATCATCACGGGGAAGGAAGGAGGGGGAAGGCCCAGAAAAACTGACAAAAGGAGTAACTATTAAAATACACACATACAATTGTGAGAGGCACCAGGCTAATGTGGGAAGAGAGAGGGAAATTATTTAAAGCAGGTATTATAGGATCAACAGAGGTTTTTTTTTTAATCCAATTTGCAGAATAGAAGCTATCTTGGTTCCCAGGCCTTGTGCTAGTTTCTAAATAAAATCAACAGTTGAGAAACTCTTTATCCAAACTAAATTATTTACCATGTTGTTTGGAATTTGAGAGGTGTTTTGTTCTTCTTTTTTTTTTTTCCACGATCACTGTTTCCTTTCCAGGGAAGAAAACAAGTCTTTTTATCCCTGAGTTTTCTTATTTATTGAGTATCCAGGTAACAAACTACTTAAAATCAACCAAACAAAACTTGATAATTGGCCCCTATCCCCATCTGAGCCACAGAAGAATGTAACCATGGCAACCTATCGTTTAGAGCAGACCATCTCATGCACCTTTCAGAATCTAAGTATGTGAGAATCCATCCATTCCTAAGTAGAATTATCGTGCCGGGAACATTTTGTTCTTCATTGTAAAGGAAGTAAGAAGCAGGCGCTTAAATAGTCTTCAACAAGATGTTCAGTGAAAAGGGGGCTCCCACACCATGAAAGCTGCAAATATCTAAAGTTCTTTCTGGAAAGGAATAAGCAGGATGGACTTGAGGGAGGGGCGGGCATCGCAGGCGCAGTGACTGCAGGAGTAGCTAAGTGTCCTAAGGAAGAGCCTTTCACGGTGAGAACCGGAGCTGCCGGCACAGAGCCTCTCCTCCACCTTCAGCCCCCTCTTTCACAGCCCGGTCCAACTCACACGTGTATTGCCGTTGTTCTTTGACAACCAAAGCCCATTACACAGCCACACCACTCTAGATTTCCTAATACACTGAACGTGTGTGTGTCTGTGCACGCGCACCCTTAAACTAGCTGGGAATAATCTCAAAAATTCTTAATCTTCATTTGTCCCAAATTGGTAAAAAGAGTTTGAAAAGTATCCCCCTTCTTAATTAAAGAGAGGGAATCTTTTTCCTTTACCCATGAAAATACTGGTAGTTCTGACAAACCCTGTGAACAGTTTTGATTCTAGCTACACAATCCATTCCCACTAGCATAATTTTAGATAGCAAGAACACAAAAAGAGAAAAGAGCAAGTAAATATCTCAAGTTGCAAGGCGGCAGGAATGAAGTTTTGTTCCAGCTGATATATTCTTTCTGTAGTCTCTATATCAAGGGACTATAATAGGTGTCAGAAGAAAAATCAAGGATGGATTTTTTCCTTGATATTGAACATGCTGTGGGATTTGTATTTCTATGTCGCTACTATGTGGGAATCATTGTGAACTGCGGCTAACACTTTTATCTATATACAATACTAAAACTGCCCTATTCAAGCCAGCAAATGTGTACTGAGAACCTAATGCATGAAAGCGTTCTGCAAAGCGTAAAGGGGCAAGCCCAGAAGCAGCAGCTGATTTACCATGAGACTAATTCCCCAGGACCCACGTAAGCCAGATGCACAAAGGGACATGTGTCTTGAGTTCGTTTGCAGCAGCTGAAGGCCCTAGCATGCCTATTCTCTCTCTTTCCCTCTCTCTCCCTTCATCTCTCTGTCTATCTCTCTCAAATGACTAAATAAAAATAGAAAAACATACTTTAAAGAACAATCCTCTTGTAAGACTTTGGCAAATGCATTAGAAAAGTTTCACTTATAACTGTCATTGTTTTCCTTTAAAATCCATCCTAAAATATATTGAATCTTAGGCTCCTTTGGGTAGATTTCCCTGTCATCTTCCACTATAGTTTAATGAGAGCATGTTATGACTGGGTGAATTTCTGTGCATGGAAATATTACAAAAAAGAATGACTGACAGTGGTCAGTTACAGAGAGAAAAACAATGTGATAAGGCAGCATTTCACATGCAGCTCTGAGGCCTGTCGGAACTTAAAAGGGACTGCATTTTACTGCTCTGGGTGTCTATAGCTCAGGCTTTTGCAAATGTTGACAATGTTGTTTTGATATGTTTGAATACCATAAAAATATTTATGAACAATAAAGAATTTGTATAATAGATAGGGGATTATAATTTCAATAACTACCACTTATTGGATAATGTGTAAAGTTTGACTTAGTTTCATCTCTAGGATATTAAGAACATAAAGACATCTTTTTGGTGCACATCTGCAATCCCAGCACTTGGGAGGCTCAGTGTCTGAGCTCAGGAGTTTGAAGGTAGTCTGGGGTCCAAGCTGAGTTCCAGGCCACCTTAGGCTCTATAGTGAGGAGAAGGAAAACAAAACAAAATAAATCTCCTGAAGTCAGTAAAATATTTGCATCCATAAGTGTTCTGAGTGTCCAGGTATAGTGAAAAGTAACATCTAGGGCTGGAGAGATGGCTTAGCGGTTAAGGCTTGCCTATGAAGCCTAAGGACCCCAGTTCGAGGCTCAACTCCCCAGGACACACGTTAGCCAGATGCACAAGGGGGCACACAAGTCTGGAGTTCGTCTGCAGTTGCTGGAGGCCCTGCACGCCTATTCTCTCTCTCTATATATATATATCTATATATCTGTCTCTTTCTCTCATTTTTGTTGTTCTCAAATAAAAAATAAACAAAAAAAATTTTTTTAAAGTAACATCTAATATTAAAGATATGTAATTATATTGGAATGATGAGACAAATTTATATTAGAATGATGTACAGCTACTAAAAGTTTTCTTTGGGCTTTTACTGTGATAATAACACAAACACATAAGAAACCTTCATATTTTACAAAGTGGTATCTCACACCAGCCCCAGGCTGACCTGGAATTCACCATGCAGTCTCAGCGTGGCCTTGATCTCACAGTGATCCTCCTCCCTCTGCCTCCCAAGTGCTGGAACTAAAGGCATGTGTCACCATACCAGGCTCAGAAACATCTTTTTTTTTTTTTTAAATCTATACTAAAAGAAAATATAGCAAATGGAGTTATTTCAGATGGTCATAGAAGTGGGAAGTTTCTGTCTGCAACTGAAGGTATGAACATTCATGGAGCCAGGTGAAAATACAAATCTAAACCTCAACTAGGATGGCAAAAATCATTAACGTGATGATGGGAGAGACAGCACTAGGTGGAACTCTGGTTCCTTTTTGAAGCTTCTTCATATTCTTGAAATCTAACTTAAATTCCCATTACATTGAGTTTTTAAAATGTGGGAATCTGTGGAAGATGATGAGCAAGTATTTCAAGACACCCGGACTGTATCTGGATCTGAAAATGTCTGTGAGGGCGGCAGGAGAAAAGAGGATAGAACCCAAAGCCAGATTCCAGATGAATAAAACTTCACCATAGGGAGCTTTGGCTGCACCTGTGAGCAAAGCCCCCCCCCCCCCCCCCTTTGGTGGAGTTCAGCATTCCCTTTGGAAAGACAGAAAGTAAAATCTAACCACTTATGTAAACCAATTATTATAGTAATTTGATGCTATATTTGGAGCTGGAATTTTTTTTTCTAGTGATACTGCAGACCAAGACGTGCTTTTGAGAAGAAAAGTGACCCATGAAGATGGATTGAGACATTGTCCACAGAGAAGTGGAGAGCCACTGAAGACTGGGAGAAGAGCAAGAGCTCACGCTGTTGTCTTAAAGGTGCAGAATTACTGGTTTGGAAGCTAGTTTGTTCAATGTGGTAATGGAGAGGAAGATGCAGATCCCTCCCAGAGAATTAACAGAGTTGTCGAAAATGTATACACACTATGAAAATGATGGGAATAGGGTAGACATTTTCAAGATCTCGAGTTCCACTGACTTCATGGTAGCATTGATAGAAATTAGGACCGAGGTAACCGTCTTTTGTATATAGTCATTTTAGGGACACAGGCCCAAAAGAACATAAATACCAACCACCTTTCACTGGTGAGACTAGAGGGAAAACCAGGCTTATTCAAAATGACCACAAGGAGCAGATTCCTAGTTCCTCCTCTTGAATTTGTCATGGTTTTTCTTCCTGGCCCATGAACCTGTCAAAGTCCCCCATGTACATTTGAATTTGGTAGTGAGACTTATCCCAACTAGATGCCTAATTTACATCTCTAAGGGGATAAGAAAACCCAATCCAAGTCCATGCAGATTTTCCCTCTTGGAACCCCTTACAAATTGGTAGGGGAGGGGAATCCCTCTCAATTTGGGAGATTTTCTGCTTTACTTCTACTCTCAAAATTAATCTTTCGGGCCTGGAGAGTTGGCTTAGCAGTAAGCACACTTGGCTGTGAAGACTAAGGACTCATGGTCTACCCTCTAGGGCCCAGTTAGGCCTTGTAAGATGGTGTACATGTCTGGAGTTCAGTTGCAGTGGCTGAGGCCCTAACATGCCGTTTCTCTCCCCCCTCTCTCTGTCTTTCTCTCTCATGAAAAAGGTCAGTCTCTTTTGGTGTGCCTCAAAAATTAATCTTTCATAATGTCTTCTCTATACTTACCAACTCTTTGTTAATAATAAAACAAGAATTTGAGATCCACTGGCTTTGGGGGTTCTAAGCCCAGCCTGTGACAGTAAGAGGAGGAGGCTCATAACCTCATGAGAAACAAACAACATTGTAGAACCTTACATTTCAATGTGTTTAGCTTAAAGAGATAACCCACCAAAATGGTTGAAAGAAGAGATGCAGAACTCTGAACTTGGTATAAAACAAAGAGAAGATTTCTATGACTCCAAGATCTGAGCCACAGGATGGGCAAAAACACCAGCCGGGTTTGTTGGGCACCACCAGAGGTTGTCAGCAATTACTCATTTTAAATGTTATTTTGAAACAGACTTAACCCAACCTTTTGGAACTTAACCAAAGTATAAATATATCTTATTAAAGAGGCCCATCAATGAAGAAGTGAAAGTCAAAACCATAAAAAAAAAATAAGTTAAGTGTTAGACCCTGGGAATGTTCACACAGATAAGAAAGAAGGAAAAATTTAATCCCACAGTATAGTGCCTTTCACTATGAAAAGCTCTGAGATGTGAAGCCAGGCTTGCATTTCAGATCAGATATGGACAATCTACATGAAACTCTAGAAAGATTAAAAAGGGGGGGATAAAAATAAGTATTCATATTCAGAATTCAGCATTAAGGTTTATTGAAAAGTGCCACCACCATTAAAATCAACTGGCCTAAGACTGTCACAGATGAAATTTATTCTTAAAACATAAATTTTGGGGCTGGAGAGATGGTTTAGTGGTTAAGCGCTTGCCTGTGAAGCCTAAGGACCCTGGTTCAAGGCTCGATTCCCCAGGACCCACGTTAGCCAGGCACACAAGGGGGCGTATGTGTCATTTGCAGTGGCTGGAGGCCCTGCTGCGCCCATTCTCTCCCTCTCTCTCTCTCTCTCTCTCCCTCTTTCTCTCTCTGTCTGTCACTCTCAAATAAAAATTTTAAATAAACAACAAAAAATCTTTAAAAAAAAAAAACATAAATGTTCTAGGGAAACAAAAAGCAAATATAATTTAGTTTGTGTCTCAATTATAAATTCATATACATTGTTGAGACTATATTTACCTAGGAAATAGCCCAGTTAGCCAAGTTAAGCTATAGTTGATAATGAAGCAATCACATTTCTCTACTAGAAACATGTCCATGTAAATACAAAGCTCTCTGAAAGAAACAAACATTTTGAATTTTATATTATTTTATGTCTTTTTTTTCCACATGGTAGGTACAGAGTGGCCCCTCAATGTTTCTTCTCTCTCCATAATTTTGGAGTGATCCATTCAACTCTACCTCAAAGAATCTCACATTTATGAGCTCTCAAGTACAACTTTGCTCTCAAATTAACCAAATTGTGTGCTTTTTCTGATGGCCAAATGTCCCAAGAGGCTTAGTTACGTTGAAGCTGGACAAAGGTACTAAACCTCAAGAGCTCTTTCTGGGGGTCTGTGGGTGTACCGTGTCACCAGGGTGACAGGGAGAGACAGCACCATGCACAAAAATAAGAGGCAGGGGTTCTAAATCTAAAACATGGAAATGAATTAAAAATTATGCCGATGTAGTAGCCAAAAATTACTATTTTAAATTTAATACTTGTCTGTGTTTTTTGTCCTTTGCAAGTCAAAGTTTAAAGAAGTATGGCAATACAGGTAAACAAAGTGCTTATGTCCATTCACTCTATTTTATTCCTCCCCTCCCTACAGGCAAACAGCAGATGGACTTTTTACCTCAGAAGCTTTAAGTTAAAACCCTATGTAACAGTACTCAGGAAAGTTCAAATTAAGACAATAGATTACAATTTTGCATAAACAAGGTACTCCAAAATGTATAAAGCTAGCAACGTCAGACTTTGGTGAGTGTACAACAGAGTTATTTTGCCCATTCAGCAGCAACATAATATAATATATATAAGATGAACTTTAAATGATCACTTCAGAAAGGAATATGCCAAAACCTTGTAAATTCAGAATGCATTCACCCCATGGTAGAGCAACTCTATAACTAGTTTGAGAAAGTAGACTCTTGAAGCACTATACACCCAAGCCCCCTCATGGCTAGAGTCAAACAGTGGCTGTCAGTTGTCTCTGGATATACAATTATTAATGCATATATAATTCACATGAACATTCTCACACACACATTCACAACAAGACATAGTCACAGACGTAGCAACTCTGAGAGAAAATTGAAAATTTCTCAATATTTATGAGTTGTGAAATCAATTATGTTTTTTTTCAACATAAAATGTAAGAACTTAGTTTATGTCTATTTGGATTATATTATGATGATTTTATTGGGAACTTTAATATATTAGCATACACCAGGCTATCCTCTTTTGTGCCCTCTTCCCCACTTCCATTCCACTGAGAGCCTTCCGGAGTGGGGTATCAGTAATCACTGTGGCGTAATGAATCCACCAGTTGGTTCCTGTGGGGAGGACAATGCCTCACAGTATGCCTTTTAACCCCGTTTGTGGCTCTTACATTCTTTCTGACAGCTTCACAGCAACGTTCCATGAGCCGTGGAGGGATAGTTAGAAGTCTCCTCGATTGCTGAACTCTTGGCGACCTCTTCATTGCTGCGTTGCTGGGTTGGAGCCTCCTCAGTATCTCCCCCACCTCCCTGAGAAGGTTCGCTGTTTAGCAGTGAGAGCAGCAGTCGCATTTAACCCGCCACTTCCTCTGCAATGCCTCCTGGGCCCTGGCAGATGTAAGAGAGGGGGCTTGGCTTATGCCAGGCAGCCAGCTTTCTTTTCTTGTCACACTGATGGGTCTTGGGTCTCCCTAGTATTCTCCGGGATCTGTGAGAAAAATCAGACTCTTGGAAAGTGACAACAGCATAGGTCAAAGGGGATGAGCAGAGACATTTGGAAGACATTTTTAAGGATACTACAGCTCCATTTAATAAAGGAACACTGGAAGCTTCCCTGGAGAGTCTATGATCTTCCATGCCATAGGCTTCTGGAATGGTTCTCAGTACCAGGCATGAATTCCCTCCCACTGAGCCAGCCTCATAGCCAATCAGAGAGCAGTTGATTGCCCTCCTAACTTAAGGGGCATTCTTGAACCAGTGGGCACATCTTGCTTGGCTGGTTGATTTTGTAGCTTGCCAGATCCACTGCTCATTCACAATGTTGGTGACTTTTATTCTCTAGCAGCTTGCAAAACACTTCCATCTCAGTTTCAGCTTGATTTCTCAACATCCTGCAACCACAGCCTGTGGTGTCTTCAGCAATAGGGTCTTACCATCTAGTTTTGATGGGTAGTCAAGTGCTTTGACAATGGCCTGCATTGCTAAACATGTTTTAAGAGAAACAAGTTGTTATTTGACATATACAATATGGTAATGCTAGGATATCAGCTAAGTTAGGGCATGAAATTATTTTTTATTAATTAAAAAAAAATTGTCACTACTTAGAACAGTACCTAGAAGATGATGGTAATAATTCAATAAGCAGTGCCTGTGAACATGGCACAGTGGTTAAGGTGCTTGCCAGAAAAGCCATAGGACCCAGGTTCAGTTCCTCAGTACAAGCCAGATGCACAAGGCAGTGCATGCGTCTAGAGTTGGTTTGCTAGAGACCCTGGCACATCCAAACATCCATTCTCTCTTCCTCTCTCTCTCTCTCTCTCTCTCTCTCTCTCTCTCTCTCTCTCTCTGTGTGTGTGTGTGTGTGTGTGTGTGTGTTTCTCTCTCTCATAAATAAATAATTCAACAAACAGTTGTTAAACAAATGAGTATTTTCTGTAAAGTTTAGAACTATGATATAAACTGTAATATTTATGAACTCATATGTAGTAAGAATGTGCTATAGACGGCTAGACGATCATTGTGTTAACTCACTTTCTTCTTGACAAAGTAATTATAAAATTGTCCCTATGATTTTTTAAATCCTAAATTAATCTTTCCTTTGATTTGAACATTCCAATCAGTTACTACTGATATTATACATGATACTTAATTTTTCTATACTACAGTCTCTTCACTGGCAAAATAAGAACAAAAATAGTATGTACTTGATGACCCTCTTGTGAAGATGAAGTTAAATAATATGTGCTTCTCAGAACACAGTGCAACATACAGTAAGCAGCCAGTAAGGACTATTGACTGTTGTCACTATTGTTACTATAGCCAATATGCGTATATAATTTTTGAAAATAGACCAGTGTATGCTCTATTTTTGTTCTTGAATGATAATGTATATGCCTGATGAACTCAACAAATCAAATTCACTTCATATATTTTCCAGCCTCCTGGTTTTTATCCAGTGCAATTTCTTTCTATTTTATCTGATTTACTTAAGAGAGAAAGAGAGAGAGAACAAAATTTTGAATCATCAACTTCCTTTTCTTCTTAATAATCAACTGTACTCTATACTATAACGCTCAGAGTTAAAAATATGTCTGTGTGTATGTTACACCAAATGGATATAGCCATTTGCCATCTTAAAGTGGGAAGTTAGATTGAATTGACTATGTAGACATTCATGACTCAAAGCGATTTTCTCTTCTGATGAGAATGAACTGTAGTTTGGGATTACACTGGAACAAAGGCTCTCAGAAAATCAATGATGTTTGGTGGCAGTCCCTGCCCAGCAGCCTGAGTCCTGGGATTTTTGCCTAATGAGTACATTCTCATTAACCCTCGACAACAGTGTCTTTCTTTTCTTTTTCTCATTAGCAATTACTTAAAATTTTTAATATGTAGATTAATTAAATTGGCCAAAATCAATCTTATAAAATTTATAAATAGGATTGAATGTGAATTTCTACCAATAATAGGGTTTTATAAATTTTCTTTAGATGGTCTGGAGAGATGTGTCCATGGTTAAAGTCACTTGAATGCAAAAGCCTAATGGCCCAGGATCGATTCCCCAGTAGCCACACAAAGTCACTTGCACAAAGGAGTGCTTGCATCTGAAATTCATTTGAGGTGCCAAGAGGCCCTGGTATACCCATTCCCATTCTTTCTCTCTTTCTCTTCTTGCAAATAAATAAAAATAATTTTAAAAGCTTTTTCTTTAGAGTGCTCATTTTTGTGACAACTATTTGTAACAAAATGATAGAGAATTTCCAAAACGAGTGTCAGTTTCAATGTCCTATTTTAAATGAACATGATAGTTTTACCGTTTCATGTAGAACAACTTTTTTTGACTGCTCGGTTAGTACCTGTAATTTCAATAGGAAACATGTATGGTAGGAAAGTCTAAGAGATTCTCGAAAAATTCAGGCACTGAAGTTTGCCTCAATATAAAAATCAGTTACATAAACATACATTATGTTGATGGCATAATTTTGTTTTTAATTTCTTTCTATCCTTTAGTGATAAAAATAATTAATAAGTATGTTTGTTGAAAATAAAACAGGCAAATATTAGGAAAACACTGCTTTGCTACTAAACTTCATCCTTGGAGAATTTTATATCTTGTACTTTTTAAAAGAAATAAAAGCTAATTAGCAGAATTTTTTTACCCAAACCATTACAACTTCATCATTTTGAATCACAGCTTATTAAAACAATTATAATCAAATGTTTCATTTCTTTATCCCTTATGACAAACAGCTGAAAAGGTTATGTTTGTTTTTCTTTATACATATCTCTGGGACAATATAAACAGGCTACATTGATTTGTGTGCTGTTTCTCATTTAAGTTTCAATGTATCTCTGATGCTGGTTTCAGTTATTTTTTATTTATTTCAACATTATTTCAGTTGAATTTCAAAACCTGGCATTCGAAGTATAGTTAAATTGACAAGACATTTAATATCATCCTCTCAAAATTCAAATATTGGCAGATGATTGCTTAATGGGATTCAGTTACCATTGCAGGTGTATGCTATTTTGGATCTCTCCAAAGTTGAAAGACGATACATCCTTCACCATTAGCCTGCCTTCTTTTCGGTTCTGAAGTACAATATATACATGATGTTACCTGAGCCAGCCTGGATAACAGCGGATATGTCACTATGACTACAGGTAACTCAGCTAATCCGAATCTGAATACAGACAAATGTCAACCAACTGATAAATGAACAAGCAAAAGAGGGTGTAACCATGCATTGGAATGCTGCTCAGGCCTATAAACTAATAAAATATGAATGCCTGATACAATATAAGCCTTGTAAACATTCTAAGTGGATGAAATCAGGCACAAAAGGCCACACGGCATGGAACTCCACTCAGGCAAACCCACAGAAAGATAAAGTAGCCCTGTGGTTCCAAAGGAGCTGGAGGAAAAGATTACAGGAGCTGCCTACCGAGGATCTGGGGTTATTTTCCAGGAAATGAAGTCACTCTGAAATTGGATGACACCAATGATTGCACGCCCCTGAAAACACACCTGAAAGTAATGATTTGTATACCTTAAAATTGATAATTTAATGGCACACAAACTAAATTTTATATAATACAGTAGGAATAGGTTAATTAAAATAGTTCATTTTTTACTTATAGCTGGGCTGCCAGTTGTGACAAAGTAGAGCACATGCAAGTGTGCTCAGCCTGCTTTTGAGGGTGAGAGGCTATGTCGCTGGTTTACTAGTTCTGCTACATTCTCACTACCCTGCAGTAGATTCCATATACACGTGTATGTATATGTTTGTATGTATGTTTATGGTAGACTGGCCTCAGACAGGTTATTCAAAGAGGACTTCAGAAAAAAAAAGCAAAATCTTGTTATCATCAGAGACTGCAACATTGTAAATGTCCGTCCCCCGAAGCCCTTCTGGTGGAACAAGGAATTCCTGGAAGGCTGTCCCCACCTTGTATCAGCCTAGACTGCTGTCTGTGCTTGTATCTGAGCTTCTTTTTTTTAAAAAAAAAAAAAAGTAAATAAATTAAAAGTAGAAAAATACAAAATAAGGGTTAATTTCTTACTTATAATAGCATTTGGTTTTGTATGACACTGTGGGTTTTAAAAAAATTAGAAAGAGTGAGACAGGGCGGGGGGCGGGGAGGGGGGACACGAAGAGAATCAGCGCACGAGGGCCTCAGCTGCTGCAAACAAATGCCAGAAGCTTGCGCCACCTAGAGGGCATGTGTGACCTTGCACTCACCTCACCTTTGTACATCCAGCACACAGGGGACCTGGACAGTGGACCACGGGACATGGGTCCTTAGGCTTTGCAGGCAGGCGCCTTAACTACTAAGCCATCTCTCCATCTTGCAACTGTGTTTTATTTTTTTAATTAGAGCTTAGGGGGACCTTGAGGCGGCTGGTTGTACTAAAAGGCTTAGATCTGGAATATCAGTTCTTTACGTGGTTGGTGCCCAGTAGCTTTAAAGAAAGTTATACTTTTAACTGGCAACTCTAACGTCATTGCCATATATCCCAAGAAGGCACCAGACAGAGGGTGGAGGCTCTTTTGTGACAGCCTCTAAAATCACACACCATGACTTTTGTCAGTCTTTTACTAAAGGCAGTCAATGGGCAGGCTGACCCAAGTTCAAGAGGTAAGAACATAGGATTCCTCAACACAAGAGGGTCACTGTCCTATGGCAAAAAAAAAAAAAAAAAAATCATGTAAAATCAGAAATGTACCAGTAAAAGTATCTGTGGTTGAAACTTGCCACATCATTCTTGCAAGAAATCTAGATCATGTGTTTCAAGATGTGCTCCCCATCTGGCGACCCCATGACAATGTAGAAGTAATAAAGGCATGAGTCAGGCATGGAAGATCAAATGATATTAGCTTCTTTGAACTGACTTGTGACAGTGTTGACAAAATAGTTCCTACTTCCCTCTGAATAGCCCACTGTGCATGTGCACCCTGAACTTCTAGCTTTGGACTCTTTTATAGAATTCTTTGAGGGGAGAACAAGTATTTAGTATTTCTGACCTCTATTTCATGTTACCTCTTTAATTCAGATCTCTGTTTTTTGGCACGTTAAAGAACAAAATTTTCAGTTACACAGCAAGGAAACATAAAGCAATCTTTGGAAAAGTGGAAAAGAGAAGAGATAGGGATTAATGAGGAAATACAAGCATTATTGCACCCCCCCCCCCCTTCGAAGCAACCTATAGTGAATCAACAAAGAGACTCTCATGGTCACTTACCAGCCAGAATTAGGCTACCCCTGAGCACAGTTCAGTAATAATGATTCAAAATCAGTGCGAGAATGAAGATGATAGAGTGAAGGGTAGATAGATGTGAACATGCATGCAGCATTTGATGTGACGGTTTGGGATTTTCACCTTATTTCTCTGAATAAACACAAAACTGTTTTTACTGACTTAACTTTGTGAATTAATATGAAACTATGTCATGATCACAAATGCTCTTCAAACCTTGTTGACTTGGTGCAAGGTTGTATCTCTGTTATACTACGCCAGCTTGACACTCAGGGGGCACTTGAAACAGGTCTCCTACTTGGAGACACGCTCTATGTAGATTTTATTAGATTAAGAGAAGGAAAGAGGAGAAAGGACAGAGAGCTCCCGCCACCTAGCAAGTAGAAATAGGGAATGAGCCCACGTGGGAATAAGGCCCTTCCCAGCCTCAGCCCAGTAGGGTTTAAAACAGGGTACCCTACCAGAGTAGACAAGTTCAGCAGAGGTGAAAAAAAAAGACAAAGACAAGAGGCCTTGCCTACCTGGTGTCTATGTATAATCTCACTGTGGTGGGCTTTAAGCTCCAGCTCAGAAGAGTCTGAGTGAGAGCTGATTGGTGTGGGTTCATGGAACTGACTTGGGAAGAGGCCAGCCATGATGGCAAGTTTTAGGCCTGAGCTTAAGCAACCAGAATGCCAGGATCCGATTTAAACCTTTATTTTAGGAAAGGAGAACTCCTCCTCAGGAGGGGCTCAGGATGCTTATGGCAAAACAGAGCTATGTAGGCAAGAGGTAAGGAGAAGCCAGATCCTTCTCTGATTTCTAACACAGTGGAAACTGCAAAGGCAGGATCAAGGATATTCTGGCTTTTTTTTTTAACTTTGGGGTCCCAGACACCTCAACTTCCTCAGATACAGCCAATAGATACCTTATAAAATGTCGGGGGGGGGGGGGCTGGGGAAGATTGTGCAATGGTTAAGGGCACTTGATTGAGAAGTCTGCTGGCCTGGATTCGTTTCCCCAGAACCCATATAAAGCCTGACACACAGTTGCTTATGCCTCTGGCTTTCATTTGCGGAGGCAAGACAACCTGGCATAAGTCCCCATCCCCCCATGTACAACACATAAGTAAACAAACAAATGATAAATAAATAAGCACTAAATAAACAAAAATAAATTTTTAAATATTAGTTGAAGTGGTGACTTTACTGAAAATACTTTATAATTACAAAGCATACCAACCTATACTGAAAATCACTTCTCTACATTTGAAAATAATTCCTTTAGCTTATTACACACTTATTAAAAGATCATATGCTATTTTAGTACACCCAGTATCTAGCAGATACCTCCTTCAGAGCGGTTACTCCACACCACTCCAAGGACAGTAGTAGAATTTTCCAGTTTTGCACATAAAGACGTTCTGTAACGTGCCTCAAACGGGCATTAGGTGAGAGTCACAAAGCAAATCCAAGCAGCAGTTCGCATAAAGGGACAGCTTGGGAGCCATGAGAAAGACCAGGAGCACTGTCTGTAGTCTGACACTTCCTCATTCTTCTCTATCCAGTCCTTTCAGTCTCCGTAGAGTCTGGCACAGTCTACTTTTCCACATCCATCCACCACATCTTGTTAGATCCACCAGCCCTTGGTACTGGAGAAGCAGAGAAAAAAACAAGCGGCATACCTAGAGCACACTTCCCTGCACTCCAATGCCTCTAGAACCTTCTCCACAGTCCCAGTTCACACTGCTCTAGAAACAACTTGCCAGGAGAAATGCAATCATTTTATTTGTGAACATTTGGGAATGAATCAATACCGTATGGTTCTCAATCACAAATGTCACATAGACATAAAAATAGATCAGGGCAGAGAGACTGAAAACAGCTGTGTTGGGCATTGGGAAAGAAAGCCGGAATCAACTGACAGTCTCCCAGAAATGACTGGCAAACCAACCATCAAAAAAGCGTTTTTTGTCATATGTCTTCAAAAATTCCTAAAAACTTTAGATATCAACACGTCATGAACAGATATTTCAGTTTCCTCCATATTCCCTTTAATATGTGGCTTCTTTCAATCCTTCTGCTCATAAGTGTCCTCATTAGGCATCGAAAGATGTAGGTGAAGGAAGAGACGAGTCTACATGGTGTCAGGTAGAATTATATGGCTCAGATTTTCTTTGGAAATTGGAAATATGAAACCTCAGTGCTTTAGTGAACATCTTATGGACCCAGCACACCTAAGTCTGAGTCAGTATCCTACACTCGCCCTGATAATCTCGGTTGCTTATCCCCACCTTTTAGTTTTTACAGTTATTTCCTAATGCCATACCATTTTCTGCTCTCTATATATCTGAATTATATCCATTTTAGTCAACACAAGTCTTGCTTACTCCTTCCTTTACCTACTACTTCCTTGCAGAGTTGCCTCCAGGTCCCTGTGTTGGGAGCAGCCTCTTCAGACTTGGGAGCATCGCTGCTGCTACTTGTAACAATTGCTACTATAGGCCTGCTAGGACGCATCGCTCCTTCTGGCCTTCGTCATATCCCCCTGTGAACATAATATTATGTTTTCCACCAAGTAAGACCTCAACAATGATGTCTAGAATTTCATTGAAATATTTTTCTTTAGCTAATCTTTCATATTTGGGAACATTAGAAGGTAGCTGTTGCAATTTTTTATAATCACACTGTTTTAGCAAAACCTTATATCATGTACTCGAGTTATCCTTTGGAGTGAGGAATTCTGAAAGTGATGTAATGGATTTTATTTATATCACTCTTTCTCTAGTGGAAAGACGGGAATGTAAATTGGCTTGAATATTGCATTTGAATCTCCAAAATCAGATCATTATCCACTTATGCTTTTGAAAATCTGAATTCCTTACAAAGATGTCTTCCAGTGGAAAAATACCTAAGAAAGGACTGATTGTGGAAAAGTAGTTTCCACTGACCCACAATTTAGGAACTAGTAAAATTTGCCAGGAGTGGTGGCAAATGTCTTTAATCCCAGCATTCAGGAAGGCAGAGGTAGGAAGATTGATGTGAGTTTGAGTCCAGTTTGAGACTACAGAGTGAATTCCAGGTCAGCCTGGTCTAGAGTGAGACCAAAAAAAAAAAAAGAATGTAAGTAGTAAGATTTAAGAAACGGACACAAACAAGAACCTATTAGGGAACTCTTCTCACTGACTTCCATTCTGTAGATCACTGTTGCTATATTAAGTAGAAACATTTATTGGAACTAAGAACAAATCCTGACATATTCAAGGTGCAGTCCATTGAGCTCGTGGACCTTGAATGCATGCCAAAGATGAATTAATTTATCTAGCAATATCAAACTGCCAATCAAGTTGTCATTCATATGTGCAAAATTGTCAAGTGTGGTAATAAAAACAACTTTTAAAAGAAGAGAAAGTAATAAGAACCATGGGAGCGCAAGTTAAATTAGCCTTTGAAAACTGGAGCCTGTAAGAAATGTTCCATAAAGTACTCGGGATGCCCATCTCCATCTCCTCCCCTGAAACTAAGACTGAACAGTCTTCCTGTGCAGTCATAAACTTTGAGCGCAGGATTTCTTGGACTCGGGTCTTGCCATTTCACTATTTGAAGAAATTTGGAAATTGTAGTGATTCCACTCCTGTCACCATCGGCTGTAAGAAAGTTGACTCGTAGTCAGAGACCGTTATCCCACTTCCTCTTCTGGCCATGACTTAATTAAAACCACTCGTGTTCCTTAGTGTCTTCTTAAGAAGTCCTAGGTCTTACTTTTACATTTTAAAAACACATACTTCTCGCTCCAAATTCATAAAGGATAAAATTAGGTCCACTATCGCTGAAATTTGATTGAATAAGTCATTTCCAAGGGGGGAAATTGAACCTCAAAAATATGCATAAAATTAAAGGGCATGAATGTCATCTACTATTCTATGTTAGAGCTGATGAATGACACCATGAGCTGCCAACAGAAGGTGATGGTAACCTGATTTGTAGTATGCATATCTCACGATGAATTTCTGTCTACTCACCACTGGCACTATGACTCCATCGGGTATGGATTTGCTCCAAAAGTAAAGGGCATTGTTAGAGTCTTAAAAAACAAAAAAGTTAGTAGAATAAAAACGTGCCTCCCTCATTGGCCTTTTACCTAAAAGCTTTATTAGCATTGTGCAATCAACCTTTGAAAACTACAAACTCTCCATTGGCTTCTTCAGTGTTCTTCAGTGAATAATATGCCATCTAAATATGTTTTCAAAATTAATTAAGCATTGCATTTCATTATGCAATTAGACATTTATACTGGGTGATAAACCTGTCTGTACCTTTGGAGCTTGGACTTATTAATCAATGCTTTCTGTAAAATATATTACACTACTAATTGAAATTATTGGGGTTTTATATCTTCTTTTCTCTAGCTCCTCAAAATAATTCACATTAAGGGAAAAGATCAAATATTTTATTTGGAGCAAAATGTACTGTTTTCAATTATGATTACCAGATACTGTTTATACTGGTTTACTTCTAGAAGTCCGGACTATTTAGTAAATTCCCTACTAATAAAAGACCCAGGTAGACCGTTTCAAGCTTAATGTATTTCTCTCATTGGCATTGTGGTGGTTTGATTCAGCTCCCCCCCACACACACAAGAATTTAAGTGTTCTGAATGCTAGGTTCCCAGCTGAGGAGATTTGGGAATTAACACCTCCTGGAGGCAGTGTATTGTTGAGGGTGGGCTTATGGGCATTATAGCCAGTTTCCCCTTGCCAGTGTTTGGCACACTCTCCTGTCCTGTTGTCCACCTAATGTTGGCCAGGAGGTGATGTCCACCCTCTGCTCATGTCATTTTTTCCCCTGCCATCATGGAGCTTCCCCTTGAGCCTGTAAGCCAAAATAAGCCCTTTTTCCCCCCAAAGCTATTCCTGGTCTGCTGATTTCTGCCACCAATGTGAACCTGAATGCAACAGGCATGATCCCCACAACTTTTTTTTAATTCGAGAATGTAAAATAACCCAGTCATGGTGACCTGTAATCCCAGTACTTGGGAGGCAGAGGTAGGAGGATCACTGTGAGTTTGAGGGCAGCCTGAGACTAATTCCAGGACAGCAAGCTGGGCTAGAGTGAAACCTACCTAGAAAAAAGACCAAATATATAGATAGCAACCTGTCAGTTTACCATTTCTGTAGCTAAATAGCTATGCAAGGAATGGTTAATGTTCCAGGTTTGGGTTGCCCAGCCCCTTTATGTTCTATGCCAAGCTGTTCTCCAGAACCTTTCATGCTTTTGTATGAATTTGGAGATTGTATTTTTCTATCTCTGTGAAGAATGATGTGGAAATTTTGATGACTCAGTCTTACCCAGTCAGAATACCAGTCATCCAGAAAACAAATGTCGGTGAGGATTCTGAGAAAAGGGAAGCTTACATATTGCTGGGAGGAATGTAAACTAGTTCAGCCACTATGGGCAGCAGTGTGGAGGTTATTCAAGCACCTGTCATACGACCCAGATATACCACTCCTGGATATTTACCCAAAGGTCTGCAGGTTAACGTATCACTGAGATGTTTGCACATCAGTGTTTACTGAAGCACTTATCACAGTAACTATCCTACAGAAACAAGCTAGGTGTCCATCAGCAGAGAAATGGAAAAGGCAACATGCTTGACATACACAATGGAAGTTTTGAAACAGTGAAGGAGATTAAAGTTGCGCCATCTGCCAGGGAGTGAATGGAACTTGAGTTAGTCATAGTAAGCCAGTCTCAGAAAGACAAACCTTGCATGATTTCTCTCATTCATGGCCTGGGTTTCATATTAACACAGAAAGTCATATGCGTATAAGCAGCATGAATGTAAAAGTGAGCCTGCCTGTGAGTAAAGAGGGCAAATGCGAGAAGAGAGCGAGAAAGGAGAGAGTATGGAGGTATAGAGAACAGAATCAAAGAGCATTTACATACTTGCATGATAAAATGGCCTTATCTCTCTGATTGGATGTGAGACCCACTCCATGGGAGGGAATCCATGCCTGGTAATGAAAAACTGACCAAAAGCCTATGGCTGGGAAGTTGGTAGACTGTAGGGTGGATGCTGCTACTGTTTTGGGCTAAATTGATATGTGTGTCCATCATATTGCCCTCTCAATATTTATACTTACGCCCATAGATTAGTCCTGCTTTCAGATTTGGTCAAAGAAATTTCTTTTAGCAGTTGGTGTGACTACTGGGGAGAGTTAAAGTTCATCAGAAATACTGAAAACAAGTGACTATTGAGAGCTCAGTGGTAAATGAGACACTCTACCATCCCTTTCAAGGCTCAGAGTACCTTGGAGACAAGAAGACAGAAAACATGTAGAAGCCAGAGGAGGGAGAGTGGTGTTCTGGAATGCCGTGTCCCAGACACGAAGTGAACATTTCACTCAGGACCTCACAGCAGCCGCCATTAGTTGCACGCAGCTGGCACAAAATTGGGTTGTCAACATTCTGCCCTGCACAGTGGAGCAGGCAGAACACCGAGATCAAAGTAGAAGAAGGGCAAATTGCAAAGAAGGGCTTCAATGGCGGAACAAGAACAAAATGTAGCATTGACTTACGATCAACAGACATCATGCGTGTGTGTGGAAACTGATAAAAAGAATGTGTCAAAAATGTGGCCATTATGTAATGCAGTATAATATAAAAGAATAAAGAATTTAAGAGGGAAAAGTAAATAAATAAATAAGAATTTAAGAGGGAATAAATTTCCCTTATTATTGACTTTATTATTGATGTTTGCAGTGGCTAGAGGCTCTGGCACACCCATTCTTTCTCTCTCAATTAAATAAATAAAAATATTTGAATTGGGCTGGAGAGATGGCTTAGCAGGTAAGGTACATACCTGCAAAGCCTAAGGACCCAGGTTCAGTTCTCCAGGTCAGATGAACATGCATCTGGAGTTTCTTTGCAGTGACTAAAGGCCCTGGTGTGCCCTTACTCTCTCTCTCTGTCTCTCTCTCTGTCTCTCTCTCTCTCTCTCTGTCTCAAGAAAATAAATAAAAATAAAACTTAAAAATAAATAAATCTGTATCCTTCTCTCTACCTGCTCTGCCTCTTCTATATTTCTTAAAAATATATAAATAGATAGATATAGATATGTATAGATAGATATAAATATATAAGTTAAAATAGAAAACCTCCCTCTAAATCTGAAAATATATCATCATTTCATTTTGCTCTCTCGGCAATATTGCAAATTTTCATTTCAATTACAAACATTTTTATCTGTATAACCTATATTTGCTTTTTAAATTATAGTTATAAATGTTAGGTTGTCAGTAACTATTTTGACTCAGTTACATAAATGTCTCACACTCTAAACTGATGCTGTGTCTTATTGAAAATAAATCAATACTGATGATTTATTTTAACCAAATGTTTTTAGAATCTTAGGTATGTAAAGCTTTCATGGTAGCAAGTGAAATGATGTTTACTGAGGGGCTGATGTTGGCTTTATTGATATTTTTCTAAATTAGTGCAAAACTTACAAATATCTTTCCAATTATCCTAAAAGGATTTGCCAGGCCAAACTGAAGTTATGAACAAGTAAAATGTATTTGAAGTTAAACATCATGCAACTATAAGCAATACAATATAAGAGAAGAACACTCTTCTTTCTTCTGGAAAAGCAAATCAGTTAGAGGTTGATATTTGAATATTAATAAAGAAAATTAATAGCAAATAATAAATATCATATCACATGACCAGCTTCTTTTTACCTGTTCGTCTTTAATTTGCTTTTGTAAAGTCAACCTTATAGCTAGTTAGAAGGGAGCACAATGAAGTTTTTATCAGCAGAGTTCTGGGAAATAGTAGAGGGCTTCCATTTGTACAGGGGAGAAGGAAAGACTCACATTTCCAGGACAGGAAACTATGATTTACATACTGAGCATGGCAAAGAGACCTATAAAGAAGCAAGACTTCGATGGCAGAAAAATCACATTGGCTTTACTCCAAGGCACCAAGCACATCCCTGAAAACTCAGATGTGTCAGAATGTAACAGTATGTGCTTTCCCCACAGCCAGGATCAGTGCAATATTTGGCTTTCCTACTTGCACTTGGAACATGGGACATTTTTCTCAGCTCCTACCAGGGTTTCATTTATGTTTAGCACCTGCATGCATCTCAGGAACTCAAGAAAGACTTTTTATATATGGATGTGAATTGCTTGACAATGTAGTTATTTTGTAACTTAAGCATATTCATTTTGATAATCTCCATACTCTATCATCTAGCAATCACGAGGCTCAAAGTGTTATACTTACACAATTGTAATAGCTCTTCTTTTGAAAATGAGTGTCTACAAATGCTGCCAACATAAATAGGGAGAAATTGCTTGGCAATGTGAAAAAATGATATAATTTGATGAATTAGTCAAAGACAGGACACTCTGTATAACGAGAGTTAAAAATCCAAGCCCTCAAGAATAAATTTCAGACCCATGGTTTACTAATTGTGTGACACTTAGTAAAGAACATAATTTTATTAAACTCAAGTATTTTCATCTTCAAATAAGGATGATACTTTGAAGACAAATTAAGCTAAAATAGATTTAAAAGAGAATGATGAGCCGGGCGTGGTGGCGCACGCCTTTAATCCCAGGACTCGGGAGGCAGAGGTAGGAGGATTGCCATGAATTCAAGGCCACCCTGAGATGACAGAGTTAATTCCAGGTCAGCCTGGACCAGGGTGACACCCTACCTCGAAAAACCAAAAAGAAAAAAGAGAGAGAGAGAATGATGGATATGTCATACTTATTTTCTCATATTGCTTAATTCGTAATAAATTAATTACAATATCTTTTCAATGATTCTAAAAGTATTTGCCAGGCTAAACTGTGATTAAGAAATAGCAAAATGCATTTGAAGTTAAATATTTTAGCATCACAATTTTATAAAGCCTAGATATAAATTTTCAAGTATAAGCATAACAACATAAATTTAAAAATCCACCTCTTTTTCCTTTTAGAAAAATAACCAAATCAGATCATTAATGTGGTAGGAGAAAGGCTGTGGATACAGGCAGTCCATTTTCTCCCTGAACATGAGCCATCCTGGGAACTCTGAAGAAAAAGAGCCAGGTACATATTCATTCTTAAAACAGGATGATAGAATTTAGACTTGTCACTACTATGAAAGCAGAAGGAATATAACGAGCAAGCTAGCAAGGACAGGGGGACACATATGGGGTGCTCTAATAGCATAAGGAATGAGAAATGTTCCCCAGTTGGGAAGGTCAAAAATAAGTAAAGAAATTTTAGAAAAGTAAGAGAAAGGGGATTTAATGTGTTAGCATTGACAAAATCATCAGTTGCTTTTTAACCAAGAGTTTACAGTTATTTTAACAATTTTTTTTTATTTATTTGAGAGACAGACAGAAAGAGAGAAAATAAGCACGCCAAACCATAGCAAACGAACTCCAGACACATGTGCCACCTTGTGCATCTGGCAATACATAGGTACTGGGGGAATTGAACCTGGGTTCTTTGGCTTTGCCAGAAAGTGCCTTAACTGTTAAGCAATCACTCCAGCCTCGAAATTACAAATTTTGCCTGATGCATGTGTATATTTTCTTAACACTATGCATTCATGGAATGGAATTTTGGGGTTACAGAATACAAATTATGCTGCTGTCAAAATAAACATGTTGAAATTCAAATAACTAGCACCTCAGAATGTGACTACATTTGAAGTTAAAGTCTTGAGAGGGACCAGTAAGGTGAGCGTTAGGGTATACTCTAGTCCAACATGACCCATGTTCCAGCATCATAATTAGAAGAAGAAACTTTAACAGAGAGACAAGAGAAGGCCGAGTTTGAGAAGACAATGTGAGGACGCGCTGAACCATCAGTGACCTGCAAGCTCAGGAGGCGAAGCTGCAGAGACTTTGACCTTGAGCTTATTCTCTCCACAACATGAATTTCTGCAGTTTACCCCAACGTCATGGGGTATTCAAGGTAGTCCCAGCAAACCAAGGCAAGAGGTAATCACTGAGACAGTCTACACAGAGGCACTGTTTTTCTGTGCTAAAAAGTTAGAAGCTGGGGGGCCAGGGAATTGCCTGGAATCTATCTCATTTTTATTCAGACTCTGCTACTTTCTGATTGCAGGATTTTAAACAGTTACTTCCTGTGTACTTTAGTTCTCTCATTAAAAAAAAAAAAAATAAGTGGATATTACAATGGTATCTACTTTGCTCAGTTTAGGGCTTATATGAGAAATAATATTTAATACAGGTAATTCTGAACTATTATCCTAACTATATGAAGCATATTAATGATATTTAACAATTTGTTGCCCACTTTTCAAAGAACACTGTTGTGGAGAAGGCTGAGGTCAAAGAAGAAATCTGACCGGTGACATCGTCACCAAGGGCTGCCAACTCCAGTCCCTTGCATCTACACATTCTCATTGGAGTTGTAGCGGGAAAGTGTTTTATTCTTCATAGTATCTAAAGGTCGCCATTTACTGGAGAAAAGTCATCCATTAAAGTAGATGTTAATCAAGTTGGAGGGCAAGAGAGAACTTACCGCTATAGTTTTGTAAATTTAGTTATTCCTAAGAATATGTTTACTCTTATTATTTTATTTTAGTAATTTTTTATTTTATTTTACTTTATTTTAGTAATTTTACTTTTCTTTTTTTTTAAATATATATTTTTTAATTTTTATTTATTTATTTATTTGAGAGCGACAGACACAGAGAGAAAGACAGATAGAGGGAGAGAGAGAGAATGGGCGCGCCAGGGCTTCCAGCCTCTGCAAACGAACTCCAGACGCGTGCACCCTCTTGTGCATCTGGCTAACGTGGGACCTGGGGAACCAAGCCTCGAACCGGGGTCCTTAGGCTTCACAGGCAAGCGCTTAACCACTAAGCCATCTCTCCAGCCCTAGAAATTTTACTTTTCTTTATTTGGTTTGTAGTTCCAGATATTGTTCTAAGTGCATCAAATATATTAACTCCTATAACTGTCATTATAAGTGTATATAAGAGAAATGATTTATAAACAAGGAGACTAAGTTACAGAGTCAGGATTCTGCACAAAGTAACACATGTAGTGAGTAGAAGTCAGGATTTGGATCTTGCTGGCCTAAAGTCAGAATCCATGCTCTTACCTGCCATATATGTCACTTTGCAATACTTCATTGGGCCAAAAATACTAAGTTCTATCAATAAGTAAAAGGAAAATATCCTGACTTAGGGAAAGAATATTCTGCATTGATAAAATATTATAGTTGGGCTGGAGAGATGGCTTAGCGGTTAAGTGCTTGCCTGTGAAGCCTAAGGACCCTGGTTCGAGGCTCGGTTCCCCAGGTCCCACGTTAGCCAGATGCACAAGGGGGCGCACGCGCCTGGAGTTCGTTTGCAGAGGCTGGAAGCCCTGGCGCGCCCATTCTCTCTTTCTCCCTCTGTCTTTCTCTCTGTGTCTGTCACTCTCAAATAAATAAATAAATAAATTTTAAAAAAAAATATTATAGTTGCTCATATAAATATAATTCAGCTATGTCCAGTTTGATAAAGCAGACAGTTCCTATGAAATCCTAATAAAAGAGTCCAAGAAGCACCTCTGAATTACAGATATGTAAACTCAACATTATTTGACTTAAAGTGAGCCAAGTGGTCATGTAATGGCATTGTTCCTCCAGGCAAGCCACTTGCTATTGACGCAGATTGCTGTTTGATTAAAAAGAGACTGAAAGTGTGGGGGAAAGAAGCAGAAGGAATAGTAAGATGTAAACAGTGCTTCAATCCTTGTTACTGCTAGGTGTTTTACAAATTGTGAGTTAAAACTGACAACTTTTAGAGTTTTAGAAAGAACTATTTGATACTCCTACAGCCTCGCTGCTCTGAAGTTGAATTTCCACTTTTTTTAATGTGTAAAGATAATATAGTTTGCCTGACTCTGGAATTGTCATGCAAACTAGAAATTCTTTTCAAACACCATCAAGTTCATGAAGTTTTCTTTTTTAAGAATTTCAGAAATGTTGAATTTTTCCAGAGGCATTGTTTCCCAAGACTCTAGCAGACCCTCCAGAGTCGTCTGGACGTTTTGTTCTGCTCTGTTCTGTTTTCAGGAAGTCATCATTCATCTACAAAAGCTGGCATCCTCTTCGGTTTTAACAGGCAGCCTTCTTCACTTTGCCAGCGTGGTACTCCAAGGTGCAGAGCAGACCAACAAGTTACTCTTGTAGATCACAAACCAGGGGCCTGGGAAAGGTTCTCCATCTCTCCAATGCCAGACTTTCCACAAAGCAGTCTACTTAAAAAGATAGATGACAGACACAGTACTATGCACAATGTATATTTTAATAACACACATTACTTGATATTATGCAAGCAACAAAAAGAAAAGCAGAAAAGATCTCTGATTTCTCATGAAAAGAAGACAGATTGAAAAACAATCACTAAAACTTTCCATCTACCTCTGAACCTATAATTAAAAATATAGCAGGGTGATGCTTGAGTTTAGTTAATATGCAATCAAACAGGGTGAAAACTTAACTTGTGCTGAATTGTTCTGGTAATATGAAAAACTACTCAGTTTGTACATGAAGCCTTATTGGCCCATTCACTTATTTATTCATAGCTTATTCTTAAACCTACCATTTTATGTCTCCGGGTAGGTGCAGGTGTGCATGAAGTCATGGGATTGAGAGAAAGCAGGTCTGGCTTCTAGCTAGTTGGGTGTCTTTGGGCTTGTCGCTTAGCCTGTCCAAACTCACTTCACTCACCTGTAAAATAATGATAGTGAGGTCTGGAGAGATGCCTTAGCAGCTACAGCACTTGCCTGCAAAGCCTGAAGACTCATGTTTGGCTCTCCAGATCCCATGTAAGCCAGACACACAAAGTGACACAAGCTCGCAAGGTCACATGTACTCACGAGGGGGAGCATGTGTCTGGAGCTCAACTGCAGTGGCTGGAGGCCCTGGCACACCAATATTCTCTCTCTTTTTCACTCTCACTCTCTTGTGTAAGAAAAGAAAAGGCCAGTCAGTCTATTGGGCTTGCCTCAAAATAATAATAATGATGATGATGATGATAGTGATTACAGTCATGGCATACATTTACTATGAATATTAGATAAGTACTCTGTGAAATCACTTATCATTGTGCTGGCCACATGGAATGCCCTTAATAAACGGTAGCTTTGATAACAGCAACTATAGTGTTTATTTTACTTCCTAAATGACACTTACGTTTAAAATAATGACTCACACTGTGTATTTGTAACTCTTATGTACCATCCATCACTGAGCATATCACTTGCAGGCTTTAGGAGCTGCTTTTGAAAAGGATGTCCTGGGGCCAGAGAGACGGCTTAGCAGTAAAGGCATTTCCTTTGCAAAGCCTAAGAACATTTGCTCAAATCTCCAGGTGCCACATACAGCTGGTCACCAGTGGCGCAGGCGTGCAACATCACACACGCACACAAGGAGGCGTATGTGTCTGGAGTTCACTCACAATGGCTGAAAGGCCCTGGCTTGTCCATTCTCTCTCTCTCTCTCTCTCTCTCTCTCTCTCTCTCTCTCTCTCTTGCTCTTGCTCTCGCTCTCTTTGTGTGTGTGTGTGTGTGTGTGTGCCTCTTTCTCTTTCTGTCTCCCTCTCAAAAAGTCAAAAATTAAAAACAAATTTTTAAAAAAGATGTTCTGACTCTCATATTGTGTAACTGACATATCCTAACATGCCCTAGACATACATATCCATGAAACTTTATGGAAACTCAACATGCAATGCCACAAATTATCCTTTGAAATGTGACAGGAGGAACAGAGACAGAAGCGAAACAAAAGACTTGTTTATACAATGCTTATCTCAAGGTAGCATTCCCACAGCTCCAGAGTCCTTGTAAATTGAAGCTGCATCACGAGGGACACGCTTTGACATGTTTCATGCTTTTACTCATCACTAAAAGTTCATCTCTGTCACTTCGGCCAAGTCCCAGAAGACTACAGAGGAGATGGTTGGGTTACACATGAGCACTGGTCTCAGTGCGAGCCTGAACCTCCTCCGGGGCACCGCAGTAGACACTAAGGAGACTCAAAACCCATGAGAACAGAGGCTGCAGAAAGCTCACCAACAAAGGAGAGAGGAGGAGGAGGCAGAACAGTTGTAAGAGCCACAGGGTAGGAAAGAGTATCCTGAGGCAATGCCCCCCACAGTGACTGGCACATTCATGACCCCACAGGGAATTCTGATAACCCCTCAGAGGAAGGCCCTCAGTGGAATGAAGGCAGGGCAGAGGAAATATAAGAGTATATAACCCAAGGGAAATGTGACCAATATGCAATATGTTTATACAGTAAAGTTCACAATTAAATAAATACCATGGAAATTCCATTGCCTTGGACTGATAGTGGAAAGAATTTGGTCTTCTGAGTTAGGAACTTAGGGCATGCTCATAAAACAATTTACAAGTTCCATCGTAAGGGAAGCAAAACCTCCTGCATCTAACTCCTGCCCATGTGGATTCTAACCGCCTTGGAAAATTACTAGACTTGTGAAAAGAGAAGTTCTAGACTCACATTCATTGTGACAAGGGCTCTGAAATTTGCCCTGGATTTGTAGCTTTCTCCTCACTCTTCTGTCTTCCACTAACACCAGTGCATTAACAATTGGGCCACCATAGTGATCTTTCAAACCAAATTGCATTCTCTCGTGTTTCTTTCAGTTTCTTTCAGAGCTTTTAGGAATGTCCTATTGAAAACACAGCTATTTAGCTGCTTAGTGTTTACAGACAAGCATACTGGTCATTGTGATACATACATACATACATACATATATATATATATATATATATATATATATATATATATATATGCATATGTATATATTGCAGTCCTAAGCTCCCTGCCTCCACACCTATGCCCTGCACAGTGGAAATCAGCGCAGGCTCCACTCAGTTGTACTTCATCTTGCCTTGACACCTGCCCTGCCCTCTGCTTGGAAGTCTTTCTTCTTCCTAGGCAACCACTGTTAGTCCCATTGGTCCCAATCAAAAACAATTTTTAAATGTTACCTCCACAAGAAAAAACTTTTTGCTAACATTTCTAGTTGAAGCCCAATCCTCCACATTCAATCGAGGGCCACTCTGAAAACTCAACGATGATGACATCATCTAAAATCCCTCACAGAGACTAACGTTCATGAAGAGTGAGGGAGAATGAACCTATGAGGAAAGCATACGTTGCAGTGTAATGGTGACAAAAAGCAAAAGTAAAGCCCTGACAGGTGAGGCCGTTACAGAGGAAAAGTTAGACAGAGTTCTCATAACCCTAGGAGCAAGCCCAGAGAAGCAGAAGAACTTACCACGTGAATACCCAGAGGAACCGTGCTCTGGTCCAAAAAGCCTGAGGAAACATGAAGCTGTGAAGTCCAGGGCAGAGTGGCGAAGACAAGGTGGGAAATGTGTCGGATCTTTTTGTCTCATAAACTGAGAAGGAAGTGGGCAGAGAGGGAAGGGCTCGGAGGCCTGATCTGACATCTGTTTAAATATCTTACTTTTGTTTCTGTCTCAAGAACGGACTATATTAAGACCAGAAAGAAAGCTGAGATAAATGAATAAAATCCACAAGTCTCAAAGAAAAATAATAGGAGATTCTTATATGTCACTTTTGCAAGGTGACTATAAGTCTAGCCTGACATTTTTCTGTTCCTGCACGTTTTTGCCTTAATGAAACCATGACCTCCTTGAGAGAAGAGATTGGAATTTTAGTGTTGTAGCATCCGCATGAAAAGAAAATAATGAAAGGGGAAGGCAGGCATGGGGCTATACACCTGTAAGGCTAGCACTTGGAAAATAGAGGCAGGAGGACCAGGAGTTCAAAGCCAGCCTCAGCTACATAGCAAGTTGGAAAGTGGCATGTGCCT
Source organism: Jaculus jaculus (assembly GCF_020740685.1). NCBI lineage: Eukaryota > Metazoa > Chordata > Mammalia > Rodentia > Dipodidae > Jaculus > Jaculus jaculus. The sequence continues at coordinate 74,295,941 of NC_059115.1, read as the reverse complement.
GTGCTATATGAGACTGCTTCAAAAAATTAAATTACAAAACAAAAAAAAATTTAGGACTTGGGAGACATTTCAGCAATGAAAGGCACTTGCTTGCAAAGCCTGCAGACAGGTTCAGTTTCCCAGTACCCACATAAAGCTAGATACTCAAAGGGCTGCATGCAACTGGAGTTCATTTGCAGTGGCAAGAGGCTCTGGTTCTCTCTCTCTCTCTCTCCCCCTCTCTCTCTGTTGTAAATGAATTCTTTTTTTGATTTGTGTTTTCTTTTTCTTTTTTTTTTTTTTTTTTTTTTTTTGGTTTTTTGAGGTGGGGTTTCACCCTGGTCCAGGCTGACCTGGAATTAACTCTGTAGTGTCAGGGCAGCCTTGAACTCATGGCAATCCTCCTACTTCTGCTCCCAAGTGCTGGGATTAAGGCGTGTGCCACCACACCCAGCTCTAGTAAATTCATTTTTTAAACCCAGATTTTGTAGTTTTCATTAAGTGTTTATTGAATGAGCAAATTTACTAATCACAGACTTTTAAAGAAATTCAAACATCATTGACATTTCAACAGAAACGTCCACATAAAACAATTTTAGTGAATTCAGAATAATAGCAGTATCTTGTAATTGTTTTTTGCAACCCTTGCCCTCAATTCTATCAAGAAAAAAAAAATATAAAGAAATAACATGGGTCTAGGAACAAATCATTTAAATGACAATTGAAGGAATAAACATCGTAGAGTTTGATCAGTGCATCAAATAAAAATCATAAGTAATGTGCATGAAAAATTCAAAGTGGCATTAATAAATAAACATCTGTTTTATATTATTAAGGCCAGTAGGCGGGAAAGTCTAATTGTAGTAAATATATCAATTCGTGTTTTGGCAAAAATCATTTGAAATTTAGATGATCATGCAATGACAGAAATTAATTCCATGAGTCAGGGAAGAATGAGTGTTCTAGAGTACTGGATCCCAGAAAAGGGGTTTGTGCTTATATTAGGCCTTTGTTTTGTCTTTTCTTCTTGAGTTTTTGAGATAAGGCATTTGTTGCCCCAGCTGGCTGCAAACATACTTTGTGGCAGACATCCTTGAACTCCTGATCTTCCTTATTCCACCTCGAAAGCACTGGAATTATCGGTGTGTATAGTGTGGCATTGCTGCTATCACACATTACTGCAATCACAACAACACAAATGTATTACTAAAGTTCTACAGATCAGAAGTCTGACAGTTCTCAGCAGAATCGTTATTTCAGCAATACCTGCTTTTCTTTCTGGGGGCTCTGGGAACATTCACTTCCTAGGCTTCTTCAGCTTTTCACGGTTGGCTGTGTTTCTTACCTCACAGCCTACCCCCAGACCCGCCTTGCTTCAATTTCTCCTTTAAAAAATGTTTTTTATTTATTTATTAGAGAAAGAGTGGGGAGGGGGGGAGGCATGCCAGGGCCAACTGCCATTGCAAACCAAACTTCAGATACATGTACCACTTTGTGCATATAGCTTATGTATGTAGTGAGGATTTGAATGAAAGCCTACAGGCTTTGGAAACAAGTGCCTTTAACCGGCCCATTCTTTGAATTTCCTGTTTTTCTCTATCTCCCTCTCATTTTCTCTTTTATGCTTCCTATCTTTTTCTTCCTTCTTTTCCCTTGGTGTTTGTTAGCCTATAACTCCCAATACCAGGATGCAGTTAACATCCCCCATGAGTTGTTGATCAGAGAGACCCACAAGGTTTCCCAAAAGAAGACAAACTGCTGTCATAGCACTTGATGACCCACCAGAGGTTAATGGTAAGAGCTTGCTGCCAAAAACACCATATGCTGTTGGTGTGGAGCAGGGAGACACCTGGCTGGAATCTGGAAAAGAACCAGTCCCCAGACAGTTAACTTGTCTAATGCCAGAAGGTGTTACATGAGCTACTCGGGGGAAATGTCCAATGTCTATCCAAGCAATTCAATGTCTAAGCTACGCAGGAGCAAACAACATGACATGATGGTCACCCAAGTGCAATAGTGGCACACACCCATGGTGGGTAACCATCTGCTCTGGGATTGGCTAATAGATCTGCTCAGTGGAAAGGAACCCATAGCTGGAACTGGGAAACAAGTCAGAATCATATCTTGATAACAAGTTCACTCTCCAATATCAAGCTTCCACCAGTCTTAGGCTACAAGAGGGCCTACACCTATTAAATTATCTAATAAACTAGCAGTGGTTATCCCATTTAACCTGTGCTGACTTCACTCTCTGTTGGAGAATCTCCTTCTCTTTTTCAGATGGAGCCAGGACATGAGGAGAGAATCAGCCCATCACATTTCACCAAGGCCCCAGCTGAAACCACAGAGTAATTGGGGAAATGAGAAAGAGTGCTGCTTTCTTGGTGAACTTGATATCAGCACAAGGGTGAAGGAGGTAGACACAGAGGACACTAAACTCTTACCAAATTAGCGATCCAGAGACACACAGGCTCCCAAGTGCCCATCACGGAAGTAGACCTAAAACAAACCCACTGTGGCTTAAGGAAATTCATAGAAGAGGGGGCAGAAAGATTGTTAGAGCCATAAGTTGGGCAATTGTACACAGAGACATTGCTGCTTCCCCATAACTGATGGCTACCCCCACAATGCACAACTCGCAATCCCCATGGGAATAACCGGCATCCTCAACAAGGAGGGTCCCTTTGGAAGGGGGACAGGGATGAGGGTAAGGATGTTACCAACGTGTGCTGTTTACACGCTGAGTATGTCCATAACTAATAAAAATATCAAATGCCCATAATTCATTAAGTTTTAAAACACTTATATAAATTTTAAACTGATTCTATTTTCCATGAATTTCCAACTTTATTCCCTAACTAAAATGTAGATAAATTCTTAAGAAAGACAAGAATTTTTTTAACTTTGTAAGTTGCTCTGCTGATTTTTATATCTGTTGATATAGTATGGCATACTATAATGTACATGTATGTGCAAAATTGAAAGAGTTGGTGCAAAAAAATGGATACCTAAGTAAGTTCATGCCCATTATTTTTCCATTAAAAAATAAAGCCTGGCATGGTGGCACACGCCTTTAATCCCAGCGCTCTGGAGGCAGAGGCAGGAGGATTGCCATGAGTTCGAGGCCACCCTGAGACTACATAGTGAATTTCAGGTCAGCCTGGGCTACAGTGAGACCCTACTTTGAAAAACAAAAACAAACAAAAAAAAATAGCAAAGCTTTGTGTTTCTTCTGCCAATTTTAAAACACTAAACACAAAAAGCCAAAAATCATTTTAGTGAATGTTTCCATGCATGTTACACATTGGAATATTTGTATTTGAAAACAGAACTAAATGTAGCCTATTGTGAGTGAACCAAAGCGAGAGGCCAGCATACCTCTCATTTCCCATGCACCCTTTGATAATTACTTTTCTACTTTCTGTAGAAGTTACTTAATTATTGTTGGGACAAAACCCCTTACCATAAACAGCTTATTGATAGAGTTTGTTTTGGCTTACAGGTTCTAGCAGAAGTGTCCTAATGAGAGGAAAGCACGACAGAAGCAGATAGCCAGGCATCACATCTTCTCTCAGCACGGAAGCAGCCTCAAGAGCCAACTGTGTGCAGCAAATGGGGCTGAGCATAAACACCCCACACTGGCACCAGTGGCATAGTTCCTCCAGCAAAGCTCCACTCCCAAAGGTTCCACAGGCTTTGAGAAGAGCATCAACAAACCAGTGAGGCCATGGGAGACAACTTACATCCAAACCACTTTACTTTAAAAAGACCACCCATCCAAAACCTCACCCTCATTCACTTTCATTAAATATTAATTTCTCTGGTGCCCATTCACGGAGTGATCTGCAATACTAGTATCTGTGAAGGCTCCTTAGAAAATGCACCTCCTTTGTGCGTAGTACAGGACCCCCAACCTCAGCCCATGAAACGGCTTTATCCACCATTAGGGTGGATCCTCCCACTTCAGTTAACCTACTCTAGAAAACTCTTCACAGAGGCTTGTTTCTATGGTGATTCTAAATTCTGTCAAGTTGACAGCTGAGATTAACTTCCACATATGTGGAATGTCGATGTGAAAAGAGAAGAGTAGTATATGAGATTAAGAAGGGGACCAGTGACCGACTAGAGAAGGTAATGGGTGAGGGGCTTACACATGATCAAAGCACACATACATGTTATCTTGAACCCGTTATTTTGTTCAATCAATATATGAGAAAAAATACGTAACCATATATGGAGGAGTAAAAAAAAATGTGTGTTAGATGCAGGCCATGATGGCGTTTATGCAATCCCAGAACTCAGGAAGCTGAAGTTGAGGGAAGATTGTGAACCCCAGGCCAGCTTGGACAACATATCAATCTCCTACCTCAAAAGAAAACAAAATGTGTGTTGGCATAAATACAGTAAAATAAGCAGTCCTTTCACTTTACTGAGCTTTCTTACTATGGTGTAAACAGGATGATCTGACATGAAAAAGTAACAGAAACTATCTTGTGAAATGCTTGGGAAAACAATGATGGAAGTGGGAAAACTAATCACTAATGGCTAGGTTAAGCTTTTTGCATATCAGATGACATCTGACTCTTTACTTTCAATGAAAATAAAAGTGGTCACAATCAGAGTGACAGTGTAAATATAATTTTAATAATATAACAACTAAATGATTCTTGACCTATAACTGAAAAGGAATTAAGAAAAACATGAACTTTTATTTCATTCTTTCACTTGTTTGAAAAACATTTATTAGTGTTTTAAACTGCAAAACTAAAAACCAGAAATGAAATTACTGTGAAACTTGTTTTATGTTAGTAATAAATAATATGCATGTAACCAAGAGTATATATACTTTTAAAACTTAAAAAAATACCAGCTAATGGCTAGAGGAATGGCTTAGTGATTAAGACATTTGCTACAAAGCCAAAGGACCCAGGTTTGATTCCCCAGGACCCACGTAAGCCAGATACACAAGGTGGCACATGCATGTGGAGTTTGTTTACAGTGGCTGGAGGCCCTGGTACACCATTCTCCATTCTCTTTCTCTCTCTCTTTGCCTCTCTCTCTCTCTCTCTCTCTCTCTCTCTCTTTTTGCCTCTCATTTTCAAATAAATAAAAAAATGTTTAAATACCAGCAAATGTTCAACACTTTTGCAAAATTTGGATTTGTGTATGGATTTCAGCAATAGTGTGCTAATAATTAAATTTGAAAATAATGCTAACATATATTTCAAGTTATAGGAAATGTATCTTAGTGTATTTGCTAATTAGTGTATTTTGTTACAGGTAATTAAAACATGGATTCACATGAAAGATTTCCAAAAACCTATAAAGAATTAAAGTAACTGTATGAGTCAAAGGAGAAAAGTTTTCAGCTATTCATAAATTATGTGCCTTTTTTTTTTTAGTGGAAGATGGTGAGTTTCATGCCACTGTGCCTCTGGGACTCCATCCACTGGATGCTTTCAAAAGAGATGCTATTCTTTTATTTACAATGGCAATAATTACAATAAATTAGGAATTTAGAGCAAATTTTGGATCTAGACAGAAATATTTTAGATAGCAGCTTAACATTGTGGAAGGCCTCAGACACACACACACACTAAAAAAAAATGATGTTCACTTTCAAGTTTCCTGCATCTCCCACTTTTTGAATAAACAGAAGAGCCATCACGTAGAGAAGAAATCTAACCTGATTCCTCACTGAGGCCAATAATGACTCCATCTGTGACCACAGGTTGGATGTAGTAAGGATGGGAGTGTTTTAAATCCCTTTTCAAGTGAAAGAGGAGAAGAGGAGAGAGCTCCCTGCAAAGTGCTGACTGGAAGCAGCCTCGTGGCCGCACGTTTGTGCGCTCCGTAAGCTTCATGGAGTGCTTGAGCGCGCCAAGTTACCCCTGGTGCTCATAAGAGCTCAACATGCTAACTCTGAATGGCAGGTACAGCTAAATTGTCTGAAATACTTGATTAACTTGGGGCCATATTTATACCAGGACACATAGAGCACCCATGCAATACCCTAGTGAGAAGGGGTTGATCTGATCACAATAGCAGAGACAGAAAACTCTTTTCTTCCTCATTTTCTTGACATGAGAACACCGCTTCTGACTGACAGTAAGCACTACTTGAAAAGTGCTTTTCATGTGCTTTTTGTTTCCATTTTATCAATTTTTATGAGTTGCGCGAATCTTACATATACATCTTGAACAGCCTTTGAAGTGCACATGTCTATTCTTAGCAACGTTCCTGCCCAGATGGAAGAGAAGTATTATCATTATGCCCACTCCAAAAGTCTCCTATTGAGCCGTGTGCGGTGGCGCACGCCTTTAATCCCAGCACTCGGGAGGCAGAGGTAAGAGGATCCCCATGAGTTTGAGGCCAGCCTGAGACTACATAGTGAATTTCAGGTTAGCCTGGACGAGAGTGAAACCTTACCTCTAAAAACAAAAAACAAACCAAAAGTCTCTTATTACACTCTTTCTGGTCATGATCAATCCCCATCCTCACAGCGCAGGCAAACCCTACTCTGACCTCTAGGTCACTTTTGCTTGTCCTTTGAACTTCATAAAACAGAAGCACACACCAGACTCTTTTGAAAAGAAAACAAAAGTAAAAGGATATCAGGGTATATCACCACACAGAGAAAGAACTTGTTCCAAGATATTTAAATCAATTAAAATTATTTTTAAATTGGGTTAAAATCAAATATTAGAAAATTATTGATAAATAGATTAACATGTACTTCCTTACAGGAACCAAGAGGTTAAAGTCTGTGATTGATTCATGAACAGAGGAAAGGCTTTAGTTATTGCGTTTATGTCTTTTTGCATATATGTGCACACATGTATGTTATGTCATATGCTTGTGGGTGCACATGGAGGTGTTCATGTGAGCCGGTTGACATTCATGTGGTGGCCAAAGGTTGACATTGGGTGTCTTTTTGCTTCAGCCACTGTCCACCTTGATTGACTTGTGTGTGTGTGTGTGTGTGTGTGTGTGTGTGTGTGTGTGTGTGTAAGAAAGAGAGGTGATGTGCTATGTGTGGTGTATGCATATGCATTGCCCAGAGGGACATCCTTTTACTTTTGTCTTGTTTTCTTTTCAAAAGAGTCTGGTGTGTGCTTCCCACTGAACCTAGAGCTCATGGATTCAACTAGTCTGTTAGTCAGCTTGTCCCAGAGATTCCCCTGCTTCTGCCCCTGTACCTGATTTCTAATTCTTCTGGGTGAGTTCTCCTCACATTTCATGTACAATAGTTTACCTATATTTTAACAGTGATAAAAGGAAGGGGAGTGTTAGTGTCCTTGTCTCAAGGTTCATTTATTCAAAATAGATAATCTCCTTTTCACACGTTCATTAAAGAATTTGCTAAACAGCCTGGCGTGGTGGCGCACGCCTTTAATCCCAGCACTCGGGAGGCAGAGGTGGGAGGATCGCCTTGAGTTCGTGGCCACCCTGAGGCTCCATAGTGAATTCCAGGTCAGCCTGGGCTACAATGAGACCCTACCTTGAAAAAACCAAAAATAAATAAATAAATAAATAAATAAAAGAATTTGCTAAACAACGATGTTCCAGGCCCCGGGTGAGTGTGATGGAGAAAGAAGACAAACAGAACAGCTGTCGTCAAGGAGCAAGGAACTCGGTAGCTGAGATAAGCACTGTCGGAAAACGGCCCTGCGGCCGGGCAAACAGCAGCAGTGACCCCAGTGGAAGTTAAACTCCTACGTAGTATGGGAAGGGTGGATAAAGAGAACATTAAGAAAGGAAAAAGTGGTATTAACTACTTTGATATCTAGTGTGATCAATACTTTGTACCTGAAACAAAACTTTCTAAAAAAAAAAAAAACATATACATATATATATATATATCCTGTATTCGTCAGGGTGCTCTAGAGGAACAGAACCGCTAGAATGAATTATATTAAAAAGGGAATTTATTGGATTAGATTACGGTAGCCTAATAGCAGTTGCAGCCCTGAAAATCAAGGAACCAGGCAGCTGCTCAGTCCACGTGGTCAGATGCCTCCGCAGTCCCCATCTGGCACTGAGGGCCTGGAGGCTTCCTGAAGAGCTGCTGGGCTTCGATCCACGCAGGTCTTCAAGTTGATGCTGGTCTTCAGTCCACGCTGGAAGGCAGCGAGCAGCTCCAGCAGCCAAGTGGGAAGAAGAAGGAAGGGCTCTTTTCACCAGAGCTTCCTTATACAAAGCCCCCCTCTGAACGGGCCACCCACTCTGGGGGAAGGACTTCTTCAGCTGATCCTTCCTGGAAGCCAGGTCAGAGACCCACCGGAAAGGGATGTCCGTGGATTACTAAGCGGATCAAGGTGACAGCACCTTCGCCAGCAAGTACCCCTAATGTCCTCATGATCACTTTCTTTCCACGGCTCCTCATCACATAACGAAGCCTTTGTGCCAAAGAAAACAAGTCATAAAAATTCCCATGGTGAGAATTCTGCTGGATGGAAATGGAGAATCATTTTTTTATTGAGAAATTTATTATGTGAACATATTGCAAATAATTCATACTCCCATCAAGTTATACGTTTATGTGCCCACATTCCACTGAGAGCCCTCCTCAGAGGGGTCATCTGTAATAAGCATGAAGTTATAAATTCACCAGAAGCCTACCCACCCTGTGCCTCTTACATTCTTACCTCCCACTCTTCCACAAGGTTCCCTGATCCTTGGAGAGAAGGCTGTAAGGCTTCTTTATTCTTGAACTCTCGGCAGTCTACAGTTTTCTGCTTTGGTGAGTTTTGAGTCTCCTCAGTACCTACGGTCATCTCCCTGGAGGAGGTTCTCAAGCAAACAGAGAGATCAGCGCTGACCTTTAACTTCCCACTTCCTCTGTGATGTTTTCTCGGCCCTGGCAGGTGTGATAGAGATGACTCGTCTGATGCTGAGCAGCCAGTTTTCTTCTTTTGTGGCACTGATGGGTCGTGGGTCTCCCCAGTATTCACTGCCACCAATAAAAAGCAGATTCTATCTGGGTGAGGTGGCTCATGACTTTAATCCCATCACTTGGGAGGCAGGGGTAGGAGGATTGCTGTGAGTTTAAAGACACCCTGAGAGAACCTAGTGAATGCCAGGTCAGCCTGAGCTAGAGTGAGACCCTACCACAAAAAAAAAAAAGCAGATTATTTAGCCAAGACAGCAACATGAACCAAAGAGAATAAACATAGACATTTAGGAGACATTTTAGTGGACATAACTTCTCCTTTTACCCAAAGAACATTGGAATCTTTCCTCTAGAGTCTATGATCATCCACGCCTTTGGCTGCTGTCTTGGTGCTCAGCACCAGGTACGCATGAATTCTCTCCCACTGAACAGGCCTCTTTCTGATCAGAGAGCAGCTGATTACCCTCAGATCCTGTGCACGGCTGTTGCCCCAGTGAGTACAACTTGTCTGGCTGGCTGATTTGGTATCTTACTTGGCTCATGCTATGGGTGACCTTTCTCCCCTGGCAGCTCCCACATGTGGTTACCCACTTTCTCCAGCACCATCTGCTACAAAAGCTGTCTTTTATCCAGTGAACGTTTTGTTCTCTTTGTCAAAGATCACATGGCTATAGTTACTAGAATGTACATCTGTATCTTCTATTCTATTCTTTCTATTCTATTGATGTCTGTGTCTGTTTTGTGGCAGTGCTATCTGGTTTTTATGACGATGGCTTTGTAATGTATTTTGAAATCAGAACAAGAGTGGGATTGCACACCAAAAAGTCTCTCAAATAATGTTGCATGTCCCTTTGGAACCAAGATGCTCTCACTCTTGGTTGGAGGATCTGTTTTTACAGAAGGCAGAGAAAATGGAGAACTAAGATCCATCGATAACACGAAAGTATTATTCGTTGTGCTGGGAACATTTTTGGCTATCTGAGGACTTTTTGTGCTTCCATATGAATTTTGAGACTATTCTGTCTAGTTCTCTGAAGAATGTTGGTGGAACTTTGCTTTGGATTTGAATTGCATTGCATCTGTATATTGCTTTTGGTAGGACGGACATTTTCACATATGAATTCTCCCAATCCATGAACATGGGAGATTTTTTTTTCTAACTTCTTGTGTCTTCCTCTATTTGTTTCTTTAGTGTTTCAATACTTTTATTTAATGCTATATATAACATATGTAGACATCTTCCACTTCCTTAGTTAGGGGTTTCCAAGATATTTAATTTGTTATGGCAACTGTAAACGGGACTGCTTCCCTAATTTTGTTGTCAGTATGCTTGTCATTGGTGTACACAAAGGCTACTGATTACCATGAGTTAATTTTATACCCTACCACTTCACTGAAAGAAGTTATCACATGTAGGAGTTTCTTATTGGAATCTTTTGGGTTGCTAAGTTATAGAATCATGTAATATGCAAATAAGTCTAGTCTGAATTCTTCCTTTCCATTTGTATCCCTTTTATTTCTTTCTCTTGTCTTATTGCTTGAGCTAATAAGTAATAATATTACTTCCAGGAATATGATGACTAGCAGTGGGGTGAGTGGACACCCCTGCCTTCTTCCAGACTTTAGTAGGAATGCTTCAAGATTTTTCACATTTAGTATGGTATGGACTTTAAGTATGTTATATGTAACCTTATTAGGCTTATTATTGCCCCTGCATCCCCAGTCCCTCCAGTGTTTTTTTATTTTATTTTGTTATATTTATATTTATTTAATATAATATATATAAATTTATATTTATTTTATTATATTATAACAGGTTTTATTGCTTTGCTTCCTAGCCTCTGCCCCCATTTCTCCAGGGCCTCCTCAGAAGGGTTTTGGACTCACTTTGGGGTCAGTCAGACCCTGTTGGAGAGTGAGGGGACTGTGCCTCGTGGTATTTTTACCTAGTCTGTGTTCGTCCCCTCTTCTGCAGTGTTCCCTGAGCCATGGCGGGGCTGCTGGCAGTGTGATTTAGTGCTGTGTTCTCTGCGGCCTCTGGATTTCTATTGGATAGGTTTTGATTGATCACAGCGTCTATCACCAGGGCCCTGGAGCCGGTTGTCAGGCTAGGAGTAAGAGCAGTGTTCATGACGCCAATTCCTCTGCAATTCTCCTGGGCCCTGAAAGATGTGGTAGGAGTGGAATGTCTCATGGTGGGCAGTCAGCTTTCCTTTTGTCTTATAAGTAGATCTCAGTTCTCCCCCATTTTCTCTGCCTTCTGTAAAAACAGATTCTCCAACCAAGAGTGAGAACAGCTTGGGTTAAAGGAGATGTACAACATTATTTAGAGTTTCTTGATGTGCAAGCCCCACTCACGTTATCCAGAGAACAATGTAGGCTTCTCTTTGGAGTCTATGAGTTTCCTGACCATGAGACTCTGACTTGGTTTCCAGTACCAGATATGAGTTCTCTCCAACTGAACAGGCCTCACATCCGATCAGAGGACTAAGGAGGTGAAAGATGTGTACGTATATTACCTGCATATTGGTTATCCACAGAGACTCTGTGTCACTATTGCTCAAGTGCATATTTCTTTACCGGATGATTGATGTCATAGTCCGTAGGGTGCCCTGCTGACTCATGCTGTGGGTGACCATTGTCCAAGCAGCTCCCACAGGACTTTCCAGCACTCTGAGGGCTAGCCAGCGGGAAGCCCGTTTCCCTCTTGGTCCTAGCATGGTGTTCTGATGTCCTGACGCTGCAGCCTGCGGTGTCTTCAGCAATAGGGTCTTACCTTTTAGCTCTGGCAAGTAATCAAGTGTTTTGGCAATGGCCCACATTGTTTGGGGACCTCATGGGGCTTCCTGGCCAACAGCCCACTGTGAGGGGGTGGGCAACCTAATTTTGGGCACTCCAGTGTTTTCGTCATGAAGGGGTATTGGACTTTGTCTAATGCCTTTTCTCCATCTATTGAAATGATCATGTGATTTCTGTATTGAAGTGTATTCATGTGATGTACTATGAGTGTTGGTTTCCATATGTTGAGCCATCCTTCATCCCTGGGATGAAACTTACTTGATCTAGGTATGTTATTCTTTGGCTGTGTCTTGGATTCAATTTACAAGAATTTTATTGAGAATTTTTGTGTTTAAGGTCATCAGAGATATTGGTCTATAGCTTTTTTTGATGTGTTTTTATCTGGCTTTAGTATTAGTGTATTGCTGACTTCATAAAGGGAGGCAAGGAGTGTTACCCCCCTTTAAACTTTGTGAAATAAATTAAGAAGCGGTGGCTTTATTGTTTACTTTTGGGGGTTTGTTGTTGTTATTGTTATTTTTCAAGGAACGGTTTCACTATAACCCAAGCTGACCTAACCTCACTCTATTGCCCCAAGGTGGCCTAGAACTCATAACAATCCTCCTACCTCTGTCTCCCAAGTACTGAATTAAAGGCATGCACCACCATGCCCAGTAATTTTTTTTGTGGGGGGGGGATGTCTTGAGGTAGGGTCTTACTCTAGTCCAGGCTGGCCTGGAATTAACTATATAGTTTCAGGGTGGCCTTGAACTCACAGTGATCCTCCGACCTCTGCCTCCCAAGTGCTGGCCAATATGTCCTTCCAAGAAGCAGTGATTTTAATTCTTCTATAAATGTTTGGTGGAATTTGGCAGTGAATCCATCTGGACCTGGACCATTTATAGTTCAGAGGCTTTTAATTACTCTTTAAGTCTCATTATATTATAGCTCTATTCAGGTACTTTATCTCTCATAGGGTTAATTTTGATGTATGAGCCCAGAAATCCATCCACTTCTTCCAGAGTTTCCTATTTTGTGGCATATAGGTTTTTGAAATATGTCGTAATGATTCTCCCAATTTCATTGTTATCTGTTCTAACATATCCTTTTCACCCCAAATCTTGATTAGAATCTTCTTTCTTTTAATCTGTTTGGAGATTTATCGATCCTGCTTAAGAATCAGCACTTTGTTTCATCAATTTTTTAAATTATTTTCTTCATTTCTAATGCATGGTTTTTTGCCCTGATATTATTTCTGTCCATCTAGTATTTGGGGTTTTGGATAGTTCTTGTTTTTCAAAAACCTTCAGATGGATCATTAAATTACTTGTTTGAGGCATCTCTGTGTTTGGCAATGTGGGCATTTAGAGCTATAAACGTCCTTCTTCGGACTCACAGTTTGCTGTGTTGTTTTCAATATCACTCAGTTCTAGTCGAGTTGTTGTTGATTGTTGCTATTGTTGCCTTGCTTTTTCAATGACCCACTTATTGTTAAGTAATGTGTTGTTCAATCTCTAGGAGTTAGTTAATTTTGTGTTATTTCTCTTGTTGGTTTCTAGCTTTTTTTCCATTGTTATCAATTATAATACAGGGAGTTATGCCTTTTCCTGAATTTGTGGAGACTTGTTTTGTGTCCTAATAGATGATCTATTTTAAAGAAGATTCCATGAGCTGCTGAGAAAAATGTGTACTCTGTAGATTTGAATGAAATGTTCTGTAGATGTCTGTTAAGTTCATTTCGTCTATGGTGTTAACTCCATAGTTTAATTATTTTCTCCTTAGATAATCTGTCAATTGATGATGTGGCGTGTAAACATCACCCACTATTTTTATGTTGGAATTTATTTCTGATTTAATGTCCAGTGGATTTTGCTTTAAAAATTTGGTGGATCTGTGTTTGATGCATATGATTATAATTATAATATTTCTGTGGAACTGTTCCCTTCATAAGCATAAAGTGGCCTTCTTTATCTATTTTGATTACTTTTGGTTTAAACTCTAGTTTATCAGATACTAGTATGGCCCACACTTGCTTGGTTTATCTTTCCATTTGCTTGGAATATCTTTTTCCATCCTGTCATGCTAAAGTGGTGTCTATCTCTAATGGTAAGTTGAGTTCTTAAGACAGTAAATGAATGGACAAACTTTTCTGAGCCAGTTTGTTAACCTGTATCATTTCTTTTGGTTAGGGTGTTGAATCTGTTGATATTCAGAGCTATAATTCAGAGATGCGACTTAAAACCTGTCAGGTTGAAGACTTTTTGAAGTTTGGGGTTTTCAAGGTAGGGTCTCTCGCTCTAGCCCAAGCTGACCTGGAATTCATTATGTCATCTCAGGCTGGCCTTGAACTCGCTGCAATTCTTCTACCTCCTCCTCCCGAGTGCTGGGATTAAAGGTGTGCAGCACCATATCTGACTTGAGTGGAGTATTTTCTTGAGCTTCATTTGCTTTCAAGTCTGTTCTAGTTTTGATTGTTGTTGGTTCCCCTCCTGTGGCCTCTTGGTTATGTCTGTGTAAAGCATTTCACTCAATATTCTTTGGGGGGCTGGCTCACTAATCATATACTCATAAAGCTGGCTTTTATGTAACATGGAAAGTTTTTCCTGCACCTTCTGTTACAAAGAGTACATGTTCTGGGTTTAGTAGTTTGGGTTGGTAGCCATGGGCTTTCAAAGTCTGAAATACTCCATTCTAAACCTTTCTGGCTAAGAGTTTACATTGCAAAATTGGATGCAATTCTGATGGGCTAATGTTCCTAAGTGATGAGCTGTTTTCTCTTGGAGGTTTTAGTACTCTCTCTTCGCTTGCTGTGTTGAGTGTGTTAACTACAGGGTGGCACGGGGAATCTCTTCTCTGGTCCTGTCTACTTTGTGTTCTGTGTGCCTCCTGTGCCTGAACGGGCCTTTCTTTTGTAAGATTCAGAAATTTTAAAAAACATTTTATCTACTTTTTTATTTTTATTTATTTACTTGCAAAAGAGGCAGAAGGAGACAGAGAAAGAGAGCATGCACACTCCACAGCCTCCAGCTGCTGCAAACGAACTGCAGACACATGCACCACCTTGTGCATCTGTCTTATGTGGTGGGTCCTGGGGATTTGAACGTGGGTTCTTTGGCTTTGCAGGCAAGTGCCTTAACCACTAAGCAATCTCTCCAGCCCTTAGAAGACTTTTTTGGTTAAGCATAAGCTTTCTTTTTATCCAATAAACATAAGAAGCTTTCCTCTACAGTCTACAGACCTCATACCCAAAGAGGAGTTGATTACCCCTATAAGTACCCCTATAAGCTATGTGCCGTTATTGCACTGGTAGATACATTCTGCCAAGCTAGTTGATTTTGTATTTTGCAGAACCCATGACCTGTCTACTCTATTGGTGGTCTTTGTCCCCCAGCAGCTAACACAGCACTTTCTAGCACTATGTGAGGTTGCCATCAGGGAGCTGACTTTCATCGTAATTTCAGTTTGATTTCTCAAAGTCCTGTGGCTTCAACCTGTGGCATCTCAGCAATGGGGTCTTTACATTTAGTTCTGTTGGGTAACCAAGTGTTTCATCATTGGCCTTTTGGGGAGCCTTATGGGCCTACCAGACCAACGTCTCACTGTGGGGGATAAGCCCATTCTGGCACTGTGATTTACTAGCAATAGCCTACTGTTTGATATAAATATTTCCTCATCCCTGCACTTTTTAACAGAGTTAGTTAGTTAGTTAGTTGAAAAAAAAACAGATAGAGAAAGAGATAGAAAATGGACACGCCAAGGCCTCTAGCCACTGCAAATGAATTTCAGATCCATGTGCCCCCTTTTGCACCTGGCTTATATGGTACTAGGGAATTGAACCTGGGTCCTTAGGCTTTGCAGGCAAGTGCCTTGCCCACTAAGCCATCTCTCAAACCCCACCCCTGTATTTTTAATGTATTTTTTGACATGTGAAGAGGTGAAGAAACAAATTATGTATTATGATAGCATTCTGCTTACTACACCCTACAAAAGTAGGAGCTTCTCACACAAGTGCAACAGTGGTGCACAGCCATGGTGGGAAAACAACTGCTCTTGATTTGGCCAACTGATCTGCTCAGTGGAATGGAACCCACAGCTGGAGCTGGGAATCAAGTCAGAACTATATTCAAAAAATGAGCCCGCTCTCCACTATCAAGCTCCCACCAGTTGTGGACTACAAAAGGGCCTACACCTATTAAATTCTCTCTGAAAAACAAAGGTTATCCCATTTATCTGGCTCTAACTTCACTCTCTGTTGGAGAATTCGCTTATTTTATTCAGATGGACACAGATTCTAAGGAGAGAACCAGCCCATCTCAAAAGGGCCCCAGCTGAAACCAAGGGTAATTGGGGAAATGAGGAAGAGTGCTGCTTCCTTGGTGAACCTGGTACCAGCACAAGGGTGAAGTAGATAGACAGAGAGAACACTCAACTCCTACCAAACCAGAGATCTACAGACACAGAGGCTCCCAACACCTCATCACTGAAACAGGCCTAAAATGAACCCAACATGGCTCAGAGAAATTTGCAGGAAAGAGGGTGGAAAAAAAATGTTAGAGCCACACGTTGGGTCATTATGCACAGAGACGTTGCCTCTTACTGATAACTGATGGCTAACCCTACAATGCACGACCCATATTCCCCAATGAGAAGGGTCCCTGCAGAGGATGAAGGGCAGGGAGGAGGCTAATGATGGTACCAACATGACTATATATGCTGTGTACATAACTAATATAAAAAAAAAAAGTATGAGCTTCTTGTGGGCAAGTAAGTAGCATGCCGGTCCACATTCACTTTTCCTACAAAAATTCAAAACGAAGCTCAATAATGTTGGTGAGCAAATGTTGGCTAGAGGTGGGTTATAAGCCTTACAGTGGGCTGTACTAGGGAACACCACCCATGCAATGAAAGGCCTCTGAAAATGTATGGAAGAGAAATAATAGATACTTTAAGGAGAGGACATTACTGCCAGTAATGACTAACTACCCAAATTACCATCACTAACAATGAAACATAAAGAAAGAAGTGACTGGCTCTTGTGAGGTTTGAGACCTTTATAATGTTAAACTTTATGCTTTCTGAAATCGCTATCCCAATTGACTTACTGATATTATAACTCACTAAGTGTGGTGGATCATTTGGAAAGATAACGGCAGCAATTGTTGTATGACTGCGCGCGTGGTCCTTTGAGATGAGATGTCACCTTTCTTCCCTGTGGGAGATGAGGGCTGCAGCATGTAACGTGCTTGACCAATGGGACATCTCCACAGTTAAAGCAGATGCTGGCTAAGTTCTTACCCTTTAGGCTTTCTCTTCCTTTGCTTCAGGGAACTTTCTGATACCCTGTAAATAAGCCCAGGGTAGCTTATTATAATAGATATTAGTATATCTATTATATTATACTATATGTAATATATATAGATATAATATTAATATAGTATTATAATAGACACCACTGCCCTAGCTCAAGCAACAAACATGTGATTGAGTCCATCCTACAGCATCCAACCCAAGCCTTATTCAGGGCAGATTGAGAGCAAACACCCTTCTAATGCCTAGAATTGTGAGGGAGAAATATTTCAGTGTAATATTTCAAGCCACGAAATTTTGAGGCGGGTTGTTTCAAGGGAAAACCTAGCTAACAGACCCAGAAAATCCCTTTTTTCCTTAGAAACATTACAATAAAAGTTAATGCATTCTAACCACTACCTGCACAGTGCACAGCCACCTGCCTGTGTGTTCCTTGGCACCTGGTGGAACTAACAACTCCATCCTTTTTTCCCATTTCGCTCCATACAGCCTAAATTGTCACTAGTTGCTTTCTCCTGAATGGATCCAAACTATCACTTTCTTTTCTACATCTAGTTATATATACTTGAGTATAAATTCATAAAACTGGAGCCAGGCATTCAGTAAAATGCTTTTCATGAGAGTACAGAAGTTAGGAAGTCTTTAAGGCCCTACTAAGAAGAAAAGCTAGATCAATTATGGAATTTGGTGAAATAATATAAAGCTACTGAAAATAGTTTTTAAAATATATTTTATTTATTTACTCATTTGAGAGAGAGAAAGAGGCAGAGAGAAACACACACACACACACACACACACACACACACACACACACAGAATGGGTGCTCCAGGGCCTTAAGCCACTGCAAACGAACACCATATGCATGCACCACCTTGTGCATCTGGCTTACGTGGGTCCTGGAAACTCAAGCCAGGATCCTTTGGCTTTGCAGGCAAATGCCTTAACCACTAAGCTATCTCTCCAGCCCCCAAAATGGTGTTTTTGAAGACTATTTAGTGACAAGAAAAATGCTTAGAATGTGACATAAGATGAAAAGAGCAGGAGTCAAAATTATATGCCAATGAATATATTCATAAAATAATACAGAGAAGTGAAAGTTATTTGTTGAGCTATGGGGGGCTGTCTGTCTGTCTGTTTATTCACTGGCTTTGTCAAGGCAGGGTAATACCCTAGCTCAGGCTGACCCGTGTCCCCGGCTGGCCTTATACTTACAGTGTCTCTGCCTCCCAAGTGCTAGGATTAAAGGAAGGCAGCACCACCCCTATCTCATTTGTCGATAGTAATTCTATATGATAACATGTTCACTAAGTGATTTCTATTGTTTTGTATAATATTTTTATGACTATTTCTATTTTAATACTTTTTAAAATTTGCATATTTTAAAAATCTGAAAAAATAACTCATGTTAAAAATAAGCACATTAATCTAGGAATATGGTTCAGTGGCTAAGGGCACTTGCCTGCAAAGCTTTCTGGCCTGGGTTTAATTTCCCAGCCACTCACATAAATCTGGACAGTGTTTAATTGCAGTTGCAGGAGACCCTGACACCTGTGTGCACACACTCACATGCAAATAAATAATTACAAAATAAAAATATACACATTGTACAGAAAAGGTTACTTGTATTCTGAGGACAAACACCCAAGGCTCTCCTCCACACACATGTATACATGTGATATGTACACAAGCCGGTGCATGCATGAGTGTGTGCCGTACACATGTGCACATACATGCACATACACAAAATAAACTAAAATCCATACATAAATCGTGCTCTTGCTTTTTGCACTAATCAAACTGAACTTTAAAACCTCTTATAAATTGTATGAATCAAAAATTTTAAATATAACAAGAAAATAGTCTTTATACCACCAGACCTCATATTGAGTGCTCAGTGCAATTTTTGCAAAAGTATCTAATATGCACAATTTTGTAGGAAAAAAACAGAAGCAAAAAAATATAGAAACACAAAAGAAGGTCTAAATACTAGTGCCCCTAGCATTCAGAATACATGTTTATGGGGGACACCTGAACCAAATCACCACAATACTGTTCCCTGTAAATGCATCAAATTAGGATCTATCAATTCAGAATCACAATGGGACTGGAAAGATAGATTCGTGGTTAGGGCACTTGCCTGTAAAGCCAAAGTAACTAGTTTTGATTCTCCAGGAGCCATGTAAGCCAGGTGCACAAGGTGGTACATGTGTCCTGAGTTTATTTGCAATGGCTGGAAGCCCTGGGGCTCCCATTTGCTCTCTCCCTCTCTCTGTTTCTCTCAAATAAATAAATAAATATTAAAAAAAGAAGATCTACGGCCATACCTCCCTAAACACACCTGATCTCAGAAGTGAAAGAGGGTTGAGCCCTTGTTAGTACTTGGATGGAAGAAACACAGCAGAAATTGGTACCAACCACTCAGGTGTAGTCACTTTGTTTATTTACATGAAAATTCACATTGGCATGTTTTGCTTCCTCAAGATTTCTATACATGATGTGAAATAATGTATTAAATTTGTTATAGTTAGGATAAATAGCACAGGTAAATGTGAAAAATATATTTTTCATAATGTATTATTAGTGCAAATATGCATTAAAGATGACTGTGATAAATTTGATTGTCTGAGGAAAATAAGATAACAATTGTGAAGCTATTTCAAGATTACACACATTTTAGAAATTAAGTAAATATACTATAGGTAATAAGATCCAGTTATTTCATAGTCAAAAAATAATTTATAAATAAGCTAAGAAGGCCCAAGACTCTAGCTTTCCTATGACAATTGCATGTGTCACTGTAAATTCACATCTTTGATTAATATAGAGAGGTATGGAAATAGACATGAATGTTTATGTATGTATGTTTACATTCTGTCCTGTAAGAGTGTCTACAAGTGAGACTGACCAGTATTACCATGTGCATGTAGCACTGAGATTCTGTTTTCTAAATACTATTCTCCAAGAATAGTAACCAGGTTTGGTATAGAAAAAATACAATATAAGCCTGGAATATTTTGTAACATTAGAAAACAGAATACATTTTCATAAGATGCGCAGTTATGGATATTAAATCATTTCTCCATTATTCTTCCGAAAACACAAGTAGACATCAAGCAAACATAAGTTGACATATATTTATTCTACAAAAATTCTAGCCAATACACTGAAAAGGTTAAGATCAAGAATAAAAAAATAAGATTGAGGAATGTCCCCAATTACAAGAAACTCTCATGGAAACTAAATAAAATTTGAGGACACTGGAATAGATCTTGGATCAGATAAAAATCAGTAGTGGGAAAATTGAAGCAATTAGATTAAGAGTACACCTTAGGTAATAGTGACATATCAGCGTCTGGGCTGAAGAGATGGCCCAGTAATAAGAGAACTTCCTGTGCAAACATCCGCGTGAGGGAGCCTGAGACGGCTTAGATCCCAGAACGTACATATACAGCTGCATGCGTACACCAACATCCGTAACCCCAGTCCTGTGGAAAACAGAGTCCAGAGAATCTCTGGAGCTATAGAAAATACCAGAGCTCCAAACTCAAAGAAGAGACTGTTTCAAGAAAACAAGTGGATTAGCAATGGAAGGGGACACCTGATGTCCTCCCCGGGCCTCGGTAGCACACAGGGTGTGGCACATGCATAACGTGTGCACACACCACACGTACACCACACGCACCACATCACACTTACCATGTACACACAACCCCCCACCCAAAAAAAATCAGCACTTATTTCTTAACTCTGGTAATTGAACCTAGGTTATATAAAATGTTCCCATTTAGAAGGTGGGAAGAGAACACTTTATTCTATTTTTGCAAGTGTTTTGTCAAGTCTGAAAATATATTAAAATTTCAAAAATTTTGAATGTATTTAATGTGGAACAGGAAAAATTTTCTTTTATTTTGATGACACTCAAACTCTCTTCTAAAAATTGTTCCTAATTCTATGTTTAATTGTCATTTATCCCTTATAAAGATTTCTTTCCTGTAACATTAATGCCCCTATTAGGAGTAACAGAAATCAAGAATTTAGTGTTATACAATAGTCTCTCCCGATAACATCCTCTGTTTAAAATTTTGAATTAGGCTGTTCTTTCATTATACCTGTTGGAGAAGTTCTTATTTATTTTCCAACATTTTACATACTGTACATCATCTTGTAAACTAGCTTAATTGAAAACTCTAATAATGGGACTCTGGACATTGTGGTTAAATAATTACTACTGTCTTGAGAGCTACTCAGAGTAACGTACTTAAAGCATTATTCTAAATTCTATAATTAAAAAATTAGAGTTATCTTGTTTGTTGCTTTTATTATTAGCTGTTTTTCTTTATTTTTTTCTCCCTGAGGCAAAACTGACTTGTCTCTGGAATGGGCTGAGGTTTTGTTGTTGGTTTTGCTTTTAGGGGTTTTGTGTTATTATTTTATATTTCCGATCATGGGATCTTTCCAATTTAAAAGTGAATTTTATTTATTTTTTAAAGTGTTCAAATCCTGTTAAAAATATGTCATAAAGCTTACACTCTTGATTGTTTTTAGTGTCCAGCTGAGCAGAGCTCAGTACAGTACTGAAAAGGCTAGGGTAATCGGTTCCATTTTGTTTTTCAGTTTGAGTCACGTGCCAAGAAATGAGGGCTATAAAGCAAAGATGGCTCACTTAGTTCTAGAGGACCTTTTTTAAAGGAAATACATTCCTGTTTCATGAACCACTTATAGGCATTATTTGCAATAATTCACATAGGATGTGATTAAAAGTATTAGGATCTCTTTTGAGCTAAAATTCTTAAGACTCAAAGCCAGCCCAAGTTCGCTGACAGGGTGCTGATAATTTAGAACACATGAAGAACTGCATAAACTAAACACCAAAAGCACAACTGACAAGCCATAAACAGGCTAGGGAAGTACACAGGCGGTTCTCAAAAGAAGAAACACAGATGGACAACAGGTAATTTTTTAAAAGTGCAATATCCAGGCTGGAGAGATGGCTTAGCGGTTAAGCGCTTGCCTGTGAAACCTAAGGACCCCGGTTCGAGGCTTGATTCCCCAGGACCCACGTTAGCTAGATGCACAAGGGGGCACACGTGTCTGGAGTTTGTTTGCAGTGGCTGAAAGCTCTGGCGCGCCCATTCTCTCTCTGTCTTTCTCTCTGTCTCTCTCTCTCTCTCTGTCTCTCTTTCTCTCTGTCACTCTCAAATAAAAAAATAAAAATGAACCAAAAAATTTTTAAAAATATATTTTAAAAATGTGCAACATCCTTTGCCATCCGGGAAATACAAATTAAAACTCCTTTTCAATATTTCATCTCACCACAGTCAGAATGGCTATCACCAAGAAAACTAATGACAGGAAATGCTGGCAAAATTTGAGGGTAGAGGGAAGCTCTTATTCACTATTGGTGGGAATATAAACTGATACAGCTATTATGGAAATCAGTGTGGAGGTTTCTCAAAAATCTAAAACTCATATTACCATAAGAATCAGCCAGACCACTTCTGGTCATATACTCACAGGACTCCTGACACATCCAAGCTCATTGCTGCTCTACTCACAAGAGTGAGGAAACGGAATAGGCTAGGCAGCCAGCACATTGCTGCATGAGCTCTTTTCTGATGCAAAGGTTGATGAGCAGTCACTCCCCCAAGCAGGGCATCCCCACCACACTGAAGGCCAGTTCCGCTGACGTTTATGCTGGTGAACGAATGCATGTCCCTGAAGCCCGTTTGAGTAGTTTCACGGCAGCATGGAGACGCCAGAGCAGCCACACCGAAGGTTCTGGTTCCAGCATGGTAACAAACTCCCCATGGCTGGGGTTGTTTCCTGATCTTGCACCCCTGAATCTCCCTCTTGATGCCATGAGAACTCATGCATCATGGCACACAGCTGGCAGAGCGTACTCCTCAGATGGCAGAAGTGAATCTGACTCTCTTCCCCTACTCCTCTTCCGTGCGGGAATGTCAACAGGCCCAACCTTGATGACCAATCCTGGGCAGTCACCATTGTTCCTAACAGAGATGGAAAGAGTTGCTTCTCTTGAAGGACCACATTGCACAGCACACACATATGCAATGTAATTTCATTCAGCTGTAAATGGAAATGATAACATTTGCGGGAAAATGGATGGAACTGGAAAAGATTATATACTCAGTGAGGTAACCCAGGCTCAGAAAGACAAAAATCGCATGTCTTTCTCATATATAGACCCTAATTCTGAAGGCTTGTATATGTAATATAAAAGGGTTGTAAGAGTGGGTACAGACTAGGAAACAAGATCAGAGGCCGTGAAAGAGAAACAAGAGATGATGGGATAGAGGAGGGAGGAACAAGATAACTAGAAAAGCAACATGGAGACTGTGGTGAGGGGCGGTACAGAGGCAGGGAAGAGGGGGAACGTGAGTGAGAGAAACAGAGGGAATGAAGAATGTGATGAAACAAGCTCTTTGTCTACTAATGAAAAGCCAGCACAAAAATCTGACACAGTTTGGAGGAATTTGTGTGTGGAGAAAAAAAAAATGAAATGAAATGTTTTATTTATTCTTTTCCTTTTAACATTTCTTATTTGAGTAGCACAGACTTAAAGATATAGAATTTGTTTTCTCTCCAGTCATACAAGTTAGTCTTACAATAAATGATACTGATGATAATTTTTTTTAAAATGGGTAAACTGTTAAGGAGCAAAGATATTCTGTTTCATGATCCTTAAAGACTATTTGGAATTTGAAAATACTTAACTTACAATGATATTTTGTTTTGAATATGAGATGAAAACATTCCCATTGAATGATTTCTATGTTTTGGGATTTTTAGCTTTAATTTAGTGATTATGTGTTCCCTTTTAGAAGACTTTTTGTCCAAAAATAAATAAATAAAAGACAGCACCAGTTGTTCTGTTTTTTGCTGTTGCTTAGAATTTGGGCACTTTACCCCAATATGTAGTGATGGACATGTAGAGTGATTGTATCAGAATTGGTTGGTTTTTCGCAAAGTATAATATCACAAACTAGTTATTTTAGCTTTCTAATTCAAAAATAAAATGCTAGTAGTGAGAATTACAGCATTTAAGTAGCTGCTTTTCTCTAAATACTGTCATTTTTCCTTTCCTAAAAAATTTTATTGACAATGTGCATACATATGGAGACCATGCCATGATCGTAATTCCCTCTACCACACTACCTTTCCCTCCCCAGCCCCTCCACTGAATCCCTTCTTTCCAACTAGTACCTCTTGTAATGCAGACTTTAAACTACATTTTCCTAGATAAGAAACACTAGAACAAGATAGAGGAGAGAAATATTGAAGAACATCGTGAGTGATGTCAAGCTAGAAATACTTTCAAAAACCGCACTGGACATGCACTGAGAATTTTGTCTCCAGGAGAGCGTACGGACCATAAAGGCATCAAAGGAAAAAAGTCCTGACAGAACTTCAGATTATGTGAGGTCAAGAACCCTTTTCTCTTCACAAGTGCATTTATTAGTGCCTATTATATGGAAAAAAGAAATGTATGAAGCAAAACTGGGGACTCAAAACCTGCTTCTTGTACATACCATTGATGCATCTCATTTACTTTGTACTAAAGACATAGGACACATGAAGAATTAAACACTTCCTTTCTGTATTTTAGGATTTCCATTATACCATTATACTGGGGCCGCAAAGCTGTATGCTTTATTTTTTTTTTTCTACTCCATTTACACAATCTCACAAGAGTTTTAGAAGCTAAAATTTTATCAGACACTCTGACAAGTATACCAGCAGTGCTATAAACACAGACATTATTTTTGCCCCAATCTGTTTCCCCAAACCTTTGGGCTGTTTTTCACATACACAATGAAAGAACTTCAGAGCTGGGATGGTGTACTCCTGCAATATCACAAATTGAAACCCAGGTGACTGGCGGTTTTCATTCTTTTCATTATCAAAATGAATTATCTAAACCGGGCGTGGTGGCGCACGCCTTTAGTCCCAGCACTCGGGGAGGCAGAGGTAGGAGGATCGCCGAGAGTTCGAGGCCACCCTGAGACTACAGAATGACTTCCAGGTCAGCCTGAGCCAGAGTGAGACCCTACCTCAACGAACAAACAAACAAAAAATGATCTACTCTAGCCAGTTTGTCTACGGTCTAGAAGTTCTGAGGGAGGGAGGAGGAAAAAGAAAGAGAAGGGGGTGATGAGGAAATCAACGGATGAGGAAGATCATCCCTGAGGAGGAACACTGTGGGCTGAAACAAGAATCACAGTGGGCACAGCAGTTGAATAAGCTCAGACATCCTGGTCACAAGCACTTATACCCACACGTTTCCTGCCTGGGGGTTTTGTTTTCCTTCTATTCTTTTCTTCACCATGGGGCCACATAGTTCCCACCACTAAAATGACAAGCTGCATTAAACTGTCGGCACTGAGGGCCTCAATTTCTTGTGTTGGCATTGTTTGCTCTTCCCTACACTTCCCTAATGAGGTCTAGTCCTGCTCACTGATGTCCTGCTGCAGTCAGACCAACTACCATCTCAAGTTCTGCCAAGAATCAAAAATAACATTAGCTGTCCTCTTCAGCAGATAGGATATCTATATTTAATGATAATGGATATCACTGATTTTTTTTAAGTTTGTTTCCCCCTTTCTCTTTTGTTTGGGGGGAAAAAAATGCTTTCCTGAGTGTCTGTCCACGTGGCTTGTTGTAAGAGCATAAAGGCTGGTCTACCCTGTAACTCCTATGTCAAGATCAGTCCCCAGAAATGCTTTACCAGACACTGGCATTGCCAACCAGAAGGGATCCAGGCAGGCCAGATGTAGCTGCTCAGAAGTTTTCTGTACATACACGGGCTGGGGCCATATGCAGCCAGCGCGAGCTGACCTATGGGATCACTAATGTCCTGGCATTTCTCATGGAAGCAGGATTCTTTTCGAGGGTGCAAGACAATGAAAAATAAATCTCAAGAAAGTAGCAACAAAGCTGCATAATTTGCGACTTCTGCTTCCTTATGAATTGTACCTGTGGTCACTCTGATTTCCCTTGACTTTATAGTTTA
This sequence comes from Jaculus jaculus, assembly GCF_020740685.1. Lineage (NCBI taxonomy): Eukaryota > Metazoa > Chordata > Mammalia > Rodentia > Dipodidae > Jaculus > Jaculus jaculus. The sequence goes on along the minus strand of NC_059115.1, from coordinate 74,269,952 downwards.
TCCCCTTTGCAATGTCCCATGGAAGAGTGATGGGTCAGGCTGGAGAAATGGCTTAGCGGTTAAGCGCTTGCCTGTGAAGCCCAAAGACCCTGGTTTGAGGCTTGATTCCCCAGAACCCACGTTAGCCAGATGCACAAGAGGGCGCACGTGCCTGGAGTTCATTTGCAGTGGCTGGAGGCCCTGGCGAGCCCGTTCTCTCCCTCTCTCTCTCTCTCTCTCTCTCTCTCTCTCTCTCTCTCTCTCTCTCCTTCTTTCTCTCTTTTACTCTAAAATAAATTTTAAAAAATTTTTTAAAAAAAAGTGATGGGTCAAAATACAGGGAACTGCACTGGAAGACAGCTCATTCAGGAAAGAGCTTGCCTTACAAGCATGATGACCTAAGTTTGATCCCCAGAACCCAGGTGAAAAGGCCAGGCATGGTGATACCTCGGGCTCAGTCCAGGCCAGCGAGACGGCCAATGCAGCACCACACCTGAGGTTGTCCTCCGCTCTCCACAGACGTACGCACACACACAGAGGCAGGATCCTAGGAAGCCACTCCTACGGCATCCCCTGCACAGTCTGTGAGCCTAGAAGGAAGTTGTGTCTGTAAGGATAGAATGGGATCATCCACGCAAAAAAGTCTTTGAATGCTACAAAGGTGTACGCAACTGTAAAATGCTATAATATGACCTATCTTCCTTTGTAATCTCAGTGGCAAGCACGTTACCTCATAGATAAACTGGGTAGATACATCAAGATGATCATCTCCCAAACATACCAAATACGCCAAACATACGTACAAACGTAGACACACACCTGTAGATATACATAGAGGGGTGGTTAAATTTAAGAACTGCATCTGAGCATTAGCAGGCTTACCTCTTCCTCTCTCAGGATCAGAATGATGAGGAGGAAAGCATTTAGTACCTCACCTTGCCCATGATCACCTCATATGACCCCACACGCTCCCACACAGACACACACACACGTGCCTCAAGTTCAGGGTGAGCCTTGACACCTCAGCTCTGTTATCTCCACACTTTTCCTTCTCACTTTCTCATCAACTATCACCGGAAAGTTCAAAGAACCAAATCTAGGGAATTTTTTTTTCCCCACTAATCTCTGCGTCTTTCAAATGAATCTCTGGCTCTGATGATTCACGAGGGACGGAGAGGACCTGGTATCTCTCATACCGCTCATGATGGGCGAGGCTGGTCCCGAGATGCACAAACTTAGAAATCACTTTGACGTGCCGGGAAGCAAGTGGGCCAGACTTTCAGAAACAGCCACCTTGAGCATTTAATTAAAACAAGGGCAAACTGAAGACTCAAATAAGGATAGAATCTCTCCTGAAATCATCGTCGGTTGCTCATTTTTTCTTTTTCTTTTCTTTCTTTCTTTTTTTTTTTTTTTTTTTTTCACTCTTAAGCCAGTGAGTGTCAGTGTCAGACTTGAGACATCTTCCAGAGACAGGGCCAGCTGTCTGTCACTGGCTGACGCACAAGCAGTCCCTGAGGAGTCACACATTGCTTCTGTCACAGCAGAACAGCCCTGAGCCAGAAGTCCTCAGTACTGGGAAAGCTGTTGTGTCAGTGATCGTGAGCAGCTTTCCCCTGCTTCTGCTGAGTACCCACCGAGGACTGAGCTAGAACAGAAAAAAAAAAAAAAAATTGGGACAAATTTCTCTGTGAACACAGAACACACAAGTTGTGGTAAAGTAGAAATGCCCACTGGAGCCATAATGCAAAAGCATCCCGATTTTTTTTTTTAACATTTTCATACACGTATAGAATGCGTTTTGATATTATTCATGCTTAGACTCCTCCCCCCCCCCCAACTAAAACCCCTCTTCCTGTCAACTAGTCTCCTTTCTAATTTCATACCTCTTTGGGGACTCACTGAGTTAAATTAGGATCGCTTGCTCGAACATGGGTAGGAAGTTATTTATTTACTGGAGTTTGGGAAACATCAATGGCTACACGACTACTGAAAAACACGACTCCCCTCCCACAGCAACCACTGACTGCTCTTGTGAGTGCAGCATGCAAAGGTGACAAGGTTAGCCTTTCTTCTAGACAACAGCTGCTGTGCATTCAGGCCTATGGTGGCTACGCCATATCCAGGAGACATTCCACAGCACTCCTCCCCGTCCTCTGGCTCTTAGATTCTTTCTACCCCTCTTCTGCAACGTTCCCCAAGTCTTGGGGGGGGTTCATTTAGATGACCTATTTAGAGCTGAACTCACAATAGTCACTTATTCTCAGCAATTTTGCCATCTATGCATCTCTGTGTTAACCACAGCCCATTGCAGAAAGAAATTGCGGTGATCAAGTCCTGGGGCAGCACTAATCTAGGTTCATAAACCTACGTATTTAGAAGGCAGTTTGACAGCCTGTCTAGCATAGCAACAGCATTAGGCTCCCTCCTTGGGCCTGTGTTCCTAGCCACAGGCTTCGATGATGGTGACAGTGCATGGAATCCCTCCCAGGAGCGGCCCTCAAATCCAAGCAGAAAGTGCTTGGTTACGCGTATAACGGTCAGGGCACCATGACACCAGGAGGCCCATCTTGCCCGGGAATTTGGATGTGCAGCCCGCAAGGTACACAACGGGTCAGGACCGCTGAGGCCTTGGTTCCCGCAGCAGCTCGCAATGCACCTTCCAGCATCGTGAAAACTAGGTAGCAGGGGAACAGTTTCCAGTTCCACATTTTCCTTGAAGCTTTATTCGGTTATATAGAAGAAAGTATTTCTTTTAAAAAGTGGTAGGTGGGCTGGAGAGATGATTTTGCAGTTAAGGCACTTGCTGGCGACGCCTAAGAACTCCTGTTCCAAATCGGGCCCACCAGCATGCAATGCCAAGAATGCCCACAAGGAGTTTGTTCACAGTGGCTGAAAGGCCCTAGCCTGCTTGCTTGCTCTCTCTCTCTCTCTCTCTCTCTCTCTCTCTCTCTCTCTCTCTCTCTTTCTCTCTCTCTCTTTCTCTCTCGCTCTCTCTCTCGCTCTCTCTTTCTCTTTCTCTTTCTCTCTCGCTCTCTCTCTCTCTCTCTCTCTCTTTCTCTCTCTCTCTGTCTCTCTCTCCCTCTCCCTCTCCCTCTCCAAAATGAATAAATAAAAAGTGATAGGTTAAAAGTAGGATGAACATCACTCCTCCCAAACACATGCCTTAGGTTTTCTCTCATCTCAGCCTATATTTAAAGATTGCCAAAGAAATAAATGAGTGACCATCCCAATCTAATTTTTGACTTTGATTGGAAAGTGCTGAAATTAAGTAGATTTCTCATGAAAAATTTATGAAAAGTTGTACCATTTTTGCAAATGATTGAAATGCTGTGTTCTTTTCAAATAGAGCGGGAACTAAACTTTTTTCTAAACTTTTTTCTCATTCTATGCCAGTTATTAATTAATAGCTAACTTTAAAGGGCTGAAGATGTGGTCCAGTGGCAGAGTGCTTACCTAGCGTGCGCAAGGTTCTGGGTTCACAATCACAACCGTTTTCTTTGTTAAAAGGTCAATTGTATGACAATTGTGTAATAGCTATCTCTTATGTAAAGCATAAGTTCTGAATATTTCTATTGTTAATATTTGTTATCTATGAGGGTAAGACAAGATAAATACTGAAACCAGAGCAATATCTTGACCTCTTACATTTTCCAACCAGTTATTTGCATTGACCACATGGATTAATAATTCCAAACCAAGGACATTTTAGGGAGATGGCTAAACATAGCAATGTGTTTACCTTCTCATTTTTCTAATTGAAATAATATGACCCAATTGTTCAGAAGAGATATTGGTATGACTGAAATTAATGTCAACATTAATCAAACTTATAGAACATTAACTATTATTTTACTTTTTACATATGTCTTCTACTTTAGTACAGCATAAGTCCTTAGTAGCTGACATTAAGTCCCTAAACTTCTTTACCTTGTAGGCAGTGGGAAAACTCCTAAAGAAAGTAAAATAGTAGTTACACATGTTAATGGGGCTCATATATCTATCCCCTAGAATCCAGGACTGCAATGAGATTTTATTTCTTACTCTCATCCAGGGCTAGAAAGTTATCAGGTCTCTGCCAGAGCTAAGTTCTGCTACTTCCAGAAGGAAATCCTGTAAGTGGTTTACTAAATGCTAAATGGAAACCCTGGGATATCTGGCTTTATGAAATCCAAAGGTAACAGCTTAGTGATTTTAAAAGGAGCCTCTGTGTTTCTCACAATGACATATTAGGCAAAGTAAAAGATTGCCTCAGTTTTAGTGGCTCAAATCCTGCCCTACTTACCCTAGTCATAAGCTCGGTCTTGTGAGCCCTAATGAAGTGAAGTGTGAACTGTTTGCCCATTTCATCATAGAAGGGCTCAAATATCACTTATATGTGTTTTTTTGCCCTGATCAAAACAGTTTCCAAGATAAGTGTCCAGTCATATCATTGCACATTAAAATGATTTTGATTTTTTTTCCTGCCTGCAGACATTATGTCTTCAACACCTCAAGGGCTTCAGCAAAATGCTCTTTGCTCTTTCCAGTAATAATGGTCCAATTCAGTCAATCACAAATTAGGCGCAAAAAAATACCAGCCCAACTTGGCTCCAGCTCTACAAATTAGACCAAAATCTCCATAACAAGGAGAGTATTTTGCAGAATGGAATGGAAAAAAATAGCTTTCCCTTTAATGAAAAAATTATGAACCCCTTAAGTGGAGCTTAATACAAGTGATCTGAATTAGGTTTTAGTTCTGACCTCAGGTAGTTTTCCTTTTTATAGGAGGCATAAGAACTAATAGTTATTTGACTAAAATTTCATTGAAAATTATTTAGTTTAAGCTTTCCTGGAAAACCTGCAACTGATTCCGTAACTGAAAATTTTACTTGAATAGGTAAAGCCCTGTAATAAAGTTAATTCCACTTAACTAATACTCGTTCCATCCACAAGACTTTCCACATTAAAAATAACTTAAATCCCTAGTTCGTAAAGCATTATGTATTTTCCTTAAATAATTAGAATAGCCCTTCAGATATACAGAATATCAACTATATATATCATCAACTTCCCCCTCTCCATCTCCCTCCCTCTCTCTCCCTCTCTCTCTCTCTCTCTCCCTCTCCATATATATACATAAACTATAGAGATACATTCATGATCCATATTATAAAATGCCTCCAAATAGCCTGACATGCACACAGAGCACACATCTACTATATCGTTGATGAGGAAGGAGCTTGCAATCATTCCCATATTTACTTCTTTCCTGTTTATGATTTAATTATGCATGAAAGGAACAAGTGGGTTAGAGATGGATTTCCTTTTTACCGTGAAAAAGTCTCTGATCTTTACTACCCTTACCATCCTCCTACATAACTTCTCTCACTAAGAGAAAAAGTTGTATGTGAGTTATCAATAAGGATTCCTGAGTGAAAGGTCTCAGGAGACACCCAACACGATTGACTCACAGATGCACAAAGACTGAAGAGCAACAAGCACAGTCTACTTTAGAAAGTTGATCTGTTGGATCTGTGTAATCAAAAGAAGTCAAAACTTCTAGGACAAGATATGGAAATGGGTGGAAATTGGTCCTAGGAATATAGCAACACTCCCTTCTTAAAATTGTAGTTAGGGCTGGAGAGATGGCTTAGCCATTAAGGCACTTGTTTGCAAAGCCTAAGGACCCACCTTCAATTCCCCAGAACCCACTTAAAGCCAGGTGCACAAGGTGGTACATGCGTCTGGACTTCATTTGTAGTGCTAGAGGCCCTGGAGTGCCCATTCTCTATCTGCCTCTCTCTCTCTCTCTCTCTTTCTCTCTCTCTCTCTCCCTCTCATACATAAATAAATACAATATTTTTAAAATTATACCTTAATAAATGTATTTTGCCCTAATTAAACTGATAAACAAACTCCTCCCCCCCCCCCCGCAGAACATAAGCAAGTAATAAGTGGGAAGGATAAATGAGCTTGTTCCAACAATTCCATATATTATGGCCATGAAATCACTCCCCATGGTGTTTCCTTGGAGTCTAGTGAAGCCAATACTTAGATACAAACCTGTTAAACCACAAATCTCAACCTAAGGGTAGCATTAAATGTTCAAATATGCTAGAGACAATAGAGATTAACAGGAGAGCCATTTAAAAGTCAGGCCAGTACATGACAATGAACAGAGAAAGCAGATGAAACAAAATAAAGCATGAAAGCAGACATGCCAGCGACCCGGAGCGCAAGAACTCAGCATGGAGGCAGGATGCCTCCAGGGCCTGGGCAAGCTTCAGTAAGAGAAAATTCAAAGGATTTTATCATCCTAAGCTTCAATCGTGTGGAAAAGTTACTTATACATTTGTATGAAATGCTATATATTCTGACAATATCAATTAATTGATACTTGTTTCTATATAAATTCATTTGAAAAACACATATTATGTGTGTGTGTGTGTGTGTGCACGCGCGTGCGCTCATATATATATATTTACTTGTGAAGTCTAAGGACCCAGGTTCCATTCCCCAGAACCCACATAAGCCAATTATTCATGGTGGCAAATAACGCCTAGAGTTCATTTGCAATGGCTGGAGGTCCAGCGTACCCATTTGCCCATTCTCTCCCCCCACCCCACACATCTTTTTCTCTCTCTCTCATAAATGAACAAATAAATAGAATACAGTTGAAAATACATATATATCTATTAAAATTAGGAAACTCTGAAACAAATCTCACTCAGTTTTCTCATACTTCCTCATTGTGTTCAATAATGTGTGTTAGTAATGAAACAAAACATACCTACACTAACTTGAAATCATCAGTAAAATAGCAAACTTTGGGAGCAAAGTCAAGCATGCCATACTCTGTCCTACTTTGACCTAAGTACTCGGAATTCATTATTTGAACTTATATTTAAAAGGCATTCCATTTGTTTAAAAAAAAAAAGTCTCATTGGTGAAGCAAAACTTCACTTATGTTATTAAAAATAAATAGATCTTTTTCACCCATGATCTAAATACTAATGGACCAAGGCTAGGATATCAATAATCATAATGCTGAGGTCACTCCAAGAACCGTAAACACCAGCATATGACAGGCACGTACTTGTTGAATTTCTTCATCATGTTGGTAATAGGGACAGAGACGACAGTGTGTCAAAAACTACCAAAAGAATTAAATTGATTCATTGACTTGTCTGATTGGTTCTTCCTTTGGATAGCATAGTTTCTAAGGTTTCATTATATCTAGGCTGACACTTTTAAAATTCACAGTCTGGCGTCAAAATTGGAAAGCAGTGCATTTTTTATTTTCTTATGGATCTACTTGGTTCTAGATACACTAAGTATTTTCAGCCTTGTTAGAATCTCATTAATTCAAAACACACCTGTTCATTATACAAATTCTGCAAAATCCTTCTACTCTTTAGTAACCCGCTTTATGCTAATTCAGTTCCTTGTAAATGTGCAATTTATCCAGGAAGGCGGGTAACTGAAACAAGGCTGGTATACCAAATCAGTGCCCTCAAAAAGTCCCCATTCTGTTGTTGTTGTTGTTTACTTTTTTTATTTATTGATTTGAGAGCGACAGACAGAGGGAGAAAGAGGCAGATAGAGAGAGAGAATGGGAGTGCCAGGGCCTCCAGCCACTGAAAATGAACTCCAGATGCGTGCGCCCCCTTGTGCATCTGGCTAACATGGGTCCTGGGGAATCGAGCCTCGAACTGGGGTTCTTAGGCTTCACAGGCAAGCGCTTAACCGCTAAGCCATCTCTCCTGCCCAAAAAGTCCCCATTCTTCCAAATGGGCATTGATGTAGAAGGGAGACCTCATTTCCCATTCTGAAGAACTGAACAATAACTGGAAAGTGTTTCTTAAACCCAATATTAGGATCTCAGAGAAATGGAGATTTTTATTTTTTGAATCAGGGTCTCACTCTAGGCCAGACCAATGTGGAACTCACTCTGTAACCCAAGTTTGGCCTTGAACTCAGAACAATTCTCCAACCTTAGCTTCCTGAGGGCTGGAATTAAGGGTGTGTGCCACCATGGCCTACAACAAACGTGTAATCTTAATTTCAAGATGAAAATGGCCAAAATTTGGAAGTTTGAGGTTCATAAAATGGACAGATTGGCAGTGAGAGACAAGCCAACCCTGAAAGATGAATCTCAGGCATTGCTGCTATAGAAGTCATGTTGCATTCAAATAGGGGAAGTCAGAGGTTTGGTGTTCTTTATGCTTTCTGGATTTTCTTTTTCTTACAGTAGTAGAACTCAAAACCCAAGCCTCAGACATCAGCATTTTATTTGCTTGGGCATTTTATTTCAATATCTCAGTTAAATATTTAAAATCACCAATACTAAACCTCAACAATGACTAAAATATGTTTATAATATTTTTCAAAATTAATAAGAACACATGCTGTCCTTGATCTGTCTACAAACCTGAAAGAGTATTGGTTGCTTATTAATTATTTTACAGTCAAAGAGGACAAACATAGGACCTCACACATGCTAGGCAAGTGCTCGATTACTGCTCTGCATCCCCAACTTTAAAATGTGTTTTCAAGTCAATCTCTCAAAATAGGGTTTATAAGGAAAATTAAATGTGAATAAATTTTATATATTAAATTTAATTTCTTTTATATGAAGTTGGAACATTTTCTGCTCAATGAATATTGAGTTGAACAACTGCAATAACAATGTTCATAAGAAAATATATTTTCTTATAATTTATATAGTATATAATCTGTACCATGTTTTTATATAAAGAGCATCATTTCTTCTCAGTAAAACATAGATACAGAGACGATATATATATATATGACATATAAATATTTATGTACAAATATATAAATGTATATAATATTTATATTTCTAAATCCTCTTATCTCTCTTTTATTTAAGTTTATCCATGGATAAAATAGTAAAAGCCATAGGAGTAACTATAATTTTCAAAGTTCTACAAATCATTCTGTGGTACTAATGGCTGCTCTCAAGAGGCTTCTGGTCTGTTCAGTCAACGTGTTCATGTAATTTCTTTTGCTCCCCACAAATATCTCAGGATAATATAAGTGCATCACGGAAATAAGTGTAACTCTGCTTGGGTAGGTGAAAAACTAACGTCAGCACTTGCTGCACCCAAAGGAATACGTTCACTCTGTGTCTGGCCTCGGTTGAGAACACCCTCGTAGGACTGTTAGTTCTTGCTCCAGTGCTGGTTTATGGTCACACCCTCAGCATAGAGCCCAGAGAAGGCATCTTGTCAGCATTTAAAAACTGTGCGTAGGGCTGGGGAAATGGCTTAGCCGTTAAGGCATTTGCTTGTGAAGCCTAAGAACCAAGGTTCGATTCTCCAGGACCCACATAAACCAGATGCACAAGGGAGTGCATGCATCTGGAGTTCATTTGCAGTGGCTGGAGGCACCGGTGTGCCTATTCTCTCTTTCTGTCTGCCTCTTCCTCTATCTCTCTCAAATAAATAAATAAATAAAATATCATTTTAAAAAATAGTGCATAGCACGCCTGTAATCACAGCACTCTGGAGGCAAAGGTAGGAGGATCACTGTGAGTTCAAAGCCACCCTGAGACTCCATAGTATATTCTAGGTCAGCCTGGGCTAGAGCAAGACCCTACCTTGAAAAAAATTTTTTTTACCTGCCTGAAGTGGCCTCACCATTTAGAAATGCTCTCCTTTAGGTAATTGCAAATGAAACCTGCCAAACATAATTTGGCCCTCCAGACTGTCTGTCAGCACTTTTAACCCACAGTAAAGTAAGCATGCTTACAAAGGAAAAGAAAATAGCTTGCTTTCATAGTTTTGGAATGATTTATAAATTTTTTATTTATAAGTGATATTTTGGTCGTCTGATTTTGTCTCGTCTTAATTGAAATTTCATCAATGTAGAGGAAGTGGGAGTGGCTGCTTAAGTTGAAAGATGCGTGTGTGTGTGTGTATGTGTGTATGTGTGTGTGTGTGTGTGTGTTTGCAAGCACACGCACATGCGCCTGCATATACATGTACCTGAACGTCAAAGGCAGCATTCTCTAAAAGTGTCTCTGGAAGAAACCCAGCAGAAGAAACATACTGATTCTATATGATGAATGGCCCAGTAAGCAAACCTTAGAACATGGGATTCATAATATAATTCAAAGCATGAGGGAAGAAATTTTATTTCCAAGCAGAGGATCCTTTTTCCTTTTCAAGAAACAAAATCTCAAATCTTTCCTTTCTCTCTCAGTTAAACATCTAAAACAATAAATACCAAACTTTTACCAAAAAAAAAAATACTGTTTATAAAATTTTTGCAAAATGAATCATACAAATTTATTCTCTTTTACAATGCATTTTACACCAATGAAGGTGTGTAGAAACACCCCAAAAGAGACAGGGGGCAACAAGAGTGTACTGGGCAGGTGTTTCTGAAACCCTTTGATAGTTATGTCCAAAAGTAATATGAGACTCATGTCCCTTCCTGGCATTGCTGGTCTGGAATGCCTGTTTAAGTTATGACAAAATTTAGTGGAGTTTCATAAAATGACTAATTCTATACAAAGCAGGGTTTACTAAACTTCTATAATCTCAATTGCAAATTAAATTTCAATGTCTGTGCCAGGTTAATTTTCTAAAAACACACTTTTAAAAAGAGGTTTTTCTGGGTATTTCTTATGTGTTTCTCATTATGCTAAGCAATTTTCATACATTATTTCATGTAATTCTCACATCTGTGGGGAAAATACCAGTCAGGCTCTTACTTTACAGATGAGATGAACTAGGCCTGGGGTGAATAAACCACTCGCCCAAGGTCACACAGCTATTATATGATAGAACTGTGTTACAAACACAGCTTACTTCAACTTAGATCCCAAGACAACAACTGTCTTAAGCTCCTCTGCAGGAAAAAATCTTCCTGTTAGGATCTTTGACAAAGGAAAAAGCTTATAAAGTCTCAGCATTGGAAACAACTTTGGTGGTCCTCAAGCAGATGGCTTTCCTCCTTTTCCTTTGGCAGACCCAAGGGGAGGGCAGACACTAAATCTTAAGGGGAAAGGACAATACCTCACTCCTGGCTACTTCTCTTCAGGATATTGCTTTTTACACAATGAAGGACGACTGAAGGTTCTTCTTTTGGGGGTGTTTTGTTGTTTTTGTTGTTGTTGTTTGTTGTTCGAGGTAGGGTCTTGCTCCATCCCAGCTGGCCTGGAATTTACTATGTAGCTTGGGGTGGCCTCAAACTCACGGTGATCCTCCTACCTCTGCCTTCTGCATGCTGGGATTGAAGGCGTGAGCCTCCACTGAAGTTTGATGTGTACATATTTTGCTCCTTTCAAAGCGAGACCTACACACATTAGGGCCTGTTGAAGATTGAGTTTGTGTCTTAATCAGTCAAGGTATCCATTTTAATGGGTTACCTATGATACTCTTTTTTGATGTTCTCATTCAAATTTTTTTTAATTCATACCTATTTTCTCAATGCAGAAAGTGAAAAATAGACAGAATTGAAAATCTTTCTAAAAATATAGAGGGCCTTGTGCAAACCAGGCTTTATAATGAGTTAACGTGTGGAAGAAAAGAGCGATGCAAGTTAACGGAAGCCTTAGTGGTAGGAGTATCCTGTTTCATAGGGCACATTTGCTGAGAAATAAAACTATTGGCCTATCTTATCCTACCTAACAATTCTTCTAGAGGGTTCAGGAGAGGGCTCACTATTGTGGGGGCTTGATTGCAAAGTCTGCAGACCTGTGACTATGATCCCAAAGTGCTAATGGCAATGAGAGGCAGAGGCAGGGAAACCAGCAGCTCCTGGACTACCTTTGAGGGGCCTCGTTTGCAGTGGCAAAGGTCCCTGAAGAACAGACGCTTGGTCTCGTCTTCCAGTCTTCGCACGTGCACCATGCCAGTTCCTGCACCCCCCACACACATATGCCATGCAAATAAATAGAAAAAATGCTTGGAGAAAAGGCTAATCCTGATCTAACCTGTGGATTAATAGGAGCATTTATTGCTGCTTTAAGCAAAATGATGGCCAGTATTTTCTTTCCTCTCATATCCTAGAAATGCAAGTATATATGTTTAACATAATTCTATTGTATCTTGCTCACCATTTCAGGGCCAATTGTGTCCTCAAGTTACCTTCCAGTAAGGCCTATGGAAAGTGAAACCTCATAACCTCTCCACAAACTTTCTTCTCTGTTCTTAACTGGAAATGAAAGAGTGAAAAATTGTGTTGAATGAGAACCAACCTGAGGACATGTCTACAAAAGAGAAACAGACATTTCAAACACTTCCTCCCCTCTTTTTCTCTGAAAATATAAAGAGGACAGTTCTCCACAGGGACTTTTCTTTCAGAGTAACAATACTTGAAAGTTGAGGATTCATCTACTTTCCCCCATGTTTAAAACGCCCCGGCCTTCCTCAGTCTATTGTGGCAAGCAGTCCGTAAATTTGAGCAGGCTCGAATTTCTTACATTCCTCCCACCTGCCACATTTTCTTAACTGAAAGCAAGAAGTGTTGCAATTGTATGTATCCCATGAGCCTACAGCGACGGAGTTCTAACAGACAGTGCTTTACGTTTTAAAATAGGACAAAGCGATTCTGAAAATAGGGAGGTTTTTGGTAGATCTGTTTTTTAAAAAAGACTTAAATATGGTAAAAAATCAATCTGAAAACTGTTCGAGGCAGCTGAGAGGCTGGAGATAACATGAGCAAAGGGAATAAAGAGAGCTCTAAAGAGCCAGTACCAGTCACTAATACTTAATCTCTTTAAATAATGAATTAGCTGCTCATATCTACTGTGGCTGCTAAGAGAAAGCACTTTCTTTGTGGAGTGAAGTAAAGCTTGAATACCCATGAATTATTCAATATAAAGTGTGCCAGTTAAAATGCCTTGATATTGGAAGTCAAGTGTAAGATTATCTCTTGTCTGTCAAAAAGCATCTCTACTGTGTTACTGAGCCCTGGAGGAGGGGCCTAAGGAGTGGGAAAAGCAAAGAGAAAAGCCATCCAGAAACAACATAATCATGCACCAGGCATTCAAAAACGCATGGAGAGCCGCTTCTTCGCTGGGGGGAATCCTCTATCGAGATCCTTCTCCAAGCAGGTCGTAATGCTGGGAGCTTCCACCTCCCTCTGTCCTCCACCGTGACTACAAGACACAGTTCTCCAAATCCTGTCACTGGAGACAAGAGGTCCTCATTCTCTAGTCACTGCTGACTTTCCCTTGGAAGATACCTACTGACAGGTTGACAGATTGTCTTTTGATCAATTTGGAATTTTAAAAAAAAAAAATCAAAAGTGATTTTTTTTAAAAAAATTGTGGTGAGCAATGGGGGCAGAGGTGCATCATTAGACTTCAGGTCACTGGGGGAGGCTACTCACTACCACAGAAAGTGCAGGACAGGCTAGGACACAAACACCGTGAGTTCTGTGCGTATATTTTGACCAAAGATGTCTAATAGGCACTTTGATAATGCAGCGGAGCTCCAGTTAGGCGTGACTGAAAATGCAAAGTCTAGAATCATCGTTTTGTACCCAGCACATAAACACATAACAGCAGATGAAAGAGCCAGGAAGAGTCTAAAGGACACTCTGGAAAACAGTACAGAAAGGCAGAGGAACAGAATAGCAAAATTAATTTAAAAATTAGAGAAGTATAAGAAAATTGTAAATTTGGCTTTCAGTGTAAGAGGAGAAGAGCATAAGTATACTGGGTGAGAGCCCACCCTGCATTGTCTGACCTGGTTGTCACTGTTATCGTTTGCATCTGTGATTACATTCTGAGATATTTGGGCCTTAAAATTCAACAGACTTAAAGATAAAGCAACCTAATGAACAAATACGTGTAAGCAAATAAGGAGAATGATATAAGGATATAGACACAGTAAATGATTAAAACTGAGAGATTTTGTTGCTAAAGCAAGTAACTCAGCAAGTTTGTATCTCAGCTAATGTTAGAGCCCAGGTCTGCTGGTTCACAGCTATTCCAATATTGCCAACACCTCTGCTTGACTGAGTCATGGCTTTATTTGGCCTGTGAATATTGTTAATACTCTTCAATGTAGCCTAAGTACATCAACTGGCCTCAGACTCTATTGAAGCCAATTTTCCTATTCTCTATGCCCAAGAAAATATTGTCCTTTTTCAATTTTCATGAACTCCCTGGCCTTACACATTGCTTCAGTCTCTCTTGTACACATTAATTCCTCTACCTGGAAAGTAACACTCATTGGTCCAGCCTACCCATCCTCATTCTTCCCTTCTTAACAAAATAAAAAAAATGTATTTCCACAAGAAAATCAGTGTTCGTTAATTAAGCCCATTAAGTTAAATTATCTTGTCATATTCCTCTGCTGCCTGATATTTTTGAAATCTTTACTTCCATAAAGGTTTCGTGTTTAGTGCATGCTTTCCCTAATAAGCTGGGAGATTTCAGATATCAAGAGACCTGTTTATCTTTCCCAGAGCCTCACTGAATTTTAGGGTCTGAGCAGGCTTTTACTGCTTCTTTATTGCATGAGTATTCCCGCGGCTTTTTGTATTGAGGATTGTATTTTATAATGAGTATTCGGCGGTTAGAGGAGGTACACTGGATGTGGTGATAAGCCATGGGATCCTGCACAGCCTCAAATTCATAGTTGTAGAATGACTTCTCTTTCTGGGACATTCTTACTCCAAATATCTTCACAACCAGGCAAACCCTGAACTAAAGCCACACTCTCATTCACCTCTTATCACTCGGTAACCCTGACTACTGCCTTCTTCTGCTAAATACGTAAATTCCTGAGCAGAGCAGGTATTCTTTTCTTTTTACTTAATAATATATCTTGACCACCAAGGCAGTGTCTGACATGTTGCTGAGTTTTCAAAAATAATTAGGAAATGAAGGTATTTTTTTAGACTGAAAAAACATTATTAAAACTATCTTTGATATGAAATCATCATAAACCCTGGCCGCCAACATTAGTAACTGAAAGAAATAGAAACAGATGTATGGTCTCAGATTTTTTAGAATATTTTTGAAGAAATAATAATAATGCTATATTTTGCATTCTTTGTGGTCCATGTAAAAATGTCAATTTCAGTCGAGAACAGAAGTATTAAAGGAAGAGTGATAGCTAGCCTCTGTTTTCTACAATTATCTACAAAAAAGAAAACTAGAATGATATTCAGTAACTGAACCAATCTATGATCTTTAAAGACAACATAAATCACTTGACATATTGGCATATTTTCCCCACAGTTTCCAGTGATTTTCCTGGAAATTGTTTCTACCTACTACTCAGAGCACATAAAGCTAACTCTGATATGAGCAGCTCACGGATATTTCATGTATCTAACTAAGCAATAACCAGGAGCGCTGCCCCCAACATTCACGTTTGGATTTATGGGTAAAAGATAATGGTGAAAGAGAATCATAGAGTAATGAGAGCTAATTTATGAATCCATGTGGTTATCTCCCTTCCCCACTCTTACAGCCTCCACTGATGTGCAAATGTTGGCAATCACTCAGGGAAACAAGACCTTGATGTACCGGCGGGTAGTCCTCCATCCATCTGCTATTTCCTTCAGCCATTCTAGATGTAGTGTTAGCAATATAGACTAAACTGCTGCTTCAAGACTGGGGACTGATTTTGTTTTAGATTTTATTTTTATTTATTTATTAGAGGCAGAGAGAGAGAGAGGGGGTGGGGGGAATGGGCATGCCAGGGCCTCTAACCACTGCAAAGGAATTCCATAAGCTTGAGCCGCCATGTGCATCTGCTCACGTGGGACCAGGAGAATCAAACCAGGGTACTTAGGCTTAATAGGCATGCACCTTAACCACTAAGCCCTCTCTCCAGCACAGGACTGACTTTTAAGAGTTATCTGGGTTAGTGCTTTAAATGTGTCGCCCCATAGACTCAGGCTTAAACCTTGAGCTGCTACTGGGAAGAACCCTACTAGGGAAGTTGTAGCTTGCTCATGTTGACAGTTGTTGGATGTTTGGTGATGTCTCTCTGCTTGGATCTGTGGAGATGAGCCAGCTTCTTCTGCCTTTCATGGTGTTCACCTGAAATTTGCAAATCTGAAATAAACCTTTCCCTCCTATAAGCTGCTTTTTGAATATTTATTTATTTTGAGGGAGAAAGAGAAAAAGAGGCAGAGAAAGAATGGGCACATCAGGGCCTTTAGCCACTGCAAAGAAACTCCAGAGGCGTGCGCCCCCTTGTGGCACATGTGCAACATTGTGCACTTGCCTCATTCTATGTGTGGGACCTGGGGACATGGGACCTGGAGATTCGAACATGAGTTCTTAGGCTTTGCAGGCAAGTGCCTTAACCACTAAGCCATCTCTCCAGCCCTAAGCTGCTTTTGGTTGAGTGTTTGTCCAACAACTCAAAGCTCACTGCAGCAATAATTTGGTGCCAGAGAAGTACATTCATTGCTGCAATGAATCTGACCATGTAGATTTGGGTTTTTTGGAATTTGTGTGCTGAAGGAATTTGGAAGGACTTGGTACCTTGAATTGGAGAAACCTTGCAACAGTGTGGTAAGCAGAGCTTGATGGGATATTCTGGTAAAAGTCTGAAAATTATAAATGAAGAGAGAATTGTGTACTGTGAAGGTCTGGTTTATGAGCTTTCACAGGAGAACTTAAGACACCAGAGATCTTTGTTGGAACTGGGCTACTGACAAAAAGGCTGGCTGTGTCCTTCTGCCCATGCCCAGAGAGTTTGATCAAGGTTACAGATTGGTATGCTTGGCAGAAGGTATAGAACAGAAAGATATGGAAACATTTATGGTTTACCACAAGAAGAATTCAAGCAAGTTTAAAGTTATTGGCACAGAGAGACTGGTTTTACGTTACTAAAAACTGTACTTGTTAAACAGATTATCACCATTAAAAGAAGGGAAACTGCTTTGCATTGGGACAATGGAAAAGATGCCTGAGGAAGAAATCCATCCCAGGAAGGTTCAGTAAGTAATAATGCAAACTCTTTTACAATGTAGTGACTAAAGGGAAGACTTCTAAAAAAAAATAAATAAATAAAAAATAAAAAAATAAAAAAAAATAAAATAAATAAAATAATTAAAAAATAAAAAAAAAAGGGCTGGAGAGATGGCTTAGCGGTTAAGCGCTTGCCTGTGAAGCCTAAGAACCCCGGTTCGAGGCTCGGCTCCCCAGGTCCCACGTTAGCCAGATGCACAAGGGGGCGCATGCGTCTGGAGTTCGTTTGCAGAGGCTGGAAGCCCTGGCGTGCCCATTCTCTCTCTCTCCCTCTCTCTGTCTTTCTCTCTGTGTCTGTTGCTCTCAAATAAATAAATAAAATATTTTAAAAAATAATAAAAAATAAAAAAAAAATAAAGGGAAGACTTCTAACGGCATATCCTGCTCTGCAAGGTTGAGGTTTATTTCCCCACTGGATTAACAAATTTGGCTATGCTGCATACCTGGTTCTGGTTTTGGAAATGAAAACCGCAGGGAGGTGGGTCGTGAAGTACACATGGATCTGGGAGCCACATGAGCAGCAGGTGAAGTCCCTCTGTAGAGGCGAAGGAGGGCCATTGTGTGAAGCTCCAGAGCAGATGCTGAGACGTGGGATGGGGAGCAGGTTTGAACTAAACCCTGCTGGAGACCAGTGAATCCATTGCATGGAGCTCTGAAGATGAACCATGGTTTGCAATGGAGACCCTAAAATGTTTTGGATATACCAGGACTGTGCAATGGCTACCATGGAGAGCTGGTGGCTTGGGATGAAACATTTTCCCAGGTTGTGACCAGCCTAGCTGGAGGGGCTGAATTAGAAAATCCAAACTGTTGTCACTGGTTATGGATGTCAGACTTGAACTGCAGAGCTTCAATGTTTACCTGATGGTTACTGATTTGTTTTGGTCCAGTCTCTCCTTTTCATGACTTATCACAATGAAAATGTTTACTCAGTGACAATAAGTGTCAGAAGAATGTAACTTGTTCCCATCTTATAGGACTCACAGTCAAGAGACAAGTCTTAAACCTCGGATGAGACTTGGGACTTGGGAACCCTCTTAAAATTTGTAAAGCTTATGGGGACCTTTAAGGTTGGACTGAATGTAACTTTCCTTGTGAGATGGTCATGAGTCTGTGGGGGCCAGTGAAGAAATATAGTTTAAATGTATGGCCCTGTAGACTCAGGTTTGAATTTTGAGCCTCTGGAAGGTGGAACCCTACTGGGAAAGAGGTTGTCACTGGGCACAGATTTCAGAGCCAGCCCTAAGGTTTGCAGAGAGCAATTGAAGCTCTGGCAGTTCATGCTTGCTGACATTGGCATCTGCTGGCTGTTCTGATGATGTCTGTACTTGGGTCTATGGAAATGAGCCAGCTTCCTCCACCACTGAAATTTGTAAGCCTGAAATAAACCCTTTCCTCCTATTAGCTGCTTTTGGTTGAGTGTTTGTCCAGCAACAAAAACTTAGAACAACTGGAGGGCATGTACTGGGAAGTCTGTTTCCATGACTATCCAATGTCCTTAGCACAGGACTTCAACCTCTATAATCAGGGAAGAAAATTTACACCCAGGAAGCACAGGGGGGTCTCTCCGTAGGAATCCTCTTATGCTTAAAGGGAAGATGAGAATTTCTTTCACAATGATGCTTGGCTATCTTCCCTAGTCCATTCCATGTCTCCAACTTATCTATTCCCCTAAATAACTGCATGACTCTAAAAGTTATGCAGAGTCTACACAGTATAAGTTCTTTCAATTACCTGTGCTCTTCTGAATGAACTTCATTTATGTATAAATCTATGTGGAATGAAATTCTTTGGCTGGATGTCTGGTTCAAGTTTACATATATGTATCAAAGTTCTGTTTGGGCATGGAACATTGATGTAACTGCCTTTTCATCAGTCCCCAATATTTTGGCAATAATTTAATTTGCTTTGGCATATGTATTTCCATAATAATGTTGCTGATACTGAGCTCTCAGCAAATCTGCTGCCCAGTTTGGTCTGCCACCCATACAGTGTGATTTTGTTTGTTTGAGATGCCCTAAAAATATATAAATAAATAAATAAAAACTTGTCTATAGCTACCCAACTGTTTGAAACTTTTAAGAGCAAACTTGTTCTTGGAAAGAGTAAAATTTTTCCCCTTTCTTTCTTAAGCATCATACTCTAAGGAAGATCTCTCACAAAAATCACTGTTTAATAAATAATGTTAAAATACCAGATTTGAACACAAGATAGAGATTAGGTTTCCAAAACAAGTTATAAACCCAAATTAAAGAACATAAATACAACCACACAGACTAATAGAAAAAGTGATTTGACCATCAGGTCTCAAGCATTGTACTTCAAGTGCAGACCCTGGGGTTTTCGCATTTATTGTAGCTTTCTTCCTTTTCCTCTCTGCTCCTGCAGTCAGACCATCATTGCTTCCAATCCAGATCACTGTCAATACTTCCCAGAAGACCTCCCTGCAGTAAAGTTTGTTAGTCATGAAAAGCAAGCAAACAAAATGCAATTAAACAGATTTATTAAAAAGTTATACTTTTTGTTTTGTTTGTTTTTCGAGGTAAGGTCTCGCTCTAGCCCAGGCTGATCTGGAATTCACTATGTAGTCTCAGGGTGGCCGTGAACTCATGGAGATCCTCCTACCTCTGCCTCCCAAGTGCTGAGATTGAAGGTGTGCACCACCACACCCAGCTTGAGTTATACTTTTATGTTCACTCTACCCCACCCTTTCTCTCATTCCCTCAAGGGCCCTCTTCAGTGGAGTTATCCATATTGAGTATGTGGTCATCAATACACCAGTCAGTTCCTGTGGAGAGGGAAATGTCTCAGGATATTCCTTCCAACCCTGCAGGTTGAAGAGCATATTATAAGCCTCTTCAGGTCTTAGCCCCTTGCAGCCACGGTTTCTCTTCTTTGGTGAGTTTTAAGTCTCCTCGATGTCTATTTGACCTCCCTAGAGAAGCTTCTCAGGCTACCAGATGGCAGTACTCATATTTAATGAAGCTGTAACTGCCTATGTCATGTCTCCTGAGACTTGGTAGAAATGATAGAGGTGAGTTCTATCATTCTAGACAGGTACATTTCTTTTCTTGTCATACTGATGGATCTCAGTTCTCCCCAGTATTTGCTTTCATTGGTAAAGAACAGAGTAAGAGCAACCTTGATCAAAGGGAGTAAGCAAACATGTTTATAAGGATTTTTGGTTGGCATACCCTCTCATTTTATCCAAAGAACAGTGGGAGCTTCCCTCTGGAGTCTATGACTTTCCAAGCCATAGGCTTCTGACTTGGATGTCAGTACCAGGTATGAATTCCTTCCCACTGAGAGGACCTCATATCCAATCAGAGATCAGTTGATTACCCCACAGCCTGTGTGCTGCTCTTCAGTGGTGTGAACATCTTACCTGGCAGGTTGATTGTATAGCTTGAAGTGTCCTCTGCTTGATTACACAGTTGGTGCTCATTGGCAGCTCACGTAGTTCTTTCCAGCACTGTGAGGGCTAGCAAGCAGGGAGTTGCCTTCCTTCTCAGTTCCAGCATGATCTCTCAATGTCTTGTCACCTCAGCCAGCTGTGTCAAGCAATGGGGTCTTGCCATTTAGATTTGATGGGTAATCAAGTGCTTTGCTTGCCACATTCTTAACTGAAGTCGTAAATAACTTTCTAAAGCACCAAGCCAACTAAATTATGATCTATCCATTAAAATCTTGATGACTTCCAGAAGAACATCCAAAAATTTCACATGGCACAAAATGGAGTCTTTATGATAATATCCTTGGCTGACTCTGTAATTTTCCCTTCATATTTCATACTAAATACTTCAGTTAATACATATTAGTAGCTTGTTCCAAAACATCCTACACCTTTCTGTTTTCTTATTCTTATTTCAATATTTATAAAAACCATATTTTATTAGACATTGACATCCAATGAGGAGGCATTTGATAGAACATGAAAGGAAAGAGAATCTTTTTATTTTTTGTCAATACTTTATTCTGGTATAAAGACAGGAAGCTGGAAAATACACTGTATTTAAAATTTAAAGAGAATCATTAATGCTCCATGATTTTTTTCATTATCTTTGTGTGTGAGCATGCTCAAGTATGTGCAGGTGTATGTGCGTGTGCAGGTGTGCATGAACTTGAAGGCCAAAGGAAAAGTTCAGGAGGTGTTACTTAGGAATATCATCTGCCTTTTTTGAGACAGAGTATCTCATTGGCTGGACTCACTAACTAGGTTCTACTTGCTGGCCAGTAAGCCCCAGGGATGTTTCTGTCTCCTCTTGTCCAGCTCTGGGATTACCAGTGTGCAACACCACACCCTGATAAATTTATGTGGGCTCAAGGGATTGAATCCAAGGGAGCTCATACTTCTGAGGCAAGCACTTTAATGACTGAGCTATCTTCCTAGTCACTCCATGAACTTTCTAGGCCAGAAATTCTCTAATGTATAATAATCCATGTCATTAAGCCAAAAGTGATAATGCTGGGTGAATATAAGGTATGTGCCAAAAGAGGAGTTTTACCACTGTGGAAAGCATTTATTCAACTATATTGTTTAAGAAAACACTTTTTGAAACCCACACTGAATCAACTTTCTTTCTACATGTACTTTTTCTGAATAATCCTTTAAAAAATAATCAAGGAAAAAAGACTCACATTTTCACAGTGAATAAACTAAAGATAGCACTGGGTGGTCAATTTGACCTTCCTGAGCTTGATGGGTCTTAGAAATCTAATAAAAACAGCAAAGCAATGTTTAGTAGGGATTTGATGGTGCTGCAAAAAACATTGTTGAAGTTACTCACTTATCATATTTTACTTTGTGTAGATAGATAACATACTTCTAATATATTATTTGTCAGTTATTAGCTCTGATAAAAACAACAATAGCTCTGAAAAAGTTTGAAAAATTTTAAATTAAAAACTCTTCTCTCTGTGTCTGTCACTCTCAAATAAATAAATAAAATAACAAAAAATTTTAATTCCTTTTTAATCATTGAAATATATATTTAGCTATTTTCAATGTGAGGAGGGTGCTGGAAAGAGCACAAATGGAAGTAAGGAGCAACAGATCCAAATAAAAGGGGGAGAGAAAGAGAAAAACCTTTCGTCAAAGAAGTTATCTTCTATAAAACTGAGCAAAGTTGTTTATTTATTTATTTTTTTTTTCTGAGCACTTCACATAGCTTTTGAATTGGGCCAACATTTGAGAAGAACAAAAATAAGAGGTTCACATATTTTAGGCTAAAAAATTTCAAGGAAGAAAATTTGGGGGAGAGAGAGAGATTGGTCCAAGGCAACCAAGGATTTCCAAGGTGTCAGATGCCCTGCAGATAGTTGCGCATATGTACATAACTGGCAATTTTCCCAGTCCAACCCCCGAGGCTGCTACATTTCTCACACAGTAATAGGAAATAGGCCTTACTTAGCCTGATGAAAGAGAAATCCCTTGAGCTAAATTCTAAGATGTACTAGATTTCAACATTTCCTTCTTTGCTGACACTCTACAAATATTTATTTTTGCTATTAATCTCAGTAAATCTTGGAACTAAGCTTATTCACAGATGTAACAAATCTTAGAAGAACACTCCAGGTTAAAATCATGAAGCTGATATATTACACCCCTTGGATTCAATTTTAAAGAGAAACTTTGACTTCTAAGGGCAGTAGTTCATTTCGCTATTATGCTATCTTTGTTTCACCCATGATGATTCCAAAATTAAGGTCTTTTCCTCCAAGAAATATCATCCCTTGGAAAACCAATATGAAAGCAGTTTTCAGGTCAGGAATCCTGAGTTTGATAATCATGACTATGAACTCTTCTACTTTTTTAGTGAACAATAGAACATATGTGTAATTTGGTTCATATATACAAAATATGTTTATTGTTTTTATTTCTTCTTTCTTCTTCCTTTCCATCAGATCCTCCTTGGAAATAATCCTATGCAGGAGTTTACCAATGATTTTATTTCATAAATTATATTTAAGTAAAATATTTCTCCCACTTTTCTATTTTTTTTCTCCTACTATACTTTTGATCAAGGTATAACCTTCAGAAATTTTTGGAAGCAAATATTGCTGATAAGAAAGAAGAAAATGTTCATGCCTCAGATCACATAGATCATCCAAGCAATGTAGCTGCAGCTGTCTTCTCTTTTGATTTTTCTCCTCTGTTACACATATTAGTGATTCTATCTGTGAAAACTTGGGCAAAATCTTTTGGTTCAGAAATAATAGCTTCAAAAGCTAGTATTGCAAAGATCGACTAAGCACAACATTTATTGTGGCTAGGAGGACTTTATTTTGGCAAACATCCAAATCAGCACTGACTTGGAGAGTAAGTAGAGAGAAGAATTTTTAATAACAGAGTAAAACAACATTCCACCACAGGAAATTTACACAGCCTATCTACTTCACTTTCTTAGGAAATCAGACCCACAACTTAGGTCACTTATGAGGTTAGATCTCCATATCATACAATATTTTTCAAATTCCATATGCAAGAACATGTTTGATACATATTTTTTCAGTATTATATGTGTACTTATGAAATATATTCTCTGTGTGACTAATATATAAATAAATATATTTTATGGACATATATTCCATTGTTAGGCATACACGAGAAGTCATTAAAGTTTTTGAAGTATATTTTTCGTTAACTACTTTTTAAAATATTTATTTATTTGAAAGATGGAGAGAGACTGGGCATGCCAGGGCCTTCTGCCACTGCAAATGAATTTTACACACATGTGCTACTTTGTGCATCTGGCTTTATGTGGGTACTGGAGAATCAAACAGGGGCCTGCAGGTTTTTCAATCAAGCACATTTAACTGCTGAGCCATCTCTCCAGCCCTTAACTCATTTTTTATCTTGACAAGTATTATAATTATCTGTTAATGTATTCTACAAGTCTGTAATGTTCTCCAATATTCATCGGTGCATGTACAAAAGTAAAGTTTTAAATACAAATTTGAAAAACATTGCTACTTCTTTCTCAGAGAAAGCAATTTGTTATAAATATAAACAAAGAAAATCTGGTGAAGGAGCAGCCATGAGCATTTCAAACATGACTACATGAGGATAAGAACGAAGTGATTCCCTGAACTTTTCAAGTACTCGGGAGAAGTGAATACTTTGCATCTACAAGACCTGTTTTCTTTCAGAGAAATTTTTATATATCTTGCTATGTTATAATTTTCATAGCAGCCTTACACTGTGCAAAAAGACAATTGTTTTTCCAGCTTAGAGATGAAGGAAACAAGATGATGTAAGGTTGAATAAGCTTCTTAGAGCCATCAAGTCAAGGTACAAATCAACAACTTCAACGCTAAGGCTATTAGAGTTTATAACAAATGCCTTGACTTTCTGTACGTTCATAATTGTGAGGTAGGAGTAGAAGAAAAATCAAAATGGGACTGGAGAGATAGTTTATTCATTAAGGCATTGCCTGCAAAGCCAAAGGACCCAGGTTTGATTCCCCAAGACCCTCGTATGCCAGATGCACAAGGTGGCACATGTGTCTGGAGTTCATTAGCAGGGCCTGGAGGCCCTGATGTGCCCATTTCTCTATCTCTCTCTCTCTCTTCTCCTCTCCTCTCTTCCTGTTTCTCTCAAATAAATAAATAAAAATAAATATTTTTTTTTAAAAAGGAAAAAGAAAATGACAGAGATTTCTTGTAGAAAAAAGACGACTGAAGGCTAGAGAGATGGCTTAGCAGTTAGGTGCTTGCCTGTGAAGCCTAAGGACCCCGGTTCAACTCCCCATAACCAATGTCAGCCAGATGCACAAGGTGGCACATGTTTTTGGAGTTAGTTTGCAGTGGCTAGAGACCCTGGAACACACACACACTTTCTCTCCCTCCCTCTCTCTCTTTCTCTCTCTCTCATAATTAAATAAGTAAATAAATAAATATAAAATATTTTAAATATTTTTAAAAGGAAAACAGAAGATTGACACCTTTGGATATGTAAAGAAGTAGACAGATGCCCAGGAGGAATCTGAGTGCTGCCCTGCAGACATAAGTTCCCAAGGATGCCTTACAATGTGACTAGGATTGGAGAGGAAGCATAGCAGATAGTACAGTCTTCAGACTTCTAAAATAACAAAGAAGTGCTCTATTGAAACATCAGAATATGAAGAAAATTTGAAGCCACTCCAAAACCAATGAATATTTCATATGCAAAGGTGATATTTCGAGACAGGAAAGATGGTTCAGCAGCTAGAGGTGTTTGATTGCAAAGCCTGACAGCCCAGATACAATTAATTTCCTCTTCATTGGTCACTGTACTATTTTCCTCTTGGCTTCATTTCCCTTTAAGGTAAGATGACACAGAAACTGAAAAAGAAATAGTCCTTCAAAGTATATCAGTGTTTATTCTTGCCTACAGTCAATTCACTTGTATACCAAAACAAATATCATTCTCTACCCTACTAAACTCTATAACATGGCAATAACACAAATTTCCTTCAAAGAGAATTGAGTGCAAGAGCTTACTTTTTCACGTGCTGGCAAATCACTTTGCAAATATTACGCAATATAAACAAACCTGTATCTTTTCAACTGCTCCCAAAAGAGGAGAGGTCAAGAGAGACTTAGGAAAAGAACTCCCCCATGCTCTTTTACATTTCCTAGTACCTAGTGACCGAACCAAATGTTGGCAGGTATAAAATCGGAGACAGCTGGTTATCTAGCCCCTTAAGGCCAAATGCTCCCCCCAAAAAAATCACTTTTGCAGCACACATCCCAATTCTGAGTCTCTAAGCTAATTATCAGGGCTGTGATTCTCAACCTCATCATCTCTACTTGCCTCCAGAGTAAGATGAAATCTAAAAATTAACGCTTGGTATGCAGTACTGTACACAGACAAAATGCAGATGGTCCACGCAGCTTTAAATCATTAAAGCCATTTCTTTCCACATTTATGCTCTTCGTATATTTATGAAATCACCAAAAACTATTTGCTGAGCACCTATTGTACGCATTGTACTTCGTTCAGAATAACACCAGAAAGTAACCTGTTTCCTCATCCTTTTCGACCTGTAAATTTACTAATAGTACATGTCAGACAAAGAAGCTACGTGCCCAATCCTGGGCAGAACATAAATGAAAACCACAAATAATGCAAGCTTCATTTTGTAGGGTCAGGGACATGATGCTAGGTAATGAGAGTCATATCCAGGCCATTCTTTTTTTCTAGCCTGTCCGGAAAAACTACTTACAGCCACCATACTTCAAATTGTGTAGGGACAAATGAACGAGGTTAGGGTTGATGGAGAAGAGTAAGGAAATGTACTGATTATGGAGAAGAGAAACTAGAGACACTCAGAAGGTAAAAATGAAAGAATAAGGTTTCCAATGACAATTGCTAAACTTTTGCAGAGTGAAACTTAAGGTCTGCAACACATACGTAAATATATATATGTGTGTAAATATCACATGTTATGTCATCACATGTTTTGGTGGGCAGGGCAGCATAGTAATTAAGAGTGGAATCAGATTACCCAGGGGTCAAACCTTGACTTCTCCTTTTACACCTCCATAATCTTTTGCATGGTGATGGCTACCCTACCCCCACCCTAGTTTCTTCCTATGTAAAATGGGAATAATGTTAAATCTCTTTTTTATGTAATTGTCATATTATCATATGCATATAAAGTTGTTAGAACAATGCTTAACATAAGCACTGAATGAAAAATTGTTGACACTGTTGTTTGGTTATTTAGAAATGGATTTCCGTGATTGGCTTGAAAAATGTGAATGTTAATCATATTTATACTTAGAAAAATATGTCTTCCACCAATGTCATTGGCTTAGGAGTTACCAAAATTAAATAGTAATGATTTGCTGAGAAAGTATTTTTCACACAAAAAAAGATAAAAAAAAGTCACCTTTGTGACTATATTATTTACTTATAAAATAAGAATGTTAGTATATTTATATCAGTACTTTTGTGGCATAAATAATATGATGCAGGTAACATGATTAAAATAGTTCATGACATATAGGTACTAAGAAACTGAAACTTTTATTTCCACCATCATCATGATCATCATTTCTAACATTTAAAACTGACGCTGTCGTCTAGGCAAAGGAAAGCTGGGGCTCAGAAAGGGGGTATGATATCAAGGTAGAAAAAGAAAGGATAGCATGTGAAGGATCTAGATTTCCCGTTCACTTTATAGAACTGGGAAACATGAAATTGCTTCTAGGCCACAGACGGAACCTGAGCAAATGTTGAAGCTAAGACAAGCAGGAGCCTTGATTCTAATGTGAGAGGGAATGGCCATTGTAGCTACACTCATCATTCCTGCTGGGTCATTGTGATTGCCTCAAAAGCCCTGCAGATAGGAATGATTACCACCTCCCCTGTGTGATTACCTCGTGATTTTCCAGGGTGGGTATGATATCTGCTCTTAGTGACATGACTAGGAAGGAAGAGCCAAGTCCTCAAGACAATTCCACATCCTGTGAGATCAGAGTCTGACCCGCTCTGGGACACTGGGAACAGAGAGGAAGTTGTTACAGGTGCACAAGAGGCAACAGAAGAGCAAAGATGTGTGAAAGAGAATATTTCTAACTTGAAAGCCAGAGCTTTCCCTGACTTGTTCTCTATAGAAGAATGTTTCTTCGGATACGTTTGTCTTTTGTTATTTAAAACCCCATATACCGCTTTAGAGATGATTTTTCTGAAGATTCAATGTAAAAAAAAAATTCTACTGAATATATACAATAGTACTCCACAATGCCTACTCTAAAGCAGTTCATGGGTAAAGAGGGAGCTTTTAATTCACTTTGAAAACTTAAATAAAATTGCTAAAGATAATGAAATGTATATACACATGCATATATAAGTCAACTGTAACAATAGGAAACAAAGCAAAAGAAAATTTAACTTTCCAAATTCACAAATTGTAGCATACTTTGTGCTCTTCCACAGATATTTTCAACTTCTTTATCAATAAATGTCAAAAGATGAAGATAGTCACAGAAGCCCAGGGCCTATTCAAAAGCTAAATAAGAATATATTGCACTGTCAAGATGTGCCATAATTTTGGCAATAGTAAATCATGTGAATATTTATATTTGAGTATCATTGTGAGTACTATTAAGCAAGTTCTAAATAAATTGCATATCTCATCTTAAATTTTACTATGACTGAGTATGAACCAGACCATGGAGTCATTTTTCCTTTCTTGTTTCATCATGTTTCTTTAGCTAAAAAAAATGGGGAGAAGGAAGAATGATAACTAATTTTACTAAGTACCAAAAACTTCAGAGTATATATTAGAATCCAGCTAAATTAAAAGTGGAGTCATGTAGAACACACAATTACATCTCTCCACTATCCTCATTAAATTTCACTTCAATGGGGAATTCTGTCATTTCTTCCTCCAATTTTTCTATTACACTTGTATTTCAGGCCAATACCACTGATACTCTGCAACTAATTCTTGAGGTTTATAACCATTATAACCAAATGTCATTACATTATCAAGAAGGGTGCTGCTTAATTGTTTCTAATGTTTCTATACACATATTGCTTTTGTGAGAATGAACATAGAGCATTCCAAAACAGACCCCATGGGACTCTTGGCAAAAATCAACAAGCAATGCTGAAGTCTAAAATTTTCTCTCGGGGCATCTCTGCAGCAAATTGTGTTCTTTACAGTAACCTCAGCTATCTAATTTTTCAAATCTTGCTGGAATAGCAAATGGCAAATTAGTGGATCTGTTACATGAATGTGATTTGCAATTTACTTATAGTGTACCCTTACTTCACATTCAAGTTCTGTCTGGATGTAATTGACTTAACAAGCAAGTATTTATCACACTTGCTGCTGGAAAACATTAATTACCTTTGATCCTGCAAAGCCTCACACCCCCTTGTTGCTGTTGTTCTTTTATTTGACCAGGTTATAAAGTTACTTGGATAATTAAAACACATGTTGTATTAACAATATCATAGTATAGAATATTTCAAGTGTAAGAGTACCACAAAGTTATTTAAACATAGTCTTAAATTTGAGATAAACTATCCCTAACATTTAACAATAAGTTATGACATTCTAGAAAATATTTGGCTATACAATTAAGGTTCAGTCAATAATTTTACCTTATTTAAGTAAATAAAGCAAAGTGTTTCAAAGGTTATAAGGTAATATGCCCGTGACAATGTGTGCAAGGGCCTGTCATGATGGCGTAACATATTTGTCTTCATTTTTATTCTAAATAGATAAAATAAATACCATGAAATTTTAAATTTCTGGAAGTACCTAAATTTTCAACCTCATCTTCAAGATCCACTGATAAACATAAGAAGTTTAAATTTATTTCATGTGTTAGAGAAGTTTGAACACAAATCAAGCAATGAATACCACTTAATTGCTGAACTAAAACTGTATCAAGACACCCAAAATATAATCTATATATAAATGATTGAATGTTCAGTAGTTGTATCCCACAAACACTCACTTTACTCAAAACCACTGAGAATTAAAGAGCAGCTAAAACGTATTGTTTTCCTCTCAGTTCCACTCAGTGGGCACGCGTGGGCAGGGGAGACGGGGCCCCCTTTCCCCCATCACAGTTCCTGCAGCTCTCCCTTACTCTGGACATTCCATCACGCTGAGTATTGTGTTGGTGTTTTCCAGGGGACATTTCTGCTCTAGCATGCCACGCAAGCAAAAGTTAGCCAGTCATGGGTTTGCTAACTAGTGAAGATGCAATTTTTTTAAACATCGAGAGTAAAATATGGGTCTAATGGACTCAGAGGTTCTGTGTGACATACATCTTCTCTGAAACATCCTGTTCAGGGAATTTCAGAGTCATGTTTGATGCTACATGGCTCATGTCCCACTTCTTCATTTAAGAAACTGATCCACATGTAAAACCAACTCCCACTCCACCTAAGCTCACTGCAGGCATCCTATTACCACACGGATCTTATAGATCTCTGTAGAAGGCCAAGAAATATTTTTTCCTTGGTACAAGTAGATTATATTTGAATATTTCATCTCACATGGAAACATCACATACCCGTAATGCATCATGTATTCATAATGCAATTTGATTTTAATATGCAAATCTAAGTAGATATGGATATTTAAATCTTGATACAGATTTCACATGGAAACAGAACAGTCTATGATACAGCTGGATACCAAATGCCAAAGCAAAGCCTAAAAAATGTGTGTTGTACACACTGGTAATCCCCATTAAAGGAGATTCCCACTACTTCCTGAAGAAGCCAGTGTAAGTGCAGCCTGCTGGGTGGCATCCTATGTCAGAAGATTCTCCAGGGCAGACAACAGGAGTCAGTTGGATTTCTGCCTAGCCAGATGCAGCTTGGCTATAGGTCTTAACATATTAATTTAACTTATTCTTAACTTCAAGGAAAACAAAACTAAAAACATCAATAACAAAGATCAATCTTTCCTAGTTAATACAGGAAATGAGATAAGATATTTCCACAAGAATGCTGACCACTTGTGACTGTCCAATGCATGTCCACATGAAAATACCAAGTAAGTTATACGGTAGACAGAAGACATCATACTATTCTACAGGACCAAATAGTGAAAGCCGAGAATAGGATTTAAGAATAAGGAATGAGGGCTGGAGAGATGGCTTAGCGGTTAAGCGCTTGCCTGTGAAGCCTAAGGACCCCGGTTCGAGGCTCGGTTCCCCAGGTCCCACGTTAGCCAGATGCACAAGAGGGCGCACGCGTCTGGAGTTCGTTTGCAGTGGCTGGAAGCCCTGGGGCGCCCACTCTCTCTCTCTCCCTCTATCTGTCTTTCTCTCTGTGTCTGTCACTCTCAAATAAATAAATTAAAAAAAAAAAAAAAGAATAAGGAATGACGTAGGCTTGATAACCACTTCAGAACTGGGTTAATCATAGCAAAGAACTTTGCGGCCATAACCCTACTACTATAGGAGAACAGAGACCCAGGAATTGTTGGAGCTCGTGGAAAAAAAAAAAAAAGTAACTAGAGCTGGGATCAGTAAGACACCCTGGCTAAAAATGAAAACAAGCAGAAGCACTATGAGGCAGGAAACCCAATGCTTGCTCCAGCCTCCCCAAGAGAGCACAACCCACTGCAGGCGAGCACACAGGGCATCTCAATGGCACACACACATGCACACACCACACATGCACACACTACATTGCTCATACGCATGCACACACCACACATGCACACACTACATTGCTCATAAACAAGAGAAAAAAAGATAGATAATTCAGGAGTGAAGTCAGGAAAGGTACCACATTTTTGCTTTGTTGTTTTTCAATACGGGCTTTATGGGATATTTTTATCTCCCCCTGGCTCTGCAGGAGAGGAGGTTGCTACGAATCAAACACACCCTAGGAAACAACTCCTCTGGGGAACTACATCCACAGGCCTAGGAAACATTTGAAATATAGCATTCTTTCGTATACCTGAAGGGGGACGGCTCCAGGACTCCCATAGATAACAAAATCCAAGACTGTTAACACACTTAAACAAAACAGAACAGCCTTTGAATATAACCCCCATACACCATCCTGAATGCCT
The DNA here is from genome assembly GCF_020740685.1 of Jaculus jaculus. Lineage (NCBI taxonomy): Eukaryota > Metazoa > Chordata > Mammalia > Rodentia > Dipodidae > Jaculus > Jaculus jaculus. The sequence goes on along the minus strand of NC_059115.1, from coordinate 74,238,476 downwards.
TTAGTCAGCTCTAGATCATTTATACTTCTGAACACAATGTAAGTGCTGTGTTGACACTTAGTGTATTATATAGTTCAGGAAATAATGACGAGAAAATATCTATATATTTATCGACTGTTTTTTTTTTTTTTCAAATATTCTCTGTAGACAGGTGGTTGGACCCATGGAAACAGCCCCAGGAATGTGATCCTTGGAACAGCCCACAGATATATCTTTGTCTCACTTCTGCTAGAAAACATGGTTCTGGGAGAAAGAGGAGCATGGATGTGAGGGTATGTAAGTGGGGAGAGATGGAAACAACACCAGACTGGCTTGAAGTGAAGCCATGAAATTCATAACCATCTACGGTTGGAGGGTCCTCCCCTACCTTGAAAACCATACTTCCTACCTTGCTGTAGAATCATGTGATTTCTCTCCCTTCCTGTTTATATGCTTGGTCTGTACTCCTAACTCAGTTGTTTAATTCCTTCTCCTTAGCAAAAATATGGTGTTTCCTTTTTCCTCCCTTATCTTATCAGAGGTACAGATAGACAAAGTGTTCAAAACAGTATGACCATTATTTTTTTTTTTTGCTCTTACCTTTGATCATAACATATTAGCAGACAGCAATTATAAGACTCTTCTTATATTATTATAACTATTCTTTGTACTTACACATTCTCTGTTCCACACATTTTCCTCATTCTAGATCATTACTCTTTCCCCATGCATGCTCTGAAAGTAGACACCATCAAGTTCAATTCATTCTCCACTTGTTCACTGGGCCATTATATTTATGTGCATTGAGTATCCTGATACACCTGGCACAGGACCTACCTGGCCAATTGGCATTCCAGATCCTCTTAAAAATTCCCTTCATGAAAGTATGGAAAGAATTGTCCTTGTTTGTCTAATAATAAGAAGTTTGACCTAGGATACAAGCTTTTCTTGGTATAGTAGAAAATAAAAGTCATCCTTCCAGCTTGCAAGCCTGTTGTATTATGGAACATGGCTAAATAGAGGTGATGCAAAATCATGTGCCCAGAAAAGCCAGGATAACCATTGAGGATGTTTGGTGGTGGCAGAAACAAGTATGCCAGAGAAACATGAAGTTTAGTCCATTCTCACCTTTGTATCCCTGGTACCTGACACAATACTGTGGCACTTCGTTTCTTTTCTTCTTTTTTTTTTTCACATTGAATTGAACCAAATGGTCTAAATTAAAATAGCCTAACACAGGTTAAGGTTGCCCCATCAAACTTATTGCAGTGACTAGGGAACAAGGCCAAGATGCAGAAAGTTAGGTTTTTGGTTCTGCTGTGGAATGTTTTGGAAGGAGTTTTTATCTCAGTGATAGTCTTCTCTCACCTGTGTTCCTATTCTGCCAAGTTCACACTTTTCTTTTTTGTTATTTTTGTTTTTGTTTTTTCGAGGTAGAGTCTCACTCTAGCCCAGGCTGACCTAGAATTCACTCTAGTCTCAGGGTGGCCTCGAACTCTTTGCGATCCTCCTACCTCTGCCTCCCGAGTGCTGGGATTAAAGGCGTGCGCCACCGCGCCTGGCTCACACTTTTCTTTTGAGGGGATAACATCAAAAATGTATGGGGAAAGTATTTGTTATATTTTCAAATGTTGCCTACACACGAAGGCACATTTTATTACTATAAAGTGTCTGAGGTGATTACAGAGAGAGCACACCTTTTCCTCTAAGGTGACGTACCTGCACGTGTTATTTTAGTTTTCATTGCCCCTGTTTACCTACCTAATCTCTTCTTGAAATCTGCTAGAACATTGCCTATTTATCATGGTGGCCCTAATTTGGAAAACAGAGACTGATGGCACTGGAAAATTGCGCTGCAAGGACTCGCCGTGTGCTCTGATAGGTCATAAATATGGATGACTGGAAAGTAGGATGCTGTGCTTCAGATGCAAATTAGCAAAGAATGAGATGCAGAAAGTTGAGCACCAGAGATTCCAATCCTGATGGCGAAGTCCTTGTAGGGTCACCGGGTTTCTCGGCTTCTACTCCTTAGCAAGGCGGTAGACACTGCCTCAGCCCGTCACGCAACACGAATTGAGCAGGATGCGGAGAGGAAGGGAAGCGGGCCCGCAGCGCTGAGTGAAGACGCGCAGTCTAAGGAGACATTCCACACACAGCCGCAGGGCCTCGGAGCCGCAACTCCGACATCTGCAGCCATCCAGTCCCGGCAGCAGCGTAGCTGAGGAATTGAGAAATGGCAACAGCAGTGATGACAGCAAATGGAACTGGTCATAACGGGATACATAGTTCCAGAACCTAAATCCCCCCCCCCCCCGCCATAGCTGTTGTAGAGGACCTGCCCAAACCCTCCGGCTCATCCCCATCCACCCTCAGGTAAGGTCCAAGTGGTGAGACCGCTTGATAGACTACGTCAGAAAACAGGTTTGGGGGTCCACTTATTCTTGCAGACAAGGCAAGAGTAAATCAATATGCACTCTACATACGGTCAATAACAAAAAGGAACAAAGTTAAAAGTCAAAGAGAAATGAATAAGAGGGACATTGCTATGTAAAATAAAGGTGCAAAGTGTGTTCTCTCCGCAGCCTCCACAGAGGCAGAACGTGTGGAGTTTGGTTCATGAGCACTCAACTTGTGCGTGACTGCTCTGCTCCCCTGCGCACCATCTCTCCCCTGCCTGCTACCCGTCTCTCCTCAGAGCTGGTGCTGCAACCCAAACATGCCACGCTCTCGGAGATAAGGCCAAGAAAAAGAAGAAACATAAGAATGCGGACAAGAAATGAGAACGAACAAGGGAAGCACAAGAGCCGGGGCTGGGTGGTCTCCTCCGGTTGCCCGTGCACACCACTGGCATCCTGACATCCAGGGCTGCTTGCGCCGTTGCCCGGGCTTAGGGAAGCGGGCAGGGTGCCAGGCGAGACCCAAGCCTGTCCTTGCTGACCCTGGCCAAGCAGCAGCATCTGCTTAATTAATCTCCAAATTTCTCAAAATCTGCTAACTTCAAAAGATTTCTGATACTTCCTGTTCTGCTCAAAAGATGAACCCTCTGACTAGAACATTGGAAACTTGAGATAAAATGGGCCAACAGGAAGCTAACCAAGAACAGAGCTTCCGTGCTTTTGAGAATCAGGTTTTACAAATAACTTTGAATGTCTGTTTAACAAAGGGGAAATTGACTTCACTAAAAAGCCTCAGTGACACAAATAGATTCCAAGTACTTCACACCCAAGAGTAAAATCTTCATTCTCTTTAATAGGTATGTAAAATGATAGAAATAGACTAAGAGATTTTAATAGAACCCCAGACATAATGAGCCACGATGAGTATGAATCTTGTCACCTAGAACACTGTCTTATGTCATCACAATCTGGGGAGAGACATCTACACCAAATCACGAGACCTCATTTAATATCATATGAAAGATCATGAGCATCCTTAATCAGCATGGTGAACAAATAACAGATCAAAGTAGCCTGTGCACATTGCCCATGGGTACAGTTCTAAAGCACACTCCAGTGTATGTATAAGGAGGACACATGGCTAACTGCTGCACCTAACAATTCCTCAGCTCTTACTGTATCAGTCACTAAGGATCGCTTCATATAACCCTTCCCACTGTATCACCAAATAAACATTATAACTGGGAAACCGGGCTCAAGATATGAAGTAATTTGGGCAGCAGCAATGCCTCAGCTGTTGGAGATGCTTACTTGCAAAGCCTGAAAGCCTGACTGGATCCCCAGTACCCACGTGAGCCAGACGTACAAAGCGGTGCAGCATCGGGAGTTTGTGTGAAGCAGGAGAACCTGGTGTACACAGCCCTTCTCTAATCTCTCTCCCTCCCAGTCTCTCTCTCTCTCTCTCTCTCTCTCTCTCTCTCTCTCTCTCTCTTCCTCTCTCCCTCCCTCCTTTCCCTTCCCTCCCCTCTTTCTCTCTCCCTCTTTCTCTCTCTCTGTTTTATAAGTAAATATATATTTTTAAAGATATACAGTGCTTTAAGGCTACATGGTGAACAACTTGTAAGATGAAGGAAGGTGTCAAATTCTAGTAGCTGACCACAGACCTTTCATCAGCCTTGTCTTCCAACCTCACCCTTCATTTGTCAATCCTATTTTCCTCTTCTTTACACCATTCCCTCTCTAAAACTGTGAATGTCTCCATTTATTTCTCCCTCCTTTTCAATATTTCTTTTTCTTTCTTCTCTTTCTAAATCACACTGGAAATAAAATTGAAATAAGTTCTTCAAATCCTGGCAATTTTATATAACCTGATCATAATTTACAGTGAATCAGCACTGTGGAAGGGTGTTTCTTTTTTAATACATCTCTGCCTCTGCCTCTGCCTCCACAAAACAAACATCAAGGCTGTTGGTTTTTCCTTATGTTAGCTTATGAATGATCTGTTTCTGGAGTCAGTGACTATTGGCCAGTCAAAAGCTCTGTGCTACTGATTACGGGTGCCATGGACTTAACTGTGCTCTGTCAAAATGACTATGCTAAAACACTTAATGTGGCGGAGATGGACCCTCTGTGCAAGTAGTGAAGATGAAATGATATCAGAAGATATAGTTCTGGTCTGATAGAATTAGGGTGACAACAAAGGAGGAAGAAACACCAGGAAACTCTACGACACAATGACCCAGGACAAAGGAAGTCACTTGCTAGCTAAGAAAAGAACCCACACCAGGAACCGAGTAAGCTGCTACCTTGCTTACAGAACTGTAGGAAATACATTTCTCTTACTTCATCTACTCAGACTATAGAACTTACCATAGCAACCTGAGCTGACTTGGTCTCAAAACTGTAACTCTTCTTTGTGTGGAAAAACTCACACTTACTGAGAGGGAGGAGGATGAAATGAGAGGACAAGTGGGTGGATAAGATCAGAATATATTCTATACCTGTATGAAAATGACAAAAACAGAAAAATACAACACTTAAAAAAAATTGCTGTAGGAGCTGGGAAGGAAGCTCAGCAGTCAAAGGTACTTGTTAGCAAATGCTTGCAGGCCTGGGTTTGGCCCAGCTTCAAGTCCCCAGTGCTCATACAAAGCCAAATGAACAAAGCGTCATATGCATCTGGAGTGCATTTGCAGCGGCAAGAGGCCCTGTTGTGACCATTGTCTTTTTCGTTATAAACAAATAAATAAAAACTAAATTTATAATGTTAATATAATTTCAACTTCAGTTCTTGTTTTATTACCAAAGAATACTTTTAATTTATTAATTTATTTATTTTTTTTTTGCAACAAGCCCAACAGACTACCTTTTGTTTTAATGTGAGAGTAAGAGAGAGTGTGTGAGAGAGAATGGGTGCACCAGGGCCTCCAGCCACTGCGTTCAAACTCCAGACGTGTGCTCTTCCTCGTGAGCATATGCAACACTGCGCACTCACGTCACCGCAGGTCTGGCTTACATGGGACCTGGAGAGTCACATATGAGTCCTGAGGCTTCGCAGGCAAGCGCCTTAACCGCCCCTGAACCGTTGTTAACTTGCTGTGCCTTGGTTTCCTAAAAGACTTATATTTAAAAGTGTCCCCAATTTAAATCATTGATCCAAGATTTATCTGATCATTTAAGATAGAACGCTATCTTTTCTGAGAAGATGAGAGGTTTTGACAGATGTGACCTGGATCTTGCCTATGAAAATCAAGACGAAAGATGAAAGAAGCCGCTAGATTTATTTACATGTGGGTCTGAAATGCGGTAACTTCTTCACAGAGTTATTTTATTCAATATCCAGTAAATGACCCAGCTACCAATTTCATCCACATTCAATAAAAGAAAAATAAACCCATCATCCAGAGACTGAAAAGAATCGCATATAAGAAAAATATACTTTTTCAAAGTCCTTTAATTTTCCATGCTACCAGTACTATGAATAATACTGCTACTCAGCCTCAAACTGGGGCTATTGAAACATCAAACAGCTTTAGAAAAATACAAGTGGTTCTAATTATTTCTCCATTGGGAATCCTTGGCTTAATTAATAAGGACATACGAGTTATTTGATGGCAAATGGCAAAGGAAAAGGAAAATAATGGAGAAAATATCTCAGCCAACATCCCATTTTAGGATTCACAAAACTTTAACACAATATGGTACAAGCACTTGTTAGATGACCTCTAAGGAAAAGAAATTCTAAACTCCTGCCTCATTTTCCCATGACCTATAATTTTACCATAACCTTTATTTGAAAACTGGCACATCATGACTGTGCCTGGTCTGTAAGCTATCTTTCCTCTAATCTACCCACAATTCCTTAGCATAGTTTCAGTGTGGCTGTTAGGCCAATGTTGATAGGGTTAAATGTAGTTGACTTTCTTTCTTTAGGCACGCATAGGTTTCTGCAGACTGACAAGAACAATAAGACGGTCATTTCAGGCTTGGATTTTTTTCTTTGCCAAAGGGCTTAAAAATTCACTGCATTTCCTCAAAAGTGCCTCAGTATTACAAGACATGCCTCCAGGTGTATCAGTGACTTTCTCATTGCTGGGACAAAAATGCCTGGACAGAACTCACTTAGAGAAGAAGTTTACTTCTGCTTACCATGCCAGAGGGGAGAGTCCATCGTGGAAGGGAAGCATCATAAAAGCAGAAAAGCAGAGTCACACTCTCACATCAGGAGAGAGAGAGAGAGAGAGAGAGAGAGAGAGAGAGAGAGAGAGAGAGAGAGAGAGAGAGAGAGAGAGAGAGAGAGAGAGAGAGAGGAGAGAGAGCGAGCAACATACAGGGCCAGGCTACAGCACTTCAAGGTCCACCTCCCGACACACTTCCGCCTGCAGGGCTCTGCCCCTAACGCAAACTTCCTGAACAGCGCCACCAGCTGGGGATTAACTATTCAAACACCTGGGGCCTATGGGGAACATTTCATTCAAACCACCATTCTTCATTCTCTAAAAAGTCCTTCATTCCTACCTCTCTGCCTGGGAGGCAGAGGTAGGAGGATCACCGTGAGTTCAAGGCCACCCTGAGACTACATAGTGAATTCCAGGTCAGCCTGAGCTAGAGCGAGACCCTACCTCAAAAAAACAAAAATCAAAAACACATAAAAAGTCCCTCATTCCCTTCTGAAACCCAATCACTTGGAATCTCAGTGTCCCGTTGCCAATAACCCGATTCATTGTCTGGGAGGCTGCAAAGAGAAGTATAGAGACTTCTTTCTGGACAACACCCTGGTGTATTACTTCTAGGTATTCTGACTTGAAATGCAAAATCTAGTATTTGGTGGGAGTGGCTCCACCTTGAAAACAGAAATCTATTAGCTAAAATTTAACTAATCTAATGAGAGACCCTGGTTCTTTCCTCTTTCAATATTCTACCTTTATTTCCCAGACCTTTGGAAGTAAAGACCCCTGCCCCCCCACCCCCGCCGCCCCTCTCTTCTCTGTTCAATAAAACAAAAACGTAAGGAAATGGTTGAGGCCTTTCCTCTGCTACCTCTCCCCAGCAGGTTCTTGGATACCTTGCAATTTAACAACTACACCATTTCTAGTCCAGCAAGCCATGCTGCAGAGTGAAATATTGCAAATTCAGCTCAGAAAATCCATCCTAAGCCACCAATTACTGATAGAGCATGGTGTTAGGGAAAACGGCAAGAACAAAGTTGCCAATTACATTCAGAGGCCATCCCCATTTACAATCACTGCCCTCGCCCTATAGCCACACGAAGGCTACTTCATAATTCTCTGCGATCATTGATCCTGGCCAAGGCATTACTGTGACTTTGAACATTCTATAGCTCTTCCACTCCCACCCTCAATATGTCCATTAAAAATACAATAAGCAGCCAGGTATGGTGGCCCATGCCTTTAATCCCAGCACTTGGGAGGTAGAGATAGGAGGATCATCATGAGGTTGAGGCCACCCTGAGAGTACATAGTGAATTCCAGGTCAGCCTGAATTAAAGTGAGACCCTACCTCGAAAAACCAATAATAATAATAATAATAATGAAGCCTGGCATAGTGCCACAGCACTCAGGAGGCTGGGGTAGGATTATGGCTGTGAGTTCAAGGCCAGCCTGGAACTACCAAGTGAGTTCCAGGTCTGTCTGAGCTAGAGTGACACCCTGACTCAAAACACACAAACAACAAATGAAAATATATATATATATGTGTGTGTGTGTGTGTGTGTGTGTGTGTGTGTGTGTAAATATATTATATATAATATTCTGTCAGAAGTTATTATTCTATAATTTGAAAAAACATACCAAATTTATATGTATGTGAAAGCAAATTAGGTTCTTTTTTCTGCACTTACAAATAATGAGGGTATGTGTCTGTGTTTGTTTGGTCAGGATATTGAGCACTAAGGTATGGAACATTAACATGTGGTCTCTCCCTGCCTATGGCTTCTAGGTCAGATGCTAGCCTCTGACTTTGTGTCTGTAAGAAATGACTGACTCAACCAGGCATGGTTCATATCCCTTAACAGAACATCCCATGGGGGCTGGAGAGATGGTTCAGCCATTAAGCCCCTTGCCAGCAAAATCTGAAGGCCTTGGTTTGATTCCCCAGTATCCATATAAAGTCAGGTGCACAAAGTAGCACATGCATCTGGAGTTTGTTTGCAGTAGCAGGAGGCCATGGCTCTGTCTCTAAAATAAATTAATAAACAAAACTGTTTTTGGAAAGAACATCCCATGGAGACAGTGAGAAGATGTCAAAGAGGATCAAATGCAGCGTGTTGTCCAGCTGCCGTGGTCGTCACTCCCTATTAGGAAGAAGGCATCACGTATCACATTAAAAACTAAAAATAAAAGATAACTCCAGCTCTGAAAGAAAGCTTTTCTTGGCAGAGTACACAAACATCTATACTGAACCTTTCATCCCCAGCACTTTTTAAGCACTACCTCATTAATCTTCAAAACAGGCTCATAAGGCTGGTAAAAATGATTTGTCTGCAATTTTAAAAGCCCCACTTCATGAGAGTGGGGATGCGCACCGTGATAGCGCTGTGGGGCTGATCCCGGGTCCCTGGCTCCCTACACGCAGGTCACCATTTACAGTGGGGCTGGCCTTGAGCTCCATTGTCCAAGTCTTCCTGTCACTCCGTCTCAGAGCACCCTCCCTTATCACTTCTGGAGTTGTATCTACATTAGAAGCTTTCCTTATCCACCGTCCCTCAGCCCACACCCAGACTTGCTCTTCTGGCTAAGCTCCCATGTCTTTATCTATCCGCTGGTGGCACTGAGTTAATCAGAGAAATGACTGGTACACATTTAGTAGGCTCCACCTGTCAACCTTCTATTCATATTTAGACAGAGACTCTATGAAGATGATGTCTTAGTACAAATATAATGACCAGAAAAATACGAGAAGCAGGATTTAGTCAATGTCACTGAAAAGGTCGTTAGGCAACCTGAAGAGATTTGGGTACATTGCCATCATACTGATGCTTAACCGTCTATCTTTCACTCTTCTCAACAAAATGAATTATGAGTGCCCATCTAAAACCAAAAATTTCTAGGTTTTAGAACTGGAGAGATGGCTTAGTGGTTAAGACGTTTGTCTGTGAAGCCAAAAGACCTTGTTCGACTCCCCAAGACCCACATAAACCAGATGTACAAGGGGCACATGTGTCTGGAGTTTGTTTGCAGTGGCTAGAGACCCTAGCGTGCCCATTCTCTCTCTCTCTCTCTCTTTTTCTTTCTCTCTCTCTCTCTCTCTCTCTCTCTTTGTCTCTCCCTCCCTCTTTCCCTCTCTTAAATAAATTAGTTAGTTAATTATTTTAAAAACATTTTCTAGATTTTAAATTGTGCTCTTTAATGCTTAACTTTTATCATTTTATAGTTGCTTTGCCTTTTCTTCCACTTTTATGTTCTTTTATATTTAGACATGAATTTTATATTTTAGATAGCCTAGTTATTATTTAGTGGAAGACTATTTGATCCTTTAAAGGAATGACCAATCCAGCTGGGCATGGTGACTCACACCTATCATCTCAACAATTGGAAGGCTGAAGTAGGTGGATCACCATGAGTTCAAGACCAGCCTGGGATCACAGTTTCAGGTCAACCAGTGCTAGAGTGAGACCTTACTTAAAAAAAAAAAAAAAAAGACCAATCCACATCATATCTGGAATGATTATAGGAATAATACACTTGATTTTTTTTACTGAAGCCATTTGGAAATATTAACTTTAAGAGTTACAGGAACAATGTTACATGCCTTTAATCTTATTACTCAGGAGGCAGAAATAGGAAGATTGCTGAGTTTGAGGCCACCCTGAGACTACATAGTGAATTCCAGGTCAGCCTGAGCCAGCGTGAGACCTTATCTCAGAAAACCTGAGAGAAAAAAAAAAGAACCAAGAGAAAGCTACCTAATACCATTTATACCATTTATTGTGTTATCTATGACTTAACTCTTACTATAAGTGTGTATTAATACAACATTACTTTATGCTTTTCATAGATTGGAGGATTTATCAGTTTTAATCACCTAACCAGACAACACAGCTTGCCAAGGTAGAACTAGTCTCCTAAGATATTGAAAACAGTTGCTCTGTCTAAACTCTTCTTTAGGTTCTCATTTTCACTAATGTGAAAGGCTTTATGTCCAGAAGGTGTTATCTCGCTGTGAAAATTAGAATATTCTGAACTCGAAGGAATCACGTGGGCTTGGCTTCTCATCGGTATCTGAGGCAGATGCTAACTTGGGAAGCAGGGCTAGAAGTCCTGCCACAGACTAGAAACTACATCTGTGACTGTGGTGGTTTGAAATTAAAATGTCCCTCATTGACTCGTGTGTTCTTTGATTCCCAGTTGATGGTGCTCTTTGGGAGGTTTCTGTTGGGACCTTCAGGAGGTGAATACTTGCTAGAGGAACTGTGGAGGTGGGCCTGGAGTGACAGCGTGGTACTGTGTGCTGTTCTCATTTCTTCCTCCCCCTCGTCCTGCTCCTCCTCTTCTTCTCTACCTCTCTCTCCCCTCTCTCTGCTGATGTGATGACGTGAGCCAGCTCCTGTTCCAGCCATGCTTGCTGGGCCATGATTAGGTCTACCCTCCAGAACTGTCACCCCAAATAAACTTGCTCCTTTCCTAAAGAGCTTCGGTCTGGTAATTTGTCCCAGAAATGAGAAAGAAAACTGACATAGCAACCAACACTTAATGGTAGGACAGCAGCTCTTTTGGTATCTCAGGTCCCTCTCTGCATTTTATAGACAGAGTTGCCAGCTAATACAAAATGATACCTCCAGGGGCAGGGACCTGAGACAATAATCAAGTCCCCACCAGGACTTGAGCTGTGGAATATAAGATAGCAAAATCTAATAACTACTCTTGAAAGATAGTTCAAGCTTATTATTTAAGACAAAAATCTATCTTGGCTTCTATGATTATATTCAGATGAATACAAATGTCCCCAGTGTCTAACATTGTGCCTGAGGAAAAAAAAATATCACTCAGAAACATTTTTCTATCATATGGATTTAAAATAATTTAAATGTAAAATATTAGTATTTTGAAACTACCCTGTATGTTATATGCCATATTGCCTAAACCTTGGCTCCCTTCCATTACAGAAAATCGCTGGCAGTGGGCAAAGGTTTAATTACGTTTTAGGAGATGGACAAAAAACAAAATCTATGCTGATAAAGCATAAGCCAAAACTCATCTACCTGCCTCTGTATGGCCATTCTCAGCTGCCCGCCATTTGCTTCTTTAGCACCGCTTAAATGGTCCCTTATTGCCAATTCCAAATATGTGTCTTAAATAAGTAATAAGATAATTATCCCTGAAATATACACATTCAACAAGCCAACTATTAAAATAATACAAGGCCTTGAGAAAAAAAAAAACAATGCATTACAAAAATATATTATGAAAACCCAGTGGGAGAGAAACAATCTGGATGCAGGGTAGGACTGTGTTCATGATGCTCCTTCAGCAGGGACATTCGCGCACAGAGCAGGGACCCCCACTCAAGGTGATCAGGGGCTCTTGGGTGCGATCTTGATGTAAAACGAAGCAGTGACATGAGGCTGAGCACGTTGAAAGCCTACAGTCTGAGAGCTATTTTTGTTTTTTGGTTTTTTTTCTTTTCTTTTCTTTGGTTTTGTTGTTTGTTTGTGTGCTATAGACACTGAATAAATAATTCACTGCAACTTTCCTCATCTTTAAAGTAATCCAGGACGAGAATTTAGTGACTATAAAATTGAAAGCTTCATTGACAGAGAATCAGTGGCCTACTATAAGTAGAGCGTTTTATAAATGAAGAAACAGCTGCTTTCTGAAATTTATCATCAACCATCTCAAAACACTGGCTCCACCCCAAGATAAAAGGAGGACTTCTCATTTTCACTAATGTGAAAGGCTTTATGTCCAGAAGGTGTTATCTCGCTGTGAAAATTAGAATATTCTGAACTCGAAGGAATCACGTGGGCTTGGCTTCTCGTCGGTATCTGAGGCAGATGCTAACTTGGGAACCAGGGCTAGAAGTCCTGCCACAGACTAGCAATCAGCAGGCCAGATTGTATCCTTAAGTAACTCAACTCTTTTGCATCCCAGAGACATGTCTAGACAAGCAATCTAAATTGCTCAGCTGAGCAAAGTTGACCAGAAACCAACCACCACCTGGAATCATTTAGACATGGTGGCTTAATAAGTCCTCATTGTCTCTCTCCTCTGTGCCTGGTATCATCCTAGGCTATATAGAGGATTAGGATATCCTGCCTCTCAGAGCTCAAAGTCTTATAGGTACATAAAGAAGAGAACAGAAATATGCAGTGAGGTAGTATCTACATAAATGGTAACATGACAGACTTAACACAAAGATGAGGCAGCTAACAGGATTAAGACCAGAGAAGGCATCTGGTGGGTGTGACAGTGAGGAGGAGATTTGAATATGTTCTAGAGTTGGACAATTAGACTTTGGGGAAGGGTCTTTGTAATGAATGAAAAATGCCCCTCGTGGCCTCATGTGCTTTGATAAGCCATACCTACTCCCTAATTGGTAGAGCCCTTGGGAAGCAGAGCTTGCTGAGGGAGGTGTGTCAATGTGGGGTGGGCTTTTGGATACTACATATAGTCCAGCCCTGCTTGCCACATATTCTCTGCTTACTGCTGATATGGAGATGTGACACCCAGCTGGCTGCTCCTGCCATGATTTCCCTGCAATAACGAAACTGGCCTTCAACACTTTAAACTTCCCTTCCATGAGTCTTATCAGGTGTTTTGTCCCAGCAATGAGAAGGTAACTTCCACTGATATCCCTCAGATAGAAAAGAAAGTCCAGGGCTGGAGAGATGGCTTAGCTGCTAAGCACTTGCCTGTGAAGCCTAAGGACCCCAGTTCGAGGCTCGATTCCCCAGGATCCACATTAGCCAGATGCACAAGGGAGCGCACGCATCTGGAGTTCCTTTGCAGTGGCTGGAGGCCCTGGAGTGCCCATTCTGCCTCTCTCTCTCTCTCTCTCTCTCTCTCTCTCTCTCAAATAAATAAGTAAAAATAAACAAACAAACAAAAAAAGAACAGAAAGTCCAATGCCGGGCATGGTGACACATGCCTTTAACCCCAGCACTTGGGAGGCAGAGGTAAGTGAACCACCAAGAGTTCGAGGCACCCTGAGACTACATAGTGACTTCCAGATCAGCCTGGGCTAGAGTGAGACCCTACCTTGAAAAAAAAAAAAGTCTAGCACCATCTGAGCAATATTGTGATGCACACCATTAAGCAGTCTTTCTCCACATAGGCACACTCTCCTACCCACTTCCAGAGCCCCACCTTGGGGAGCTGCTATTTGTACAAATTTCTAGGCTCCAGCCTAGTCTGAGTGAGTCAGATTCTCTTGGAGCAAAGCCCAGAGTTCCACACTCTAAAAGCCCAGGTGATTTTAACGAAAGTTGAGATATGACAGGCAGTACCTTCGTGCAGGTAGATGCCAATGTTGAGGAATAAAACTTGGTCATATACAGAAAGATATCCATGTGTTAGTCAGCCTTCCGTTACGATAACAAAAGACAAAATTATCAGCTTAAAAAGAAGAAAGGTGTATTGGGACTCATAATTTTAGAGTTTCGAGTCCTTGATAGTGTGGCCCTGTTGCTTTGAGCATGAGGTGGAAGGTCACACAAGAGTGAGCCACTCACCCCATGGGAGCCAGGAAACTAGGAGAGACTCAGGAAGAAGCCAGAGCCCTGATGTTCACTTCAAGGCCCCATTCCTGACAACCTAAGTCCCTCCCACTATGCCCCATCTCCTATAGATTCCACCACTGTCACTAATGCTTCAGGCGAAGAATCAAGCACTTAATGCATAAGCCCCTGGGGACACATCCAAGATTTATACTGTAACTGTGAACTTTCTGAAACATTTCAAGTTTCATGTAGGAAAAGGGGCTACATTACTGGGCAGAAAACCTGACTAGATTTCCGCCCCAGAGGAAAATGATAGATAGAATTAATGATAAGAATGAAAGTTAAATGATACATCAGGGCCAGCTCACCAAACTGAGGGGAAAGATTAGATGATAACATCAGAGATAAGTTCGCATCGTAGGTTCTGAGGTCAGAATCTTGAGCCAAGCCTTCTTCTGGGAGTCGACCCAACTCTAATGCCGAAAGAAGACTCTCTGATAGCTCTGAGTGGCCCCACGTCTTGGGACTGGATTGTGCAATATAGTGTGTGGGGACATATTATGACTTAGTGCTTCAATGCGACCTTGGAGCCTCTTTGGCCTTTCATCATCCTCAGTACTTACAGAGAGACAGCTCCGGTATTCAGCGCTTGTCTGCTTTATACATAGTGGCTATTGTTCAGTCTTAATGAGTCCAAACTGTCAAAGGGAGTGCGTCTTCCATCAAGGCCAGCAACCTGCTGCTGCCACACCTGGGATCCAGTAATTTGTTTGCAGTTTGGAATCAGTAAATCAGTACTGGCCTTTTTTCATACAAAATAAAGAATAACCACTAAGATTGCTTTTATTCAAAGCTGTTTTCTAATTTCATCTGCCCTCAGTGGGTGATTAATTTCACAAGTTGTAGCAGGACAGCCATGCATGATTTCTACAGGTCATGGGGTCAGTGTAAGAAACCATGAAAGTAACCAACCCAGAGCCTCCGCTACGGTTAGCGGCACTGACTACTCCAAGCCTGAGGGTGGGGTTCCACTATTCTGATATCGGTAGCATTCACCTATTTCCAATAGTCATGGTAGTTTTCATTTAAAAAAAAAAAAAATCTCCTTCCTGGGCTGGAGAGATGGCTTAGCAGTTAAGCACTTACCTGTGAAGCCTAAGGACCCCAGTTCGAGGCTCAATTTCCCAGGATCCACATTAGCCAGATGCACAAGGGGGTGCACGTGTCTGGAGTTCATTTGCAGTGGCTAGAGTCCCTAGTGCACCCATTCTCTCTCTATCTGCCTCTTTCTCTCTCTGTCTGTCACTCTCAAATAAGTAAATAAAAATAAACAAAACATTTAAAAAAAAATATCTTCTTCCTCAGCCAGCTCTTTTGTAGAAAAATAATGCATAACATGTAGAATGGGCTCTTAGAATTAGAAAAGGCTTGATTCCAGTCTCATCTTGCATTGATTAACTTGTGTG
This sequence comes from Jaculus jaculus, assembly GCF_020740685.1. Classification (NCBI taxonomy): domain Eukaryota; kingdom Metazoa; phylum Chordata; class Mammalia; order Rodentia; family Dipodidae; genus Jaculus; species Jaculus jaculus. Next base: position 74,222,958 of record NC_059115.1, on the reverse strand, counting down.
AAGTAGCGTAAGAAATTTATTTCCAAAATCCATGTCCGTGCCACGGAGATGGTCTTAGACCCCAGCTCTCGAGCTCATTGAACTGCTCTTGGGTTCTACGTAAGTAAAATACTTGGAAGAGCACATTGATAAATTGCTTCTACAGCTGTTGTTACGAAGCTCACTCCAGTCTATGTGAACTCAGATCATTCCTGTGCTTTACTGAGGTGTGGCTCCACTCATCAATGAAAAGCGCCCAAGGACTGCCTTGGAAACTCTAATGGGACATTGTATGATCAAGTGCAATCTACTATATGTGAGCTCCATCACGTTCTTCCCCTCCCTCCCAGTGCTGATTTACCTTTGCTGTCTGTGATTTGAAGAGACAACACCACTGTCCCTAGTACTTGTGGGAACGTGTATGCCTACGCCAATGATGTCACTAAGCCAGATGCTCTCAATTGCTGAATGATGACACTGGGCTTGGTGGGACACATCTGTAACATCAGCGCTGTGGAAGAGGACGCCAGAGGATGATAGTGTTTGAGGCCAGCTCACTGTAGGCCAGCGGGGATACACAGCAAAAGCACGTATCAATAAATAAATAGGTAATTAATAAATAAATAAATCAAATGAAAACAAATTAAATAGAAAGGACTCGACAATGTCATAGTGTATCACCTGGAGCAAGGGCACCACACGAGCGCCAGTGAGGAACAGATTTTCTTAGGAGGATAAGATCATCATCTAATTTATATCTTCACTGTCCACGTAGTTCCCCTTTGGCCCCAAGCACTGAGCCAATATAATGGTTCCTAAGAGAGACCTCGAATGGTCCTTCGAGAGGGACAGGCAGCATGCTCTCATTGTGTAATGTGAATCTGAAAGTAGAAGCAGTCATCAAAGCATAGGTGCAAGCCTGCACCAGAAACCAGTATGCAAGGACACTGCTCCTGGACTTCCCAGCCTCCAGAACCACAGAAAGTAAACCATATAGTGAGCCAGTCGGCCCATGAAAATCTACTGTGGAAGCCCAAACTCACCAAAACACCACAGCTCAAGGCAAAACTAAAATGTCTTCCGCAAAAGTATTACAGGTATTTCTGTACCTGTAGTTTCTCTTTTCTCTTAATGACAGCTGTTTGCACAACTACTATTGGAAGAAAAGCCATAAGTGTGAAGTTCAGTGATGAGAAAATGATATAGAACCCTGTTTCCTAATACCTGTAAATAATTATAACCTATGTAAGGTGAAAGTACAAGGCATAAAAAAGATGCATTCTTCACTTTATATAAACTTACCCACAAGCAGATTAGTTGAAGACTAAGACATATTGATTTAATTACAGCTTTAAAACCATTGTTTCCCCCAGAATTGTTCCCTTATTGAAAATGTGAACCATGAAATGCGTCCACATAAATACATATTAAAGCGGTGCAACCCACAGTAGTGATGATGTCTGTATATCACACATAATATAAAATATTGCTTAACCATTATAATTTAATTTAATCCCAATGTAAAACAACCACATAAAGAGAATATAGCAGATATTATTTGTATGCTATGGGTAAGAAAACTATAGTTAACTGAGAATAACTAAATTGTTCAATCCATACAATTGCAAGTAATGTAGTCAGGAATTCAATCCAAACCTCACAAAATTCAATACCCAAGTTTACTTGCTGTGGTATTGGTGATTAAACTTAACTATCTGCTTTAATCAATGTTGCTATGCATCCCAATGTGCCAGTCCATTGCTCTCCAATTCTTCCCAATTCATTTACTGAACACGTTCCTCCAAGTTTCACAATCCACTGCCAGGTAACATCAAGAGTCCTTGTCCTTCTCTGAGCTATTGTGCTGCCTGAGAAAGAAAACAAGTGAACGGAAGGTGTCATCAGGTTTTCCACAATGCCTTCAGGAACTTGTGGGGGGAAGTGGAGTATGAGACCTAAGGTAGAACATCAGAGGTTATTCCCTCTTCCTTTGGCTAGTGGTTCTCAACTGTGTTAGAAGTATCTGGAAAGCTTTCCAAAAGTGAAAGAGATGGAGTCCCACCTAACTCAGCACTTCTGGAGGGAGAACAACCTTGCAGTAGATCATAGGAGCTCCCAGTGTTCAACCAGAGAGTGAGAGCCAACTGCCTACCAGATCGCAAAGGCAAGGGCAGATGGGAGAAGCAGAGGAACTCAGGGGGAGCATCAATCAGAAAGACAGAGAGGCCCGTGAAGCCACTGAGCTGGGCCTGGTCCAGAGGAATCATGGGGGGTTGGGTCCAAAGACCAACTGACAGCATGTGCTGGAAAGATACAAGGAGCATTCCATGCGCAGGCTCAGCACCCCATCTCCACATGTTCCCTAAACTGCCCCTCTAAGTAGTGATTACCTCAATCTCCATTTTCATCATGCCATTCATAGCTGCATTGTTAGTGTCATTGTTTGTTTGGGGTAGGTGACTGGTTTATGGCTCATTAAAAAAAAAAACTAGAAATGCAATCACTCAAAGTCCATGCCTCAGGAGAAATCATACTCTTTCCATCGTGTGTGTGTGTGTGTGTGTGTGTGTGTGTATGTGTGTGTGTGTGTGTTAAATATGTCATTTTGTGAACTGAAATAGAACATTAGTTTTAATCATATATATTAAATAACTATAATAAGAAAACATTTTTGCATTTGTTTTATCAACTTGATTATAATTCCTATTCTTCTATGGAATTACAATAGAACTGAGATTTCAGCATTTATTATACTTTATCTGACCTATTGATTCTTTCACTATTATCAACTCTAATAACACTCTGAAACCACTCTAAAAATCCTAACTTTGCCTTTGGTTTATATGACCACAAAAGTTGTTCAATGTAAAATAATTCTTTAGGCTTCTACAGTATATTTCAAAAGGGGATGTTGTCATTGGTCACTACTCCAAACTTGACCAGCCTGCCGTTATAAAAATACAAGTTATACATTCAAGACCCTCCATAGGCATTCTTTAAGCCTGTATCCACAGTCAAAGAAATCACTCCTGAAATACATCTGATGACATGATAGACTGGTAAAGTCAAATCTCTCCAGAAGCAAAAATTAACTATGATTACTTGATGTAAGACATCACTCAAACCAATCAAATGTTATTTTGGGAAATCATAAATTTATATCCAGCGTCAGTTTGTCACTCATTAAGTTCTTATAAGAATGATTAGGAAATTATCTTAATAAGTAAACGTTAGTCTTAACCTCTTCTTACTTTGATGGCTTAAAAATATAAGTTTATATCAACTCATTGATTCTCACTGAAATTCTCTGCCTGCTTAGAAGGTTATTTATTTTACTATTAATACACTTCATCCAGGTTAGTGAGATGTTCATGCATTGCTGCAATTTGTGACAAATACCTACCATGTGTTACACAGCCTTCAAAAGATGGTTATAGGATTAGTATTTGTAAGTACTTACTGAGTACCTACTATGTTCCAGGCACTGTGTGAGGTGCTGAGAACTTACGGAAAAAAAAAATCTCATCCCGTTGAAGGTGTTCTCAAACACAAAAATCCCAGGAGCAGATTGCAGTCTTGCCAAGGTGTCATTTTAGTGAGTGACACGGATCACCACCCCCTGGCAGTCAACAATGACAGCAGGCAAAGCTGCTTTACAGAGAGTTATTGATCCTCCAGCTGTATTTTGCTTGTCACTGCTTTGAAAGAGGCTTGCTTTGAAGAACTCAATCACATGGAAGAAAGAAATCATAGTGCAACCTACAAATCAAGGGACAGAGAGGCATTGAGGTCCCATGATAATGAGCTCACAAAGAAGGTATATGTGGTTGTGAAAACACAAAAAGATCTCATGAACTTGATAGAGAAGTCGCTTTATCTTCAGTAAATATTGTTTAAGTACTGATCCCCCTTTCAAATTTTCTCCCAAAGGATTAAAGGTCTAATTCAAAAAGTCTCCAGACTGCCTCAGAATCAATAAGAAGTGTTCTAAGTGAACTCTCCTTCTCAAGGAAATACCTACCTTGGGCTGAAGAGATGGCTTCACAGTTAAGGCACTTGACTGCAAAGACTATGGACAGAGATTCAATTTCCCAGAACCCACTTAAGCCAAATGCACATGGTGGTGCATGCGTTGAGTTCATTTGCAGTATTTGGAGCCCCTGACGCAACCATCCCTCTCTCTCTCTCTCTTTCTCTCTCTCTCTCTCTCTCTCTCTCTCTCTCTCTCTTGCTCACTCTCTCTCAAATAAATAAATAACTTTTTAAAAGGTTCAGACTGCCTGGATTTGCTTCCAAATTATTCCTGGCATAAGTACACTATATCATCCTCACTGAACCTGGGAAATTGTAACATACCTCTGATAACTGATCAATTTCCTAAACTCACAGCAGCAGCAAACTCTCAGGTTGACTAAAAGGTCTCATTGATCAGGAAAAAGCAGAATGGAGGGAGTTTTGGATGTCATCTCTGCAGTTATTTCCTCATTTTTCATAGAAATTATGCAATAAGGTGAGGATATAAGTTAGACTTTATCCAATTTACTAGACAGTATATGTTTTTTGCATTGGGGATAGTAAAAAGCTATGATCAGAAAGAATATTGACAAAGTAAAACTATGGTTAACCACTTTTAATTTAGCCCAGTCCACTAAAATCACAGTAAAATATCATGTATTTGGAGGTTACTAATTTTATTTTTTTATTATTGAGAATTTTAATATATGAACATACAGTAATTTGATTGTGTTCCTTTTTTTTTTTTTTTTAATTGGTTTTTCGAGGTAGGGTCTCACTCTAGCTCAGGCTGACCTGCAATTCACTCTGTAGTCTCAGGGTGGCCTCAAACTCATAGCAATCCTCCGATCTCTGCCTCCTCAGTGCTGGGATTAAAGGTGTGTGCCACCACGCCCAGCTAGTGTTCCTGTCCTTTGAGCTTTTGTCACCTCTGCCTCAACCTCATCCCCTGAGGACCGCCCTCTCTTTCAAAGTATGCCATCTTCTGTTTTGTTACCTCATTTCTTTTTGTTTTTAATTTTTTTTGTTTAATTTTATTTATTTATTTGAGAGCGATAGACAGAGAGAGAAAGAGGCAGAAAGAGGGAGAGAACGGGTGCTCCAGGGCTTCCAGCCACTGCCAACGAACTCCAGACGCGTGCACCCCCTTGTGCATCTGGCTAACGTGGATCCTGGGGAATCAAGCCTCGAACTGGGGTCCTTAGGCTTCACAGGCAAGCGCTTAACTGCTAAGCCATCTCTCCAGCCCCCTCATTTCTTTTGTCTTCCTCTGTTCTCTGTGTCAAAATGTTGATGTGTTCTGACCTGTCCTGGTCTTATGCAGCCATCGGTAACCACTGTGGGATCATGAAAGGTCCAGTTGCTTCATGTCAGGAGGACAACCCCACAAAATGCAGACCTCACACCCTGTGGCTCTGACAGTCTTTCTCCAACCTCTTCTACATTTCCTGAGCCCTGGGGGGCGGGGGGGGGGGCGGGTGCTAGAAATCTCCTTTAGTGCCAAGCTCTCAACATCCTCTTATCTCTACTTTGGTGAGTTTTGAGTCTCTTCAATATCTACTGCCTTCTCCAGAGAGACAGTTCTCTGACCATCACTGAAAGCAGTGTTCATACCCTTTCACAGCTACCTCTGCAGTGTTTGCTAATCCCTGGCAGGTAGAGATGACTTCCGGTGGTAGCCGTGGGGTCTCTTCTTGTGATTTTGATGAGTCTTGGGTCACCTTGGTATTTGTCACTATCTGCAAAAAGAAGATTCTCTAACCAAAAGTGAAAACAGCATTGACCAAACACTAGCATATACGCGTAGAAGGCTGTTTCATGGCTTCCATTTTTGTTTGGCCAAAGAAGAGTGGAAGCTTCCCTCTAGGGTCTGTGACTTTCAAAGCCATAGGTTTCTGACTCAATTCTCAGTACTAGGTGTGAATTCAAGGTCATTAATTTTAAGTTCATGTGGTAGAGTTGATCTGTAAAATTATTTCTATGTCTGAATAGGTCTATCACTTCCAGGCAAATTTGTTAAACTCACTCAGCTTCTATTTCATGTCTACAAAATTGGAACAATCTTCTACCTACATTTGATGTTTGTAAAGCAGTTTAGTGTCAGTGCTCTGCACCAACTCACAAAAATCTTGTGTGTTAAACAATGTAAATACCTACTAATCAGTTCTTGTCCATCACACCCACAACTCCAGGTTACTATCTACACAGGATCCATAGTGACTAAAATAATAAAAAAATTCTAAATCACATTATGTCATTCCCAGATAATGATTTCTTAATTTACTCAATAAAATCTGAATTCCTTCGTATTGCTGACAGAGTCCCTGTGTGCCTCTCTGCCCACCTACCACCACCATGAAGCCCGCCACTCACTCCCGGCTCCCTCCCGGTCTTTCCACAGCACCACATGGACCTCAAATCCTTCACATAGTCCATGCAAGCTCTACTGCTATGTGAAAAGCTCTTCTATTTTATTTATTTATTTACTGGAGAGAGAGAGGAAGAGACCAATAGAGTGAGAGAGAGAATGGGTCTGCCAGGGCCTCCAGCCACTGCAAACGAACTCCAGCCTGAAAAGTTCTTCTAGAACACGTGGCTTGTCTTCTAATTCTCATTAAAATATTACCTTCCCCACCATAGTTGTTTAAAATAACATGCCAGGGCTGGAGAGATGGCTTAATGATTAAGGAACTGCCTGCAAAGCCTAAGGACCCAGGTTTGATTTTCCAGCACCCATGTAAGCCAAATACACATGGTAGCACATGCATCTGGAGTTCTTTTGCAGTGGCTAGAGGCCCTGGTGCACCTGCTTTCTCTCTCTTTCTCTCTCTCTCTCTCTCTCTCTGTCTCCATATACATATATATATATGTATGTATGTGTATATATATATATATATATATATATATATATATATATATATATATATAACTTAAAAATAATAAAATAAAATAGCACTCCGTCCTTAACCTCTGAGCCACTTTGCAACCCCTACGTGGACCTTCCTCATCACGCTTGTCAGAATGTGATCTAAAACACGTCTTTGGTTTAGTACCTGGCCCTCCCCAACAAATTAATCTTACTAATGCAGTTGGAAGTTCTTTCTGTTTTTCATCACTGTTGATCCTCCACAATAATCAAGATGCCTGGCATGTAGTAAATTCTCAGAAAGTACATAATAACTTGGTGATCTCTTCTGCTTAGTAATGCTTTTCACAGTCTTCTTAGATACTTAAAAATAATAACCTCACTTTTCTTAAAATATGGCACAGTTCAAATTTTTCACTAACTCAGATCTGATTTATACTTATTTAGTCTAAATGAATGCAAATCTGGTACATGAAATAATAGGTGGCCCCAGAAAGACAAAAATCATTGCAACATATCTTTTTTGGACATCTTGCAAAGAAAATGAGTTTTCCTTGAAAACCAACTTAATTCATTCTTTCAGTTCCACTTGAGCTCTGAGAAAATCCTAATTTGCCAACATTGGTTAATCATACAATAATTAGCGTAATTATTTAATACTGAAATTTGAAGTTCCATTAATTTGTTATTAATCTCCAAAGTTAGATGTGGTGACGTTAAAGTGTGGCCAAAAGTTCTTAGAAATGCCTCCTGTTCTGAGGGGAGATCGGTCCCTCCCTAATTTGAATCTGGGACTATTCCACCAACCGGGCTAGGGCAGGGTGGGTGGCGTGTCTCCCCCCTCCGTCTCTAACAGGGGCCAAGGACCTTGCAAGTCTCCACCTCTGAGACTTTCACCCTGAAGAGACCAGCAGCAGCCTCAGCTAAGTTGCCATGTGACAGCCAACACTAATTACCAGCCATCTCTTACATCCAATGCAGTCCAGCCTTCAGATGATCACAAGCTCTGGTTGTCACCTTAGTATAACCAAAAGAAAACGTCCATGAGAAAACCAACCAAGCCCTCCCAGAATTTCTGACCCACAGAACCGAGCATAAAAACATGGTTGTTTATGCTTCTGTGTTTGGAAATAACTTATTACATAGCAGCAGAAATGTATGCACAATTTTTGCACCAAAAATACAAATTGAATTTCTTAATATGTGTCTCTCTCCCTGTGTTGTTCTGACTCTTATTTCCCCCCCCCCCGTGGTAAGAAAATAATCCACATGAAATGTAACAGATTTTATAAACACTGACTTTGATTCACATAACAACAACACAGAAAAACTGAGTAGAAAGTGTTGTTGACTCTAGCGTGCTGAAAATGGGGCCCCCAAAGGTTGTGGCTTCTCAGCACACTGAGCTAGGACAGAAGTAGTCCAACTCGGGCCCACCACCTGTTCTATGTCCTGTTGTCCCCCAAAGGTTCAAACCATTACTCTCTAATGCTTTGCCAAAATGTCATTGAATGCTTTCGTTTAAAATGGAAAAACTAATATAAAAACGTAAGACTTTTGCGTACACTTTTCTCACTATGTTACCTGGCAAGAGCAAGTTTTCTCCATTCATCTTAGCACATTTTAACGTTTCTACCTCATCACTCATATCTGTACATCTTAAATTTTGTATGCATTCTTTCTAGCTTTTTTGTGTGTTTATGTGGTCTTTTTATTTTGGTTTCAGTTTTGTTATCAAAAACATGGGGACTGGTCACAAGAGAAAAATGCCTAAGCACAGTAGAGTTAAATAAGCATCATCAGTGTAGGGTCAGCAAACATTTTCTCCAAGTGCCATATATTTTTCAGCTTTGTAAACCATGTGCTTAACACAAAAGCAGCCACAGTCCAGGCTTCCGCGACCAGACGTGGTCGTGTTCAATGAGGACTTCATGCATAAGAAGTGTCTGACCAGCAGTTGCCCTTAGCCCTCATTTCCAACCCCTGTTGAGGTAACGTCAGGACATACGGACAGCAAAGATGTCACTCTGCTATTTGTAGTACGTCTGTAAAAGCAAACTCAACACAGACATAAAGGAACAACGTAAGGTTTATTTCATGACAAGATTTTGTCCGGTTTCTTCTGTCCTCCACAGTAATCCTTGGTGTGGTGGTTTGAATAAGGTCCCCCCCCCCCACAAAGTCATGTATTCTGAATGATGAGTACCCAGTTGATGGCAATTTGGGGAGGTGGTGCCTTGCTGGAGGAAGAGTGTTGTTGGGGGTGGGCATATAGGTGAAAAACCCACTTCCTATTTACCAGAGTTCTGTTCAGTTTTCCCGCTGCTGTTTTCTACCTGCTGTTGGGCAAAACATGATGCACAACCTCTGTGACACCATCTTCCCTGCCACCATAAGGTTCTCCCTTGAGACTGTAAGCCAAAATAAGTCTTTTCCTTCGGTCAGCTGCCTTTTGATGGGTGCTTCATCCGATCAAAAGTGTGAAGGTATCCACAAGGGAAGGTCCCTTTCTGACCGCTTCTGAATTCCCTGAGAGAAAAACCTGACTTGCATGGAGGTTGGTACCACACTTATTATGATCACATAGGCCCTGCCTCCCCTCTCCAAAAGGTACCAAGGGACAAGATTGTGGGACGAAAAATGACAGCCCATGGGAGGGGTCAGGTCACTACTCCCCCAGTTGGTAAAAGCCCAGTGCTAAATAGCAGGTCTCCCCCTCTTTTGTATAGAAGGGAGGACATGTTGGGAGCCGCAGCTGCTCTTTGACCTTGGGAGCTAAGGATGTCCTTCTGCCCCTGACAACCAAAAGACAGGCACAGCCGTTTCTTTTAATAAATAAAGAAGGGGGAGATGTTGGGAGCTGTAGAGGAACTGCAAGCTACAGGCGGTCTTTAATCTCTTAATGCAAAGGCCTTATCATGCAGCCTAGGTGAGGAGGCAGCCCAGGTGAGGTGGCGCCTGTCACAAAGGCATTATTTAACATAAGACATAGGCACCAGACATGTTACCACATGGCCCTGGCGAAGCTGACCCTAGGCACATGGGCATCGTCAAGAAATTTTTATCTTCTGCATGTAAGCTTGTGTCTGCCTGAATAAACCTGAGCCTTGATCAGAAAAAAAAAAAAAAAAAAGTGTGAAGATAATATTTTGGCAACCATATTGAATTACAGTTAGAGTTGAGTAAATATTACTGAAAAACTTAGTGAGTCAAAAGTCAGGCTTTATTATTCCAGCTTTAGGTCATACTAATTCAATAACACAATTAAAGCAATTGCCTCTCACCCTTATGCCCTAAAAAGATCTTTTCCCTCTATTGCCAAATCTTCCTGAAAGGAATATTCTCAGACTATGTGACATTTTCCTCTTAGTTTTTAGAACCCTGAAAGTTGTCCCAACGTAAAAAAAAACATAACATATTCAAAGACCTACTTTTACCAGTTTGCATATTCCTTTTTCAGAGTGAAAGTATTTCTATTCCCATTATAGTGATCCATAGCTATGATAAAATTCATGGCCTCTTACAAAAGCACCAATACTGCCTAAATTCTGGGATAAAGTAGGAGGAGTAAAGAATCTGGTGATGCAGTCCCTATTACCAGACAGCAGTTGAAGGTGATACCAAACTACACTTTGAGGAAAAAAATATTTTCTATCTAAATTCAAGGTCAATGCTTTCTCAAACAAAAAATAAATGTTTGCAAGGCTAAAAGCAAATAAAAGTATTTTTCAGGGATTCAAAATAAATATTAAAAATATTTTTTAAAAATTAAAAACAATGAAGAAAAATAATAATAAAGAGAATACTTTTTGTTCCTATTATGTGTAGAAAAATTTCAGAAAGGACTACAATGTACTGATAAAAATTAATTAAGCAATAATGTAAATTAAAATTTTAGAAAGTTATAGTAATGTTTATGGCATAAGTATTTAAATGTGCATATATAGCAATAATTACAAATGCAAAGGACAAACAGAATCGTGTTAATTTCAACCATCTCAATCCAAAGAATAAGAACTTTTGAAGTGCATGAAAGCTTATATAATTATCATATGAAAAATCCAATTGCCCCTCTCTCTCTCTCTCTCTTTCTTCTCCCCTTTCCCTTCCCCTCCCTCCCTCAAGAGAAAAAAAAATCCAAATTGCCATAAAGTATAAAAATTATCTGTCTTTCCACCTACAAGTAATCCAAAATTGCTGTGTAAATTTTCTTCAGACTTTCTGAAAATTAATTATCCAGAGAGGAAAATCTCTGAAACTACACCAAAAACTTTAAAGACAGATGAAAGCTTTTTTGTTCCTAAATCTACAAAGTACAGGCTTACCAACAATTACTGTCAGAGACCATGACCTGACCGCCCTAGGACAAAAGAAGAACTAACAGCCTTCCTATGGCCCCTCACTGCCCTGAGGACAAAAGAGAACTAGCCGCCCTCATGCAGTCCCTCCCCCAGAACAAACAGCTGCTCTGGGAGACGTCACAAGAGAGATTCCGAGAAGATGCTCCAGAAGATTACGGCCAGGTGGCCCTACTTCCTCCTTCCTTGTACCCCCTCCCCCTTTTTCCCCCCTTATTGCCCTACCTGCTGGTTGATTATAAAAGAGCTAAAAAATCCAACATTAAATGAGACCTTGACAAAACCTCCGCTTGGTCTCCTTCTTCTTTCCCGCCCATTCTTTCAGGTTGCAGCCCTCCTCGACCACCCCGCGTAACATTGGCCCCGCAGGTCAGGGTCAAACTACCTCCTACACACGGATGCCTCACACACTACTTACAGTGTTCATTTTCTGTCAGTAGAGTTAGTGAAATTTTATTGAATACAATGTGCGTCACTTTGAATATGGTTGTAATACGGTTTCATGTAAGAAGAATCTATATTATGTGAACATAACCATGCATGTAATTACCTGTGAGAGCAATTTTAAGAGGAAGATCTCAGAACAAAATGGAAATATTCATGTAAGAATATCACACACACACAGAGAGAGAGAGAGATACCCAGTCACATAAAAGGCACCAGAAGCTACCCTCAGAGCAGGTGGTATGTATGCAAATGTTGCAAGTATTGATGTCAGATATTATTATGGGAAATGGAGGTAAGAACTGATGACCTCGGGAGTATTCTCTCATGTTGAAAATGTCACTGATCGACAATGACGGAGACACATCTCTCCTTGGGACAGAACAGAAGAAAAGGTCAAAAAATATAAGCTCTGTTGCATCACTAATTGAGAGCAATTACTGGAATTCAGAATTCTCTACACACCTCAGCTTACCAATTTAAAGCAAAACTGATAATCTTAAAACATTTCTGAGACTACTCGGAACATTGCTTAAAATTGTGGTTATTTTTAACAATGGTGAGAAACACATATGTTCACTTCTGACATTAAGAGAAAACAGGAGTTTTGTCATTAACTTTCCTCCTTAATCGTTGGCGTAACTGTATTTCAACTGCCCTTTAGATGCACGGTCAAAGGCACCAAATGAGTAAAGTGGATGTGAAATGCTGCTATGTGGGAAATCACTTGTCTTGGCTGCAGGAAGCAAGCATGGTCCAATCCAGGCCAGCATGTGTATCCAAGGGAGCCTGCAGCTCCAGGACCCTGAGAGGGTGAGGAACACTCAGTATGGGTCCAAAGACTAAAATTCAGTTCTGCAGCAATGAAAATGGACTTAGTTGTTCTAAAAGCAGGGCCTTCTGTTTCCAAACCGATACCTAGTATTGAATTCTCACTTGCAAACAGGATGTGTGTGTGTCAGAAGCTGCTGATTTCATAACAAAAATTTTAAAGTGAAAAGAATTGCATCTTGCAAAAAGAAGAAAATACTGTCAAGCCCGTTAGGACCCATCTTTCTTCTAGTGCTGCTTCTAAAGAGATGAACACACCTCCTTAGCAATGAATGACCCACTGTGAAAACCGGGCACACTGGCAAGTTGAAGGAGCAGAGAAGACCTGGTGACGTGAGAGCCAGGAGTCTCTATGAGAGACAGAGCCCTGACAAATGGAACCTGGTGAGTGTTGAAACTCCCCTGGCAGGAGCACACAGGCTCAAGCCTTAACTACAAGCTTCCTGGAGCCATGATACTGGAAATACTAAACGCAATATCCTCTCCTTTGGAGAGGCTGCCAGACCAGGTCTGCTTGCCCAGTCATCCTTTCCCGTCGCAATCAGCTCAGGCCTTCAGTGTGGATGATCAGAAAACTCTACCACTGGGACACCATCTCCACCCAAGCCCAGCTTCAGCCTTGCCATGCCCAAGAAAGCTTGGGTCGGAGAAAATTTTAGAGGAGGAAAACACTGCCCTTTGGTGTTGTCACAGGATGATTTATAATTTTTTTTGATAAATTCTATTGTACTAATACTTAGTTAAATATTAAACACACAGTTTATTTTTACCACAGTTATTTTTAGAAGTCTTTCCCAGAATATGTTGATGATGGTGGTTTTGTGCAAGGATCTCTTCTAGGATGTGATTCCTTCCCTCTTTTGCTGTGACACCATGCTTGTCCTGGGTCCTCACAGGGTGGGCGGTAGGTTCTGTGGGATGTGGGAGATTTGGGAGCAGCATTGGTCCATCATGCTGTGCTGGAGTTCACTGGGTACTAGGAGTTTAGCCTTGCCCCCGTGGGCACCTTCTCAACCAGGGACTGCTGGGAGAAACAGCCACCACCCACCGATCCACAACCAAGTTAATTTAAACTTCACCACACCACACCCAACACAGCTAACAAGGATCTTTGTTCTCTGTACATTTGATCATCAAAATAGTGTGTTCCACACCCTCCTGGCACCACCACCACCCCTAGCCCACAGAAATGCAATTTCATCTCCATTTCAAATAGTTTGATGTGTGGTAACAGGGGGAGACTCAAATTTTGAACTTGAGCTTTATGTTGTGACTAACATTAATTTAAATATCTTGCCTCAAAGAGTGGGGCTGTTCCTCCAAACTGCACTAAAACCCACCATGACATGTTGTTGTTTCAGAAACCCACAGAGCAATCTGCAAAGCATTACAAATTTTAAGCACAGAATCTTATCTTTCTTTTCTTGTGCATTCCAAAATTCCCCAAAATACTGATCAGAGACAGTGCCCACACTTCAAGACTAGTGCCATGCGTTTGGCGCAAGTTAAGGGAGAAGAGAGTGAAAGGAGCAGATGTTTGGGTTGTCTAGTCCTGTTACTTTCAAAATTCTGTCAACAATGCAAAGTTTGAAATTAGAAATGTACTACAATCCTATTGTTCCCTGTGGAGATTTCTAACTAAAACCAGAGTCTAGAAATTTATTTTCAAACACATATCATAACTTTGGTTTTGAGAGAGGAAAAAACAATCCTCTCAGAAGAGTGGACATGTCCATTCTTCTCAGATCCCCCAGGACTCTGAGCACAGACAGCAGCAGGGAGGACTCCGTGGGAGGTGACTAAGTGTCCCTCGCTCTTGCGGACAGACTGCTGCTGCCCCCGGGTTCCTGCTGGCCACAGAGGTGGTAGATGATGCTCTTAGCCCAATGATGTCTAGGAACTATTGTCTGCCTGGTACCGTCAGCTCTCGGGATAGCTCAATGTGAGGTACCCTCCTTCACTTCAAAGACAGGAGAGCTTTAGGAGCCACCCCAGAAGGCTTGCCTGCTGAGAACTCAGCCATCCAGACTGCTCATCCCCCGCAGATCTTGCATGCCTATAAGGAAAGTTATTAGCTCCCTCCCAGCCTCAAAGGGAAACAGAATCAGAGTAGCTTGTTTATTCTCAGATCTGCATCCCTGGTGACTGTTGGTCCATGTATTAACATATTTCAAAGGGACACAACATATAGGACTTAAATTACATAGCATTTGAGGAAAGCTCTGATCAGGCCAATGATGAAGACTAGCCACGAAAGTAAAACCTGGTGAAGGGGCTGGAGGATGGCTTAGTGGTTTAGGTGCTCGCCTACAAAGCCTAAGGACACAGGTTCAATTCTCTAGTACCCACATAAGCGAGATGTACATGGTGGTGCATGTATCTGGAGTTTGTTTGCAGTGGCTAAAGGCCCTGATGCACCCATTCTTTATCTATCTCTTTACCTCCCCCCCCCTCTCAAATAAATAAACTAAATTAACTATTTTTTTTAAAACCTGGTGAAGTAGAACCAGCCTCCTTGAATGTAAATTTATAGGAGGACATCAATATCTTTGGCTATTGTTCCCCAAATCCTTTTAAGCTAAATGAACTTTCCCATCTCTCCTGTAAAGCCACTCCCCACACCTTTAGTCCCAGTGATTCCTCCATTTTCTGAGCTCTTAAAAATACATGTAGTAACTTCTGCCAACTTAGCACTCTATCATATACCTACCTGTCTTAGTCTCAGTATTATATTTTTAATACTGACTCCACAAATTGATTTTGAGTGTCTTAAGGGCAGACAGACTGTCGCACCTGTCTTGCATTTACTCCTAGGTCCTATCACAAGGATGGTGGAAAGAGTGGATCCAAGAGAGCATTTGGCCAATACTTCATATCGAAACAGATTTCAGAGTTAGGCTTGGGGGGTGATGATATAATATAATCAAATAAGATTATACCTAGACTTGATAAACATACTGTCCAGGACTGTAAAGAGAAGAATTCCACCCAACATCCTCAAATCCATCAGTCTCTATGATCATCCTTTGGAGTTATTTTATTGCAATATCCTAGGAGCCTCAAAAAAAATAGAATTAGTTCAGTTTTCCTCAAGTTTTCCATAGCCTGGTACTATTGTAAAAGATACGCACAGACTATACTCCTCGGAGGTCAACAGAAATTCCATGGGTGGAAGGAAGAAGTACAAAGCTGACATGATACTTGGTTCCAACAGAACCAGGAAGTCAGTGACACAGGACACTTGAATAGGAGATCAGATAGACCAGCCAGAGCCACCACCTCCCAGAACGACTGGCTTCCATCTCCCCTCCCGCTCCAAATCTCACTTCCCTCTCTCTCTTGCAACATTATTACCAACAGAAATGGGATAATAAGGTACTTCCCAATAACATGAGGAGAAGGCAGCCTCTGGAACACAAGCTAATAGAATTCAGAGACGATTGCTGCACTTACCCAGCTGTGAGAGAAAGCCAAAGTCTGTGATGTGAAGCCAAAAGGTTCTGCAAAACCCAGAACGCTAATCAAGGCAGTCTCTGGAAATAACTTCAGGGAGGCATAACTAGAATGTGGTTGCAATACAGTATTCAGAATCCCAAACACTCTCTGGAGGGTGACATAGTGACCTCAAGTGTGTGAGTAGTAAAGAAAACAGATTGTGGGCATGAAATCAGTGTGCAAATTTCACTTGTGAAGAGGCTCCTGGGCAGCAGGTCATCGTCGAGCAACACCTGTAACCGTCCGGCTTCCTGGGTCACCACCTCCTGTGGGTGCTGAGTGTCTCTGAGCATTTCTGGGGAATGAAGCCCTTGAACCTTAAGCTGATGCCATCCAGGGACTTTCTGACTTTTTCTTGGTTTTGTGCTGAGGTGGGAGTGCGGCAGTTTGAAATTAAATTGTCCCCTACCACCTCATGTGTTCGTGACTAAGCTGTTGATTAAGATGTTGATGAATTTGATGAAGCCTCATGTTCATCCCCAGCTAGTAGAAATTTGGGAGGTGAAGCCTTGCGGGAGGAAGTGTGCTGCTGGGGGTGGGCTTTGGGGTGATACAGCCCAGCCCCCCTTTGCCATGGCTAGCTCACTCTTGCTGCCACCTTCCAGGCACTGTGGCCTCTGCTCTGCCTTCCCTGCCAAGACGAAGCTTCCTCTTGATACTGTAAGCTGAAGTGTACTTCTTCCTCCCATCAGCTACTGTTTCTCTTTGGTAGAAGTTTTTACATATTTTATTCATTCATTCATTTGACAGAGAGAAAGAATGAAAATGGGCGCACAGGGGCTCCTAGCCACGGCGAACAAACTCGTGATGAATGTGCCACCTTTTGCATCTGGCTTACATGGGTACTGGGGAATCAACCCTGGGTCTTTAGACTTTGCAGGCAAGTGCCTTAACTGCTAAGCCATCTCTGCAGCCCCCACCAACTCTTGTCATTGGGTGACTTATCTCAGTAACTGCTACAGGGAGTCAGTAGTTCTGTTCACCAAGACCTTTGGCCTGTCCTCCTGAAGCAATGCAGACCAGCATTCTTCTGTGCTTTGCTCAGGCTGTAAACTCTTGTGACTTGTTTTGGTCAATGAAATTTGAGTGGTTAAGAGTCCATCTTGGCCTCGCTACTCATTTGCTGGTGGTGCACATGTCTCCATCACCGTCTTACCTAGTCCATCCTGGGTCATGGAAACAGAGGTGGAGCCGGCTCTCACCTGGACCCAGCATAAGAACTAGCCTACAGACGACCACTGAGGGAGGAAGAGTCCTTTTCTTCTGCCTTTGTTTTTCAAGTCACAGAAATCTTGAGATTATTATTATCAGAGTATAACTTACCAAATATTGATTGCTTCAAAACAGTTATTAGCTCATGATGTCTAATCTGCTCTTCCTCCAAAAGACGTTCTTTGGAAGTACATGCCGGGGAATTATTGGAACTACAGGTTAAGGCAACTACATCATATCAGATTACAAAATTTTACAATGAAATTAATTTCAAAGAATTTTAAATGCATAGATTAAGAGGATGGAAGCAGTTCAAGTAGAAAAGAGGCCTCTGAGAAGAGCAGGCCCAATGGTGAGTAGATGATACCGAAGTGCAGAGAACCGGAGTGACCTATTCCATGTGAGCTGGTTAACGCGTCCCTTGTCTCTTGGCCACGCTTAAGACTTTCCATCATGTTTCTTGCAGAGTTCTCGCATGATTTACCCAATGCCTCCAATCATAAAAGGAGAATGTCATCTTCGAGTAAGCACCAGATACCTTATGTTCACTATTTACTGGCAGGTAATTCCTTAAGGTGCTGACAGCCAGGAGGTTGGTCCCATGACCAAGCGGTCAGCTGCTCAGAAGGACAGGTGTCTAGTGGGTAGGTAGCCCTCCTCTCTCTCACCACTGCTCACGGAGATAGTGGGGACATGGTGAGCAAAAGGAAAGACCTAGCTCTCCTCATCTGCACGCCTCCTCTTCTAAACTTCAGTATTTATTATCTATTCAGTGCTTTTCATATTGGAATTATCAGATATAAGCCATTGAATACACACACCTCAGAGAAAGGACCCGAGTGCTAAACCTTTGCCTAACAGCTGCCATGTGGAACAAGTCAGGGTCTGAATAAAGACTTTCCACCACATCTTTCCTAAAGTATGGAACCAACATTTACACTTTTTTTTTAACTGAAAATTTATTTTTCAGACTCCTTTGGAATTTTACAAACTCAATTTCTGGAGCTGGAGGATCCAAAGCACATGAAAAGTAAGCAGATTTTTTAAAAGAACATAAAAATCAGAATGAACCCTCACTCTCAGCCTTACAGAGCTAATTACACATATTTAAGCTAACTTAATCTGAGACTCCAGAGGCACCCTTGCAAATTTACTTTGTATCTTTAAAAGCAGCTTATGATAAGTTAAGATCAATAGCTTATAAAAGTCAATATTCAATTTCTGCTATTTAAAGCCATGGCCAGTTTCTGATAGTGTCTACGTTATTGATGCACAGCATTGAGAGATGTCAAAACCATGCAAAGTCTGTGTCACACAATGTTCAAGAGCATTAACCCAGGTTCTTAGTAACATGGTCTCTAGGCACATCACTCATACAAGCAGAACTGAAGACCCTTTCACTCTGAGGAGAGAGAAATGCTCCCGCAAGTACACTTTTTTATTGTTACCGTATCAGAAAATGGGGTTCTTATGAAATGTAGAAACAAAATTAATTTTGTTTTCAGAATGGTGGTCCATTATAAATAAGAGTTTGCAAATTTTGTTCTTTTTTTAAGTTTTTTTTGTTTATTTTTATTTATTTATTTGATAGTAACATACAGAGAGAGAGAGAGAGAGAGAGAGAGAGAGAGAATGGGCGCACCAGGGCCTCCAGCCACTGCAAACGAACTCCAGAGGCATGTGCCCCTAGTGCTTCTGGCTAAAATGGGTCCTGGGGAATAGAGCCTTGAACTGAGGTCCTTAGGCTTCACAGGCAAGTGCTTAACCACTAAGCCATCTCTCCAGCCCCAATTCTGTTCTTTTTATCACACTACAGAAGAAACATTTGTAAGGTGTCTTCAAAAGCTTCTGAGCTGAATTCTCCAGGATGGTCTTCAACCTTACCTGTCCAAATTTGGCCTCATCTGATCTGCACCAAAGTCAAAGCCACTTCCCTAAGAGCACCCGGAGCTGATTCAATCTGCAAGCTTTTGTTCACACTCTGTTAACACGAGTGTCTACATGACCGACAGAACCCCAGTGCTTCTCCCTGTCCATCTCAGTCCTGCCCAATCTCCAAAGCCTACATCACAACCCAGGCCTCCATATGAAGTTCATACTCATTAGTGAGCCCTTCCAATTGTTATGTTTCCAGTCATCCTCATATACAGCTTTCTTTTGCCTTGTGTCATGTAATAACTTGGTTGTGTGTGCTTGAATCTTTAATTTGATCAAAAGGTCATGGAGAGGAAGAAATATATGCAAGTCAAAGAATAAGATCCTGTAGGAGAGACTTGCCTAACAAATCAAATCCTTGTATATTTCCCAATTCTTGATTCATCAGCTTTCAGATACATTCCAAGTTGAATCTAATACCAGATTACCCATCTACCTAAAGAATCACCCTCACAGTTGTCTGCCTTTTGGAGTCATCCTAATAAAATGAAGAATAAAATTTAGGGGATTTCAATAAGCTACTCTAGGAAAAGGACTGAGATTTACCAGCAAGTCTGAAACATCACAATAGGCCAAAGGTGGGAATTACACAAAACAGCAGACAGCAGTGATGTGTCACAGATGCCCAGAGGAAGTCAATACTAGCCATGTTCAGCTGTAAACCCTAACCAGGTTTCCTTCAGGTATAAGACACACCCTGACAGTCAGTAACCTGCAGCACAACGAAGACCACACAAAGCAGGCATCCTTCACAGACCCAGAGGGTGAGGGCTTAAAATGGCACACACCTGTGCCACATAAACAAGTCACACAGCGTAAGTAAAACTATGGGGTAGAAGGTTTCTGTTGCATTTGGAAGATAATATATAGCTCTATGCACACTTAAATGTTTTATCCAAGAGCTGGAATTTTATCTACATTAATTAACAACATGGTTCAGATGAAAACAGTTTGCTTGTCAGGGTATTAATCAAAGGAGATTAATGCATGCAAGTGCATGCATGCACACACATACATGTGCACACACACACGCACACACATCTTTCCTACAGATTTCTTTTTGGGTAATATTACAGTTGATGTCCAATGCAGATGTCTACCAGTGTAGAAATAAAATCCTATTTCAGAAGTTTCCCTCAGTTTATTCCCATTGCTCCTGGTAAGAAATTCTTCACCATACTGTCGCTCAGAGACATTTGGTAAGATCTGAATGCACACTGGGTGGTAATGCTACTAGAATGTTGCTAAGTACCTTACAGTGAGCAAGACCATCTACCACAACAAAGAGCTATTATGCCCAAAATGTCAATTGTATCAAGTTGAAAATCTCTGCTCTGGGAATAAAGGCAATATTTAATTTTAGGAAAAGAATGTTTCTTGTTTGGAGGAAAATCACTTTAATTATGTTTTGGTTCGTGGGGAAAATAAGATCTCATTCTGAAATAGAATAATCCATGTAAGACTTAATCATGTCTTTGTGTGCAACAGTACTGCTGTAGAAACAAGGATGGTGTTAGCATTCTTTTAAAGTTATTTGCTAGTGTGAGAAATTAGGAAGAAGCCAAGGAGTGTCCTAGATTTCCAAGGGCTGATTTGAGGGAATAACTTCTAAGGGAAATGAGACGATCCCTAGCAACATCCCATGGGCAAGGAGCTATGTAGCACCCGTCAAAATTATCCTCCCTGCAATAAACATCACAGATGGCAGCTACAGTGGGATTTGATCAGGTTGAAGTTTTATTTTTCCCATTATTCTCATTTTCTTATAATACCCTCAAGCCTTCAAACAAAGTTTTATAAAAGACAGCCCAATGTTCACTGTGTTTGGGAAACTGGGGATTCTTTCTTGAGGGGTTTCATTAGAAGAAGTGTAAGGGAAAGTGAGAAGCATTCCAGAGGATTCTTCAGAGGGAGAGTGGTAAGATCCCTGTGCAGGCCACACACTGAGAGGAACACAAAGGGAGAGGAGGCTGGTGGCGGCAGCTCACAGCACCAGGCAGGTGGAGGGGAGTTCTGCCAGCCAGTGTGGAAGTCCTTAAACCAGCTGATGTCACACTGTGGGTGAGGGTCTCCCGGGAAGGAGGCTTTCCAGATACCCTGACTTCCTGCTGGCTGAGCCCTAGGCAAAGACGATCCCAAAGCAAACACCAGGAAAGGTGACACAGCACAATACCTGGTACTCTTAGGCTGTCACGGTCCCAGTACTGCGAGGTCTTCTTGCCTTCTTCTGGCCCCCCTGTGAGTATAACCTTGGGGAGCTATTGAACTGAAGATGAAGAAACACCTAGACCCAAGTATCAACCCTGCTCTCTGTCCATACCCCCTCATTGCCACCACATTCAATGGATATTTTATTGATTAACACCTCAGTAGAAAACACTTGACAACTAATGGAGAATAAAGCCAAGGGGAGAGAGAGAAAGAGAGAAAGCAACCCTGCCATGGTGACCATTGCAAGAGGAGAAAACTGGCAGCTTTTGACTGAGCCCGAATCAAGCAGCCCTTCACCCCAGTGATAGCTTCTTCAGGCACCGGCACAAGCTACATCGATCACAACCCCACCTCAGGGTACTTTGGCATGCCGCCATCTTCTGTCATTTAATGATGGCCAGTTCTCTTCCAGACATAGAACTACTCTGTTAGAGACCCATCATTACCCACCAGAGAACTTCTAAGAGAAAATTGAGTTGAATAAATTATTAGCAATTTCATAATAAACTTCAAGTCATCTTCCATACATTTTCTTCCAAGTGCCAGAGTAATTTATATATTAAACATTTAGATGGACCATCCTTCCTTGTCAACTCACCCTTGTGCAAGATTGTTAAAAGGAGACCATTATATCCCAGGAGAGTTTAAGTTCAGTCCTCAAGGAGACTGGGAGCCTGAAGGCTTCTCAAAGGCTTGCCAGCTCTCTGATTCAATGACCTCAGATGAAGAAGCTGGTAGCATATTCAGAAACTGTCCCCACAACAGAAAAGAAAGTCAACAGAGAAGCCAGTCTTAGGGAACACGACATCTCTTGGGAAGTCCCCTGACATACAGGGTATATTTTGAACCATAGATACTGATGCTGGCCCTTCCTTTTTGTCTTTATTTTGGAAGAAATGAGCACTAAAAGACAGTGGTGGCTTGTACTTGCAAAAGCCACATGTGCAAGGATGACTGAACCTCACAAAGCATCATCAGGGGATTTGGGAGTTTGTGCTTTAGACAGAATTTCACATATGACCAAGCACTATTTTTCTGAAGTTTATATCTCCCTTACATCTTATATGCATACTTCCCAACCAAAAAAACAAAATAAATAGATAGAGTCACTTCAGACCAAGTTCATGTGAAGTTAGCTTAAAGCACAAGGAGCACCAAAAATGCCTTAGTGGACTCTTCACTCAAGTCCCTATGGCATTTGGTTGCCATGACAATAAAAGTACTGTACATATTGTTTCCACCTTCTTTATGCAGAATTCTAGAACACAAAAATGTCATTAATTTCACAAACTGTGTGCACGAATACATATGTGCACACAGACACGTTACACACGCTTGCACATATACACGAAAAGTGCTTGGCTCGTCAACGGCTTTGGTGTAGTAAAATGCAAATGATAATTAGGACCATGTGTCCCCAGCAAAGCGGCACAGAAACTAAAAGGTCATCTTTTTCCAAATGACCTAATTAGAAGAGCCTGGCGGACTGGCTACAGTATAATGGTTTTACACAGCTTTTAACTCAGATTTCCTGTTTTAAAACAGTGCAATTTACTGGCCCTGCAGCAAATATGAATCGTCACTTAATGCCAACAGAACTGGGACTCACAACACCACCTGCCTCCAGCAATCTCCTCATTGTTAGACCCATCGGTGGAGGATTGCTGATTTACCATCCCAGAATGACCATTTAGAATGCAGTGCCAGGACGGCTGCCAAGTTGAGAACAAGGATTTCATGTAGAAGAGAGCCCACTTGGTACTTTACATTAATGCCAATTGAAATATGCATGAATAGACCAAAGGGAGAAGCAGTTGTTCTGAATCAGACTATTAGTGAATGCTTCTTAGATTCCTTTCTCTGGTCCCAGAGCTAGGATTTTGATGCTGAATAATTTTAATTGCCCTGAGACAACAGACACACAGTGGCTGGAAATGCTGCTGCCTGCTGGAAACTCAAACAGGCACCCAAATAGAATTGTCGATTTAAATAGATGCCTGTGTAAATTTGTGCTTAATGTCTCTCATATTTATTCAATATGTTGTGATGTTTCATTAAGTATTCATTTTGCTTGTCTGTTGTGTTGCCTTGGTTCGCCCCTCCGAAACACCTCACTGACGCTGTGAATGGCGATGTTTATGGAGAGCGGTGGAGAAAGACGTGCACACACATGTACGGGGCCTGAGCGTGAGCACGTGGCTCAGCCTCCGTGGAGCACGGCTGTGTCACATGCCTGAGTTCAGACACTCGTGACTAAACAGAAGAAATTGGTCCAACTTTCAAGTTAACTTCCTAGAGCTGGTTTGACGTGGATTCTCTGTCTCCTGGTTGCAGGCAGGACGTGATCACACCAGTGCAAACACGGAATCCACTAACTCCTAACAGTCTAGAACTGTGGGGGGGGGGGGGGGGGTTAGGTGTGTGAGAGAGAGTGTGTGTTCTCTCATGAGAGAAATGAGCTTCTGCTACTCAACACACTGGAGATAAACCTCACCTTGCTATGGCATCATAACCTGATCCTAAGCTACTAAGAACAACGTGGACATGCAGCAGCTGAGTCAACGCAGTATGTGCCCGGGCCCGTGAGCGTTCACCTGCCACATACCAGCATCTGACCAGCAGCTACCTGCACATTCAACGGTGACTATGGCATATGATACACTGTGCCAACTATGCTCCGTGCTGCTCAATAAGGATGTGGTCACCCGACGAAGACTCCTCACAGTGGCTCTCCATCATAACGACGTGTTTTACTGTGAACAGACATAAGTCCTATTGGAAATATTTTTTCACAGTAGCATGTCAAAAGAGATACATTTGATTCTGCTTCTGTAATTTCCCAGGAGACATTTGATACGTGCATTTCCCTCCTTAATACTCCCTTTGTGAAATTTTTATGGAAAGAAAAACAGAGAGAGAGAGAAAGAGAGAATGGACATGCCAGGGCCTCCAGCCACTACAGTTAAACTCCAGACACGTGCACCACCTTGTGTACATGTGCAATCTTGCATGCTGGCATCACCTTGTGCGTCTGGCTAATGTGGGATCTGGAGAGTCGAACATAGGTCCTCTTTGTGATATTTTAAAGTCATCTCTAGCTACTGGCTGCTCCCCTTGTATTCTTTGTCAATCAAAGTTCATTCTAGTTTATAAAACTTCTTAGGGTTACAGAGATGCCTCTTTGGTTAAAAGGCTTGCTTACAAAACCTGATGACCCAGGATCAATTCCCCAGGATCCATGTAAAGCCAGATGCACAACGTGGTGCATGCATCTGGAGTTTGTTTGCAATGACAAGAGGGCCTGGTGTGCCCATTCATTCATATTCTCTTTCTCTCTCTTCCCCCACCTCTCTCCTTGAAAATAAATAAATGAAAATATCTAAACTAGCTTTTGATGCATCTCTGATAGCACTGTATTTTATACATTCTCTCTCTGCCCAAATGTCTTAAATGGCCTAAGTCAACTGTCTCTATACCTACCTTTGCAACTTCACATCTTTAAATCCCTAAAACCTGCATTGGTTCTGCTTCATCTACTAAAATTTCACCTCAGAGGTAATGACTCAAGGCTGGGGAGATGGCTCGGTGGATCAGTCATGTGCGGCACACGTGTGAGTATGTGAGTTTGGACCCTCAGGCTCCAGGTAAAAAGCCAAAAGCTGAGGCCGACTTCTGAAGCCCCCGAGCTCCTTTGGCAAGATAGAAAGCGGTGACAGGAGGATTTTGCCGAAGATTATGTGCCACCTCACCTGGTACACAGAATAGTGGACAATGGAGATTCTGCCTCAAAGCAACGTGCAAGGAAGGACTGGCACCTGAGCGTCATCCTCTAATTCCATATGCATGCTCTGTGTAGCAGGCACATGTCTGTATGCATATGAACACCACACACCTGAAAACACACACACACACACACACACACACACACACAGATAACTACACTACATGCCTAAGACATGTGTTACTGTATGAGTAATTTATACATTTACACTGAGCCTCTCCCATGTATCATGAAATATACAGATTAAGATACAAAGCACAGTACTGGAAGATTGCCCACAGTTTGATAGTATTAGTCTGTTACAGACTCCCTTGGACTTCCTCTTGATTTCCATGGTAACACATCATTTTGCTTCTCATCCTATTGCCCTAATGATTGCATGCATTTACTGGGATGGTACTGACTTTCACTACTTCTTACAAGGTGTTTCCTCCACTGTTCAATGCCAGGTACTCCCTCTGTATGCTCTCTCCTTTTTTACTTTTATTTTTATTAAGAATATACTTTGTATGGATACATTATGTGTTAGTACCATCTTTTCCCTCCTCCCTGCGCCTATTCCACTTGAGACATCCCCCCCAGGTGGGGTTGCAGGTATTCCCCATGGGGTATGGGTCATGCCTTATGTGAGCAGCAGTCAGTTATTGGGGGGGGGGCATTAGCAGTGTTTCTGGATTTGATGCCCCAACCTGTGTCTCTTATAATCTTTCTGTGCCCTCTTCCACAAATTTCCCTGAGCCATGGTGGGTATGTTGTAAGTCACTTCAGTGGTGAGCTCTCCGGAGCCTCTGGATCTCTGCTTTGGTGGATGTTGAGAGTTCTCAGTGTCTGTCTTATTAACCCTGGGGTTCATTGTCAGGCTCACCATGGAAGCAGCACTCTTGCTTATCTCCCCACTTCCTCTGTGGTTTTGCCTGGGCTTTGGCTGAGGTGCAAAGGGTGGTTTATTTCCTTGGGGTTTGAGATAACATTACTAGCTTCAAAGATCATCATTTATGGGTCGGTGCTCATCCATCTCTGGAAATAAACTTCCACACAGACTTCGTTTTTCCAATTGCGTCTCCACTGACTTATGGTCTGTGCGATCCTAATATATCCAAAATTAAAATAAATTCATTTTCCTTATGCATACTTATACTTTGATGCCATATCTAATATGTTACCTTGGTATATTTCCCTGCCTACCCATAATTTGTTTTTGTCTTCCTTTTGGGCTTAGTGGATATTCTAGAAAATAATTGAACTAGGAGTTCCAATCCAAGGAGCATACTTCCTTAACTGCTTTCATTCAGTCCATTCAGGGTGATTTCTTCCACACAATGACGAGCATGTGGGAGAACAGATGAAAGAACATAGATAAGGAATTACAGAATATACCAAAAAAATGAACCTGACAGGAATTAATAGAAAAATGTAAGTTATACTTAAGAGATAGCTTAGATGAAGACCTAGGCTCATATCCCCAAAACCCTTGCAAAGCCAGAAACTGTTGCAGACATCTACAGGAGGAAGGGAGGAAGGGGCCAGAGAATTTCCTGGAAACTCACAGGCCAGCAGCCTGACAGATGCAGCAGTGAACTACAAGAATGAGAGACCCCGCCACAAACAAGGGAAGGGAGAAGACAAGATCGGACCCAAAATTATCCTCTGACCTCCACTGAGAAGCTGTGGTACTGGGCACACATGTGCCCTCCACACACATATAATTTAACTTTGAAAATATTCACAAATATTCAGGCATAGGTGAATATGTTTATATAATTCAACAACAAAATAACCTTCTTTTTGCCCTCCCCTTCTTACACTCATTAGGTTCAACTGATAACTTCAGGGTGACCCTTGAGCACCGCCAGCCCCAGAACCAAATCAAATCATTATTCTTAGTTCCTTTCATTTTTATGTTATTATAAAATAGGAATTTACATATTTCCTTTCCTAGCCTTGTCTATTGTTGATGTCAAAACAACTGTCTATGTTTCCCTTACTTTGGTTCTAGTGTTGATTGTTTTTATAGCTGTTTACATGGTTCAAAAAGAGTTATGACCTCTACTTCTGTCTTGTCTTATGCGTCACTTCTCACATATTATCTTATTTGATTCATTGCAAGGGTTCTTAGGTACCAAAAAGAAGGATATAAAAGGAAAGACTACCTGAGGGTCAAGTGTACTGGCCACCGAGGGAGCAAATCTCTGGCCATCCTGGAGGAAATGAGCTCTCTTACACTGCCAGGGCATTAGAAACTGCTGTCCAAAAAGTCCAAATTTCTCTGAAACACCTTCACCAGAAGTGAATCACTTACTGCATTTGCTTTTTCTCATTGTTCACTTCTGAACTGAAGTCTCACAGAGGATAACTGACTGGCATTACATCAGCTACATACATGACTAAGCCATGTCTTCATGGGAAACTGGGAAAGTGAGTTATCGTCTACCTTGGAGAGGAATTACTAAAGCAAAAATTAGTCTTAAACTACAAATGGTATTCAAACCTTTGGCAAATAAAAAGAGTGACCAAGTTCACTTCCTAAAATCCCTTCTCAACGTTTCTATCATTTCCAATATTTCTGCCATTTTACCAAATCCCATGGTTTCTACTATCAGTTGTATATGTGTATCTTTCTTTCTCCATGATTTCGCAGATTCAATGAATTAATGGCTACTTTCAAGTAATTCACTACTTTCCCAATATTTTGTTGATATTGAAGGACTCAAAGGAAATATAAGCCATAATTGTACTGAAACATTGTGTGCGTGTGTGTGTTTGTGTGCACGTACATGGATGTTGATATGTGTGGGACGTGTATGTGTGCATGTGCCGATGAATACATACGAGTGTAGAGACCAGAGGTTGGTGTCAGGCATCTTTCTCAAGTGCTCTCCACCTTCCTCTTTGATATAGGCTCTCACTGAACCTAGAGCCTACTGATTCTGACTATCTAGCCAGCAAGCTCCAAGCACCCTCCCATCTCTCCCTTCCCAGTACTGGGATTACAGGACTATACACCATACCTGACTCATATTTGGGAGCTGGGGATCCATCATGCTGGCGGCCCATGTACTTTACTGACCAGACATCTTCCAAGCCCCTTGAACTGAAAAAAAATATTGAAATTAACAGAAAATAAAAAGGTTTAGATGGTATAATTATTTTTATTGTGAGTTTTTTTATTTTATTTATTATTTATTTGCAAAAGAAAGAGAGAGAGGGGAGAGGAAGAGAGAGAAAATGGGCACACCAGGGCCTGCCTCTTGCTCCTGAAAATATAATCTAGGTGCACTCACCACTTTGTACATCTGGCTTTGTGTGGATACTGGGGAACTGAACCCAGGCCATTAGGCAAACACCTTTCACCACTGAGCCATCTCTCCAGCCCAAGAAAATTGATTTTTATCATAGCCTGACTGTGGAAGGAAAGTTCTATCATAGTGGAGCCAGAAGTCATGGAAAGATTTATAGATGAAGTTAATATTCACTTGGGATTTGTTGGAGCCAGAGATAAGGACCACACATATGAGTTTACCTATGCTTTCCTAAGAACTCACTAAAATGGTAAACAAATATAAGGAATGAACCTATAGCATGTCATGAACCAGTGGCCAAAATCATGCTGAAGGAACCTGGTATAGAATCTGAATAATCCACTGGCAGACAAGACAATATATAAAGTTACAGAAAACATCAAGCAAGTAGAAGAATACAAATTTATGCAGACATAACCACAGGCCAGAAAACAGAAGAACAGATGATAAACTCTCAATAACAAATATGGATAAGCAATCCCTCAAGGTCTAAACCTAAATAAATTGCTGATAGAAAACCCAAGCAACCATGTCTCTGGCCTTGGGAGTAGAATGACTATTATTTTCTAGAGAAGAAATGGAATGATCCAGAGAGGATCACCACCTTTAGATGCACAGGCCTTCTCTAGGACAAGTGTTAGTGATCCAATTAATAACTACAAAGTGTATCTCCCAGCCCATAGGCCACATACAGAAACATCCATTTCCCATTTAACATTTGAGATCTTAACTTTAAATATGGACATGCACATCAAACCAAAGGAAAATGTTTTAGAAGTGAGGGAGTTAAGAACCAATGAGAATAATCAATGTCAGAGACAGCAAACATTGCAAAAAAAAAAAATATTTTTTAACATTTGATTATTGTGCTATTTCCACAATACATCAACAAAGTACTCTTATAAAACAGATAATAAAACTCTTATAAAAGGGCTGGAGATATGGCTTAGCAGTTAAGGTCTACAAAGCCTAAGACCCCAGGTTTGATTCTCCAGAACCCACATAAGCCAGGTGCATATTGTGGCACATGCATCTGGAGTTCATTTGCAGTGGCTAGAGGCCCTGGCATGCCCATTCTCCTCTCTCTCTCTCCCTCTTCCTCTCTCTCCCTCTCTCTCTCTCTCTCCTCTCTCTCTCTCTCTCTCTCTCTCTCTCTCTCTCTCTCTCTCTCTCTCCCTCTAATAAATAAGTAAACAAAAATAAAGTATTATATATTTTAATTCTTATAAAAAACACATTAATGAAATAAAACTGGAAAAATTGGGACAGAAAATAACAAACATAGACATAAGCATCTCAAAAAATAAACAGAAAATAGATGGAAAGTTTGATAAAATTACATAAAGTATATGGGGGTTTTTTTTGCATGTAATGTAGGGTGTGTGTGTGTGCCTGTGCATGCATGGTGTAGGCACATGTGTGTGCCCCTACAGAACCCCATGAACTCACCACTTGCTCACTTGCAGTGGCCAAAGCAAAATGTTAGGTGTTCTGCTCCACCACTCTTCTGCCCCTTCCTGGTGCAGCTAGAGTCTCCCACTGACCTAGACCTGAGCAGCCTGTGTAACACAAAGCCCAGGCAAGCCGGCCTCTGGCCTGGGCCAGGTGTGGTGGGAGATGAAGGTTATTTCCTACTGAAGAAATGAACTTTTTTCACAAGCTGCCTTACCGAACCAAGGTAACAGGAGCACATGGCAGTATCAGTTCTCCTCAGCCCTTGCAAAGGAAGCACACTTAACTACATTCTCTGCATCTCCAGCCAAAAGATAAGCTTTAGTCACAGATATTCAACATTTGCAGTACAGAATAGAACAAATGGAGAACAGAAAATTACCAAATAAAACTAAATAAAATTTTTGAAATTTATGCAACAAGTCTCTAGGTCCCAACATCTCACTAATAAATAAATAAATAAATAAATAAATAAATAAATAAATAAACAAACATTAATGTATAAATGAAAATAGCCATACTAAAGGGAATAAGTGATTTTTAGAACGTTATGGAAGAAATTTAAATACTAAAATTTTCCTACATGTAGAAAAATCAATTTTCTGACTTTTGATTCAGAATGGCTCTTTTCAACAACACCGAGCAAGGAAAAGATGAAAATAGAGCAGAGCCTCAAATTTCTGAGGCAAAGCAATTTTCAACACTAATTTATGCAGAATTTAGCAATTAGAAATAAAATATCTAACTACAAAGATATTATCAAGCTTGAAAGAACACATAATTTTCCTTAAACATATACTTTCTTAAAAAAAAAAAAAAAAAAAACAGGCATTTTGGAATGTGCTCCAGAAACAGGAGAGCATAAACGATACAAAGTGAATCAAAAAAAGTGAACTATAAGAGGAGTAATTGCCTAAAACCAGGAATGCAGAAAGAGAAACTCAAAGATCGCTCTCTACCTTACAGCAGCAGCCTTGGCACTAACCAT
Organism: Jaculus jaculus; assembly: GCF_020740685.1. Classification (NCBI taxonomy): domain Eukaryota; kingdom Metazoa; phylum Chordata; class Mammalia; order Rodentia; family Dipodidae; genus Jaculus; species Jaculus jaculus. The sequence continues at coordinate 74,192,093 of NC_059115.1, read as the reverse complement.
TCTACGTGGAAGCACAATAAGGAAGGCTAGGTAATGAGAGCACCAGGGGAAAATAGCTTCACAATTAGAAGAAAGGGCTGGAGAGGTGGCTTAGCGGTTAAGGTGCTTGCCTGCCAAGCCTGAGGAGTCATGTTCAACGCTCCAGGTCCCACGTTGTCATGCATGCACACAAGGGGGCGCACACATCTGCAGTTCAATTGCAGTTGCTGGAGACCCTGGTGCACCAATTCTCTCTCTCTCTTTTTCTCTCTCTCATAAAAATAATTAGAAGGAAAAGCAGATTCCTGACTTCGTAAGGACTTGAAAAAATAAGTGTAGTATTATTAGCAAGAAGCTATGCCAGGAAAAGAAAAGACAAGTCCTTAATAAAATGTGTAGAAGACAGTGAAATGAGAATGGTACCTCACTTAAGAACAATAATAACTGATTTGATTAATATGTTTCTGTGTAGACAGGGTAGAGAAGGGAAATGAGAATATAAGAAGCAGCCAGGCGTGGTGGCGCACGCCTTTAATCCCAGCACTCAGGAGGCAGCCGTAAGGGGATCGCCGTGAGTTTGAGGCCAGCCTGGGACCACATAGGGAATTCCAGGTCAGCCTGAGCTAGAAAGACACCGTGCCTGGAAAAACCAAAAAGAAAAAGAAAAAGGAAGCAGCAGCTTAAATATCTGGGTGGCTAGTGTGCAAAGAGCAAATGATTTCTACCACTAAACAGGCACAAAATAATAGCACGGTTAAATGACTTTTAAGGGTTATAGATTGTTTCCTCTGAGAAAAAATATTGCAGAGTTAATGGAGAGGGAGGAGGAGATAAAGTTTCTCTTTCTTCTTTCTTTCTTTCTTTCTTTCTTTCTTTCTTTCTTTCTTTCTTTCTTCCTTTCCTTTGCATTGCAAAAAAATACACATTTGGGGTTATTTTTAACTTTATGTTCACATTTTACTAATGTATATAATGTATTTTGGCCATAATCCCCCATTCTCTTTTTCTGTCCCCACCTCCAACCCCCTTCCATGAGCCCCTTCTTCCCAACTTTTCTACTTCCATGTCTTGTGCGTGTGCATGAGCATGTGCGTGCATGTGCATGAGCATGTGCGTGTGTGCGTGTGCGTGCGTGCATGTGTCCCGCCGAGCTTAGTCACGGTGGTCCGCAGGGGCGTGCGTGGGCGAGGCTGTTTACCGGAGCTCATGCGACGGTCCGATGATCACACCACGGAAAGAAATGTCTCCTCCGCAGCAACCGGTGGGTGAAGACCAACTCTTCACGAGCCTGTGCGTGCCGCTTCCCGTCACAGCTGCGTTTCCAGGGAGAGGGTCGAGGGTGGGTGGCATCTGGCGAGACCGAAGAGGTGAGGGCAGCGCCAGGGGAGCCGGCAGAACTAGAAGGCGCAGGTCCTGTCTGCCTGCTGCAAAGCCAGGCAGGTGAGCGTCGGAGCGCAAAGCCAGGCTGGAAAGCAAGGCTGGCCTCGGCTCTCCAGCTGGGCACTTGCGGAGAGCCTCTGTAGACACCTGGGCAGCAGCAACGTTTCGGGAAGCTCGGATGGGACGGAGTGTCCACGATGCCGAAGAGGAAAAGGCGCACGGTGCAGTGTCTCCCCGCTCTAGCCCATCCCGTCCGGCCTATCTGCCAAACAAGGCCTCGCGGCCGCGGCACCCCGTCGTCAGTGAACTGGCAAGGTAACACAGTCATGCCAGCAGCCTCTGCATCCCAGGCAGTCAACGCTGGCTTCTCACTGCCATCACCTAGGAACTCTTTACAAATACACGATTTGGGCTAGAGACATGGCTTAACAGTTAAGCCGTTTGCCTGCAAGCCAAAGGATCCTGGTTCGATTCTCCAGGACCCACATAAGCCAGATGCACAAGGGAGCACATGCATCTGGAGTTTGTCTGCAGTGGCTGCAGGCCCTGGCATGCCTAATCTTTCTCTCCCTCTCTCTTTCTCAAGTAAATAAATAAAAAATATTTTATATATATATATGTATATATATATATATGTATATATATATATACATATATATATATATACATATATATATATACATATATATATGTATATATATATATGGGGGGGTGATTTGAGCCGGGCATGGTAGCACACACCTTTAATCCCAGCACTCGGGAGGCAGAGGTAGGAGGATCTCTGTGAGTTCAAGGCCACCCTGAGACTACATAGTGAATTCCAGGTCAGCCTGAGTTACAGTGAGACCCTACCTCGAAAACCAAATATAAAATATATATATATATGATTTCTTTAGCTTTACAGGCAAACACCTTAACTCTTAAGCCATCCCTCCAGCCAAAGGACACACGTTCAATTCCCCAGGACCCACGTCAGCCAGATGCACAAGGGGCACATGTGTCTGGAGTTTGTTTGCAGTGGCCGAAGGCCCTGGCGCACCCATTCTCTCTCTCTTTCTCTTTCTGTCTCTCTCTCCTCTTCTATCAAATAAATAAAAATAAAATATTTTATATATATATGTATATATATATATATACATATATATATATGTATATATATATACATATATATATATATGATTTCTGGGCATCATCACAAACCAGACTATGCAACAGCTCTGAAAATGCAGTCCTCAGACTGGTAGCATACTACGCCATCTAGGTGGAAGCTTGCTAGAAAATAAAGTTTTGGACCTCACTCCGTATTACTGAGTCAGTATGCGCCTTCCATGGGACTGTGCCACTTGCTGAACACTGAAAGCTCCTGGTGTGTGGGATCCCATTGAAACACAGGGCTTTGCACTCAGGCAACTTAATCATGCGCCTTTGCACAAGGCCGCAGCCATGCTCAGCTTTAGAGTCCTCATCTACAAAATAGAAAGAATTTATGAAAAGTGTTGAGTATTAAGTTCAGTACATACAAGCTCAACATGCTATTTCCAAATGTTATAATTTGAGCCTTAAAAAATATTTTAAGCTCTGTTTCCAGACAAGCCAAACTACTTACCTTTTCACACACCTGTGTCTGCATTGTATTAATGATCAATTAAATAGTCCCTTTCTCAAGAAACTCACAATTTAAAGGAGTACTGCCCACATTTACACACTAATAAAAATAGTAAAGTTTGGAACTCACATTTGCTTGGAACTCACATTTTAAATAAAATGTTATTGTCGTGCATTTAAGTATTCCCAAAATAGGTCAGAGAAAATTAACAGAAGTGGAATTGAAAGAAAGATCGACTATCAACAGGAGATTGTGTGACAAGTTTAGGACCAGTATTCTCCAAAACAGAACTGGGAGGCACACTCTCGTCACTCGCCAGGGCGTCTGTCATCCCGCAGTAACTTGACTTCCTTCTCTGTTTTCTCTACCGTCTGGTCTTAAGCTACCTTCACGTCTTTCCATGAGCAGTCTTCGCTCCCTTTGACAATATCACGGAGTTCCTTACACAGAGGACTGACCATCACGTGGACATTACAGCATTCTCTGTGGCCTCGCCTGCTCCTCTCCATGCTCTGTCTGTGGCTCTGCCTCCTCGTGCTCCCCAACTCAGTCTTCGCTCACATTAAGCTCTGAACCACAAACTCTATTGCTTTATAAACAAGAATGCCTCTTCTCATCTCCCACAAAATTCTCATTGCATTTCTGGTCAAAATTTAAACATCAGCTATCTAGTTTTTTAAATCATCTGTTATTCCCAAACCAAAATAGTGGATTTATACTAATATAAGCATTCTGAAGGTACATTATACCGTAACATAAGTCTGTGTTAACATAACTATCAGCATGCCTTCTACTACACATATGAAAAAGGGAAGAGAACAGATTTTGTTCATTTTTATGTCGCCACAGTGCCTGTCAATTATTAATTGAATTGACTTCTCTTGTTCAGAAATTTCTTATTATGCCACGAGCCTGTATCATCAAGTCTAATATCAGTCTTCCCATCTTTTCTACCTGCATAGTATCCACTCAATTTTCTTTCCTACTTGAACTCATTATACCAAGGAGACTTTAGTCAGCCTTTCTCAAGACTCATAATACCTTAAAATCCCCCGCAGAACTTTAGAGAAATTGTACCACTCAAGTCCTTGTAGCAAAGACTACCTATGATTGGTCAGATGAGGCACACATATCTGTATTTCATGAAAGCACTCTAGAAGGGCTGCAAAGATGGCACAGTGGTTAAAGGTACTTGCTTGCAAAACCTACTGGCTTGGGTTTGATTTCCTAGTACTCACATAAAGCCAGATGCACATGCAGCTGGAGTTCATTTGCAGTGACAAGCGATCCTGGTCTACCCGTACTCACTCTTTCTCTCTCCTTGCAAATAAATAATTCTAAAAAAATGAACAAGCCAGGCATGGTGGCGCATGCCTTTAATCCCAGCACTTGGGAGGCAGAAGTAGGAGGATCACCATGAGTTCGAGGCCACCCTGAGATTACATAATGAATTCCAGGTCAGCCTGGGCTACAGTGAGACCCTACCTCGAAAAACCAAAAAAAAAAAAGAACACACACTAGAAGATTTCAGTGTGCAACCAGTCTAGAGTAATGTTCTGTGTTTGCCTCACTTTTTCTTTTTTATTGAAGAAAACTCTTCATTAAAAATTCCAAGCCGGGCGTGGTGGCGCACGCCTTTAATCCCAGCACTCGGGAGGCAGAGGTAGGAGGATTGCCATAAGTTCAAGGCCACCCTGAGATGACAGAGTTAATTCCAGGTCAGCCTGGACCAGAGTGAGACCCTACCTTGAAACACCAAAAAAAAAAAAAAAAAAAAAAAAAAAATTCCAGATAACCCTTTCCTGCCACCCTCCCTCCCCCTTGAATAAGCCCCCACTTCTTGCTTGTTATTCTCTTTGTTGATGTCTTTCTCTTCTCATCCTACCTCCATCATTTACAAGAATGTGCTGCTGGGTCCAATATTAGGCAAGGATTATGCAGATAATGACAGCTCTATGAGGTCATCAAGATGACCGCTTTCTGTCTAGGAGACAGCATTCCAAAGCCCTCCTGTCCACCCTTTGGCCCTTACATTCTTTCTGCCACCTCTTCCACCACTGTCCCTGAGGCATAAGAGCATGTGATAGAGTTGTCTCATTAAGTGCTGAATACTCAACTTCTCAGCACTTTGATGAACTTTGAGACTCTCCAGCAGTCACTACCATCCAAAAAAAGAGGCTTCTCTAATAAAAAGTGAGAGCATGGCTGGAGAGATTGCTTAATGGTTAAGGTACTTGCCTGCAAAGCCTAAGGACACATCTTCAACTCTCCAGGTCCCACATAAGCCAGACACACAAAGTGATGCAAGTGCACAAGGCTGCACATGTGCACAGGGTGGTGCATGCATTCGGAGTTCAATTGCACTGGCTGGAGACCCTAGCATGCCAATCTCTCTCTCTCTCTCTCTCTCTCTCTCTCTCTCTCTCTCTCTCTCTCTCTCTCTGGTGGGCATGATATATCTATGTGGCAAGCAGTAATAACATCCCCTATAGGATTTGTGACTTCCCACCCATAGGCTTTTGACTAGGTTATCAGTATCAGGCATGGTGAGGCCTTAAAGAGAATTAGTGAGCAGTTGGTTACCCAATAACAGATATACCACTAATGCACTACCGAACAGATCTTGCCTGGGTGAGATTGCAGTTATATAACTTGTAGAGTCCACTGATGGTTGAAACCACAAACAAGTTTTCTCTCCAGCAGGCTGCATTGTACTTTCCAGCGCTTTGACTACAAGACAGCAGGGAGGAGGCTTCCAGCTCAATTCTAGCTTGATTGCCCGTGCCCAGCCATCAAAGCAGGTGGTGTCTTCAGCCATAAATCCTTGCCATCTAGTTCTGGTGGGCAGTCAACTCTGGCAACTGAAATTTTCTGTGTCAACCTATGCCTTTGGGGAACAGTATTTATACCCTCATAGAATGCTTCTGCCCAATCTCCCTCTCCCTCTCTCTCATTCTCATTAGTTTTTTTCAAAGTAAGGTCTCACTTTAGCCCAAACTAACCTAGAACTCACTTTGTAGTCCCAGGCTGGCCTTGAACTCACAGCTATCCTCCTAACTCTGCGTCCTGAGTGCCAGGATTAAAGGCATATGCCACTACATCTGGCTCATTTATACATTTTTAATTAGCTAACAAAGAAGTTGCTTTCCATATGCCTTATTCATAACCTCTTTGATTTTGGTTAATCCACTACACTTAGCACTCAAAAATTTTGTCGGTGCTTGTCCACCTGCATTGTTCTTTTGGATTACTGTTCTTTAAGATTGCAGGGTATATAATGTGATTCCCCTCCGATCTATAAAACAAAGGACTTGGGGTGATTTAGCTGCTGCCTTTACTAGACAACGACCCCATTGAGTGAAGAAGTAAGTGTCCAGAATGTTTTCACATGTCATCTTTTGGACTAGGGATAGGAGTAAGAGAAATGAGAAGGCCATATTTTATCAGTGACCACATGGGTAACCATGTCTGTTGTCTTAGGACAAAGACTGGTAACTGCTTTGCTGTCTTGGTTGTCCTTTCCTGATGTCCTTTCTTGATGTCCTTTCCTGATGGCCATGCATAAAACCATGAAAATATAACATCAAAAAAGATTCTCTAAAGTCTTCAGAAACACTACTGTCCTGCAAGTCTCTTCCAGTTGTAGAGACCATTGAAATTCCAATAACTCTCCAGAACAAAAATCTCAGAGAGGTGTTGTTGGTAAGTTTTCAGTTGTAAGAATAATTCTATTTATATTGAAACATAATTACTTGTTAGCTCAGTGTTCATATTTCATTTAATTTTTTATACCAAATTCTGCAAAATGATCAAAATGAAATATTGGAGGCTGTTATAAACAGAGATTTAGTTTTATTAGAAGTAGCCTGTTATTTATTAATGCATGATGTTAATAAAATGGGCATATTCTGGCAGAAAAAAAAAAAAACCTTGTGTTTTCTTGGTACCAGTTTGCTTATGTGGTCTTCCACTAATCTATTTCAGTAGGTGCCGCACACCTCCACATCTGTACAGTGTTCGCTTCTGTCTCTCTTCCTTCAGGGACCCGTCCACCACTGGGAGTATTCAATCTTTCCCAGTCTTATGTAGACAATACTTCACATGTTTCAGTGTTTAACTTTCTATTATGGATGCCTGGCTGCAGAAATATGATTTAAACTATATATGGCTTTGTTTCACTCACATTTAAGATAAATAAAATATAAAATTAAGGAAAGCTAAATGCATATATACACACTGACTATGTATTACCATAGCAGTATAAACCTCCCAAACCATGGAGTTAGGTAAATCTGGATCTGAAGCCCAGTTCTGACAATTGTGTGACTTTGGGCAAGTTACTTGACTTGTCTGAATTCCAGTTTTCTGATATACAAGAAGTGAGTAATGGCAGAGAGTAATGCCTCATGAAATTGTTGTGAAGATTATATGTAATAAGGAATGTGAAAGGCTTAACTAGCATCTGGCTCATATTAAGCAATCATTTTATAAGTACAATTATTTATTATTTCAGCAGGATTTTATACCTAACTCCTTTTAAATCAACTTTCTTGAGAAAAGTATCTACTTTTAAATCTTTTCTCAGAAGTAAAGATAAAAATTTCATTATACTTTATCACCTGAAATGATTATTGCACTATAATAAAACCTGTTATTAATATTTAGGATATGCATTACACAGAATGTTCTATGTGATCTCACTGGAAATATCATTGTATTACATGCAGTTGCCTACAATTTACAGATTTTTTTAAATTTAGTTATTAAGTAGTAGGAAATTCTGATTAAGAATTCACCAGAGGGGAGAAACCAAATTGAAGGGGAGTGAAGTGCATACCATGCGCCATTTAGCTGAATTAAACCCAGCTTCCATGGGATGGCATGGGGAAGGATTAGAATGCCACATTTCCAGTTACAACAAACATTGATTTGATTACCAACCTATCTACATCTCTGCATTTTCACACTCACCATGCATGACTTCAGAACATTTCGGTAATGAAACTCTACAGGAATAAAGCTTGCCTGGGTTTCTTTCTCTCCACCTGGTGTAATCTCCCTCAGCTCTCTAGCTGGCGCTCACTGCCCCCCCCCCACCGCCAACACACACACCAAATAACACTTCTGAGATATATAGAATAAAAGAAGCAAGAAGGGAATGAGAAAGGAAGTATAGGGGTAAGAGGAGAAGAGAGGTAGAAGGGGGAAATATCACAGATTGCAAATCACATGACTATAAAAATCAATGAAAATTCATAATAAGATAATACAGAAAAATGCTCAGATTTATTTACTTTGCTCTAAACTCTCCCATTCACAGTGTTTTATTGTTTTGTTATTTAGAAAATGCTAAGAGATTTCTACAACAGAAGTACTTCGCTATTTTATTAAAGATTATTTTAAAGTGCTCTGAGTGATTTATAGAAAAATCCATGCTCTCTTTTGCTCTTGTGTCTCAGTCCTGTTACAGGCTCGATAAGCTGTTATTGCTTCATATTATTGAGTAGTTGCAACTATGAACACAAACAGAAATATAACAGCTCCACCTTCTCATTTGTTCTTCACATTTCCCCAGCCTTCTCTCCGGTCTCCTGTGTACCTCCTCCTTGACTTTGGCCAATGTTTTTCCTTGTCCTGGGGACAATGTACCTTCACTATATTTTCAGATCAAAACACGAGTCTTCATCCTGAAGGATGTAAGTTTGTGCTGTAGTCATAAAAAAAAAAAAAAAAAAAAAAAAAACCTGCCAGGCGTGGTGGCTCACGCCTTTAATCCCAGTACTTGGGAGGCAGAGGTAGGAGGATTGCTATGAGTTTAAGGCCACCCCGAGACTACATAGTTAATTCCAGGTCAGCCTGGACCAGAGTGAGACCCTACCTCTAAAAAACAAAAAAAGAAAAAAGAAAACTTTGGGGCTAGAGGGACGGCTTAGTGGTTAAGGTGTTTGTCTGCAAATCCGAAGGACCCAGGTTCGATTCCCCAGGACCCACCTTAGCCAGATGCACAAGGGTCCCACATGTCTGAAGTCCCTGAAGCACCAATTCTCTCTCCCTCTCTCTCTCTCTATCTATCCATCTCTCTATATATCTCCTTCCCTCCCTCTTTCTCTGTCAAATAAATAAATAAAAATAAAATATTGAAAAAAAAGAAAACTTTGCTGTGATCATTTGAATCTTTACTGTTCAATTCATATATTTGTGCAACCAAGGAAACAAGATACAAAAGCAGTGCACAGCCCACCAACTATACTATTTTCCTCAAAGCACACACCAAGGTATTTGGTTTATGGACTAGGAACCTGTTATCAGATACTTTTAATTTTAAGAATCTGATTTTTGAATACAGAAGTCACAAATATTTAACTCTTCTTAGTTTCTTTGAGTTTCACTTAGGAAATTCAAGTCAGAAACAAAAGTAGCAGCATGTGCTGCTTCTGCCTAATAACTAGTATAGGCGTCAGAGTGACAAGGTACCGCACAAGGCGTCATCTGTTGGCGCTAAGCTGTGGGGTTAGGAAAACACCTCTCAAGGTAAACACACTTCAGAGGCTGCGGGGTTTTGAGAACAGTTAAACTACAGGTCCTGTGTGAGTTCACTTGCTTGTCTGACAGGCACAAAAACATGTCCAAGGTTATCTTTGCCTGGAAAGTTATGCCCAGCAGAGACCTTCACATTTAAAAAAAAAAAAGAAAAAGAAAAGAAAACTGTGAGTTTGAGACACTGAGGTGAGAATATTGCATATTGTTAATGAAGTACAGAATTTAGAGAAAGATAAGAGAGAAAAAATATGGTTTGTTTTTTTTTTTTCTGCTTGTTCAAGTTGTTATTGCTGGCACCTCCAAAGGCCAAACTACCTTAACTACAGGAGCCATTGAAATTGTTGTTCCATGTTGTGAATTGATACAGCAAAATAGAAGGGCCTCTTTAGTTAAAAGCTCATTTCACCGTCCAAGTAGTCCGAGCAGGCCCTCATTATTTGGGGGCACTGTTTTGATCTTTGAAAAGGAGTATGCGAAGGAGGGCTGTGGCAGGGCCCACTCTGCGGAGTGACCAGCAGTGACCACTTAATGCTCGTGAGAGCCGCGTTGGTGCCGGCACAGCACCACCTACTGGCCAGAAGTCAGGTTGAAACCAGGACGGCCAGAAATCGATTCCTCCACCTTCATGAGAAAAATGACTGCAGGCATGGTTCCACCGGCATAAGCACGACTGCTTCCAAACGCAGGAATTGGAAAGAAAACTATCATTGTGAAAGAAAAATAACCCTTTATGCTTTGAAAACCACCAAGGCAACTGTTACGCTTCTCTGTAAATTGGAATTGCTATTCAGCCTGCTCCTAAAAATTATGGTGCAATAGTTCATGAATGAGATCAAGCTTCTTTCCCCCACCCCCACCTCTCTCCCTCTCTCTCCCTCTCCCTCTCCCTCTCCCTCTCCCTCTCCCTCTCCCTCTCCCTCTCCTTCTCTCTCTCTCTCTATCACACACACACACACACACACACACACACACACACACACCCCTGAAGGAAACCATTCTGGAAAGTACTGAATGTATTGAAAGAATTTAAGAGGCATCATGTTTATTTTTACCACACATATGAAGTCTAGTCACCAAACAATGAATAATACAGCATGTAATATCATAGTCTGCCAGCTCGACCATTGTCTAATCATCTTAAAGAGACATTCGGGAGCAGTAAGGGCCACATTCCAAAAAAAAAAAAAAAAAAAAAAGTGCTACAGAGAGAATTACATATACCAAAATGAAAATACACCCAGATCACTACAAAATCTGAAGTCAATCAGAGTTTGAATTCATAAGTTCTTAGAAAAGCTATAGCTCCTGATTAATGAGACTCCTGGCAGTGCTGTGAAAGTAAAAAGAAGTGAGTGTGTCACCGGTCAATGAAGGAATGGGCTGAGATCATGACCGAGTGCCCTTCCACTTTCTCAGGAAAGGCGACATGACATCGTCATCCATGCGCAAGCAACCTCAGAAGGAGTTCCAGAGGTGAGTAAGATGATGCTTCTGGAGCCCTGGAAGGTCAGAGCAGGAGGAACCAACCAAGCAAGGAAAGCCTGGCCAGCCTTCAGAGCCATAGAGATCTGTTGCTCACACAGGGGGCGGGCGGGGTGGATTTCACTTGCAAGATCAATTATAAATGGAGCATCTGCTATTCTTTCTTCTAAGTTCACCATTTCAGTTAAATTGACATTTTAGTTATTTAGTTAGCATAGATACATCTATAATCCCTAAAATAAAATCCGTGTGTCCTGTTTGGTATAAAGCTACTGGGATTCACAGGATTCAGTAGGAACGTGGGAAAATTTTGTAGTCCTCATAAGAAAATTCATTTGGCATTTCAGTGCTGAGCCATCTCATACTAAACCCTCTTTTTGAGTTCTGAGAATCCCAAGCTTTCCTTTGTTCTTGTTCTTTTTTATTTGTTTGGTTTTTAGGTTTTAGGTTTTGTTTTGTTTTGTTTTTACCTGCCCTGATATCTCAAGTGGTTCCAGCAAAGTAAAAGCTTACAGTAATCTGAGACCATGATGAACCTACTTGACTGGTGTAATTATTTCCTTCCAGTCATCAGATTGATGTTAGCACAATGCAGGCATCCCAAAAGGCAAAAGATAATGAGTACTCCTCAGTGCTGGAGACCAGCAGCCTGGACATTCTCCACCAAAATGCTATTTGTAACAGGACTTCTAGAGAAAGGAGTAGAGAAAACAGCATTCAACCCACCTAGTTTCCATGTAAGTTACCACAACAACCAAAGTAATGTATCTAAACATAATAAATACAACTGCTTAGGGGCTGGAGAGATTTCTTAGTGGTTAAGGCACTTGCCTTCAAAGCCAAAGGACCTAGGTTCAATTCTCCAGTACCCATGAAAGCCAGATGCACAAGGGGGCACATGCATCTGGAGTTTGCCTCAGCCAGAGGCCCTTGTATGACCATTCTCTCTCCCAACCTGCCTGTTTCTCTCCCCACTCTTCTCTCTCTCTCTCTCTCTCTCTCTCTCTCTCTCTCTCTCTCTCTCTGTCTCTCAAATAAGTAAATAAATAAAAATATTTATAAATATAAGTGTTTAAATATTTGGCATTGCAGAAGATGAAATAATTCCCAGCCTCTATTAATCTGAAATCTTTCTTCCTTTCACTGCTCACTGGACATCACATAGTGGAATGTCCCTTCCTGATCCCGATGTCTTGGTCTGAAAACCTACCCAGTTATTTCTCACAGAAGAGAGTACAGTTTTGTTAACATCTGTGATTTTCTTTTTAAAAGCCTTTTATTTTTAAGTTCCTATGAAACCATCTTGATCTTCCTACCAGGGAATTGGAGCATGTGCCATTTGCTTGCTGCCTGAATCTCTTTTTCTTTATTTGTACTTCAGAATATTGATTTATATTTGGCCTATTCGAATTGCTCTATGCTTTCAAACACTGGCTATAATAGCTAGAGGAAACACTCTACTGAAGCTAAAATGATCACCCAAGAGAACTTATTGGGGAAACACATAGACCAAAATTAGCCCTTGGCTCTGAATGTACAGTTCCTATTGAAACCAGTGGAAGCTGAACTCTTAGGATTTGAAGACACATTTTCCTTTACATTGAGTATAAAGGCTTTTTGAAAGGGTATGCTTATTTCAGTTTCTGTTAAAGACGCTGAATTAGCTCTTTGTCACTTTATAAAAAGAGAGGCAGCATTGCTTCTCCAATTTGTCTTCCAAGGGGCCTTTTGATATCTAACAAAATTGCATAGACACTCTTTTCATTGTTTCTCTACACTGATTGTTTAAATTACAAAGGGCCAGGCACCATACCAAGAGCTCTGGGTCTTGTATAGCCCTACAATATTTTACCATAACATTTCCTAATTCTTCACAATCAAAATAACAATAAAACCAGAATGATGTTTAGAGTCAACACGGGAAAAGGAAAAAAATGGTACTAGAAAGCTAGCAGTGTAACTCTGATGACAGGAAACACTGGAAGTCCTGACCTCACTCTGTTCCTACTCCAGTCTTCCCTGGATCCAGAACACTCTCTCACCATACAATGGATAGACAGCACCATGCAGAAAGATCAGAATTCAGCGATTTCACTGCCTTGCTAAAAGCTACAGCTCATATAAAAGTGTTGACCACAGAAATCCGTTGCACCAACACAAAGGAGTCTTCTAGCAGAATGCTCAACAGGAGAGTACTTTGTGGGACTGACTCATCTTCATGAAAACATACCTTAAGAAAGTCGTCGATTTAGTCAGTAGAGCCTTGCCCTGCTTTCTCTACCGTGCAAGAAAAAGCACGTACTGTACCCCTTGAAACAAGGAAAGCCAAGTCCACGCCTCACTTATGTGTATAGTCTTTGTTTCTGACATCCATTCCTTCACAGAAGCAACTGACTTGTGTTTAATTTGAATGAACAGGTATTTCAGGAAACTTTTCTCTTGGAGAGATGCAAACACATGTCTTCACCCCAAATAGGGCTCAGATGGTAGACCAAAGTATGATTGCACCAATACCAATTCAGTGAACCGATGAGCTTATTGGGGTTACTTGTAGAAGATGGAGAGGTGCAAATTATAGGGTTGTGAAACTCCCAGAGTAGTTGCTTTGACAGGGTTTCCTTTGTCAAGATGAGTCCCTGGATGCTACCGCAAGCCTGAGGATGGGGCTTACCTACAGAGCATGGCTACTCTAGAGCAGCCATGCCGTGGAGAAGTCTCATCCCACCCAGATAAGGACTTGATGCGCTCTCTTCCAGAAGCTCCTTCTTCCTGTCTGTGAGTATGAGACCACAGAGCAGCACTTCAGTGGGCCTCATTATGTGGGCATTACTGCCCCTCATGCTCCTCCCTCAGCCTCAGGTGAAGGCTTACTGACAGAACATCAGCCCCCAGAGAAATGACCTATGTAGAGCTCACTGTTCCTTGATCTTTTATCCTTTATATCCGCTTGACATCACCAGACCTTGTGCAGTTATCGCACATAGCTGGCTCAGGGGTGTTTAAGATCTCAGGTGACATTCTGATGACCCTTCCCATTCCTTCTGTCGTGAGTTGACCCAGATGTTGTTGATAAAAACTAGCACAGTTGCTGGGCATGGTGGCACACACCTTTAATACCAGCATTTGGGGGGGGGTAGAGGTGGGAGGATCACCATGAGTTCAAGGCCAGCCTGAGACTACATAATGAATTCCAGGTCAGCCTGAGCTAGAGAAAAACCCTATCTCAAAAAATCAAACAATAATAATAATAATAATAATAATATCAAAAAAAACAGTTAAAAACTAGCAAAGTTGTTTATTGCTTTCAATGCAGAGGAATTTTGTCATACAACAATATGTAATGAGAGATGTTGGATGCTACAATGTGTACCTTATAGGTTCCTGAAAAGCACACCTTGAAAGATTCAATCCAGTTCTCTACTTATAAAGTAAGACCACACTAAAACAAGAAACATTAAATAATAATATGAGGAACATAGGAATGGGAAGCTGGCCTAGACTAAGATTCAGAGATGGTTTCCGGGAAGCCTAGGGTCTTGAATCTAAAAACTATAAGACAGTAAGAATGGAAATAGAAATCTGTATCATATGTTAGTTGGGCTGTGGAGAAGGGGTAGACCAGAGAGGCTAACAGGGACTAGCCTACCTGGAAAATCAGCATGTCAGGAAGGTCCAGTTCGTCCTGTGGGCAATAAGGTACTGTTGAAGGGCACTGGGCTAAAGATGGCAGATCAAATACATTTTAGTTAAATCGCTCTGCCTACTTAATGAAGGATAAAAAATCAAGGCTGAAAATGATCAAGAAGGTATTGGGGTGATGGATTAATTCAAATAAGACTAAAAGGAAGACAAACACAAAGGAGATAGTAGGAGAGAAAATATTAGAAAAATAAAATCAACAGGATTGGGAGACTAAATATATAATTACATGGGACAGGATAATCAGAGTGGTCAAGATGAAAAAGAAATTTATATGTTTGAGTCAGAGGCTTAAGATGTAGCTAACTAGTGGTCACCATCAAATGACAGAATACAAGACAGAAAAGATCTTGCGGAAAGAAAAGTGGATGAGAGTGTCATGTTATCAATTCCACTAGACTAAAACATCTTGAGAGAGGATCGTATGTTATGGATATACTGATTAAGCAGTCACCATGGTGTGTCATCCTGAAAGCCACTTGATTTTGTGTCTGATTGTTCCTTCCAGTTCACTCAGTGGGCAAAAGATGCTTCTTCTCTGTAAAAACTCAGAAATGTTATGAATTTCCTACTTGTTTCTGGTAACAGAAATAATAGCAATCCTTTTAAGTAACAAATGCCTTAATCACAAATACACTTTCATTCCTATTTTGTGATAATTACATGTTCAAGGAAGTCAAAGAGGTCTCCTGTACTGTGTTCGTTACCTTTTTCACTGGTGGGACAACATATCTGACAAAAATCAGTTTAAGGTAGTTTTTTCGGCTTAAAGTTCCAAGTTATGATCCACAATGGCAGGGAAGACATGGTGGAAGGAGTTTGGGATGACTGGTCACATTCAGTCTACAGTGAGGACACAGAGTGTGGTGAATGCGGTGGTCATCCAGATCTCTCCTTTTCATGCAGCCCAGGACCCCAGCCCACGGAGGGGCTGAGGTGGGCTTTTCTCCCTCAATTAACCTAATCAAGATAATCTCTCACAGGAATACTCAGAGGCTTACTTAATGTAAATAAAATAAATAAATCTAAATCTCTCACAGGTGATTCAAGATCCTGTCACGTAGAGAATGACCACCCCTTGTCAACTTGACACCCAAGCATATCACATTTAAGGGTATGTTGTTGTTGTTGTTGTTTTGATTTTTGTTGTTGTTGTTGTTGTTGTTGCTAGGGACTACATTCTTCCCATTCATGGGATTTTTAGCTAGGTTTTAGTACCAGGCATGGATTTTTCCTGTGGTTACTGGGTATCCTTCATGCCACTATTGTACGAGAGGGCACATCTGGTTAGGGAATATTTTCATACAGGGTCTGTCATAAAACAAAAGCATTTAATTTTAATGAAATTGATTTTGGGGATCATGGTTGTGTTGTCACTTTGAAGAGTTTTTAATGAAAAGCAACATCCCAAAAATTTTAAAGTATGTTCTTCCTCCTATTCCATATCATTTTCAATTCTAAATACTGTAATTATATTTGGTATCCGCTGAAATTTTTTCTCTCACTTAATTCTTGTTTCCAAAAACTACATAAATTATAAAAGTATCTTTGCCTTCTAACATAAATTTTAGAGGAAACTTACTTCAAAAAAAGATCTCATAAGGATTTTGATAAGAATTTCATGAAAGTTTATAGCAGTTTTTGGAAAACTGACACTTTGCTACATTGATTCTTCCAGTCCATGAGCACAACACATCTGTTCATGTGTTTCGATTCACTTTGATTTCCTTCATCAATGTTCTGTTCCTCATCATACAAAAACACGCAGTATGTTTTATTACATTTACGAAGTATTTATTTGTAAAAGCTGATCATGATCCAGTGAGTTTAATTAGGGTCCAGTGGGAGTGGGACAAAAGAAGGTAATAGGAAGCAAACATGATCAAAATGCACTACATACATGTATGAGAGTGCCAACTGAAAGATTTTAAAGTCCACTTTAAAACAGACCATCCATGGAATCATACTCTTTTTTTTCTTTTTAATTTTTTATTTATTTATTTGAGAGCGACAGACACAGAGAGAAAGACAGATAGAGGGAGAGAGAGAGAATGGGCGCGCCAGGGCTTCCAGCCTCTGCAAACGAACTCCAGACGTGTGCGCCCCCTTGTGCATCTGGCTAACGTGGGACCTGGGGAACCGAGCCTCGAACCGGGGTCCTTAGGCTTCACAGGCAAGTGCTTAACCGTTAAGCCATCTCCCCAGCCCTGGAATCATACTCTTAATTTCAGTTTTTAGATACTCATTCATAGTATCTAGAAATTTGACTGAGTTTTGTAAGCTGGATTTCTTATTTCCTAACCACAACCCTGTCAAGCACACTTTAGATCTTGAAGCTATTTCAGCAGATTCCATGGAATTATTTTATATGACCTTTGTAATCAGAAGTGAAGCAAACATTTTCCTAGTGAATTTAGTCAGAATCGTCTTAAGATTCTGTCTAGTTAATCTATGTCTTTTCTGGTCTTTTGGGGACCTACTGGCATTTCTGTGTTATCGGTTCCTCTAGTGCCTCTGGGATGTGTATAGAAAGAAAAAAAAAAGACCTGGGAATTCACCACCATGTCCTTCTCCAAGTTCCAAGTTCCCCAGCTTGTATGCCCTCTCAAATACTGAGTCTCCCTCTGTTTGATAGCTTGATCTTTTGGGACGGGATTTTACCGTGCATCCCATCCTGACCTGGAACTCACTATGAGGCCCACGCTGGCCTCAAACTGGACAAACTTCATGAGTACTGGCTTTTTGTGATTTTTTTTTTTTTCCCTGTGTCTAATGCCAAGAGACTTACTTGGTGAAATGAATGCAAATATTTCCATCCCACTTTTCTGAAGCAGGAGCCCTTCAAGCCCTACATGTTTTCATGTCCTAAACTCTTCCTGCCCTTCGTTTCCCCGTGGATAGCGTGGGAGGGGATGGTGGGAAGCCACTTTCTCACGTGAATGCCTTTGACAGGTTCTCTAGGTCGCTCCACCCAGGTCTCCCAGATTGTCACTCACAAGACACAGGAAGCAGCCGTCCTTTCAGCGGACACTGCCTCTGCTGCATGCGACAGGTGGCATGCTTTGCAGGCACTTACTAGAAGAGCTTCCCTGCGGGAAAATCCCGAGTTAGAAAACACCAGCCAGCATCCCCACGTTAAGTCTGTTGTAGTTACCTTCGTGCTGTTGGGATAAAGCTCCTAAGCAGAAGCAGCTTATGGGAGGAAGTATTCACTTTGGCTCACAGTCTCCAGGCAAAGCTTCAAGGTGGCAGCAGAAAGATGGTACAGCAGACACTGGACGTCACCTTCTTGCCAGCAGCAGGTGGACAGCAGCAGCAAAAGAGTCAGCCAGACTCCAACAACGGGGAGCTAGATATGACACCCCTAAGCCCACCGCCAATAACACACCTCCTCCAGCAAGGCCCCCCCCTCCCAAATTGGCATCAGCTGGGAACCAAGCACTCAAAACACATGAGTTTATGGGGACATCTGATTTAAGCCATCACAGAGTTGCTTATCTGAGTTAAGCTTATTTGGCCACAGTTACTATGTCAAGAGATCCCTCTGTTTGCACTCTATTTTGCTGATAAAATATTCTTTGAGGGGCTGGAGAAATGGCTTAACAGTTAAAGAGCCTGACTGCAAAGCCAACGGACTACAGTTCAATTCCCCAGGACCCATGTAAACCAGATGCACAAGATGGCGCATGCATCTGGAATTTGTTTGTAGCAGCTGGAGGCCCTAGTGTGCCCCTCCCTCCCAAATAAATAAATATTTTAAAAATATATTCTTTGAATTTTTTGCATGTGAAGAAGGCCCAGGGTCCACTTCAACTTCAAGAAATCATAAGGCATGTCCCCATCCTTGATGGGGAGGAAGAGGAGGAAGGAACCAGAATTTAGCTTTCACAAAGGTTTCCTACCCACCAAATTCTATTTTTCAACCCTCCATCTTCTTTTTTAAAAAAGAAATTAGCATACAAATATTTAGTTTTACTATATTCTTTTTCAGGGAAATTTTGTCTTTTGTTTCCCTTCCCTCCTCTTTAGCCCTCCCCATCTCCTCTCGTGCCCCCGTACCTCACCTCCTTCCACTTCCCTACTATGTGTTTCCTTTTGTCCCCTCCCCCACACCTCTCAGCACCTCTTGTTCCTTTACCATGATCTCCTGTCTTGTTTTGTAGTCTATATTTACTCTTGTCCACCTTTAGTAATATACAGACAAGCACTAAAATTTAGGATCTCCGTATGAAAGGGAACATGTGATTTTCATCTTTCTGGAACTCAGTAAATTCATTTAACATAATCTTTTCCAGGTTCACCCATTTTGTTGCATATTTTATTTTTCTTCATACCTAAATAAAAGTCCATTGTGCATATGTACCACATTTTCACTATACATTTATCAATTGATGGACATCTAGCTTAATTCTATTTTCTAGCTATTATAAATAGAGTATCAATGGATATGGATGTGCAAATATCTCTGTGGTAGGAAATTGGATGCTATGCACATAGAATATGCCCAGGAGTGGTATAGCTGGATTATATGTTAGTTAGATTTGGGGGTTCATGAGAAAGTTCCACACTAATTTCTATAGTTGCTGCACCATTTTACAGTCCCCTCAATAGTGTGTAAGAGTTCCTCTTTACGCACAATGTTGACAGCATTTGCCCTCACCGGATTTCTTGATGATAGACATTCTGACAGAGGTGAGATCAAATACAAATACTTCTAATTTGCATTTCCCTGGTGGCTAAAGATGCTGCACATTTTTTTTTTGAAATATCTGTTGACCATTTGTGTTTCATCTTTCAAGAACTATCTGCTCATTTCATCTGCCCATTTGTTGATTGTCAGTTTGGGGTGTTTGTTGGGGGTGTTAGAATGTGCATGTTTATATACTCTATATATAAACCTCCTGTCAAAGGAAGAGCTGGAAAAAATTGTCTCCTGTTCTGTGGGCATTCTGTTTGCTCTGCTGCTTGTCTCTTGTGTTTCATGGGCTGTTGCAACACATCACCTTAGTAGATTTTCAAAATAGGCACAAAGCTCAGGCATCCTGAAGCCAGTTCTCTCTAGTTTTCATAAAAATACCCATAATCATGTAGTTCCTAAATCAAAATTTCCAATGGATATCATGTTACATAGTTAAGAGTGAGGGCAAATCCAGCTGGACCAATATGGTATAATTATTTCATCTTACTTAGCACTCCCCTCAATTGATAAGGACAAAATTAGAGGCTCTTAGAAAGAAGCCTCATTTCTTTTTTTATCCACTCTAAAATATCCACGCACAGGATACACATAGTAGGCACTCATATCGTGAATTGTTGAATTGAGTTACATGAAAGCACCAAAGCTCAAGCAGCACATAATGAATTGCCGGCATACAGTAATCATATGTCATTGAAATTGGTGATAGTTTGCTTATTATCTCCAATGGGTCTCTGAAAAATGCTTCTTTCCACTAAAGATTTTATGCTCAGCATTTGCATTTTAGTAAAATCTTCACATCATTAATGTAACTTTTCATTACAGATAAATTGAATATTCATGTATTGCTCAAATCACTGTTATTCTAGCCTGTTGATTTTCTACCCTCCTCTGCACCACAGTTAACCCATCATTTACATGAAAATTTCATTACAAGTTCTCAACTTATATTCTATTTTTTAGTCCATTTTTATATGAATAATAAACTTGGTAAAAATTGCATCAAGTGTTTGTGAGAAAGTAAGTACACAAAAGTCAGGCTCAGGGGCTGGAGAGATTGCTCAGTGGTTATAAACACCTGATTAAAAACCCTGATGGCCCAGGTTCAATTCCCAAGTACCCACATAAAGCGAGATACACAAAGTGGAACATGCGTCTGGAGACCTTTTACAGTGACCAGAAGCCCTGGCATACCCTTACGTACCCTTTGCTGCCTCTTTCTCTCCCTCTCTCTCTCTCTCCCTCTCTCTCTCTCTCTCTCTCTCTCTCTCTCTCTCTCTCTCTCTCTCTCATTCTGTCTCAAGTAAATAAATAAAATATTTTTTTAATCAGGCACATAAGTCAAAATCTTATAGTTGTTCCACACATGCAGAGTCTTAGTGGTCTTCCTATTCTTGCTGTATATTCCCAGTAATGTATAAAATTTTTCTATTACTGCTGAGCATGGTGGCACACACCTTAATCCCAGCGCTTGAGAGGCAGAGGTAAGAGGATCACTATGAGTTCAAAGCCAGACTGAGACTACGTAGTGAATTCCACATCAACCTAGACCAGAGTGAAACCCTACCTCAAAATAAAAATTTTCTTCTTTTAAGAATTCCTCTAATGTTTGCCTATCACACTAATAAAGGACATTAGAATCAAAACAAATTAGAGTGGAACCTTTCTGAATATGGACAGGGCAAACAGATATGATGTCATGCAAAAAAAATTTACTCTTCAAGCTGATAAACCGACTTGCATTTTAATTTTCTATTCAATTTTTTTTATTTTATTTATTGAGGGGTGGGGAGAGAGAGAATGGGCATTTCGGGACCTCTCACCACTACAAACACCACACACATGTGCCACCATGTGCATCTGGCTTACATGGGTTCTGAGGAATCAGACCTGGGTCCTTGGGCTTCACAGGCCAATGTGTTAACTGCTAAGCCATCTCTCCAGCCCTGTTTGACTATTCTGTAGTAAGTAAACCAACCACTGTGCTTTATCACTGTTTGTAGAAGTAATGAAGTCTTTGTAATATGAGATTTCATGACAGTTCCATAATAATAATAAAGTTCACTGAGTATAGGAAATGACTGCTGACATAGGCTTGAAAATTACTGGATTTTCAGACTAGTGAGATGAATGAGTTAAGTTTGACTATATCAAAAACATTTTTCATAATAATTTGTATGCTAAATAGTTTATAATGATTTTGGCCAGGAGCAAAAGAAGCAACTATTAATTCATATTGATAACCCAGAGCTAGCCTGTCCTTTGCCAGGCAACTTATGGCAACAAGCCAAATTACTGTTGATGTTTAATACTAATTGGGTTCTCTTGCCCTGTGGTTCCCTATGTAACTCTCTGATAGTAAATCAACCATTAAGTGGCTAAATGTAGCCTGAAATAGAATGAGTGCAACCAGGGAGTGATGCAAAAGGATAACTGGATTAACTGGATCTCATAAACACCCTACTTGTCTGTCTGCTTACCTTCTAGGAGCTTTCATTCTGAATCTTAGCATCCATCTCTGACAGCAAGTATTTTAACATGAACACCTCCAAATTAATATTAATTATACATCATCACTATACCCTCTGATAGCATCATAGAAAAACAAAACCATACAATTCAGTGCTATTTGCACTTTAATCAAGCCTGTACAAAATCCCCAAAATATGATGAGGCTTGGGGCTGGAGAGATGGTTTAGTAGTTAAGGCATTTGCCAAAGGAGCCAGGTTTGACTCCCCAGGTCCCACAGAAGCCAGGTACACAAGGTAGTGCATGCATCTGCAGTTAATTTGCAGCAGCTGAAGGCCCTGACACACCCATTTTCTCTATCTCATAAGTTAAATATCAAAACATTTTATTTATTTATTTATTTATTTATTTGAGAGCGACAGACACAGAGAGAAAGACAGGTAGGGGGAGAGAGAGAGAATGGGCGCTCCAGGGCTTCCAGCCTCTGCAAACGAACTCCAGACGTGTGTGCCCCCTTGTGCATCTGGCTAACATGGGACCTGAGGAACCGAGCCTCGAACCAGGGTCCTTAGGCTTCACAGGCAAGCACTTAACCACTACGCCATCTCTCCAGCCCTAAAACATTTTTTTTTTAAATATGATGAGGTGCCAGGCGTGGTGGCTCACGCCTTTAATCCCAGCACTTGGGAGGCAGAGCTAGGAGGATTGCTGGAAGTTCAAGGCCATCCTGAGACTACATAGTGAAGTCCATGTCAGCCTGAGCTAGAGGAGACCCTACCTCAGAAAACCAAAAAAAAATAAAAATAAATAAATATATATATATATATATATATGATGAGGGTTGGAGAGATTGCTTAGTGGTTAAGGCACTTGCCTGTGAAGCCTAAGAACTCATATTTGATCTCTCTCCAGATCTCACGTAAACCAGACACACAGGTGAGGCAAGTGCGAGGTTGCACATAACCACTAGGTGGTGTAAGCATTTGGAGTTGGACTGCAGTGGCTGAGGCCCTGGCATGCCAATTCCCTCTCTCTCTCTCTCTTTCTCTCTTTCTCTCTCTAAAAATATAAAATTAAAAATTAAAAGTACCAGGTAGATGTGGTGGTGCATGCCTTTAATCCAAGCACTGGGGAGGCTGAGGTAGGAGGATCACCAGGAGTTTAAAACCACCATGAGACTGTGTAGTCAATTCCAGGTCAACCTAGGCTAGATCAAGACTCTCCCTGGAAAAAAAGAAAAAGGATGATGAGGCTCAAGTTACATGCTGTAGAGCTCCTAGAAGGTGCATGCTCCTCGATGGTACATGCTGCAAACAAGACCCTCTCTAGAGGCATCAATGTGCACCTTCTTTACTTTTGTTCGCCAATGCTCCCTTGTACTCAGAAGCAGCTGGCTAGCAACCTCTTGTCACTTATCCCTGTATCCCATGCCCTAAGTGCCTTGGAAGATTTTGTAGTCCCTGAATCCCTTGTTTCCCACACACTCTATACTTCATGGATCCCCCATTCAACTTTGGACTACGCATGCATGCGTGCGAGCGTGCATGTGTTTCTTCTGAGAGACATGATGGAAAGCTGATGTCAAGGATCATCTTTAAAGTCAAGTGGCTAAGATTTAATCAAGCTTTTAAAATGCCAAAGGAGATCCTGTGAGTTATGATGCAAAAGGGTCTTTGTCTCTTCCCTCTCTTTGGGTTGCATTGTCCAAGGCCTCCCATTCTTGTCCTCAGGTTCAGTCGGAACCTGGGTTGCAGAAGGATATAAGCAAGAATTCAGAAAGGAGGCAAGAGTCAAGATACACTCTATCATCTCACAATGCAGGTCAGGGAACATGCAATCCCTACTGTCGTATGTCTGGAAAAGGTGTGAGTCTTCAGTTGACCAAAACTATCTAAGCATGTTGCAGACAAGAAAATTAAGTTCTTGTGTGGAGGTGAGACACCTGAGAGTATTAGAGAGTATTTCTCACCAAGCCCTAGACAGAGAACAGCAATCTGAAATAAAACCAAAGGGTTAATGAAATAGCCAAGCAACCTGCCAGGATCTTGCCAAA
The DNA here is from genome assembly GCF_020740685.1 of Jaculus jaculus. Taxonomy (NCBI): domain Eukaryota; kingdom Metazoa; phylum Chordata; class Mammalia; order Rodentia; family Dipodidae; genus Jaculus; species Jaculus jaculus. The sequence continues at coordinate 74,168,188 of NC_059115.1, read as the reverse complement.
GGTAAAAGCAAAACTTATTGCCAATAACGGAAAAATGACCCAATGTAAACTTCAAATTACAGCTCCAAGACAAGACAATCTCAGAATATGTAACAATCTTAGCTGTAAAGTGATGGGTTAATAATCTACACTTTAAAAGGGGGAAAAAAAAGTAAGAGGCCAAAATAACAGTGATTTGAGCAAAGCATGAATATTCAATTCCGCCTATGATGAGAAGTTACATTAATGATGTGAGGATTTAACTGACAAGCAAATGCTGAAAATGAAATCCTTAATGGAAAGAGAAATATTTTCAGAAACCTATTGCAGATAATAAGTAAATTATTACCAACTTCAATAAAATATGATGATGAACACACGAACCTTTAATGTCTAACATGAGGCGTTAGTGAACAATGGAGATTTTGGGGAGATGAACACCTTTTCATGTTGCTTCCTTTATTTTTAAGGTGTCCACCTCTCCATGTGGTTTCTTTCAGCTACTAATAAAAGAAAAGCTGTTAGAGGATTTCAAAGCCATTCTTTATTCTTAAAAGAATGAGGAAAAGTAGAAGCATCCTTTCCTTCCCCACGAGCAAATGCAGGTTTTAGAAATAATTGATTATTTTTTTCCTTGGACTTGTCAATAAATGTATATTTATAACTGTGGAATTAATTATGACAATAAGCAAGACTTGTGCATTCATCCCATCATATTAGGCATAAATAAAATGTATTTTAATGTAAAATGTCCAATTGTGTTCAGTTAGTAGACATTACTTTGCTGTTCTCAGGGGAAAAGAAGAAAAAAAGAAAGAAAGAAAGAGGCTTCCTAAGGCTTCTTGTTTACAGTATTATTGCACATGGCAAAATTTATTTGGACCCCACAGTGAGCCAACCTTGGATGGAATGCTCAGGTAGAGGACTTCTGTCTACCAATTAGCAGTGAGATCTGAGGAATGGGATAGTTCTTTTTCTTCCAGATCAGCTGTTGTATCAGTCTTTCCTATGGGGATAGAAAACAATTTAACCCATCAGGGTGAAACTCCAAAGAACCTGACTGAGGTAGAAGACAAAGGAAATCTGAAACTGAAGAGACTCTAATTCCCAATATCTGCAACTAAAGTAAGGTAGTAGGAAATAATTTTTCAAAGAGAGGTAATCATGGACACTGGGAATCTGAATTCTCCCCTCAGCCTTGCAAACACCCAGTCGTCCTGTGTTATCCCCTCTGCATGGTGGTCTAACATGGCTTTCACCTCAGCACACAGCAACTTCTGAATTCTTGTGGTTATCTTCTGGATGCATCCTACTGGAAATAAAGATCTAGAAAGTAGAAACAGCAATTATCGGGAAAGTAAGTTTTTCTCTGGGCCCCAAATGATTCTAATGCCCCTGCTAAATCTCAAAATAGGAATAATAGCAAAGTTTCAGTGCTGACCAGATTGCATTATTTTAACAAATTAATGTATTTAAGGAGTTGTATTGTTTAAGTCTACAGATCCCCACTGAGTATTTTTTAACGTATCTATGTATATTCTTGGACATACTGCAGTGCAGTGGAGGACGGTTCAGTGGATAAGAGCACTTGCTACAAAAGCATGAGGGTGTGAGAGGGCCGTATGAATGCTCAGTTCCTTCCCCCGGCGTCCTTATCAACTGGCCAGCATGGCCATACATGCTTGTAACTCCAGTTCTGTAGTGAGCAGGGACCAGAGGATAGCTGCGGCTCACTGGTTAGCCAGTCTGACCAAAGTGCAAGAGTTCTAGGTTTAAAGAAAAACTCCATCTTTAGGAATCACTTGGATGACGGACAGATCAGGAACACCCAATGTTCCCTACCTCACATGCTCATATGCACAAGGTGTGCACATGCACACACACACATGTACCACACTATCACACCATACATACATACACACACACACACACACACACACACACACACACACAAAGAAAATATTACCCTGATGTTTTAGGAACTTTACTCATGGCTGTGTCCAGAAGCAGCTTAAGAAAGGAAAGGTTAATTTCAGGTTCTAGATCTATGAAGGCGTCTGGGGAGGTGGCTTAGCAGTTAAGGCACTTGCCTGCAAGGCCTAAGGACCCAGGTTCAATCCCACAGGACCCACATAAGCCAGATGCACAAGGTGGCACATGCATCTGGAGTTCATTTGAAGTAGCTAGAAGCCTTGGTGTGTCCATTCTCTCTCTATCTGCCCCACTCTCTCTTTATCAAATAAATAAAATAATAAAATAAAATAGATCTGTGGAGGTATCGTTTCCATCATGGTAGGGAAGACATAGTACAAGTAGTGGGAGGCCAAGTGGCCACACTGAGTCCACAGTCAGGAAGGAGAGAGAAAACAGGAAGTGGGGCCAGCCTATTAAAAACCTCAAGGATAGCCCCCTGTCCAATGTCCATCAAAGTTCCACCTTCTAAAAGTTCCACAACCTTCCCAGATAGCACGAGCTGCTGGGGCCATGTTGGAACTCATAATCCTGTGGAAGACATTTCACATTCAAACCACAGCACCTGAGAAACGGGAAGTAACATAAATCTGATGGGCAAGGTGAGCTCTGGCCTTTGGCTGCTACATTTCTGTTCATTGGGATTTCCTTTGTCTTTCCATTGTATTTTGTAATTCAAGATGAATTTTGAAAAGGAAAAGATGTCCTAGCAAATATCAATTTGATACCATGAATGGAACAGTAAATTATTATTTTATTGTTATTATCCTGGGATTTTTATTTTTGTTTTGTTTTTTTTTTTTGTTGTTGTTGTTGTTGTTTTTCCAAATAGGGTTTTGCTCTAGCCCAGGCTAATGTGGAATTCACTGTGTAATCTCAGGGTGGCCTCGAACTCATGGCAATTCTCCTACCTCTGCCTCCCGAGTACTGAGATTAAAGGCGTGTGCCACCACGCTTGGCATTTGGGGTTTTGTTGGTTGGTTTGTTTCCAGTTGTCCTGATGGTTGCTTGTTATTTGAGACAGAGTCATGCTATAAAGCCCAAGCTAGTCTGGAACTCACTGCGCTGCAGCCCAGGCTGGTGTGAAATACTAGATCCTACTATGTCAGCTTCCTAAGGGCTGGAAATTCAGGCAGGAGCAATCAGCCCATCTGAGTGGACTTGGAAAGGGGGTTACTAGTCACACCTTGAGAATGTGAAACAGAATTCAAGTGACAAATGTTCATGAGAGTGGAAATGCGCTCACCACTGCAGGACGTGATAAGACGGGGCTACTGCCTGTCCTGGCTGCACAGCCCCCAGTGTCTTGCCCAGAGCAGAGCCCTCTGGTTCCCTCCCTCATCCTCCAGGCCCGCCCCCTCCTTACCCTCTGCACTCTTCAGGCCTGCAGCCAGCTGCCGTCAGCCACTTCTCAGCCTCTCGCCCTCCTGGACCCGCGCTGCGGGTGAGGACCGCGCCCTCACCTTGCACTTCAGCCCCCATCACTACCAGCACCCCGAGAATGGACCGCAGCGTCGGGTCTGACCGACACACGCACAGTGCGCAGCTTCCTTGATCTGTCAGAAGGAACCAAACAAGGCCACATTTCTAGACTGCTAACACACACATACATAGTCCTTTGCTCACTTTCTCTTCAGTCGGTGTTCCTGCTCATGAAAGGGATGATCAAGGTGCCAAGTGCCCGCTGGTGGAATAAGGGAGAAGGAGCCAACATAACCAAACAATTTTATTTCCTGATATTAGATCTTCAATTAGCCTAACACTATGATGTTAATTTTGGGTTTAAAAAAAAATGTTTGAGGAGTCTAAACTCTAGGGGAGATAGCTCAGTGGATTAGGTGCTCACTGCTAAGCCTGACCGCGGATAAAAGCAGGAAGCTGAGGCAGTCTTCTGTGATTCCAGCACTGTTATGACAAGACCAGCAACAGAAATAAGGGCATTTCTCAGCAGCTGTATGCTTGGGCATGAGAGAGAGAAAGAGAGGGAAGAACAAGAACAAGAGAACCACTGCCTCCAATGAGATGGAAGTGCCAAACCACACCCAAAAGCCATCCTCTGACGTCCACGTGCACACCCACAAACCATGGCAAACCCACCCTTGCGCTCAAACACACACACACACACACACACACACACACACACACATAAGTAAGCAGTAATAATATGTATTTAAAATACAAATAACAATTTGAATTTTTTTTCCCTTAAACTGGTGAAGTACTGTGAGGTCAACAGAATGAGAACTAAAAAGCAGCTTGTTTCTGTGGCGGCATAATCATATAAGGTATGATAGATGTGATTTCCAGTCCTCATCGAATAGCATAGTTGTTTTCTTTTAGTTGGAGGAGAGGGTTTATTGAGGATTCTAAGGGGAAGCTTCATCATGGCAGAGGAAGTGGCTTCACTCCATCATACATTCACATCAGAGAAAGAGAAGGCAGAAATCACCAGCAAGCATGCACTGGCTCTGAACACACCTTAGGGCTAAACCCCTCACACTCAAGGTCTGCCCCAAGCCACTCATGTCTTACCATAAGGCTCCATCTACCAAAGACCACCAGTCAAATAGCATAGCTTTCAATCAACTTTTTGTAACAAGGTTGTTTATTGTGTTGCTATAACTTTTAATGTTTACATAAATTTTTCTGATCATCTAAAATGCATCCCACACTGACCTAACACAACCAATCTTTCCTCCTTTTATTTCTATCTTAAGAACAAAGATTTGGGGTACCATGAATATATATATAATTTTTTTTAATTTTAGTCTCATGGCTTTTGTGTATATGTTGCTTCCTGCCAAATAGCTGGGCCATTAGAATTACAGACCTCGCCTGGCATGTGGAATGCTGTCCTCTCATTGACCGTCTGCCCTAGTGAAAGGCGCTGTTGTCAAGACTTGCCCCTTTGCCCTTGTGGTTAGCATTTCACTCCAAAGGATTTCCAAGGGTGAACCTATTATATTGCCCCAGCTACTGTGTTCACCCAATTGAGTCATATATTGGCTCAAAGCCTAACAGAAGCAGAGTCAATTCTGAACTCAGATGAATTTATTCTTCAGTATTATTAAAGAACACTTTATAAGTAGGATCTAGCAGCAATAAATAGCAGTGTAATTGACGGCATGATATCAAATAACATAACACGTGTTGTTTAAGTAATGGATTAAAAGAAGAAAAAAAGTCTATATAAAGTCAACTTCTTTTAACCTGTCAGTGATTTTATTTTAAATTCAGATACATTCATGTGGCTAAAACTTTGGCCTCTGTGTATAGTACCTAACATGTACAACTGGATGCACAGTGACTCATGTAAAATCAAGCACATAAAAGAAAATCTGTTTTCTGATAAAACATTAACCAAACTCTTAAAACTACAAGAATGTACAAACATATTTGAAAATAAAATTAAACAATGAAGCTATAGTACATTAGGGAAACTGAAAATACACTGTGTGCCTCATATGTTACTGGGTGTTTGTTTGTTTTTCAGAAAGCAGAAGACAAAATTACATTCAGAAATTATTATAGCAGTTACTATCTCATTATTGGGACCAAATACCTGACCAGAAGCATCTTAAGGAAGAAAAAGATTTGGTTCTGGCTTGCAGTTAGTTCTGAGGGGAAGATTCATCATAGTAGCAGAAACACGGCAGAAGCAGACAGGCAAGTGTCACATCTGTCTTCACAAGGGAAGAAACGGAAAGAGGTTACTAGCTGTGTGAGGCAAGCAGAGCTAAACTATAGCATCCCAAAGCCTGTCCCTAGTGACACCTCTCCTCCAGCAAGGCTCCACCAGCTGGAAATTAAGTATGAGGCTTAATAACAAAGGCATTAAGCTATAAAGGACATTTTGCATTCAAACCACCACAATGACCTAAGATTAAATATACTCTGCATCCATATTTTTTTAATTTTATTTTGTTTGTAATTTTGTGTTTTGTCTCTTTGAGGTAGAATATCACTGTAGCACAGGCTGGCATGGAACTCACTCTGAGCCCCAAACTCCGGCTTCAAATTCATGGCAATCCTCCTACCTCAGACTCTCAAGTGCTAGAATTAATGGTGTGTGCCTTATCAGAACTGGCTTTTTTAAAATTTTTGTTAACAATTTTCATATATATACATAAAGTAATTCAATCATAATCTTCATTTACCTTCTCTTGCTCCTCTCCATCCCCTTCTGCTGAACCCCTTCTTTCCAATTAGTTCCTATTCTACTTTGATATCTTTTCTTATTTTTTTGCCTTCCCACACTATCCATGACAGAATGCTGATGGGCCCAATATTGTGCCTATAATGAGCTGCTGTGAGGTCATGAATGAGACAGCACTCCAGAGCACTCCTCCACATCATCTTGCTCTTACATTCTTTCCATCCCCCCTTCCAGAATGTTCCCTAAGTTTTGGAGGGTGTACAATAAAATACTACATACAGAAGGTAAAAAACGAGTAGCTTTCACTGGGGAAATGAGAGTTTTGTTTGTTTGCTTATTTGTTTTTGAGAATCCCATCCTTTGGCTGGGTCGCTAAGACTTCTGTAATTCTTAGTCAGTGACACACTCTGGTAACATGAGCCTTTACGACTCTCTCTTCCTTAAAGGTTAGGTCTGGGCTGGGCCTTTCTCCTCTCTGTACCAGGCTGCCAAAGGGCCCTACGGGCTACTGTTCTCCTCGTGGTGGGTATCAACACAGAGAGAGGTGGAGTCTGCCTCTCTGAGTTGAGGGACAATTTCCTGAGCCTTTGCTGGAATTCTTATACCCATTCCCCCCCCCCCCCCCCGCCCAGTCATTCTGGCTGCTGATAACCACCTTAGGCTTAGCTCATTCGCTTATCAGCAGGCAGAGGGTCTCGGATCAGTCTGTGGTCTTGGCTCCTGGTGGCCATGGTGATCTCGCCACTGCTGAGTAGTGAGTTCCCCATTTCTACTTCTAGTTATTGCTTCTACCCGTTCCCATTTTACTTGTAACTATTGCTTCTAACATCCCATTTTTACTTTTAATTATTGCTCCTAAAATCTCCCCACCTTTTCAGGACCCTTCTGCCCAGACACCCACCCCCCACACACACACTCCAATTGAGGGAAGTATTTTTTAGTTTGGTCTCCAGGAGAAAGGTTTCTATGATATAATTCATGTTGGCTTTAGTTTTGTGCATATCTTCCCCCCCACACACACACACACACACTCTCTCCCTTTCCCATTCCCCCAAATTCTTACATTCCTATTATTTGTCCCTTAAGTTGCCTGTTAGGTATACCTGCAACTCAAGTATGAGGGAGAACATATTGTGTTTTTCTGTCTGTGCTTGTGTGAGTTAACTTAGTAAGATTGTTTCCAGGACCACTCATTTTCCTGAAAATTTCACTATTTCATTGTTCCTCACTGCCAAGTAGAATTCCATTGTGTATATGTGCCACATCTTCATTATCCATTCATCTGTTCAAGGACATCTGGGCAACCTGTCCTTTAATATGTAATCAGCCCAGGGACTTTGTAGACCCCAGTGTTGGCACTTCCTGCCTGGAAGGGTGTTCTGAGATGCAGGCAGGGAATTCCCTTCTAAGATAGAGACTGACCACTCTCAGTTCTCAGCTCTTTCAAGTGCAAGGGGTAAAGTATGGGACTCCTACCTGGATTTGGCTGGCCCACTACCTGGTATCTAGTGGTGGGATCCACAAGGGATCCCTCTATGGGCTATAGTAGAGACTGGAACTTGTGGTTAAGATCTCTTTAGAGGACTCACCTGGAGGCTAGCACAGTGTCTTAGTGTCTCTCAGTATGGTGTCTTTTTCTGGATTTTTTTTCCCTTTTTTGCATGTGGCATTCCTTTCCCAGTAGATCTGCTGATACTGTTTGAGGCAAGGCGTGATGGTTGCTGGGAGCTCTACACAAGCAAGGCCTTGAGATTCCCTGCTGCGGCAGATTCCACGCTACACCATCTCTTCTTTGTAGAAGTGAGTGCTATGTGTTATCTTGGCTCTTTTTCCTCCCTAGTTTTTCTTGGCATGGCTCCTAGTCTGACATCTTAACCAGATTTTTTTAATGTAAATCTTTTATAAAACACATTAGCAATTGTGATGGTTAGAATTAGATGTCCCCCCAGAAACTCTTGTCTTGTACAGGTTTTGAGAAGTGCTCTTAATCAAAACTGTGGTTCCTAGCCCAGAAACTTTCCACAAAAACTCATTAGAAAAACAAAACCTTAGGACCTATTCTAGACTACTGAGTTGGAGGCACAGGTAATCCCATATCTCTTGTTGCATGATCTTCAAGAGTGCCCATAACTCAGGCATAAACCAATTAGACCCATACATTCCTAGTCTCAGGAATGGTTTCAGGACATGTAGAAATCATCAGTTATCAAACAGTAATGTTAAGAACTTGTGTTTCCTTAACATCAATATACCCACTACATCAGCCCTCAAATATGTGCAAAGAATCCTGATTGTTCTATAAGGCCATCTTCCTGTAATGAATGATTAAGCCTGAGGACAAATCTAGCATAGGCTGAATATCGTTTATCTGAAGTGCTGGGAACCAGAGAGTTTCAGATTTGAGATCACTCCAGAGTTTAGAATATTTTCATGGATTTTGCCCAGCTGAGCATCAGCAATATGAAAATCTGAAGTCTGAAGTGTTCCAGAATCCAACATTTTTTTAAATTATTTATTTAATTTCAAGCACAGACAGAGAGAGTGAATAGGAAAACCAGAGCCTTCAGCTGCTGTAAACAAACTCCAGATGCATACACACTTTGTGGCACTGGGGAATTGAACCTTGGTCATTAGGCTTTGTCAGCAAACACCTTAATTGCTGAGCCATCTCTCCAGTCCAGATCTAACTTTTTGATGAACAATAACAATGCTCAAAAAGTTTCAGTTTTTAGAGCTGTTCAGATGTCAGATTTTTGGATGGGGGATGTTCAGCCTCTACAGGAAGCATCTCAATGAGTCCCAGAGGAGGAAAACCAGACCCAAAATTAGCCTTAAAACATGAAAAAGCTATTTAAACCATCCTAGCTGAACAAAAGTTTAGAGTTCATTAACACTAGTCATGAGTTCTACAAGAAATTATTAAGGAAAACCTACAAAGAAAAATGGTTTGAAAATTTTCTACAAAGCTAACAGTAGTCAAACAGTGTAGTGTAAATAGAAAGACAAGCATATACCTCAAAAGGGGCCCGACTGAAACTAAGGAAAATTGGCGAAACAAGCAAGGGTGCTGTTTTCCTGATGAACTGGATACCAGCACAAAGGGGAAGGAGACCAACACAGAGAAAAATCAACTCCTACCAAATCAGAGAGCCAGAGCCTCAGAGGCCCCCAACACCTCAGCACTGAAGCAGACCAAAAATGAACCCAACATGGCTCAGGGAAATTTTGCGGAAGAGGGGGCGGAAAGAATGTCAGAGCCACATGTTGGGTCATGATATGCAGAGACATTTATCGTACCAATAACTGTGGGCTAACTCCACAATGCAAGACCCATTTACATCAACAAGGAGGAGCCATTGGGAGGGGGTAGGTCATGGATGAGTCTAAACAATGGTACCAAACTGCCTGTATTTGCTGAAAAGAAAACTAATAAATTAAATTTAAAAAAGAAAAGAAAGACAAGCATATCAACCAAACTAACAATCCCAGGCATAAACTTCCACACCAATAGTCAAATGCTTCATACCACAAACACCAAGGCAGTTCAAAGGGCGGGTGGGGGGGAATCTCTCCAACAAATGCTATCTGGAAAATCATATTCATATGCAAAAGACTGAAGTTGGATCATTACTAAAATCATATTAATTTTGGTAAATAGATAAAATTAGCTCAAAATGGACCAAAGAACTAAAGAGAAAACCTAGAACTATAGAACTTTTAGAAGAAAATATTTCGGGGGGACTGTACACATTAGATTTGGCAATTTTTTTTGTATCTGTCACTAAAGACAATACAAGAAATGGAAAAATTGGAATTCTTTAAAATTTATATTTGTACAGCTAGAGAGATTGCTCATGAATTAAAGGCACTTGCTTGCAAAGCCTGATAAGCCAGGTTTGATTCCCCAGGAGCCAAATAAAGCCAGATGCACCAAGTCTTTTGGCAGAAGGCCTTGCCAGGCATGTACATACTTTCTCTTTCTTTCTTCCTCCCCTTCTCTCTCTATCTCTCTTTCAAATAAATAAATCGAATATTAAAAAATACTTTTATATCAATAGCAAAAAAATGTAGCCCACAAAATGGGAGAAAATATTTGCTAATTATAAATATAACAAAAGACTAATATGCTGAGCATAAAAAGAATACTTAAAACAATAGTAATTAAAATGCAAACAATTTAACTTTAAAATGGGCCAAAAAAGGGCTACAGATACAGCTCAGTGAAGAATTATTTCCTATCCTGTGGAATGCCCTAGGTTCAATTCTCAGCACAGCAAGAAAGCAACAAGGGGAAAGGGGAAGGGTACTTTAAGAGACATTTCTTTTAAAAAGATACACAAATGGCCAGTAAGAAAGTGAATGATTTTTGCCACTTGTCATTAAGAAAGTGAAAATCAAAACTACAATGAGATATCAATTCAGACCCATTAGTGTGAATTAGAAATCGCCAAGGACTGGCAATGGCATAGAGGAATTGGAACTTTCGTATACCGTGGGTGGAAGGTTTAAATGGTGCTGGCAACTAGAAACAGAATTACAATATGGCCCAGTGATTTCACTTCTGGATATACAATTAAAATAGAATCTCAAAGAGATATTGTACACACATGCTCATAGCAGCAACTTTACAATGGTTAAATCCTGGAACCAACTTTAGTGCCCAGACAGATGAACGGATAAGCAAATTTGGTATGTGCATACAATGGAATATTATTCATCCTAAACAGCAAAGGAAGTTCTGACACATGCTACAAGTTAGATGAACCTCGAGGACATTGTGTTAAGGGAAGCAAAAACCACAATGTATGGTACCATTTACATGAAGTGCCTAAAATAGTATTTAAAAAAACAGAATGATATTTTCCAAGTGGGGGGGGGGTTGTATCTGGAAAATGAAGAGTAGCATTTTATTTTTACTTATTTATTCGAGAGCGACAGACAGGCAAAGAGAGGCAGATAGATGTAGAGAGAATGGGTGTGCCAGGGCCTCCAGCTACTGCAAACGAACTCCAGATGCATGCATATATCCTGGGGAATTAAGACTCAAACCAGGGTCCTTAGGCTTCACAGGCAAGTGCTTAACCACTAAGCCATTTCTCCAACCCCAAGAGTAGCATTTAATGGGAATAGAGTTTCAATTTTAGAAGAAGAAAAGCATTATGGAGATGGGCTGTGGTAATGGTTGCTCATTTTCATCTTATAATTGGGTCAGGGTCTTTGTGCATAAAACAGCCTAGTCGAGAACCCACTACACAGCCTAAGTTTTCACCAACTCACAGTCCTCCTGCTTCAGCCTCCAAGGTGCTAAAAGTGCAGTTTTGAGCCAGCACAGGCAGCTTTTGTTGCATATTTTGAATACATTTATAAGATGGTACATGTACATTAATATGATAAAAATTGGGAAAGGGTGGATAAGAAGGAGGAGGAACAGGAGGAAGAGCAATAAAAGAAGTAGAAGAGGAGATGCATGTGGCCAAAAAAATCTCAAATCCTTACAGAGGACGCTCCCTGACCTAGTCTAATGCAGTCAACGTTCACCAAAGGATGTGGAGAACTTCTTTTCTTCTCATTTTTATTCACCTGATTTTCCTGGTGCTAAACAGGCACTCAGCATACTCACTGCTAAATTGCTTGTTCTCTAACATTGTATATCACTGTATGGCAAATATGCAATCATTATTTAATGGCATGCTTTCTTATATCTAGAATTCTTTATGCCCACCAGAAGGCAGTGGTGTGCTGGGTAACAGCTATGAGCACTATTTCTAGGACTTCTCTGCCTACAATCCCATCCTGCTGTACCATTCACTTGCTATAAGACTGTGGGAAAGTTATGGAACCATCCATGTCTCATCTTCCATTTCTGAGCTGGGAACATACTAACAGTACCCATGTTATGAGGTTGCCATGACATTTAGATGTGAACTACTTCAAATAGTGACTAATGCATGGTAACAAACAAAGGAAGGTTATGTTTTATTATAGTTCCCCCTTGAAATTTTCTAAAATGTTCAAATATTAATGTTGGTAGATATGTATAACTATCTTTTAAATGTTCACAACTGTGAGTAGTAGAAACCACATTGCTCCCAACTACAAATCTTTTCTAATGGACCTAGGTTCTCAACTCTAAGCAAAGCATATTGAGTAGTAAGTTTGGGGGGGTTAGTAAAAAAAAAAAAATTTATTGCCACCATAATAAAAAGTGTGACTATTGGGAAAGGCTCGAGAGAGAAGAAACTGCTATTCTGATTTGTCTTTTGTTCATTTACATATTAATCAACTGCTCTGAGAACAAGAACTATTCCTGAGAGTATCATTTTGACCTTTCTTAACTTCTCCTTTTTGTTCCTTCTAACTTTACTATCAGGTGGGAATCAAATAGGGAATTCCACTTCACTAAGAAATGGTGAATATTGGACTGGAGAGACGGCTTAGCAGTTAAGGCACTTGCCTGATAAGCCAAAGGACCCAGATTCAGTTCCCCAGGACCCATATAAGCCAGACGCACAAGGGGGCTCACGTGCCTGGAGTTCATTTGCAGTGGCTGGAGGCCCTTGTGTGCCCATTCATTCTCTCTCTCTCTCTCTATCTATCTATCTATCTATCTATCTCTCTATCACTCTCTTTCTCTCTCTCTCTCCCAGTTAATAAAAATAAAATATTTAAAAAACAAAGAAAGAAAAGGTAAATATTCTAGCCAGAGATCAGAGTAGCCCATTGGGAAATTAGCAATGGAGATCAGACCAAGGAACCTAACTGGGGACAAACTGGTGGCCACTGCTAACACAAGAGGTCATCTTGTTTCATTTTTCCCTACAAAGGATGAAACTAGGAACTTTCATGTATACGTAAGGCACAACTTTCAAAGATCAGACCAGTTAGTTTTAGGAAATCTTCAAATCAAAACCCTGACGAAGATCTACAGAGCAGATATAGCCACAAAGCGATTCTAATGCCCAAGACTGAATGGATGAGGGAGTGCCGGATACTGAGAGCCATAGCTATGATTTGCCACATACTGCTAAGTGTTGCCAAATGTACTTTAAGTACCTCATGTACTGGAAGTAGACTACAAATTACCTTCTTTGTGTTGTGAAGAGGAAGTGAAGCTTTTTTCTCTCTTTCCTGCTTATATTATGTATCGATCACTGCATATTCAAATCTCTTCCTTTTGCACTGTAAGAAATTGACTATAGGATGTACTTCATAATACTCCTACCAGTTGGGTTTGAAACTAAGACGGCATGCTGTGTGACCTTTCTCATGAGTTTCTTAACCTAAATGTAGATTCAATTTCTTTAAAACAAAAAAAGCACTTAGAAATATGAACAGCTTATTGTACATCAATATAACTTCCACAAAGCTGTTGAAAAGAAAAAGAAGGACTCAGGCTGGACAAAATAACTTCTTCCAGGACAGTGTCAGAAGTAGTAACAGCAAACACTGGAATTTCATCATGTGACCTTATCACATAGCTTTACTTTATGATGAAGTTAACTTAATCTTCTAAAACTGCTAACATTTTTGCACATGATTTTGAAGCTCTAAAAAATCACATGATATGTAAACTTGACGCTAGGTCAGAAAACTCACCTGTAAACTTCACTATGCAGATCAGTATTACAAAAACAATCTCTAATACTAGATTCTGTGTTTGTGGTGCTGTGATGTAAAATATGTAATATAGTGGTACATGGTGTGCTGTGGTGTGGTGTATTGAAAGATTGGTATCTTTGTTGATGCTAACACCAAAAAAGTTTTTTTTAACTGTCACATTACCAACTGATGTGCTCAAATAGCAAATATAGTACTGATTTTTTAATTATAAATTTTCTCTTTTTTTTCAAGGTAGGATCTTACTCTAGCCCTGGCTGACCCGAACTCACTCTGTAGTTCCAGGCTGACCTCGAACACACAGTAATCGTTCTTACCTCTGCTTCCAGAGTACTGAGATTAAAGGCATGTGCCACCATGCCCAACCAAAAATTTCTTTTAAAAAAAGTAATTAGGGCTGTAGAGATGGCTTAGCAGTTAAGCGCTTGCCTGTGAAGCCTAAGGACCCCAGTTTGAGGCTTGATTCCCCACATCCCATATTAGCCAGATGCACAAGGGGGTGCATGTATCTGGAGTTCATTTGCAGTGGCTGGAGGCCCTGGTGCACCCATTGTCTCTCTATCTATCTATCTGCCTTTTTCTCTTTCAGTTTGTCACTTTCAAATAAACAAATAAAAATAAACAAAAATTTTAAAAAGTAATTAACAAATGATGTAACAGCATGAAAGTATTTTTTAAAGTTTTACTCTATTGTTGACCATGAAAAATGAATGAGATGGCTCAGCAGTTAAGGTACTTGCCTGAAAAGCCTAACAACCAAGGTTCCATTCCCCAGTGCCCATGTCAAGCCAGATGCAGAGTGGTAAATGCATCTGGAGTTCGTTTGAAGTGGCTAGAGGCCCTGGCATGCCCATTCTCCCAGTCTGTGTCTTTTCTCTTTCTCTGCTTGCAAATAAGTAAATAAAAATATTTTTTAATGAATGTGGAATTTTAGTTAATTTTCTTTGTCATATTTAACTATTTTTAGCCAGGTAAGAGCTGTTCAGAATAAAAAACTAAAACAGCACAAAAAAAGTAAAAGTATATGTGATTCTCTTCTACTCAGACATCATAGAGGATACTATTAAAAGTTATATTGCATTATGCCCAAAATTTTCAGTACAGTTTTCTATAAACAGAAATGGGATTATGTTCTGTATTTTGTTTAGCATTTTCATACCTAATTTTTTTCAATGAATTTATGCCTAATCAGAGTAACTATACAATCTTTTGAGTGTAGTGATTATATCCTAAAATCTTTATATTCCTACATGGGCATAGCACCACCTTATTTTTATTTTGATCCTGTTATTTATCTAAAAGAAAGAGAGAATGAGGCAGAAAGAGAGAGAGAGAGTGGGTGTGCCGGGGCCTTCAGCCGCCGAAATGAACTCAAGACACATGTGACACCTTGTGCATCTGGCTTACGTGGGTCCTGGGGAATCGAACCTGGGTCCTTTGGCTTTGCAAGAAAACACCTTAACCACTGAACAACCTCTCCAGCCTAGCACTGCCTTACTTAAATCAGGCTTCCTAATCCCTTTTCTACTGTCAATAGATGGTAAGGAAAGGATGTCTGATGAGACACAAACGAGAAGCGCTTTCATGGAGGCTCCGCATGCGGCTTACATGGAACCCCGTATGTCACAGAACAATGGAACCGGGTAGTTTTCTTGCCAAAGATCATCTTTTGGGTTGGTATTCCAAATGACACCCTTTTGGAAATTGTTGAGTTTTAGCATCTTGTTTAATCATCCTAACGACCCTGGTTGTCAGGGATGTATTATGCTCATTTTACAAACTAAAGAAGCTAAGACACAGAAAGTTTAAGTGACTTCCCGAAAGTCACCAGCTGGTAAGTGACAGAACTGGCATCTGTCCCCTTCTCCCAGCACCACACAGAGCTCATCACCCTTCGCCATTACTGAGCACAAACAGTATCATAGAAATCTCTGCTTCACTGAAGAGGATGAGCTTTAAAAGATTTTGACAGAACAGGTATGAATATCAAAAGGACCAAAAGCATAGTATAAAGCCGGGCGTGGTGGCACATGCCTTTAATCCCAGCCCTCGGGAGGCAGAGGCAGGAGGATTGCCATGAGTTCGAGGCCACCCTGAGACTACAGAGTGAATTCCAGGTCAGCCAGGGCTAGAGTGAGACCCTACCTACTGATGTGGTCTGACAGTTTCCTCACTCTGAATCTCTGTTAAGCAAGGAGGGAGGCAGGACTTGATTTTCCAGCTCTACCCGAAGGTTTTAACACATACTGCACACGGCTCCTGGGGAGGTACTCAGGCTTGAAGAACAACTTAACCACCAGCCTGACAAGCTTTCTGACCCACTCTATTTTTTTTTAAGTACAGAGGTTTTATGAGGGGCATGAGCATGAGTGAGGCTCCCAGAAATGGGGAAGCCCCCCACCATGAAGGCCCCACCCATTCTTGTCTCTTCTGTGTTCCCTAAGGTTACATTCCCAAACAACTCTCTGGCAGGCTTTTGCCTTGGGCTCTGCTTTTGAGAGCAATTTTGAGTATTGATCAGGGTCTGGTCAGGAAGCAGAAACCACACAAGTAATTTGAACAGAAAAAAAAAGTAATATAAAAATTATTAACTTGTTAGGAAGATTAACTACAAGAAGGTAAGAGAAGTTTAAAGGGCCGGGAAAAAGCAGAGAGAGAGGCAGCTCCTGCCCGGACAAGATGGAGTCCCACTGGAAAGAGTGCTTCGTGGCCGAGAGAGTTCACCAGACGTGGTGTGACTGTGGTCACCAGATGTCTGAGGAGCTACCTGGATGCTGCCTGTTGGGGTACCCAAAACTCTTACTGAGACGCTGACCTGCAGGATGTCTCTGGAGTGCCACCCAGAACTCCTTGGGTAAACGCTCACTAAGGCGCTGCTCAAATTCCAGGAAACTAGCTTAGGATACTGCTGAGATTCTCTGGGAATCCTCCACTACTGTGGGCAAAACTGGCCAAAGAGCTACTTTTTGTAAAACTCACTGGGACATGGCTTCACAGCAGCGCTGGCAGAACTGGTTTCACAATGAGTGTCACTGGGTGCTGCCTCCACCTCCTGCAGGAGCAAGAAGAGACAAGCCTGCCCAGGGAGGGGGAACTCTCTCCTCCTGCAGGGTCTTTTCAGTGCCAAAGTCCTTCTGTGGTAAATTTTCACTTTTGAAGCCAGACAAATCAGTGCTTCAGTTCTGGCTCTGCCATTTGCTAATTGTGTAGTTTTAACAAAAATAATTCAGGGAGATTGCTTAGGGGTTAAGGCACAGGACCCAGGTTCAATTCCCCAGGACCCACATAAGCCAGATGTACAAGGTAGCACATGCATCTAGAGTTTATTTACTGTGGCTGTAAGCCCTGGCATGCCAATTCTCTGTCTTTCTCTCCCCCCCCCTCTCTCATAAATAAAAATAAAACATATAAAAAATGCTTAAGGGCTGAAGAGAGAGCTAAGTGATTACGGTGCTTGCCTGAGAAGCATAAGGACCCATGTTCAACTCTCCAGGTCCCATGTAGGCCATATGCACAAAGTAATACAAGTGCACAACATCACACATGTACACAGGTGGTGCACATGCCTAGAGTTTGATTATGCTGACAACGGAGGGAGGCCCGGCCATGCCAATCCTCTCCCTCTCTCTCCCGCTTTCCCTTTCTGGTCAAAAAAAAGGACAGTTTGTTGGGGTTGCCTCAAAAAAAAAAAATTGCTTAAAAAAATTCCAAGCAGCCCATGGTCTAACCTACGTAGCAGCAAACAACCTGATGTGATGCTCACACGAGTGCAGCACTGGCGATGGCCCCAGTGAGAAACCAGCTGCTCTCAGTTTGGCTATCTGACCTGCTCAGTGGAACAGAGCCCACAGCTGGAGCTGGGAAACAGGTCAGAACCATATGCAGAAATGAACCTGCTCTCCACTGACCTCTCTCTAAAAAACAATGGTTAACACATCTACTTGGTGCTAACTTTACTCTCCATTGGAGAATCTGCTTCTCTCTTTCAGATAAAAGCAGATCCTAAGGAGAGAACCACCCCATCCCATCATACCTCAAAAGGGCCCCAGCTGAAACCAAGAATAACTGGGGAAACATGCAAGAATGCTGTTTTCTTGGCGAACCGGGAACCAGCACAAGGGTGAAGGATAGAGACACAGAGAATAATCAATCCCTACCAAACCAGATATCCAGAGACACAGAGGCCCCCAAGATCTCATCACTGAAGCAGACCTAATATGAACCCAACATGGCTCAGGAAAATTTGCGGAAGAGGGGGCAGAAAGAATGTCAGAGCCACACATTGGGTCATGACACGCAGAAACATTTCCTCCTACTTGAAACTAAAGTCTAACCCCACTGTGCACGGCCCCCAAACCCCAACAAGGAGGGTCCCTGTGGAGGGGGAGGACAGGGAGGAGGCCAACAATGGTACCAACTTGAATGTATTCACTGACTGAAAAAAATTTTTTAATTAAAAATTAAGGTTGGGCATGGTGACACACACCTTTAATCCCAGCACTCAGGAGGCAGAGGTAGGAGGATCGCCATGAGTTCGAGGCCAGCCTGAGACTACAAAGTGAATTCCAGGTCAGCCTAGGCTAGAGTGAGACCTTACTTCAGAAAACCAAAATAAATTAAAAAATGTATTTGGACTGATTCAATCTCTTCTGTACAATAGAAACTGTGCTTATTTTACAAGATGACATTGAGAACAAAAGAAGAGAAAGAAGGCTGGAGAGATGGCTTAGAGGTTAAGGTACTTGCCTGCAAAGCCAAAGGACCCCGGTTTGATTCCCCAGGACCCAAGTAAGCCAGATGCACAAGATGGTACATACATCTAGAGCTCGTTTGCAGTGGCTGCTGGCCCTGGTGCACCCATTCTCTCTCCCTTCTTCCTCTCTCCTTTTCTCTCTCTCTCTCTCTCTTTCTGCCTCTTTCTCTCTCTCAGATAAATAGAAAATAAAATATACTTTAAGCATAGCAAAAAGAGAGAGCGAAATTAGTACATTTGTTTGTCAAATAAATATTTGTTGAGCCCTACTACATTTCAGAATCTTTCCTAAACACTAAGAAAAGTAGGGTGGGCTGGTGTGTGTGCACACATGTTGAAGGCAGGAGCAATATGGTAAGTTTAAGGCCAGCCAGGCTCAGCCTCACCTACACAGTAAGATCCAGTCCTTCCAGGGTTATATAGTGAGTCTCTCTCTCTCTCTCTTTTCTCTTTCTACCTTTCTCTCTCTCTCTCTCTCTCTCTCTCTCTCTCTCTCTCTCTCTCTCTCTCACACACACACACACACACACACACACACACACACACACCTCATGTAGAAGTCTAATAGGAAACGTTTTCCTCTTGATTTCCTTTGTGATTGTTATTCATTGTAAATGAGCAACAACTTCAGTTCTCCTCATTCCTCTGTATGATGTTTCTTTCATTGAAAGCACAAGTGAGGAAATACCATAGATTGCATTCACACATACCATTAATGGGGATTTTTTCCTATGAGGATACAAAGGTGGCTTTCTTGTAAGGAGGTTTCAAGTATTTATTATTATTACTGATATAAGAAAAGGAAAATATCTGAAATGACTGTTATATCAAAATAGTTATTAGTGGACATGTGTGCTCTGTAGTGCCCCATGATAACAATACACACGTCAAAGGCACTGACATTCCTAATGTTTCCTATTGTTTCAAAGATTTCTGTAAGCAGGAACATTAGCAGGTTACACATATCGGTAGAGAGATTAAAGCCTTTCGCCAGGGTCACTCCGTGCATCACTAGCGAGAACCACTAGGCTTCCACTACCCTGGTCTTCCTGCATCCTCTCCTTGAGAAAACATTCTCTCGTAGTGATGCCTACTTGCCCCTTAGTATCATTTTAAGAAAGCACATTGGGGGAAAAAAGAGTGTATTACTTGTATTTCCCTCCAAATCAAATTAATCAGAAAATAAAATTAAAGCACATTTATTTAGAAGATAGCTACTCTTGCCATTAATGAGAATTTTATTAAATATAATAAAATATTTTGGGCAATTCCTTTCTTCCTGGTGCTTTTTCCCCCCTCTTCCTTTCTCAGATTTATTGAAAAGCATTTTTATTAGTGCAATAATAGGCTCCGGGACATGCAATTATATTGAGATGCTGACACTTTCCTGTTAGTTGCAGCCTTTGGCCTGAGGCCAAATCCTGAACCCAAGCATATGAGTTCTCAGTAAGCAGCCGTGGCATGTCACTCACATGCGTTTGTCCTTACTGCAACCTCCAGTTCCTACCCACTGTAGAAAGAATGAGTTAACTTATCTTTTCTATTGCCACCGATCTAAATAGATACTCTCATCTCTCTTTGAGATAAAACAACAACCAAAAAAGAATTTTAAAGAATTTTTTAGGAACTATGTAGTTAAGGAGAGACTTGATTGGAAGCTTCTGGCTTAGCTACCACATGAGGAATTATTGAAGGTTTCATGACACTGAGTCATTTACAAACAGGAAGGGCTTGGGCTGTGCTTTGTCATGGATTTTCCTGATAGCTTCCATGTCTGAACACTACCGATAATTACAATTCCTTCCTTTTTTGATGCTCAGAAACAAATCATTTCAGGGTAAAAGTATAGATATCACTATACCTAAAATTCAGATTCAAACCTCTGGAACTGTTTTAAATTTTTGAGGCAGAGATAAACTCACATTTAAAAAGAAAGAAAAATAACTAGGGTCTGCTTCTGATTTGATTCCCACCTTTTGTTTAGCGTCTGAGCCATTGAAGAGTTAAATCTCTGGCTTTTGTTGGGTTCTGAGTGACAGACCTTCTGCACATGTCCCAAGTCCTTTGGTGGAAACAGTAATGTGTTGTAAGAAAACCTTAAAAATGTTTTTAGATAAGTACACACACATACACACACACCACACACACGCACCCACATGTGCAAGAATATACACAGTGAGACTATGCTCCCTAAAAGTGTCCTGAATATGTACAAAACAGAAAAGTTGGTTCGCATAATTTATTGTCCTGCTAGGAATCACTAAAGTTCCAGTGAAGAGGTAAGTGAGGCTCCAAGTCCACAACGAGTGAAGGACAGGAGTCAAATTGCTGCACAAGAAAGCACAAGCTGATGTGCAACAACGCTGTGTTATTGTTCTTGTGGCTTGTTGTCTTACATTGCACTCATTTTTGTCATGTTCTTCCAAATAATCATGATATTCCCACAAATATAAAACACAGTGAAGCATACTCACGCACATGTGGTACATTTTCATATGATGCCCATCCCTTAGGTTAACAGTGCCCACTAGAACTGTCAGAGTCAATTTTATTTTCACGCCTCCACATCTCAATAACACATGCATCTCGATATACCCTCAAATAGTGCTCAGGTGGCATGTGAATCCTATTCCCTTCCTCCTGCAACCAACCACACCCAAGTTATAGATCTTCAATGGTGTTGTGAGTTCTACTTCCCAATTGCTTCCTTTTTTTTTTTTTTTTTTTTTTTTTTTTGAGGTAGGGTCTCACTCTGGTCCAGGCTGACCTGGAATTGACTATGTAGTCTCAAGGTGGCTTTTAACTATTGGTGATCCTCCTACCTCTGCCTCCCGAGTGCTGGAATTAAAGGCGTGCGCCACCACACCTGGCTTTCCAATTGCTTCATTTTATCACTGGACAATGTGATCACTTTTTATCATAGCTTCAAAAATAATTGTAAATATTTCTGACTTTTTTTCTTTCTCCTTTTTGATCCATGTCCTAGCTTCTTAGATACCTGAATGTTGCCTTTTCTTTAAATATTCTATACAAGGCTGGAGGGATGGCTTAGTGGTTAAGGCACTTGTCTAGGAAGCCTAAGGACCCAGGTTCGAGTCCCCCCCCCCACATAAGCCAGTTGCACACGGTGGCACATGCATCTAGAGTTCATTTGCAGTGGCTGGAGGCCCTGGTGCACCCATTCTCTCTTTCTCTCTCCCCTTCTGTCTCTGAAGAAATAAATAAAATATTCTCTACAAAGAACATGCTTCAAGAAATTGTGCTCCAATTTGTACACCTAATTTTCTCCATCAAATTACATCTTTGTTCTTATTCAGGTCCCCAATGTGCCATGGACAAATACAGCTCTTCTAACTTGTGATGTGAATGTGGATAATGTTTCCCTTTCACACTAATAGTAGAATTAACCTTAAAGCAAGGGTCAAAGGATCAATAGAGATAGACAAGTTATGTGTCAGCAGTTACCAGGATCTCTTGAGAAGGGATGTCCGTGATTCTAGCCCAGACCCCTTCAGAGGAATCTGTCACCTAACCAGGTAGGCAGCCTAGACCCAGCCTATGCCAGCAAAGTCATGCATGTCTCAGTGCTGTATACATAGAGTGTGAGTAAAATGTAGGTCTTACTTAATATTCTTGTCCAAAACAGCTGATAAAAATCTGCCTTTTCTGCAACAACAGGCACTCCTGCAAGATTTTTCTTTTGTAAATTCCAGGCCAATATTCCATTGATAACTCAACCATGAGTTGGTTTTAAAATGAACTTTGTTACAAATGCAATCATGATTACTTTAGATGTATAGACCCAACTCCTTAGATTTATATCCAGTTGGTGCAACTTCAGAAAGAACAATATCTAAGATTAATATCAAGGAAAGTGAGTATTCTATTTTGATTGACTTTCTTGAGCTTGTGAAGATTAAGAAATCCATGTTATTTGAAAGCAAAGTCCTTCATATTCAGTCATGTTAATAGCACAGTCCATGAAGGCCTTCTGTTATCAGGAGCCATATTAAAACAACAGTGACTCAAATGGCAAAAAAAAAAAAAAATAGCCGGGCATGGTGCCACATGCCTTTAATCCCAGCACTTGAGAGGCAGGAGGCAGAGTTAGGAGGATCACTGTGAGTTCGAGGCCACCCTGAGGCTACAGAGTGAATTCCAGGTCAGCCTGGGCTAAAGTGAGACCGTATCTCAAAAAAAAAAAAAAAAAATCACAAACTAGTACATAGCCATGGGCAGCTCCCATGGGTCCCTTCTCGAGCAGAAATTAGCAACACATTGATAGAGTATCACAGGTTATATCAACTTCATGTCCAAAGATAAGCAGTGGCCTGCCAATCCATTTATGGTATTTCCTTATAATTGTATGAACTCAAAATGTAAACACACTGGCATATGTCTATAACTACACCTAAACAGTTGGTAGTAAATTGGAGGAAAGTCTAGGTAACTGATTTAAAAAAAAAAATCAGGGGCTTAGAAATATGATTACATATACCGTAAAGCTATTGTGGTTGTTTTCTTTTAGCTTTTATTTATTATTTTTGGAGTCTTGGCAGGGGATATTTGTTTTTCTGTTTTATTGAGTTAGGATCTCACTCTAACCCCAGGTGAACTTAATCTATAGCCAGGCTGTCGCCAAATTCACAGTGGTCCAACTACATCAGCCCCCTGAGTGCTGAGATTAAAGGAGTGCACCACCACATCCAGTTGTTAATGACATTTATATTATACTAGAAGCATGGGCATTATGAAGCAACTACGATTACTTTTTTACCTTCATTTCAATAATTTGTTTAGGCTATAAATTTGTATTTTAGATTCATAAGTAACCAGTATGTTTTATTTAGTTTGAACTTCTTTTGCCTTTCTTTAGAAGGAATGAAAGCACAGTGTAAGCAATTTAACCCCTCTTTTTCTCAAAATAACAAAAAAAAAAAATGTTCTTCACTTAGAACATTCCAAGGAAATTCTTCTTACAGTTAGCTCATCCTATAAAACTGCTCTCATCGACTTTGTGGCAGATGACAATGTGACTGTCTAAGTACTTTAACGATTCACAATGTGAGCCAAATTTAGCTACAGTTCAGCTTTTCACTGTACAGACACTTTATTTTGAATTGATCCAAAATAAAATTCAAATCTGTTGTCTTGTCCTAAACAGATACAAATTATATACAAAGTTCAAATATCTAATTTTAATATAATACCCTATGTTTAATCTTCATGTACATTTAGGCTAAGAGTAAAGATAAAATGGGTAATAATGAACAAAAAAAAAATGTTTCTTTTGTCTGTATTGATAAACCTGGGAAATTTAATAAAAACTACAAATTTAATCTCATATTCTAATTTGATATTGAAGTAAAGAAAAGGTTTAACATTCTTGACTACTTAACTCAAAATCCCTTCCCACGTTTCAAACAAAAGAATAAAGAAAGGGAAGGAGGGAGTAGCAGAGGAAGGAGTAGAAGGAGGGAAAATGTCATCTCTAAAGTTGGATTGCATGTTTAAGCTTGGGGGCTGGAGAGATGGCTGAGCCTACAAAGGCTAAGGATCCACGTTCTACTCTACAGATCCTTCCTTAGCCAGACGCACAAAGGCGAGGTAAGCACGAGGTTGCACATGCCCACTAGGTGGCACAAGCATCTGGAGTTTGATTGCAGTAGCTGAGGCCCTGGCATGCCAATTCTTTCTCTCTCTCTCTCTCTCTCTCTCTCTCTGAAATAAAAATAAAATAAAATAAAATAAAATAAAATAAAATAAAATAAAATAAAATAAAAATAATGGAGTTCATTGTTCCAGAAAGTAAATGGATATGAAGATAAAAGGGTGGAGGGCTGGAAAGACAGTTCAGCATGTAACACCACTTACTGTGCAAGCAGGAGGACTTAACAGGTTGGATCTCCAGCACCCATGACTGCTCACACCTGCAACACAAGAGCTGCCATTGCAGGTCATGCCAAAGGAAGAAAGAAGAGAACCACGGTAGAAAGTTCCTCCTGGTTCTCACAGCTTCTGAGTCTTGGGTCAGGCTTCTCCAGCTCGTCCTGATGCATCGGGATGTTTCCTATGGATTGTCATTGACAGGACCTAAAGTCATGGGTGAAGAATTGTCGTGCTTAGGTTCACTGAGGTAGGAAGACCTGACTAAACTGTGGGGGCACCATTCCGCAGGTGAGGATCCTGGGCTGTATAAAAGGGAGAGAGCTGGCTGAGCACCCCCATTCATCACTTGGATTCCTCGCATGAACTTAACATAACCAGCTGCCTCAGGCTCCTGCTGCCTTGCCTCCCCCTCTATGATGGACGATAGCTCGGAATCAACTTTTCAATTATAGTTCCTTACTAAAGAAAAACCACGTTTGCTATGCACTTTATAAAATTTATGACACATAAATATGACCTCTTCCCAAAAACATTTATTTAAAGAGTAGAAAGACCCTTGCAGGCAAAGGGACCTATGGTCTCATTTTACAGATGTGAAAACTGAGTCCAGAAAGACCACCCCATCTCCCCAGAAACAACTGTTTTCAGGTTGAACCAGGAATAAGTTCAAGTTTAATCTGGTGCTGTTCACAGTCTATATTGCTTCATCATTATTTGTGCTCATCTCATTTCCTGCACATTTCTCTCAGTTCCTTTGTTGCATCACCCCATCAGGGTCTAATGTGGGGCCTTATGTGTTAACTAATAGCAACTATTTCATGAATAAATAAGCAGTCTTCTGTGTTGGCCATTTTCCAAGTCTCCCCATATTTCTTTAAGTCTTAAACAATCTCTTCGGCAAAGTTTCTTTGTCTCCCCTAATGGAGTCCTTCAATAAATTGACAATACTTTGCTTCCTCACATGTAAGAGCTCATAAATTCTAACAATGTTCTTGCCAAATGGTTCGTGATACAAATTAGGAGAGTAGAATAAGAATAAAAACAGTGAAAGCTAAAGACATCTCCACGTTGCGTCTGAATTGCCCTGTTGAGTTACATGTAATTTCAATGGAAATAATTCATGGAAGAAATTTCTGCTTACTTCAAAAATCCATAGACATAACGCCGGGCGTGGTGGCGCACACCTTTAATCCCAGCACTCGAGAGGCAGAGGTAGGAGGATTGCCGTGAGTTCGAGGCTACCCTGAGACTCCATAGTGAATTCCAGGTCAGCCTGGGCTAGAGTGAGACCCTACCTCGAAAAACCCAAACAAAAAAAAAAAATCCATACACAGTTTTTATATGAAATTAATAATAAATATCAATAACACCAAATATTGAGAGAGTGTGTTCTCAATAAAACATATTTGTCTTGAGGTCTGGGACAATGCCTTCATGAATAAAGCACTGACCATCCACACCTGGGTACCTAAGCCGAATCCTCAGACCCCATGTAAAAGGCCAGAAGCCATGACTGGCTTCTGCAATCCGCGCGGAGACGAGAGGCAGAGGCAGGAGAACTTTTCAGAAGCTCTCGGCAATCACATTACAAAAACAAAACTGCAGTAGCGAGTGAACTTGAGAGAAACCTCGCCTTAAATGAGGTGAAACGGCACGGATGGGCTTGGGGCTGGCCTCTGATGTCCACGCACGCCCGCACTCACACACACACTCACATGGATACAGGCACACACAAAGAAACTAAATGCGTATGTCCACACATGACTAATAAACAATTGACCTACAATCGAAGATTACTATAGTGTCATACTTGCAACGTGTATAAATCCAAACCAGAGGTACAAAGGATATTATCATGTTTTTGACATGATTTTTAGTAAGACAAAAACCAAATAGTGTGAGAATAAGTAACTGAGGTTGTGGACAACACATAAAGTAAATTCTTCCTAAATGTGGTCTTCCTTTGCATAAACAAGGTTTTTAAAAAACCCTCTTGTAGAAAGACAGTTAGAAAAGAAAAAAAAAAGGAAGAAAAAGTGACCTGGTTTTCTGGGCCCAAGTTCCCAGTCTCTGTACAGCGTAAGTTAAATGTCTCGGCTTTTCCAGCACACGCTTCAGAGAAGGTGGTGGGAACCCAGCACAAGAGCAACTCAGCTGGAAAACATCTCCGAAGAAATATTTTTGTTGAGTACTTTTCTCGTGTGAACTTGCCTCTAGCTTGGTGTATACCAGTCTCCAGAGCATGGCATTCATTTTACCTCATGTCTTGAGGATTTTTTTTTTTTTTAAATAGCAAACTATACATAAGCCAACAGAGCAAGAGCAAAACTGAAGCACCCACGCCTATCAGGAGCGGTATCTCTTACGAGGTCAGGGGACAAGAGTCAGGTCTGAATATCCTCAGAGGCCCTTTCCCATGACACGGCAATAAGAAAAAGCCTGAAGATCTCTGCCTAGAGTGCTTTCTTCACAAGCTCAGATGTATTCTTATACACAAGGATCAATTTCTACTTTTTAAAGATACATGTCAAGTTCAATAGCTTCTTATTCAAAGGGAATAATAACAATCTAAATATTAGAAGCATTTTTCCCAGATGCGCTGATGTTTCAAAAGGTACTTTTTTTTTCATTTCAAGAAAAACAAGGCATGTGCAACTGCCTATCAGATTCATAGCTGGCAATACTGACATCCTGCCCAAAACAGCAACTGATCCAGTGGCTGTCACCTGATCAAGATATTCCAAATATACACACCAAAATTAGAGAGGTAGGGACGCCACATGAAAACATGATCATTAGGAAAACAATCTTCTAGAACTTAGTTCCTCCTGAAATGATGAAACAAAACTAAATTAAAATTACTGGGCTCATTGAAGATATATATTCTAGAGCAGTGGTTCTGGATTGTTCTCAAATTTTAATTCATCTGGGACAAAGACCAGGCATCAGGATTTTTAAATTCCTCATGTGATTCTATTTCATGCAGCCAGAGTTGAGAAAAAAACATACTCTTTTAAAAAAGAAAACTTAGGGCTGGAGAGATTGCTTAGTGGTTAAGGCACTTGCCTGTGAAGCCTAAAGACTCATGTTCAACTCTCCAGGTCCCACGTAAGCCAGACAAGCACCCAAGGTCACACATGCACACAAAGGGGCGCACATGTCGATCGCAGTGGCTGGGGGCCCTGGCATGCCAATTCGCTCTCTCTCTCTCTCCCCTCCCCCACCCCCAATATGCTATTGCTATGGAAAATGGAGTGACCAGGCTAGAATCTGGAAGAGAGTCAGTGCCCAGACAGTTAGCTCGTCTAGTGCCAGAATATGCTACATGGGCAACTGGGGAAAAAATGAGCAACATCTGTCCAAGAAACTCATGATCTAACCTAATCAGCAGCAAACATCCTGACATGATGCCCACACAAGTGCAGTAGTGGCACACATCCGTGGTGGGTAACCAACTGCTCTTGGTTTGGCTAAGGGATCCACTCAATGGAATGGCACCCATAGCTGGAGCCGAGAAACAAGTCAGAACCAGATCCAAACATGAGCCCGATCTCCATTATCAAGCTCCTACCAATTGGGGGCTACAAGAGGGCCTACACCTACTAAATTCTCCTAAAATAATAAGGGTTATCCCATTTATCTGGTGCTGACTTCATTCTCCATAGGAGAATTTACTTCTCTTTCAGATGGATGCATATCCTGAGGAGAGAATCAGCCCACTGCACCTCACCTGGGCCCAAACTGAAACTAAGAGTAACTGGGGAAATGAGCAAGAGTAATGCTTTCTTGGTGAACTTGGTACCAGCACAAGGGTGAAGAAGACAGACACAGAGAACACTCAACTCCTACCAAACCAGATACCAGAGACACAGAGGCAGCCTGCATCAGGATTAAACCCGGGAAGCCTTACTTTAGACTTTGTAAACGATCCACTTCTGCCTAGTCAGAAAACACATCGGCCCACTGAACCCTGGTTCCACACAGACATAGGCTATTGTTTTACTTTTGCCTCCTAGAAATAAACAGGAAGCAAGTAGACCTTCGAAAAAAAATAGCCTTAAAACCCAAAAGGTGTGGGGAGAAAAGTGTGTCAGTTTGGACTATCTGCTGGTTTTGTGTGTGTGCGCGCTGTAAATACTCCCGTCGTGACATAGTGCAAGCTACCCATGCCTGAAGGGCTCACAGACTGCTCTGCAGACCCCAAGGAGGGCTTCGGAGCACCAAGATCAACTCTCAGCTTCACTCACCTGCATGACTGCATTTGTGGTAATTGCATGATTTCACAGAGACAATTATTATCTCACCAGAAATAAAGCATACCGAGATTACATCTCATGGAGAGACATGACTTGAAAAAGAAAGTACCCTATCAAGATTTATATCATTTATTTCAAGCTATCTACCCCATCTCTTGTCCTTTGTAGGAATAAACCAGGATTGTCTTCTCTCTCTCTCTCTCTCTCTCTCTCTCTCTCTCTCTCTCTCTCTCTCTCTCTCTCTCTCTCTCTCTCTCTGGCTCACTCTATCCCCAGCTGACCTGGAATTCACTATGGAGTCTCAGGCTGGCCTCGAACTCTCAGTGATCCTCCTACCTCTGTCGCCTGAGTGCTGAGATTAAGGCATGTGCCACCACACCGGGCTTCTTCTCTCATTCTTAAAATAAATTTTAACTCAGCGGTTTTAACTTGGGCCTGGTCTGACAGATGATGTCAGATTTCCAGTTCTAGCTCATTGGGAATTCTGTAGCCTTGCCAGAGGAAAGGGAGGGCCCGAGTGTTCATTATAGACCACTGCTGGTGAGAGCGGAACACTCCAGCAAGGAGGAGCAGGGCTTTTCAGACAGCGCACAGTGTTGGAATAACCTTCTAGAATCTCTTATCAAGTATGATATAGGCAGAAAGGCATTAGGGCACATAAATCGCAGCAGAAGTTCTGTATTTTACAATGGTTCTATTATGTTATATGATCCTATGAGAGTTAGTACTGAATTAATGACTTGTTTGTCTAAATAATATTTGTGTACTTTATATAAGAAAAGAAAACATAATTTTAACAAATTATACTTTGAAACCAGGGATTCTGTTGTTTCTTAAGTAACACCAGCCCATTGTCAGTGGGTACTAGAAAACTTAAAGGAAAGAGAAGGGAAGAATAGTTACGAGTTAATAGTTTGAATGGTTAAGCTGTAATCAGTCACAGTACTCGACTTTTCAACACGCTTTCTTGAGTCTCTCAGAAGAGGGCCGCGAACTGGGAACGTTCCGTCGGCGTTTTAGACAAGCTCTCAGACATGGGTCCCCTGCCAAGTGCGCAGGCACTCACGCGCTAAAGGAAGCAGGAGACATAAATGGAAGAGGAGAGCTCTCGGCCAGACCTAAGATAGACATGAAGGGATTACACTCTCCAGCAAAGTGAAGATCTGTGCTTTAAGTTGTTTAGGGAAAGCACAGGGATAGGCTGAGGTTTGGGAGTGTTTAAGACCTTGGCCATCTTATGAAGTTTAGTAGCTGGGAAACTTCCAGAAGCATGGTTACCGGAGCTAATCGTTTGAACAGTGTTTACAACTAGTTTTGTGGATATTTGAATGCAACTTGAAAGTAGAACCAATGGACATTCATTTGGGGGTGGGGGTTCAAGGTAGGGTCTCACTCTAGCTCAGGCTGACCTGGAATTCACTATGTAGTCTCAGGCTGGTCTAGAACTCATGGTGATCCTCCTACCTCTACCTCCCAAGTGCTAGGATTAAAGATGTGACCCACCATGCCTGGCTACCTTCGTTCTTTTTAAAAGTTCCTGGTGTGTGTGTGTGTGTGTGTGTGTGTGTGTGTGTGTGTGTGTGTTATGTGTGCTATGTATGTGCAGATATATGTGACCTGGGCACATTTCCTTGAAGGCTAGAAGGAGATGTGAGGTGTCTTCTAGTGGTCTTCTGACATATGTACCTGAAACAAAACCTCTCACAGAACCTGGAGCTCCCCATCTTTCACGTCGATTGATCAACCAGGGAGCCCCAGCAATCTCCCTGTTGCGCTCCCCTCATCTCTGCAGTTAAAGTCACGTACAGCACACTTGGCTTTTTGTGTGGCTGCTAGGATCAAACTCGGAGCCTCATGTTTTCTCAGTAGGCTTCCTGCTCAATGAGCCATCTCACAGGCCCAGAACATTTTTACACTTTTTTCCCACTGATTTGGAGAACAGAATATTTTAATTGTAGGCAGAAAAAATCAGGAATAGTGATTGTTATGTTTAAGAATGATTTTTTAGAGATGGAGGAATGGCTTAGTGGTTAAGGTGTCTATCTTCAAAGCCAAAGGACCCAGGCTCGAGTGCCCAGGACCCATGTAATCCACATGCACAAGGAGGTGCACATGTCTGGAGTTTGTTTGCAGTGGCTAGAGGCCCTGACATGCCCATTCTCTCTCCCGCACTATCTCTCTCTCTCTCTCTCTCTCTCTCTCTCTCTCTCTCTCTGCCTCCTTCTCTGTCAAATAAATAAGTAAAAAAATAAAATAAAATATTTAAAGTATGTGCCACTATGCTCAGTTCATTTTTTTTAAAAAAAGAATGATTTTTTACATTTTTATTTGGGAGGAAGGGAGAAAGAGAGGGCAAGGAAGAGTATGGGCATGCCAGGATCCCCCACCACTGCAAATGAACTCCAGATGCTTGTGTCACTTTGTGTTTCTGGCTTTACATGGGTAATGGAGAACTGAACCTGGGCTGTCAGGATTTGCAAGCAAATGCCTTTAGCTGCTAAGCCACCTTGTCAGCTCCCAAGTATAATTTTTAAGATGATTTTTCATTATATTTTATAAGAAAATATGTGCTCTGTCATAAGAAAATAAGTTTTTATTTCCCTAGTAAACACTAAATGTTATTTACTAATGTGTCAATAATACTTTATGCTTTATAAATAAGCACCAAATCTCTAATGATTAAATATAACTGGGTGAATCTAATCTTCATGGTGAGAGAATGGAACATGCAAAGTGAAAATGTGGACTACTGTATTTGATAGTTTGAAAGATGTCTGTCCCATTTTTATCTACTTCAAAAAGTGGAGGGCTGGGAAAATGGCTTAGTAGTTAAGGCACTTGCCTGCAAAGCCTAAGGACCCCAGTTCAATTCCCCAGGACCCACATAAGCAAGATGCACAAGGGGGTGCACGTGTCTGAAGTTCATTTGCAGTGGCTGGAGGCCCTGATGTGCTGATTCTCTCTCTCTCTCTCTTTGTCTCTCTCTCTCTCTCTCTCTCTCTCTCTCTCTCTCCTTCTTCCTCTTTCTTTCTGCCTCTTTCTCTCTCTGTCTGTCATTCGCAAGTAAATAAATAAAAATAAAAACCAAAAAAATTTTAAGTGGAAAATTGGGAAATCAGTTATGAATGTTTAAAATCCAATTCTATGTAGCTATGAAAAAACATTAGCTACATCTTCTTAATCAGTAAAATAGAAATACAAGTAATTTTCAACTTCTCAGAAATGCTATATACAAGAAAATTTGTATTCATATATAACACATTGCTAAAATTATAAGCAGAAATAAAATATAATATTATTACATGGTAATCTTTTGTGTCAAGGGTCACTACTAAGTAATAATGATGATTGCAAAATTATTTAAATCATTAATTATGCCTTTGAATTTAGATATTATCTTTATTTATTTTCTTCATAATTGCATCACAGGTCAAGGCAAAAGTCTTATCACTTTCAGGACCTATAATGATTTCTGTCTTTGCATTAATTATACCCACTATGAGATACGTTTATTAAGACTAATAATGGCATTCTTGGTTTTTTCTTTAATTTCATCAAGTAGAAGAAAATGAAATATAGTCCTCGGTGCACTGACTGCCAGAGATGTCACTGGTGCCAAAACCGTCGTTGTCGGGGAGGCGGCTCTGCCAACGCAGTATTCCCGTGGCAATTATCCGCTGAGGTGTGAATGCAGCGATTTGCTGGAGAAGAGATGATACTCTAACTAACACAGTAGCCATTAGCCACATGGGGTTATATAAATTCAAATTTAAAAATAATTAACATCAGATAAAATTTTAATTCAGGGCTAGAGAGATGGCTCAGCAGCTAAGCACGCCTTCTGTGCAAACATGAGGGCTTGAGATCCTCTGATTCGCATCTCCAGATCCCATGTAAGCAGCTGAGTGCGACCTCACCCATATCTGGATCCCCAGTCCCATGTGCAGCAGAGACTGGAAAATTACGGGAGCTCGTGAACAGTGAGCTCTGGAATCAGGGAGAGACTGTGCGGCATGGGAAAAGAGGAGGGTGAGTGTTGGGGGGGCGAGCCCACACTTTCCTGGTGGGAGAGGCCGCCAGGCACTGGAGGTGACTGTACGCGGTGCTACATCAGCACACACACACGTGCATACCTGCCACACACCTCACCACACAGGTTACCCATAGACACAAAACAATTTCAGTTCTTCAGTCTCACTAGTCACACTGCCAATAGAGCCGTAGAAGGCTAACCTCTACATACTGGACATTTCTACCATCAAAGAAAGTTCTATCAAATGTGTGGGTCTAGAGATTTTCCTATCCATAATGTTTAAAAACATAAATATTGGGTTGAAGAGATGGCTCAACAGATAAGGCCCTTGTCCCTCAAAGCCTAAGGCCTCATGTTTGACTCTTCATATCCCACATGAGCCAGAAGCCCAAGGTGATACAAGCACCCAAGGTCACACATGTGCACAAAGTGGCATACATATCTGGAGTTTGATTGCAGTGGCTGAAAGCCCTGGCACACTGATATTCTCTCTGTGTGTCTCTTTAAAATAAATAAATATTTCCTCCATCTAGTCAAGTCTTTGTTAGTAGGAGTGTATAACAATGGCTTAATTGTGACCTTTCACACATGTAAACAATGAACTTGAATCATAGTCACCCTTTCACCTTTGCTTGTCCTTTCTCCACCATCCACACAGACTTCCTCCCCTCCCCTCAAATAGTCTGTGTTTGTTCTCTTCTCTTTTCTTTTCTTTTTTTTTTTTTTTTTTTTTTTTTTTTTGGTTTTTCAAGGTAAGGTCTCACTCTAGCCCAGGCTGACCCAGAACTCACTATGTAGTCTCAGGGTGACCTTGAACTCACAGAGATCCTCCTACCTCTGCTTCCTGAGTGCTGAGATTAAAGGCATGTGCCACCACGCCCAGCTTTGTGTGTGTGTGTGTGTGTGTGTGTGTGTGTGTGTGTGTGTGTGTGTGTTTACCTAGATTCCACATAGAAGAGAAAACTTGTGTTTTTTTTTTATCTTTCTTGTTTCTGTTATTGTTGTCTGTTTTTTGTCTTATATTTGTTTTTCTAAATATTTTTATTTATTTTTATTTATTTCTTTAAGAGTGACAGACAGAGAGAGAGAGAGAATGGGCGCACCAGGGTCTCCAGCCACTGCAAATGAACTCCAGATGCATGCACCAACTTGTACATCTTGTTTACGTGGGTCCTGGGGAACCAAGCCTCAAACCAGGGGTCCTTCGGCTTCACAGGCAAGCGCTTAACCACTGAGCCATCTCCCCAGCCCTTATATTTGTCTTTTAAGACACAGTCTCATGTAGTTCAGGCTTGCCTCAAACTCTGTGTAAGTGAGGCTAACTGTGGACTCCTGACCCTACTCCTCAGCCTTCCCATGCTGGGATTTTGTATTTGTCTTTCTGAATCTTGTGTCTCTCTCAATACAATGATCTCCAGTTTCATTCACCTCTGGAAAATGAAACAATTTTGCCCTTTTCTGGTGTCATCACTGTTTCCCGTCTCACTACCATTGCGTCCTATTGCAGTCAGGTTCTCATTGCCAGTAGAAATCACCCAACCAAGAGCAGCTTCTGGGAAAAAGAGGTTTATTTTGGCTTACAGGCTCTAGGGGAAGCTCCACGATGGCAGGGGAAAACGATGGCATGAGCAGAGGGTGGACATCACCCCCCAGCCAACATAAGGTGGACCATAGCAACAGGAGAATGTGCCAAACACTGGCATGGGGAAACTGGCTATAACACCTATAAGCCCACCCCCAACAATAAACTGCCTTCAGGAGGCATTAATTCCCAAATCTCCATCAGCTGGGAACCTAGCATTCAGAACACCTAAGTTTATGGGGACAACTGAGTCAAACCACCACCTAGTTCAGGATCCTTATAACTGGGATATTATAATAATGTGCAAATAGTTTTGCTAACTCTGCCATCTTTCCTCAACTAACCTGTCTGCAGTCTAAAGTTGGTTAATTGTCCTCAAACTTTTGTCACCATTCCCATCTTTGGGAGTCCTTTCTTTGACTGTGGGATGTTTTCCAATCAAGAGCAAGTGCTACAAGGGTGAAGGAGATATGCACAGAGAACAGTCAACTCCTACCAAACCAGAGATCCAGAGACACAGTGCCTCCCAAGACCTCAGCACTGAAGCAGACCTAAAATGAAGCCAACATGGCTCAGGGAAATTCGCAGAAGAGGGGATGGAAAGAATGTTAGAGCCACACGTTGGGTCATTATGCACAGAGACATTGCCTCTTCCCCATAACTGATGACCACCCCCACAATGCACGAACCATATTCCCAACTAGGGTCCCTGAGGAGAGGGGATTACAGGGGAGAGGCCAGCGATGGTACCAACATGGCTGTTTACACACGGTGTACATAACTAATAAACAAAAAAGAGCAAGTGCTACATAAGAACCATTCTCCAGCGGCTCCTTTCCCTTCCTTCTCCCACAGTGAAATCCCCACATGTAGGAAGCGACTCTGTCCCCTCACAAGCCCTGCATCAATGTCCTATGGCTATGCTTTTGCTTATTTCCATGTCTACCTAAACTGCAGGATGGGAAGGGCATATCCAGAGACGTTGCCCCCTCCCCATGACTGACAGCTGCTCTCACAACAGTAATCCAGAACCTCATGGGGGATATCACCAATCACGCCCTCAGCAGAATGGGGACAGGGAGGGGGTGATGATGGTACCAACACATGATGTGTCCATACAAAGTTTCTACTTAATACAAAAGGAAGAAAGAAAGGAAGGAAGGAAGAAAGAGAGAGAGAGAGAGAGAGAAAGAAAGAAAGAAAGAAAGAAAGAAAGAAAGAAAGAAAGAAAGAAAGAAAGAAAGAAAGAGAGAGAGAGAGAGAGAGAAAGATTTGTCTGCAATGCCCTCTCTTGTAACAAACAGGTCTGGTTGAGGGCACTGAGCCCAATGGAGTCATTGAAGCCAACCCCATCAGCAGATCCACAGAACTGGAAGTTGGACAAAGATGGGAGGTAAGCTGTAAGCCTATCGCTGCCGCCCAGGAGCACATCAGGGTCCTCTGGAAGGGGGAGCCCATAGGCTCTTGCGCAACGCCATCCTTCCAGTCTGGTCTGGCCACTGCTGTCTTGAGGTCAGAGTAGCGGTAACTACCCACCTGAGAGTCTCACTAGATTGGGCTCACTAAAGCCCCCTTGTGCCTTGGGGAGAGAAGGCTCCTATGGCTCATGAAGTGGCTTTCAAGGCCCACCCCTTCCACAGGCCACGTAAGTGGACAGTAACTGCCCATGCTCCTGTACATAACCCTTCCCAGGTGCTCCTGTAGGTGACGCCAAACCCGTTACTTCGCCAAGCCAGGCTCGGGTGGAATAGTCTTTCGGGTCTGTTGGTGGTGGTCTATGCAGGATAAATACACATCTGATCCAACCTCCTCAGGAAAAGTTAATGCAACATTGGTGCAGGTAAATGGAAGGGTGGGGTCAACTTTGGGGTACAGGTGGTGACGTGGATGTGGTAGAAGCAGATTCTGTGCAAGCTGCTCACGCACCCCAGGAACGTGTGCTGGCTCCTCCATGCGCCTGACCATGTTCAAAATGAGCAGACTCTCTTAGAATGCGTTGGTTAGGGCCTATATTGATTGTCAATTTGACAGACCCTAGAATCAACGCTGAGGGGTGTAGAGTAGATTTGCCTCTGTGCATGTGTGTGAGGGATCCTCGTGACTAGGTTAATTAAGGTGGGAAGAGCCTCCATGACTGTGGGCAGCCCCTTGTCACGGCCTGGGGCTCTGGGATGGATGAACAGGAGAGAACAGGCTGAGCCGCAGCACCCATCACTCTCCGCTTCCTCCCCGTGGGTGGTTCCCGCTGCCATTGCTTCCTTGCCGTGGTCGATTGTAACCTGGGACTCTATGCTGAGATAAACTCTTCCTGCTCTTGCACTAATTTTTTTTTCAGGTATTTTATCCCAGTAAAGAGTAGGCAATTGATACATCATCCAAAAGTTCCAGGCCCAAAGGAAGATTCTATCTGATCAGGCTGAGGCTCCTTAGATCTAGGGCCAAGGAAGTACCTCAAAGCTCTGGAGAGCACCGACCCGCCAGGAAGTCACAGTATGGCCACTTCTCTGAAACACCCATTGTCTACATGACGACTCACTCTGTGTCCTCTCTCACCCTAATCATCTTCTCTCATGGTGACAGAATTCCCTCACCGTTTTCATCACCATAATCAAATACAAATTCTTCTGAGAGCCAAATTATATGTTGTTTTAATTTCCCATTCAAACTTTTTTAGTCACTTCATTTTTCTCTTTTTACCTAGATACCATTGTTTGGTAATACTCTTCACCTCAGCCTAACCCAAACGAGCAACGCTGACTTTCTGCTTTCTCTCTGCCTCGAATTTCAGATACATTTCTAGTCTCGTTGCAGAGGAATCGTCACTCATCCAGTTGTCTTTCACAAACAGAGCAAAGCAGAATCTGCTTCAAAGTTAAACAAAAAGCAGAAATCAGAATGTCAAATTATAATTGGCATATCGCAGACATAATCAATATTGCCTTTTGCAAGTTCCTCCCACAGCTAAAGCAAACCCTGGTTAAGTGCTGGCCAAATCTTGACTAATTTGGCTTCCAGTTATTACCATACTTAATATCTCTGTATCAACACCGATGACTAAGATAAAGTGAGCTGCAAGAAATGATCGGTCTCCAATGTAAAAGCTTGTCCACATTGTGCCAATGATTGCTGGTGCACCTGTTTTATGTTCAGAGTGGGAAAAGTATCAGAAAAAAGATGTGGCCAATTTTGACGGAATGTTTTCAGTGTCTTGAAATAGCTCAGATACATAGCATTGCTTCTACTACTTATTCAAACTACAAGGCTGATTAAGCTCATGCATAATGTGGCATGCAAACAAAAACTCACCTACTCACAGCCCACCTTATTGTCTCTCCCATGTTCCAGTTTCTGGTATAAGAACTGGTGTTGCAGCAAGTACAGGGAAAGAAAAACAAACAGCAATTTGGGGACTTTTCACGGAGTCCACATAAAGAAATAATGTGCAAACATTTTTCAGAGTTTCTGACAGCACATTTCCAAGAGGCTATAGGAGCTACTTGCTGTTCGAATCCCTGTTTTGCTGATGGAGACCTACCCTGTAGCCCAGGTAGATGCACTGTGTAATATTGCTCTAAGCCAACCTCATAGAGCCTCTGATCCAAAGCCTAAGAAATTGAGAGGGAACAGATTTCATATTTATTAGCAGAAGATGATGCCACAGTTGTAGTTTTAGGACAATGGGACTCAGCAATTGGCGGCAAGAAGACTTTTCAATTCATTTTGATAATAAATCAGCATAACTTGTCTGGAGAGCCCACCCTGAGGCAGTCAAAGTATGGGGAGTCATGTTGTAGATCCAGTAACATCAGTGAGAATATTACCAGCCATCCTAGGACTCAGGACACTGAGCGGCTTTCAGTGGACAGGTTAGGACTACAAACCACACCTGGGTCAATCGGGGACTCTATCTATGGTCTATGAAGTGAGAGCAGGCAGAGCTCACAGGAAACCACATAAGGGACGGGCGTGCTGCGCCCAGCCTGTGGGGCCACTCCAATCTGTGCTAAGTCTGTAGGAGCACTTCAGGACAAAGTACCAAGGTCTTCAACTAAGCTCAGGACGCCAAGTGTGCACTCAAGGCACATAGGGTATAAAACAACTAGAAATTCAGATCGGCAAAGATTCATAGTCAAAGAAGATTCTAGCAAAGCAGTAAATGATGTAATGAAGGTGAATGTGAGATAATTCTTCAGTTGATCAGAATTTTCATTTCAGGACCTTAGAAGATAGCTCAGTGAATAAAGCATTTGCCCTGCAAGCGTGACTACCTGAGTTCAGATCCCCAGCTCTCACATAAAAACCCAGGATCTGCCAGGCATAGTGGCACACACTTGAATCCCAGCACTTGGGAGGCAGAGCTAGGAGGATCACTATGAGTTCAAGGCCACTCTGAAACTGAATTCCAGGTCAACCTGAGCTACAATGAGACCCTACCTTGAAAAACCAAAAACAAAAAAATAAAATAAAATAAAATAAAAACAGAATCTATGGTGGTTTTCTGTGACTCCAGCACACCTACAGTGAGATGAGAGGCAGAGACAAGAGAATTTCTCAAAAGGGGATAAACCAGCTAGCTTTGCAAATGGTGAGCAAGTGACCCTGTGTCAAATGAGGTGGGCACAACCACATGCACACAGACACACACACACATCAAAAAGAAATTTTAACATTTTTCATTTGTCAAGGATAACATTTAAGTGATTTTTAAAATGTCATTTTAGATAATCTATCAATACTTTGTTAAAAAATTAAATCCCATTTTCAAATATTTCCAAATCACAACATTTTTTTGGCAAGTGATTCATAATTCAGTTTCCAAACTCAATATACGTCAATGCAAAACCAGATTATAATGGTGAGCAAAACACAAGATATTCCCATAAGATATATATGTAACAGTGAAAATACCCTTTAAGCAATTAAAAATGTGTGACAATAAGAAACAAGTAGTATAAGCATCTTCTCCAAGGTGAATTCAGTCTGGTCTAGAGTCAGCAAGCTCTCCTTGGCAAACTGACTCACAACTCAGATTTAGAGAGTGAATAGAAGCGAGCCAGGTGGAAATGTAAAAATGGGAGTCGGGGTAGGGTAAAATGTCAGGAGTTTGGCTGGTTCTCTCAGAAATGAATTGCCCGACAAACTGAACAAATTGAGGGAAATAACAGATGATTGCTGTTTTAAGGCATTCAGTTTCGGTGTGTTTTGTTGTAAAACTCACTTGGCCTAGGTGAGGTACTGACAAGCTGCGAATGATATTCTGATCAACCTGACACAGCGGAGCCTGACTTGCTTTTATTTTTCCAAAGCCTCGAACTGTGCATCCCTAAGATGGAGTCAGGCGAGTTCGGTGAGATGGGACAGGAAGCCATACCTGGTTATGTCTGGATATTTATCTACAGTTCTTCATCACTCAGGAAAATCACACCACAGCCACACCAGTCATGATGCTTGGTATTGAGTTTAACACACCTGTGACAGTTTGCTTCATAGCTTATTATTTATTTATTTACAAACAGGGAGAGATAGAGGAAAGAGAGACAGAAAGAGAGAGACAAAGAGAGAGAATGGAAGAGAGAGACAAAGAGAGAGAATGGGCACACCAGGGCCTCCAGCTGCTGCAAACAAACTCCAGATGCATGTGCCACTGTGCATCTGGCTTTACGTGGTTACTGTGAAGTTGAACTTGGGTCATTAGGCTTTGCTAGCAAGCACCCTAACCACTAAGCATCTCTGCATCCCGTCGGTTTGCTTGTGTACCATCAAACCCACAGGAACTCTTCAGTGGGATATCCATCTACCTCACGTCTTCTACTTTTGTTTTGCCATAATAGCCACAGATGTAAATAATTCTCTTATAACTAGCTGTCTCATTTTATTCCCCCTTAATAATACATGGCAGCTCCCTTCTTGTTGCTGGGAGCAAAAGCAACTAAAAGGAGGAAATTGTTTATTCTAGCAGACAGTCTCAAGGGGAAGCTCCATGATGCCAGAGAAAGGCATGGCATGAGCAGAGGCCGGACGTCACTTGTGCTGCAGCAGGTGGCAAACAGCAGCAGGACAGGGAGCCAGATACTAGGAGCAGGGGCTGCCTCTAATGTCTGTAAGCTTCCCCCAACAACACACCTCCTTCAGCAGGGCTCCACCTTCCAAACTGCCATCGGCTGAGGACCAAGCATGCAAAACACATGAGTTTATGGGGGACATTTGATTCAAACTACCACAATATAGAATTGTTGACTTTATGTTAGCCAGGGTGTTTATTTCATTAAATTAGAGGTAACATTACCAACTAAATCT
This sequence comes from Jaculus jaculus, assembly GCF_020740685.1. Lineage (NCBI taxonomy): Eukaryota > Metazoa > Chordata > Mammalia > Rodentia > Dipodidae > Jaculus > Jaculus jaculus. Next base: position 74,127,655 of record NC_059115.1, on the reverse strand, counting down.
TGAGTAAAGAAGACATTGGCTCTGAAGCAATTAACTCACAACTCTGATAGGAAAACAGTGTCCACTGTAGCCCATGAAATTCTTACAAGCATTTTTAAATGCTGGCATTTTAAAACAAGATAACTTTGTATCAACATAATCATTTCCACATGCGTAGGTATCTCTCTTTGTATTGAATTATGAGTGAAAATTCTGGTATTTATAGTCAGTCATGTTATATGCAATCAGCATGACTCCTGTCCATATGCTAGATTCATTGGGTAACTACCTAAAAAATTCAACCCTTTCCCCCTAACTCAAGGGTAAAACCACTTGTATGGAATGCCTTTGGTTGTTAGAGAATTCCCACCTTTCTGTACCAGAGTTTCAATAAGTTCTATAAAATATCAAAGCTTTTCTGTTAGCTAAACATTACACACCTGTAATCCTAGCACTCTAGAGGCTAAGGCAGAAGAATCATCAGTTTAAATCTAGCCTGGACTACACAGTTCAAAAATAAATAAACAAATAAACAAATACTCTCCTCATGCAACTCAGGAATGAATCAACAGCAGGACTATAGGGTGATTGTATAAATCTATGTATAAAATTTTCTTACTTTTCCTCAGTACTTAATTTTCAATCTTCACTGACTGCTGCATCTACTTATGACCCCCATAAAATGTCCAGAGATATATTCCTTCTATATTGAATTATCTTAAGCTCCCCTTTTATGACACCAGCAACATTCCCATCCAGGTCTTCCCACCTGCCTTCCCAAACACCAAATCTTAACTCACGTGGCATCTGCCACAACATGTTGTCTCTTCCCTCAAAACACCTATAAACAGAAGCCCAACACAGAGCTCTGTCAAATTCCATTTTGTCAGGTATTTTCAAGGAAAAGGCATTTTTTGTTTCATCTTCAGTTTTAGTATAATTCATGCAGCCACTTAACTTTTCTTTTTCCTTAATATCCTGGCATGTAAATTGAGGTTAATAAAGAAAATTAACTTCATAGAGTTGTGAAGATAAAATGAAGTAATATATGGTAAACCCTTAAAACAGTGTTTACATACAGTAAATATTATATAGAATATCATTGTTATGAACACTTTTGCAAGTTATATTTTACTGTGGTCTAGGTTTAAATGCAAAACCCTTAACTCTACCTAGCAAAATACATTAATTCTCATTTAATTAGAAAATGTGCTGAAACAAACATAAATATGTACTATAAAACTCTAGATTGTTCCATGAGACAAAAAAAAAAAAAACAAGAAAATGTCCTATTTCCAAAGGAAACCTGTTCTAACCTGTGCTGCCTGGCTCAGCGTGGCCAGGAAAGCCACACCACACCAACCATGGGCATGCATGGGCATTTTGGCCAAGGCAAGGCAGAAACAGCCTTCCAATTAGATGGGATCATTGGAACTTCATTCCAAATTATGGGGTGTTACAGTCAGTTTCACATTGCTGATAGAAATCACCCAACCAAGAGCAGTTTGTGGGAGAAAAAGAGGTTTATTTTGGCTTACAGGCTCAAGGGGGAAGCTCCACGATGGCAGGAGAAAACGATGAAATGAATAGAGGCTGGACATCAGCCCCTGGCCCACATAAGGTGGAAAATATAACAGGAAAGTGTGCCAAACACTGGCAAGGGGACACTGGCTACAAGGCCCATAAGCCCACATCCAACAACACACTGCCCCCAGGAGACGTTAATTCCCAAATCTCCATCAGCTGGGGACCTAGCATTCAGAACACCTAAGTTTATAGGGAACACCTGAATCAAACCACCACATGGGGTGAGAAAAACCATCCCTGTGCCACCTAGAAGCTTTAGTCTCATGGGAAAAAGGTTCTCCTTCAAGACAGTTATTCTGTGTTTGCCTAATGTTGAGGACCTTAAGTCTCAGAGAAGGAAAGCACCACATCAAGGCCTTTCCAGTATGAAAATTATCTCACCAGCATGAAAATTAATAGGTAATTCTCTCTCCTTGTTCTCAAAGTGAACTCTAAGTAGATTAGAGATGAGGGACAAAAGAGAATAATAAACTGAAATTAGACATGACGTTCACTTAAGGAAGCCTTGTGGTAGTTTGAATGTATGTCCCTCATAGACTCGGGGGTTTTATTAAAACTTGTAAATTGGGTCTTCCGCCCTCTGGCTGGAGGAGGTGTCACTAGGGGCAGATCCTGGGGTCCAGCCCAAGGATGAGTTTGCGGGGAGCAGATCTGCATTCCAGCCCAAGAGTATGCAGGGAGGTTTCAGCTCTGGTGGATTACTTGCTGCTTTTTTGTTGTTGTTGGGTTTTTTTGTTTTGTTTTGTTTTTGGTGTTTCTTGCTATTTGCTTGTGTCTCTCTGCTTGGTTTTATAAGTAGGAGCTGGCTTCTTCCCCCTTCATTCTTGGAGCTTCCCTTGGATCTGGGAGCTGAAATAAATTGCTTCCTCCCCTAAACTATGCCAGGTTGGGATGTTCATCCCAGCAACGCGAAACTGCCTGCTACAAGCCTCTGGCAAGCTTCCTCATTAATTGCCTGCCCAACATCACTTTCTTGATTGAAAAACTGGTCATCTTGTTCAAGTGTCCAATATAGTATTGTAATTATATTATTTAGGTCCTTATATCATATGCCACCCTTCACTCTGAGAGTGTCAGAGAAGGGGCAGAATTGCCCAGAGCAGGTAATCTCACCAGCTGGGTGGGTGTGAGAAGGACATGTGAACACTGTCAAAACATCAGCACACGAGTTTCCCAGTGAGAGAGGCTTAAGGGAGGGCTGCATTCCGTGTTTCCAGGACAGGCACTAGACAACCAGGTCTCATGGCAGCCAGGGTGAGCTGAGTAGGGATGGAGCAGGTGGGAAAAGGAATGACCAGGAAGTCAGAGGTCGTAATAGGAGTGAGGCAGGGTAGAAACATTAGGGGAAATGAAGGGCCACCAGGCTCTGCCAATGAACTCCAGACGCATGTACCACCTTGTGCCTCTCCTTACATGGAATCTGGGGACTAGAATATGGGTCTTCAGGCTTTGCAGGCAAGCACCTTAACTGCTCTGCCACCTCTCTAGTCAGCCTCTCTCTCTCTCCCTCCCTCTCTTTCTCCCTCCCTCCCTCCCTCCCTCCCTCCCTTGCTCCCTCCCTGTCCTGCAAGAACACATCCTTCCTTTCAGACTTACACACTCTTTCCCTGTCTCAGGACAGTTGCACACACTGTTTGTTGCCTTTGTCTGGAATCCTCTCCCCTCAACCAGGTCTCCAGGACAGTCCTGCCTTCGAGAAGCTTCCTGACCTAAATCAGGTCACATCATGAGAGGTGGTGATCTCTGACCATCCTCTAACTACTCTCACTAGCCAGAGTTAGATGATGGTAACTACTTACGGACTTTACCCACGAGGTCTGTGTCTGTCTGTCCTGCTCACTGGAACACCTGCACCTAGTGCCATGTCCGTTACAGGAAGCTCAGAGGCTTAGAGAGGCATGGTTTTAGACAGTTTTAACATATAATAATTACGTGCGGTACACTTACAAAATAGCTAACAAACATTCATTGCCATAAGAAAAGATGCCCAAAGACTGAATTCTAGAAAATAAAAAACAACCCTCTATGTGCGAGCAGCCTGTGCCCAAGCAACTCAATGCCCAGCTATAAAGTGCTTTTTCTGTGGGAGGGGGAGGCATGTGCCTATTTCGGCAATGCTGGTGGCAGTGACTTGGAAGGTAACACTGACAGTGCCAAAAGAGAAATTCTTATTTGTTTGTTACTCACCATTTGCTACACAATTTTAATAACTTCTTGTGGCTTCAAACTTTGTCACAGCTGAGTTCTGCTTCCTAAGCACATAAAGTGTAGAACATAAATTCCTCCTTTTTTTGAGAACCATAGGCAGTTTTGATAATATATTCGAATTCATTAACCTCTTAACTCTGGTACAAGTCCATATTCACAAGTATGACAATGATTAAGCTAATGAGTTAATCATTCCCTTCTAGTTAGCATCTTTCTTAATTAGTTGATTTAAATTGGGGAGTGGGAGGAGGGAGGCAAAGAATCTTTTGTGGAGATTTTCATAGTGCCAGATACGATTCTGAAGGCTTTTTTTTTTTTTTAAGTTGCAAAAATGTAGACATCTTTTCAATGCTGTTTGTGATTTTTTAAGCCATCAAGTTCCACTAAGCTGATTATATATTTAGCAAAATAAATCACTTGGCAAACATTCCAAGCCTGTTATGCTAGACCTACTAGGAACAAGAGAGGGACATGGCTCGAGACGTGGAACCTGAACATTGCAAGTCACTGGCCCAGAAGTTAAGGGTGTTGGATCAGCTGGTTCCCTTATGAGCTTTGATTTCATATGCAATACTCGGTTGTTTAAAAGTGTCAAAATTTATTCTAATATCTCCACATCAATGGGACTAGATCCCACAAGAGACATGCCATTAGTTGATGCATTGTCCAAATAATATTCTTAGCATTTTAATATTTTCCTTTCTCACATAAGATTTTTGAAGCTCTTTCTCCATTGCCACCTCCCTAGCCTGCCTAGTGGTTTGTCAAGTTTGTTTATCTTTTCAAGAACGTAACACTTTTATTGATCTGTATAGCTTTCCTTTTGCTTGTCTCTTTGTGCTTTTGAAGACCAAAACCAACAAAGACATGGCAAAAAGAAACCATGGACAAATACTTCTGATGAGAGTAAATATAAAAATCCTCAACAAAATATCACCAAACTGAATTCAGTAGCTCATACAAAGTCCATTCTCGCCAGGTGTGGCACATGCCTTTAATCCCAGCACTGAGGAGGCAGAGGTAAGAAGATCACCATGAGTTCGAGGCCAGCATTAGACTACATATAGTAGATTCCAGGTCAGCCTGGGCTAGAGTAAGACCTTACCTCAAAAAAAAAAAAAAAAGATCATCCTCCATGATCAAGTGGATTCATCCCTGGTATGCAAGGATGATTCAACATATCTAAATCAATAGATGTGATATATCACATTAATAGAATGAAGGATAAAAATTCCTATGTTCATTTCATTAGATGTAGAAAAAATGACGAAATTCAACCTCTTTTTATCATAAAAAGACTTCAACAAATTAAATGAAGAAAGAATGCACCTCCTTGCATTAAAAGCCATATTGGGCCTGGTTATCCAGGACCCATGTAAAGCCAGATACATAAAGTGGCACATGTACCTGGAATTTGCTTTCATGGCAAGAACCTCTTCCTCTGTCTGTCTGTCTGTCTGTCTGTCTGTCTCTCTCTCTCTCTCTCTCTCTCTGGAGAAAAAAAAAAAGTCTGAAAAAAATGAAAGGCATCCAAATTGAAAACTGAGAACTTTCAGTAGTCTCCTTTTGTAGATGGCCTGACTTTATACTTCAAAAGTCTAAAGACCCCACCACATAACTGTTCTAACTAATAAAAAATTCAATAAAATTGGGGCATACAAAATCTATCCACAAATGGTGAACTGTCTGAAAAAGAAAAAGAAAATGATTCCATTTCCAATAATTATGAAAATAATAATAGAAATAAATTTAACCAAAATGGTCAAATATATGTACATGGACAACTGTGAACCACTGATAAAAAAAGAAATAAATAAATGGAAATACACTCTTTGTTCGCTGATTTATACTAATGCTAAAATGTGCATGCTACTCAAATTGGCTTAAAGTTTCAATGAAACAGCTATCAAAATCCCAAATGACATTCTTCAGAGAATTTTTTTTAAAAAAAAGAAACTAATTTTATTTGGAACCAGAAAAGTCTCAAAATACCCAAAATAATCTTCGGCAAGGCAAAATAGGAAAAAATAGCTCAACAGGGAAGAACACTTGCTAAGCATGAGAGTCTGAGAGAACTTGATCGCCCCGAGTTCAACCTCCAACACCCATGTGAACATGTGGGCATGTTCACCCTCCCCTGAAACCCCAATCCTGTGGGGAGAAGACATGGGAGACTCTGTGGGCCTCGCTGGTCAGCCAGTCTAATGTAACTGGAAGCTCCAGGTTCAGGAAGTAACCCCATCTCACGCCATCGTGCGGAAGAGCAACACGAACACCCAGAGTTCTTCTTTGACATTCACCCGTGTGCACAGGGCATGTACACCTGCACACACGCATGCACCCACACCCCCACATGAACACACACTACACACATACTGCATGTGCAAAGAAAAACAGGAAAAAATTGGAGGCATTTTTCTATCTGACTTCAAACTATATTACAAAGTTACAGTCACAGCTGAGTAAATGTGGCATAAAAATAGACACGCCGACTGACAGAACAGAGAGCCCAGAAACAAACTTGCACATTGACAAAAATGGCAAAAAAAAAAAAAAAAAAAAAAAAAAAAAAAAAAAAAAAAAAACAGTGCCAAGGTTAGGCTCTTTAATCATGTTGAGAATCCCGGGAGCAGCAGAAGGATGAAGTTGGTGCTGGAAACGTGGCTCGTCCCACTGCTACCTGCACCACCGAGGCGGAGGAGGAAGCTCTCGGAGAGTTCCAAGCAAGTCTGAGCTACAGCGTGAGGCTCTGCCTCCGAAGAGACAGAGTAATTAAATTAAACCTTTAATCTCACCGTATATAAAAATTAACTTAAAGTGGACTTAAGTACAAGACCTAAAGTTATGAAAAAAATATCTAAGCAGAAACTTCCATGGCATTGGTCTGGGAAATATTTGGGGGGGGTGACATTTATGGCATAAGCAATTAAACCCCCCAAAATAGGAAAAAGTAATTACGTTAAATTTTAAAGCTCCTGTGCAGCAAAGCACACATTTGCCGCGCCAGTAGAGATGAGGTTCCAGCCTAGCTCCTAAGACTCCCTCAGCACCAAGAAAGGGGGGAGGAAGGGGTAGAAACAACCGACAGAGGGGAACATCAGCCTACAGAAAAAAACAAGAATCAAAATAAAATGACAAAAAAATCCGAATAGACATTTTTCAAAAGAAAACATACAAATGTCTAACAATTAAATTTTAACATGTTCAAAATCACTGATCATCAGGCAGATAAAAAAAAACACACACACACAAATTACCCCACGTCTGTTAGAATTGTTTTAACTAAAAAGACTAAACCTGAGGGCTGGGATGTGGTGCCACCGTGGAGACATCTGAACTCCCATGTTCCTAATGGCAGAATGCACAGTGGGCAAGGTGTAGAGCCACATAAACCCAACAACTAATAACAGGTGAAGGAGAATGCAATACGGGGCTAGAGGGATGGCTTAGTGGTTAGGGCGTTTGCCCACAAAGCCAAAGGAACCAGGTTCAACTCCCCAGGAACCACGTCAGCCAGATGCACAAATTGGTACATGCATCTGGAGTTCATCTACAGTGGCTGGAGACCCTGGCAATATTTTTAAAAAGAAAATATGATATATGTGTGTATCATATACATGTATGTGTGATGAAGTAAGTACTATTTGGTCATAAAAACAAGAAATTTTGTCATTTTGGCAACATGGATGAATAAGGAGAAAATAAGCCAAGCACAGGACAAACACCACATGATTTCACTCTTACGTGGAATCCAAAAGCACAGATCTCACAGAAGTAGAGGGTAGAAGGGTGGTTTCCAGCTGCTGGGGTGATAAAAGCAGGAGATCTAGGGCAAAGATTGCATCCACAGTTCAACTAGACTGGAGGAATAAGAGTGAGAGATCTAAGGTGACTCTACTTAATGAGGTTATATTGTACTCCTGCTCCTGAAGAATGCAGAGACGGTGTGAAGTGTTTGCACCACAAGAATGATAACTATTTGAAGTAATGCATCAGTTAATTACAATTTACCATTCCATAATGTGAATATACATCTACACATTGTGGGTTCCTGGGTTCTTGCTTCAGGCTGGCTGCAGTCTCCCAAAAGGCGTCCTTGGCAACCGTGGAGATCAAGGTTGTGTGGGTGTGACAAGAGAAAGAATCACTCACTCCTAGGAGTCAGTTCCAGTGAACAGTTCTTGGTTTATTGTCAGGGAAAATGGATTTATGAGCATCTAAGGGTCGAGAGGGGAAGGACCCTAAAAGGACTGGACTACCAAGTTCATTTCTGATGTCTAATTAGCATATGGAGACATTCATTCTAGCACTTATGCCATGGCAGAGGGGGGATTCAGGTGATCTAGGGTCTCAGGACTGTGTGAAGGCTGCGGGCTGATAAGGAGTTTCCTAGGCAACTGGCCAAAGGTTACGGGGCTATGGCCAGAGCCCTGTGCTTGGCGAGGGAGTGGCCTCCTGTAGCGGTGGGGGGGCCTTAGCTGAGCCTGGAAGCGCAGGCCCCCGTCCTGAGGGCTCCAGCCTGTGCCTGGCCGTGCCTGACAACACATCATGTTTACTCCAGAAAGGTGTGCAACTTTATCTGCCAATCCAGAAAATAAAAGGCTTAAAACTTAAGTAAGCGATCTTAAGTGACCTAAAAACGCTGGACTATAATCTCAAATCTCTTCCTTTCGATTTTCTTCTTACCAATGCACTTATAAGTACAAAGATTTTAGGGTATCTTTTGCCTCTCCTTTTATGCAATATACATAATAAATGGTGTATAATAATTCTGTACCTTTGGAATTTTAGAGATTTTCAAATCTACTTCCCTTGTCTTCAAGAGAAAGGCAAGAATTTGAGAAATGATACCAGAAAGTCACGGAATATTAAAAATTAAGTGATTTACATGCAGGACTTTCTGCTTTCCTTTCCCTCCATCCCCTAAAACATTCTAATGCATTCCTCTTTCTCCCCCTCTCTCTTCTTTCCTCTCTCCCTCCTTACCTATTTCTTCATAAAATGAATTCTTTTTCCTTTCCACTATTTTTAGTCAGACTCAAAAAGTAATGATTTTTTACTTTAGAAAAGACCTTAGATTCTGCCTAATGGTTTACAAAGTGTTACGCATTCATCTTTAAGCTCCAAATGGGAGGACTGTACCTCTTTGAAAGTGAACCCCCACACTGCTGCTTAGTGAACTGAAACATACTGTAATCATAGAGCAAGTGAGCCTTCAAAAGGCGGGAATTGACTGAAAACTAAATCCTTTTTGGAAACACCAGAGATCCCGGATGTCCGCCTGGCTTCACGGAAGAGTTGCATCACCTGATTTCTACGTGGACCGCGCGCTGACCACGGCAATGGCAATGAGGCCTCAGCATAGCTCCTAGGACTCCCACGGTGCCAAGAGAAGGGGGGAAGGTGGGGGTAGAAAAGAGAAGCAAGCTAAGCAGGCAACTTTCAAAATATTCTGTTGTTTAATTGCTGATTAAATTTTTTCATATTCTTTTCTTTTTTCAAGGTAGGGTCTTCCTCTAGCTCAGGCTGACCTGGAATTCACTCTGTAGTCTCAGGATGGCTTCGAACTCACAGAGATCCTCCTACCTCTGCTTCCCGAGTGCTGGGATTAAAGGTGTGTGCCACCACACCCTACCCAAAATCTTATATTCTTAAAGAATATCATTTATGGACTGGAGAGATGGCTTAGCAGTTAAGTGCTTGCCTGTGAAGCCTAAGGACCCCAGTTCGAGGCTCGGTTCCCCAGGACCCATGTTAGCCGGATGCACAAGGGGCGCACGTGTCTGGAGTTCGTTTGCAGTGGCTGGAGGCCCTGGCGCGCCCATTCTTTCTCCCTCCCTCTCTCCCTCCCTCTCTCTCTCTCTCTCTCTCTCTCTCTCTCTCTCTCTCTCTGTCACTCTTAAATAAATAAAAATGAACAATAAAATTTTTTTTAAAAAAAAGAATATCATTTTAATGTTTCTAAGATGTTTTTAAAAACACCCAATTTTTTTTCACTTTAGGGCAAATAAATAAGTTTAAGTTGTTTGTAACTTTTCTATTTATTTTTGGTTATATTAGTGCTTTAGGTTCTTCAATGCTGTAACCAAAAAAAAAAAAAAAATCTAAAAAAGCAAGTTTCAGGAGGAAGGATTTGCCTTGGCTCACAGTTTAAAGGCACAGCCCACCATGGTGGGGAAGTGGCGGGGGCCGAACTTGGGGCTGCGGGTCCCATTGAGGCGGTCGGGGAGGAGGGAGAAGCACGCTGCCGACCAGCCATCCTCCTGCTTTTAATTCGGCCCAGCGTGGCAGCCTCTTCCCGCTGCACCTGTCGTTGCTCGGTCGGTCTGTGCCTCGGTCATTGCTGTGACCAAACACCCCGCGGAAGGAAAGGGTCCCCGCCCTCCCGCCTCCAGCAGGGTTCCGCCGGGAGCCCAGGGCTCGAACGCGCAGGCCACGGGCGACCATTGCGCTCCAAAAGCACCGCGGTCGGAAAGGCTCTTCTGCTCTCGGGCAATATTTGCCATTAGCAGGGTGGGCTGACCCACCTGCCTGGGAATGGACCCGCCCAGGCTTAGGGTGGGTTTTGTCACCTCAATTAACCTAATCTAGAAAATTCCCTCACAGGCCTGCCCAGAGATTAGTTTCCGTGGTGATTCTAAACCCCATCGTGCTGACTGTCGAGAACAGCCGTCACCCCATTGTTTCCCACGTTGTTTCCAGTCTTGATTCCGGGTGAAGCTGGGGTCGGGGGCCTGAGCGCTCTGCCTAGGAGTCACCAGGGACCGGCAAGCTTGCATTCTGAGATGAAGCGCAACGGTCATTGACTGAAATTTCAGTCCATAACAAGAAATTAAAGGCCATCTGTATAGTTCAGTAAATTTTGGAAAACGTATTGAATTTTTTTTTTCTTTGATAGCTTCTCACAAGTGTTTCTGGTTAACCTATACTTTTACAAACTAAATTAAAAATAACAGAGGCTGATAGCTCCACTCTAACGTTGTATGTATACATACATATTTATTCACATACATACATATATAAACATATGCACATATATTCATAAATATACATTCTGTTATATACACGTGCATGTATATGAGAGAACATACATAATCAGGAAGCGTGCCCATATCGACTTGCGTGTGCATGTCTGCCTGTCTGTCTGCCTGTCTGTCTGTCTGCCTGCCTGTCTGCCTGTCTGTAGCAGTGGAAAGAAAGAAGTACCCCTGGGCCGCTGAGCAGCCAGCACTTGCTGCCTTTAGGAGGGTCCGCTTAACCAGCCCCTGACTTAACAGTCTCCATTTTCCAGCCTGCTGCTGTGTCCGCGCTCCTGGGGGGGGGGGGGGTACACAGTGGGGCTGCTTTCCCAGGGTAGGGTGACCCCATCTGGTATCACATCACCACTGGGGCTTCCTGTTCATGGAGTATACAAGGAAACAGAAGCTTTAAGAAAAAGCAAAACACCCTATAATACATCTAAGACGACCACAGAAAGAAAAATAAATCCCCAACAAATCCAAATGTGCAAATCGTGATGCTGCTTCTATTGAGCATAGGGTAATGAGATGAGTTACCACTGTAAGAAATCTATCAAGTCAATATAAGGAAGCAACGTTGAGACTAAAATGTGTATTTTTTCCCACTGGTTTAGGAAGCTTAACCAATTTCACAACGTATATCAATTGCTTTAAACAGATTGATCAATTTCTACCCCTGAATTTTTCCCACAGGAATATAATTTAAGATTGTTAAAAAGTATTTTTTAAAAAAATTGGGCTGGGGAGATAACTCAGTGGTTAAAAATGCTTGCTTGCAAAGCCTGCCGGCCCAGTTCAGTTCCCTAGTACCCACAGAGAGCCAGAGGCACACACTGGCACATGTGTCTGGAGTTTGTTTACAGCTGCAAGAGGACCTGGTGTGCTCGTTCTTTTTCTCTGTCTCCTCTCTCTCCCTCTCTCTCTCTCTCTCTCTCTCTCATATATATAAATAAACAATAACAGTTTTAAATATATTAATAAGTATATGTGGTCATTTCATAGATGACTGATTAAGATGGAATATTTATCACAAGATGAAATAATTGAAATTAAGTAGGACATTGGAAGTTGTATATGTGGTTTAAAGACTGCTCCAAACATAGAAGCTGGTTGTATATTTGGTCCCTTAAGACTGTACCCTTCCAGCCTTTCTGTGGAGGACTAAGGAGCAAATTATCTGGGGCAGCTAAAACATCTCTGGACTGGAGAAGGGGCTCTCTGGCCACAGCATCCTCCCACGTTCTCAGGAGTCATTCCCACTGAGGGGGACCACGCTGGAAGCGGACTGACAGTCTCGACTGAAAACAGCTTTCCAAGAGACTAATCGTAAGAAGTTCTGCAAATGAACCAGGGCAGCCGGAGTAGGTGCTCACCTGCCAGTCTCTGCTGTGCAAGACGAGAGCCTGTCTGCACTCACACATGCGCCGGCTTAAAAAAAAAAAAAAAAAGAAAGAAATCACATAAAAAAAACAACATCTTTGCTACAGAGACGTTTTTAACAAGTATTACAGAAAGAGCACCAGCTACCAAAAAGAGTTGCCAGGGCCAGAAGGAGCCATCAATCGAAACAGTTTACATTTCAAAGTTTTTCCAAGAAGAGTGCAAACGTCTCCCCTCCTTGATGGAAGACAGAGGGGCGGGAGTTGAGAAGCGAGGAGCTGCCTTCTTGCTAGGGGCTGCCTCCTCCACGGCAGCGCTTGGGCCCGTGGTGCCAGTGGGTACGGCTGCACACCCTGGGCTTTTCGACCCCAAGCAGCTTACAGGCCTGGGGCTTTGGAATAAAACCCCTCTTCCTGTTGCGCGTTTCATTGTTCAGCAAGGGGGTCTTTTTGTTTCTGCCACTATTTGAGGCTAGTAAGTCACCGTAACATCCCCAAAAGGACTGCCTCACATCACTCAAGAACCCCTCAACCCATCCTCCTTCCAATGGCTTTCTTTTCCACTGGGCATGACACAGAAACTGACTCTTCTTCATTTTACAATCTGGAGACGAAAGTGAACAATGCCACCTTTTTATGAAAATGTATATCTGTATGCTTTGCAAATACATATGTGCATATATATATGTATGTATGTATATGTACGTATATATATATATATGCATACGTATATATATTAATTTGACAGAAAGTTGGCATGCATTTTCTTGTCCTCAGACATGGGGCAGGGGAGAGAAGGGAGAAAATCTTAAAATCAGAAACAACATTCAAAAGGTGCGTAATCTATGCTTTTGTTTCCAGCTTGCAACCTTCTGTTTAATTTTTCCATGCTACCTATAAACACAAAGATCCAGTTTTCTTCATTCACTAAAATAAATAATATACCTTCAAACAGGTCAAAGGGAAGGGACAAAAAACAATAATAATTTCACAGTTGAGTCTTGGGGGGAAAAAAAGGCAGCAGACACTGGTAACCTTTTGTCACTGACTTATGTCATAAAAGTGGTTATTTTTGCATTCTCCACACACAACGTGTCTGCGATGCTAACAACCGCACCACGACATTCAAACGTGTCACCCCATCTCTATGACCAACGGGCAATGTGTACCCCCGCAATGCAGACTCGGACGCCCTGGCATCACCGTGGCCATTTTCCTAGGCTGCAGTATGAACAGGCAAAGGAAAAGTCTGGGCCCCCTCCCCTTCTGCTTTTGCACGGACAGACAAATGCGTTCATCGTGTGTGCAAAAAGTGTCGTCGCTTTCTTAGACAGACTTATTGACATAGATTACAGAATATCGCTGGAAAATGTGGCCAGTTTCCATACCAACACCCTTGGCAGATACCATGGGTTCCCAGTGACCTCCGGGTCCGAGGCTGTCATCGCGTGACGTACACAGTTCTCTCAAGGCTGACCCGTCACTTCTGCTCGGTGTTGGGGGGTCAGGCTGATAGGGTACAGCCAGGGATCATTAGCAGCCCCACGGACATCTGGGTGACAGGCCAGCGAAGCCACGAGGCCAGCGCAAGGACGCCGCCCCGGCCTCGGGTTCGAGCAGCGCCCGCAGAGCTCACTGCGTTAGCATAAGCTCAAATGACAAATGCACCGTGCTATTCAGAGTCTCATTAATTTGCAATGGGCGCAGTGCTCATGACATATTAGTGCAAAATTCAAATGTCTTTGTAGCGATGTGAATTTAGTTGTGAGACCAAAGTCGCTAAAATGAAAATGTGCGGATTTTTTTTTTTAGCAGTTTATTAAATTATGAACTGTGATGACTATATCCGTGCATCTTTTTAAGCAGATGAGGTCCAGCGTGCTCCAGCGGCAAATCGCATGGTTTGTGTTGATATTTTCCTGACAGACACTTTCCAAGCAGCGAGCAGATACCAGACCTTCTGCGCCTGGAGCTCGGCGGCAGGCGGGCTGAGAGCGCCCCCTTCTGGACAAACGACATTGCCACTTGGGGGAAAAAAAGGAAACTACCATTTATTGTTTTCTTCTTGTATCTTGAACAGGTTTTCACGCAGAGAATTCCGGTGGCTACCTCCAGCCAAAAGAAAATTGACTTGAAATCATTAATTTGAAGAAAGAGTATATGGGCAACGCTCTACAAAACTCACAAGAATACCCTTCCATTGAGATTGGTCATGTAATTTTACCCGACATTCTCCAAGTCTTCACTTACAAGACCCCTTTATAAATAATTGTGCCTAATTTACACAGACCAAGAAAATAAGCAACGAAGTGATCACTCCATGTTTTACAGTGTAGCGGGCAAGTTTATAATCACTAGAATTTAATTGTGTAAATAAAAAGCAAGCATAAGCATTGACCCTTTCAGACAAAGCAACCAAGTTTCATATTGTATTCAGCTGAGTTAACAAGATGATGAAGAGACCAAGATGGGAAAAGTGGGCTCACACCCATACCACATGTGTGCCCGGCTCTTGTTTAACAGAAAGACTTTATGTCCACTTATCTCAAGCTACTCAAAGCAAATTTGTCACTAGTGTCTTCTAAAAATTAGCATGCCTCATACAATAAAACCATAAGTCTGGCAAGTACAGTAATGGTATGAAGAAGATTAATTTTGTCTGAACTATTAACATACTAAAAAAAATATGCAAGATATCAACACCTATGCGTCTTTGGGACCCAGGGTTGAGATACTGTTCCACAGAACTGTATCCTCCTCTTACCATGTAAATTTTCATGTTGTTGTCGAATAGCTATAAAGATAATTCTTATAGCACTTTTCAATGGTAGCTGTGCCTTGCCAAATCCTGTAGCACAGCTCCGAAGAAATTGTAAAGAATATTACCATTTAAAAATTGCTTTTAGGAGAATAAAAACTGCAAAGTAAAGGGCTCATCTTTCAGCCATGTGAGCTAGCTAATCTCCATTGGTATGTTAGAAGTGTATGTTATAAGGTACTTATGAAAAACTGTGCTCATTGCCTTCTAAACTTAAAATATATAGAAGGAGTTCTGCAACCGACTAGTGCTTATAGAAGTAATTATATGCACTCTAGACATTTGGTATATGATAAATTTGGGATGAGCCTTCCAAATAAAGCTGTGTATTTTTAAATTACATGTTATCGTATTATTTAAGCTTTGTATCATCTTCAACAATTAAAAGTAAGACCCTTGTAATCTATTCTACTTACTTGTAATTGAATTGGTCTTGAGTTATTTAGCAGGCTCATTTTATTTTATTGTTAGCTACCACGAGGAAGAGCCAAAGCTAATGAAGATTGAGAAGGAGCGCTGTACATCAGGCATGGGGAAGCCGCATGTAACTGAGCAGTATTCGATTTATCACTGCAGCCAGATGTCCAGGCAGTGCTTTTCCCTGATGAATTCTCTTCCACCACGTAATTAGAATCCTAGACTCTGGGTGTGAAAGCTGGAAGGCCCATTGTTGTTTATCTCTCACTTCATGGATGTAGGACTCAGAGACTCCCAAACATCTAGAAAACTCACCTGGATTGAATGGCTAAAATGTGATAGATCTAGAAAAGAGCCCTGTCACTGGAATGTCACCTCAAACTCTAGCACACAACGGAGTCACTAAGGCCTGTGGAGACAGATCACTGGCCCAGTCTCCAGAGGTCTTGATTCCAGAGGCCACAAGAATTCATATTCCTATCAAGTTCCTGTGACGCCGCTGTCGGTGGCCTAAGAACCTTTTGTGGACTGCTAGTTGCTCGGCCATTGCTTTGTAACAGCTGTAATACTTTTCCCAGCAACTTTTCTCTTGATGAGCATAACATACTCAAGTTTATAGTCATCACATTACTTTGGAGTCACCTGGTCGGCTCTTCAGTTGAGGGCTTGGAGTCACAGGGACAGTAGGCTAGCCAGGAAGGACGCAGCAGCGTCTGGATCCCAGTACGAAGGCATTTAGGAACTCAGTGATCTCTAAGTCGTACAAAGATCTAGTTAAAAGCAAGTACAGCCACTCTCCTTCCTCTTCCCTGCCCTTCCCCACAAGCTGTCAACACTGCACCAGCTTAACTTCTTTTCCACCTCTGACCTAACGAGTCAAAGTGCAAGTAGCCAGTCTCTGTGTTGTCTTAGACTGGAACTGGGGTTCCCCTGCAGATGAACTTGGACTTGCTTGCGCTTGAAGCACAGCTCAGAATGGAAGCAAACTCCAAAGGAACCTGTCCAGGGCATGTGCCACGGGACAGAGCCCAACAAACTCGCTCAGCACTCTGGCCACACACTTTTTCTTTCTTCCTTTCTTTTCTTTCTTTTTCTCTGGCATGGAGAGAAGCTGTGATGCTGCACACACACACATCACATAGGATATACAGTCATTAAAACAGAACCTGCTTTAAAAATAAAAGTGACTTTAAAAGAAAGTCACTTAATTATATACATGTCAACCTTGATATTTTTGTTTTCTTTGACCCATTTCCATGGAGGCATAATTATGTTTGTCATAAATTATTTGAAATTGCTTTTCTAGAAAACTTGAATTTCATAGACTAGTCTGGGCCGCAATTCATACCATAAATGAAATGGCGTTTTGAACATTGGAAAGGAGCACCCCAAATAAGCTTCCTATTCTTGAGGTATTTCCATAAGTTATTACCTCAAAATCTGGTTTGTTATATTCACTAAGCTGCCATGGAAAATTGCCTTCTCATTTAAAATGACTTTCAAGCAACACTGGTTCCCGAGTAGGTGACTCTTCTGAGCTTTCCCCTTGACTTGCTTTTGTAGGGTTGCCCCTGCTTTCAAATAAGCAAACTGCCACAGGGAGACTTTGTCATGAATGCAGGCCCACAGTGCTTTTCACGTGTGGAGGTGAACCGTTTCCGCTCATACGCTCTCCAGTGCTTTCCACTAGTCGGCTTCTAATACTAAAGTCTTTCCTCACTCTAGGTACTTTATTTTTCATTTCTTCTTCAGTTTGGGGTGAAATAGACCTCCTCCGTACCATAAGCCTTAAACTGCTTGACATTTCTGAATTATAACAAAAATTTTGTTCTGTTCTGTCTACATCCACCTGAATGACTTAGTGTTTCAATCATCATTACAAAAGGACCCCTGAGAGGCAAGTGTGGGATTACTTTAGTCACAGTGAAAACCTAGGGGAACATTATTTTTCTTTACAGGGCAAGAGTATACTTTATTTTTTCCTCTAGGGAAAAAAAAAACTGAACTTATGTTCTTTAAAAAAGTGATTAAGCACTGCCAAATATTAAAACCCAGGTTATTTAGCAAAATATGTATTAATATAAATGGCTAAAAGCTAGCCTCCTGTGAATTTTGAGGTAGGAAAAGTAGTAGTCTATTAATTCAAGATATGTGCTCTACAATTGAATTGTTATATATACCTTTTCATTTCAAAATATATGCACATATGCTATTTTTATCCCCGAGTAAAAATGAAGTGAGATTTTTCTGGTATATTAAGTAAGTCTGTTTTACCTGTTTCTAAAATCTTCTCTTTGGTATTTTTAAGACAGTTATATCAGACTGTAGAAATGCAATAGCAATAGAAATGAATATGTTTTGTCTCATGAAAGAATCCTTATTAATTAACATGAGCATTCTCTATACAACTTAATATTTTATATTCACTTACAAATATCTACCAATAAGTATATTTTTGCATGTGAGTCGATTGGTAAATTTGATTTTAATAAGAAGTTAGTAGAATGTTCATATTACAAATGAAGAGATTATAGGTTCCTATCTGCCATTTATAGTAAGATCTTATGTTTCGGAGCTTAATAATGAACTTCTCTGGGGAACATTTAATAAAGCAAGGTGCTCTGATATTGTAGGCAGTTTTGCTTTTCTGACTGCATTTTTTTTTCCCTACCCTCAAGTGGAGAAGAAAACCTGAGTAAGATTCATGACCCTGTATGAAGGATAGATCTCATATAGTCTGGGCCTAAACTGATCCAGATCTCCAACCCAACCCACTGTTTCAGCACTGAGTTCACAAAGTATAGCGTGCCCTGGGAAATTATAGGTTGACGCATCCTCGATCCATCTTTACCACAAGAAGCACAAAACCAGCTTAAAGTAACTGGCAATTGCAGTGTTTCAAATTTAAAGAAATACAAGTTATGCAGGGGGGTGGGGACCATTACTAACTGTTCTTTTCTCCTACAGAACACTGAATGTCTAAAACGTGTTCAATCCTGTTAATGCTTGTCAAATATTTCACAGTTCAGCTTTGTTCAGATTTTTTTTTTTTTTTACTGACTCTGAAAAAATCAGTTTAGTGGGATTCAGATCCACAGTGATGGAAGCATGAGAGAGACCTTAAATAACCCTGCTTCGCCACGTGAGTAGGCAAGAAACATAGTCCAAAGGAAACAGAGGGACTTGCCCAAGGGTTTTGCAAGAAGTCCAGCTTAGAACCCAAGTCTGCCAATGCCCCTTTCTACTGCCCCTCCCATCTACTTTTTTTTATTTAATAATGAAGCAATTTGGAGACACTATACAATGTGATTTTACAGTTAAGATAAAGCAGTCATATCCAGGGGTTATGGAGAATTTCACTTGGTATTTAGTCATTACAGTCAAATAGTATCATTATTTTTCAATTACAGAGATCAATTTTAGTTCATTAGCAAAACAAAACGCTTGCAGAAAATCCACACAAATTCTCCAAAGCTGAAATCTCCTAAATGTCAGAACTGAAGCACATTTCATGAAAAACAAAATGTGACAAAAAAGTACTTGAGGTTAAACCACAGCTGTGCAAAGACTCACTGCCCGGCACGATCGTAGATCGGCTAAAAAGGCATAATTCAAAGTTCTGCAAAAGAAAAGCTGTGCCGTTGCCAGCTAATAATTGCCATTTCCCATGTTTCCAGCTTTGTAGCTTCTCCAAGAGAGATTTGGGGTTTGGGATATTGTGACACAAATAAAGCACCACAAGTTCAGCTTCCAGCTCAGGTGACCTGGTGGCCACAAGCTGGAAGGGGAAGTTAAGGGTTAGCTGGGTCCGCGTATCACGGCCCCAGTCCACAGTGTTTGCGGCCCAGCACAGCTGCGCGGTGTGGTGGCATGCTTGCCTGGCTTCCCAAGCTGAATGCCAGCCTGACAGAGTGCTAAGCAAAGGGGTCATAGCGACATCAAGGCCAGGGTGATGCTAGCACCCTTTTAATAAAATTGTGCGGGTGAGTCTGGGAGAACGTCATTATTTATACCATATATATATATATATATATATATATATATATGTATGTATGTAACAAGTTCAACTATTATAGATGATGATATCAGAGCATCTACAATGACATAAATATTTCAGTGTTAAGCTGTTAAGGCATACAAAAAACAAAATATAGTCTGATTTTTCAGCATATTTGTGCAAATATCTAAATCATTCATTGTCTTTAAATCTCAATGTACATATACGCCGTAGCCTATTTTTAATTTAGTTGTACTTTCTTTACAGAGGGAAGTGGCAGTCTATTTATATATCCTGGGATGCAGCCACATTAATGCCACAACTAGTGATGCCCCAGGTACAAGTCAAGTCTCCAAAAAAACAGAGTCCTTCTGCTAGTGATGTGGGTAAATATTTAAACTCAGAAAAGACAGCAAGGGGGCTGGAGAGATGGCTTAGCAGTTAAGCGCTTGCCTGTGAAGCCTAAGGACCCCGGTTCGAGGCTTGATTCTCCAGGTCCCATGTTAGCCAGATGCACAAGGGGCACATGAGTCTGGATTTCGTTTGCAGTGGCTGGAGGCCCTGGAGCGCCCATTCTCTCTCTCTATCCCTATCTCTATCTGCCTCTTTCTCTCTCTATCACTCTCAAATAAATAAATAAAAAATGAACAAAAAAAAAAAGACAGCAAGGTTTAAACTGTGGTTCCCTGCATAGCCCCTTTCAACATGTTACACTTCATCAACTGCCAGTTACTGGCTTACAAACTAATGTGTGACATTCCCAATTGCACATTCAAGAAGCTTACATTATTAAACCATTTGCTAACATGTAGAAAGATCTTTTTGTCACACTGGATACAGGGCGGTAAGACTCAGGGAGCCTGGGAAAGCTAACAAGTAGGCAGAACGAGGGGCAAGTCAGAATTGTCAGATAGGCATGAAGAAAGGCGGGGAAAGAAGTCAAGAGAGCTGAAGCAGGTTAACCTAGTCAACAAAAGATCTCTAAGAGAACAGGAGGCAGAACCTGGCCCAGACAGCAGAGTCCTAGTGCAGAAGTGAAACTCGTGGTTTAATAAAATGGAAGTGGGGGCGCTGGAGAGTCGGTTTAGTGGTTAAGGCATTTGCCTGCAAAGCCAAAGGACGGGGTTCGATTCCCCAGGACCCACGTAAGCCAGATGCACAAGGGGACGCATGAATCTGGAGTTCATTTGCAGAGGATGGAGAGCCTCGCATGCACATTCTTTCTCTCTCTCTTTCTCTCTCTCGAATAATTTTTTAATCCCAGTTGGAGCCCATGGTGGGTTTTTAAAAATAAATAAAAACAAAATGGAAGGGTGAACAGGTAATCATGAGTGAGATTCTCGAGTAGACACGGAAACAGCTGTGCACCCAGCCATGGAGGCGCCAAGGAGAACCAGGTGCCATCAAAGAGGCTGAGCACTGGGGAACTTCCTCTGGGGCAGACTGGAGGCTCCTCCTTTGAAAGACTACTTGAGTAAGCAGGTTGTCTGCTGCCTACATTAGCAGATGAAGGCCACAGCTTAAAGCAAGCTGAGCATAGTGAAGGCTTGAGGCTCGCATAGGGTCATGGACTCCTGGCAGAACAGCCAGGGAATTCTTCTTGGTCTGCAGAATCTCTAAAATTCCTGGATAGTCCTGAAGATTGGTTTACCCTTCAAGTGTGCAGCGCTCCGCCTCTGGCCCATCTGGGATGTGGAGCCCTGAGCCAATTCTCATTTAACTGAGGGAGGAAAGAGCTACGTGGCTGTCCTTGCAGGCACGGCCTGGGCATTGGGGTCCCCCAGCCATTCAAACACAAAGCCAGGCTGCTCCCCCTACTGACTCAACAATACTGTGAAGGAAGGTAACTCCTATGTGTGTGGAGGAAGCTGGAATCTTCACTACAGGGCTTGTAGTCTTTTATCTATCATCTGGTTTGTGGTGTTACCACACAAGGCTTTATTTTAAAAAAAAAAAAAAAAAACTACCATTGTTCCTATTTTTGACCTTCTACTTTATTCCATAAATGAATCCAAGTTCTAAGGAATGCTGCTGGTCAAATTGTCCTGGACGCTACTGTTAGTTCTTAAAAATGCTCAGTAATGGGCTGAGGCTTAGCTGTTAAGGCATTTGCCTGCAAAGTCAAAGGATCCAGGTTTGATTCCCCAGGACCCATGTTAGCCATATGCATAAGGGGGCACACACATCTGGAGTTCATCTGCAGTGGGTGGACGCCCTGGCGTGCCCATCCTCTCTCTCTCTCTCTCTCTCTCTCTCTCTCCTGTTTCTCTGTCAAATAAATAAATAAACAAAAATTTAAAAATATTTTTTAAAATGCTCAGTAATGTGCCCAGGTTTCATAATATGATTCCCATCGCCACCCGGCACCCCTCCCGCACATTCATCTTGTACAAAGCAAACAGAGCTAAGGAAAATGCTTAGAGATATTTATGTTCTCTTTATTTAGCTTCAAGATAAGGGGAAAAAAAATCACAGCCCTGGGGTGTAAAAGAAAAAATCACTAGAGTAACTAGGAATAAAGTTCTCCAACAATAAAAATCTTTGAGAGAAAAAAATACCAGACTATGTAGACTAGCTATAACATTCTAAGGGCAAGAGACCAGAAAAGGTAACTTCTTTTTTAAAATTGTTCTACTTTTCAATTTCTCACACATTGCATGCATGCATTTGCATTAAAGGGAAGACATTTAAAAAAAAAAAAAAAACAACCCTCCAGCCTCATTTGGTCATCACTCTGATCCAAATCAGCTCCTGAGAGGAAGGCTGTGTTGCCACTTACCAGCACATTCTTCTAAACTGTTTCTCATGCACCTATAAAGATGCATAGAATAAGTGTATAGGGCCTTTATACCTGTAACTAGTGTATCAGAATAGAGTACGGTTTGTTTGCTTTTGCACAAACAAAGACATCTTTTAATTCTAGGATTGTACAATTTAATTATTCCAAGTAAAATAAAACGTTTCCTTGGCGTTATTTGCCAGGAAGCTAGCACTGAATTCAAAGCAGCATGCTATCAGGGCACAGTTGACCGTGTCCTTTGGGGCCCGTGGACAGGTAGCATGTCTCTAGCTTCGGGCTTTTCTGAAAATATGCTGTGGACTTTCCTGAAATGAACACAACCATGTTCTTTATCACAATCATAATCCATTAGAATCCTGTGTCTGGTGAACCACAAAGCAAGCTTAGAGATCATGCCCTGCGTTGGTCCTAAAAACCCCTTTACCGTCTTCACTGCCATGGCTTGTTAATCTTAGAGCACACATGTTCTCCTCGCCACCACCACCACCACTGTTGGCAAAACTAAACCCCATACAATTCTTCCAGAGGTTGGGAAGGGGAAGGAAAATCAACATTGTACAATGGCAATGCTTCTTAAATATATGCGTATATGGTTATGGGCAGGAGTTCCTGGAGGTGGCTTGGTAGAGGATGCATTGACGGGAACTTTAAGTAAATCACTGGTCACTCTAAGAACGCCAAAGACATCCCCTGTTTCACTCCTCATACTTGGGAGCTGTTCAATATGGTGTTTGATTTTAAATGGAAAGATTTAAATAAATGCTTGGAAGGGATAGTGGATGGCAGTGTTTAGCAATCTTGTTTTCTTTACATAATGTAACACACTAATGGACTACATTTTTTCTTTGCTTTCTGCTGTTAACTTTGAAAATAAGCAAGTTACTGTCCAATCCAGAGCCAGAAACACCACAGGGTTTCTGGCTGCGAAGGGACACTTCACGCACAAACGTGGGAAAGGAAAAAGTTGATAAACAGCCAGTTGGGAAGTGTGAAGAGATTATTTTTATTTCATGGTGTTTTCAGTGTGGAGTATCTCAGATGTTCAAAAATACATCACTGTGCCTGAAAGTTTACAGTTCCTGCAATAGATACTATTCAGTGGAGCACATATGAAATATTTATAATAGTGACACCCTCCACCAGTCTCTCTCTTTCTCTCTCTCTCTTTCTTCTTTCTCGCTCTCTCTCTCTCTCTCTCTTGTTCACTCTGCTGGTCTTAATCTAATAGGGTTAAAGCTCTGTCTGTCCCTGCGAAGTCTAGGTTAGGCACGCTGTGGTCTTAATGATGGGTCTGGGAGATTCAGCTTCTAAAACAGCGGGCCAGATGCAGAGCCTGGGCGGCTCTCCTGCCCTGTCATTTTTAGTTCTTCCTCAGTCCAAAGAGACAAGGGTTTCAGGGCGAGGCCCTTTACTGAGCACCACCTACCCCTCAACCAATCCCAAAGCTCAGACCTCGAGGTTCACAATGATAGTGTTTGAACAAAACAGAAAAAAGAACTTGAACAAATGGCAATATGCATTCCACTGTTAACCCTGCATAGTATTCTTTTAAGTTTCTATAAATGCACACACGCACAGGTACCCATCAAGCTACTCAGAATCTCAATGTGCCACGCGGCAACTTCCCCACATGGCTTATTTCTGCTGCTGCTGCTGTTTTGTTTTCTGTTGAGGTAGAGTCTCACTGTATCCCAGGCTGACCTGGAACTCATGGTGACAGTTCTGCCTTGGTTTCTTGAGGGCTGGGCTGCAAATGTGAGCTGTGACACTTTACAAATTCTCTAGTGTGTGATGTATATTTTCCGCTACAGGAAACCTTACCTGTACCAATTTTGTTAATTAGTTCATTTCTCTTTTTGTCATTGCCTCTCATAATTGTATTAATTCAGGTTTTGGCTTGATTATTAGTTAAATACTATCATAGTTTTATAGCACAGAAAGCATCTTGAAATTCAATAAACAAAATTGTAATTGCCTTATTTAATAAAGGTGTATCACAAATATAAATGGAAAAGTACATTGTCTTGCAGTATAGATGGCATAATAATGGAATAACTCAATAGCCAAACATTTCTTCATAAAGAACAGAGTAAAGAATAGTTTCCACTGATGTCCCAAAATGAAGGAGTATGAGCATAAAATCAGACCTTGTAAGTCATGAGAATAAATTGTGGTTTTGTGCTGTAATACGTTTTGTGTGTATTCACCACCATCATTCCCCTAAAAGTCTTTTTTTTTAATTTTTTATATTTATTTATTTGTGAGAGAGACACACACAGAGAGAGGATGAGGAATTCCAGGGTCTCTTGCCACTGCAAATTCCAGAATTCCAGGTGCATGCACCACTTTGGCTTCACATGGCTTCCCATGGGCACTATGGGACCAAACTCAGGCTACTGGACTTTGCGAGCAAATGTCTTTAACTGGTGAGCTGTCTCTCCAGCCCCCAAAAGTCATTTCATTTCTTTTTAATATTTTATTTACTTATTTGAGAGAGTGAGAGAGAAAGAAAGTGGGTGTGTCAGGGCCTCTAGCCACTGCAAATGAACTCCAGACACTACCTTGTGCATGTGGCTTATGTGGGTACTGCGGAATTGAACCTGGGCCCTTAGGCTTTACAGGCAAGCACCTTAACCACTGAACCATCTCTGAAGCTCCCCAAAAGTCATTGTAAATTAAACAAAGAAATGATCACACATGAGTTAAAAGCATTAGCATCTATAGAATATTTTCTTTTAATATGAATCAGTTGATTTGCATTCTAACACAAGAGAGACTTTTTGTAAAGCTAGAAAACAATTTTAAAGCACTTCTAATCTTAATAGGCAGTAAATGCCTGGATAAGTCTAGTAGGTAATCCATGTCTCTTCATTAGCTGAACAACAAGAAAACCCATCTTGTTTCTTGGACCTTCTATCGAAAAGAAACCAAAGCAAATTACACTGTGCCCAGCTTAATTTTGGATGCGCATCAACCCTCTGTTTAAACTTCTGAAATAATATTGGTAAAATAGTGAGAATCACAGACTCCTATCTGTTAGCTTTCCAAAGACATGTGGTTCTTCTGTTCCTAGGCAAAGAAGGGATTTATTTCTAGTAAATAAACGAGTCCAGGGGAAATAAAACAGTTTCGTAAAGACAAGAACAACGCTTCCACGGAGAGGAAGCAAACTCAAAGCAGCACACGAAAATCACATGCTCAAGTTGCTTCTTTTTTTTGCATTTGCAGGGTTTTTTTTTTTAACAACTTTTTGTTCATTTTTATTTATTTATTTGAGAGTGACAGAGAGAGAGAGAAAGAGGCAGATAGAGAGAGGGCAAGAATGGGCATACCAGGGCCTCCAGCCACTGCAAACGAATTCCAGACATGTGCGCACCCTTGTGCAGCTGGCTAACGTGGGTCCTGGGGAATCGAGCCTCGAACCAGGGTCCTTAGGCTTCATAGGCAAGCACTTAATTGCTAAGCCATCTCTCCAGCCCGACATTTGCAGTTTCTTATTAAGAACAAGGAAAGACTGTCCTTGAGACATGAGACAATCACCTTTGGAAATATCATGGTACCTGACAAACACAAAGGTTATGAAACATAATAGTATTGTGTTTTAGAGGGGACAGAAGAGGATAATCTGATGAGAATACAACAAATCTGTAGTATGTCCATGTGTTAAATGTCCCAATAAAAATTATTTTTAGGGGCTAGAAAGATGGATTAACAGTTAAGGTGCTTGCCTGAGAAGACTAAGGACCCAGGTTCAATTCCCCAGGGCCCACATAAGCCAGATGTACAAGGTGGCACATGCGTCTGGAGTTTGTTTGCAGTGGATGGAGGCCCTGACATGCCCAAATTCATATTCATTTTCTCTCTCTCTCTCTCTCTCTTTCTTTCTCTCTCTCTCTCTCCTTCCTTCTCTCTCAAATATAAGTAAATAAACATTTTTTTAAAAATTTTTAAGAAAAATATTTAAGGGCTGGAGAGATGACTTAGCAGTTACAGCACTTGCCTGTAAAGCCTAAAGACCTTGGTTCAATTCCCCAATACCCACCTAAACCAGATGCAAAAGAAGGCACATGTGTCTGGAGTTCATTTGCAGTGGCTAGAGCCCTGATGTGCCCATTCTCTCCAGATAGATAGATAGATAGATAGATAGATAGATAGATAGATAGATAGATAGACAGGCAGACATATATATGCCTATTTCTCTTTCTCAAATAAATAAGTAAAAATCAAATATATTTTTAAATTATTTTTTTAAAAAATACTTTGATCACTGGTATACAAGATAAATTTTGGAAATGAGAGGAACTCAATATCACCAACAGACAGTAGAATTCAGAAAAAAAATTGTTAACCAAAAACACCTGCCGAACTTCCCACTTCAGACATTCACTGGTGGAGAAAAGGGCTGAGTGTGAGGTCTTTCTTCTAGAGTCCCTCACCTTCATGACCTCCTGGAGAATGCCCTCAGAGCCACCCTGCTTGTATAGAGTCCCTCACCTTCATGACCTCCTGGAGAGTGCCCTCAGAGCCACCCTGCTTATATAGAGTCCCTCACCTTCATGACCTCCTAGAGAGTGCCCTCAGAGCCACCCTGCTTATAAAACTGATCCCATGCTTCCACAGAAGATTTAACATTAAATGACCATGTAGCTCAGTGATTCCACCCCCAGGTATAAATGGCACAAAAATGTAAAACAGGTGGTGATTTCAGCATGAGCACTGCTCTCACTGCTGCCTTGACAACCTGTTCCAGGGAGATGGTGACAGACACTAAGGAAGCTCAAAACTCAACAAGGCAGGAATCCAGAGGTTACAGGGAGCTCATCACTAAACTTGTAACGATCCTGCCAAGGCTTGGAAGACATTGCAGGAAAGGCAAGGGAAAGAATGCCAGAAGGTGGGAAGAGTATCTATCATGAGGCATCGTCCCTCCTCCCCCAAAGATGAACGGACGCATCCAGGGCCAATACCTACTCTGAGGAAGGCCCTCAAAGGAATGGGGGGTGGAGGAGAGGGGATTAAGAGGATAACCTGAGGGGAATATGACCTACATGTAATTTGTGCATAGAGTAAAGTTCATAACTCATAAGAATTCTAAAAATATAAGCAAAGTAATGGAATGTGACATAGAAAGTGAAAGAACCCGGAAGACATTACGCTAAGGGACAGAAGTCAGACACAGAAACAACACGTTGCATGTCTTCACTTACATGATGTAGCTGGAACGGGCTTTCCTCAGAAAAGCAGTGTGGTGGGTTTCAGTGGAAAAGCAGCAGGGGAAATGGAAACTGGTTCTTTCATTGCTTTGGGTGTATTAAGGATGTTCTACAACGAGTGGGGTTGACTGCACATTGTAAATGCACCAAAGCCACCAGAGTATAGACTGGAAACATGTTTAAAGTGGTGAATTTTATGATGTGCAAGTTTTGCCTCAGCTAAAACAAAAAAGAACCAATTCACAGAACAGAAGGTCGTCAGGGTCGTGTGTGTGTGAAGAGAACTGGTGGCCCTGGCAGCTGAGACACCAGTACCGAAGGGCACCTAGTTCTAAGTGGACCATAGTCCGTGAGCAGAACACCAGTGTCCAAAGTTACCATTTTCAAATGTGTCCATCGTGGCCCTAAAATAGTAAAAACTCTGACATACATAATTGTATTAGTAATTATGAACAACAGATAGTTTTAAGGGACCTGGATTTTTCAATATTCCTTCCAATTTCGGGACAGTCCACCATTGTACAAAGGAAATTCTACACAGGAAATATATTGACTTTCTTGATGGTAGTCAGTTTCCTATAGACTTGCAACATGTCCACCAACCTGCTGGAGCTGTCAGTGGCGTCCTTGGCCCTCCTGTTAAGTGTTTCCGTCTAGATAATCAATGGAATCCCTGTTTCAAGATGAAAGTTGTCAAGCTCTCTATCCAATCCGTGTGGCAAGTGTCTTGTTTGTGGAAGCTTTGATCTAGTTCTCTGGAACGTTATATGTACACACACACACACACACACACACACCTTTGTCTGCGGTCCTGCTTTGTGATCTTGTCTCATTTTTTTTCTTCACGTGGTAGGGTATAGGTAATCACTGGGAATCAAAGTGCTAGAAATAGATGACATGTTGAACTATGCTCCAACTGACTTTTCCATAAGTCATATTTTTTCAAATAATCAAAAAAAAAAATCTTAGTTTGCTTTGGGTAAATGCTGATGCTGAATACGGTGCAGGCTGCAAATCTGGAAGAGTTTATGATTTCATTCACGTCTAGCTATTTAAACTGAGCGTCTTGGGGAATTTTGTAGTTCTGTCTGGTGTGTGTGAAGTGCATGCTAGGCGAACGGCCCCCACCGTGTGTGTTTAAGGTGTGCATGCCTCGGATCCACCTGTGCACCAGAGGCAGAGGAAGGAAGGAAGAGGCAGGTCAGACTCAAGGGGGCTGAGGCTGCTGAACCGCCGCTGGATGCACCGAAGCCTTCCTGTTCAACAGCAGGGCCGGCGTCCTCCTTCCACGCGCTCGCTCTTTCCTTGGTCAAGCGGGTCTGGACCACGTCCAGCGCCTTCATCAAGGCCTCCCCTCCCCAAGCAGAAGCCAGCGTGTTTGCAGCTGAGCTCACAGGCACCATGGCCTCCGTCACTGTGAGATGACTCGAGGCTCAAAGGCCGCTGTCTCTCTGCTGGGCCCCCGCTGAACAAGGTGGGCGTCACCACCGCCCTGGTGGGCACGCTGCCAGCCCAGCTTTGGTTCCTGTGGCCCCTCGTGGGGCCGCCCTGATGCCACCGCATCCTGCTTCCTCACGGTGTCTCAACTCAAAAGACTAGAAGGGGGTTTCCTAGGTCCCCCCTCCTATCCTGATAGGCCATCCCTGTTTCAGACCCATCGCTCCTTTTCCAAACCCCAGCTACCATCAGCCCGTTTGGGCCTGAGAAGAAAGGCGGGTGTCAGGATGCAGCCAAAATCCTTTCCCAAGGGGCTCATCCTCTGAATGTGGGATTTGCTATGCACAGCTGGGAAGGGTTTTTTTGTTGTTGTTGTTGTTTATTTGTTTTTGGTTTTTTTTTTCTTTCTCTTCCCACTAGTTTCAGTCCATCTTCATGAAAAAGAAAAAAAGGGGGTTAAAAGCCAGCTCTGTGAGAGAGCCTTGGGCTCATTTCCCAGGAACCTATGCTGGACCCCGTCTCCTTGTGATTCACTCTGAGTCTCAACCAGAGAGCAAATGTTAATTGGCAACTTGATTCTACTCATGGAAGATCGCATGGTAATGAAACCCGACCTGGACTGTTAAGAGAAATACTTAGGAAGAGGAGGCAGCCCGGCCCCTCTGCCTCCTCCATTACATCGTAGTTCTATTTACCTTACCAGGTCAGACTTTCATGCTTCTCCACCCAGCCCAAGTCAATACCCAGTCAAAACACATTTTATGTTTGCATTTTCATAGCATGCAACACAAGTCTGTGGTCTTTGCTTCTCACTCAGCAGAGCCATTTCTAAAAAAATAAAATAAAAGCTAAACTAAATGCTCCCAAAATCACCACCTAGCACAATGTAATACGGCAGAATAATCTATTTCTTTAATAAAAGGCTATCTTGCTGCCTTCAAAGAGCCTATATTCAGTTGCTGGGCTCCTGGGCATTCTCATTCTTGTTTGGCTTCTGAAGTTTTCAAGTGAATAACTCATTCGGAGACTTGCCAAAAAAATAGCAGGCAAACTCCCCTAGAAAGCTTCTCTTGGCAGAAGAAAACAATTCTTATGAAATATTTTTTTTCAGAGCTGGAGAGATGGTTCAGTGGATAAATCACTTACAACACGGGCATAAGGACTGGAATTCCGATCCCAGCACCCACACGGCAGCTGCGTGTCACCCCAGGGCTCAGTGAGGAGGAGACAGGGGCTGCCTGGAGTCAAGCAGCTTCCTAGACTAGCCAAATTCCTGAGACTGGAGTTCAAGTGAGAGACCTCGCCTCAGCAAGGTGATGTGTAATTAAAAAAGGAAACACCCAAACTCTACCTCTGGCCTCCATCATATACATGAGCACACATGTGCATGTGTGTCCACAGACATGTGAGGTCATATACAAACATGCATGAACACCACACACACACACACACACACGTCCTTCTCTTTTGTGTCTGGTACCCCAGGCAAGCCTGTTGAATTCTCACTCCTTGTGTCTATGGAGGTTGCGCCAGCAGCCCGGGTCCAGGCTTGTGCTGTTCAGAGGCACTCGAGAGGGTCAGAGCCAGTGCAGCTGATAAAGGCACATCGCTGTGAGAGCCCGGTGCCCTGGCTATCTTTTGTTCTTTTCTTGTCTTTCCGGTAAATATCATGCTGGAAGATGAAGATCTGAAAACTAGGAGAGGAGATGAAATATATGAGACAGGGGAAAGGGAGGGAAACAGATCAACAGCTAGGCATCTCGGGATGTGGAGATTTGCTCTTTCTTGGGATACAAGAAAATTTAATTTTCATAAATAGAATTAATTTATCAATACTTGAATAGAAATACCCTGAGGTATAGCTTCCCATCCTGAGACTGACAGAGGTCCTAATTACCCCACTGATGAGGACCCTCAGAGAAATGGATACCTATGTAAAACCTATATACATATATAAATTAGAAAAAAAAAGTGATATAAACTCTGGCTAATCCTGTGCAAAAGATACTATTCAGCCACAGACTGGACAGTCCTCAAGGTCATAATGACTTAAATGCTTGGAGAATGAGCTAACGAGCTGGACTTGGATTTTATTTTTTTTATTATTATTTTAGAAAGACACAGAGACAGAAGTGGCATGCCAGGGCCTCGCCCACTGCAGTCAAACTCTAGATGCTTGTGCCAGTGATGGGCATGTGCGACCTTGCGCTTGCCTCACCTCTTGTGCCTCTGGCTAACGTGGGATCTGGAGAGTCAAAGATGGGTCCTTAGGCTTCTCAGGCAAGCACCTTAACCACTAAGCCATCTCTCCAGCCCTGGACTTGGATTTTTCATGAAGGGATGATAAACATGGGGCACATCTTTATCTAAACACTGACAGTAAACATTTTGCAAACAAGACCAAAGCAGTTTAGTCCCCTCCCAAAATAGGTGTACTTTAGATCAGACTTGTGCTGCTTAAAGCCTCCTAAAATAAATTGAATGTCGACACCATCATGTGCAAATCTTAGCTAGCTGTCAGGGTCTAGCTATGTGACTCCATGTAACTTATCACCTCACACTCAGTTTCCTTGTCTATAAACAATGGACAACAATGAAACCTCTCTTCTTGGATCTCGTAAGAATTAAGTAGGGCAATCTATGTAAAGCACTTCTCACTGCCTATAAAGTATGGTTTGCAGCTGTGCCTCTCTCGTGTAAATGCTGATAACCAGGCTCCTGTCTTGTCGCCAGTTCTGCAGACGCGCTGGCTTCATCACAGCACCGAGCATCTCGAATATCCAGGTAAACTCCTCAACCAACGCCACTCCCAAACGGTTCCTGCCATCATTTTGTCTCAGTCACTTCTCTGCTTGGCTTCAATCAATCCTCTAGCTCCCCAAAGCCACAATGTGCCCTCAGCTTCAGCTGTTACTCCATTCCTCATCACTTAGTTGGAAAACTGTCAAACCAGCCACGTCCCCTCAGTGAAAAGACTGGATCAAAGCCAGGCATGGTGGTACATGCCTTCAATCCCAGCACTTGGGAGGCAGAAGTAAAAGGATCACCATGAGTTCAAGGCCACCCTGAGACTACAGAGTGAATTCAGTGAGACCCTACCTAAAAAAAAAAAAAGCACTGGATCAACCTCATCAATCACCTAAGGTTATATGAAAGACAATTCAGACATTAAAATGTGATGTCTTCATTATTTTCACCAAACTTAACTGACTTACCCAAAGCTGCTGCTTCCTAAGATGTCCTTCTCTCAATTAAAAGCATCTTTGTGGGCTGGAGAGATAGCTTAGCAGTTAAGGCGCTTGCCTGCAAAGCCAAAGGACCCAGGTTCAATTCCCTAGGACCCACATAAGCCAGATACACAAGGTGGCGTGCATGTCTGGAGTTCATTTGCAGGGCTGGAGGCCCTGAAGTGCCCATTCTCTCCCTCCCTTTCTCTCCCTCTCTCAAATAAGTAAATGAATTTGTATGAATTTTAAAAATAAAAACAAAAGCATCTTTACCACTTTCTTCAAACTTAAAGCACTGAACAGAGAAGTGCTCTGTCTCTTTTCCAGTCCCTTGATTCAACCCAGCAGCAGGCTCCATCATCTCAGCCTCAGATTCCCTTCTGGATCCCGCTGTTACTTTTCTCCACTTTGTTCTTCTGATCGTCTACATCAGCATGACCTGCACATGAGCCTCAGGCCCAATGTCCTTACCGGACATCAGTTAGGAAGGAGGATCAGAGAGGGCGCCAGGCTGCCCTAACAGGCCTTCAGGCGACTGATGAACACTTCCGTTTGGAACATCACTGCTCCGCTCAAGCCCAATGTCATCTCCTCACTGGGAGTATCACCATCTCCTTCTGACTTGCCTCCCTGATTCTACGCTTGCTCCTCTGTAATCCATCTCCACACAGAAGCAGCATCTGTGGATTTTTTTTTTTTTTTTTTTTTTTTGCTTAAAATTCTCCAATGAGGTTAAAAATATAGCTCAATGATAGAGTCCCTTACCCAGCATAGATGAGGCTATGGGTTCAATTCCTAACACTGCAAAAAAAAAAAAAAAATCAGGCTGGGAAAATGGCTTTAGAGGCTAAGGCATTTACCTGCTAAGCCTAGGGACCCCAGCTCCATTCCCCAGGACCCATGTGAGCCAGATGCACAAGGGGTAGCATGTGTCTGGAGTTCATTTGCAGTGGCTGGAGGCCCTGGCATGCCCATTTTCTCTCTTTCTATCTTCCTTTTCCTCTCTAAGAAAGAAAGAGAGAGAGAGAGAGAGAAAATCCTCCAATCATGACTTCGTACATGCATTAACTATAATTTCTTTTTCTTTCTCCTCCTTATAAATCCTTACATAAAATGGTTATTTCCTACGTTTCTAATTTTATCTTTCTCCTTCAACACATGAGCAGATGACACCAGTCTTCTCCTCCTATTACTTGTACACTCCGTGTTGGTTTAACTTCCAGGACTTTGGAGGATCATTCTTGCCATTCAAGTTCTAGCTTCGGCGCTTCTTCCTCAGCAGGAACTGCCTGTTGTGCCATTAATGAGCTCCTTCCAGGCTCCAGCATCAGTCACCCTCTGAGAGCCAGCACCCAGCCCCTGCTTACTACTAACTGCACTATCAATAGTTTCCTAGTTTAACAGTTTTTTATCTTTCTCCTACTAAAATAGCTGGACAACGAGTACCCTGTCCATTGCATTTACCCATAACTATGACAATCACTGGTGTACAGCAAGTGTATATAATTTATGTTTATTGCAATACTAAGTCAAGTATAACGCAGCAGCAGAGGAAGAAATGCTTTTGATAGTGTCAGGGAATTTCGAACATGTTTGAAGAAGCTGCAGCAGCTTACTGTGCAAGGAGACAGAGCAGGAGACCAGGTTAGAACTAAACCTGAAGTTCAATCCAGCAGCGGATTCCAGCTCTGCCTCTCACTCTCCCAAATGACAAGTCTCTCTCCCTCCCCCTGTGGGTGTGTCCCCTTCCTTTAGATAAATCTATTTAACTCTCAAAACAAATTTCTAACATATTAATGGTTTGAATGTAAAACGTCCCCCAGCAAGCTCATGTGTTTGAACGCTTGCTCTCTAGCTGGTGGTGCTGTTTTAGGAAATTGTGTAACTTTTAGAAAGTGGGGCCTAGCTGGAGGAAGTGGCTTACTGGGATGGGGGGACAGCAAAATTTATTAGAGCCTACACGAGTTTCAGCCCTACATCTGAGCCTTCTGATCGACCTCGAAGGGAGCAAGCCATCCGGCAAGCGCCCACCACCATCGACGGTGCAGCCTTCCACGTTGTCTTCTGTGCCTTGATTGACTGTAGCCCCTGGACCGGGAGCCAAAACCAGCCTCTCCTCCCTGAAGTTTCTCAGTGCCAAGTATGTGGTCACAATATGAGGAAAGGAACTCACGCGCTAGCCCAACATCCTCGATTCTCTAAATGATAAGAACAGGGAACGCCAGCCCTAACCTACTCCAGAAATTATACCGAGAAAGTGTGCAGAGGATTTACAGTTCCCTGAAAAGTAACCTACGCACTCCTGCACGTGACAACATGATAATTATGAATTAAAATGTAATAAGGTTTAAAAGTCAACTATAATTTTGTTACTTCAAAACAACAACACAAAAATTATTAAGACTGTCATTTTCTTTTCTAATATTTGGCCTGATAAAAACCCTAAATGAGATTCAATTTTGTGATTTCTTACCTTTCTGAAAATGTATCTCAGAGTGTCTCATTTTCTGTGTCCCCTTTTGATTGTCTTCAAGGGGACAGTCGTGGCCGGCTCGCTGGTCTCTCCTGCTCCCGAAGCTCATGTCCTGTGACCATTGCGCTCTGCACCTCTACAACAGCAACTTCCTCTTGGACTCTGTTAATGAAAGTCTGCTAGGCAAAGAGTGCATACCTGCTACAATGAATGACTCTAAGTGGAAGACTCCTAAAAACTCAACAACAACAATAATGAAGTCACCATCTAGGTCTGAAATCCTCCTAGTGACTCCCCATTGCCTCGAGATAAAAATCCAAACTCTTTGGGCTAGAAGGATGGCTTAGCGGTTAAGGTGTTTGCCTACAAAGCCAAAGGACCCAGGTTCAATTCCCCAGGACCCACGCGAGCCAAATGCACAAGGGGACACACGCATCTGGAGTTTGTTTACAGTGGCTGAAGGCCCTGGCATGGCCATTCTCTCTCCCTCTCTCCCTTGTTCGCTCAGCATTCCAAACAAGTTTAGCCACAACCTATGAAATTTCATGCTGGTCAATGTTCAATTCACCTTTGAACTTTGGTACATACCATTCCCCAGAATTTTTTTTTTGCCATCTGCCATCCCATCCTTCAGGACTCAGGTTCAAAGCCAACCTTCCTAAAATAGCCTGGCCTAAGTGCTGTGTCCTGGATTTTGTGCCCGTACAAAATGTTCTTAGCACTCAATGTCTGTGCTTATCATGGTGAACCTGCTGAGTTTTAACCTCCCCAAGTAGATTACATAGAAAAAACAATGATGTCTTCATTTATTTCCCTTTTGATTCACTCGCCAAACTGAAGGTTTTCTTTATATTAATAAATGAAAAATAAAAGTCCCTGTTCTGAAAAAGCTCATGTTATTTATTCAACTTGTGTTTTCAGCATGCGGCCCAGCCCATCATGTGGTAAATTTTCAGTAAATGGGTGTGGGGGAGTGTGGGGGAATAACTTCTTCTCCTCTCTGGTGTTTGAGGAAACCCTGAAAAATAACTGCAGCCAGGACACGAGCTTCGTGACTGACTTCATGCTTAATATTCACTTATTTATTGTCTAATTGCTGAAAAGTATGACTCCAAAACTCAAAAAGCATAAATAAACAGAAAACTAGGAGTATTGCCTCACACCTATAATCCCACCACTCAGAAGGCCAAAGCAAGAGAATCGCCATGTCTTTGAGGCCAACCTGGGATACATAGAGTGTCAGCAAGCCTGGGCTACAGAGTGAGACCCTAAGTCAAAAAAAAGAAAGAAAGAAAAAAGTGAGCAAAAAAAAAAAAAAAAGGAAAAACAGCTGGAAACTTGAAATTCCTATTAATGTTTTAATATATCTTCTTACAGCATGTTTCTATGTATGTGTACATACAAGAATGTGAACACTTTTTAAGGACTTCAGAAATAATTTATAAACCATAAACTCCACTCATTTAAAGCAAACAGTGTATGCTTTGGTTGGTCTATTCGCAGGGTAGCATGACCATCGCCACAGTCTAATTTAAACCATTTCAGCCTCAGAATGAGTCTCTTCAAGCCGTTTAATTAGTCGTCACTCCCTTTCCTCCTCAACAGCCGCCCCAAGCCCCAGGCAACCACTGATCTACTTTCTGTCTCTATGGATTTGCTAATTCTGAGCATTTCTCACAAATGGAATCATAAAATATATAGGTTTGTGGTTTACCTTTTTCACTCAGTATAATGTTTCCATATATCAGTCCATCAGTATTTTGTTGTATTCATGATCATATATGTATGTATTATTGATCCACTTATTTGATGGACATTGGGGCTATTTTCAACATTTGCCTATTAGAAATAATGGTACTAGGAACATTCATGCACAAGTTTATGTGTGGTTACATATTTTTATTTCTCTGAAATAAAATCAAGGAGTAGAAATGCTTGGTCTTACTGCACCGCTGTATAATAGTCAAATGGGTGTAAAGTTGCCATACCATTTCATATTTGCACCACCAAGGTTTGAAGGTTCATGTTCCTCATGACTTTTTAAACCATTTTCATAAGATGCAGTTTTATGTTTTGCTTTATAAACTGTAAGTGCTTCCCTCTTTAAAGGACTTGTTTACAATAACTATTGAAATTATTAGTCTGATTGAGCTACTGTAACAAAAAACCGCACAGAAATAAGTCCTCTCTAAGCTTCAGTAGGCTTGTGGGAAATCAGTCTCTTCCTTGTTTGCAAATGGCTGCATTGTCCTCAGATGGACTTTCCTATAAGCATATGCCCAAGGGGGAGAGAGCTCTGGTCTCTCACTCTTCCTATAAGTTCACATCTATTACATATATCAATTACCTCACAAAACACCAATTGTTAATTATAGGTTCTGTGTTCAAATACAGTCATATTGAGGGCTAGATACAATACACAAATCTATGAAGTAAAGGGCATAATTCAGTCCACAGCAATAGACAAATATCAGTTTGTTGCAAAATTATATATGGAAAAAAATGCTGCAGGAACAAGATACTAAAGTTAAGAAACTTTTGCCTTAAAATATATTATTTGCAAATTTCCTTTAAAATTCATTTTGTTGTGTTAGCTGCATACCCTTCACGTCCAAGTGTGGATAAAAGTGTCTTTCTGAAATTTCTCACCTGCATCTACTTGCAATCTGGAAGAACAGACTTCACACTCTTTCAAAAAGATATTTAAATTTTCTGTGTAGCTCAAATGTTGTTGTCTCTGACTCCATTTCTCTGCTAGAGAAAATGATGTCTTTTGTACCACCGAGAGCCTGTGCAATCCTGAACGTTTTCATTTGAACTGATGAAGGTTAAGAGGCCATCCTAGAGTGTTCTTTATTAGAAGTTTCTACTTCTACTAAGCACGAGAGAGAGAGAGAGAGAGAGAGAGAGAGAGAGAGAAGAAAACCCTCAGATTTCCAAAGAAAACTAATTGGAGCCCTGAAGCAGATGGGAAAAGCAGGCATTCTGGAACACCTCGGTGACCTCATTACAAGCATAATGAAGAAGGCAACGATGGAGTTAATTAGAAGACAGGCTAGAAAGAAGGGGGAAAAAAAGATTAGATGAGAATACAAAAAACAACAAGTGTAACTCAGAAAAAGAGGAACATTCAGCAAGAAATAGAATACGCTGATCTGTGCAGAACTATTCAGAGCCCAGGGAGATGGGCGTTAGAACGGAACAAAAGGGATAGAAAGCAGGTGGCCACTGAGGATGAAAAGTATGTGGAAATCACAAAGCGGGGGCACCCAGCAAGGAGCTACCAGATACCCGCATCAAGCAGGAAACACAGCCTGGTAGGAAATGGGGTTTACCTGGTTATGGGAAACAAAGGGTTCTTAGTGGGGCTGGCGCAAGTGTGAGCCCGTGTGTGAGACGGACAAAACTCACACACGCAGCAGTCTCAGGAAACATCCACGTGTGACCTTTACTTCTTAAACAGTTCACATCTTAAGTTTGTTGGTTTTGGATTTTGCTTTTGAGATAGGGTCTCACTCTGGAGCCCAGGGTGCCCTGGCACTCACTGTACAGCCTGGCATGGCCTTCGATTCTTGACCATTCTCCTGTCTCAGCCTCCCAAAGGCTGGGATTACCAGCGTGGGCCACCATGCCTGGCTAACTGTTCATTCCTATTTCCTACCCTGTGGTTTACTCATCTACTACGAACAGATACCCAAAAAAGACTTCTCTAGAATGTTATAAGTATTTGCTATTCAGTCATAGGCTATAGACAGCGAATTTTAAAACTTGCTTATAAAACAGCATTTCAAACCTGCAGTTTGTCCATTTATAATAACTCACATTCATTTTGAGAACAAGATAGTTTTGTAGCCTAAAAATTTGCCTGTAAACATTTATGACATAAAGAATCATGCTTTACTCTCCAAAGGCAGTCATGTTACTCAGGTAGCATGGTGGTTTAAAATATGGTCAATGGGGGCTGGAGAGATGGCTTAGCAGTTAAGACACATGCCTGTGAGACCTAAGGACCCAGGTTCAATTCTCCAGGTCCCACATAAGCCAGATGCACATGGTGGTGTGTGCATCTGGAGTCTGTTTGCAATGGCTGGAGGCCCTGGCATGCCCATTCTCACTCTTTCTCTCCCCCACCCCCCAGGCCCTCTCGGTCATAAGTAAAATAAAGTTGAAAAAATATGGCCAATAACTAGAAAAAGGATCTAGAAATTATTTGGTTAACACAGACAATCTTTTAGCAAATTCAGCCTTTTTTTTTTTTTTTTTTTTTTTTTTTTTGATTTTCAAGGTAGGTTCTCAGTCTCTAGCCCAGACTGACCTAGAATTCACTATGTAGTCTCAGGGTAGCCTTGAACTCACAGAAATCCTCCTACCTCTGCAGCCTGAGTGCTGTGATTAAAGGTGTGAGCCACCATGCCTGACTAGCCTCAAATTTTATTTCTGAGTTATATAGATTAGCTGGTTATAGTGAACACATGGTTTAGAACATTTTCCAATATTTGCTTATATTTAAAATACCACATGTCTGCAGGCAGCAGTTGAATTGTGTATGAAACTATTAAAGAAGATTTGATATAGTTCACCTTAATGAAAACAATGGTGAGAAGTTTAGACTCATACATCCTCTGGGATGTTACTGAGCAAGCATCAAACTAGACTGACCAGTCACTTTTTTTTTCTATAGTCATATAGCCCTCTGTGTCTCAGAGATGCAGAATTTCTTCAAGCTCATGATTATCTCATGAATAATGTAGAAGGTACATTTTGAATACATCCCATATCTTTGAACCTCTTGCAGAGTCATATTCCATTGTAAGGGTAAATGAGATGTTAATGCTGCAAATTGCCTTTATAACTTAAAGGAAGAAATGAAACTTTTTAATATAAATGGAGAGAAGGGTCCAATTATTCTGCATGTGATTTTTGGAGGGTGATTTCAAGCAAAAAGAAGGTTAAAAAAAAATCTCATCAGTACTTATTTAAGAATTTATACAATGACAGACTATATGGCACTTACCTGCCTTGTGACAACTATTTCCTAGCAATTAGTCTCTCTAGTAAATCGGCACCTCATTCCTTCAACCATTGTCATTCTAGTTCACTAATCCCTTTAATCATGCCCAACTCAGCCACTGCAATTATCTACCAGGCCACATCCAAACCCTAAACCTACTAATTGTTCACTGTCCCTTTCTATTTCTTCTGCCCCTGAATTGTTGAAGATTTCTAACAAGAAGTCACAAGGCCATGTTGATTGGCTTCTACAAACGTCTAACATATGTTTTTTTCCCCAGTTGCTATTGAACTTCCAAGCCTTCAATCAATGAGTAAACAGCAACAGCTGTCCACTCCTTGGCTCTGGAGTCCTTCCTGCGCCCATCCCTCTATAACCTTTCCCCTTCCGCTTTCTTCATTGTGATCTGTGCTGCGAATAACCCGGCTGCACATGCAGATCCCTTCCCTTGCATGGCCACGTGGGCTTGAGCTGTGTGCTCGAGTGTTACCTGCACTCCGCTATGCATCTTCGACGACACTGAAATAATACAGCAGTTGTTCATTGTATCAACTAAATCCTAGTCGCCTCTCGTTCCCGTCCGAAAGACTCAGTTGAGTCACTCAAAGGTATATCCTTCACTAACCCTTATGACACTACCAACCCAGGTGCTCTTAGGATACTACCAATCCAGGTGCCCTTATGATACTACGAATCCCAGTGCCCTTACGACAGTGCCATTCCTACCAGGTGGTCTTTCATGGTTTCTTCAAATAGGATCCATTTCAAACATGAGTCAACCTTATTAAGTCCTCAACCCTTGTTTGGAAACCTTCTACCAATTCCTGGTTGAATTTTATCAAGTTTTCATCTATATTCTTTCCCACATCAACCAGTCTCTGGAAAACTGCCAAACACTCCCACACTCCTCATGTGCAGTAGGCGTCCTACTTCATCAATCAGTCTAGAGGCATTTAACAACGTGAAAGCTTTTACCTGCTTAATGACTCAAAGGCACCTACCACCTTCTCAGCAGCTGGGTCCAGCAAAGCATTATGTCACACCCACCTGTAGCCCCAGCGCTGAGTCCACTCAGGATGAAATGGTGATTCCCAAACCTAAGCTACATCTGGAGATCTGCTGGTTCCATTGATTTTTTTTTTCTTTCAATACCAGATGGAAAAAAAAATGTGTAATAAAGGAAAGCATATGAAACATCAGAGACTCAAAAGGAGGAAATAGGTAACCTATTTCAAATTGAGTTCTCAAGGATTCCAGGAACCTTTCTTCTGTTTAAATACCAACTGAGGTGTGAAAGCGCGGCATTAGTCACCAGGGAAAGATCACAGCAGACAGGCAACAGATAGGGTGACGAAGCAAGCAGAGCGGGGTGGAAGCCAGGGCAGTCACATCCTTACCTGGAGCTGAGATGCAGGCAGAGCGGGCTGCCGAGGGAGGATGGAGCAGCAGGTCCAGCAAGGGAGCCTCCACTCTCACAGCGGAGCAAGAAAGGAAGCATGACCGTGTTGTCAACCAATGCGCTGGTCTGTTTTAAAATAAACCTAGCGTTCCATTGTCACAGATTGACCCACAGTCTTTCACCATTAGTTCTGGCTCTATTTTAAATCAGAATTACAGGCATGTAGCCAGTGTATATTTTGGGAGAAAGTTTCTGCCCAACAGACACGATTGTCAGTGGCAGGAGGATAATAACAATAATAATAAGTACAATGATAACATTGCCGTTACATTTACCATTTTAACACGCTTTTTGGCAAAACACTCATTTACTTGTGTCTCTGATGGAGTTAATGTGACTACCAGCAATTCCAAGCCAGGGACCATGGGAAAACAGTGTGAAAATTGGTTCAATATGATATTGATCTGTGGAATTCTTGAGTTCAGAGTAATAGTAGCCCCACTTGGTCTATAGATCCAATCTAGGTATTCCTGGAACCAATATGCTGCATAGTTTAAGCAGAGCTCCCTGGAGATGTAGCAATATAACCTTTAACCACATTAACTACAAAATGGTTTACATGCAGGTCCACCAGTAACGGTCGCAGCTTGCTCAGACATGCCGAGACCTTCTCCTCCTATTCCCCTCACGGAAACAAGCGCCCAAGTGCCAGCAGTCAGGTGAGTGGTGGGTGGCATTTAATGAAATCAAGTCAAAGTTAACATTTTGAACCAATTTTTGCCTAGCAGAGCAGCAGTGGATGGTTTGAACCAAATGTCTTTTGTGCGTTTCTTCTTCTTACTGTACCGTCACGGCCACCCGCCAGTGCCCACGCCACACCTGCGTGGGCCTGATCTCCGTGAATTCACATGTTCTAGAAGTCAGTGTTCCACTCCAAAACACTTATCTACAAACAAATGAAAAGAAGTTAAATCAAGGCAAAATCTGTCTTGAAGGGCATTTTGTCTCAAGCATTTCCCTCATGTTCAGTCTTCTTCATAAAACTCATTATCAAATAATGGCAGTCAAATTCTTAAATAAAAACAGTGGACAGATGTTAAAAAAAAAAAAAAAGATACAGTTGAAAGAGCTCCATGCTCCAAATTCCATACATTTTGTGTTCTATTCCATCCATGTAGGTACCATGGAAAGATTAGAGTCTCTAAATAACCATGTAAGCAGTAAATATTATCTAAGAATGAAATGCATTTTATCAGCTACAAAGAGCTTTTTATTTCTTCCAGTTAGTAAAATGAAATTCAAATATTACATTTGAAGCTGAATCGTATATCTATCAGAAAGCTTATTTTCCCAAATTCCAGCCTCCAAAATATGTGGAAAATTGCCTAAAGGTAGAGAATGTTGTTGCTTTTATCACACTGTGAATCTAAATTCCCAAGATGATTGATTTAACGAGGTTTGCACATTAGAAGCCCTTTCCATTGTTACAATAAGAGGAAATCACAAGAAAGATTAATGCCCTCTGCATGGTGCCACTGTATTAAAATGTCTTAGAAGTGTCTTCACCCCAGGAGCACCTCCTACCCATGCCAGTACTTAGTAAAGTTGATGTCGGCATAAAGAACTTATTAGTTATGGCCAATGAAACTGTTGTGTTCGAAATAAATACCTGTGATTCACTTACTTTCAAAGAGACATATGAGCCAGTCAGTTTCCAAACAAAATTTGATTTCATGGCTTGGCACAAGGAGAGCTCGTTTCCGAGAACCTTACACGTGAGGCCACCCACAGGTCTGCCAAAATATCTGGGATCTTGTCACAACACCAGTGTTAGCATACGGGAAGCAGAGCCCTTACACCTCTGATCACTTGGAAAACCTGCCGTGCTCAGATGCCGATGAGCTTTTTTCTTTTTTCTCAAAAGTGTCAGAATGTTTTCTTGCTCTCCTCTCCCTCTTCTTCCCAAACAGAGAAAAATCATTTCAACGCTTTATTTCAGAAGCTGGAATGGTAGCTGTTGCAGTCCGGTTCGCATTGCTGGTAGAAATCACCCAACCAAGAGCAGCTTCTGGGAAAAAGAGATTTATTTTGGCTTATAGGCTCGAGGGGAAGCTCCACAATGGCAGGGGAAAATGATGGCATGAGCAGAGGGTAGACATCACCCCCCTGGCCAATATAAGGTGGACCATAGCAACAGGACAGTGTGCCAAACACTGGCATGGGGAAACTGGCTATAAAGCCCATAAGCCCGCCCCCAACAATACACTCCCTCCAGGAGGCATTAATTCCCAAATCTCCATCAGCTGGGGACCTAGCATTCAGAACACCTAAGTTTATGGGGGACACCTGAATCAAACCACCACAGTAGCAAACACTGATTATATACCTCGTGACATATGTATCATCATACCTGAACCTATCCTCGTTCATAT
Source organism: Jaculus jaculus (assembly GCF_020740685.1). NCBI lineage: Eukaryota > Metazoa > Chordata > Mammalia > Rodentia > Dipodidae > Jaculus > Jaculus jaculus. The sequence continues at coordinate 74,084,259 of NC_059115.1, read as the reverse complement.
CCATGTAATTATGTAAAAGAGGCAAGGCAGAGAATAATTTTATTAGTATATATGAATTGTAGCCAAACAGTGGACTTTACTGTGATATTTCCACACATGCGTGTGATATATTCACCCTCACCCATTATCCTCTGGTCCTGCCTCGCTCTGGCCCCTTTTCTCTTCCCCAACAGTCCCCCTTCTACTTTCATAATTTTTTTTATTTTCAAAATATTTTTTATTTGCGCTGGTAAGATGGCTTGGCAGTTAAGGCATTTGCCTGCAAAGCCAAAGAATCCCAGTTCAATTCTCCAGGACCCATGTAAGCCAGATGCACAGCGGGATACATGCATCTGGAGTTCTTTGCAGTGGCTGGAGGCCCTGGAGTGCTCTTGTTCTCTCTCTCTCTCTCTCTCTCTTTCTCTCTCTCTCTCTCTCTCCCCTCTCCCTCTTTCTGTCTCAAATAAATAAATAAAATATAAAGAAAATGCTTTTATTCATTTGAGAGAGAGAGATAGAAAGAGGCAGTAGAAAGAGAATGGGTATGTCAGGGCCTTCAGCTGCTGCAAACTAACTCCAAACCATATGTGCCACCTTGTGCATCTGACTTAACGTGGGTTCTAGAAAATTGAACATGCGTCCATTGGCTTCACAGGCAAGCTCCTTAACCACTAAGCCATCTTTCCAGCCCTACTTTCATATATTTTTCTATAGATTTTGCACACGTGATAAAACATAAGATATTTGTCTTTCTGAATCTGACTTACTTGCCTCACATCATGATCTCCAGTTCCAATCATTTTCCTGTAAGCAACATAATTTTGTTCTTATTTATGTCTGAAGAGCACTTCACTATACATATATGCCACATGTTCTTTCTCAATTCCCCCACGATGGGCACTAACAATGGCCTACGTCTGTTGTTACGAGTACTGCTACAATAAACCTATGTATGCACGTGTCTTTATGTTGACTGATTCCTCCCGTGTATTGCCCAGAAGGGCTACAGCGGGATCACATGCTACCTCAGCTATTTTGAGGAACGTCCGTACTGATGTCCATAGTAGCTGCACGAATTTGATTTTCCACCGGCAGTGTAAAGGGCCCCACCTCGCCGCCTGCAGCCCGCATCTCACACACGTGCATCTCCATTGGCTGTCTTTTGTCTCCAGCAAACGGATGGGCATTCCGAATCTCAATACAGCCTTCTGAATATTTGTGCTTGCTTATTTATTTGTGAGCAGAACAAGGGGCTCACCAGGGCCTTGCAAATGCACTCCAGATGCATGCATCCCTTTGTGCATCTGGCTTTTACGGGGGCCCTGGAGAACTGAACTCAGGCCTGGAGGCTTTGCAAGCAAACGCCTTTTGCTACCGAGCCCTCTTCCCAACTGTGAAGGTAGTTCTGCATTTTCCTCATGGTTAATGGTAAGCATGTTTGTCACGTATTTATTGGCCAGTCATGCTGCTTTTGAGAACTTTGGTTCATCCAATTCATTTATGTATTTGTTGCTTGGATTATTCATTCTCTGGTTGTTTGATTATTGAGTTCTTTATGGGTTCTCTGGCAAATATTTTCTCCAATTCTACAAGCTGTCTCTTCACTCTGGTTATTGTTTTCTTTGCTTACCAGCTTTTAATCCCATCCATCAGCCGGGCTGCGGTTTCCCAGCAGCAGCTCAGAGGTTCTTGCCTAAGCGCACATCTTGAAGAGTCTTCCCCATACTTTCCTCCATCGTGTTTTCAGGTCTCCTACCAAGGACTTTGGTTCATTTTGAGTTATTTTGTGGCCCAGGGTGAGAGCTGGTGCTAGGGACCTGCTTTTAGTCTTTTATGTGTGTGGATATCCAGTTTTCACAGAACCATTTGTTAAGGACGTTGTCCGGTGTGTTTTTGGCACCTTTGTCAAGTATCAGGTACCTATAGCTGAAGGGTTTGAGTCTCCTGTTTTATTCCATCAATTTATACCTACTTTTTTTTTATTGATTACAGTGAGCAAGGCAGCAAAGGAGACACAGAGAGAAACAGCATGCCACGGCCTTAGCCACTGCGAAGGCACTCCAGAGCGTGTGCCACTTTGCGCACTTGCCGCACGCGTGCACATGTGCCACCTTGCGCATCTGACTTACGTGGGTTCTGGGGAGTCAAAGTGGCCTCACAGGGAAGCGACTTAACCTCTCGGCCACCTGTCCAGCCTGGTTTCTACCCACTTCTGTGCTATGCTGATCTTGTCACCACGGCTCTGTAGTGTGATTTGAAGTTGAGTGTTGTGACGCCTTCAGCACTGCTGTTTCTGCTCAGGATTGCTTCAGTCATCCCGTCTCATACACCCACATTAAGATCGTTTTCTCTGCTTCTGTGCAGAATGTCATGGAATTTTGATGGAAATTGCATTGAATTTGTAGATCATGCTCAGAAATGTGGCCATTTTTGCAATAATTCTTCCAGTCCATGAATATAAAAGGACTTTTCATCTTCTGTACCTGCTTCAATTGCTTCCTTTGGCGTTTGGGGTGGTTTGAATGAAAATGTGTGTCCTCCCATCCTTGGGTGTTTTTGCTTAAGCTTCCTGCTTAGTCTTCAGCAGGCACAGCCCCGCCAGAAGAGGTGTGTCCCAGGGGAGCTGAGCTCCGACTATTCATGCTGGCTGTGTTGCTTCTGCCTCTCCACTGTGGATGTATGAAGTGAGCCAGGTTCTCCCACCATAATGAAGCTACCCTTAAAAGCTGTACGCCTGAAATAAGCCCTTTCCTCCCACAAGCTGCTTCCGGTGGAATGTTAGTCCCAGCAACAAAAATGTAATTGCAACAGTGCTTAATAATTTTCATTGTAGGGCTAGAGAGATGGCTTAGCGGTTTAAGGCACTTGCCCACAAAGCCAAAGGACCCAGGTTCAATCCCCCAGCACCCACGAAAGTGAGATATACAATGTGCCCCATGCATCTGGAGTTCACCTGCAGCAGCTGGAAGCCCTGGTGTGCTCATTTTTTCTAATTTCTTTCTCAGCATGTTCATTATTGGTGTATAAAAAGTTACTGATTTTGTATATAGCTACTTTGTTGAAAGTGTTTACAAATCTCAAATATTTCTGCTGGAATCTCTAGGGTCTTTTAAGTAAGGATCACCTCATCTAAAAAGAAAAGTAGCTTGACTTTTTCCTTTTCTTTACTTCCTCCTACCATATTGCTCTAATTAGGGATCTAAGCACTAAGGAGATGGCTCCGTGGATAAAAGACTTGACTTGCAAGTGTGAGAATGTGATTTGGATCCCCAGGACCCATGAAAAGCCATGTAAGCACTGGATGATGTGACAGAGATGTGATCTGAGATTCCAGTGCCCCTATGACAAGAAGGGAGGTACCTGGAGATAGGAGAATCCAAGAAGCTGGTAGGCCAGCCAACCTGGTGAATGGAGTGGTGAGTAAGCATGAGAAATCCTGCTCCAAAGTACGTGGACGGCATGGATCAACATTCAAAGTTGTTCTTTGGCCTCCACGGTGGCATGCACACACTTGCATTCACGCATGCAAACATGCACACAGAGAGTCACACACACAATCTAAACATGATATTTAGTAGGAGAGGAGGAAGCAGAAACCCTTTTCTTGTTCCTCTTTATATAGAAAGAAAGTGCTTTTAGGACTGAAGAGATGGCTTAGCAATTAAAGTGCTTGCCTGTGAAGCCTAAGGACCCATGCTTGATTCATCAGATCCCACGTAAGCCAGACACACAAGGTGATGCAAGTGTGCAAGGTAACACATGCACACAAGGTCATGCATGCATCTGGAGTTCAATGCACTGCCTGAAGGCCCTGACGTGCCAATTTTCTCTCTCTCTCATGCACTCTCTTTCTCTCGTTCTCATGCAAAAAATTAAATAAATAAATAAAAAGAAAGTGCATTTAGCCTTCGCTCATTCAGTATAGAAAATATTTTTGTTAATTCCTTAAACTTCACATATCCACATGTAGCCAATAGCATTAACTGAGGACTGATTATATGTTTAGTGCAGAACTAAGTGCTAACATATACACAAAAAATACTATTTATTTCAATACCTTGGATTGAAATAATAAAGTTCAAAGTGTATAGCCCATGAATAACCAAATAGCTAAACAGAAATGAGATAAAAATTGCCAGCACTAACATTGATGACTCCCAAAATGCACACAGTGCGGATATATGACCGTTGGCACATGTCAGACGCTACTTCAACAAGCGCTACAACACAGGGTTTTCATCTTTTACTTCAACGTGAGTCCTTGTCTTGTTTCTTCAGCCTCTTTGTGCTTATAGTTTGCCAATTGTCTGTCATCCAGGTGAGGCTGTCTCAGTGGACCCACCTGAAACCCCATTTCCCTCATGTTAACTCCAAGCCCCACCAAATTCCCACTTTTATGAACCCTCACCATTTGATAATTGCCTCCTCAGAGCTTAGCAGGTACTAGCCAACACTGACTCATATTGCTTCTCCATAATTTCATAATCCAAAAAAGCTTTCAAGCTCCGTCACAAGAGTATAAATTGTCTTCTCTCGCTTTTGCTTTCTCCTAACATTTACTATAGGAGTGAGCACATTATTATTCACACTTAATAAATACTTGACAATTTTTTCTCTCCTAGAAAGGCCTTTTAACAGCCATCATGAGTTTATACAAAACATGAACTATAGAAAGGAAACTTATATTTATTTGCCACTTTTTAAAACGTATTTATTTGTGTGGGGGTGTATGTATGTATGTATGTATGTATGTATGTGGGTGGGGGGTGGGTATCCCACAGTGCATTGTGGAGGTCAGAGGACAACCCCAAGGAGTCCTTGCTCTTCTTCCACCTCTTTGAGACAGGCTGTCTTGCAACTGCAAATGAGTGCCATTCTAACTGGCAGATGAGCTTTGGATTCTCCTGGCTCCCCCTCCCATCACCGTGAGGGCACTGGGGTCACAGATGCAAGCACTACTTCGTGTCCAGCTTTGCGTGGGTGCCGGGGAATCAAAATTGAGTCAGCAGGCTTTGCAAACAAGTGCCTTTAACTCATGAGCCATCTCCCTGCCCTAAGCTGCCACTTTTTAATATATATAAACACAGACACTGTGAAGAAATACTAAAGTGGTGTCTAATTAGGTTATTGGTTTAAAACTGTAGGGATTAGAATTTTTTTTTTTTAATCTATAAGGAAACATAGTAGGAGCAGTAATGGATGGTGATTAACCCATAAACAAACACAATAGGAACAAACATCAAAAAATCAAAAAATTCTGACATTGCTTTCTGGTTATCCACATTCCTTGCAGTGGAAAGTTAGGATTTATTGCCAGCAGATTATTCAGAGGGAAAAGAGAAGTAAAGAAAGTGAGCGCATGAGGCCTTAAGGAGCTATTAATGGGGATAATTTTTAAAAGGCAAAGAAAAGAAAAAAGCATTTGGATAGCTCCTGGGGAGAGACCTGGGAGTGACAAAAGTCTGGATTCCAGTTCTGAAGCTACTAACCCAAAGGAAAAATATGGAGCAGTTATTTAAACTCCTTGAATTACAAGCTCCACATCTATAAAATCAGAATTATAAGACATCGCACACTGAATTATCTGGAGGATTGATTTCTTAGTTCATTATTGACGCTTCATACTTGAGATACGCATAAGTGCTAGTATCAAGAGGAGGCTTTGAAATTTTGATTTGCTGATGATTTGGAGGGAAAGTACTTTAATTCTTATGTAAACATGCATTTCTTTTTAGTATAACCATATACACAGTTTTGTTTGTTTGTTTGTTTGTTTTTGTTTTCAAGGCAGGATCTCACTCCAGCCCAGGCTGACTTGGAATTCACTATGTAGTCTCAGGGTGGCCTCAAACTCACAGCAGTTCTCCTACCTCTGCTTCCCAAGTGCTGGGATTAAAGGCGTGTGCCACCATGCCTGGCCCCATATACACATTTTAATAACCACTTCCAGGGGAAATAGCCACATCTGATTTAACCCATGTGCTAGTACTACAGGGAGAGACCAGGTGACCCTGAATTTGCCATATTCCTTTCCATTGCACACTTGACCCGTCACATCCTTTAGGTTATCTCTTCAAGAGTTGCAGGTACTTTCTTACCTAACTCTTACCTTTGCCCTGCCCTTAGTATCATTTTCATATACTTTTTGTACCTAGTTACACTTGATGACCCTGAGAAAGCAGAAAACAATAAATGCAAGTTAAAATTTTATGCTTTTTCATATGTAGTAAGGTGGAATACAAAATTGTTATTTTTACATGGGAATTGACATATATAATGCATCATATTTTTATAACAGTATTTATCTACAAATATTACAAATATCCTCTAATGTTTTTGATATTCTGGATTTGGCAAAAGTGAGAGGAACTTCACTTTGGCCATGTTCTAAGTGTGTGTAAACATGACTGGATGTATGTGGATATGTAATTAGAGCTCTTTGGTTGAAATCAGTAGATAAGAGCTCTGGCTACCTTAAGCATTAAGAAGTAATTTATCTAAGATATGGATCATAGAATGCTATTAAAAATGTAAAAAGGGCTGAAGATTTGGCTTAGTGGTTAAGGTACTTGCCTGTGAAGCCTAAGGACTCAGGTTCAATTCCCCACATAAGCCAGATGCACAAGGTGGTGCATGTGTCTGGAGCCTGTTTGCAGTAGCTGGAGGACCTGGCATGCTCATTCTTTCTTTCTCTATCTGCTTGGGAAAAGTAGAGGAATAGGCCAACCACAGTGCCTCAAGAGCAAGAATGAACATTCAAGATTGTTAGGTAGCCTCGAAATAATGGTGACGCCCATTTGCCTCTTGTGTTTGCCTCAGGGAGAGTTTGTCTGGCCATGTAGGACTCCGTGTTGTACAACTCCAAAGGTTACCTTCCATTTTTACCTATGACTGGGCCAGTGTGAATGATGTTCTTGGAGCTGGAAGATGGGATCTGCCACTGGAGCCTTGGGCTAGTTCAACAGAGGAGAAAGTGAGAGCTGCCCTCCAAGCTGGAGGCAGAAAGAAGTGAGGGCCACGCGAACATGGAGCTATGTTGGTGTGATGTCAATGGAATCCCTGCGAGTAAATAACAGGGGCTGGGAGAAAAGTCACACTCACATCCTTAATGCTTACACTTCCTGAATTCCATGAGAAAACATCCTCATGGCTGCTTCCCAGATCGCTCTTACAATTTCTAAGTTCTTAAATTCCTGCATCACACTAGTATTCACATCAAAGGAATGGATGTTCATTGTTCGGTGGAAGTTCTTCATGTTGAAAAATAGGTCAAATGCTTCTGCAGAAAAGAAAAGCCCAGCATGGGGGGTGGGGGAGGAGATGGCTTAGTGGTGAAAAGTGCTTGGTCCACAAGCCCCAGCACCCACTCACCCACCCAAAGTCAATTGCACAACGGCACATGTATCTGTACTCCCAGAACACCTATGGTAATTTGAGGTGGAATCAGGAGTCTCCTGAAACTCACAGGCCAGCTAGTCTGGGCTTTATAGTGGCAAAAAAAAAGAAGGAAAAAAAGGAGGAGGAGGAGGAGGAGGAGAAAAGAAAGGAGAGGAGAGCAGAGCAGAGCAGAGAAAAAGAAAAAGAAAAGAAAAGGAAAGGAAAGGAAAGGAAAGGAAAGGAAAGAAAAGAAAAGAAAAGAAAAGAAAAGAAAAGAAAAGAAAAGAAAAGAAAAGAAAAGAAAAGAAAAGAAAAGAAAAGAAGACCCCCTGTCTCAAGCAAGGTAGAAGGCCAGGACTAATACCCCAAGGCTGTCCTCTGACCTCCACATACATGACCACAGGCACACACATCATGCCCACACATATACACCGCACAAATGATAATAAAGAAAAAGCCATGATCATAAATGGCTTCATTTATTAGACATCAAGGTTCTGCCAGTAAGATATACAGAGAATATTCACTGCAGACCTAAGATTCGTGCAGGAAAATTAAATTCTAAGCAAATGGTTCTCAGCCAGATAAAGTATCTTTTATGCACATTCCACACCCCATGTCCATAAGTTTCACTCAGACACTTCGCAATGATAAGACATAACAGTTTCCTGAACTGACAGGTTTGCCAATCTCCACCTCACATTTTGTGTGGTCGACGAAAATAGCACAGGTAGCTTAGGCTTGGGCTATGATTCTGGCACCGCATCTACTGACTAGTTTATGATGCTAGACGTTTTCATTGCTATATTAAAATTCTCTTATATGAAAAATTAATGGTAAACCGGATGGTGGCACATGCATATAATCCCAGTACTTGGGAGGTGGAGACAGGCAGATCAGAAATTCAAGGTCATCCTCAGCTACATAGAAATTTTGAGGCCAACCTGGGCTACATGAGACCCTGTCAGGAAGAAAGAAAGAGGGCTGAAGAGATGATGCAGTGGTTATGGGTACTTGCTTGCAAGGATAAGGGCCCAGGTTCAATACCCCCAGTACCCCCATTAAGCCAGATGCACAGAGTGGCACATGTATTTGCAGTTCATTTGTAGTAGCAAGAGGCCCTGGTGCACCCTTTTCTATTTCTCCCTCTCTCTCCATTTTTCTCTCCTCTTCTCTCTCTCCTTGCTAATAAATTAAAGTATAAGATAATTTTAGAAAAAGGTAAAAAAAAAAAAGAAAAGAAAACAAAAAGAACTGAGAATAATATTCCTATCTCACAGTTTTATATAATTAAATCAGTTAATGTGTACATGTATGCAATAAAAATTAGCTTGATATCTTCTCTCCCAATTGAATCTGGGGTAGAACTGTTATTAATTGGAAATTTACAATCACCTTTCACCCTTTTGTCAAACACATACATACAAACAGAGACACACAGATATGACAATCAAATAAGGTAAACAATCTTGTTCTAAAAACCATGAGTTTGGCTTTCCCTGGCCATATATGTTTTGCATCATATCTAAAAAAAAAAATAAAACCTTCCTTTTATTTATACCCTTTTCCTCATGTATTTTCCCTCTTCCTCATGTATTTGCCTCACAGTCAGAATCTTAGTCTAATCTGTTATAAGCTCAAATATGTGAGCAAGCCAATGAAGACTCTAGCCTTACACATTCAAGACATGACTGTCATGTTGTAGGAAAAGGAACATCAAAGTATTAGGAGGGTTCTAAGTTGGTACTATTACCCACCAGCCCTTTAAAGCTAAATATAACTATCTTGGGACAAAAGTCCCATATTATGGAAATTCAATTTATCTATGATAAAATTACCTTTTATGTATTCTTCAATGCTTCAATCATATTATACAATTACCACAAAGAAATTTCAGACACTGAAAAGATAACTTTGGTGTCAAGAGCTCAGCAGTACATTCAGATGGATCCCAGGGAAGATGTCAGGCCAGGAGGTCATAACACAATGAAAGGCCACTGAAGCAGAGGGCAGTGACAATAGAGGTGGTTATACCATAATGAATTGTGGGTTTGGATAAAATGTAAAAATAAAGATTCAAAAAAACTAAAAAGTATTCAGAGTGCCAGTGAAGGTTAAGGTTTATTCTAATGAATTCAGTTAACTGATTCATGATCAGAAAAAAAAAAAAAAGGGAGAACAATCCCATGAAGAGAGATGATCTTGTTCTAACATGTATTTTGGATTGTCTACTCACTAGAAATATCTCTGTACCCACATTCATTAAAATGTAAGCCAGCCCTGTCTTTCCCAAAAGGTGACTTCCATTCAGTCCCCAAAGTTAAGTTTATTTGATTCTAACTAACAGTCATAGTTATTTCATTTGTCTTACAAATGATTACTTTAGCAATGGACATGTCTTACAAAAGTTGCCAATAAGAAGTTAGGGGAGAATTGTATACTTGCATCGAGGAGACATTTTTAAGGTTTATTATTATTATTAACATGTTTTGTATGGATACATCGTGTGTTGGTGCTCTCTTTTCCCTCGTTCCTGCCCCCATTACGGTAGGGACCCTCATCAGTGGGGTTCTAGGTATCCCACATGGGGTTGTGGTTTATGCATTGTGGGGGCAGTAGTCAGTTGTTTTTGTGGGGAAGGAATGACTCTGGGCATGATGTCTCAACCTGTGGCTCTTATAATCTTTCTGCCCCCTCTTCCACAAAACTCCCTGAGCCGTGGTGGGTGAGTTGTAAGTCTACTGCAGTGATGGGCTCTTAGGAGCCTCTGGGACTCTGCTTTGGTAGGTGTTGAGTGTTCTCGGGGTCTGTCTCCTACATCAGGTTTTGCATGGAAGCAGCACTCTTGCTCATCTCCCCAACTCCTCTGTGGCATGGAGAGACCTGGCTGGAATTCAGAAGAAAGCCAGTCCCCAGACTCCTCTAGAAAGCACTACATGAGCTCGTGGGCAAAAATGGTCAACGATGATCTGAGCATCCAGAGGTCTAAGCTACTCAGAAGCAAACACCCTAACAGGATGTACACACCAGTGCAATAGAGGCACACAGCTTTGGTGGGACTATGAGATCTGATCAGTGTAAAGGAATATCTGGAATTGGGAACCGGATCAGAATCCTATGGAGACAAAGATTATGCTCTCCAGTGTCAAGCTCTCACTGGTCTTTGGCCAAAAGAGGGGCTACATGCATGAAATTCTCCCTAAATTAATAATGCTTATTCCATTTAAACTGTGCTGACTTCACTCTCCATTGGAGAATCTGTTCTTCTTTTCAGAAGGTAGCAAGACCAGATTAGGAGAAATTTTATAATTCTTTTAAATTTTTTTTTTTTTTTTAAATTTATTTATTTGAGAGAGACAGACACAGAGAGAAAGACAGATACAGGGAGAGAGAGAGAAATGGGCGCGCCAGGGCTTCCAGCCTCTGCAAACGAACTCCAGACGCGTGCGCCCCCTTGTGCATCTGGCTAACGTGGGACCTGGGGAACCGAGCCTCGAACTGGGGTCCTTAGGCTTCACAGGCAAGCGCTTAACCGCTAAGCCATCTCTCCAGCCCGAGAAATTTTATAATTCTTTAAAAAGGACAAAATACCATAATAAGGGAAAGGCAGAACCTACCATTTTTCTCCTTATAGTTTGCATAACTAAATATTTTATGAGGAAGAATTTTTCTTTTATTCTGGAATTCCAAGAATAAGTATAACCTTTAAAGGAATGAGGGTTGGAGAGAGGACTCAGTGGTAAAAAGTACTTGCTGTTACAAGCCTGGTGAGTAGAAGTCAGATCCTCAGAACCTACCTGAAGCTGGAAACAAGTAGTGGAGGCATCTGTAAGCCCACCGTGCCTACAGCTAGGGGAGGTGGAGCCAGGAGAATCCCGAAACTCATGGGCCAGCCAGTGTGGTGTTCACAGTAATGAAAAACAAGAGACCCTGTCTCAAACAAGATGGAGGACAAGACCTTCACATGAGCTCTGTGGCACGTGCATGTCCATATATGCACATAAAGAGCACACACATGCACACACACACACACACACACACACACACACAATTGAATGCACACAAAACACACACACACCCAGAGAGAGAGAGAATAAGGAATCCAGGTAACAACAGATGTTCACAATAGATCTAGTTACCAATAGATGCTAGAATAGGTATACAAAAGTCAAAGTAAGGGACTGGACAGATTGCTCAGTGGTTTAAGGCACTTGCTTGAAAACCCTAACTACCCAAGTTTAATTCCCCATTACCCACATAAAGCCAGATGCACAAAGTGGTGCATGAATCTGGAGTTCATTCGCAGTGGCTAGAGGTCCTGACATGTCCAATTATTCATTTTCTCTTTGTGTCTGCTTATAAATAAATAAAAATGTTTTTAAAAGTCAAAGTGAAAAGTTAGAGTGTATACCCACATGGGTGAATCATAGTATCACTAAAAGTGAAACCAACCAAATATTACATCTTCTCTGAGTTGGAGTTTAGGATGTCAGTGGTATTACTGTTAATATATTCTCACAAAACAAAACTGAATCTGACCTGATTCAAATATCCATATTTAAATCCATGATTTGGAACTATGAAGGAGAAAGGACCAAGTTCAATGTGTGGGAACCATCACACAAGGCCAGAAGGTGAGACATTCTGTACTTCACAAGAAAACTAGTTTCTTAATAAAATGAATGAGAAGGAATTACCATGGGTTAAAAGATATTTAAAGAACTGTAACTATCAAAAATGCCATATGGACTTTACTTTGGCTAATTGAGGAAAATTGAGCATAGATTAGTGAATTCACAAATAATCTTAAGGAAGTATTGCTATTTTTTACATGTGATAACAATATTGTAGGTGTCCTTGGTTGCTAAAACTGTATCCTGAAATATTTGCAGATAAAATACGATGTTTTCTTTAGGATATTTATCCAAAGCAAATTCATCAAAATGAATAAATAAATCAGATTGGTTAAAAAAATTAATAATTGAAGTTAGGTGAAGGATACATACTTGAAATTTTCTTAAACTGAGACATTTTTAGACACATGAGAAAAATCTGAGATGAGAAAGGGTGTGTCCTCTTCCCATTTCCTACTCCCAAACCTAAGTCTGAGAAGCAGGAATGGCTCTTCTTGAAGCAGAACAGGCAGAGCAAAAGTTCCCACGACACCCTAAGCCAGTGCATTATAAATCAGCCCAGAAACATTTCATTCTGCGATTTTACCACGTCACGTAGCAAATGCCTTATTACCTCATCTAATTTCAAGATAGCTTTCCAGTGGCTGACAGTCATAACTGATAAAATGTTATATAAAATGATTTTATTGCTCTCTTGAATTATTGATTTTTAATTAAGCAAGTAATTACATGCTCACTGAGACAAGTTATTATTATATGTTCATTGAAAAATAAACACGAGAGAAGAATATAGAGCACAGCTAATTTCCTTTCATGACTCCATCTCCCTTGCCTTACCAGAAGCAACCAGTACAAGCATGTTTCGGTTTAACTGTTACGCCTGCACCCATTATTTGCAAGGACTCCTGTATGGTTGGTGTGCTTCTGTGAACTAGCCATACCGTCATCGTGTGAGACTTAAGCCTTTTAGAACAGGGAAATTTGTCCTTTCTTTCAACTCTGATTATTTCAGCAAGCACTTACTTGTAAGCAGTATCAACGTTGATAACAGCTAGACTCACAAAGTGCTTTCCAAACTGCGCACACACGGAACCCTTGAGTTTGCAAACGTCACTTTGTACCTTCCCCACCCCCCAGTCCGCACAGGAAGAATCACAATAGAGCACAGCAGGTGTGCAACATGCAAATGGCAAGCGTGGAGACTGAAGTGACTGACATTCTGAAGACATTTTCCAGCAAGATAAATTGTCAAAGCTGAGGACGTCTGAACAGCAGGGCACAGCAAAGAGGCGTTACATCTTCACATTTCAAGTCACTTGGCTGGGCACAGCAGTGACTTACAAAAGTTAGTCAAGAGAAATCTACATTAAGTGTTGAGCCATCCACAGGGCTGCATTTGGTAAGGAGAGAGGGCATATGTGCCCATCTGTTCCGGATCTAGCTACCTTCCCAACCTTCCCTCTCTTGTCATTTTTAGAATGTAAACATTTCGAATGTGGGGAGGAACTGGGTTCTGTGGTACGTTCTGAACAGTTTCCAGCACTTTGAGCACTTAGAACATTTTTAAGGAATAACAACATTTTGCATTGGACTGGAGGGAATAGAACTTCCCCTTCATTTGCTAAAATGAGAATATCTTTTATTCACCAAAAGCTGTTCTTTGGCTGACCAATTTAGCAAAAGAAGAAAGAACTCCTCCTCTCATGCTTAGAAGGACCTGTTCTTAGACAATGAAATGGTAATTCTAAGAGACATGTAATGCAGACAGCCAGTTTGTAAAAGTACTTTTTCTGGACAAGAAACAGAGTTTCAGAATGCAAGCACTCAAGTGGACCCAGTTACACAGGGGGACTCGGGACTCCCCAGTCCAGGCAAGGGAGGAAAATATGTGTGATCAGGCCAGGCATGTGTAAAGGGGACAGAAACCCTTCCAGTTCCACGGCCGAAGTCAGAGTCATTAAGAAAGGATCAGAGTCTGGTCCTCAAAAAGAAAAGTGAAAGTTTTTAAAATTCTCCTTGGAATCTGTCCTGTAGTTATCATGATTTGGGTATGAAGCAGATGTGAGAGTAAAGTGAGCTTCTGCATGGTTACAGTGAAAGACCAGAAACGACACAAATGTTACCCAGAAGGGGAGCAGCTGAGCAGCAAATCTCACCAACACAGCCAAACAGTGTGCGATTTTAAAAGAGGGGCTAAGTTCTCGCCATAATCATCAGAAAACCCGAGTTGCATACTGCTAAATTAAAAAAAAAATCAGTATTACGTATGAGATGAGATTCATAATAAAGAAAAATAAATGTTTGCAACAAGTTTATGCATAAAAATACTGTGAGGGCCCATTTTAAATCTCTGTAATACTGACATGAGGAAAACATGACCTGAGCACACACGAGTTAAGAATGGAAGAACTGATTTTCATGACGTAGTTATTCAGTTTTTTATTTTGCATTATTTTACTGGTAAGATATTTTTAAGTTAGACAATGTTAAGCCTTCATTAAAACTTACAATTCATTAATGGGCCAAATTTCACCTTTAGGATGATTTCTTTTTGCTGTTCTCTTCCAAGATTTGCATAAGGAAGGCGATGCTGTCTGGGTTGATGGCCTAAAAAAGAACAGGAAAAAAAAAAGGAGGTAAGTGTACACATTTTTCCTTAGACAGCCAATAACCTGAATATATAAATATTTGAAATGGTGAGGTGCTAATGTAAAATGAAAGCTGTAACCTCGGGACTAGAACTGAATTCACAAGGGAATGACTACAATTTAAGGAAAAGAGACTCAGGCCAACTAATGCTAAGGGAAAAAACTCCAATTGTGTCCACAGAGACTGTAAACAAGAAGTCTAGGTGAGTGACAAACATTTTGAAAAAAATCTTCAACAATGAAGGCTGGCTTAAATTCCCCACTTGATTTTACATCAAGAGCAGTCATAGGTCGGGAATGTATAGATGCATGCTCATGCAATGCCCTATTGCCACAGGAAATAAAAGTACTGCAGGAAGGGCAATTGTGCCCATTGCCCCTGGTTAAAATAAATTGCTGAAAATTATGATCTACTCAAAAAATGCACACTTATAGGCATGTTAAAAGTTTTAACTTAATCTCTAAAGCCTTTTATTTTATACCTATTTTCTGTTATTTCTCAACTGTTTTGGATATGTGTCTATAGTAACTGGAGAGATAAATGATCTATTTATTAGGTTCTCTGTTGAGACAATATTAGCCTTCTCCCTCATTAACAACATAGAAACAAAAATTTCAAATACTATTTTTGCTGTTATTTTTCTCTATTACTAAAAAATGAAGAAAATGGTGCTTTTTTAATGTTTATTAAATAAGGAAATAATTCAATAGTGCACTTAAAAAGTAATGAGTAAATGATAAACAAGCTGGCATGATTATATTTGCTGTTTAATTTATAAATGTTATTCACAAATGCAAATCAATATAATCTAAGGATAACATTTTTATAGCAATACCAAATTCCATATCCTGGTTCACATAAAACTCTTTCATTCTGAAAAGAAGTCATTTTTAAAATCAAGCAAATATGCCTGGCAAGGCTGGGCCTCTCTGGAAAACCCGCAGAACCAGAAGTATAAGGTCACCATCTCAACGTCACTTCAGCTCAAGACAGATGCCTGCAAAGCTACATTAGACGAAGCAGGTAACACGTCTTAACAAAAGACAATGTTGGGTTGTCCATACATCATTTGGGAAAGGGTGTCTTTAATTGGTGATTTCATAAAATCCAGGCTATAGTATATCAATATTTCATTTGTCATCACTAGGTTTTTTTCACAAAATGACTATCAGTAATTGCAAGTTTTAAAATGGTGGCAGAGAGCTCAAAACTAAAGTAAAGTAGACTTGTAACACACCTGCCAAGGCTCCGGGAACAGTGCTGAAGAGGGGCAGAAAGACTGCAGAAGCCACCGGTGAAGAGTATCCTGAGACACTGTCCTCCACACACACACACACACACACACACACACACATTCACCACACATACACACACACACATTCACCACACACACACACGCACACACACACATTCACCACATACACACACACATTCACCACACACACACACACACACATTCACCACACACACACACGCACACACACACATTCACCACATACACACACACACATTCACCACACACACACACGCACACACACATTCACCACATACACACACACACATTCACCACACACACACATTCACCACACACACACACGCACACACACATTCACCACATACACACACACACACACATTCACCCCACACACACACACACACACACACACATTCACCACACACATTCACCACATACACACACACACACGCACACACACATTCACCACATACACACACACACACACACACATTCACCACATACACACACACATTCACCACACACACACACGCACACACACATTCACCACACACACACACGCACACACACACATTCACCACATACACACACACATGCACACACACACACATTCACCCCACACACACACACAACACATTCACCACATACACACACACACGTCCCACAAAGACTGAATGCTACATTCTTTTTTTTCTCATTTTATTAAATCTGGTTGTTGCTTTTTTTTTTTTAAGTTGAAACTTTGCATGGATACACCAAGTGTTGCTACCACCAATGCTACATTCTTTTTTTTAAATATTTCATTTTTATTGGAGGGGGGAGAGCTATATAGACAGAGGTGAGAGAAAGAGAAAAAAAGAGAGAGGAAGAGAGGGAGTACATGGGCACACCAGGGCCTGCAGCTGCTGCAAAGAAACTCCAGATGCATGTGCCACCTTGTGCATCTGTCTTATGTGGGTCCTGGGGAATCAAAACTAGGTCCCTTGGCTTTGCAGGCAAGTGCCTTAAACTGCTAAGCCACCTCTCCAGTCCAATGCTACATTCTTAACCTCGTGGTTAATACCATGATGAATACCAGGAGCCTCAATGGAATGGGGGTGGAGAAGAGGGGATATAAGAAGATAACATGAGGGGAATGGAACCAACACATGACTTGACCATACAGTATAAAAGTTCCTAATCAGTTCTTAAAAATTCATCAAAGACCATGCTCAATAATATTGGTATGTCATGCAAAGACAAAAAACATCCAAGTAAAATGGGGCTGGGGAAATGGCTCAGCAGTTAAAGATGCGGGTTTGATTTCCCAGCACCCACAAAAAGCCAGAAGCACAAAGTGGCATATACATCAGAAGCTTTTCTGCAGCAGCAAGAGGTCCTGACATCCCATTCAGTCTCTTTCCTCTCTCTCTCTCTCTCTCTCTCTCTCTCTCTCTCTCTCTCTCTCTCTCTCCTCCTCCTCCTCCTCCTCCTCTGCCTCTCCCTCTCCCTCTCTCTCTTTTTCCTTCTCTCTTTCTCCCTCTCTCTCCTCACAAATAAATAAAAATATTTAAAATTTTTAAAATCCAAATAAAAAAGTAAATGTTCCATGATGCATTTGATATTTTTGCCTATATGTCACTAAATCTCTGAGAGCAAAAGTTATGGAAGGGGTTTATCCTACAGCGTTTGACAGATGGCCATTCACCATGGGTGATCGAGTGAGTTCTCTCCGTGACAGGGAATTAATAGTCACTCCTTGTTGAACAGTTCTAATTGCTATTGGAATGATTTTTCTCCTTTGGCATTCCTTCTAGAAGATATTCCAAACGGGGGATCTATTTCCCCCACATGGTCACTTTTCAAATACTCAAATACTGCTGTCATGTACACAGATTTTTGCTTCTAAATCAAACATCCCCACACTCTTTCAACTATTTTCTTACTTTCCAGATTCCACACTGTTGTGGTTTGGTTCAGGTGTCCTTAGGTGTTCTGGATGCTAGGTTCCCTGCTGATGGAGACTTGGGAATTACCACCTCCTGGAGGCAGTGTGTTGTTGGGGGTGGGCTTATGGGTGTTATAGCCAGCGTCCCCTTGCCAGTGTTTGGCACAGTCTCCTACTGCTATTGTCCACCTGATGTTGGCCAGGGGGTGATGTTCACCCTCTGCTCATGCCAGCGTTTTCCCTGTCGTCATGGAGCTTCCCCCCTGTGTCTACATGCCAAAATAAACCTTTTTGTTTTCCTCAAGCTGCTCTTAGTCAGGTGATTTCTGCCAGCAATGAGAACCTGACTGCAACAGTAATAGTTGGTACCAGAGGAGTGGGATTGCTGCTAGACCCCTGACTGTGTGGCTTTGGCCTTTTGGAGCTGATTTTCAAGAAGAACGTAGAAGGATTTGAAACCCTGACCTAAGAGATGCCTTGCAGTGCTGTAAGTACAGCTTGATGGACTATTCTGGTCAGAGTTGAAAGACCTGAATGCAGTAAGCACTATGGACTATGAGATTTGGCTTATGAGGTGAGAAAGAGCTTTGCTTGGACTGGGCTAGCAGTTTGTGTGAAAAGCTCGCTGTCATGACCGTGTCCTGAGAAGTTGTGCAGGGTTGCTTTGCATACCAATGAACTGGTGTGAGCAGAGGACACGAAAGAAAGCTTTAGGCCGAAACTGCTGCCTGTTCAGCTGCAATTGAGATTATACAGCCTTTGAGGTTGGGCCAGCTGACCTGCACTGGGGCAACAGGAAGAATGTCGACTCTTTTGAATGTGCCTAAGTGCTCAAGGAGTGTCCTTTTCTTCAAAATCTGCTTTATTCCTCCCTGGATTAACAAATTGGCAGCCTACCTGGTATTGTGGAGTATAAGAAATGCAGGAAAGAGAGGGCATTGAGTTTGCAACACGGTCTTATGTTTTGGAAATGGCCATGGGCAGTGTGAAGCAGGATTGCCTGCATGGAGACCTGATGGAGCCATGAGGATTGCAGTGGAGACCCACTAGAGATGCCAGGACCACGAGATCGCTGCTAAGGAAAGCTGCCAGCTCCAGATGAAGTTCTCCAGGACTGCGAGTAGCCTAGCTGGAGGGGTGGATTTGGAATTCCAGAGACTTGTTGCTGGTTAGAACTATTAGACTTGGAGATTTGTCACTTGCTAGATTTATTGGACTTGAACCTACAGAGTTTGATGTTTGCCCTGGTTGTTTTAAATCTTGTATTGGCTGAATGTATCTTTGCTATGCACAATTCCATCTTTAGCAGTGTGAATTTTTATTCTGTGCCATTATGGATTTGGGGAGGATTTTTTGGTATTATGGCTCAGTTAAAAGACCTTGGAGTATGGGGATGTTTACACATCATTAGGATTAATAAAAAATGTGGGGACTTTGAAAGTTGGACTTAATGCTTTATATTTTCTATCATGGACAGTTATTAGTTTATGGGGGCAGGGGTGAAATGTGGTGGTTTGATTCAGGTGTTCCTCCATAAACTTAGGTGTTCTGAATGCTAGGTTCCCAGCTGATGGAGATTTGGGAATTAACTCCTACTGGAGGCGGTGTATTGTTGGGGGCGGGCTTATGGGCGTTATAGCCAGTTTCCCCTTGCCAGTGTTTGGCACACCCTCCTGTTCCTATTGTCCACTTGATGTTGGTCAGGAAGTGATGTCCACCCTGTGCTCATGCCATCATTTTCCCCATGCCATCATGGAGCTTCTCCCTGAGTCTATAAGCCAAAATAAACCCGTTTTGTTTTCCTCAAGCTGCTCTTAGTTGGGTGATTTCTACCAGCCCTGCGAACCTGACTGCAGCTCTTACCATCTGGGTTCCCTCCGACACCCTCCCATGTCACTCTTCTGCTCAGAGTGAGAAAGCCATGGCTGAGCACAGTGTGAGCATAAGCTAAGTGCGGGTGACACAGGCCTCCACGAGCTCAGCCTGAAGTGGAGCACCTCGGGGGTCCCACGGCAGTGTTTTCATCTGGTTGTCCAGAATGTTGAAGTCTTTTCAACACCATCCTTTCTTTAATCTTCAACATTACCTTAATACCCATAGAACTTTATCCATTAATACCTGAAATTTTTAATTAATTGGTTTAGTCCAATAAGCATTGATCTTATTTTTAATATACTTAGTAAATCTAAGCTTAAATTAATTGCAATGTTATAACCTTGGTTTCCATTTTCACAACAGTAATAAGAATATTTAGCAGAGTAAAATAGAATCTTATGAAATTTTCCAGGACAAGGTCTTAAAATTATATTTTTACATTAACCAATTTTCTTTGCAATTAATTGCACAATCATGTGCAATTCCAATGCACATGTGCAATTTGTTGTGTTATTGCCAATTCAATATTTTATCTCTATTTTTGGTTTGCTTGTTTGTTTGTTTGAGATAGAATCTTACTCTGTAGCAAGACTGGCCTAGAGTTTCCCATGCAAACCAAGATGGCCTTGAACTCACAGTAACTCTCCTTCCTCAACTTACTAAGTATTGGGGATTAAAGACAGGAGCCACTACACTAGCTCTTACATTTTTGAAGGTGGAGGTTTGAGGTGGGGGCCTAATTCCAGTATAGGCTGACCTGGAACTCGCTCTGCAGCCTAGACTGACCTCAGGCTAATGAAAACCCTCCTACAGCAGCCTCGCAGGTGCTGGAATTAAAGGCATAAGGAACCACACCTGGGGGCTTTTACAAATTTAAAATTTTTTTCAAATAATTATGAAATGACAAAGATACTTTACTGAGCAATTATGCTGGCCCACCAAAGCATCAATCCATAAAAGACAGAAATATCCTTAGCAAGAGGGATTCTTTGCTGATGAACACATGCTGCTGTCCAGAGACTATATTCCATCTTTGTATACGCCATGTGCCAGTTTATTTCTTCACTGAAAGAAAAAGCATACTTCTTCATACAAATGACCTTAGAATCTGGAATTTAATGGTTATGAAGTGAGATTTTAAAATGTTAAACATTGGGCTAGGGAGATGGCTCAGCAGTTAAAGGTGCTTTCTTGACATCGCAGGTTCAATGCTCCAATACTCAACTGAAGCCAAAACCAGGTGCACAAAGTGGTGCATGCATACAGAGCTGGTTTGCTGGCATGCTCCTCCTCCCTCTCCCTCTCCCTCTCCCTCTCTCTCTCTGTCTCTCTCTCTCTCTGTCTCTCTCCCCCTCCCTCTCTCTCTCTCTCTCTCTGTTTCTCTCTCTCCCCTCTTGCAAATAAACAATAAAATAACCACTAAACCCAGATCCTTTGTTATTAAAATATGAAGTATTGATGTTTAAGAAGCTTTGGCTCCAAAGAAATAAAACACTGAAATACTGTGAAAGAATGGGTCTAGATCTACAGATATTTTCTTTAATGATAAATTCCCTTTTCAACTCTGATTTTTTATTGAAACGTATCTATTACCTATTGTTTTCCTTGTGCTTGAGGATGTGTGACAAGTCTAATGATTGCTCATGGAATAGCCAAAAGTAAGACTCAGAATTACCAAAAAGACACCAGGTATTGTACTGGTATCAAAGATAAAAAAATTGAAATGAACCTAGAGTCTTCGGGGATGCAACCTGCACATGTACAGTTTCTGAAAGTCCTACAAATGCATGTGAAGCACGGCCCGATCTGAAAAGGTTTTTACTACAGGAAACTCTCTCATGGTATCATTTAGGAGTACTACCCCAAACTTGGAAAATCATATGAATGCTGGGCTATTTTCATATGAGAAATTGGAGCTAATGTTCCAAGAATTTCTAAAACTGGAATTTCCTTGAGGAAAAAAAAAAAAGTGGAACAGAGACAAGAGAGGCTGCCTGGGCCAGCACCTGAGGGCGTGAGATAAGATTTTTCTCGGCTCACATCGGGCCTTATATTTCAGGGTACAGGACCTTGGGCATCAATACATCACAGAAGGTGTTCCTGGCTGTGGGATAAGCTAAGTTACATCTGTGGAAACAGCTCAGGAGCCAGACTGTTGTGCACATGGGAATGGCTAATACCAAGCAAAGATGGACAGTCAGACAGACAGCTTCACCTACTCCCAGCAAGTGGATTACTTGTGTTTGCAGAGCGCACAGAATTGAATTAACGAGCCACCCATCTACTTGTCCCTGGTTGTCTGTGTTACAGTTGGTAAGTTTGGCTCTGAGCTGCAGTGCAAAGGCACATAGTGGAAGACACTGCAGATCCCCACCTGTTCAAGGCCGTGTTTGCTCGGCACAATCAAATAGAGTAGCAAGGGTCTGTCAGCATCTTTTGCATTTGGTGCCTTCTGTATTAGCAGGCCAAGATGAAGCCTAAACGCTTGCACATGGCTCCAGCTCTGACACAGGAAAAAGTGTCTGAACAATTCCCACTGTGGTCTCCAGATTCACCCAGACGGTGAGCACGCCTATGAAAGCTATCTTGCTTTCAAGGACAAGCCTAAGAAGACAAGTGTATCACTCACTTCAAAATGTACCTGTAGATCCTAAAATTGACAAAGTTCAAAAAAAGCTGTGGGGTTGGAGAGATGGCTTATCAGTTAAGGCGCTTGCCTGCAAAGCCTAAGGACCCATGTTTGACTCTCCAGATCCCACATTAGCCAGACGCACAAAGATGAGACAAGCACAAGGTCTCACATGCCCACTAGGTGGCGCAAGCGTCTGGAATTCAATTTCAGTGGCTGAGGCCCTGGTGCACCAATTCCCTCTCTCTCTCTCTCTCTCTCTCTCTCTTTCTCTCTCTCTCTCTCCCTCTCTCTGTGTGTATGGGTGTGTGTGTATGTATGTCACTCTCTAAATATTTTTTTAATTTTAAAACTATAGAAGAGTCACAGAATTTTAGCCCTTTTGTGCCATATTATAACAAGTCTCTAAATGAATGTCCCAACCCACTCTCTATAGTTGCAAAAAGACTGTACTTTTAACTATCTTCTACTTACTTTGAGTAACACTGAACCTTGTGCCCATTACATCTATGCAAAGTATGTAGTTCTTGGGCTAGAGAAATGGCTTAGCAGTTAAGTGCTTGCCTGTGTAACCTCAGGATCCCGGTTCAAGGCTCAATTCCCCAGGACCCACGTTAGCCAGATACACAAGGGGGCGCACACATCTGGGGTTCCTTTGCAGTGGCTGGAGTCTCTGGCATGTCCATTCTCTCTTCTCTCTTCTCTCTCTCTCTCTCTCTGCCTCTTTCTCTCTCTGTTGCTCTCAAATAAATAAATAAAAATAAACAAAAAAAATTTTTTTAAGTATGTAGTTCTTTTTCTGTGTTGTGTATGTTCATGTCCTTTGTTCATTTTTTCTGTTGGGTCTATAGTCTTTTTCTTCTCAATTTTTAAGATTTGTAAATTAACAATGGTACCAAATTGACTGTATTTGCTGAGTACAAAACTAATTAATAAAAAAAGATTTGTAAATTTTGCATTAATTAGGGATCTCCAGATAAATGCTATATTGCATATGAATGATGCATAAAGAGATAGTGATTTAAAAAAATACAGATATAGGACTGGAGATATGGCTCAGCACTTAAGGCATTCACCTGAAAAGCCTAACAACCTGGGTTCAGTTCTCCAGTATCCACACATATCTGGATGCACAGAGTGGCATATGCATCTGGTGTTTGTTTGCAGCAGCTAGAAGCCTTAGCATTCTTTCTCCCCCCCCCCCCCCGTCTCTTCCTTCTTGCAAATAAAAAAATTAAAAAGAAAATAAAAATGCAGGTATACATACATGAGATTTCTCAAAACTGACTTGTTAGATCAGAGAAGCTGAGAAGTCCCACGATCTACTGTCTGCAAGCTGGACACCCGGCAGGCCAGTAGTGTGTAATTCATTCTGAGCCTGAAGGTCTAAGAACCAGCCTGGTGTGTCCCAAAATCTGAAGGCTAGAGAACCATGAGTTGATGTTTCATGGCATGAAGATAGATACCCAGCTGTAGCCGAAAGAGAGAGAATTCATCTTTCTCTGCTTGATGTCTTTTGCTTGTGTTTTTTTTTTGTGTGTGTGTGTTTTGTTTTGTTTTTTTCCTGACAACTAGATAAGTTTATTCTATTTTATTCTTTAAAGCTCAGGGCAGAAGAAATGCCTGGTTAAAGGAGCTTGTTTGCAGAGCCTGCCAGGAGAGATTCAATTCTCCAGCTTCCCAAAGCCAAAAGGCCATTCATTTGCTGTGGGAAGGGACCCTAATGCACACATGCATATAAGTAAATAAATAATATTATTAAAATAAAGATCAATAGCTTTATTACTTCCTTTCATTTTGTCTTAATACTAATTCTAAATTAATTTTCCTAGGTATAGGACAGCCATTTCCAAGCACAGAGTCAAGATTATTTTCTTTTGAGATATCTCCTTGAGCTATCTTTTTTTAAATTTTTTTTGTTTTATGTTTATTTATTTATTTGAAAGAGACAGAGAGAGAAAGAGGCAGAGAGAGAGAGATAAAATGGGCACGCCAGGGCCTCCAGCCACTGCAAAACAAACTCCAGACACATGTGCCCCCTTGTGCATCTGGCTAATGTGGGTCCTGGGGAACCGAGCCTCAAACCGGGGTCCTTAGGCTTCACAGGCAAGTGCTTAACCACTAAGCCATCTCTCCAGCCCTCCTTGAACTATCTTAATTTGAATTTAAACTTTAAATTTTTGACAATTAATTCTCTTCTTCTTGCATTTTGGGAGATAGCTAATTGCCTTCTTTCTCATTTTTCACTTGATTTCTGATATACTTAATGTATATCTTACAGCATATAGTGTCTCTTGTGCATTTTTTTCAGTTTAATTTGCGTGTCTGACACAGTAACGAACATCTGCAGTCCCAGCACTGAAGAGGCGGAGGCAAGAAGATCCACAGTGAAATGTCAGCCTCAGCTACACAGTGAGTTCGAAGCCAGCCTGGGCTACAGGTGACCCTGATTCAAACGATAGATCAAAAGGGCTGGGATAATGGCTCGGTAAGTGGAGTGCGGGCCCGAATTTCCATCCTGCACAGTTATAAATATAAATACTGATCAGTCCTGCTCACGTGCACCTGCAGACCACAGCAGTCTTGAAGGAGAGATGGCAGGTGCCCGGGTCAAGCTGGTGAGCTAGATAAGCTGAATCGGTGAGCTTGAAATTCAATCAGAGATGCTGTCTCAACTAAAAAGGTTGAGGCAACAGGCATAGGGAGAGTTTAGCAGCCTGGGTTGGACTGGGCTGAAGTGAAGCACACGCCTCTTCCCTAACAAGGAACTTGGAGACCTGGGACCCCTACCTGCATGGAACAACGTGCACAGCCCACAACAAACTGAAATAGGGCTCTCCTCCTGTCGACACCTCTTAGTAACTCCCCTTTTCTAGGAGTTAATTATTAAAAATCAGAGGCCTCATGGAAAAGAACATGCAGAGTGAACAAATGCTTACATAACCCGAGCCTGTCAATCAAAGTAGACTGACTAACCTAGCAACCAACTCCTCCTCCTCCTCCTCCTCCTCCCAGACCCCATGCAAAGGAGTTGAGAGCGGCGACTGCTGCCTCGGGCTCTCTAGCTCAAGCAGCCTACTTCTCCCTGGTCTTGTATTCCTGCACTGCTTCTTTAGATAAAACGTCCTACTACTCTCCTGATGGTGTGTGCTCGTTCAATTCATTAAATAAGAGACCAAGAAGTTGGAAATGCTAATGCAGGAAGAGCTGCTCACATCCCTGTAACAAAGAGGAGAGCGACTGAGGAAGACACCCAGCGTTCACTTCTGGGACCGCACACACGCACACCCTCCGTGCAGAGAGCACACATGCACACCCACGGCCAAGACCTCACACATCTGCACCTGCGCATGACCACACGTAAACACACACACACACACGAATCTGCATTTCTGAAGGAATTTTGTCTTTTCCTTTCATTTATTTCCTGAATTCTGGGGAGGAAGAAAAAGAGGGGGAAGAGAGAAGGGGAAAAGAAGAGAAAGAAACGATTTCTTTACAAGAATATTTTTAGCACCTTTGTTTGGTTGGTTTTAGTTTTTTTGTTGTTGTTTTGGTTTGTTTT
Organism: Jaculus jaculus; assembly: GCF_020740685.1. Classification (NCBI taxonomy): domain Eukaryota; kingdom Metazoa; phylum Chordata; class Mammalia; order Rodentia; family Dipodidae; genus Jaculus; species Jaculus jaculus. The sequence goes on along the minus strand of NC_059115.1, from coordinate 74,058,369 downwards.
TTAGTTTTTTTGTTTTTCGAGGTAGGGTCTCACTCTAGCTCAGGCTGATCTGGTATTCACTATGGAGTCTCAGGGTGGCCTCGAACTCACGGCGATCCTCCTACCTCTGCCTCCTGAGTGCTGGGATTAAAGGCGTGTGACGCCATGTCCTGCTGGTTTTATTTTTGTTTCCTCTTCCTGTGGTAGCCATTTTTCCAGGGAATTTTCTTTCATTTTTGAACTCTTTCCTTATGACCCCTTTGGATGTGAGCACATTGTTGCTTGGTTATAGTTCAATGAGCTTCCTTGGGGTTCGGAGATCATTCCATAGGCAGCGTTTGCCTTGCAAGCATGAGGAGCTGAGTAACAATGCTGAGCACAACAGCATGGGAACATGGGTGATGGAGGGTTTGGCGAATGACATCAAAGTAGGAAAGAAACTAGCTGAAAGAAGAACAGAAGAAAGGGTTTGGGGATGGGACTGGAAGAAGGGGGACAAATGAAGGTGCTGGGAAAGGATTATGATCACGTTACAATATGTTCACGGATGACAATTCTCAATAAAAAGAAATACATAAGCAAAGGATATAAGGGGCGTGGTAGTGTACCCCTGTAATCCCAGCTCTAGACGTGGGGAGACACAGTGGATCCCTAGGGCTCCCTGGCCAACCCATTTAACCTAATTGGTGAGCACCAGGCCGTGGAGAGATCGGGCTTCTCTGGCAGTCCACTGCCCAGCACCCCACTGTGTTCACCAACTAAACTGTGTTATTGAAAACTTGCATGAAGTTTCCGCTGGGCAGCTGTGATCCATCGCGCCTTGCTCATGGGAGCTCAACCTACAGCTCTGCTCCCCTGCAGCTGTAAGTTCCAACCTTCCGAGTATGTCTTGATCTTAGTCTAAGCTACCAGTATTCTCCTTGGCTATGAAAAACGCTATGACTCAAGATGCCAGATAGTCTGGGAACCAGGGAAGGACCAAATATACAATTCCTGTTGCACTACATTCGGTGATAGGTATTGTATCAACCTATGCCACTGGCATTGTGTTCTCTCCTTGCCCCTCCCACAGTAGTTCTCACGCTGCTGCTGCATTACTGCTGCATGCATTACTGCTCTCCCCGCCGCTTCGCAGTCCTACCCACATCCGTTCTCGTCGGCACGGGGCTCCTTATCCTAGGGGCTGAGTGTTCACTGATAGTCTTCGTGCTCTGTGTCTGTATTAGTCGGGGTTCTCTTGAGGAACAGAAGCAATAGAATGAATTGTATTAAAAGGGAATGCATTGAATTAGTTTACCGCAGTACAACAGTAGCAGTCTCCAGGGCAGAGAGTCAAGGAACCGGTAGCTGCTTAGTGCATGAGGCTGGAGGCCTCAGCAGTTCCAGTCCAGCGCTGAAGGCCTGGAGGCTTCCTGGAGATCCACTGGTCTTCAGTCCACGCTGGTCTTCAGTCCACACTGCTCTTCAGTCCACACTGGTCTTCAGTCCACACTGGTCTTCAGTCCACGCTGGTCTTCAGTCCACACTGCTCTTCAGTCCACGCTGGTCTTCAGTCCACGCTGGTCTTCAGTCCACACTGCTCTTCAGTCCACGCTGGTCTTCAGTCCACACTGCTCTTCAGTCCACGCTGGTCTTCAGTCCACACTGGTCTTCAGTCCACACTGGTCTTCAGTCCACGCTGGTCTTCAGTCCACACTGGTCTTCAGTCCACACTGGTCTTCAGTCCACACTGGTCTTCAGTCCACGCTGGTCTTCAGTCCACACTGCTCTTCAGTCCACGCTGGTCTTCAGTCCACACTGCTCTTCAGTCCACGCTGGTCTTCAGTCCACACTGGTCTTCAGTCCACACTGCTCTTCAGTTCACACTGGTCTTCAGTCCACACTGCTCTTCAGTCCACGCTGGTCTTCAGTCCACACTGCTCTTCAGTCCACGCTGGTCTTCAGTCCACACTGGTCTTCAGTCCACACTGGTCTTCAGTCCACACTGGTCTTCAGTCCACGCTGGTCTTCAGTCCACACTGCTCTTCAGTCCACGCTGGTCTTCAGTCCACACTGCTCTTCAGTCCACGCTGGTCTTCAGTCCACACTGGTCTTCAGTCCACACTGCTCTTCAGTCCACGCTGGTCTTCAGTCCACACTGGTCTTCAGTCCACACTGGTCTTCAGTCCACACTGGTCTTCAGTCCACACTGCTCTTCAGTCCACGCTGGTCTTCAGTCCACACTGCTCTTCAGTCCACGCTGGTCTTCAGTCCACACTGGTCTTCAGTCCACGCTGGTCTTCAGTCCACGCTGGTCTTCAGTCCACACTGCTCTTCAGTCCACACTGCTCTTCAGTTCACACTGGTCTTCAGTCCACGCTGGTCTTCAGTCCACGCTGGTCTTCAGTCCACACTGCTCTTCAGTCCACGCTGGTCTTCAGTCCACACTGCTCTTCAGTCCACACTGGTCTTCAGTCCACACTGCTCTTCAGTCCACGCTGGTCTTCAGTCCACACTGCTCTTCAGTCCACACTGGTCCTCAGTCCACACTGCTCTTCAGTCCACGCTGGTCTTCAGTCCACACTGCTCTTCAGTCCACGCTGGTCTTCAGTCCACACTGCTCTTCAGTCCACGCTGGTCTTCAGTCCACACTGGAAAGCAGCAAGCAGCACCAGCATCCCGGTGGGAAGAGTGGATACTTTCCTTCCCAGAGCTCCTTTAGTTAATCCTTCCTGGAAGCAACCTCAGAGACTCACTTATGAGCAATGTATATGGATTCCTAAGCAGATCAAGTTGACACAAAACCATCACAGCGTCTGCCAGCCACTCTTACTCTCAGTCCATTCCCACGAGACCTGCCACCCTCTGCCGCTGCTCGACCCCATGCCATTCTTCTCGGCTTAAGTGTCATTAGGTCTGTAGGTTTGGTTATCTCCTCCTTTATTGAAGGCTGTGCCAAAGTGGTATTTTGGTTACTGCTTTCACTGTGTCTGTTGGAATTTAGAATTCTGCCATATTAATTTGAAGTTATTGCCTTTGTTCTTATTTTATTTTATCCAGCAACCTTCAGTAGATTATGATTAAAAAAAAAATTATTATAACACTGGCAGTTATAAAAAGCTAGTCAAGCATCTGTGACCATATGTGGAATCATATAGATGTGGAAGGGCCCTTAGCTGTTTGGGACAGTTGTACCCTCTCTGTATTCTGTGTGGACAGAGGCTAGACCCGGTGTATTTACACTCAGACAATTGGAAAGAAAACAAGTGAATAAATTATGAAACTATGGAGGGAGTGACAGGGAAGAGGCAGGAAGTGAGGTGTGGAGCTTTGGAGACGCTCCCATCGCGACCGTGGCAGTGCTGATCCACGGCAGCCCCGTCACCCGTCCTCATCAGGTCTCCACACACCATGATTCTCACTAGCAGAGAAACAGACCTCAATAAAAAGTAAAATAATAATAATAATAATAATGACCATTTGCTACAAATTTATTTAACAATATTTCTCTAGTAAAGTTGCTATAATTGCATAATTGATCTCAAAATCTGAAAGCACCAAGCCAACAACTCACACTGTATGTGATACACCTTGTCTGCCTCTTGGGCTAACTTTTCATTGCTCGTACCTTCTGCTTATTCATAACTTCAATCCACCCAGTTACTAAGCACAATAACTTTAAATTTTTCCACAAATGTTTTGTAAGAAGCCAGGCGTGGTGACACAGGCCTTTAAACTGAGCACTTGGGAGCTTGAGGTAGGAGGACTGCTATGAGTTCAAGGCCAGCCTGGGGCTACAGAGTGAGTTCCAGGTCAGCCTGGGCTAGAGTGAAACCCTGCATGGAAAAAGAAAATGTTTGATAAGAGTTCCACAAACAGGGCTGGAGAAATGGTTTAGCGGTTAAGGCATTTGCCTGTGAAGCCAAAGGACACAGGTTCACTTCCCCAGGACCCACATAAGCCAGATGCACAGGGGCACATACAACTGGAGTTGGTTTGCTCGTGAATAGAGGCCCTAGCGCTCCCATTCTCGCTGTATCTGTGTCTCTCTCTCCCTCTCTCTCTCGCTCTCTCTCTCTCTCCTTGCAAATAAATTTAAAAAAAAAGAAAAAGATTACCACAAACAAACTTTTGAGCTGGCCTAGCTAATCAACATCTCATCTGTATTTGACACGTTCTCGTCTCTCTTCCCTGCAAAGAGGCCGCAGAGCAAGGAAGGCCAGAGACAGTCACTAGGGAGAGTAAGAAAAAGAAGAGAACGCTGAGAAAATGTTCCCTCTCACGCATCATGGTCCCTCTAGGAATTTTTGGGTCAAATCCTTTGAAGTGCCTATTTACCCGCCTCCGTAGCTCTCCAGTGCAGCTTGCCCAGCCTCCGGTTTGTGGACAACTCTGAACTGCAAAGTTCGGATGGCACCAGGCATCATGGAAGACGGCCAAGGTCCTAGTTGCCCGTGAATACAATTACACCCACAGAAGGGTATTTTTTGCTCCCAACTTCAGTCTTCTTTCGCCAGGCAGGTAATTTATACAGAGCCAGAAAAAGATTGTTTGGGGGCAATGATACAGTCCAGTGCCGCGGAGAAGCACAGCTTCCGTGTGGAGACCAAGACAACGACCTCAGCTCCTTCACCGTCCTTCAGAATCTAAACTGTCGGTTTTTCTTTATTGCCCACTTGGGTGTCATGAGGACAGTTCTGAAATGCTTTCAAACTTCCAAATGACAGGCATTTTGTGAGTGACTCGTGGTGCTGTTAGGAATCTTCACCCTCCACCGGCCCCATGTGGGTTGTTCTTTAGTGTCTGCAGCAAACACAGTCATGCCGTAGACCCATTGTTGGGAGACACTGGAAAATTTGCTAACTAGGCCCCTGCTAGCTCCTTGGGGTGTTTCATGTATTAATATTCATCAATAGGCGAGGGTAGTGGTTCAGCCTGTTTGCTTTCGGCTTATCCTTTGCTGCTGAAGTCCCGACAAATTAAACTGTCTTCTAGATGTTATCAGCAGCTGTCACAAACTATACTGTGCTTAGATTTCTATGTTGTGCTCAGAAAGTGCAAAACCACATTAACAGTCACTCCAGCGGCAAACTCAATAGCTGCCTAGAGCTGGGATTTTGCAGGACAGCGCTGTGTCAATCATGGGGTTCCCAACACTGGGTCTGGGGGTGGTCCAGGAATGCATGGCCATCACGTGACCCAGGTGATTTCAACGCTCTCAGCAACACCCTGTCTCCTTAGCTTTCCAAACATAGTCCATCTTAATGACTTGACAGGGCTTCGGAAAGATGTGGAGGCCCACTAATGGTATCCCCTGCCTTGAGAAGAGGCGTCACAAGCAGTGAGAGGTCCCACATCCTCAGGAGAGAGGTGCGTGGGGTCAGGTGGAGGTGGAGGGTACGAGCTTGGAAGTCAAGGGTAGTAAATGAGCCAAGGGAGCTAGTAGTCTAGACGACTGCTGGATACGTGAACCCCCACCTGGCACGAGAATGAAACATGAAAATGCAAATAATGTATTTCAAAGGATCTTTAACAATATTTATCATTCCATTTCTATCAATCCATAACTGTTACCTTGCAAGGGCCCCTAATCCAGCAAATGTATTTTCCTTATAAACTGATGTGTTTTAGCATAGCAGGGAGTTTTATTATTGCTTTTCCACTACGCTTTTTTTCCTATTATGTGTGTGTGTGTGTGTGTGTGTGTGTGTGTGTTTCTCTTTCATACAAAAAAGAGGAGAGAGTAAAATATTTTGGTTGAAACCACACATGGAAGAAAGATAAAGAGTTTGAGTCCCTGAACCTACTTTTATTAGTTTGTCTGTGTCTTGAGTTCTTTTTTTTTTTTAATTTTATTTATTTATTTGAGAAAGAGAGAGAGAGTGAGAATGGGTGTGCCAGGGCCTCCAGCTGCTACAAATGAACCCCAGACGTATGCGCCACTCTGTGCATTTGGCTTAGGTGGGTCCGAAGGAATCAAATCAGGGTCCTTTGGCTTTACAGGCAAGTGCCTTAACTGTTAAGCCCTGTCTTGAGTTCTTAATCATAAAATGGTTCTATTATCAAGCTTCTTTCAAGGTAGGGTTACTCTGTTACATGAGGTGATATATATAGAATGCTTTGAAAAAAATATTTCAACTGTTAATATTGTTCTGTGATTCTCCTTGTGCCCATCAAAGACTGCCTGGAACTTGCAAAACAGGCCTTATGCACTTGCTTATGCAGTTGCCCTCTCCCCCTTCCATACGGGAATATGTTTATATTTGTCCAGCCTCTGGCAAACAAGTCACTCTTCTCTGTGTGGCCAGAGGGAAAGAAGAGTGCTGAATAAAAAATCAGGGTCAAACACCCAATTGACATCCATCTCTTCTGGTGTGGTCATCTATTTGTCATGAGAAACCTCCAAACTCCACTTATGCAGGAGTTACAAAAGAAAATAAACAGTAAAGAAAAATATCTGAGTTATCACAGAGTTTTTTGGGTTTTTTTTGTTTTTTTTTTTTTACTGTGAGGGAATATTCCTCAGTCCATGCTTCAAGAAAGTATTTTTGTTAAGGATATTTTTTGTAAGCTTCCCAACATGTATCCTTTTGATGATGTAACCTGCATCTATAAATGATATACCATGTGTCAGAATCAAATGCTCTTAAAATATTATCAACGGTTACTAAATATATTTTGCACATTCCTTCCTAATTCTAGGTTATATAGTAACTGATACACAGCCCACAAAACATCTAAAAATACTTTTTATAGCAAAATAAGTGCCTACAATTTCTCTCTACTCTATGGTACATGTCGACCACAGAAACCAACATAGAAATGCGTAAGTGCACTTCCGGAAAGAAAGGGAAGATAAAACAATGGTCCCTACAACTGGGCATTTACTCCATCTCACCCTAACTTCCAACCCACACATAGTTTAAAGGGCTGGAATCCACGAGAACCATGCCCTTTCCCCCCAGGATGTGTGGAAGGTTTTTCTGTGTCAAGACACTGCTTTTAGTCTGACATTAACACGTCAGCATGCGTGGCAAACGCCCTGGTTACAGTCAGCTTCACCTGCTGGCATGAACACCCAAACCAGGCGCAGTTTAGAGGGAGAAGGGATTTATTTCATGCTCACAGATCCAGGGTAAGGGTCCATCAGTGGTGAACAAAAGCTGTTTGCATACATCTAAGCAGAGAGAAACAACCATTAACAGCCCAAAAGCAGCAAGCAAGAACCAGCAGCAAACAGAAGGGACCCAGCAGAGCTCAGACTACTGTCCACACCCTTTGGCTGGAAATCAGATTCCTGCCAAGACATGCCTTAGGGCTGGACCCCAGGGCCCCCCCACCCACCCACCCACCCACCAGTGACACCTCCCCCAGCCAGGAGGCTGAAGATAAGCTTTAATCAAACACCGGAATCTGTGAGGATCATACAAACTACTGCACCATTTGACATTTGTTGGGCACAGGTAAGGGTCCGGGCCACTGAGGACTAAAGCTGGCCTGAACTGCCAGGCACGGCTGAGGGACGCTCCCTCCCCGGCCCGGGACACCAGGACGTCCTGATAAGACTTAGGCTCTGCTTTCCCCAGAGCCTTGGGACTTCTTGCCACTTGCCCGGCATGTCCCTATATGCTACTGATGTTAATGAGGTGTCAGCCAGCAGCCTTGCACAGCCAATCTCCCTGCCACCCACACCCCGTACCTTTCCCCGCCACTTAGACCCTGTGACCCTGTCCCGCTCACCCTTGACGTCACCACATGCCCATTAGGCATCAGCGGGACCTGTGAACTAACCAATCCCCGTAGTACTCACGGCCATTCAAGACCCTGGTCCACGGTTGCCTGGACGCCCACCACCACCCCCCACCCCCCACATGATCTCACACATATGTAGACTCTCCAAGAGTCCCTCATGAAGCAGAGAACAATGCTCGCAACCAGAGGCTTGGAATGAGGGTTACATAGGGCAATGGACGCATTGATTGAAGTCTAAGCATTGGTGATCTAGTCATAGGACAGAGGCTACAATACCAATATAGTTTATATATCAAAACTGCTTAAAATTTAAATTTCAGGATTGGGGAGATATCTAAGCAATCAAAGGTATTTGCTTTCAAAGCCTGTCAGCCCAGGTCTAATTCTCCAGTACACACATAAAGCCAGATGCAAGAAGCCCTGATGTATCCATCCATCCGCCTTGCAAAGAAACAAATAAAAATATTGAACAATTAAATTTCAAATGTACTCAACACAAAAAGCTAACTATAAGAGACAATTGATATGTGTATTATATTGATTTAATCATTCCCAAATGTTAACATATACTAAAAGATCACATTGTGTCCCATAAATGTATATAATGTTCTATTTGTCAGCTTAAAAATTTAAAAGATAAAGGAAGAGATCAGAAAAAAAAAATGAAACATATATTACTGACAGTCAACCAATTCACCATAAGGAGAAATAGCAATTGTGAAGCTGATATTGAGCAAGGCAGAGCTCAGGCAGAAAGAACCTGGGTCCCTAGAGACTCCCCACCAGCAACAGTATGACAGGAAGCCAACCTAGAAATTTTTTGAGGTAAATTTTATAACTGTTTAACCAACTTATGTTTTATTCCCATTGTTACTTTCAGCCCAAACCATCCTGTTGGCAGCTACATCCCCTCCAAATTTCCCTTTATTTTGAGCAATTTATTAATAAATAGACCAACAGACAAATTGATGTTGAGTTTGCATTCACTTTACGGAATCTCCCGCACTCCCTCGCCCCCCTCCATCCCCCCCACCAGTGTATCTAAGTCTACTCGAGGGGTAGTCAGACATGAGACGCTAACACATACCTCCATACTACGGCCTACGCCCGTCTCTCATGAAGAAGGAAAAAATCTAGTCAGTTTAAGGTATGAGTGCTGGGCTAGAAGCGGGCATGAGTCGTGGGTGCAGCCTGTGCCCTATCCCAGCTCCACCCCCCAACCCCACCCCCCACCCCCCCACACACACAGAAGTGTCTGGAAACTACCTATTGCTCAGGAAGAACTTTTCCACTCCCTTTCTGCTCCATCTGGCTAGATTTTTTTTTTTAAGTATTTTATTTTTATTTATTTACTTGAGAGAGAGAGATACAGAAATAGGCAGGTAGGAAGAGAGAGAAAATGGGTGTCAGGGCCTCCAGCCACTGCAAGCAAAATCCAGATGCGTGCACCCCCTTGTGCATCTGGCTTACGTGGGTCCTGGGGAGTCAAACCTATGTCCTTTGGTTTTGCAGGCAAGTGCGTTAACTGCTAAGCCCTTCTGGCTGGATTTTACTTATGCTTCAGGGTTCAATTCCTCTGCTGCTTTTCAAGGAAGCCCTTATTGACCTGGGAAGACTAGACTCAAAGCCATACATCCCCACATCGTTCTTGATTTATCCCAGTCCCAGGATTTTACTACATGGTCATTATTTCTTTGGTTTGTCTATATTCCTAACTAGCATGCAAATTTCCTTGAGCTGTGGAAGGCATTTCATTCACAGCATCTAGCACGGTGCCTGCTTCACACAGGCGCTCAGTAACCGTGTGAAGAGCAAACACAAGCCCAGAACGGTTTGGATAGAACAAATCAGAGCTGCAACGTGAAACAGTCATGCCTTTAGAAATTAAATAGAAAATATTTCAGGAAAAAGGATGTCTGAGAAAAAACGTTCAGCAATTGTACTTGAATATTTCAAAAAGTTTAATAAAATAAAAAAATAAATTAAATTTTAAAAAGTTTTTTTAAAAAGGAATGGAGAAGTGGCTTAGCAGTTAAGGCATTTGCCTGCAAAGCCAAAGGACTCAGGTTCAATTCCCCAGGACCCACGTAAGCCAGAGGCACAGTGGGGTACATACATCTGGAGTTTGAGTGCAGTGTCTGGAGGCTCTGGCACGCCTATTCTGTCTGTCTGTCTGTCTGTCTGTCTGTCTCTCTCTCTCTCTCTCCCTCTCTCTCAAATAAATACATAAATAAATTTAAAAGTTTAGTAAAAGCCCTGATGCAAAAAAATAAATATACCAGGAAAATGTAATATATATTTAAATATATAAAGTAGTAAATTATAAAAGAAAAAACACACAATAGAGGTAATGACTCTTGCCACATTGACTCAGCACTCATTCCTTAATGAGAAATAACTGTTGACAACTGGGTCAGAACTCCATTCTATGTCCTTCACAGTTCCTTGTTCTTGGATTTCGTTCAGTCATTCTCTAAGGTTCTTTCCTGTCCATGAAGCCTCAGGTGAAAGAATTCTTTCAAGTACTTTGGATATAGGAAAATCTCCTTGACTGCCCATGTTCAAGATTCCCTTGCATAGAAAAGACTGTTTCTATTACATTGTAACTTCTCATGACAATTTTCTTTCAATTTTTTTCATCACTAGTAACATTACTCTGGATTGAATACCCCGCTAGAGATTGATTACTATTTAAAATAGAACGAGGGACTACCAAAACCATTAGATGACACCATGATTTGGGGTATCAAATAATAATTACAAAAATTCAAGCATCACCAGAACTTGGAAATGTTTTCAATCACTTCTCTAATATAGAACTTTTTTAAAAATAGAATTTCTCTTATGCCATTAGAAAATGTCAAAATTTTAATAATACAAATTGTGACAGAAGGCTTTCATTTTGCCTAATTAGAGCAAAGAAAGTTTTGTTTTGTTTTCGAAGTAATATTTTTATTCATGAACGCCAACACCCCAAAGAGGCAATAAAGGGTGTGAAGAGCAGCTTTGATGAGAGGAAACCAATGTGATGAGAGAGCTACCCTGTGCTTCCAGCAGATTTGCATGCGGGTTTTTACTTGATGCTTATTTTCACTTATTTCTACTTTTCCACTGATAACAAGATTTCCCAGTTTATTTCTGCTGAAACATAATGACTTTTGTCACAAACCTCAAGATAACCCAGAAAATTTTAATGGCCAGAAAAGATGCCCCTCATCACGATTATTTATTAAATATTTGGTTAAAATAGTTATTTAAATATATCACTTATTAAAACAGCAAGCAAACAAGGGGGGCTACCTGAATTTCTTTTGTATGTTACTATTCCAATTTATTCAAAATCTACTGTAGTTATCATTAGGCCCCTGCAGAGGATTAGAGAAGTGATGGGACTTTCATCTTGCATCCTAGCATGTAGGCCTTTAGTGCATAGCGATATAAAGAAAGGTGGGGAGATCTAACAAGGAGATATGACAGGGCTGGTAACCAAGTAAAGTCCCGGACCTTTGGCTCCTCACCACTACCAGGAAAAGCCTTGTTCATTTCTGTTGATTGGTATGCAGCCACTTAAACCTCCCTTCATTGGAACAGCCTATTCTGTTATTGGACGATTAATCAGTAGATTGACTTGTTGCTTTCTTTTGTTTCTTTGGGTTTGTGGTGGTGGTGGTGGTGGTGGTGTGTTCATCTGGTGGTGAAAAGGGTCGTTTCCTATTCCCTATACTATCTTCCCACCAGTGTCACAAGAACACTTGCTCCTAGGAAGAGGGTGACATATAAAATCATGTCGTCCATTTTAGAAAAGACAAATGGATAAAGGAGAAATGCGAAAGTATAGGTTATTCCTACATCATAAGATAGGAAGGAAACTCAAGACCACCCAACCGACCAACCCAGAAGAAATGAAAATTCCAACAGCAATGGCATGTGGAAACTAAATGTCCATGAGACTACATTTCAATGTGAAAGATAAAATTTGGTTGAAACCCAGAGATCAAGGAAGAGGAAATATAGCATTAAGAACTGTGGAAAAGTCAGGCGTGGTAGTGCACGCCTATAATCCTAGCACTTGGGAGGCAGAGGTAGAAGAGTCACTGTGAGTTCGAGGCCACCCTGAGACTACCTAGTGAATTCAAGGTTAGCCTGGGCTAGAGAGTGAGACCTTACCTCAAAAAACCAAAAATAAATAAATAAATAAATAAAACCTCATTGCTTCTGTAATAGATGTATAATCTGGAGGTGGGATGTGGCAGACTGGAGACAAAAGAGAATTTATCTTAAAAATAAGCAATGTCATCATCAAACATAGAGGTTAAAAAAAAAAAGAAGACTGGAAGTACAAATTGAATACTCAGATATGCATAAAGGTATGAGACGTCTGTTTAGCAAACTGAGCGCGGAACAGGGAGAAGAGCCCCAACCTGGGCCCCATTAGGGAGTGCGAATGCATCTAAGAACCACGCCTCCCTATGCTTGCTAAGACATTAATGTCAAAACCTAATATTGATATTAAATAAATCACCAAATCTTTGCTAAAGTATGTAATGCATAGCTAGAAACAATTCTCTAAAACTGTGTGGATAAATGTGAACCTGCACAATCCTGTGTTGTGCGTGTGACTGTAAGCTATTTCAGTACCCAGCAGTGTGTAATTATATAATGTCAGCCTGTTATGTTGGAAAATAATACCCCCACAGGGGTTGGCTTATATCACAAGATCTTTGAATATGAATGCAGTTATAAGAATTTTCCTTTTGATTGTGCCTATGTTGAGGTAGTTTGTTGCTATAGGTTGTCATATTTTAAATTCTGTAGCCCTCTCACTTATGGATTTGGGGAGATATTACTAAAAACAGGAGAGAACTAAAATGCAACAACTCAAAACCCCAAAGTTGTCAGTCTTTCTTGGCTTATTGTAAAGGATTTTAAGGGTAAAGTTTTTCTTTTTTACTATTTCTCAAATTTTCCTTTGCTAACATGGAGGAAGATTATGCTAATAGAAATGCAGAGGCAATTACTTGAAGCATACAATTGCATAATGAACTAAATAAAAAAAACTGTATATCTAGAGCAAAGAAAAAACAGTAAAGATTGTTTTGCACTCTACTAAAGCACAAGATTCTAAAAGAAGATTTTTGTTTTTTGGAGGTAGGGTCTCACTCTAGCCCAGGCTGACCTGGAATTCGCTATGGAGTCTCAGGGTGGACTCGAACTCACGGTGATCCTCCTACCTTTGCCTCCCAAGTGCTGGGATTAAAGGTGTGCGCCACCACGCTCTGCTCTAAAAGAGTATAACTGGAGTCATGTCTTCAAAACAGCAAGGCACGTCTGCACGCGAGGTGAACTCCCAGCCTGCACTGGGATCTACAACCACTTTGTTAACATAATCCACTAACCCTGATGGTGCAAAGGCAGCACATTCTCAAGCCAAAGTGCAAAGAAAGAGAACACAGCCATTAAACCCAGGAAAGCAGGAGTCTGATTTAACCTGTGAGAAAATCAGAACTCCTATGCAGATTTGGATCTGTTTAAAACTATGATACACTAGAGCATTATCACATCACTTAAAGGAAGAAAATAGGATGCTATTGACTATCAATGGCTGTTCTGAGTGGCTTGAAAGCGATCGTGCAGTTTCTTTTCATCTGTCAACCTACAAATCCTCGTGTAACCCATAGTCCAGTCCTTCTTTGCATAATGATTTTTTTAAGCAATATATTCGAATGGAAGAAAATTCACAGTATCTTATGGTGGATAAACTTTGAACGTATGTCTCTAATTCTATTACGATTCATTTCATGAACATTGGAGAAGAGATGCCATGGGGCTCCAACACTGGAGTCATGGCTGGACTGAACACGAGGAGCGGGTGCCACTCAACCGTGCGCGTCCTGACGGTGTGGAGTGAGAAGCCAGAGGCCGAGAGCGCCGGCGCTGGCAGGGCCTGAGCAGCCGCGCAGGAGCCTCGAGGGCTATGGAGTGGGTGGGAGGAAGGGCCGTGCAAAATAAACCCTGAAGGAGGATGAGCACGCAAGTAGGTCAAGGGCCAAGGAGGGGCTCTTCCCCAGAGAAGAAGTAGCAAGGCAGGGGTCCAAAGCTGAGAAACAACATGGCAGATTCAAGACGGGCTGGGACATCTTTCATACGGTCGGTACAGTGAGCTCGGAGCTCTATAGATTTGTTTGCATCACCGCTATGTCATTGTGGCTGACATGGTGTCACCCAGTAAGGACTTGTTGGATGGGTGTAGCTGAAGTACAGACAAGTAGAGAACAGCACAAGATGATTTCCCGAGGTAAGCATGGGGCAGGATATGCAAGACCTCTGCGAATATATGAAGATTATTGAACTTTATTCTCAGGATAATGCAAATTTCTGAAGCTTCTATGCATAAAAGTAGTATATCCAGAAAGATAACATTGTCTATTATCATATCTCATTAAGCCTAAGATGGCATTGATTACAAATCACAGTAATATAACAACATAAAAATAAAACAAATTCTATCAATTTTACTATGATACAAAATAGACTATAACTGTATTCTATGTCAGAGCTAGAAAATGCTACTGGAAAGTGTGCATAAGAATTTAGACAATGGGGCTGGAGAGATGGCTTAGCGGTTAAGCACTTGCCTGTGAAGCCTAAGGGCCCCTGTTCAAGCATTGATTCCCCAGGACCCACATAAGCCAGATGCACAAGGGGGTGCACGCATCTGGAGTTCATTTGCAGTGGCTGTAGGCCCTGGGGCGCCCATTCTCTCTCTCTCTCTCTCTCACTTTCTCTCTCTCTCTCTGCCTCTTTCTCTCTCTGTCGCTCTCAAATAAATAAATAATTTTTTTAAAAAAAAAGAATTTAAGCAACGTAGTATGTGTGGAAAGGAAAAGGGAAACAGCGGACATCATATAAATGGTTGGAAGGTCTTACCCGGCCTGCTTTTAGAGATCCACCAGGCTGGTAGCCCCTAGGAGGGAAGAGTGCCGGGACAGAGGCCCAGGAGCAGCGCTGCTGGGCTTGTGACTGGTGTGTTATTACAGTGAGGAAGTCACAGGCACTGGGTGGGTACTGGTATTGTTTACTGGGCTGGAAACATTCTTGTGGAGGCTCCGAATCTGGCTAGAGTTATAAATATGCAATTTATTGGCATTCAGGTGGTGAATGAGTTTGTGGGAGCAAAAGAGATTTCTTTTTCCCCTAGGGCAGCAGTTTCTCAGCCAAGGGTAATGACTCCAGCTGCACCGCCGAGGTTGACTTGCAGATGGCAATGGAGGGAGACAGAAACAAACTGACAGCACACGAGACGAAAATGAGGGGCTGCCGAAGGCAGCGGAAACAGCAGCCGGGTCAGACCCCTCGCTAGAGCGGACCTGGAAGCCCGGGCTCTCGGCTGGCTGGCGGTGCTACAGTCAGTCCTGAATTCCAGGTTCCCTTCCACCAGCTACGACCTGAGAGATCTAGAACAAGACACTTATGTCTCCGAGATTTGGTTTTCCTGATGAGTAAATTGGGGAAAATATCTAGCCTCGAGAGGTATTTTACAAATTAAGTATGGCATTAAAACACCTAGAACAGTGCTTGGTATGTGACTAGGACTCGGTAAACAGCAGCTATTTTTATTACCTGCTTTGCTGTACCCATCAACTCTGGAACAGTTTCTTCTAACATTCGTAATTGTCCTTTTTTACTCTTTCATCAAATATTTATTGGACCCTTCTATGTGGGAGGCGCTAGATGCCATCTGCCTATACCACATCACCCAGGTTGTATTCTAATCACGTGAGCTACACTTGCCATTCTTCATCTTCTGTTTCCTGTAGTGCCTGATGTCTCTCCCTCCAGTCTGAGCTAACTAAAGGGTAAAACATTTCCACACAAGCTTTTTCCTAATAAGACCAGGAAAAAAAAATGTATAACGGACTCACATGTGAGGTGAGGCAGAGCAGATCCAACTTTGAAAGCAGAACTTTGATTTCAGCAGAATATATGTATTTAAAAGAGAAGAAGCCAGGCGTGATAGCTCACGCCTTTAATTCCAGCATTCAGGAGGCAGAGGTAGGAGGTCACTGTGAGTTCAAGGCCACCCTAAGACTACATAGTGAATTCCAAGTCAGTCTGAACTAGACTGAAACCCTACCTCAAAAAATAAATAAATAAATAAGAACAGTAATTTGTATATCAGAGACAGTTCCTCAAAATGACCTGAATCTTTTTCTGCTACACTTGAGGAGGAAGGGGTACATCATTTACCCATGATTCCTGTTTCCCACAATTGTAATTGTAATCATTATTGTACCCTTCTTTCTTTTGGAGTTTATTCTTCTTTGTTACTATGTTGTTATCATTGACAGCCTTGGAAACAAAACCATTTTGAAGCTATTCTTGCTTATGTTTTTATCTTCCTCTTCTTGGCTTTAACACTAATTTCTAAATTCTTACTGTGGTGGTTTGAATAGAATAAATGGCCCCCAATATATTCAGATGTTTGTTTGTAGTTTGCATCTGCTGGCTACCTGGCTGGAGGCAATGTCACTGGATGAATCTTAAGTTGTGGTGAGGGGTTTCCGATTTCAATCTAAAGATATGCAAAGTGTGCCTAGCTGGAGTTCCTGAAGTGTGCTGTGGCTTTTGACCTTTAGGCTTGTGCTACTCTCTGTCTGCATGGGCCTGTGAAGGCAAGCCAGCTTCTTCTGCCATTATGGAACTTCCCCTGGATCTATAAGCTTCAATAAATCCCTTCCCCATAATTGTACCTGGTCTGGAAATTCATCTCAGTGAACCTGAAGCTGTCTGCTACAGAACTTGGTACCAGGAGTGGGGTGAGATGTACCTAGCCATGTGGATGTTGATCTTTTGGAACTTTTGTTTTGGAGGAATAGGCATGGACTTGGTGCTTGCAGCTGAAGATGTCTTCTGGAGTGGTAAGCCAAGTTTTATGGACTGTTCTGATGAGAGTCTGAGAATGCTAAATGCAGACAGCATTGAATTTCGAGGCTTGGCTTATGAGCTTTCTAAGGGGAAGGAAAGACTGCAGAGGACTCTGTTGGAACTGGGCTACTGGCATAGGGCTGGCTGCGTCCTGCTGCCCAGGCCCAGAGGGTTTGATTAAGGTTGAATTTGTAATGGACTGGTGTGCTTGGCTAGAGATATTGGACTGAGAGACTTAAGATTTTAAGCTGGAAAACTTTAAGCAAGTTAAATTTACTGGCACAGAGACTGGCTTTAGCTTACTAAAGCTGCTATTGTCAAACACATTAGCAATCTTAAAGGACCATGGAAAGGATGCCTGAGGAAAGACTATCATAGAAATGCAAACACTTTTGGAAAGAGTTGATTGGAGACGGAACCTGCTTATTAAGAATATGGCTGTGTCCTACACACCTGGTATTGGGTTTCAGAAGCATGAAAAATGTGAGGAGTGGTCATGAATTGCACATGGTTCCAGGAGCTGCTGCTGAGATGTGGCATGAGGCAAGATGGTGCCCTGATAGGCTGAAAGAGTCTTAGAAAGATGGACCGCGGTTTGCATAAAGACCTCAAGATATTTTGGATAAACCAGGACTGTGCAAAGGCTACCATGGAGTGCACTGTTGGCCTGGGATGGAAGTGTTCCCCTGCCACTCTGCCCAGCTGGAGGGGCAGAACTGGAAAATCTGGAGACTGTCAGTCTCTGGTTATGTTGAACTTGAACTGCAGAAGTTTGATGTTTGTTTGATGGCGGTTGAATTTGCATTGTTTTAGTCTCTCCTTGCTGTGCCTTATACCAGTTAAAAATGTTTACTCTGGGCTGGAGAGATGGCTTAGCGGTTAAGCGCTTGCCTGTGAAGCCTAAGGACCCCGGTTCGAGGCTCGGTTCCCCAGGTCCCATGTCAGCCAGATGCACAAGGGGGCGCACGCGTCTGGAGTTCGTTTGCAGAGGCTGGAAGCCCTGGCGCGCCCATTCTCTCTCTCTCCCTCTATCTGTCTTTCTCTCTGTGTCTGTCGCTCTCAAATAAATAAATAAATAAATAAATTTTAAAAAAAAAATGTTTACTCTGGGCTGGAGAGATGGCTTAGCGGTTAAGCACTTGCCTGTGAAGCCTAAGGACCCCGGTTCGAGGCTGGGTTCCCCAGGTCCCACGTTAGCCAGATGCACAAGGGGGCGCACGCGTCTGGATTTCATTTGCAGAGTCTGGAAACCCTGGCGTGCCCATTCTCTCTCTCCCTCTATCTGTCTTTCTGTGTTTGTCGCTCTCAAATAAATAAATAAATAAATAAATGTTTACTATGTGCCGTTATATGTTAGAAGTGTTTAACTTGTTTGATTTTACAGGTCTTAATATCTTAGATTGGTCAAGACTGTGGGAACCTTTAAAATTGAACTGCATACAATTTACAATGTGTGATGATTATAAATGTATTGGGGGCCAGGGGCAGAATGTGGTGGTTTTTTATTGTTTGTAGTTTGCATCTGCTGGCTACCTGGCTGGAGGCAATGTCACTGGATGAATCTTAAGTTGTGGTGAGGGGTTTCCAATTTCAATCTAAAGATATGCCAAGTGTGCCTAGCTGGAGTTCCTGAAGTGTGCTGTGGTTTTTGACCTTTAGGCTTGTGCTTCTCTCTGTCTGCTTGGGCCTGTGAAGGCAGGCCAGCTTCTTCTGCCATTATGGAACGTCCCCTGGATCTGTAAGCTTCAGTAAATCCCTTCCTCCATAACTGTACCTGGTCAGGAAGTTCATCTCAGTGAACCTGAAGCTGTCTGCTACACTTACCCAGAGTTGGCTGTTGAAAACTGCCCTTGTTATAGACGAGGGCACCGTGACTTATAATAGATCTACACATGTGTTCTTTTTAGTTTCTTCATTTTTATTTATTTGTTTGAGAGTGACAGACAGAGAGAGGGAGAAAGAATGGACACACCAGGCCCTCCAGCCACTGCAAAATTTTCCTTTGCTTACTTGTTTTAGAAAATTCCTCAGTCTGCCTCTACTAATTGCTTAATCCACTAGAATGTCACTATTTTTCCCTTTGAAACAGTTACTTTCTATTTATCAGACTCTGTGTTCTGGTCTTTATATGGCAGTGGGCATCACCAAAACACCCAAGTGTCACTAGCCCACTTTAAGGTACCCAGAATAGGACCATCTGTTGCTTCTCTGCTTAGGATTGACCTCCAAGAATCTCATGCAGACAGAGAGATCTTTATCAGTTCTTTCTCCGAAGGGCACGCTATAACACCAGAACACAAGTGTGTAAGTTTTTGTTTCTTTTAGGAAAAAGTATTCCACAAGTATGTTTCTTGATCACAATATCTCCCCTGCCAGGCAAGTATGTTGAGCATATTTCTCTATAATATCTTCATGGAATTCCGTGGATAGCTATTAAAACTTGCAATATAAGCCGGGCATGGTGGCTCACACCTTCAGTCCCAGCATTTGGGAGGCAGAGATAGGAGGATTGCTGTGAGATCGAGGCCACCCTGAGACTACATAGTGACTTCCAGATCAGCCTGGGCTAGAACAAGACCCTGCCTTGGAAAAAAAAAAAAAAAAAAAAAAAAAAACTTGCAATACAGCTTTAAGAGACAGAACATCTTGGGACTATTTAGGGATCACTACCCCCACCATCCACCCACTCATTCACACACATGCACACACACATACAATGGAGTATAAATTTGTGAGACAGGGAGAATAAACTGAATATACAAACCACTCAGAGTTGACACACAGATCAAGTAAATGTTTCTGGTTCATTAGAGTGGAGGAGAATCCCCACACCACTATGGAAATTGCATATACTGACTGTAAAGATAAGGAAAAGATACTTACTAATACCTTTCAGAGAAAAGAAAATCATCACGCACAATAAACAATCACTGCCCACTCCTATGTATGCGTGGTGCCAGCCGAACCTCCCACCCCAAACAGCTGTAAAAGCTGGATTGCATCACGGGAGCTAACTTTAGTCAGCCGGGACTTGTGGAGGAAAGGGAAATGCTTGCAGGAGAGTTAACATCCTCCGCTCTCTGTCACCTCTGGGCATTCGCTCATTTGCATCGTGATCATCAAAACTCAATGAAAGGGGTGGCCCAGAGTTAGTGTCAGTCTCCATGGTTTGGGAATGAAAGTCAGGCAGGTAAACACTCCAGAATCTTAGCTGAAATCTACCTCAGGGTGAGAAGAGGCTAAAAATAGACCATTATGCTACAGGGAGGGGGAAATCTCTCTGGAAAAAACATACAATCATCCAGAACCACCGTTATTTTTAATTTAGACTATTACAGCAGTTAAAAAAAAAAAAAAGGTATCAGACATGCCATGAAGAACTAACTACAAACAGACAGAAAAGAGAAACGCCGCACATGGATAGTGCAGGCATTAGAAGCTAGTTTTTAGACGCCAATAGCGGTCTGTTCAGGCAGAGAGAGGGCAAGATGAAGCACTGGCGTCTATGTTCTAAAACTCGCCAAATGGGATTCCTGAGCTGAAAAATAAAATAACCTAATCAAGTTTAAGAAATCAATAGACAGGGGCTGGAGAGATGGCTTAGCAGTTAAGACACTTGCCTGTGAAGCCAAAGGACCCAGATTCAACTCCCCAGGACCCATATAAGCCCAGATGCACAAGGGGCATGTGCATCTGGAGTTTATTTGCAGTGGCTGGAGACCCTGCTGTGCCCATTCTCTCTCTCTCTCTCTCTCTCTTTCTCTCTCTCTCTCTCTCTCTCTCTCTCTCTCTGTCTCTGTCTCCTTGCAAATAAATAAATAATTATTTTTAAAAAAACTACTTAAGAAATAAATCAATAGACAGGTGTTGTAACAGATGAGATGAGCTTTGAAAGGGATTAATGAATTGGATAATGGCTCATTAAGGAAAAAAAAAGTAAAACTGAATCAGAAGGAGAATTAAAAGTGGCAGAAAATTAGGAAAGGCACAAGAACCAAGTGGGGCCCCGTAGGAAGGTGCGGCAGACAGGTAAGTGAGCATCTCTGAGACAGCTGTGCGGCTTCCCGGAGCAGCCAGGCAGGAAGGCCTTGCGCCGAAGGGTTAGATGGCAGGCTGGTAAAGAACGGGGCGAATTAGCGACATGTGCATAGGAAGCTGAGGAGCCAAGGAGGAAGGAATTATCTTTCAGCCTTGGGGATTACACGTGTGCTCGTGACATGTCCATGAGCACAGTTGCCTTCCTTGGGGATTAAAACCAGGACCTGCCACACACTAAGCTCTGAGGTGCTCTAAAGAACTTTTTTGAATATTTTATTTATTTGAGAGAGAGGCAGATAGAGAGAATGGGCCGGGTGTGGTGGCACACACCTTTAATCCCAACACTAGGGAAGCACAGGTAGGAAGATCATTGTGAGTTCGAGGCCACCCTGAGACTACATAGTGAATTCCAGGTCAGCCTGGGCTAGAGTGAGACCCTGCCTTGAAAAACAAAATATAAAATAAAATAAAGAAAACATGCTAATTTAGAAATACATTAAACATAGTATATGATTAGTTATCTACACAAAATAGGTAGATGCTCATTGTAATGTAAAAAAAAATATTTACTTAGGTTAAATTTTTATATAATGTTGCTAGAAACATTCTGTAGCAGAAAGTAGGAATTAATAATATTTGAAACTGGTAAATCAAGAAATAGCAACAAAAGTTGTTGCCTAGACATGTAAAAGGAAATAATAAAGAACTAAAACTAATTTACAGTAGTTCTGTCTGTAGAGAAGGTACTGGAAGAGAGAAATAAAATAGGGTTAGCTGTAGTTTAATGAGCATGGAAGTATTGTTTGCTTCAGGAATTCAATATAAAAATTTTATCTTAAAATCAAAAAAGCTAAAAATAAAAATCTGGGGCTGGAAAGATGGCTTAGCAGTTAAGGCATTTGCCTGCAAAGTCAAAGGATCCTGGTTCAAGTCTCCAGGACCCAAGTAAGCCCGATGTACAAGGGGGCGCATGCATCTGGAGTTCATTTGCAGTGGCTGGAGGCCCTGGCCTGCCTATTCTCCCTCCCTCTCTCTCTCTCTCTCTCTCTCTCTCTCTTTCTCTCTCTCCAATAAATAACTAAATAAATACATTTAAAATAATAAAAATCTGACACAGTGACTGCACATGCTCTGCATTGCCTGAGTGTTCAGTGTGGAGGCTCTGACCACAGGGCGCGCAGAGCGAGTCCGTCCGCAGCACAGGCCCTTCTGGAGGTGGGACACATTGCTGACGCTGCTCTCACGCTGTCCCTGGGCCACCCTGCGGCAGTCTCTCCACACTACTACTCAGCAGGACGATCCCTCCACAGAACAGAGCAAGAGGCGACACGAAAACCTATCACTGACCTAAAGGTAATAGTTTGCAGCAATGGGCCAGACACGGAGATTGTTTTGTCCGTTTCCTCCAAGCTCATAAATAACCCAGCTACTAGACAACAGATGAAGTCAGTTGCTTTTCTTTGGTGGATTATTAAATCTTAGGAAAACCTCAAACCAAATTTTCATTATGCTAAGGGGTCCAGATTATGATAGCTGATAAGAAATCCTCTATATAAAAGCTGAAGTAGTTTATCAGGAAGAGAGAGAGAGAACCATAGCACTCACATTTCTCCTCTGAGTAATAAGCAGGTCTGCTGAGGTGGTGCCTCTCCTGAAAAGTAATATTCGGGATGCAGCAACTCATAGTTCTGTGGTATTGAGAAGAGCCATTAGAAACAAAGGCAGCACATAGAAGAGACCGAGTTATTTGCTACTGGGACATGTGGACTGATAGAGGGATAGATGGACGGGTGGATGGATGGACTGACTGATAAAAATGATACACAATTACTTAGGAGACAAAATATGACCATAGCACCCTAAATACCGGTGTGCCAAGTTTGAAAGCATGACGGTGAAGCACTTCTCCTCCCCAAGTTTGAGTATAATCAGGTCCAAATAATGTCATTTTACACAGTCACAGATCTTTACATTTAGAAAAGACACTTGGAGCTCATTCTATTGTATTTAACAGGTGAGAACACAATAGTGTTAAAAAGTTAAAGTCGGAAATGGTGGCACACACATTTAATCCCAGCAGAGGTAGGAGAATCACCGTGAGTTCAAGGCCATCCTGAGATGACATAGTGAATTCCAGGTCAGCCTGGGCTAGAGTGGGACCCTACCTCGAAAAAAAAAAAAAAAAAAAGAAGAAGAAGCAGGAGAGGAGGAGGTAAGGGAGTGAGATTCTGTAAGGACAATGTGGTAGCTGGGAATTTTGAAGCCCCCAAAAAGTCCAACCATAAAAACAGTGCAGAAAATTATGAAAGTTAAGCCAGAGACAAACATCTAAAACCCAATATGTAATGAGATGGGATCCTACTGAATCCCCAGATGTAACAAATGCAGACAAATCCTCAGCAGCCCCAAATTCTGTGTGGAATTAGCATCTGTGTGTAGAGATGTAGGGGGAAAATGTTAGCAGCTAAATAAGTCTTCTTCCTAATGAAAATCAAACTAGTATTTTAAAAGTATTTCTAAACTTTCCACCACAGAATATTGGTGAGATAGGCTTTTTCCCAGTTGGAAAATTAAGTCACAGAACATTTGTATATTGGCAGGTCAAAAGTTACAACACACTATAGAAAACTTTTTTAAATCGTTAACAAAATAAATATCCAGGCCCAGAGAGACGGCTTAGCAATTAAGGTGCTTGCCTGCAAAGCCTAAGGACTCATGTTTGACTCTACAGGTCCCACATAAGCCAGTTGCCCAGTGATGTAAGCGTGCAATGTCACATATGCGCACAATGGGGTGCATACATCTGGAGTTCAACTGCAGTGGCTGGAAGTCATGGCACGCAAATTCTCCCTCTGTCCCCCCCCCCCACTTTCTTGTGCACATGCATAAAAAAACAGCCAGCCTGTTAGGCTTGCCTCAAAAATAAACAAATAAATTAATACCCACATATACAAATATGTTTGTGTATGCATAATCTGTATCAGGCTATCAATATTTTTATATAATCCTACATTTACACAATTATTTCTGTGTTCTGTCACAAAACAAGTGATTTTAGAAAACTCACTATATTGTAAGGTTAAGAGTGTTTGGAACTATTCAGTTGACCTTTCAAAATACCAATGCTTCAGCTAAATGCTCAGGTATGCTTATAGCATCAGAATACTTTCTCTCATCTTGGGTATATCAAAACTGATGTTTATTCCCTCAAAATGCAGAAGACCCTGCAGTACACATTGATATGGTGCCCTGAGGATGTCTCTATTTATAATGGGAAGTAGCTCATGAACAATTCTGGTTCCAGGCATAGTGCTCCAAGGCAGAGCAGAGTGGTCTGTCTCTGGTGGATTCCTCAGGGGCCCCCTATGATGCAAATCAAGCTGCCCTAGAGGCACCTTATAAATTTATTATGAAAATATGAAATAAAATAATCATAAGATAACAAAAAAGTTTATTTTACTAAAATAAAATCTATTCCCCTCACTCACTACAACTTTTAAGTAGAGCAGAGCAAAAGTTGTCATTTAAAAAAGAAACACAGGGCTGGACAGATGGCTTAGCGGTTAAGCACTTGCCCGTGAAGCCCAAGGACCACGGTTCGAGGCTCAGTTCCCCAGGACCCACGTTAGAGAGATGCACAAGGGGGCGCACGCATCTGTAGTTCATTTGCAGTGGCTGGAGGCCCTGGCGCGCCCATTCTCTCTCTCTGCCTCTGCCCCCCACCCCCGTCACTCTTAAATAAATAAATAAAATAAATAAATAAAAAAGAAACACAATTAAAGAGGCCTTTAGCACTCTATAAAGCACTTCTTGGCTATACTCTAAAAGTGAATAATTCAGATTTTAAGAAGCTGAAGTGACCCCGTGTGTTTGGCAAGCATTACAGGGCTTTGTGATTAGATAATGAATACCAACAATTAGAAGAATTTAGTTTATGCAGAATTTATTATTTTCTAGATGTTTTTATTTATTTATTTGCAAGGGCAGGGAGCAAGAGAATGGGCATGAAAGGCCTCTTGCTGTTGTCAACAAACTTCAGACCACTTTCTCCATCTGGCTTTACATGGTTAGCGGGGTCTAATGAACTAGGGTCATTAGGCTGTTCAGGCAAGTTCTGAGCCATCTCTCCAGCCCAAGAACCTATTCTTACTAAGTTTCTTGTCACCTACTTTTGAGTAACATCTTGACAATAATACTGAGCAAATGCAACCATGTACGCATAGTGATAGTTTGGTCACATGGACCTACAATGGTGGTACCAGGAGATTACATTGCCCACTGTCTTAGTTTGCATAAGTGTGCTCGATGATGTTTGCATAGCAATGAAATCATGTCATGATGGGCTTCTCAGACTAATCCTGGTTATTAAAAAGCACATGAGTGTACTTATATGAAAAATTCAACGACCTTTAAATTTCAATTATTTAGGATGTTCACTTCTGACTTCCACCTCAAGCGATGTAAAAACTTGACAGAATATTGGCGACAACTGTTTTCAGTCCTTCAGCAGCACAGAAGAGATCCCAGGAAGAGAGTAACTACCACCTCCACCACTTCCCCAGCTCACGCCCATAGCAGAGAGCAGAATTCACACTGAGCCATGTGGTCTCTCTGAGCAGTAAACACGGAGGCCGTGTTAGGGAAGACCAGCAAAAACTAGAATCTCTGAGGAAGGTATCAGGCTGGAAGGACTCAGAAAGAAATTTTCAAACACCTTCAGTGTCTCCCTCAGATCTTTGGTGAGTGCTGATAGGTATGTACAAGATAAGAAGTAACTCTGGGTAAATAAAAGAAGCAGAAGAAAGTGGAAAGGCAGTGGATTCACAGAGCTCCTATGGGTCTGTAATCAACCCATATTGCTGCCAGCCAGGGAGCAAAGATCTCACAAGACATGAAATTAGGAAGAGTCTTCAAGTGGGCACAGCCTTAGTAATGAGACCAAATTAGGCCTAGACTAAATGCTGCTCTGGTTCAACGTCACACTGTTTTAGGAGCAAGATTATAATTACTAAGTTAGAATAAGATCCAGCATTGTGCAAAGGAATATATAAAAGTCTAGAACCCAAACGCAAAAAGACGCTATCAAATATCCACTTAATAATCACTAGGCACAAAAATGCATCAACATGTGTCAGAGAGAATGGAACTAGACATGAATATGATGAAGAAGCAGATGTTGTCTGGAGTGGAACCTTCGTGACATGGAAAATTTAGTATCTGAAAGTTAAGCTATGCTAGATTGGACTAAAAGCAGGGTAGACACAACACGCGCATGCACACGCACGTGCACAAATAATTTGAAGATCAACAAGAGAAGCTATCGAAAACTAGAAACGATGTAAGTTCCCTTTGGAACTCTGTCAAATTGTCTGATGCATGTGGAACTGAGATCCAGAGGAAAGCACAGAGAGGAAAGAAAAACAGTATTTGAAGAAATAATGACTTTATAATCTCTGAATTTGACAATTACTAGTTAGTTCTTAAGTTTTTAATACCTCTGAAAACATTTCAATCTCCAGTGATTGTTGAACCCAATCTTTGGTTGGTCCCAGTAGATCATACACCAAAAATCTAAAGCTGGTATTGGGAAATCAGCATGACATCCCAACTATTTTACCAAAAAAAAAAAAAAAAAAAAAGGAGGGAGAGAGACAGAAAAAAAAAGAAAAAGAAAAAAATTCTTAACTCACAGAGTATATTAAGGCTGAAACGTCATGTGGTATTTTAACCTTATTTCTGAATTTCCTTGTTCTAATCAATCTAAATCAGGGCCTAATGATATTTAAATGTAGCTACTTGTAATTCCCATAATAGGCAAACAAAAGAGAGGTTAAAATAATTCTATTATTTCACAGTGATGAAAACAGAGTGAATATTTCAATTTTTCTACTTATTATAGTGCACACAGAACAAAGCTCTGTAATCTGCTTCGATATATATAGGCTCTTTAAGCACACCACGGTGAGGCTAATACAGTCACTTTGGTTGAGCTGTGCTCGCTGATTCAGTATTGGAATAAAGTACTTCACAGATTAGTTTAGTCTGCAGCACTTAAAGGTCAGGATTTATTGTAATGTAAATCACAAAGCAATTTTATCTTGACAGAGATTACATACTGTTACAATATTTCTCGCTGAATCTAGTGATGCGTTTGCTTTTTCTTTGCAACTGCTGTGCAAATTGGACCGTAGCCCAGAAAAGAAAAAGAGATGGCAGGCTGCTTTGGCTTTCAGAAACAACTTAATTCTCTTCATTTTTCAAAGTTCCACAAGGAAAAAAAAAAATAAACTCTGGAAACACATATAAAATCATACACAAATACTTGTAACCCTTCACCACACCCGAGCTCTACTGCACACAGATTACCTGTAAATGGTCATCCCACAAATATTTGGATGTATTTTAAGAAAGGGTTATGATTGCTCATAACTGACTTCTGATTATTCATACTAAGTATCTTGATACACTGTGTGAATTATCTCCATGTTAAGCAGGCAAACAGAAACAAAAGAAGCACAAATGTCTCCCATTGACAGAGATCACAAACAGAAAGGAAGTTGAACACAAACAAAATAAGGTAACAATTAAAACAATTAGAAAGGGCATTGCTCTCCAGATTCTGGAAACCAAACATGGAGAGGTAAGGAAACAGAACCTCCCCGGTGCTTCCATTCCTTGGAGTTTGCCCTTAAAGAAGAGACTAAAGCCAGGTATCAGGAAGAAATTTAATTACCAGGGAACTAAATGAGCCCTTCAGAGCTTCAGGAGTCTAGTCCCCAACTCTCAAGGCCACTTCACTTGCTGTCCTCATGTCTCTTAAAGAGTCAACATTCATCAAATATCTTGACAAAAGAATCAACTAACATAGCTATAGAATTCTGACTTTTTCTTTCATCAATGCTGCATATATAGGTTGTCAATAATTTTCAAAAGCAATGGTGAGGCCCAAAACGTACAAGGAAATGTGTCCAAGGCTAATTTCTTCTGCGACTGCACTATTGCTGCCCCCCCACACACACACACACACAGTGGACTCCTTGGCTCCAATACTGGAGAAGTACTATCTTTGAGCATTAGGCATCCATACATCAATGTGCTATTTATTCAAATTGTGAGTGACATAGCTTTCATTTTGGTTGTGTCTCATCAAACAGAGTTTCCCACACATCAGTCATCTCAGGTCAACCTTTATATATCTATAATCCAATTATAATGAGATGTGATGTTTTGTTTTAATCAACTCAAAGTTACCTATGGAAATCTACTTTAAAATGAAACTTATTTCCAAACGTATAGACTCAACATGATAGCTTAAAAAATAAGGGAATGGGCCGGGCATGGCGCACGCCTTGAATCCCAGCACTTGGGAGGCAGAGGTAGGAGGATCGCCGTGAGTTCGAGGCCACCCTGAGACTACATAGTGAATTCCAGGTCAGCCTGGACTAGAGTGAGACCCTACCTTGAAAAAACAAAAAAAAGGAGGGGGGGGGCTGGAGGAATGGCTTAGCGGTTAAGGCATTGCCTGCAAAGCCAAAGGACCCAGGTTTGATTCCCCAGGACCCACGCTAAACAGATGCACAAGGAGGCGCACACATCTGGAGTTCATTTACAGTGGCTGGAGGCCCTGGCACACTCATTCTTTCTCACTCTCTCTCTCTCTTTTTCTCTGACAAATAAATAAATCAAAATTAACAAAAAAAAAAAATTAAACAGGGGACTGGGGAGATGTCCCAGTGGTTAAGGCACTTGCCTGCAAAGCCTAACCACCCGAGTTTGATTTCCCCGTGCCCACATAAAGCCAGATGCACAAGGTGATGCACGGATCTGGAGTTCATTTGCAATGGCTGGAGGCCTTCATGGGTCCATCCTCTCTCTCTCTCTCTCTCTCCCTCCCTCTCTCTCTCTCCCTCTCTCTCTCTCCCTCTCTCTCTCCCTCCCTCCCTCCCTCCCTCCCTCTCTCTTTCTCTCTCTCTCTCCCTGTCTCTCTCTCCCTCTCTCTCCCTCCTCCCTCCTTCCCACCTCGAAGTCATCTCTAAGGTCTCGCTGCGGAGCTCAGGCTGGCCTCCAGCTCTGGTATCCTCTACATCAGGCTATGGCATGCTGGAATTACTGGATGCTCATACCATACCTGCTGAGAAATATCGAGAACGAGCCGTGCCCTTGGGAGGTTTGGACAGATGAGGACAAGGACTGGACACGTCTAAAGAGTCGCCACAGGAAAAACCCGGTTTCCACTCAAGCTGCATTGTAAATCGTGCTGTGGTGGCTGGGATTGGGCAGCCGGCCTGTGAGTTAAATGGGCTTTTTGTGTTGCTCTGAAAACCTTACCAGATTCTTAATCAAGAACTAGGTTTTAAAAAATATATTAAGGACTAGAGAGATGGTTTAGTGGTTAAGGCACTCGCCTGCAAAGCCAAAGGACCCAGGTTTGATTCCCTAGGACCCACGTAAGCCAGATGCACAAGGTGGTGTATCTGGGGTTCATTTGTACTGGCTGGAGGTGGTGGTGCTACCTCTCTCTCTCTCCAATAAATTTTAAAAAATAAATAAATACAATTAAGTTTGATAATTTCTGTCTTCTTTGCTGATGCTGAAAAGAAAAACATGAGCAGGGGGTGGGGCTGGGTGGCCTGGGAGACAGGAAGAGGGAGCAAGGCGTCGCTCACAAAGCAGCCTGCCTTCCGCGCCCCCTCCCTCCCCGCTGCCACGGGCTCGGTGGCAAACCCCCCTCCCCGCCCGGCTCGCGACGGGGAGGGCCCAGAGTTTTCCATGACACCCCTGGTTCGCACCCCGAGAGACGTCTCGTGAGCTGCAAAATACACTTCGAAGCCACTTTCTAAAAGGCACATCTATATTTACCAATGTGTTCCACACGATTAAACTGTGAGATTTGCCTCCAGTTTGGCAATACCTTAGAGAGATGTTGTGAGGTTTAGAAAGAAAACGCCTGCGGAGCGCCGGGAGCCCCGCGGCAGGAGTGCGCCCCGCGCCCGGGTCCAGCGTGACGCCGCCCCCCGCGCGCTCCCGACCCCCGCCCCCCGCGCGCCCCCCGCCCTCCGCGCGCCCCCGACCCCGCGCGCACCCGACCCCCGCGCGCACCCGACCCCCGACCCCCGCGCGCCCCCCGCCCTCCGCGCGCACCCGACCCCCGCCCTCCGCGCTCCCCCGCCCGCCCCCGACCCCCGCGCGCCCCCCGACCCCCGCGCGCACCCCGCCCTCCGCGCGCACCCGACCCCCGCGCGCACCCGACCCCCGCGCGCACCCCGCCCTCCGCGCGCACCCGACCCCCGCGCGCACCCGACCCGCGCGCCCCCGCCCTCCCCCTGGGCTGGCCGCAGCAGATGGCATCCAACG
Source organism: Jaculus jaculus (assembly GCF_020740685.1). Taxonomy (NCBI): domain Eukaryota; kingdom Metazoa; phylum Chordata; class Mammalia; order Rodentia; family Dipodidae; genus Jaculus; species Jaculus jaculus. The sequence continues at coordinate 74,028,342 of NC_059115.1, read as the reverse complement.
CTGGTTCCCCGCGAACTTCGCCATTGTCACTGCTGTAAATGAAGCTGCTTCTCAGATGTCAGTGCTAAAAGTTTGCTGCTCGTAAATACCAAATTTACATAAAATCTATACAGCCTTATTTTTTTTTCCAAAAGTCTTTCTTGGTTGTCGTAGGCTGATTGGCTTGGAATAATCATAGTTCAGTGACTTATTCCTAAATCATAATACATTTCCAGGTTCCCTAGTTGGAAAGAAAAAAAAAAAATGATAATATTGACTGATGGATCTACGAAGGCTGTTCCCTAAGCCCTCCCGGGCTACGACGAATGTTCCAGGTGAGACTGAAGGAAATAAGAGAAGCAGTTGCAAAGTTAAAGGCAAGCATTCCTGGGCTGCTAAGTTATACATACAGGGCTGGAGAGATGGCTTAGCGGTTAAGGCACTCGCCTGCAAAAAAAAAAAAAAAAAAAAAAAAAATCCTCGGTTCCATTCCCCAGGACCCACGGAAGCCACATGCATAAAGGGGGCGCAGGCGTCTGGAGTTCCTTTGCAATGGCTGGAGGCCCTGGCGCCGAATCTCTCTCTCTCTCCCTCCCTCACTCTCTCTCTTTCTCTCTCTCTCTCTCTCAATCTTTCTCTCCCTCTCTGCCTCTTTCTCTTTCAAATAAATAAAATAAAAATAAAGTTTAAAAAAACATTATACATATAGATTAATTGATGGAAATATTTATTTAAAAAATGTGTAACACGCCAGGCGTGGTGGCGCAGACCTTTCATCACAGCACTCGGGAGGCAGAAGGATCGCAGTGAGTTCGAGGCCACCCTGAGACTCCATAGTGAGTTCCAGGTCAGCCTGGACCGGAGTGAGAACCTACATCTAAAAACCAAAAATAAATAAATAAAGTGTAACATAATCAAATGAAAATGGACTCTCACTGGTGTTTTATGCCCCCGCCCTGCCCCCAGCAGGCTCAGCCCCCCTTTCAGAAGAGGAAAGGCGAGGCAGAAGAGGGCTGTCGGTTTTCTCCCTTACAGGGAATCTGAGGTCCGGTCGTGGGAAGAGGGGGACTTGATTATGATTCAGTGAGTTACCATCACTTTTTAAGCACGGTAGCTATACAGGGGGTGGAGACTGATGAAAGCATTTTAAAACAATTTTTGAAGGGTACGAAGCTATTTTTTTTAATTTTTTTTTAATTTATTTATTTGAGAGCGACAGACACAGAGAGAAAGACAGATAGAGGGAGAGAGAAAGAATGGGCGCGCCAGGGCTTCCAGCCTCTGCAAATGAACTCCAGATGCGTGCGCCCCCTTGTGCATCTGGCTAACGCGGGACCTGGGGAACCGAGCCTCGAACCGGGGTCCTTAGGCTTCACAGGCAAGCGCTTAACCGCTAAGCCATCTCTCCAGCCCACGTAGCTATTTAATGTTCCCTTAATTGGCATAATCTGCTCCAGACTTGGCAGCACACACCTATAATCCAAGCAATCTGGAGGCAGAAGAATCATGGGTTCAAGTCCTCTCTCCCTCTCTCTCTCTCTCTCCTCTCTCTCCCTCCCTCTCTCTCTCTCTCTCCTCTCCATGCACCACACATACACACACACACGCACACACGCACGCACACACATACATACATATAATGTTTTAAGTAGAGCGGTGTGATCATGATTTTTGTTGTGGGAGTGACAATGGAATGTTTCCAAAGAAAACCTTGAGGTTTGTCTTCAAAGTGTCGAAATATATCCATAGAAAGATGCTATGTGTGCGTGCACATGTGTATATGCATACATACGCTATGCCTATTTACATCATATACACATAAAAGTATATAATACATTTGGTGTAGCATTTACATAAGTGGATTTTCAGGAACTTTAAGCAATGAAATTACTGTTATCTTTTGAGCTTCCTGGCCGATAACTCTTCATAATCCTAACAATCAAGTGGATGAAGACAGTGGGACGATAGGGTAGTATTTACAGTGGGACTGAGTCGTCAGGGTGTGACATAGAAGCGGTGAGGTCGGTGCACGGGCCAGCTGTGGGTTTCAACAACGTAGCATTGGTGTTCTTCATAACTGAAAGACCCTACACATCAGGAGCAGCTCCTTTATGAAGAGAAGGATGCATTTCAAGCCACAGAAGAGGTAAAAGCTTCCTGTTGAGCCACCTCCCTCCTTCCCGCCTTGTTGACACTGGTGACTACCTCCTTTGAGGTCACAGTCAACTCTTGCCTGACAGCATCTTTCTGTGTCCACACCATCGATTCACAATCTGGGAACATTCCATTGTCACTCCCACAGTGAAAATCATGATCATTAATAACAGCATGCAGCTTACTTTTTTTTTTTTTTTTCAATGCCTCTTTTGGGCCCCGGGTGAGTTAACACTTCTAAACAAGCCTCTTGAACCCTGTTTCAGAACCTCTGCTCCTCTCTCGCCACATCCCATCACCGAGCGCAGTCTCCACACCAATCCTACTGGGATCTTCAGCTCGGCTGACGCTTGGCTTTCTCTTCCCTCACTTCCCGGAAGAATTATGTCTGTCTAGAAAGTTCACCAACACTCCTTGCTTCTCCTTCCCACCAGTTAAGAAGTTAAGTAGCTAAAAAGTCACTCCCACTCTGAGCACCTCATCAACATGGGGAAATGTACCCTGTGCTGTTCCTCCAGTGTGATATATTTGACACCAGGAGGCTTCATTTCCTCTCAGTAGGATAGGACCTCATGACTTCCGCTGGGAAAGGAAGGCTGAGGAAGAAAGTGTAAAGGGCACTTTAGTCAAAAAGTCTGGGAGATAATCTTCACACCTACCCCCACTCCTTAAAGGTTGGACTCAAGCTGGGAAGGATGTCTCTTTAAGAAAATATCAAAGCTGGAGAGGTGCCTCAGTGGTTAAGGCCCTTGCCTGCAAAGCCTGATGACCCTGGTTTCATTCCCCAGGGCCCAGGTAAAGTCAGATGCACAGTGGAACTTGCACCTGGAGTTTGCAGCAGCTGGAGGCCCTGGTGTACCTATTTTCATTCTCTCTCTCACTCTCCTTGCAAATGAATACATTAAAAAAGAGTAAAACTTGTTCATAAACAAAAAATACAATATCAAACTGCAGAGATGGTTTTGTGGTTAAGGCACTCGCCTGCAAGGCCAAAGGATCAAGGTTCAGTTCCCCAGGACCCACATAGGGCAGACACACAGGGTGGTGCATGTATCTGGAGTTCATTTGCAGTGGCCAGAGGCCCTGACACATCCATTCTTTCTCTGGGTCTGCCTCTTTCTATCTCTTGCTCAAGTAAATAAAGAAAAAAATTGTTTAATGTATTAACAAATAAAATAATAAAAAGGGGGACCGGAGAGATGGCTTAACGGTTAAGGCATTTGCCTGCAAAGTCAGAGGATCCCAGTTCAACTCTCCAGGACCCACATAAGCGAGATGTACAAGGGGGCACATGCATCTGGAGTTCGTTTACAATGGATGGAGGCCATACATGCCCATTCTCTCTCTCTCTTTCTCTCTCCCTCTCTCCTTCCCTCTGCTTCTTTCTACCTATGAAATAAATATATATGAAGAAGAAGAAAAAGAAAATAATCCTGGGGCTGGAGAAATGGCTCAGCCATTAAGGCACTTGCTTGCAAAACCTGATAGCCTGACTTCAATGCTATAGTACCTACATAAAGCCAGAAGCACAAAGTGGTACATGCATCTGGAGTTGCCCATTCTCATTCCCTCTCTCTCCCCACCCCACTCTTTCTCTCTGCAAATAAATAAAATATCTTTTTGAAAGAATGTAACAATAAAGATTTTTTAGGGCTGGAGAGATGGCTTAGCAGTAAAGTGCTTGCCTGTGAAGCTTAAGGACCCCCATTCGAGACTCGATTCCCCAGGACCCACGTTAGCCAGATGCACAAGGGGGCGCATGCATCTGGAGTTCGTTTGCAGTGGCTGGAGGCCCTGGCGCGCCCATTCTCTCTCTCTCTCTCTCTATCAGCCTCTTTCTCTCTCTGTCTGTCACTTTCAAATAAATAAATAAAAATGAGCAAGAAAATTATTAAAATGGCAAACTTTAAAAAAATAAAGATTTTTTTAAAAAAAGAAAATATCCTGTTTCTTGTGAGACTGAGTTGGTTTTGCACCCCCTGCTCTTTCATTTTATTCATCTAATTTAGTTAAATAAACTTAAGTGAAATGTACATTTAATAAGTCAAATACAGAGCTAATAAAAAATTTCAAAGTCCTTCTGCCCTCTTACCACCCTGGAAGACACACCCCCTTGTGGTAATAAATATTAATACCTTAACCCTTCAGATTTCTCTGCTGAGATAGTTTCAATAAGTACATATGCACACATCTCACAAGACTTAAGTGAACGAAGATTACAAGTCAGTGAAACTTAAAAAGCATGCATGGGGCTGGAGAGATGGCTTAGCTGTTAAGGTGCTTGCCTGCAAAGCATAAGGACTCATGTTCAACTCTCCAGGTCCAACATAAGCCAGACACAGTGATGCAAGCATGCAATGTCAAACATGGACACAAGGGGATGTACATGTCTGGAGTTCAAGTGCAGTGGCTAAAGGCCCTGAGGTGCCAATCTTTTCCTCCCCACCCCCCCCCCCCACACACACAGGCCAGTCTATTGGGCTTGCCTCAAAAAAAAATTTTTTTTTTAAGTAAGAAGAACTTGTGGCCAGGGAAAAATGGACAAAATGTGACACATCCAAACCAAAGTAATTTAAATAAGCCATCCTTCAGTCACTGATGAGACTGTTGTGGGAAATAGCTCATTCCGCGATATGCACCGTGAAGTGATGGCCCCCATTGTGTGAACAAATTAGCGTGCAAGTTCACCATGCCAGCTGCTGTAGCTGCACACTTCACCCTATGTGGTATATTTATGATATAGCCTATTACTCTTGGCCATGATTTTTAAAAAAACTGAATTAAGAACAAGAGAAAATGATCCCTTCAAGAGACATAAAGTGTGTATGGCTCTTTCTGTGTAATGTAGCGTTGTTCTTATAGTACATTTTTTTTATTTTTTTTTAAATATTTTTGTTCATTTTTTATTTATTTATTTGAGAGCGACAGACACAGAGAGAAAGACAGGTAGAGGGGGAGAGAGAGCATGGGCGCGCCAGGGCTTTCAGCCTCTGCAAACGAACTCCAGACGCGTGCGTCCCCTTGTGCATCTGGCTAACGTGGGTCCTGGGGAATTGAGCCTCGAACTGGGGTCCTTTAGCTTCACAGGCAAGCGCTTAACCGCTAAGCCATCTCTCCAGCCCCTTACAGTACATTTTTAATAAGCAGGTGTGCATTCTAAAATGATGATAAAAGTACAGTAGGGTAAGTTAATAAATCAGCAACATAACAACTGTCATTATCAACGATCAAGTACACATAAAAGTGTGTACTATACTTGTATAGAATTGAGGTCTTTTTATAATGCCACAATCCCCACATATAAGTAATGTGTCATATTTCTTAAGGTATCAATCGCCATTATAGTCAGCTCCATTATAAGGGGTCACTGTCATATGCATGGTCTATCATTGGCCAAAACATGCTTATGTCAAATAACCAATTTGACTTTTGGTTGACTCTATCACTGAGCTATCCCTCCACCCAAAACTCTGTTTGACTTTTTGTTTTACTTTACCTACTGAAAGGAATCAAGCATATTTAGAACCAAATAGGTATCATGAATTCTGATACCATATGTGCCAAAAATGAAACATCCCATCCACTTTGTGATTGGAACCCTCCTTCTCCTCGCCAATGATAATTATCGCACATGAAGACCGAATACCGCATTCGCCAGTGCTATTCGCAGGACAATTTCCAGTACTAGGAAAGAAAGCCCTGTGCAGGTCACTTTTCTCCTTGCTGGGCTGACAAGAAGCCTGAGAGCAACTCGAAAGGATGAGTCACAATTTTGCTTGTGCTTTCAGAGGATTTGACCCATGATCACGTGGCCCTTGGATAGTCTTGAGAATGGTGCGAAGCGCATGGCTCAGAGACCCCTTTCCCATCTTGAAAGAAGAACACACATGGCCCGAGGACGCACCCCCACTAGCCAGGGACTGGCTCGCCATTGACGCCCCAGGTCCTATTCCTCACCAACTCCTAATACTGCTGTCATAAAATGGACCCATTGAAAGGTTACTCCACCCGTTTGGTCTGAGCTCTCATTATTTAATTGCACCTGGAAATATCCTTACAGATGCACCAGGTATGTGTTATTAATTTCCTAGGCATTTCTTCATCCACTCAAGTGGAAAATCAAAACTAACCATCACAGTCCTTCCCCCTCGCCCCCCACCCCCGAGGTAGGGTCCACAGTCCCATTTTATGTCCCATGACTTCACATTGGAGATTGGCAAATAAGCATAGACAGCATTCTTTTGTCCTCTACATGTGGCCCTGGAGATAGGAGGGGATATGTAATTCTGGTTGCCAAGGTCAGTTTCAGATGGATACCTTTGCATCATTTAAAAGTTGACAGAGCCGGGCGTGGTGGCGCATGCCTTTAATCCCAGCACTAGGGAGGCAGAGGTAGGAGCATCACCATGAGTTAGAAGCCAACCTGAGACTACATAGTGAATTCCAGGTCAGCCTGAGCTACAGTGAGACTCTACCTCCAAAAAAAGGAAAAAGTTGACAATTTGGGAAGGTAGTTCAGTCACTATAGTGCTTGTCTTGCAAGCATGAGGTCTCGAGTTCAACCTCCAGAAGCCACATTAATAAAAACAAGCCCAGCCTCGTGGCCCACACTTACAATCTCAGCGCTAGGGAGGCAGAGACAGGCAGATCCCTGGGTCTCATTGATCAGCCATTCTAGCCTACTTGGCAAGTTCCAAGCCAAGGAGAGTTTCTATCTCAAAAAAGAAACAAAAAGCTTCTTAGGGTTGTCCTCTGGCCTCACACAGACACACGTACATGTACAAGCACACGCGTGTGCACGCACACACACGCACACACACACACAAAGTTGAGCGTTCTTCAGAGCTGTATAGGCACACGTTCACCCTCTGACAAGCACTCAGGTATTACCTATAGGGAAGCTCTCTCCAGAAGCTTTGCATGCCATTAAGTCTCCTGCTGTTATCTACCTTTCCAGGTGTTCAGGACACCCCCTTCTTCTGCCAACTAAGGGGAAAGGTCATTTCCTGTCATTCTCTTCTTTGTAATTCCTAGAACCTGTCCCAGAGCTCCAGTTTAAAGGACAGTCAGAGTAAAGTATGCGTACCCCTTACTTTGCAACATAGATTCATGTTTTCCCTACAAAAAAAATGATAGATTAATATTGCATACTATGAATAGAATGAACAATCAATTAATCTGAAAAATACCTTTAATCATCTTCAAACTGCCTGCTAGAAAAATGTAAACACAAATGGGAGTTTGCACATGATGAATGTCTTTAGTCAAGTTAAATTTGTCTAAAACAAAAATTAGCTAAATATTGTAGAAAGAAAAGAGAAAGTAAATAGGAAGTAAGCATCTATAAACATATAGGCTTTAGCCCCATTTAACAGATGAAGAAGTTGAGGTCCAAAAAACTTATTCAACTCACTGTAATCATTCACCTATTGTGGCAGAAATGGAATGACATTCAATGTTCCTTCTGCTATACCGCAACAAGAAACGCCCCTAATAAAAATCTGAAAATGCTAAATATCAAAAAAGGTAAATGGAAGCTGGGTGCATTGGTATACATGTTTACTCTCAGCATTCAGGAGGTAGAAGTAGGAGGTAGCATGAATGAGATCATCCTTTCTGTGACCAAATCTGTCATCGGAAATCCTCCAGTCCTACTGCAACTAGCAGGGAAAGCTTCACTGCACACAAAGTCACTTGGGGAGCTTGTTACAAAGCACGGTCTTGGGTTCCTCCTTAAGAGAGTAGACCGCCAGGATCATTCTGACTCAAGATACTTCGAAAGGCATAGAGTGAGAGAAGCTGCACTACCGTGTTCTAACCAGGGTGTCAGCCTCGTTCTCTGGGAAAAACAGAAACAAAAACAATTCTATTCCATGGAGAGATGGGTGGTGGCAGCCATGTAATTTCCAGTGACCTGGTGCTACGTGTCACAGTTAACTGGGCAAGGTATGAATGCTAAGTGAGAGCTTTCCCAAAAAGACTCTCTTTCCAGAAAAGCATATTTCAGATTCAGCAATTCTAATTTATTTCTAATGGCTGTAAACACAAAGGTCACTGGGACAAATGTTGGTAGATATGACAGTGGGATTGTATGGAACTCCCCTTCACATTTTTCTGAAAGAAGTCATAAAGGTTAACTGAAAAAATGGAAAACAGTCAAAGCGTGATATGAGAGGGAAAATGTTATTGGCTGATAAAAAGAATTCAAAGTACTGAAAGTAAAATATGAGAGGGAAAAGTGCAAAATAAGCATTGATTTACTCCCTCACCTCCTAGATTACCATGATTACCTGGCAATATTAGGGTCCCACATGGGAGTTGTGGCCATTAATTTTAAATAAAACTAATAAGTAATGTGTATTTTTCACTAAGCACATTCAGCTTCATGGGTGCAGATCTGGAATAAATAACTGAAAGTTTGGGTTCAACCAGGGATGTGGTTTTGGCTCAGCCAAGACATTGAATCAAGAAAGAGGAAACGGTGTAACGGGAACTGCAAGGCGGGTTGAGATGAACATGAGCTAACTAAGGGATGGGGAGAGGGTTTTAAAGGTAGGAAGTGGTGTGCAGGTAGAGTCACCAGATTGGAGCACCTAGTGGGGTTAAAGGACTATTGGAGTTAGGGAGCTCCAGGGAGAAAAACAGAAAGATAGGAAGTGATGGTAAGAAAACTGAATTCACGAAGGCAACATTTTGGAGCAGTTGCAGTTCTTAATCTACAGTGTGACTGAATGGGCCAGGAGTGGTGGCACATGCCTTCAATCCCAGCATTCGGAGGGCAGAGATAGTAGGATCGCCGTGAGTTCGAGGCCACCCTGAGACTACATAGTGAACTCCAGGTCAGCCTGGGCTAGAGTGAGACCCTACCTCAAAAAACAAAAAAGAGTGTAACTGAAAGATGAGAACTGGCTTTGTCTTCAGTCCCTTAAGGTGGCCCTCAAGGTTCCCCAAGTGATGGGAGTAATTTTTTAATAATTGCCCAAGAGGGCTGGAGAGATGGCTTAGTGGTTAAGCGCTTGCCTATGAAGCCTAAGGACCCCGGTTTGAGGCTCGATTCCCCAGGACCCATGTTAGCCAGATGCACAAGGGGGCGCACACATCTGGAGTTCGTTTGCAGTGGCTGGAAGCCCTGGCGTGCCCATTCTCTCTCTCTCTCTCTCTCTCTCTCTCTCTCTCTCTCTCTCTCTCTCTGCCTTTCTTGCTCTGTCACTCTCAAATAAATAAATAATGAGCAAAAAAGTCTAAATAATAATAATAATAATTGCCCATGAATCCTGATGGTTTTAACAAGGGTGGTCCTCTATTTTGTCTTCACCAATGAAATGACCCAAGATGAGGGCCTGATTACCTCATGAAGACCAACCACGTAATTAGGTAGTTGGGACTTTGAGCCAAGTGATAGCAGCCTGAAGGGAAGAGACCTGGAGACACAGATCAAGCAATGGCTAATAATTCACTCAGCCACGCTTACATAACGTTAAAGCACTGCACTTGAAAACGTGGCTCAGCTTCCTTGGTAGGCATTACTCTGCATGTGTATAACTGTGCCAGGATGGTGAATATATCATGACTCCATAGGAAGGAGACACCATAAACTTCACCATTTAGGGTTAAAAGAAGCATTTGAGGGCTGAAGAGATGGCTCAGTGGTTAAGGCACTTGTCTGTGAAGCCTAATGACCCAAGTTCAACTCCCCAGAACCCATGTAAGCCAGATGCCCAAGGTGGCACATGCATGCATCTGGAGTTCATGTGCAGTGGCTAGAGGCCCTAACATACCCATTCTCAATCTCTCTCTCTCTCTCTCTCTCTCTCTCTCTCTCTCTCTCATAATAAATAACTAAAATAAAATATAAAAAATTTGAAAGAATATTCTGTTCAGTAATGATTTGTGAATTAAAAAAATATGCTGTTATGAGGTGGCTATCATCCACAATGAGCTCTTGATCAGAGAGACCTACAAGGTTTCCCAAAAGAAGACAGATTTCGGTCACAGTACTTGATGACCCACCAAAGGTTAGCGGTAAGACCCTACTGCTGAAGACACCATATGCTGCTGCCACATAAAATGGAATGGATGGCTGGAAGCTGGAAGAGAGTCAGTCCCCAGACAGTCAGCACGTCTAGTGCCAGAAGGTAGTATATGAGCAACTGGGGGAAAATGACCAATATCTATCCAAGCAACTCATGGTCTAACCTACTTAGCAGCAAATAACCTGTCATGATGCTCACACAAGTGTAATAGTGGCTCACAGCCAGGGTGGGAAACCAACTGCTCTTGATTTGGCTAACTGATTCCCTCAGTGGAACAGGGACCCATAGCTAGAGCTGGGAAACAAGTCAGAGCCATCTCCAAAAATGAGCCCACTCTCCATTATCAAGCTTCCACCAATCTTGGGCTAGAAGAGAGCCTATACCTATTAAATTCTCTGTAAAAAATAATGGTTATCCCATTTATCTTGTGCTAACTTTACTCTCCATCAGAGAATCTGCTTCTCTTTTTCAGATACAAACAGATCCTAAGGAGAGAACCACCCCATCATACCTCAAAAGGGCCCAGCTGAAACTAAGAATATTTGGGGAAACAAGTAAGAGTGCTGTTTTCTTCGTGAACCTGGTACCAGCACAGGGTGAAGGAGATAGACACAGAAAACAATCAACTCCTACCAAACCAGATATTCACAGACACGGAGGCGCCCAACACCTCATCACTGAAGCACACCTAAAAGTGAAGCCACCACGGCTCAGGGAAATTTGTGGAATAGGGGGCAGAAAGAATGTTAGAGCCACATCTTGGGTCATGACACACAGACATATGTCCTCCTACCCATAACTAATGGCTAACACCCACAATGCCCGACCCATATACCCAAACAAGAAGGGTCCCTGTGGAGGGGGCAGGACAGGGAGGAGGCTAACAATGGTACCAACTTGACTGTATTCACCGAGTACAAAACTAATTTAAAAAATGCTGTTGTTAAGTAAGAATCATAATTTAGCCTTACTTCTATTGGTCCAATAAGACTGTATAATATGATAATAAATAATGTGCAAAATGGGCCTGGAGAGATGACTTAGCAGTTAAGGCACTTCCCTGTGGAGCCTAAGGACCCATGTTTGACTCTCCAGATCCCACGTAAGCCAGACACACAAAAGTGATGCAAGTGCAGGGTCACAAATGTCCACTAGGTGGCTCAAGAATCTGGAATTCAATTGCAATGGCTGAGACCCTGGCACACCAATTCTCTCTCACTCCCTCTAAAAAATTAAAATTACAATAAAAATAATAACCAATCATAATGTGCAAAATGCAGCAGCACAGAACCAGCTGTGACAACACACATCTGTGATCCCACCTCTCAGGAGTCAAAGTCAGGAGAATTCCTGCCAACTTGAAGCCAGTGTGATCTACATAATGAGTTCTAGGCCAGCCAGGACTACATGGTGAAACTCTGTCTCCAAACAAATAACAACAAAAGCAAAAGCAAACAGCACCATGACATAACCAATTTGATCACTTCCTTGACAAATAATCTTGAAATTAATATGGGAAATTTAAGATATCAATTTTTTCCTTTTTTCAGTATTTTACTTTTATTTATTTGAGAGAGGGAAAGAGGAAGAGAGAGAGAGTGAATGAGTGCACCAGGTCCTCCAGCCACTGCAGACGAACTCCAGATGCATGCACCACCTTGTGCATCTGGCTTACGTGGGTCCTGGAGAATTGAACTGAGGTCCCTTGGCTTTGCAGGAAAATGCCTTAACCGCTAGGCCATCTCTCCAGCCCCAATTTTTTTCTTGACATAGGATCTGGATATGGATTAGGAGCAAGGTAGCCTTTTTTTAGGGAAGGTAGTTAACTAGGGATTGGCCCACATAAATATGGCTGCCACCTTGCCTGCCCTGACAGGACTAGAACCCATGTCTGAGCAGCTGTCATTCCAGATGGCTACAAGCAACATTCCACAGCAGCTCCTCTTGACTCTCTCTTAGCTCAGCACCCTAAGGCTAGCCCTTTCTGAGCCAGCCTCTTGAGTCTACCAACCAACCAGGTCTCTACCTGACACACCTGAGCCTGATGAAAAGGCTCATTCTAATTGGGTGTGTGGCCAAGTGTGGTGGCGCACACCTTTAATCCCAGCACTAGGGAGGCAGAAGGAAGAGGATCACTGTGAGTTCAAGGCCACCCTGAGACTACATAGTGAATTTCAGGTCAGCCTGGGATAGAGGGAGACCCTACCTTGAAAGAAAAAAAAAGAAAGAAAGAAACTTCTTGGATATTTGACCCATGTAAATGAGCTTTGTCACATGTGTGAATCTCTCTTAGCCTCTTACCCTTTTGCATGTTGATGGGTCCTGGTCCTTTTGATAAGCTCTGGACTGTTTCCCTATGTGAAGGGGGCATTCTTGACCCCTAGGCCTCTTTTCCCCTTCCCAGCCTATCTGGGAAGGTGGGGGAATATCTCTTTTTCTCTAGGCACTCTCCTCTTTGTTTAGGGTCCTATTTGTTCTTATTTTTCGTGTGTGTGTGTGTGTGTGTGTGTGTGTGTGTGTATGTGTGTTTACCCACATGTGCATTCCAAGCTTTTTCCAATGTGAGGGAGATTTTCTCTGTCTCTCTTCCCCTTTTCTTGCCAGGTTGAAAGAGGAAAGAATTTCTTTTGGGATGGGTTTCCTGCTTGTCTTTGATCTGGATCAAAACTCTCCCTAAAATAAATCTCATAATTTATAATTTACCCTTCTATGAGTCCACGTTTTCAATTCTTTGGTAACTTGAACTGGATGCTGAAGTTGGAGTCCATGGGCCTGGGGTCTCCTGCATCCCTATGGATACCTAATCCTCCATGGACTTCAAAAATTCCATGTCAGCACTCAGGAGGCAGAGGTAGGAGGATCACCGTGAGTTCAAGGCCACCCTGAGACTACATAGTGAATTCCAGGTCAGCCTGAGCTAGAGTGAGACCCTACCTCAAAAAAAAAAAAAAAAAAATCCCACATCAGTTTTACTTAGGAGGCCATAGCCTGGAACTTGCTTTTTAGTACAGGCTGGCCTGAAACTTGTGTTCCTCCTGCCTCTGCCCCCTGAATTCTGGGATTATAAGGATGTGCTATCCTACCTGACCTGAGATTGCAGTTGTAAATCTCTACAATAGCCAAACGTCTCTGTAAAAGCTCCATCGTAAGCATTACGATAATCACAGTGAGGGAATTCCGAGTCCAGAGTGCTAACCATTACACTGTCGGGCCTCACACAGCTGCGGAGCTCACTGGATGGTAAAGGGGCTTCATTACACTGAGCACTGTCTCTGGTTGACACAAACATTCCTGCTCAGATTAGTCAGAACATGTGACCCACACTCCTAATTTCAGAAAATAAAGGAATTTCAATCCCTCCACATACCTGGAAATAGAACAATTTAAGAACACGCTATGATACACAATGAAATATTTTTGCATTTGAGTACCTAACCATTCATATATTTTTTTAAGTTTTTATTTATTTATTTGAGAGCCACAGAGAGAAAGAGGCAGACAGAGAGAGAATGGGAGCGCCAGGGCTTCCAGCCACTGCAAATGAACTCCAGATGCATGCCCCCTTGTGCGTCTGGCTAACGTGGGTCCTGGGGAATTGAGCTTTGAACTGAGGTCCTTAGGCTTCACAGGCAAGCGCTTAACCACTAAGCCATCTCTCCAGCCCCATTCATATTTTTTGATAAGAAGGAAAACACTGCTGGGCGTGGTGGCGCACGCCTTTAATCCCAGCACTCGGGAGCAAAGGCAGGAGGATCTCCATGAGTTCGAGGCCACCCTGAAGCAACATAATGAATTCCAGGTCAGCCTGGCTAGAGTGAAACGCTACTTTGAAAAAAACAAACACACACACAAAAAGGAAGGAAAATATCCCTTTTCTTTTCTCTCCCTAATTGAATTGAATTTGAAGTCTGGGCCAAACACAGCCACTAATTTAATCCACATCTGAGCAAGTTTGCATCAGAACCATTGAAAACTCTGCTTCGGGGTTCTGGCACAAGCCCTGGCAACACTTTATGAAATCAGGAGAAGATGAAGGGTATAGTGATCCCTGGTTTCACAAGCACCTGCTATCATAAGACTATCAGTTTCTTGGGTTTAAATTGGAAGAAATTTGAAAACCTTTTTAATTCCAAGAGCATGCATGGTCAGGAATGTCAGATAGGAAAGCCAGGTATGGTGGTATATTCCTTTAATCCCAGCACTCACTCCACTCAGGAGGCTGAGCTAGGAGGATCATTGTGAGTTTGAGGCCAGCCTGTACTACAGAGTTAGTTCCAGGTCAGCCTGGCTAGAGCGAGTTCAGGGCTGGAGAGATGGCTTAGTGGTTAAAGGCTTGCCTGTGAAGCCTAAGGACCCCAGTTTGAAGCTCGATTCCCCAGGACCCATGTTATCCAGATGCACAAGAGGGCGCACACGTCTGGAGTTCCTTTGCAGTGGCTGAAGGCCCCAGCACACCCATTCTCTCTCTCTCTCTCTCTCTCTCTCTCTCTCTCTCTCTCTCTCTCTCTCTCTCTCTGTCACTCTCAAGTAAATAAATAAAAACAAAACAGAAAAAGGTAATTTCAGCCAGAAAAGGAAAGTATCAAGACAACTAAAAGCACTGTATGTTTCCCTACTTACAGAAAACTCAAAATATACACAATGAGAGGTTAAATCTATAACAACAAACACATATAAGCAAAATCAAAATCAAAAATGTATTTACTGGGCTGGAGAGATGGCTTAGCAGTTAAACGCTTGCCTGTGAAGCCTAAGGACCCCGGTTCAAGGCTCGGTTCCCCAGGTCCCACGTTAGCCAGATGCACAAGGGGGCGCTCGCGTCTGGAGTTCGTTTGCAGTGGCTGGAAGCCCTGGCGCGCCCATTCTCTCTCCCTCCCTCTATCTGTCCTTCTCTCTGTGTCTGTCACTCTCAAATAAATACATTAAAAAAATTTTTTAAAAAAATGTATTTACTGGACTGTAGAGATGGCTTAGCAGTTAAGGCACTTGCCTGGAAAGTCTAAGGATTCAGGTTCAACTCACCAATACCCACATAAGCCAGATATACAAGGTGGCACATGTATCTGCAATGTGTTTGCAATGGTTAGAGGCCCTGGTGTGCCCATTCTCTCCCTCCCTCCCTCCCTCTCTCCCTTTTCCTCTCTGTCTCTCAAATAAGTAAATAAAATATTTTCAAAATGTATTTATAGCTGGGCATGGTGGCGCACGCCTTTAATCCCAGCACTCAGGAGGCAGAGGTAAGGAGGATCGCCAAGAGTTTGAGGCCACCCTGAGACTACAGAGTGAATTCCAGGTCAGCTTAGGCTAGAGTGAGACCCTATTTCAAACAAAACAAAACAAACAAAACAAAACATGTATTTACTACATGACTTTCTATACTGATATTCATTGAAAATTATGGCTGAGGATTATAGCATTTTGAGCACTTTTTATTTATTATACTCTTTACTGTATGAACATTAAGCATTCTGTTTTTATTTTTCTTGTTATTTTCTTTCTTTTTTCTCTTTTTTTTTTTTTTTTTTTTTTTTGGCTTTTCAAGGTAGAGTTTTACCGTAGCTCAGGCTGACCTGGAATTCACTACATAGTCTCAGGCTGGCCCCAAACTCACAGCAATCCTCCCACCTCTGTTTCCCAAGTGCTGGGATGAAAGGTGTGCGTCACCACGCCCGCTTGAACATTAAGCACTGTTAATGCACAATCCTCAGTTATGAAATACATTAGGTCGGGAACCTTATCTTCTCGGCCTCGGGGTCAGTGGAGCCGGAACGTGGCAGGCATATGGCAGCTGCCCAGCGACGCTGCCCTCAAGGAATGAACGGACCCACTGCCTAAGGGCTTCTCAAAATAAATTCTACTCTCAAATAGAGTCATTCCTCAGAAAGTTAAGTCTAGCACTGACTGCCATCTTGGTCTGCTTCATTATTTCACTGATTTATTTCTTGATGATAGTTACTAAAGGAATAGATATGTCTACCAGGATCCATTTCTGAGAAGCAGTAGATGGGAGGGGACAAATTTACACCAATTCCCTCCAATTCCCCACAAGCTTTTTTTTTGAGGACATTAAGATTCAATGGCTTATTTGATCATCTTGCAGCAAAGAGAAGAAATACACTCAGTAGGCTAAAATCATTATTTTTAAAGCCTAAATATGAAATAGATGCTTGTAAATGACTATACGTAATATAAACTGTGTGGGTGGGTGGGTGGGTGCATGTAAACACTCACACGTCCTACTGACCACAACAACATCCATCACATTTTGTCACACATTAAAATTGTTTCATATTCTTCAAATCACTCCATCAAAATGCACATGTTACTCCCTGTCTCTCCATAGCCTCATAACCCCAGAACAGCCTTACACAAATCTTTGGCTTTCTGGCTCACTTTTCTCTAATAATACAAATGAAGTAGACACGTAGTAGTTTGGCACAGACCTTCTGCCTCCCCGTTCCTAAATTAAGGCCTTCCACGGAGCTTTTAATAAGACAGTCCCACGCGCCTGGAATTATCGGCAAAGTTAAAAATCATTCCTCCGTTGCCTTCCAACAAATTTCAGCTCCTGCCTCTCTCCGCGTGTATGTAAATTCTATGAATGCTAATGGAGGCGACGCTTCTGCGTGCGGAGTGGAACGTGTCTCTAAATCACACTTTAATCCTTAGCTACATAACTCTGGCGTCTGTTCAGATGACACATTGCCTCCAATGCACACTGTACGCCTGTTCTCTCCTGCCTGTATATTAAAATTTATTCATGTATTTTTAGTAGCTATTAGAACATTTTGATCAACAATTTTTATTAGTATTCTACCCATGTATTGAGTATCAAATGGGGGCTAGATATGACTATAAACATCCCTGATTTATTATCATAAGGCAATTAGAATCTAAATTTGATTCCTGACCAGGTTATATTTGTTTTAAAAGATAGAAAAGTTCTGTTGTTTTCCACCTGGTTAAACATATGTAGTAAAGAGAAAACATGATGCAAACAAAATAAATAACAGTAACCTGGTAGCTTGCTTCTGTCATGATTCACAGTTACCTTTATGTAATAAAAATACATTGTAATGCAAGCATTCTTTAAAACCCAGTTAAGTGACATCATACATATCTTAAAATGGCTTTTTTCATATTTTCTTTTTATTTATTTATTTGAGAGAAAGACAGGATGGGCATGCCAGGACCTCCAGCCATTGTAAATGAACTCCAGATGCATGTGCCCCCTTGTGCATCTAACATGGGTCCTGGGGAATCAAACTTGGGTCCTTTAGTTTTGCAGGCAAACACCTTAACTGCTCAGTCATCCCTCCAGCCCTAAAAATGTTATTTAACCACTTGTAGGAATAAAGTGGCTCTCTAAATAATTCCACATTATTTTTACATAATCCTAAGTACTATTCTTTGTAAATATATAAGTCTAACACTTCTCAAGAGGGTCCCATGCACCTCTATCTTACACGTCTCTCCAATTTCTCACAATGATCCCCAAAAAAGTTAAAAAAGAAGACACCAGTGAAATATACAAAATAATGCTAAATTCAAATACTTTGAGGGGAAGAAAACTGGTAATTCTTGTGTCTAAGTGATCTCTTATTCTGGAGCCTTATTCTAATAGAGCACAAGCTTATAAATTAAATGTAATTCGAGCTGTTTGCTTTTAAAACTATAAGCATTTGGTCAATGGTCAAAAGTTCAAAGTGTCCACCAGCACAGCTTTTCATTTTCCTTCTTCCTTCCTGAGGGAGTGGAGCGAGGGGATTGCCCATCTCCCAGGCAGGGCCCGAAGAAGAACTCCACCGCTGGATACAGCAAGGGCAGTCCCTGGTCTCTGCTCAGGATTGAGGCATCAAATCCACATACTGCGAGAACTTCGCGTCACGTGCAAAGCGCACACTAACCAGGACATCACCTGGCTCCACTCCTCAGTCACCTTGTCTCTGCTACGAGATAGATGTCTTTGGCTTTAGACCAACTTCAGGGCTTTCTAAAAGGCAATTTTCCATAAGATGTCTTGAAAATCCAGGACTGAGAGGTCCCTTCTAGGAACTTAGTACCTCTTCACTCTTAACCCTAAAATGCTCCTCCTAAGGTTTAAATCCAAATAGACAGCCAGAACTTTCACCTCTGCCTCTTCCCTTTTTCCCTCTTCTCCCAGTGAAAGAACTTTCTATGGCCCCTGCCTATCTGATCAGAACTGTGTCTAAGACATACATGTCTTCTTTCCTGTACCATGGTTGTAGTCCTCTCCTCCCGAATTCCTCACAGACATAGGCACTGTTGAACCCTTACCCAGGTATATAGAGAGAAACATAAATTGGATTAAGCCAAATCAAACAATTGCATTCCACTTGCTAGTTGGTGTAAGAATGGCATGAGATGCAATTATGGCCATGAAACATCATGAGTGGGTAACCAGCTCAGGGGCAAAGAGGGTTTCTGGCAAAGTGGTCCTTTTTTTAACTAACACACATTGTTTCGCTGTGGCACCTTCACACATGCATGGAATATACTATGTTCATATTCACTCAGTTATCTGTTCTTGGGCCCTCTGTGCCTACTGGCTCCCTTCCTCTTACCCAAGAGCACCTCACGCTACACTTTGGTTTTAATCCAGATTCTACGTACGAGAGAAAACTTGTGATATTTGCAGGGCGTGGTGGTGCATGCCTTTAATCCCAGCACTCGGGAGGCAGAGGTAGGAGGATTGCTGTGAGTTCAAAGCCATCCTGAGACTACATAGTGAATTCCAGGTCAACCTGGGCTAGTGTGAAACCCTACCTTGAAAACAAAAACAACTTATGATATTTGTCTTTCTGGGTCTGGCTTATTTCATTTAACATGATGACATCAGTATTAATCTTTTTTTTTCTGAAAATGGCATGATTTGTTCTTCGTTATGGCTAACTCTCCATTGCGGATATACACATTTTCTTTATTTGTTCACCTTAGAATGACTTGGCTATTGTACAAGGTGCCCTGATAAACATGGGTACCCAGGCAGGTCTAGTGTGTGCTGACTTGGGTTGTTCAGGGATAGAACCAAGGATGGCTTCATTTTCTTAAGGAAGGACATGAAGGTGCATGTTAGCTTTTCCCATGAGTACTTGGGGCATTTGCTTCAGTGACTTCCTTAGTGCGAGGACAGAATACCTGACCAGAAGCAGATTAAAGAAGAGATGAAAAGGGTTTAGTTCCAAGAGGAAGCCTGTTTGGGTAGGGAAAGCATGACAAGCCTGAGCCAAGGTCACATCAGCAGAGACAAAGGCTTTCTGAACCCTCCGGCCCGCCACCCGTGATGCACTTTCCTCAGCACGCATCACCTCCTTACATAAAGATTCCTCAGCTTCCTGAACAGCACCACCAGCTACAGTTAAGCAGTCACACACATGAGTTTACGGGAGACGTTTCACATTCAAACCATCTCACTGTTGTCTGTGAAGACACAGGGTCCGAATCTGCAGCAGTTCTCTCGCCACCATGAGGAGAACATCAGCATGCTGAAGATGGTTGCCAAGAAATAAGAAAATGCTTGGTCCTTAATTATGTCATAGAAGCTGTGATCCCAGCACTCAGGATGCTGAGGCAGAAGACTCAGAAGTTCAAGGACAGCCTGGGTTACCTACTGAGACCTTGAGCAAAAATAGAAAGATAGATAGGTAGACAAACAGACAGATAGATGATAGCTAGAGATGATAGATAAATAGATACATAGATAGATGAATGCATACAGAGATAAGAATCATTGGAGCCAGTGTGGTGGTGCACACCTTTAATCCCAGCACTTGGGAGGCAGAGGTAGGAGGATCACCATGAGTTCGAGGACAGCCTGAGACTACATAGTGAATTTCAGGTTAGCCTGAACTAGAGTGAAACCTTACCTCTAAAAACCAAAAAAAACAAAAACAAAAAAGAAAGAAAAGTATCTTTGGGTGATTAAACTACACGCTCCTCCTAGAACCACCATCTCAGTGTCTCTAGTTCTTCATAGCTAAACATTTCTAGCTGGTTTTCTGTGGCCTGCAGGCAAAAGTGTGCTAACATTATATATTTTCTGAGACAAAAATGTTCAACAAGAGTTAAGGAGATTGCTTAATGGTTAAGGCGCTTGCCTGCAAAGCCAAAGGACCGGGTTTGATTCCCCGGGTTCCATGTAAGCCAGATACACAAGGCAGAGGATGCATTTGGAGTTCATTTGCAGTGGCTGAAGGCCCTAGCACGCTCTCTCTTTCTCTTTCTCTCTCTGTCTCAAATAGATAAAATAAATGAATTTAAAACAAAAAGTTTTTAATGTTAATATTCAATGAGAAAATAGAGGTCAAATGAAGATAAATATGTAAAAATATTTTTACAAAATATTGTCCTCATGAGAAATACATGGCATGACCAGTGAGGCAAGAGCTATGTGGTACCTTAGCTACAAAAGTTATTGATGAGTCCAGTTTCCTTCCTAAGTACAGGGAGTCTCGCTTTGCTACCTGGATATCACTGGAGCCAGTTTGCATTAATAATAAAGAATGCCAAAAGTGGACTGGAGATATGGCTCAGCAGTTAAGGTGCTTGCCTACAAAGCCTAAGGACCCAGGCTAGATTCCCCAGTTCCCAAGCAAAGACAGAGACACAAGGTGGTGTGTGCATCTGGAGTTCATTTGTAATGAATGGCTAGAGGCCCTGGTGCACCCATTCTCTATCTGTGTCTGTCTGTCTGTCTGTCTGTCTGTCTGTCTGTCTGTCTGTTTCTGTTTCTGTCTCTGTCTCTCTCTCTCTCTCTCTCTCTCTGTCTCTCAAATAAATTAATTAATTAAATATTTTTTAAATGCCAAAAGTACCACTAGTCCCTATGGGATGTCATCTTCTGTGGTGTTAAGCAGAGTCCCACCTGAAACCCAATGATGAAAAAGACATAAATAACCCTGATGTACTGGTATATTACACACTCTTTGTGTGTGCTTATCAAACACATAACTATGCATAATCTAAGGAATCAATGACATCTACAAGCTTCTAATTAAAAGAAAGGTCCTGAGCTGTGGAAATTACTCAGTGGTTGTTACACTCAGGTTCACATTGCTGGCAGAACTCACTCGACCAAGAGCAGCTTTGGGGGGGGGGGAAGAGTTTATCTTGGCTAACAGTCTCAAGGGGAAGTTCCACAATGGCAGGGAAAAATGATGAGCAAAAGGTGGACATCACCCCCTGGCCAAAATCAGGTGGACAACAGGAACAGGAGAGTTTGCCAAACACTAGTAAGGGGGAGCTGGCTATAACACCCATAAGCCCCCACCACTGCTTCCAGGAGGTGTTAATTCCCAAATCTCCATCAGCTGGGAGCCTAGCATTCAAAACACCTAAGTTTATGGGGACACCTGAATCAAGCCACCACATTCTGCCACTGGCCCCCATAAACTGATGATAACACATGATATAAAATGTAATGCATTAAGTCCAACTTTAGAAGTCTTCATAATTTTTATCAATCCCAATGATGTTCAAACATTCCCATAATCCAAGGTCTTTTAACTGAGTCATGATACCAAAAAATCCCCCCAAATCCCATGATGGCACAGAATAAACATTCACGTTGCAAAAGATAGCATTGGGCATAGCAAAGAAATATTCAGCTAATACAAGATTTAGAACAACCAGGGCAAACATCAAACTCTGTAGCTTCAAGTCCAACAATTCTAGTCAGTGACAAATCTCCAAGTCCGATAATTCTAACCAGCATCAAGTCTCTGGAGTTCCAAATCTCTCCCTCCAGCTAGGCTACCCACAGTCCTGGGAAACAGCATCCAGGGCCAGCAGCTTTCCTTGGCAGCCATCTCCTGGTCCCAGCATCTCCATCAGGTCTCCACTGCAATCCATGGTTCATCCTCATGGCTCCATCAGGTCTCCGTGGAGACAATCCTGCTTCACACTGCCCATGGCCATTTCCAAAACACAAGACTGTGTTACAAACCCTCTCTTTCCTGCATTTCTTTTTTTTTTTTTAATTTATTTATTTGAGAGTGACAGAGAGAGAAAGAGACAGAGAGAGAGAGAGAGAGAGAGAGAGAATGGGCGCGCCAGGGCTTCCAGCCACTGCAAATGAACTCCAGACACGTACGCCCCCTTGTGCATCTGGCTAATGTGGGTCCTGGAGAGTCGAGCCTCGAACCGGGGTCCTTAGGCTTCACAGGCAAGCACTTAACCTCTAAACCATCTCTCCAGCCCTCCTGCATTTCTTATACTTCATGATACCAGATACAGTGCCAAAATTTGTTAACTCCAGAGAGGAATAAAGCAGATTTTGAAGAACAGGACACTCCTTGAGCACTCAGGCCCCTTCAAAAGAATCTACATTCTTCATGTTGCCCCAGTGCAGGTCAGCTGGCCCAGTTTCAAAGCTTGTCATTTCTATATCATATCCCTCTACTCACACAAGCCCATTTCTACACAATGCAACCCTGCACAACTTCTCAGGATACAGCCATAACAGCAAGCCTCTCATACAAACTGCTTCTAGCCCAGTCCAGGCAAAGCTCTTTCTCATGTTCATAAGCCAAACCTCACAGTCCATAGTTCTTACTGCATTCAGGTCTTCCAATTCTGACCAGAACAATCCATCAAGCTGTACTTACAGCACTGTAAGGCATCTCTTAGGCCAAGGTTTTAAATCCTTCCACTTTCCTCTTGAAAATCAGCTCCAAAAGGCCAAAGCCTCACAGTCAGGTGTCTAGCAGCAAATGAACCCATTCATTGGTACCAACATTACTGTTGCAGTCAGATTCACTTTGCTAGCAGAAATCACCCAACCAAGAGCAGCTTTGGGGGGAAAAAAAGGTTTATTTTGGCTTATAGACTCGAGTGAAATTCCATGATGGCAGGGAAAAATGATGGCATGAGCAGAGGGTGGACATCATCCCCTGGCCAACATCAGGTGGTCAATAGCAACAGGAGAGTGTGCCAAATGCTGGCAAGGGGAAACTGGCTATAACAACCATAAGCCCATCCCTAACAAAACACTGCCTCCAGGAGGCATTAATTCCCAAATTTCCATCAGCTGGGAACCTAATGTTCAGAAGACCTAAGTTTATGGGGGACACATGACTCAAATCACTACAGTGGTTAAAGGTACTTGTTTTCACAGCTTGAGAGCTCAGGTTTGATTCCACAGTATCCATGTAAAACCAGCTAAGGGGCACATGTGTCTGGAATTGCTTTGCAGTGGCATGAGGCTGTGTTATGTCTATACATACATTCCCATTCTCTCTCTCTCTCTCTCTCTCTCTCTCTCTCCCTTCTCTCCCTTTCTCTCTCCCTCTCCCTCTCCCTCCCTCTCCCTCTCCCTCCCTCTCCCTCTCCCTCCCTCTCCCTCTCTCTCTCCCCCTCTCCCTCTCCCTTTCCATCCCTCTCTCTCTCTTTCTCTCTCTTCTCTTTTTCTCTCTAAATAAATAAATGAATATATTCTTTCCAAAGTTCCTCTTTCCTGGGCTGGAGAGATGGCTTAGTGACCAAGCACTTGCCTGTGAAGCCTAAGGACCCTGGTTGGAGGCTTGACTTCCCAATACTCACGTTAGCCAGATGCACAAGGGGGTGCACATGTCTGGAGTTTGTCTGCAGTGGCTGGAGGCCCTGGCGCGCCCATTCTCTATCTATCTCTATGTGCCTCTTTCTCTCCCTATCTGTCTGTCACTCTCAAGTAAATAAATAAATAATTTTTTTGAAATTTCCTCTTTCCTGACATCACATTCTGCTCCACAGAGCCAACCTACTTCTAAACTGAATTTTTTGCTTACATTTCTAAACTCTTCAATAACGTATTACTTTGCTAAGGATTCCATAACAAAATACCACAGAGTAGGTGACTTAAAGAACAGAGATCTATCTTCTTAGCGTGCTGGAGGCTGGAGGGCCAAGTTCAAGGGATGGGCAGGTTTGTGTCTTCCCAGGCCTCTCTACCTGACGAGCAGATGGCCTCCCCACTGTGTCCTCACGTGACTTTTCTTCTGTGCCTGTGCGTTGGTGGTGACAGGCTGCATCTCATCACCTCCTCTTCTCACAAGGAGGCTCAGCACAGCTCATCTGTCACAGGTTATTATAAATTGATAATACTTGTAGAGAAGTTCCTGTATACCAGGATGCTGGTTTTTCTAATCTCATATATATAGTGTCTTCTCAGTAATCCTATGAAACACTCATCAACATTACCTCCATCTTACAGGTGGGAGTACTGATGGATAGAGAAGTTACATAACTTGTCCAGGTGTATATCATTGGAACGTCACTGAGCTAGAACCCAAACTGGACTAGCTGGGCTCCTCTTTAATATATATATATATTTTTTGGCCTGGTAGGGTCTCTATCACTCTATCACTCTAGGGCCAGGCTGCCCTGAATTCACTGTTTAGCCCAGACTAGCCTCAAATTTACAGCAATCCTTCTGTTTTAGCCACAAGTACTAGGATTACAGACATAAGCCATTATGCCCAGTAATTTTCATGCTTGTATTACTAAAGTATCTTTCATTATAAACTCTTACTATGTAAGATGATCATTCTGATGTCCTTTCAACTCTAGCAAATACACGTCCATGCACGCGCGCGCACACACACACACACACACTCATTCTTAGTTAGATCAATATTAACATTTTATTTTTATGACTGTTTTACATGAATGCAACATAGAACCATTCTTTTTTTCTTACGTAAATTTTCATTTTCCCAGGGCTAATTACAGTCTTGTTTTTATTCTTGTTTAGTTTTCTGTGAAGTTAATATTAATTTAACCTCAAACTCTATGAAAATTATTAAGATTTCCTCTCAATTGTTACTCACATCATATATTCTAATCATGTCTGTTAGAGTCAGACCTTTTCCAATTTGGTCTTTTTTTTTTTTTTTTTTTGGTTTTTCTGAGGTAGGACAATGATAAATTTGAGGTTAGCCTGGATTACAGAGCAAGCCCTTATCTCAAAAACAAAAAGCCACAGGGGGCTGGAGAGATTGCTTAGTGGTTAAGGTGCTTGCCTGCAAAGCCAAAGGACCCTGGTTCAACTCCCCAGGACCCGCTTAAGTCAGCTGCACAAGGTGGCACACGCATCTGTAGTTCATTTGCAGTGGCTGGAGGCCCTGGTGTGCCCATTCTCTCTCTCTCTCTTTCTCTCTCTCTCTGTCTCTCTCTCTCTCCTGCCTATTTCTGTCTCTCTCTCTCTCTCTCAAATAAATAAATAAAAATAAAATATTTTTTTAAAAACCTTCACAGATACCACATCTCAAAGTTCTTATTTTACTACCTCATTTTTAGGAGAATTGCCTTTCCAGGAGCTTCTAGAGAAGACAAGTAGCAAGATAAAAATTTTGAGATCTGGGTATGGTGGCACACACCTTTAATCCCAGCACTTGGGAGGCAGAGGTAGGAGGATTGTCATGAGTTCAAGACCACCCTGAGACTACATAGTAAATTTCAGGTCAGCCTGGGCCAGACTGAGACCCTACCTCAGAAGATACACACACACACACACACACACACACACACACACACATATATATATATTGAGAACTTGAATTTTGAGGTCTAAAGGGTTTTTGTTGTTGTTGTTTGTTTTGGTTTGGTTTTTCGAGGTAGGGTCTTACTGTAGCTCAGGCTGACCTGGAATTCACTATGTAGTCTCTGGATGACCTCAAACTCAGGGCGATTCTCCTACCTCTGCCTCCCGAGTGCTGGGATTAAAGGCGTGCACCACCACCCCTGGCTGGCTGGTCTAAAGGTATTTTTATTTTACCTCATATTTAACTGGATTTGTACTTTTTTTAATCATTGTGAATCTATTGTTCTCACTCATGCTGTCAGGATGGCTTTAAGAAGTCATTCATTCTCGTGCTGGGGAAAGGGCTCAGCAGCTAGAGGAGCTTCCTTAGCATCCATGTAAAGCCAAATGCACAAAGTGGTGCATGCATCTGGAGTTCATTTGCAGTGGCAAGAGGCCCTGACACACTCGTTTATTCATATTATTTCTTACTCTTTTCAAATAAATAAATAAAATACTTTAATGCCAGCACTTGGGAGGCAGAGGTAGAGGATCACAGTGAGTTTGAGGCCACCCTGAGAATACAGAGTGAATTCAAGGTTAGCCTGGGCTAGAGTGAGACCCTACCTCAAAAAAATTTTTAATAAAAAAATAATATAATATTTAAAACAAGAAGCCATTCTGATTCCTAAGTATTTTTTAATTACTTATTTACAAGTGGGGAAAGGGGGATGGGTACCCCCAAGCCTCTTGTCAGAGCCAAAGAACTCTAGACTCATGTGCCACTTTGTGCTTCTGTCTTTACATTGGTACTAACAAGTTAAACCCCAGGCCATCAGGCTTTGCAAGCAAGTGCCTTTAACCACTGAGCCATCTCTCGACCCTTTGTTATTGTTTTAATACATTTTATTTATTTGAGAGAGAAAGAGACAGAGAGAGACAGACATACAGACAGACAGAGGGAGAGAATGGGAGTGCCAGGGCCTCCACTCACTGCAAACGAATTCCAGAGGCATGCACCCCTTTGTGCATCTGGCTTACATGGGTCCTGGAGAATCGAACTGGGATCCTTTGGCTTTGCAGGCAAATGACTTAACCACTAAGCCATCTCTCCAGCCCTGTTGTTGTTTTTAATGATACAGGACTACAAATCAAAACTAGGGCTTTGAGCGTGAGCTCTACCACTAAGCAATTCCTCTTGCCCCCTGATTTCTAATTTGTAAGAGGCAAGTTCTCCTTTCTGGAAAGTTGCATTCTTTTTGCCCACCTCCCCTCCCAAGCATTCTGAAACTTTGCTTTAATGTGTTCTATATCCATAGTTGGGTCAACCTAGAAATTTATGTCCTTGAGTTCTGAAAGATGTAATTAAATTATTTTGTTGATAATTGCTTTCCTGTTGTCCTTATGACACTAATTTCTCTATTCTTTCTAAAACCCCTTTTATCCAAATACCAAATATTTATTTTTATTTATTTATTTGAGAAAGAGAAAGAATGGCACACAAAGGAACTCCAGACGCATGTACCACCATATGCATCAGTCCTCTCAATCCTGCTCCCTCGCTTCCTTAAAGGGGTTCTTTTTCTGAGCACTCCTGGATTAATCCTCTGCTCTGAATTTTGGCCTCGGAACTACAGTAGGACCCGAGCTAGCAGGTAGAAAACAAGGGGACGAGTGATGTCACAGGGCAATGGCAGCGCGCCTGACTCCAGGAAATAAATCAATAAAAATATTTGAAAAGCTGGGTGTCGTGGTGCACTCCTTTTATCCTTTTATCTCTTTTATCCCCTACATGGGTTCTGGGGAATGGAACCTGGGTCCTTTGGCTTTGCAGGCAAGGGCCTTAACCACTAAGCAATCTCTCAAATACCAAATATTTAAACTGACTTTCTAAGTACATTTCTTTTTAAAAATATATTTTTATATTTAGAGAGAGAATAAATGGGCACACCAGGGTCTCTAGCCACTGCAAATGAACACCAGACACATGTACCACCTTGTGCATCTGGCTTACATGGGTCCTGGGGAATTGAACCTGGGTCCATCTCTCCAGCCCCTAAGTACATTTCTTATGTGTGTTAATCCTCTACTTTCTGAGCCTTCCTCAAATTTATCTCCTAGTTCACCTATTGTTTTTCATTTCTACCATCAGATTTTTATTCCCAGAAGCTGTTTCACGTTCATCGAGCGTTGCTTTCTGGCAGCACCTCAGTGTTGAAGGCAATGCCTCCTCTTACCTGAGGTTCGTAACCTTTTTCCTCCCACTCTTTCCTGGAGTCAGGCGCGCTGCCATTGCCCTGTGACATCACTCGTCCCCTTGTTTTCTACCTGCTAGCTCGGGTCCTGCTGTAGTTCCGAGGCCAAAATTCAGAGCAGAGGATTAATCCAGGAGTGCTCAGAAAAAGAACCCCTTTAAGGAAGCGAGGGAGCAGGATTGAGAGGACTGAAGGCTGAACTGTGATGCAGTTGCAATAGCCAGTGGGGCGGGGGGGGCGGTTACCACCCTCTACCTCTACCTACACCTCATGCAGGCAGGTCCTGGGGAAAGGGGAAAGGGTGTAACTGGACCAGGCAGCATTTTGTGTGTGTGTTTTGATTGTTTTTACGAGGTAGGGTCTCACTTCACTACAGGCTGACCTGGAACTCACTTTGTAATTCCAGAGGGCCTTGAATTCAGTGGTCCTCCTACCTCTGCCTCCCAGAGTGCTGGGATAAAAGGAGTGCACCACGACACCCAGCTTTTCAAATATTTTTATTGATTTATTTAAGAGAGAGGAAGAAAGAGAAATGGAAAGGGTGCCAGGGCCTCCTGACACTGCCAACACAAACTCCAGATGCCTGCACCACTTTGAGCATCTGCTTTAGGTGGGTACTGGGAAATCAAACCTGGTCATCAGGCTTTGTAAGCAAGAGCCTTTAACTGCAGCGCAATCTCTCCAGCCCCAAGGCAGCACCTTTCGGCCCCTGGTCTGTGAGACATCAGCCAAGGGAAGGAATGCCCGGGGCCTGCAGGGACCAATGTTGATCTTCCGCATTCACAGCTTTTCTGTGATCTGAGGTAGTTCATATTCAGGGGTGTCCCTGAAGTCGTTTTGGAGGCTCTGGTATAAACTGGCTCCTGATTCCTGTCATCTCCACGGCTGAATGTTTCAGCTGGTCATTTCACGGGTTCTCAGGACAGACCCTGCTCAGCAATGATCTCCGTGGGCTGGATGAGCAGTGCTGAGAGATAGGAGAGCCCATCCGACTGGCCACTGCAAACACTCCTCACTGCTCTCAGCAAATCACGGCCCTTCCTTTCGTTTTCTTGTTGTTTCTCAATCTAACCAGGCTTGACTTTTTAATGTGTGTGTGTGTGTGTGTGTGTGTGTGTGTGTGTGTGTGTGTGATCTACTTTAGAAATTAACCTCCAATATTCTATCAAGTTGTGGAAGTAAAGTTGTCTGGCTATGCAACGGGGGATTTATTTAACTGCCTCCCATAGAGGGTTCCAAGCAATCCTCCTATTTTTAGCTCTACCTTCCAACTCTTTTCCAGAGGTACCTGGAAATGCCAATTCCTGAGCCTCTTGGATATTCTGCAGTGCGAAAGCACCTCAGTTTTTCTCCCTGTCAGTAGGAATTTGGCTTTCTCGGCTGGCTGAGGTCAGTACCACCCATTCATCTGCTTTCTAGCTTCCAAAGTTTGCTATTTCTTCCCTTTCCAGTCTTTTTTGTCCTGTGGGTGTATGCTTTTTAGAAATAACTCTCTGCTCTCACAGGGAGCAGATGTATCATCTTCTACTTTGTGATTAGCAAGACAGCATACTCTCTTCCCCCCTCACTGTCTCTCAGCTACATACTTCTAAACATGTAGAATAGTCTCGTGGTTCTGGAAAAAAAGTCATTGTCCCTCCCAGCTCTAGCTACCAGCTGCCTCTTTTGTCGCTAATGTTAAACAGGGCCAAGGCACACACCTTTCATCCCAGCACTCGGGAGGCAGAGATGAGAGGATTGCCGTGAGTTCAAGGCCACCCAGGTTGGGGCAAGAGCAAGACCGTACCTCGAAAAACCAAAAACACAAAAAGAGTTTCTTTATGCATACAAAAGAACTATATAGACTCCATTTCTCTTTTCGTGGGAAAGGCAGCTTAATATAAAACTTTTCAGCCTTCATATTTCATTGTATTTCTTGGAAGTTCTTTTTTTGTTTTTATTTATTTATTTGACAGAGAAAGAGGAAGAGAGAGAGAAAGAATGGGCATGCCTGGGTCTCCAGTCACTGCAAATGAACTCCAGACACGTGCGCCCCCTTGTGCATCTGGCTAACGTGGGTCCTGGGGAATTGAGCCTGGGTCCTTCGGCTTTGCAGGCAAATGCCTTAACCGGTAAGCCATCCCTCCGACCCTCTTGGAAGTTCTTTACATACCAGTATACAGCTCTCGTTTGTCCCCTTTTGTCGTTACATCATATATCATTTAGCAAATTTTCCATCTAGGGATATTTTAAATTTTTTCTGTTGTTTATGTGCATGCATGTGCCTGTGCGCTCGCGTGCGCTACAAACAGATATCAAACACTTTCTGCATGCTGCTTCTGGCTGGTAAGCTTTACAAACAAGGCCTCTTTATGGCGGGGCCATCCTCACAGCCCATTTCTAATTTAGACTCTAGCAGATCTATAAGGAATAGTCTTAGATATAAATAATTTTGTGTTTATTATATGTAGGGTAAATGTCAACAAAAAAAAAAAAACCGTCAGGAGAAGTGGTGTGCTGATGGGTATTGCCAAGTGTCCTGACGAGGTCTGCACCAGTTTCCCCCAGTAAAGCAATTGTGGGGCTTATTCATTTCACCCAGTTCCTGCTATTTAATGGAATACACTATAAAAATAAGTGACTAGGTAAAAGTGGTATCCAATGTATCTTAAATTCATATTTCTCATTACAAAATGTATTTAAGTATATTCCCATTTTGTTATGCCTTAGCCGCATACACTGGGCATGCATTCTGTACTTACAGTTAATCACTTAGAAAGAAAAATGATGTAGGGTGTGTGTGTGAGTGTGTGTGTGTGTGTGCGTGCGTGCATGCTCATTCACGTGCTCGCACATTGTGGATGTGTTTGTAACCATTACTTCAAAAGTATCATTATAGTATTGTTGAGTCAAATGTGTAATTAAGGTAGATTTTGAAAAACCTCTCCTGCTACACCTGTGATTCCGTGATATTAAGGACCAACAGGTACCACAGCAGCAGTTTTCATACAGAATGTCCACTCATACTCTAGTTGCGGGTTCTTAAGACTAGGTTAGCTTGAAGAAAGATGTTGGATCAGTGGTCTTCATCTGAAATATGTTACAAACCAAGTGTATTTTGGGAAGAATAATAGCCTTAAAATCACAGGACAGAAAATATCACATTAACCAAATAGCATAGTCATTCTTGTAGATGCTCACCAC
The DNA here is from genome assembly GCF_020740685.1 of Jaculus jaculus. Taxonomy (NCBI): domain Eukaryota; kingdom Metazoa; phylum Chordata; class Mammalia; order Rodentia; family Dipodidae; genus Jaculus; species Jaculus jaculus. The sequence continues at coordinate 73,997,221 of NC_059115.1, read as the reverse complement.
TGAAAACCACTCATGTAAATTATGTTAATCCATAAAATTATCTGTAGTGGCGCACACCTTCATCCCAGCACTAGGGAGGCAGAGGTGGGAGGATCGCCCTGAGTTTGAGGCCACCCTGAGACTACATAGTGAATTCCAGGTCAGCCGGGGCTAAAGTGAGACCCTACTTTGAAAAAAGAAAAAAAAAAAAAAGAACAAACAAAAACCCAGAATGAAGTTAGTCATGAGACAGGTAAAATATAGCATAAAAAACTGTAGAATACTCACAATATATTGGAACCAAAAACGTAAGGAATAGTAAGAGAGCTGAGAGTAAGCGGAGAGGGTAGTACTTGGTCCTGAGAGAGCATGTACAATCTGAAAGCACAAAATAAACGCTCTACCTGGAGGGAGATTTCTTCCCGTTGTCATTACGGAAGTTGCCCATTTTGTGGTACAAATATTATAGTATGAAAATGTTTTAGAAAAATCATAAGTCTTTATATTCCAGACAAAAGCAAGAAGAATAAACTGAACTGGATCCTGACAATTTAGAAATGTGTTTTGTGAAGTTTTTCTCCTGCTTTTTTTAGGTAACCATGCGATATCTGAAATACAAATTATCCCTGAAGAGTTAATATACTTTGATCTCATTCTTCTCAGAAAAATTAACACTAACAAAATTACAAAAGCATCATGTTATTTGCATACTTAACTATATAATGAAACATGAACTAACATTATGTGGATTATAAAAGTATATTTCTCAAGCAGGTGTACACTTTAAAAATAAAAGCCATAGTGCTGGGGTGTAGTTCAATGGTAAAGAGCCTGACTAGCTACACAAGGCACTGAGTTCAATCCACAAAAAAATAAATAAAATAAAAACTATAATAGCATGTAGCTGTCTTGTAAAATGTGTGTTCTTCCTCAGATACTATATTTTAGTTGCAGCAATAGGTCCCCCTGGTGGAGATTTGAAAATATGTATGCCCTATTTTTCTCTGGTTCCGAATCATGACTCTAACTTGAGCAGTTGGACTAAGTACTCTTCTTCGCTGAACAACCGGGCAGGGAGAGCTTGGCTGATTCAGGAAGGCGGCAGCCCTGGCATGCAGTGCCAACTCCCCACATGTAAATCTGAACGCAGTATTACCCGTAAGTGTAGGAATCAAACCTCTCTCTCCCTAAAAAAAAAACAAATCTTCGGAAACCTAAAGCTGTACTTGAAACAGACTAACAAAATTTAAGATACAACACAATGAAGCTTTCAAAACTCGGATACGGGGGCTGAGGAGGGGGCTCAGCGGCAGAGGCGCGCGCTGCACCAGCGTGAGGACGTGGGTGCAGCCTCCCCAAACCAACCTAACACTGGGCACCGTGGCCAAGCCTGCGACCCAGTGTGTGTCTGTTGTGAGATGCGATGTGAAGACAGGAGAATCCCCAAGAGCTCATGGCCCGTCTGGCCTGGCAAACACGGCGATGAAGAAGAGACCGGACCTCAAACAAGGGAGAAGGAGAGCACTGACAACTGGGGATGCCCTCTGACCTCCACATGCCCACCATGGCACACCGGAGCCACGTACAGACAGACAGACATGGATTAGACTCCTAGATCATGAAAATCTAGTTAATGGTTCACCTTACTCACTTACATTCTACTCAGGTATGCAAGGCAAATGACTCCTTAGATGGGAAAAAAACAATCATTATTCACTAAAAACTCAAGAATATCACCAAAGATCCAGTGGTCATTCCTAGTTTACATTAGATAAGACTATTCCTGCGATGAAACCAGAAAAACGTGTGCCCACTCGGTTGCACCAGCTCATGCCCTCCCCAAAGCTTGAATCACTTCAGAAAGGCGTGGAACTCGGCCTTCATTCCACATGATGTGAACCTGCTGGCAACACAGGACAAAACTGAAACGCGGCTCACAGCAATCACTGTTTCTCACACACGAAGAGATCCTGGGAGCCCCAGAACATACCAGATCAGACTGGAGAACTGGTAAATCGCTTGAACCCAGAGGCTACTAGGTACTGGGCAGCCCTCTACTCTTGGTGTCCTAGGCTGTTCAGTATTTCCTTGTAACTCCTGCCAGTTTCCCCCACACTAACCCAAAATCTCTGGCTCTGCTGAGCTAGCAACCCTTGAGCAGGTACTCATATTGTTGATGTACTCTCAGTGCTTACTTTACCAGAATCCCGGGTAGGTCAGTTACAATAGCAATTTCACACCATTTGTGGTACGGGGTGAGACAGGCTCATTCTGTGCCTTAGACTGGCCTAGGACACACCATGTAGCCTGACTTGGCCTTGGATTCACAGCAGTCTTCCTGCCTCAGCTTCCTGAGTACTGGGATTACAGGCTTGAGGCGCCATGTCCAGCTAACGGTTCTATTAGTATGCCACTAAGCCAATGAATAAGTAGTACTTTAGAAAGTTCCACATCCATCTTCTAAGTCATATCCTAAATCAAACCCTTGTACCTCAAAATCCCTCACCTTTTACCTAAATCTGGATTTCTGGAAGAAGTTTCTGATGATATGAAAGATTAACCAGCATATAGGTCACCAATACTAGGACGTTATAGAGGTCTGACATTTTCCCTCCTGTATAAACAGAAACCCTATCAAAACAGAGCACACCTCTAACTCCACAGGCAAGAAGGACTGGGGAAACTGCAAGAAGTAAACTGCAGTAGTTACTGATGGGAAATGGTTACATGATTTCATCCTGAAGGCATAGGATGTCCGTGATTCCACTCTCCTTTGTCTAAAGATTCTTCCATGTACCTCAAAAAACTAAAACTGTCTTTTTTTGGGGGGGTGTTTTCCCAATTTTATAATCCTACTACATATGTGCTGAAGTTTAATACCAATGCATTTTAAAGAAGACAAATTACAGAGTGGTAAATAAGAACTCATTTTTAAATTTGCTGTATCTCTTTTTTCATATGACAAGAAAGGCAGAGATCCAAATACATGGTAGAAAGCAAGATTAGCTTTTTTAAAAGTATTTTTGTTTGTTTGTTTGTTTGAGAGAGAAAGACACACACAGAGAGAAAGAGAGAGTGAGTGAGAGAATGAGAGAGAGAGAATGGGTACACCAGGGCCTCCAGCCACTGCAAACGAGCTCCAGATAAATGCACCTTGTGCATCTGACCTACGTAGCACCTGGAGAATAGAACAGAGGTCCTTTGGCTTTGCAGACAAGCACCTTAACTGCCAAGCCATCTCTCCATCCCTAACTTTGGGAGGTGAAATGCTTGCTGTGCAGGCATGCGGTCCCAAGTTCTGATCCCAGGTATGCAAGGAAAAGCTGGGCACAGCATGTGCACATATGATTCCAGCACTGGGGAAGAGAACAGCAGACTCCACGGGGCATCCTGACTAACTAGTCTAGCCAAACCAGTGACGTTTGGGAGCCCCAGGCTCAGTGAGAGACACTGAAAAAATAAGGAGGAAAGCAGCTACGGAAGACATGAGAAGTTAATATCTCTCCAACATACACACACACACGCACACACACACACACACACACACATGTACCCATACACAAGAAAAAAAAAAAAACCTTTAGACACTTAGCAACTACTCAAGTAGTCAGAAATAGAGATCATACTTTTTACGCTTATTTCAACCAAATGTTAACAGCATATGATGGTCCAGGTTACTAGATTGCATTTCCTCCAAATAGACCAAACACTTGGCTTGATTATGAATACTCAAAAACTATAATCTAAATTTAGAATTTTACCTCCTCCCTTCCCTGCCCGACCCCCATGGATAGAACAGCCAGGATTACATGCAAATCGCTTGAACTCAAAGGCCGGTAAGTACTTGGAAGTCCTTTCTCTGCCAACTGTGTCCCACTGAGACTCGGCATTTCCCAGTGACCCCTACCAGTTCCCCCACAAGACCTCAGTGGCAGAGGGTTTGCATGACATCAGCAAGACAGTGGCTTTGATAGGCAGCATGGACATATATATACACACACTACCCCAAAGCAATAGCCTAGCTCAGGTCTGCGTGCACCCAAAAACTTCCTAGACAGCCTTGTAGATCCTGGACCTAGAACAAAACCGTGAGAGTATATGCCACTGGGCCCTTGAGACAATAATTTAAACTATAGAGCAAGCTTAATTATATTATTTTCAATCCACAAAAACATCTTCACTGATATAATCTCATTTAATTTTTCCCAAAACCAAATGAGATTTTTATTTTAGTTTAAAAACCTTTCATGGCTGTTTTTGGTGTTTGTTTTTTTTTGTTGTTGTTGTTGTTGTTTTTTTGAGGGGGTTGTTGTTTTTCTAATTTGACACAGTAGAGAAGCTTATAAGATTTGGAGTTTTCTTTCAGAAAGAAAACTTTTAGAATTCAAATCTCACATGTTTTCCTCTAACTCTTTTTGAGGCAGTGACTTTGTTTTTATTGCCTGCATTGAAAAATATACCACCATCCCTTGGGACTTAGATTAGCAACAATTATCACTCTGCAAGACTGGTACAGAAGAAAATTCTCCTGGAAAGTTTAGTCTGGGCTAGTTATTCAGACTTAATTGCACACTTTTAATCTTAATAGAAATTGAAAAGAAAATACAGATCTTGCTTAAAATATGGTTACATCCACCTTTTTGGCAGAGACTTTACATGCATGAACTTTCAAAACAATCAAAATACACATTTATAATGAAAGATTACTTCTCAGCAGGCCATCCCCAAACCTTTAACCTGCTGTGAAATTTAAGGAAAGTCTCAATGGTAGGAAATATGATTTGAAATATTTTTATCACCTAGCATTTAGTGGATGTGTGTTGAGCGACTTTCATTCTTAAGAGCCATGTATCAGAGGTGGAATTTCATCTATAAGTCACAAGGACTTATGTTCTACAACAGTGTACATGTTTCCTTGAGGTCAGGCTTACACGGACCTTTTGGGAGGCCCTGGGGACAGGCAGTCCATGGCAACATCATACAGAGAAAATGGTCGCTTTTTTCAGAGAACACAGTGGTGTGTTGGACAAATGTTACAAGCATATTAAAACCAGAAATGTCGGACTCCAGGGATTCTATTAAGTATCCTTGATTTCTTTCATTATGGAATAAAAAAAAAACAATTCTAAAATATTTTAATTAAGTATAAAATGAAGGTAACCTGCTGATCTTTGATTCTATAAAATGTCAGTAATCTTCCTAAAATCATATAATGAAAAATAGTTCATGTATTCTAAGGAAAGCATAAACTTCATAAATTTCTGAAGTTCTAATAGAAAAGATCTTTGATTTTATAGACAATTGGAAAATACTAACGACTACTTAATATTTAGAGTACCCCTCATGGACACAACTTTTATACATATCTCACATAAAACAACGACTTGATTTTGCTAGTTTTAGATTCTCCTTGGCAGTTTTTCAGGCTTTGCAGCATGAAGTGTTCAGTGAGTGTTTTTACTATAGGATGTACTGGACTCAGAGGAGGGAATGTGCATAAATCACTTGTTCCACTGTAATAACCAAGATAGCCAATACTCAACGAAGCTCTCATCACCAGGAGCATCGTATTTCTCTGAGGGCGTCCTGCTGCCACAACTCCCAGTCCTGTGATTTGAATGACTATTGCTGGCCCTTCTCTGACCAGAGATGGCCCAGAGTTGTTTTGTACTGGCACATTCGGGTCCGTGGACCTTGCTCCTTTCCTAGTTCCTCACAGGCCCTCTACACCCTAACCAACCAGGCTCTTGGACCTAAGTTGCTTCCACTTTAAGCAACTCCTAAAATAAAATCTCCACAAAGATTGAAAAATGTTTCCCTGAATTTTACCCTCAAAATGAAAACTCTATGCATCATAATCACTAAATAATATACCTTCTTAATAGGTAACTGCTTCACATTATTAAGCAATGTATTTCTTTTCTAAATCCATCTTCTTCCATGTTGTTCTTATAGCTGAAAAAAACAATAAACATTCAGATGTCTGACACCAAACATTAACATTAGCATATGTCAAAATTAAACATATATTTTAATGTTTTGCTGCCAAAAATCCCAATTCTTTTATGTTTTGTGATCTTGATGGTCTGACACATTATTGAGAGTATACAAAAGTAAAAAAAGCAGAAAGTATCACCTAGTCTGGACTATTATCTTGTGCTCAAACTGCAGTTCAATGACTGTTCCCTTGAACATACTAGGTAAGCCCTCCAAATGCTGGTTCCAAATACATAAGGACAATTCAACAGTATTTACCTCAGGTTAAGATTCACATGGCGTCTGTTAAAACTAGTGATCTTTCGGGCTGCAGAGATGGCTTAGCAGTTAAGGTATCTTCCTACAAAGCCAAAGGATCATGGTTCACATCTCCAGGATCCACGTAAGCTAGGTGCACAAGGAGGCACATGCATCTGGAGTTCATTTGCAGTAGCTGGAGGCCCTGGTGCACCCATTCTCTCCCTCCCTCCCTCCCTCTCTCCTTCTGTCTCTCTCTCTCTCTCTCTCTCTCTCTCTCTCTCTCTCTCTCTCTCCCTCCCTCCCTCCCTCCCTCCCTCCCTCTCTCCTTCTGTCTCTCAAATAAAATATAAAATATTAAAAAAAAAAAAAGAGTGGTCTTTCAGGAGCCGCTGAGAGGCACTACAGGAGCATGGCTTACTTATACAAAGCAGAAAGGGTGTGAGAAGATGCAACTTGACAGTTTAGAACAGGGCATGGAACTGTCTTGCCTTCCTTTTAATTATTAAAAGGCATGCAGCATGCCAGCACTCAGGAGGCAGAGGTAGGATGATCACTGTGAGTTCAAGGCCAGCCTGAGACTACATAGTGAATTCCAGGTCAGCCTGGGCTACGAGACCCACCATGAAAAAAAAGGGAAATACCTATCATTATATAAATTATAGTATAATCTATGTAATACTGGTGAACTTTCCCTTTCTAAAGTCTCTGTCCAATTTCTGTTGATTGCATACAAAAATACCCTTTTGGCTGAGTACTCATTAATGAAGGCTTTTTAAAAATGTTCTATCTTTGAGAGAAGAAAAGAATGGGCACACCAGGGCCTCAACAAGCCACTGCAAATGGACTCCAGACGCATATGGCACCTTGTGCATCTGGTTTACGTGGATACTGGGGAATTTAACCTGGATCCTTAGGCCTCAGAGGCAAACACCTTTACTACTAAGTCATCTCTCCAGCCCCTAATGCAGGCTTTATTAATGTTTTTCCAGTATAATTTATGCTTTTTTAAAAAAGTCTTATTTGGGACTAGAGATGGCTCGTTAGATTTCTGCTTGCAAGATTTCCAGTCCAAGTGTGAGTTCCCAGTATTAATGTAAAGCCAGATTCAGAGTGGCACATGCATCTGTCATCACAGCATGCCTATGGGAACTGGAGGTGAGGCTAGGAGAATATGGGGAAGATTTCAAGCAGCAGCATAAGAAAACCCATCTCAGAAGCGTAGAAGGGGAGGAAGAACACTGGAGGTTGTCTTCTGACCCCCACACGCATGTCATGACAAACACATGCCCATACACACACACGTCATGCATATGCACACAACACGTTTTAAAAAATTAAAAGCAGTCTATGGCTAAGGAGATGGCTCAGCAGTTAATGGCATTTGTTTGGAAAGACTGCTGGCCCAAGTTTGATTCCCAGTACCCATATAAAGTGGTGCATGTGTCTGGAGTTGGTTTAGTTGCAAGAGGTCCTGGTGTGTCCATTCTCATGTTCTCTCTCCTCTTTCTCTTCTCTTTCCTTTCTCTTCTCTTTCATCTCAAATAAGATAAATAAGCATGAAAGTGAAAAAGCAAAAAGAAAGAAGAGAGGGGGGAAGGAGGAAGGAAGGAGAGAGAAAAAAACAGACAGTGGTCACTACTCTTAAACCAGTATCATGACTGGCTTGCCTGAGCCAGTTCCAATTCACACAGCCCCAGTGTAAGTAGCAATTTCCCTACCTAAATCCTTGCACTTTTAAGGGAACCTAATAATTCAGATGATTAAATACAGGACTAGCTATCTAGTTGTAGAGCTTTCTGTTTTTTTAATCTCGGAGCAACAAACCACTATTCCACAGTCAAATATATAAAATAGTAAGCCAGGGCTAGAGAGATGGTTCAGCAGCTTTTATATACCCACAATCTGAAAGTTATCACTCTTGAGAAAGAGAAGGCAGGTATGGAGGCACACACCCTTAATCCCAGTACTTGGAAGGCAGAGTAGGAGGATTGCTGTGAGTTCAAGGCCACTCTGAGACTACATGGTGAATTCCAGGTCAGCCTGGGCTAGAGCAATACCCTATCCCAAAAAACAAAAACATTAAAAAAAAAAAAGAGGTAGGTCTAAACTGCATCATGTACGGAAATCCAGAACATCAAATCTGATAACCCTCCAGTAATGGAAAACTGTGCTGCTCTATTATCATCTCTATTCTGATTTTTTTATAAACTATTAAGAGAAAAGATTTAAAAAATATTCTGAGCGCTAATGGGCATTAGAAATCACAGTAAAATATTACAGCTGGGGTGATGGGAAGATGGATCAGCAGTTAAAACACTTGCTTGCAAAGCCTGCCAGCCCAGGGTTCAATTCCCAAGCCACCCACGTAAGCAGAACAAGTGGTACAAGCATCTGGAGTTCACTGGCAGCAGCAAGAGGTCCTGGCACATGCACGTGCATGCACACACAAATGAGTTTAAAATGGTTTTTTAATAGAATATTTACCAAACTTTAAAATAGTAATAAAATAAATATTTTAATGATGAAAATTTGAACAACATATGCATCAAAATAAAAACAGTAATATTAAAGAATATACACCACAGGGCTTTATTTTTCAGAATTTTATATCAAAGCTGCAAAGCTGAGCCGCGTGCGCACTAGCCACACTGCCACGCACCACCGCAGAGCATCCCGAGCGCAGGCGCACAGGGGGCGGCGCGGCCCTGCACAGCGACAGCTACGTTGGCTTCCTTTCTATCGCAGCTCCAGGCATGAGAACTGTGTGAGACAGAGGCTGCAACACGGCGGTGCTTGTCCTTGTCATGTGTTATATGTCACCAGTCATGATGGCAATGAATTCCTCTTGATTTACTGTAGTGACAAAGAAAATACAACAGTCAGAAATACAGGTACCTTTGTTTTCAAAGAATATAACTACCATTTTACACAACTTTAAAATGTTTAATATACAGAGTTTTATAAACCAAAACTAGCTTTGCACCTTTACTTCTTGTCACAAAGGTAAACAAAAATAAAATAAAATAAAATAAATGTTACATTTTAAATTAATACTCTGTAATGTGAAGTAGGGAAACCATATTTATTATAACATTTGTATAGTTACTAAAATATTTTAAAAAGTGCACTATTTTCGATTTAAATGAGCACAAAACCATCTTTTAATTTACTTATTTGCAAGCATAGAGAGAGAGAGGAGAGAGACATAGACTGGGCGTAGCAGGGCCTCCAGATGCACATACAGCTTTGTGCTTCTGACTTTACGCGGGTACTGTGAAACTGAGACCAGGCCACACGGCCTTGCAAACAAGTCCCTTAACCGCTGAGCCATCTCTCCAGTCCCACTGCCCCCTTTTTATAATACTTACTCTACTAATTCGCTTAGCACACCTTCCCTTTATAGGTAAGTTTGAGTATAGCAGGTAGGCTAATTAATCCTAAAGAATGAAAATATATTAAAACTAGAACAAAATGACAAATTGCTTGCTTGTCTTGAACTTGTATATATCTAACAGCCTACTTTAAAAAAAAAAAACTGAAAACAGGTTAACATACCACATATAAGACACAGTAAGATGCAAATGCAATCACTGATAACAAATAATTGTTCCTCTATTAAATGTACAAATATAATATGGTAAGAAAATTTAAAACTACATTTAAGATAGCAACCTAGAAATAGAAAATTTAAAACTCCCCATAAAGATAATCTTTGAGAAGCAATACAAGCCAGGTGTGTTGGCACACGTCTTTAATCCCAGTACTCAGGAGGCAGAGGTAGAAGGATTACCATGAGTTCGAGGCCACCCTGAGACTCCATAGTGAATTCCAGGTCAGCCTGGGCTACAGGGAGACCCTACCTCAAAAAACAAAAACAAAAACAAAACAAAACAAAAAAAAGAAGCAATACAAACATCACAGTTAACAGAAATATTCTACAAAGAAAATTTCCTCTATAAAACAAGTGAGTTTATGGACCCTAAGACTTAACACCCCCTAAGACAGAGCTATGAATAACAATGCTGACAGGTAAAAAAACACTACGCTGAGACATGAAAGCCTGGCTTCTCGCCATAGCTCTGTAAGGGTTCTGCCTCTCAGTCTCTTCAGCTGAACCTCCATCAACAATGATGATATGTCAGGCTGTTTTGCTTAAAATCCTAGATGGTAATATATGGAAACAGTCCACTGAAACAAACACTTCTAAATGTTAAATGAATGTCAACACCATACCAAGTGTTCTATAATGCATCAAAACATATGCCAAGATTCCTGTCCTGCAATAAACTTGAATCAAACTAAATAAAAGATATTTCAAAAATATTAATTTTATTAGGCTGCAAAAATGGTGTCAGAGTTCTGAAAGTATCTTTGTTCTTAGTAATTACATGCTAAAATATGAGGGAACTGAGCTCTTAATACATGGATTTAATACACCTATTTTTGAAGTGTTCAGAAAAAATATACATATCCACTCCAGAGATAAAGCCCGAACTCAGTAAAATATTTAGTAAGGAGTCTAGGAAAATAAAATAGTGTTTACAGTACTAGTTGAAACTTTTTGTCTATGTTTGAGAACATTTATAATAAACTCAGAAAATTTGACCAATTAACAATGTTGAAGATATAAACATGTATCAGTAATGAAAATAATACAGTAATATCAGAAAACTAGCACTATGTGAGTTAGTACTTATTCTTGAAACAAAGTAAATATTATGTAACACAAAATATTATCTATTATAAAACAGATCAAAGAGTATTGAAAATAAAACTATCAAAATAGGAAAAATTATTAATGATAAAAATTTAGGCATAAGTAAATCATGGTATGAACTGTAAATTTAAAATACAACATTTGGAAAGAAAGGGAAAAAGAGAGCTAGAGTGGAGAATGTTACCACAGTTAAAGGAAGAGAATGAGTACCCAGCAAAAAGAAACGTTAGAGTTAACAAGAGAGAGCGTCCAGAAGCTGAAGGAGAACCATGAACCCACTGTTCAGCACTAGGCAGTTCCAAGACACTATGACAGACATGGATGAAAAGAACATAAAATGGAATACCCTAAACTCTATCTCTATCAAAGACCTCAGAAATCAGAGTTGTGACCCAAAAGCAGTGACTCTGCAGCAAAGTAAACAAGGTTAAATAGACAATGAATACCCTTTCTGTTCCCCTAATTAAAGACAAAAAAGTTCAAGTACAAAATAATTTCTAAATAATTTAATAAATAATGTGGATCCTCATTTAAGAACCACTGGAGTAGCAATCTACACTGAGGCATCTAGGCCAAAACAGAAAGCAAGTGCAATATTGTTAAGGAAGCAACAAAAGCAGCCTTAGATGAGTTAATTATAAATAATTTTAACAGTGTAACACAGTCATCATTAAAGTATTAACAATTCAAAAAGTACTTAAGTTTTGTTAAAGATTTTATTTTTAAAAAATGTAAAATTTAAATACTCAAATTTTAAATTCAACTTCACATAGAAGTTCTGAAACTATAAACATATTTTAAATCATTAACATATACTATAAGGTATAATATCATATCAAACATATTTTAATCTATTCAACAATTAACATATACTATAAGGTATAATATCATATCAAACATATTTTAATCTATTCAACAATTTGGTATCTAAGAACATAATGTTGGGCTGGAGAGATGGCTTAGCAGTTGAGCGCTTGCCTGTGAAGCCTAAGGACCCCGGTTCGAGGCTTGGTTCCCCAGGTCCCACGTTAGCCAGATACACAAGGGGGTGCACGTGTCTGGAGTTCGTTTGCAGAGGCTGGAGGCCCTGGCGCGCCCATTCTCTCTCTCTCCCTCTATCTGTCTTTCTCTCTGTGTCTGTTGCTCTCAAATAAAAAAAAAAAAAAAAAAAGAACATAATGTTTAAATCCAAAAAAGAAGAAAACAGAAAGTAGCTAAGAAAATTAAACTAGCCATTCTTCTATTACAGAACCTTTCCAATAAAACAGAGTTGTATAACCTTTCTCAACAATAACTAACAAATCTAGCACAATGCCTACTTTAAAATAAGCATTTGATAAAACATTGGCTGAATCAAGAAAAGACAGTAACTTTCTTATACACTGGCTTCTTTAAAAGAAAATTTTAACAGAGCTAGAAAGACGGCTACACAGCAAAGTCAAAGGATCCAGGTTTGATTCCTAGTACCTATGTAAAGCCAGCTGCACAAGGTGGTACATGCAATCTGGAGTTCATTTGCCGTGGCTAAAAGCCATCACACACTCATTCTCCCATTCTCCCCCAGCCTGCTTCCTTCTCTAATAAATATATAAATAAATGAAATTTTTAACAAATCAACTCTTCCATAGGATAAATTTTATTATAAATCACCAACAGGAAGAATTTTAGAGAATTTAATTAAATAGTTTAAAGACCACCTTCTTTTTTTTGTTTGTTTTGTTTTTTTTTGTCTTTTGTTTTTGTTTTTGTTTTTCAAAGTAGGGTCTCACTCTAACTCAGGCTGACCTGGAATTCACTCTGTAGTCCCAGGGTGGCCTTGAATTCATGGTGATCCTCCTACCTCTGCCTCCCAAGTGCTGGGATTAAAAGCATGCACCACCACACCCAGCTTGACCACCTTACTTCTAAAAGGAAAAATAAAAAGTTCAGCATCAAAAATGCCAGTTGAATGTTGTTAATACATTGCCTCCTGTAATAGGCAATCTAATTATATTTCACAGCTCAAAAAGCAATAACAGTACTTTTATAATTGACACACTCTTTGCCATATGGAGATCTGAGTTTGAATTCTAGTTCCATAATCTTGTGATGCCCTTGGGTAGACTTTTAATCTGTGAAAGCTTTATCTTCCTCATCTACTTCACATGGAATGTATATACAAGTATCACAGTACATTCATTTCATAAAAGCTATCATGAAAAGAAGTGATATAATTCACAATCAAAGAAGCATGAATGTCTTATTCTTTAAAGAATTTATATTCTAAGCACAGATCTAATACACAGTAATTGTAAATAAATGTTTATTTCATGATTATTCGAAAGGTACTCTACCATGCCCTTTAAAATAATGCTTTCAGCTTTCAAAAAGATGTATTATATTTTATTTTACATTATTTTGAGGAGTTGGGGGTTTCTACATCATTACCAAAGCTTTATGTCTACCCTGTATAATTTATCTTTAGCTCCACATACATATTCATTACCTCTACATATAATTCTTTTAAAGTTTGCTGCTCTTTAAACTGGACATCAAGCCAGGTGTAGTGGCGCACGCCTTTAATCCCAGCACTGGGGGGGAGGGGGGAGCAGAGTTTGAGTGAGTTTGAAGCTACCTTGAAAGTACATAGTGAATTCCAGGTCAGCATGAGCTACAGTGAGATGCTACTTGGGGGAGGGGGGAAGACTGGACATATTAAACATTCACAAATACAAATAAATTATTAAAGTTCACAAAAAAGCAGCAAACTAGTATGATCTTTAGCAGTGTAAAACACAAAAGAATACAAAACTTGGTTTCCATCCAAAAGAACCCATATTAGAGATGTGAAAGTATCAAAGCAGTTTGCTCCTCTACATGCCAGGAGCCCTCAATGGAACCCTCAAATCCACAGACCCTGTTCTAGAGGGCTGCTAAGGAAAAGACCTTATTCTAAATGTACTAGAAGGAAAAAAAATGAACGTGGGGAAAATGAGCAACATTTAAGCAGACAGAAATCAGACTAAGAACAGCGTGATGAAATACACAAGTGTCTTCAGGATAAGGAGTATTCCGTCAAAGTGTGTGAGAGGTCAAGCAGAAACACAGAACACACTGGGATAAAACCAGGTTCTTAGGGTGAGGCAGTGATCAGAAGGTTCTGCTCGTTCTGCAAGTAGCAAAGAATGCTGCATGTGCATCACTCAACCTACATTTTGGGGGAAAAAATGTTATCAGCAGCAGCAGAAGAAAGAGTACAGAGATTGAGGCCGGGAGACAAGGAGGGGCTGTAGGAGACAGCAAGAGCCTGGCTCCTGGGGCTGTGTAGCACAGGCCAGCACACAGCGCGGCACCTGGCTGGCGGCCAGAGTAAAACATGAATCCAAACACTCTGAACAAGAACCAGGGCCTGGATCAGGACAGCAAGAAGCAAATAAACAGATAAAAAGCACCTGAAAGGTAAATCAGTATAACTTAGAAATAGTTTAGAATGCATGCAGATGAAGGGAGAAAGCACTGAATTTTGGTGGCATTTCATCTTTAGGAATAGGTGAAGCAAGTTCTTGAAGTCTGGTGCTTCATGTGAAAATCTGCACTTGTTTTAAGTATCTGCTTCATGCTAAATATTAAGCAAAAAGTTCATTACAAAACAAGCACCACACTGAATAAGAAAGGACAGTTTATAGAGCTGGCACACACCTGGAGTCCTAGCTATTCAGGATTGAGGCAGAAGGATGGGAAGTTCAAGGCCAGCCCCGGCAACATGATACCCATCTCAAAAGAAAAATGTAACATTTTGCTAATGACTTTAAAAAACAAAGCAATATCTGTATAGCATCAGGGATACTTGGCAAAAAGAACTTACTTTCTCCGTCACCGTCTTTATCAAATTCTTCTATCATAGCTCGAAGTTCTTCATCACTCATGTTTTCACCCAATTCTCTGGCAACACGTCGCAAATTCCTCAAGCTTATTTTACCTGAATCATCATCATCAAATAGCTTAAATGCCTTCAATATTTCTTCATGTGGATCTCTTTCCAATATCCAATCTGTCACTAAAGTTAAAAAAAATTGCAAGCCTATGTAATCAAGAAAGGCATTTCTTTGTAAAATCAACTATTAAAAGAGAAAAAAGTTAATCAATGGCTACAAATGAAAACTTAAGCATGCCTGTAACTCTAGACAATCAAGTAAACATTTCCGAAGTAACTCTCCATGGAATTCTGCATACAAAGGTAAAGTGTTTGTGATCTTCATCATGTTATTAAAAGTAAGCTGGACTTATTTAAGTGAACAGAATCATTATAAAATTTCAACTGTTTATACATGGAAAGTACTAAAATGTTTAGTGAACCTAAATAAAAACAATATAATTTAAGTCCTCAAGAAGTTATTATTATCTGTTGCTGTTTCTTCTGTATTTGGTTGAACAAGCTAATTCAACCATTCAAGCTCTTATCATCTCAACTACACATATATCCAAAATTATCTTTTTGCCATTAATTTTATACAAAACAAGCTTCCAAGAAACTAATTGAAATATATTACTATAAGTATGCAAATCGAAGCTTATAAATATTCAGTAAAAAAGGGAATTGGCATATCTACAGCCATAACACCAAAATAAAATACCACACTTAACTCTATGGCTCATACTCAACTTATTTTGAACTTAGTCCCAACAAAAAAGCAGGACAAGGAAAAAAAAAGTGTTAAGAAATTTTCTTCACCAATTAAATAATTTGCATGACAGGTGAACCAAAAAAGCAGCTTGCTGAAAATATTAATGCACTTCTTTAAGAAGCAACAGGGTGATCTGGTGAACAGATGGGACTCCAACATGCATAAATGCTTATCCTACTGACACTCCATGTTAGTTCTTTTACATTGATTTGTCTATATGAGCTTGTATTGGTATTCTCCCTTAGAATTCAGCCTTCTTAGGAATTACAAGGGCCCATAATTCAGGTCAGCTAAAGCATTCACTAGCAAATAATTTTACAGTGGCAACTCTCTTCCATGTCTTGACTTTTCTTTCTGTTCTACAAGTAGAATTCCACCATAGTTTTTTCAATGAAAATAAATCCAACAAAGCCTGGCAGCTCATGCTTGCAACCCTGCGTCTGGAAGGCTCACGTGGAAGATTTAAATTAATACAAGCAGTAAAAGTGAGTTTCATTATTTCACAAAACTACAAATTTCTTTTTAAGTAACTATTTTGTTGTGTTGAATTTTTAAGTTATAATACTGAATTTTTACTGACATACAGCACATTAAATCAAACCAAGTACAAAGGTACAAATTTAACTACAATGTCAGAAATGTTCTTCATCAGCAGGGTGTGTGGGCGCACGCCTTTAATCCCAGCACTCGGGAGGTAGAGATAGCAGGATCACCATGAGTTTGAGGCCACCCTGAGACTACACAGTGAATCCCAGGTCAGCCTAGGCCAGACTAAGAGCCTACCTCAAAACAAACAAACAAAAAAAGTTCATCAAAATAATTCAACCTGATACATACATAAAGCTCACTTAACAATCCCGCAAATCCTAACACATCACAGTAACAGTAAATATAAAATCATAAAGGCAATTTTAGGAATATTAATTGTATTTCTCACTGCATTTTTTAAGTTCCTATCCAAACACACAGCACTTAAACTCAAACGCTAAAAACGAAATGCCTTCCATGACTGCCATGGTAGCTCTCGGCTTGCCTTGCTAACCTCCACCCTTCAAAAGCAACAGCACCAACTACCCAGTTTGAAAAAAGGAATCATTTTTAATCCATAAACTTATCAGATACTCAGTGGTGAGGATATTATGATATTTTACTCTTAAATAAAACTTTGTTGTCTTCAATGTCTTCCACCTCATCTTCAGTCTTACCAGCTATTTTTCTAAACACCACCACATCTCATTGCACAGAACTTCGCTCTCACTCTCTGCTGACTGGTGCGTTGCGCACGACTCTGCCAGTCTGCTCTGACTCTGCTCCCCAGCCACCGCCCTACCCTGCAGCAGGTGCGTGAAATGAAGCTTCCCGGCAACGGTACTGCCAGTAGCACTCTTTTCTGCACTGCTGGCCCTGTCTCCAACGCGTCTTCTCTCCTCCTCCTTCATAATGATCTCACAAGTCTTGCAATAAAAGAAAATCTTATAAAAGGACGGGTATGGTAGTGAACAGGCAACTTCAGCCCCAGGGTAATTCCAGCCTTAGACAAAAATCACACCTTACCATACAAAGTCCTATCCATCCTTCACCTACACTTAAGTTGTAAGCACTTCAAAAGAATCTCTTGGTAACTTTAAACATTTATTTATTTATTTGCAAGCACAGAGAATGGGCACACCAGAGCCTCTTGCCACTGCAAATTAACCCCAGATGCATGTGCTACTTTGTGCATCTGGCTGTACATGGACACTGGGAACTGAATTTGGGCAGTTAGGCTTTGCAAGAAAACGCATTTATCTGCTGAGTCATCTCTCCAGCCCCTCTTGGTAACTTTTAACTAATTCCCTTCCCTCCCACAAAATTCAATAAGCAAAATGAAAATAATGCAATATTGTATTTTAAGAAGGTGATTTAAGAAATAAGTAGTACATATCAAGAACAGGTGAAGTCCAAATATCAGACTTACAATGGCCTTACCTGAAGGATAGCAATTCCTAAAGCACGTGTTACTCATTAGTCTCAGGCTAGTATCTATAAACTTGTATTAAATATATATTTACTGTTGTTTTTCTAGTACTAAGGAAAACCCAGTTAGGTACCAGGCTTCATCTGGAAATACCTGTCTGTGGGACAGTGTACTACTCTGTCAATAATAGATAGTCCAAGTGTTCTTTGATTCACTTATTCCAAAGTATAAAACATACTAATTTAGTTTCCATTATAAACTAAAAGCAATCAACAAGTGGGGAGGGATGCATGATTCTTAACCATTGGGCCATCAACAGCCTGCTTATCTGAGACTGACATCTTAATAGGTAGCCTTAAGATAGGTAAGGCTCGCAGTGAGCATATCAAAAGGCTGATCTTTGAGAGGTTCAGCTCAAGTGTCGCCACAGCTAATTTAGATGAAACCCAGTATCTGTTTTTTGGAAAACAGAAAAGACAGGGTATCAGGAAAAGGTGAGATAAAATGGGATTCTGCTCTACACTGCTAAAATCATAACTTCAACATTGTACCCATTTACACATAATGTGACTTACAAAATTATTAATGATGGCACTGCTTAAAGGAGCCAGCAAAGATGAAAAGACACTGACAAGATAGAATAGTTTTTATATCTCAATGATACAAACATATTTCCAGTCTCTGAAACAATGAAACAAAAGACTAGTATTCTTACAAGTTGTAACAGCAGGGCTGGAGAGATGGCTTAGCAGTTAAGGCACTTGCCTGAAAAGCTTAAGGACTCAGGTTTGTTCCCAAAACCCAATAAGCCAGATGCACATGGTGGAATGTGTCTGGAGTTTAGAAAAAGGCCCATTTTTAAGAACATGTTATCAGCTTTAACCCTCAGAGAACTCTGAGGCATTACCACTACCCCATTTTATAGTTAAAAATGAGACACGGTAAAACAAAATAATCAAGTTACACCAGCCAGTAAGTCAGAACCAAGACTCTGATCCCAGTGAATTTGGTTCCAAAGTAGTCCATGCTAAACCACTGTAATGTATAAGGTACCTGAATTATAGCTCTCTCCCAATAGCATCATGTCCACTGTGTCCTCACACCTTGTTAAGAGAGCACCTACACTGACAAAAGAACAGTGGCTCTCCCCTTTCCTCCAGTGAACAATTTCACAAATTAGAGGGGAAATATGTTTCTAAAATGGCTACACTGCCTCTCTGAAAGACTTACTGAGAATCTTCTAGCCAGGCACGGTGGCTCACGCCTTTAATCCTAGCACTTGGGAGGCTGAGGTAGGAGGATCACCATGAGTTCAAAACCACCCTGAGACTACATAATGAGTTCCAGGTCAGCCTGAGCTAGAGTGAGAGTGAGACCCTACCTCAAAAGAAAAAAAAAAGAGGAGGTGAAAGAGGAGGAGGAGGAGGAGGACAGAATCTTCTATGCTGAGAAAAATAATTCTTGAGCCAGGCACACCTTTAATCCCAGCACTCAGGAGGCAGAGAAGCAAAATTGCTGTGAATTCTAGGCCACCCTGAGACTACATCGTGAATTCCAGATCAGCCTGAGCTAATGTGAGACCCTACCTCCAAAAAAATAAAAAATTTTTAAAAAATAATTCTTTCTCAAGGCAGGCATGGCAGCACATGCCTTTAATCCCAGCACTCGAGAGGCAGAAGTAGGAGGATCTCCATGAGTTCGAGGCCACCCTGAGACTACAGAGTGAAAAAAGGTCCAAAAAAGAAAGAAAGAATCTTTCTCTGGCATTCATCATTTACTTCTGCCTCCCAGCTTTTGGATGAGTTTTTTTTAATGTTTTTATTTATTCATTTGTTTGTGAGAGAGACTGAGACAGAGACGAAGACAGAGACAATGTGTATGAGTTCCAGGGCTTCCTGCCACTGCAAAAAAACTCCACACACGTGTTACATTGTGCACCTGACGTTACATGGGTGCTGGGGAATCAAACCTGGGACAACAGGCTTGGCAAGCAAGTACCTTTAGTCACTGAGCCATCTCCCCAGTCCAGACTTTCTTTTTTTTTGGTTCCTTTTTGAAAAAAGGCTGTAATTTCTTTTTGTTTCCCACATTATTTATTCATAATTAATTAAAATAAGGATTTTATGTATATGCAACTGTACTAGTTTTCAAATTTTTCAAAGATATGAAAATAATAAGACATGCATATACTATGACTCTCATATTGTTGGCATAGAACAGTAGGCTCACCAAAATCAACTACACAAAGTTTAACCATATTAAACTCATGGTACATCATCTTCAGTGGGTGGTTCTACAATGTCCTCGTTCTGGTTTGCTTACAACAACCCTTCCCTTCTCATCTCTCAACAGACGATGTTAATCACTAAGATTACAGTCACCCAGAGTATACAGGCCCTCAAAATCCCTGTGAGGCTGACAGCGTGAACTTCATCCACTGCCAAGATAACAACCCTACTACTAGTTTCCCTTGTTCCCACTTTGCCAATAAACATCACAAAACAGAAAGGTCTTGAGAAGTATGTCTAAATAACAGTCTATTTTTCAGAATAGAAATAAATTTTGAATTACCTTTTCACTTTTAACACATAATAATCAATACATCTTACTCAGTGAAACATAATTCCATAAAAACCTACATAACACAATATTTCTTTGTTAGAATCTTCAGAACAAAAGCGAAAACTGCAATTCTCACAGCGAAGCTGTTAATATTCTCTCTTTCTGAAAACCACAAAGAGAATAACTAAAAAATACAGAACCACTAAAACTTAAAAAACTTACATTACCCAAATAATTCCCCCAAAACCGTTGGTTACAAAGACTATTTAAATACACACCAACTTCATTAAAATCTTCAAAGGTGATTTTGCCTGTGGCTTCTCTGTCATAATCTTTAAGAATCTTCAGTACATCAGCTTTTTTTACATCAAACCCCAAGGCTCTCATTGCCACCTTTTGGATTAAAAGAGAAAAGCAAATAAAGCATTTTTTACAAAGAAATGATCTCTGATTCTTAAGAATTTTTTACTGATAAAAGATCACAATATATTACTAAAGTACAACTTGCAAGTTTTCTATCTAAAATAAAAAATTGTTACTACATTGATTTTTCTTTTTCTTCAAAAAGGAACTTTTTATGGACACATGTGTTGGTATCATTTCCCTCCTCCCTGCCCCATTCCACTGATGGGATTGCTGGTGTTCACCATGGCGTTGTAGGCTATGAGTTGTGAGAGCAGGAGGCAGTTTTCATTAGTGAAATTAAATACAAAATGTTTGCAGGCTGGAGAGATGGTCCAGCAGTTAAGGCACTTGCCTGCAAAACCTAAGGACTGGGACTCAATTCCCCAGCACCCAAGTAAAACAAGATGTGCTAAGTGGCACATGCATCTGGAGCTCGTTACCAGTGGCTAGAGACTCTGACATACCTATTTTCTTTCCCTCCTTCCCTCCCTCTCTCTCTCATCTCTCTCCCTCCCTCCCTCTCCCTCCCTCTCTCTCCCTCTCTCTCTCTCTTTCTCTGTCACACACATACACACACACATGCTTGCAAGTAAAAATAAATAAATATTCCTATTTGGGCTTTCATATGACCAACTAATTTAAAATGTTTTACAGGGCTGGAGAGATGGCTTAGCGGTTAAGCGCTTGCCTGTGAAGCCTAAAGACCCCAGTTCGAGGCTCGATTCCCCAGGTCCCATGTTATCCAGCCAGATGCACAGGTGGTGCACACGTCTGGAGTTCATTTGCAGTGGCTGGAAGCCCTGGAGCGCCCATTCTCTCTCTCTCTCTCTCTCTCTCTCTCCCCCTCTCTCTTTCTATCTGCCTCTTTCTCTCTCTGTCACTCTCAACTGCATAAACAAATAAAGAACAAAAACATTTAAAAAAGAAAACTTTCCTACCCTTTTAAAAAAATAAAAATAAAAATGTTTTACAGAAAACACTTCATTAATTTTTAAAACATTTTTATTTTTACTTATTTGCAAGGAGGGGGGAAGGAGGAAAAAGAGAAAAGAAATGAACACACCAGCACCTCCTGCCACTGCAAACAAACTCCAGATGCATGCACCACTTTGTGCATCTCACTTTACTTGGGTACCAAGAAATCAAACTCTGGCCATCAGGCTTCGCTCACAAGTTGTCTAATGCTGAGCCACCTCTCCACCCCACACTGACTTAATTTTAAACAATCTATTCCCAAAAGATAGGGAAAAGACATGCATAAGTATTTAAAAAGTTAAACAACAGGGCTGGAGAGATAGATGGCTTAGCAGTTAAGGTGCATGCCTGTGAAGCCTAAGGACCCAGGTTTGATTCCCCAGGTCCTACATAAGCCAGATGCACATGGTGGTGCATGCATCTGGAGTTCATTTGCAGTGCGAAGAGGCCCTGGTGCACCCATTCTCACTCTCTCTTTCTCCCTCTCTGTCTCTAATACATAAATAATTTTTTTTTTTAAGTTGAACGACAGAAGAGATAAAAGCATTAAAATAAATTACGGGGCTGCACAGGAGAAGCGGTGGAAGCCTGGAATACATCTAAAAAAAGTTAAAAACAGAAGAAAAAGAATTACCAGCAGAGCATATATAATTAGCTACCAAGCAAGTCCTGAGCTGAAGCAGAGACTCTGCTCCTCACACGACACATCCTGAAGTCTTACTTAGGAGACGGCTGCACAGGTAAGGGCTTCCACACAAGCAGGAAGACCAGAGCTCAGACCCGGCACCCACGTAAACACAGGGCAGGCACAGCCACTGCCCGTGACCCCAGGAAGCAAAGACAGGAAATGCCCAGGGCAAGCTGCCAAGCTAAACTGAGTCATCTCAAGTCACAGACCCTGAATCACTAAAACAAAGATGAGAGTGCGAGGAAGATAGCCAACCTCAAACTCTAGCCCACATACGTGCATCACACACACACACGTCTTCATGCATGCAAAATAATTAATAATAAAAAGAAACTAAGTTGTTAAGGTATGGGATTTAAAAAATAAGTAAATCGGAATAGGACATTTCAAAAGGATGACAATGAAATGAACAGAATTGCGAGACAGTGAACAGAGCTGTTTACCTTCTCAGAATGAGAAGAGTTTAGGTAAAAGAAAACAGTAAGCAAGTGAGAAATGAAAATATAGAGAACACTCAAAAAAATAATGCAAATGAATCTTAATGTGCAATGAGGAGTTAGTAAAAGTTTATGATCACTGAACTATATGGTACAAGAACTTAAGAGCTAAATTTATTGGTGGTATACAAGACAAACTAGTAGTGGAGAAACAATTTTGAAAGATTAAGCTGTGAAGTAAGGTCCCAAACCAAGACAGTCAATGGCAACAAATGGGCAACTGAAAGACAACAGTGGGAAAAGCACTGAAGAGGACCTCAAGAGCAAGGACAGAGCTCCCGGCATGTTACTGCTTTTAGACATCTGGCCTGGTCAACACATAGTTCCTAACCAAACTTAGAATTCTTACGCTTAAAAATCCCTCACAAACTTGTCAAGTTTAAACTACCAAATGAACATACTTATATTCAGTAAAGTTACATAAAAATCTCAAAATGCTCTCTCCTTTGCTGAATGTAAGAAACATAAGACCCATACCAGCTCCCCTTTAAAAGAAATATCTTGATTTATTTGTGAAATGGTCGAGAGAAAAGGTGCAACAGAGCTTTTTGCCACTGTAAATGAAATCCAGATGCTTGCCCCTCTTTGTGTATCTGGCTTTACAAGGGTGCTGGGGAATCAAATCCCAGTAGACAGGCTTTGCAACCAAATACCTTTAACTACTGAGCCAGCTCCCCAGCTACTCCTTTTATCACAAACTTTAAACCTTAAATTTTGCATTTCCTCCGTCATCATTGTGGTAGTTTGAATAGATGTCCCCCAGTAGATTCAGGAGTTTTATTAAAAAGATTCTTGGATATCCAGCTACCTGGTTGGAGGTGTCACTGGGGGCAGATCTGAACTTCAATGTAAGACAGACAGTGTCTGAGTTCTGCTGGACTTCCTGAAGGGTGCTTGCTGGTGTGGTAGTAATGGCTTTCTTTCTTTTTCCTTTTTATAGATGTAGACTGTTTATTTATTTGACAGAGGGAGTGAGAGAGAGAGAGAGAGAATGGGCACACCAGAACCTCTGGCCACTGCAAATAAACGCCAGAAGCATGCACCCTTTTGTGCGTCTGGCTAACATGGATCCTGCGGAATGAAACCTGGGTCCTTTGGCTTAACAGGCAAACGCTTTAACTGCTAAGCCATCCTCCAGCCTGTGGTGGTGGCTTTCTGCTTTTCTCTCTGTGTGGGCCCGTGAAAGAGAGTCAACTTCCTCTGTCATTATGGAATTTCCCCTTTATCTGTAAGCCTCGATAAACCTCTTCTCCCTCCTATAGAATGTGTCTGGTCTGGAGGTTCATCCCAGCAGTCTGAGGCTGCCTACTACATTTTTTTTATTGACAAGTTCCATAATTGTAAACAATATCCCGTGGTAATTCCTTTCCTTCCCCCATATTACAATCTTTATGTTCAATTTATGCACAAGATAAAATAGGCTGAGATTGTGCTGGTAATACATTAAAAATCAAAAGCTTGAAAGACAACACTTCCTAAACTTCAAAAGTCTGAGCTATATGCTACCTGCCCTTCCCCACGGCCCACCTACACACACATACCACAAGAAACCAATACTGGGAAGAATATGATAAGAACTATTTAAATTCCTTTAACTGTGTGAAGGAAAATAAGTATTTTCTACTAGTTGATACTTTTATATTTAAAAACCATTCACTTTTATATTTAAATACCATTCACAAGTGAAAAAGATACTCTAAAAGCCATGTTATGGGTTTTATTCATTTTTATTACAGAACCTCACTTTAAATAGCTTCATAGTTCCAAAACCAGTTATATTTTAAAGCAACTGTTAAAAGTATAAACTGTTTACTAGAAAAACATGTATCTTCAAGGATATTACCTTTAATTCATGATAATCTATAGCTTCATCTTTGTCTGTATCAAACAGCTCAAAAGCATCTTTAATTTCTTGTTTCTGTTCTTCAGAGAGCTCTCTTCTTTTTTTCCTCTTTGTTTTGTCTACGACAAGCTCACTCCTACAAAACAGAAAAGTGTCTTTAATCTACCTTAACCCAATTCTCTTATGTAAATTTGCCAAGGAAGGATTTTTCTAACTTTCAAAAAAGGGGAAGTATTTTGGGGAAAGATAAATTTTCTCTTAATGAGTCAATGTCTTGCTTTTTCATAATTTGACTGCTATAAATTTGAACTCTGTAACACAGAAGTTGGTATAGACACAGGTAGCAGGATCACTGTGAGTACAAGAACAGACTAAGACAGAGTGAATTCCAACTGAGCCTGGGCTAGAGTGAGACCTCAAGATAAATAAATCAATATTAACCTTTTCCTATTCCCCTCTTCGTATTGATTTCCACCAATAATATTTGGAAGAAATAAGTACCGTGAATTAAAAAAATAGTACTTTTGCCAGGCTTGGTGGCACACACCTTTAATCACAGCAGAGGTAGGAGGATCACCGTGAGTTTGAGGCCACCCTGAGATTACATAGTGAATTCCAGGTCAGCCTGAGCTAGAATGAGACCCTACCTCAAAAAAAAAAAAAAAAAAAAAAGTACTTTTACATCACAAACCCTGACCAAAACCCAACCCACCACAGGTGCTAATTACATCACCTTACACGAGTGTAATTCATAACTAACAGTTACTGTGTCCTTGTTTACCTATAATTAAGATCTCAAAACTACCAAATATGGGCCAGAAAACTTAACATCTAATTATTTTAACATTATACACTGAAAATGTTTTTAGATTATATGCTTCCAAGAGTTTGGTATTTTGTGATTTCTTCCACTCATTTCTTTAAAAACTATCAAAAGCTTAATGGGCCTAATAATAACAAATAGTAGATGCAAAAAATTAAAACAGTGCTGAGGGCTGGAAAGATGGCTCAGTGGCTAAGGCACTGGCCTGAGAAGCCTAAGAACCCAGGTTCAATTCCCCAGTACCCACGTAAGCCAGATGCCCAAGGTGGCACATGTCTGAAGTTCATCTGCAGTGGCCAGAGGCCCTGGTGTACTCATATTCTCTCTTTTTCTCTCTCTCTCCAATAAGTAAATTAATAAATAATAATGCTGAATATTTATTGCATGATTCTATGTAAATACTTTTTTTTTTTTTTTGGTTTTTCGAGGTAGGGTCTCACTGTGGTCCAGGCTGACCTGGAATTCACTATGGAGTCTCAGGGTGGCCTCCAACTCTCGATGATCCTCCCACCTCTGCCTCCCAAGTGTTGGGATTAAAGGTGTGTGCCACCTCGCCCAGTGTAAATATTATTTTTAAAAAGTAATTCTCAAGCTGGGAATAGTGGCTCACACCTTTAATCCCATCACGGGAAGCAGAGGTAGGAGGATTGCCATTAGTCTCAGACCACCCTGAGACTATATAGTGAATTCCAGAACAGCTTGTTCTAGAGCAAGATCCCACCTCTAAAAACCAAAAAAAAAAAAAAAGAAAAGTAATTCTTACCTAATATGTACATTTCAGGTTAAGCTTCTCATTTAAAACCGTGGAAAAAGCATTAAAAATAAAAAGGGAAAATTATCTTAAAGCCAGAAATGTCTTCCTTAAAAGCTGCCAAAGCAGATGTGTTCCAAGTGTTTAAATGAGGGTACAACACGTGTATAAGCACAAGTTTTAAACCATGGACGCTGATAAAGCTTTCAAAATGTGAAAAACAGCTGCTAGTGTAGGAATGCGTTATCCATTTTCATCCGAGTTGTTCTGGTCTCTGACACACACCAGCAAGAGAAAGAGGGTTAGAGGGTGACAAGCGGACACAGAGCAGGAGGGTGTTTCTTTCACACATGACCTGCCTTGACGCCAACCTGGGCATTGCCCGGGGCCATCATTGCCTTCCCAACACTCAAAGAGGTCAAGTCCATACCACACCTCTTTAACCTTTAGCAAAGGTACTGCACTTTGGGGTGGAGAGGGAGTAACTACACGGATATTGTTAAGGTGCAACCAACATATAGGGAGAGGGCAACCATAGATGAGAGACTGGAAGAAATCAGAAAATATCCACACACACACACAAAAAAAAAAAAAAGAAAAAAAAAAAAGGCTGGAGAGACGGCTCAGCAATTAAGGTGTTTGCTTGCAAAGCCTAAAGACCGGGTTTGATTCCCCAGTAACCCTAAAGACCGGGTTTGATTCCCCAGTAACCACTTAAAAGCCAGATGCACAAAGTGGTGCATGCGTCTCGAGTTCTTTTGAAGCAGCTGGAAGCCCTGATGTGCCTATTCATTCATATTTTCTTTCTGTCTCTTTCTTTCTCTCGCTCTTTTTCTCTCTCTGTTTGCAAATAAAAATAAATAAAAATAAAGCCAGACGTGGTGGCGCACGCTTTTAATCCCAGCACTTGGGAGACAGAAGTAGGAGGATCGCTGTGAGTTAGAGTCCATCCTGAGACTATATAGTGAATTCCAGGTCAGCCTGGAGCAGAGACCTTTCCTCGAAAACACAAAAAATAAATAAATTAAAACCAGAGACTACTGATAACCCCACTGGGAAGGGGCCTCAGTCATCGGGTGTGTGGAGGAGAGGTCACAACCCCGATGGGAATATAACCAATGTGCAACATGTCCATACAGTAAAGTTCTCAATAAAGGAAAATAAGCAAGGTAAGCTAGGCCCTGGAGAAGCACCGCGCTCTTCCGGGGGCACCGGCCACACCACCGTCCCCGCACGCACAGCCCGCGGGCAAACCTCGCGAGATTTCACTCCCGCCTCCTAGCAACGCCGCGGCCGGCCGCCGCCAGCCCGGCCCGCCGACCCCGGCTCCTCAGCTACGTGCCTCGGCCTGGCCTGGACCCCGCTCGGGGCGGGGACAGTTTGGCCGCCGCCTCCTCCTCCTCCTCGTTTACCGACCTCAGAGCTAAACTCATCTTCTCCACCGGCACAGTCGTTCCTCGCCACCACGACTTGACACCTCAAGACAGCACAGTACGGCTTCCACAAACCCACGAACACGCACCAACGACCGGCCCGGGCCTCGGCACCGCCCACCAGGCATTAGCTTCCGAATGGGATTGGCTGGAAAAAAAAAATCTCCACGATCCTTGCCTGTTAGGGCGGAAGCGTCTCTAGTTCTCGAAGCTCATTGGTCAGGTGACGTGTCAATCAAAAAAACGCTCCTCCTGCTGCCTTGCTCTCTCTCCTTCAATTGGCCAGAGGCCTTTCCCATAATCCTTTGCGCTGCTGGCCTGCGCGTCCCGGCGTGGAGGTCTCGCGGCTCATGGCTGCGGCGAGGAAGTAAAGGGACGTCTCCGGCCTCCCCAGGACCGAGGCGGGCCTCGGCTGCTGTCTAGATCGCTCACTTAGCATGGCCGGTGGTAATGGGGAATTGGCTTAAAGTGCAAAGGAAAGTGCGTGTTCTCCGTTCTGGTTTCCGTGAGTGTCGGTGTGAATGCTCTTCCCCCTTTGCAAGTGATCGTGAGGCACGTTCCATGGACCAGACATGGCTTATTTTGTTTTATTTTTGGTTTTGCGAGCTAGGGTCTCACTCTGGCCCAAGCTGGCTGGCCTGGAATTTACCATGTAGTTTCGGGGTGGCCTCGAACTCACGGTGATCCTCCTACCTCTGCCTCCCGAGTGCTGGGATTGAAGGCGTGCGCCACCACGCCCGACGTTAGACCTGGCTTATCACTACGGTGGGTTGTTAGGAGATGCAGGGAAGTTGTACCTGACCCACCCTTTCCTCTCCTTTTATCTATGGTGCTGCTTGCCATAGCTTCTGTCCCTTCTTTTCCAGTGCTGTTAGCTTTTTATAACACCTTGTCACCACCACCCCCAACTTGCCCTGTAGCTCACGTGGGTCGTTACACCTTCTGTATGTGGTGTTTGTCTCTGCTACTATGCGAATTTCTTCTCTAACACTTGTTTCCTTTCTTTGCCTGTTTGTTTTGAGGAAGGTTCTCAATGTAGCCCAGACTTCCCTCGAACTCCACGGAGATCTACCCTAGGCTCCCTGCTGCTGAGATTACAGGAGCAGCCACCAGGCTCAAGGCTGCGTTTTTTTGTTTTTGTTTTTTTTTTCCTGGCACTGGGATCAAACTAAGAGCCTTGCTCTTGCCAGACAGGTGCTCTCAAAAGCCAGAATTATACCTTCTATTTAACCCTGTTGCTTGTACTTAATAAATTGTGAGGGTTGGAGAGATGGCTCGGGTTAAAGGCACTTGTGTGCAAATACCAGCCCAGGTTAGGCCTGTTTCAAATCCCTAGTACCCACATAAAATCAGATGCATAGAGTGTTGGCATGGATCTGGAGTACGTTTGCAGCGGCAGGAGGCCCCGCTGTGCCCAATCTCTCTCTGGTCACAGATAAATATTAATAAATAAATAAAATATTTAAGAAAAATATGTCTGAAACATACCTGCTCCATAAATATTCGTTGCCTTTAGTAGAATCTTGCTGTGAAGAATTTGAACAATACTGACTTAATCACAAATCTCAGAAATATGGATGCAGTAATATGGATATAAAGCGTGTTTATGAAAGCTTAGAGAAGGAAGAACATGGTAGAAGACTAGAAATCAGGCTGGAGAGATGGGTTGGTGGTTAAGGTGTTTGCCTGCAAATCCGAAGGACCTCGGTTAGATTCCCTAGGACCCACATAAGCCAGAGGCACAAAGTGGCGCATGTGGCTGGAGTTTGTTTGCAGTGGCTGGAGGCCCTGGCGTGTTCATTCTCTTCTGCTCTCTCCCTCTCCGTTTTTCCCTCTCTCAAAAAATTGATAAATAAAATTTTTAAAAATAAAGACTATAGAAAGTGATACGGTGATTTCTGAAAAGTAAATGTGGTCTACATGGTAACCAAAAAAAAAAGGAAAGCAGGGACTCAAGCAGGTGGCTGTACACTCCTGGCCTATCATTGTCACACACGCTAGAAGGTAGAAGCAATTCAAATGCCCACAGATAAATGAATACGTAGTGTGCTGTATACACATAATGAAATACTATGTAGCCTTGAGAAATGAAATCGGGGACTGGAAGTATGACTTAGTAGTTAAAGGTGCTTTGTTGCAAAGCCTACCCACACAGATTGAATTCCCCAGCCATCCATGTAAAGCTGGACAGGCATCTTGCAGCAACAAGAGACCCTGAAGTACCCATACACTCCCATGCAAATTAAAAAAGTTTTTAAAAGAAATAAGATCCTTATATGTGCTACGACATGAGAACCTTAACGTGGTAAGAGATAAAAAGCAAAAGGGACAATTCTTAGTCATTTTATTATGTGTCTGAGACAGCAGCTGGGAAAGGACGAATGAAGAGTTGTTCAACAGCGTTAAGTGAAACTTTGCCTGTGGAAATGTGAACACGTGTCTGTTCACCCCAGATAGGGCGCAGGTGACAGACCAAACACGACAGCACCAAAATCAGTTTCGGTGAATCACCGAGGTTATTGGGATTACTTCCAGAGCCAGGTGAGGGGTTGCCTGCAGGTGACTCAAAGGCTGCTGCTGCGCGGCCAGAAAGCCCACCCCAGCATAATGACAACTATGGAGGCTGCATCTCTAGAACACGCTGCACAAACTAGACAGCAGCTGGCCTGGTTGGAAAGTTCCTCCCCATGCCTCTGCTTACCCTTTATAAAACTTGAGGAAGGGGGTCTTGCAATCTTTTCCCCAGACTTCTGACCTCCTGAGCCTCCCTCCTTCCAGAGGAGGGCATGTTTCAGTTCAGAGAAAATTGCTTTACAACACTGGGCAGTCTGCCCCTCAGGAAGAGTTGTTTACCATTCCTATAACGGGAGTGGTGCTGTGATATTTTAATTTTCCTGAGCCTCCTTCCTCACTTCCTATATAACAGGACGAAAACACAAATGAAACACTTAAAAGGGGGACTGGGGCTGGAGAGGCTTAACTGTTAAGGCATTTGTCTGCGAAGCCAAAGGACTCCACTTCCATTCCCCAGGACCCAAGTAAGCCAGATAAGCCAGATGCACAAGGTGACACATGCATCTGGAGTTAATTTGCAGTGGCTGGAAGCCCTGGTGCTCCCATTCTTTCTCCCTCTTCCTCTCTTTCTCTTTTTCCCCCCTTTCTCCCTCTTAGTCTCACAAATAAATTATTTTTTTAAGTGACTATGATAATCATGAAGTCACAATTGTCAACACTACATATACAACATATACTTAACAATGACATCAAAATAGAGTCTAATTGGAAAGAAGGGGTTCAGTGGAAGGGGATTTGGGAGAGGGGAATAGGGGTCATGGGAAGGGATTGTGATCGTGGTATATTGTCTATACCTATGGAATTTTCAATAAAAAGTTTAAAAGAATAACTATTCTACCCCCCCCCCCAAGAAAAAAAGACTGAAGAAACAATCAGACAAGTCAATAAACATTCTGGGTCTGGAGAGATGGCTCATCAGTTAAAGGCACTTACAGGCAAAGCCTAATAGTCCTGGTTCAATTCCCCAGTACCCACGAAAAGCCAACACAAAAGTGGTGCACATGTCTGGGGTGTAGTTGCAGCTACAAGAGGCTCTGGCATGCACGTGCGTACATACACACTGCACTCTATACATAAATACAGTTTTTAATAAATACAATTTTTAAATGAAAGTAAAATATTCTTTTTTTAAAGATTTTTATTTACTTATTAGAGACAGAGAAACAAGAGAGTGAGAATGGGTGTACCAGAGACTCCAGCCAGCACAAAGGAACTCCAGATGCATGCACTGCCATGTGCATCTGGCTTAGGTGGAACATGGACAATCGAACTTGGATCCTTAGGCTTCACAGGCAAGCACCTTAACTGCTAAACCATCTCTCCAGCCCTAAAATAGTCTTTAGGGCAGCTGGTTTTGCCCTTCATTAAGTCAGTACAGGCAAATAAGGGACTTTTTAAAAGAATTAAAACAACCAGATGAAATGCCTTGTCCTGGATGAAATACTGGTTTGGACTAAGCAGCTGTCAAAGGCATTATAGAGATGCTTGAGGAAATTTGTATATGAATGGGACATTCAGTGATACAAAGAAATTATTATTAATTCTGCCAGGCGTTCTAATAATATGTTTGTTCGAGTATGAAAATGTTCTCCCTTTTAGAGATGCAGACTGAAGTTGTTTGAGGTAAAATGTGCAAAATATCTGTAATTCACTTTAAAATAGCTTACCAAAAAAAGAGGTCATAAAGTAAAAGGTATAGTGACATGATATAAGAAAATAAGGGGAAAGAGATGGGAACTCAGCAAGAGCCGAGGGCTACATAGAAGTGGAATGGCCTCTACGTGGCATGTGAGCTGTTTTGGTGGTTGCCACTTATGTCACTTCAGGGAGGCTAAGGTCTGGATGCTAGATAGGATGGGTCATAGGAGACACTGGGAAACACCTATGGAGGATAAAGACAGAGCAAGCCGGGAAGGCGGGCGGTGGGAACAAGGACCGCACTGGAGGAACTTCAGGGTGGAGCGAGGTCCCAAGGAAGCCTCATTCAGGCCTGTGAGGAGCCCATCAGCTAAATCTGCCCAGGAGACACCACAGGACTGGCTGAATCCTGACACTCCTGACACAGTGACTGGACCCAGGAGACTTAAGGGGTTCAGAGAGAGTGTTATGGGGTTCGCTGTCACACAAGTAAGACCATAGACTCATGGAATGTGAGGCAAAGTTTTATTGGGTTAAAAAAAAAAGGAAAGGGAAAAAAAGGATAGTCTGGTATACAAGGGTTCCACTCCAGATTCTGAGTGAAAAGCCCTGAATGAATGCCAGTTTTTATAAAAAAAACAAGATGGAAATTAAGTCATAAATCACAATTTACATGTGACAGTTACATTCATAAAAGCTAAAAAAAAAGAAAGAAAGAAAAAAACTTGTTAATAGGTCTGTTGGTCAGGTACAGGAAGCGCCACCTGGGGGGTGCGAGGTAGGCCTGTGACCCAGGAGTCCCCCTTATATTAAGGAATTTGCTCAACAATGCAGACCCCAGGAAATGCCATTCATCCCAGCAGAGCCTTTTGTTTACCTGCTATTAGCAGAGCATCCTGCTCGTCTGCCATCAACAGAGCCTCCTGACCTGTATTTCTCCAGGCCACATATAAAGAAATGTAGAGAAATAGAACTTTTTGTTCTCTTCACCAGAGCACTCACTTCTGCTTACCACCACAGGCTCTTGCTGACAACGCTGAGCAAGGTGTCTTTATTGCTCTCCTGTGAGCCTTGCAATGATCTGAAAGGAGGGTGTATCAAGTTGCATTGACAAAGTCTAAGAAAAAGAAATTGGTACATGGGCTTGAGATACAGCTTAGCAGTTAAAGGCACTTGCAGACAAAGCCAATGGACCCAGGTTCAGTTCCCCAGGACCCATGTGAAGCCAGATTCACAGGTGGCACATGCATCTGAAGTTCATCTGCAGTGGCTGTTGGCCCTGGCGTACCCGTCCCCCCACCCCCGGCAAGGGGGAGCTTCTAAACACTTAGAAGCCCACCCCCAACAATACAAAGGGGTAAACGACCAGGGAATGAATCAGCAAACAGACTGGATGCCATAAGTCTGTCCAGAAGTGACAAGTGGCCCCACAACCTTGAACAGTCTGTCTAGAGATGACTCCCACACTGTAACCTTGAACAGAAAAAAAAAAAAGTCCTCCCAATCCTCACTTCCCCCTCCCTCTTTCTGCCAGCATGTAAACAAAAGCCCCCTCTGCCAGCAACCAGTGTGCCTCATGTTTCCAGAATCCCAGGGCTGCTGAAATGTGTTGTGCCCCTCTTAAGCTAATGGTTCTAAGCCTGTTCATGCCAGAAAGATCTCTTTGTTTTTTCCTTACAAACACACCTCCTCCAGCCAAGCTGTACCTCCCAAATTGCCATCAGCTGAGGACTAACCATTCAGAACACATCAGTTTATGGAAGACATCTGATTCAAACCACCACATTCCACCCCTGATCCCCATAGATATATTTTCCTAAGTATCATCTAAACGTTACGGCTTTAAAATTTCTCAAATGTTGTACCTAAGCCTTTAGTTTCACTCTTGAAACTTTGATTTCTGTCTGTGGATCATTTTCCTCAGTGAAGCCAAATACATCAAAACAAAAATGCTTACCTTCTAAAATTCTTTCCTATGTATTCTCTGCCTTGGATAAAGGCAACACCATTCATCCATTCTCATAACTCTTTGGAATGATGTTTAACTCATTTTGTCAAGCTGTAATTTCCCAAATTCAAAAAATATAGCATTTGCACAAATATAAAATAAATATACTTCCAAGATTGATTTAACTCTTCAACAAGGAAACCAGAAAGATGAGATAGCTGATTTACAGAAAAAATAAAGAAGTTACAGCAAGATTAAAAAGGCGTGGAATATGTTTAAGTTACAATGTCCTTCAAGCAAATGCTCTGTGGGCCAGTATAAACCAGCATAGACAGCTGCACTTTCTACTACATCAAAAGCATCTATGCGTCTTTGTGGGACAAAAATCTACACGCTAGCATTTCAACCATTTTAAACCTAGTCAACAGCAAATAACAAATCAGTGGTCTAGCAAGTTGAGTGGTAATAGGTTTCTTAGAGAATTAATCATTGAGGACATATATTTGAAAAAAAAATGCCACACAGTAATCCTTTGGCTTTATTGCCGAGTTTTAGATATTGTCCTCACACTTGCCTTGATTCCTTGTCAACATTATATGATGGTGGAGCTGAATTTAAAATGCAAATCTACCTGACCCCAGTGGCCATGATAAACTCCACAGTGCATGTGAATGGTTGACAAATTCATGTTGTTCAAAACAGATGAATAGAAATAAGGGCTAGGATGAGCCGTTATGTATTATAGCCTTGAACTCCTGATCTTCCTGCCTCCCACCTCCTAGAATGCTGGCTCAGAGGCATGTGCCTGACTCACTCGTGTTTTGGATTTTAGAAGAGCTCTATCATATCATAGTTCATTATTCCAATAGGATCTC
This sequence comes from Jaculus jaculus, assembly GCF_020740685.1. Taxonomy (NCBI): domain Eukaryota; kingdom Metazoa; phylum Chordata; class Mammalia; order Rodentia; family Dipodidae; genus Jaculus; species Jaculus jaculus. Next base: position 73,962,655 of record NC_059115.1, on the reverse strand, counting down.
AGATGTCATCCTATGATCAAACATGTTGATAATATTTCTGCAAAGAAGACTATAGACAAGACAGACTGCAGAGGCCCCACATTGGTTCAGCCCAGATGGTGTTACCAACTCTATGCTGTCTTCAGACCTTTTAGGCAGATGGAGTTACAGATAAGTCTTAAAAATATATAGACCAAACTGGGCCTGGTGGTTCACACCTTTAATCCCAGCACTTGGGAGGCAGAGGTAGGAGGATCACATGAGTTCCAGGCCATCATAAGACAACATAGTGAATTCCAGGTCAGCCTGGGCTACAGTAAGACCCTACCTTGAAAAACAAACATTAAAAATATTTTTTAAAAAAACAGAAAGAAAGAAGGGCCAGGAAAATAGGTTTTTTGTTTTCTTTTTTTTTTGTATTAGTAGAATATAATCATTATGAAAGTATGGCACTGGAGAAGGGCAGAAAACCATGTCCATGGAGAAGACCTGTTTAAGGTCAGCCACTTCATGCAAACTCACCAATACAATTTAACAGAAAAAGAGTTCGAGGTAAGTGGTGCCTCAGAAACTGAAGGTCACACAAAAAATAAATTAGTCCTGATTGCTACCTTTCATTCTATGCAAAAATTAGATGAAAACAAAACAGGGAAATAGCCTTTTGACTTTGGGCACAGATAAAATTTCTTAAGCAGGACTTGAAATGCCTTCATAATAAAATTAAAAATGATAAACTAGATACCATTTTTTGAATTTGCTAACCAAAGACATCATTCAAACTTTGGGGACTGGGGGTAGAGCTCAGTGGATAAAGTGTTTGTCATGTGAGCAGAAGGACCTGACTTCAGATCCCCAGCATCCATGTCAAACTCCAGGCATGAAAGTGCATATCCGTAAGTCCAGCCCTTGGGAGGCAGAGATGGAATCCCCAGGGGCTCACTGGCTACCTGGTTGATCTGTATCAGTGAGCTCCAGGTTCAGCAGGAGACTTGTCTCAATTAGGCAGAACACAGTTGAGGAAGCGACATTGGCCTCTGGCCTCCACATGTATGCACACATCATGTACCTACACACCTGCCACATACACTTGCCAAAAAAAAAAAAAAAAAAAGGTGAAAAGGTAAGCATAGAAAAATTTTTTATAATAAATATGCCTCCTGAAGCATTATGAGTTAATCATATGACATAGTAGACAGCTCCACATTGCTGGAATGAACATCCAGACCAGACACAGTTCCACACATGAGAGCAAGGGGTGTATTTCAGCTTTCAGAGCACGGGGAAGTTCCCTCTATGGTGGAAGCAGCTGCTTCCGTTCATAAATCCAAGCAGAGAGAGACCGCCACCAGCCAGCAATGCCAAAAGGCAGCCAGCACAAAAACCTAGAGAGCTCAGAGCCCTCGGCATAGCTAGAATCCGCCCCCAGTGACACCTCCTCCAGGCGGGCAGCTGGAGATCCAAGTTACAAGTTTAATTTTAAAACCTGACTCAATAGAGGACATATATTAAAACTACCACATATGACAACTAAAAATCCAGTAATCTAATGGATATGAGGTGAATAGGCATTTTCCAAAAGCATATCTCTAAAAGGCCAATGAGCCTATGAAAAGATGTCCAAAGTCATTAGCTCTCAGAAAGAAAAAAACAAGTAAAAACCACCAAATTTTCTAAAATCAAATAACTTCTTTAAAAGACCAACAATATTGGGGCTGGAGAGATAGATGGCTTAGCAGTTAAGGTGCTTACCTATGAAGCCAAAGGACCTTGGTTTGATTCCCCAGGACCCATGTAAGCCAGATGAGTAAGGTAGCACATGCATCTGGTGTTCGTTTGCAGTGGCTGGAAGTCCTGGCGCACCCATTCTCCCTCCCTCCCTCTCTCTCTCTCTCTCAAATAAATTAAAATTTAAAAAATTATTTTTTTAAAAAGGACCAACAATATCAAATGTTGGCAAGAATGGAAACCAACTCTCAAAAATTGCTAAGAAGGGTATGATATAACTATTTTGTTAAACTGTCTGATGATGTTTAATATTCACGTATCTAAGACTCATCAATTTCATTCTTAAGTGTAGGTGGAAATCAAGAAGTGATCTGGTCCTCTCCCACAAAAAATAAAACCCATAAAACTACTCATTTCAGCTTTATTTCATAAGTCCAAACAACCCAGGTAAAAGAGTAAGCACATTTTGTATATTCATACAAAATTAAAACTAAAGCCGGGCATGGTGGCACACACCTTTAATCCCAGCACTTGGGAGGCAGAAGTAGGAGGACTGCCATGAGTTTGAGGCCACCCTGAGACTACATAGTGAATCCCAGGTCAGCCTAACCTAGAGTGAGACCCTACCTTGGAAAACCAAAATAAATAAATAAATAAAAATAAAAATAACTGAAACTAAAATGGAGCTGGCAAGAGTCTACAAGCAGGTTGGCACACATCAACGTTGTGAATCAGATACAAAAGTGTTCCTTCTACTTATAATACACAGAACCAATCAGTGTTCATAGAAATCAAGACAGTGGTTGCCCCGGCAGGGATGGAAGGAGTTGTGGGCTGTTCTACAAAGGACGACGAAGGCACTGTTCGGGATATTCAGGATGGTCTGTAGTTTGGCCTGCATAGTGCTTACCCGGGTTCATGAACACTTTTAAATTGTTTAATTTTCCACATAAGACCAGGGTGTGTCGTGCATGTTACCAGTCACTTTCTATTTTTTAAAAAAGTATAAAAAGGAACTTTTGCATGCAACTTCTATAGCATTGGGGGAAATAGTCTATATTGTAAAGGAGTAAGGAGAGCTAGAGATACAGTTCAGTGGTCACACACTTGCCTAACATGGAACAGGTCGTGGGTTCAAATTGCCCATATGTAATTAAAAAATTAAAATGAATGAAAATTGACTTCTTTTAACTTATTTTGGATATACTTGAGTTGAAAAGAAGGAGAAAACAATAAATGCCTTAACAAATCAAAGAAAGTTGTTTTCCAAAGCTTTTCAATGGGTCATAATTTATCACAGAGAAGAGGCCAGTCGAGAAGCACTAGTTGAAGATGGGAATGGGAAAACAGGAGAAAGCTGATAAGGTTTGATGTCTTTGAGAGAAAATGGAAAGTGCATCTAAAGACAGAGAAGTAGCCAGGCATGGTGGTGCACACCTTTACTCCCAGCACTCTGGAGGCTGAGGCAGGAGGATTGCCATGAGTTCAAGACCAGCCTGTGCTAAAGAGTTCCAGATTAGCCTGGGCTAGCATAAGATTCTCCTTAAAAAAAAAAATAAAAAAATAAAAAAACTGGCTGGAGAGATAGTTTAGCTGTTAAGGTGTTTGCCTACAAAGCCAAAGGATCCCGGTTCGACTCTCCAGGGCCCATATAAGCCAGATGCATAAGGGGACGCATGCATCTGGAGTTCTTTGCAGTGGCTGGTGGCCCTGGCATGCCCATTCTCTCTCTCTTTCTCTCTCTCTGAAATAAATGAATAAATAAATAAATAAAATATTTAAAAAATGAATGATAGATAAATAATAAATAAAATAGAGAAGAGACTGTTTACCTCACAAGTAGAGTTAAAAGATCAGGTGAAGAAACTAGGAGATTATGTGGTATCAGAAAGTCTGGGAATTTTCACTGTATCTGGCCTCAACATAAGTAAAATTAAAAGTCAAGGTATCGGGCTGGAGAGATGTCTTAGTGGTTCAGTGCTTGCCTGTGAAGCCTAAGGACCCAGGTTCAAGGCTCAATTCCCCAGGACCCACGTTAGCCAGATGCACAAGGGGGCGCACGTGTCTGGAGTTGGTTTGCAGTGGCTGGAAGCCCTGGAGTGCCCATTCTCTCTGTGTGTGTCTCTCTGCCTCCTTCTCTATCTGTCACTCTCAAATAAATAAAAATGAACAAAAAAAATATTTTTTTTTAAGTCAAGGTATCCATTTTAAAAGTGGGCAGATGAGGGGAAACATGACTGGAGATGAAGAGATTGATGTATTAACTATCTCATTAGTTATAAAGTCTTGAGCAAGTTACTTTTTGAATTTTTTCATCCCTGTGATGGGAATTATACTTACCTCCCAAAGTTGCTATTTGATAGTTAACAAGTCAGTGTTCATATAAGACAAGTAGTTAATGATTGTTTCAAAATGGACCAGAGTTGGTGAACTGAATAGTTGTGTGAAAATAATGAATAATTTGGAATTAAGGGGAGGAAATAAGACCTAGAGGATGATAAGAAACTAGTAAACACACATTTCCCTGACATTTACAAGGGTTAGTACAAATGAGGACCCCAGTGCCTTTTTTTTTTTTTAATTTAATTTATTAGTTTTCTTTTCAGTAAATACAGGCAGTTTGGTACCATTATTTAGGCTCATCTGTGATCTACCCCCTCCCATTAGACTCTCCTTTTTAATGAAAATGGGTCGTGCATTGTGGAGTTAGCCCCCAGTTATTGGTACGATAAATGTCTCTGCAAATCATGACCCAACGTGTGACTCTGACATTCTTTCCGCCCCCTCTTCCGCAAATTTTCCCTGAGCCATGTTGGGTTCATTTTTGGTCTGCTTCAGTGCTGAGGTGTTGGGGGCCTCTGAGGCTCTGGCTCTCTGATTTGGTAGGAGTTGATTTTTCTCTGCATTGATCTCCTTCCCCTTTGTGCTGGTATCCGGTTCACAGGAAAACATCACCCTTGCTTATTTCGCCAGTTGTCCTTAGTTTCAGTTGGGCCCCTTCTGAGGTATGTTGGGGCAGCTCTCTCCTTAGGATCTGCATCTATCTTTGTTTTCCTTGTTGTCTGTAGTGCTGCTAGGCCGTGGCCATCTTGACCGGAAGTCCCCCAGTGCCTTTCTTATATAAATATATCGAAAGTATAAATCAAGCCAGCAAATTAAAATTTAATAAATGAAATATGCTCTATCCCCTTTCTTGGACAAACACAGCTTATAAAAATCTGGAGTACAGCTTCCGAGTTGCAGCGTGCACGCGGAAGGCTGGTGTTGATGTGGCGCCGAGCTCACGTGGCCTTCGCTCTGCAAGCCCGAGCCCGTCCGCCTGGGCCTCCGGGGACCTCGGGGACGAGCACGTGCTGCAGCCCTCCCGGCCGTGTGGACGGCGGCGTCCCCAGTACTGGACGGTGCTGGGCAGATGTGGGCTTTGTCTGCGCACGCCTCCCTCCTCACGGGGATGGGGGCAGGCGGAGTCTCAGGAGTTCCTGTGCCCACAGCTAAGGGCACATTTCGTCCAATTTCGTTTAGAGCGGCCCATGCATCTGGCTTTCAGAAGTAGCTGCAGGTAGACTCTAACACGGCTTAATCGAGACAGACCAGAAATCTCAGGACTAGGATGCAATGTAACACAGATGGCACAGAATCTTAAGTCCTTACTAACACGCTGTTTGCCATTAAAAAGCACTCGAGTTTGTATTTAAATTTAATGTATTTTCTTGACTGATAAAAACGTGAAGATTATACAGATTTATGGAGTACCATGTGATATCTGTATACATGCACACATTGTGTAACGTTTAAATCAGGTTAAATATATTTTCCAGTACAATCACTTATCTTTTCGGGTTTTTTTATTTTTTTTTTTATTTTTTTTTATTTTTTTGAGAGCGACAGACACAGAGAGAAAGACAGATAGAGGGGGAGAGAGAGAATGGGAGCGCCAGGGCTTCCAGCCTCTGCAAACGAACTCCAGACGCATGCGCCCCCTTGTGCATCTGGCTAACGTGGGGCCTGGGGAACCGAGCCTCGAACCAGGGTCCTTAGGCTTCACAGGCAAGCGCTTAACCGCTAAGCCATCTCTCCAGCCCTCTTTTCGATTTTTTAAATTTTTTTTGTTCATTTGTATTTACTTATTTGAGAGCGACAGACAGAGAAAGAGGCAGAGAGAGAGAGAGAGAGGATGAGTGCGCAGAGCCTTCAGCCACTGCAAAAAAAAAACTCCAAAGGTATGCATCCCCTTGTGCATCTGGCTTACGTGGGTCTTGGGGAATCAAGCCTCAAACCGGGGTCCTTAGGCTTCACAGGCAAGTGCTTCACCACTAAGCCATCTCTCCAGCCCCATTTATGTTTTCTTCATGGTGAAAAACATTCAAAATCCTTTCTCCTAGCTCCTTGACATATATAGCACATTCACACTATTGTTAGTTACCCCACTGTGTGCTTCTCTATGAAGTATTGCATAAAGCTAAAATGAGTTGCTAATATCAGCTCTATTCTCAAATCAGAGTACTCCGTAGCTAGCCATAGGTCTGAAACTTGCATTTGTGAAACTTAGCTAAATAAAAGGGAATTTTCTGTCTTCTTTGGCACACACACACACACACACACACACACACACATATATTTTATAATCAAGCAAGTTGTAGTGAGATGCATATTTATAGATATACAGGATGTCTTTGAACTCAAATTGTGCTCTTATTACAACCATCAGAAACAAAGAGTTTTACATTATTTTTTGATGAATTCTCATTAGTAATGAGGCACTAAACATGCTAGTGAATACAACATACAGGAGAATATTAATAGGGTTATTTTTAGCTACCACCTACACACAACATCAAGAGCAGGAGCGAAATAATGGTTCTTTTGGTTTTAATAAACCATGATGTTCCTGAAAAATTCTCTTTCCTTCCAAACTGGGGCATTGAGTTATGTGAAATAAGTGCTGCTGCGACACTTAGATCAGCCCAAGGGTGAGGAGAGGGAAGGAGGGGAAGAGGAAGAGGAAAACAGGCATAAAGAACGAATAGAGAATTGAGTCACTAAATGGAAATAATAAATTGAAGAGAAGAAAAATATTATGCTAAACTATAAAATGTGTGGATTGATAATGAGGAGGGAAGTGAAACTCTGAAAAAATACTCTTTAGGGCTTAATCCAGTCAATATCTGACTATCAATGTGGAAGTGAACTTTGTGACTGTGGACAAAAGAAGCCATGAATTACAGTATGAGACTTCATAGAATCTGATGAGTAAATATGCAATCATTTTATTCTAAATTGTGTGATGAACCCTACAAATAAAATTCAATATAATGCATAGGTATTATGTGAAATAAAAAAGATTAGCCTATATACTATATAATACACATATATCATGTATTATAATAATTTACACTTATGTAAAAGAATTTAAACCATTTGAAAATAAATCATTTAAAAGATTTATACATAACTTTGAACATATGACTTACTGAAACCTAAATATTAGATCATTACTTAGGTAAACTATGAGATACAAATTTTCACCTATTGGATTTGTCAAGATCTAGGTTTGCTAATGCAAATTTACTGTGATGAAGGCAGCAGAACAAAGCTGACCTAAACATTGCTGATAGTTAGATAATTTGGAGTAAGTTGTTTGGAGAGCCTTGACGATGGTGTGCATAATAGTTTCTAATGCAGAAACTCTTTAAACAAGTTTTTATGTATCTCAGAAACTATTCTTTAGATAGACCCAGACACGTGCATGAAGGGTATACAAAGCTATGCATGCAGCTTAAAAACCAGAAAGACTGTAAAAATGCTAAGTGCTGGGCTGGAGAGATGGCTTAGCAGTTAAGGCTCTTGCCTGCAAACCCTAAGGACCCAGGCTCAATTCCCCAGTGCCCATGTAAGCCAGATGCACAAGATGATGCATGCATCTGGAATTCCTGTACAGCGGCTGGAGGCCCTCACACACCCATTCTCTCTTTCTCTCTCTACCCCTCTGTCTCTGTCTCTCTGTTGTGCTCTCTCTCTCTCTCTCTCTCTCTCTCTCACATACACACACACACACACACACACACACACACACACACACTGCCTCTCTTTTCCTCTCAAATAAATGAAATATTTTTATAAATCTCTTACGTGTTCATGAACAAAAGCCAGGATAAATATATTCACTTGCATATATATCATGGACTTATTATTTACCTGTTATTAAGAACATAAGATAGGGCTGACGAGATGGCTTAGCAGTTAAGGCATTTGCCTGAGAAACCTAAGGACCCAGGTTTGACTCCCCAGGACCCACTTAGGCCAGATGCACATAATGGCACATGTATCTGGAGTTTGTTTGCAGTGGCTAGAAGCCCTGATGTGCCCATTCTCTCTCCCTCTATTTATCTATCTAGGCCCCCTCAAAGAGGTCACATCGAGTCTTGTGAAGAGCTGAATGACATAAAAAGGATCAGTGCAAAAGTCCAGAGCTGGGCCTTCCAGGTGGAATGCAGAACGGAAAGAACGTGCCAGTGGAGTTCCAGAGAGAGCAAAAGCCAAGTCTTCTAGAAATGTCAGATCATTGGGAATTTGGTGAACTATCTGTTGAACATTAAAATAAAATGTTAAAAGTTAAATTGGGCTGAAGAGATAGCTTAGTGGTTAAGGTGCTTGCCTGCAAAGCCGAGGGACCTCAGTTCAATTCCCCAGGACCCACGTAAGCCAGATGCACAAGGTGGCACATGCATCTGAAGTTTGTTTGCAGGAGCTGGATGCCCCGGCGCACCCATGAGCGCTTTCACTCTCTCTCTCTCTCTCTCTCTCTCTCTCTCTCTCTCTCTCTCTCTTTCTCCTTCTTTCTCCCTCTCAAATAAATAAATACAAATAAAATATTTTAAAAAGTTAAATTAGCTGATGTGTCAGTGCCAGCTGGTAGGCAACGCTAAAGAAGATGAGGTAGGAGGGTCATGAGCTGGAAGCCAGTCTGAGTTCTGCCTTTAAAATTTGACTTGAGGAACGGCGTATGGTGGTGCATGCCTTTAATCCCAGCACTTGGGAGGCAGAGGTAGGAGGAACACCATGAGTTCAAGGTCACCCTGAGACTATATAGTGAGTGCCAGGTCAGCCTAGACTAGAGTGAAACCCTACCTCAAAAAAACAAAACAAAACAAAATTTCAATTGAGGACTAGAAAGGTTGCTTAGTGGTTAAGGCACTTGCCTGTGAAGCCAAAGGACCCAGGTTCAATTCACCAGTTCTCACATAAGCCAGATGCACAAGATGGTATATGGGTCTGGAGTGCATTTACAGTGGCTAGAGGCCCTGGCACACCCATTTATTTTCTCTCTGCATCTGCATCTTTTTCCTTGTCAAATAAATAAATTAAAATTAAAACAATGACAATTAGAGGCTGGAAAGAGATGATTTAGGGGTTAAGGCACATGCCTGTGAAGCCTAAGGACCCAGGCTCGATTCTCCAGGTCCCATGTAAACCAGATGCCATGGTGGCACATGCATCTGGAGTTCGTTTGCAGTGGCTAGAGGCCCTGATGTGCCCATTCTCCCTCTATCTCTCTCTCTCCTTCTCTCTGTGTCTAGTAAATAAATACAAATCTTTTTTAAAAATTACAATTAGGTGTGGGCCACGACACTTTTAATCCCAGCACTCGGGAGGCAGAAGTAGGAGGATCACCATGAGTTCAAGGCCATCCTGAGACTCCATAGTGAATTCCAGGTCAGCCTGGGCTAGAGCGAGATCCTACCTCAAAAAAAAAAAAAAAAAAAATTGATCACAAAGCAACACATACTCAGAAATCACCATTTTCTGGGGTGGAGAGATGGCTTAGTGGTTAAGCACTTGCCTGTGAAGCCTAAGGACCCCCATTCCAGGCTCGATTCCCCAGGACCTACGTTAGCCAGATGCACAAGGGGGCGCATGCTTCTGGAGTTCGTTTGCAGTGGCTGGAGGCCCTGGCATGCCCATTCTCTCTCTCTCTCTCTCTCTCTCTCACTCTCAAATAAATAAATAAATAAAAATATTTTTTTTAAAAAGAAATCACCATTTTCTAATTATTTTATTACATTTTACTCTTTTTTTTTTTTTTTTTTGGTCTCTTTGGTTTAAGCAGTGATAAGGACCAAGCTCCGGGCCATGTGCAAAGGAGCCGGGCCCCTACCCTGAGATACGTCACCAACCCGTTTTGTTGTTGTTGTTGTTGTTTTGTTTCTTTGGTCCCCCCCCCCCCCATGAAGAGTCTCACTGTAGCCTGGGCTGACCTGGAAATCACTATGGAGTCTCAGGCTGGCCTCGAACTCACGGCGATCCTCCTACCTCTGCCTCCCGAGTGCTGGGATTAAGGGCATGCGACACCACACCCAGCAAACCTGTACCTTTTTGCATGTGTATTTGCATTTTTGTAAGTGCATGTGTGCGTATGTGTGGTGTGCCTGTTCATATTTGGGCACACGTATGTGTGGGCATGCGTGCACTTGTGTGCATTTGTGCATTGACAAGACATTAACATCAGGTGTCTTTCTCTTGCTCTCCACCTCATGTTCTTTGATCTTTTTATTCTATCTTTCCCGAGCCCCGGCGGCCCCTAGGCATGACCAGGCAGGAAAGGAGCAGCTTCCCCAGGTGACCTGCTCAGCTTGCCAGACAGAAGCCCGACGCTGGCCACGGCTGGCTGCTGGCTGCCTGGCCACAGAGGCACAGGGACACCAGCCGGCTCCGGGACCACCGCGCCCCACCCACCTTATGTCCTTAAGACAAGGTCTCTCACTAAACCCAGAGCGCACTATTTCAGCTATACGACCTAGCTAGCTCCATGGATATATTTATTTCATTTTGTTTTGTTTTGTTTTGTTTTTCAAGGTAGGGTCTCGCTCTAACCCAGGCTGACCTGGAATTCACTATGGAGTCTCAGGGTGGCCTCAAACTCACGGTGATCCTCCTACCTCTGCCTCCTGAGGGCTGGGATTAAGGGCGTGCGACACCACGCCTGGCTGTCCTTGGATATTTTTTATCTCCACCTCCCCTTCTGTCTCCACCTTCCCTGAACTGGAAATTACAGACCCACACGACCCTATCCTTGCCCAGCTTTTGTTTATTACAGGTGCTGGGGACCCAAAGTTAGGAGCTCACACTTGAGTGGCATTTTACCCACCGATCCACCTCCCCAGCCTCTATCTAACCGTTGGAAGTTATTTATATCAAATGTGCATACACACAATTTAACAATTATAGAATAGTATTTGCCCATCTTCAATGACTTTATATAGACAAATTGAGATCAATATGAAGAATATATATACATGCATATGTATATTATAGATACTGGTAAATGCAGCAACAAACTGGGGCTGAATTTGTTGTTTTTCTTGTCTAGATTTAAGAAAATGATGAAGAAATTATTAATACTCTAAGCTAAAATGTATGTTAGTTACTGTTCCATTGTGCAAAACACAAAAGAATAAGGAAACAGTCTTCCAGTGTTCAAAAACTATCATTTGATTCAGCAAAATGTCACTCACATCACTGCTGAAGATATTAAATTCTAACACATGTCTTCATTGTTTTACTTTCATCTTACTTATGGAGGAATAAGAGAGGAAGGAGCTGAAAATAATAGCTCTTACAAAATTAAAACAAAATCTTACAGATTATCCCTTATTTTATTGTTACTTTGTCACATGGCCACCTGTAACTGCAAGAGTATGCATTCTAAGCATTACTGTATCAGGCTTAATAAAGATTTCTCTAATAAAGAAAGGAAATGGATTTTAATTAGAATATCTGATGAGCAAGTGGGACAAAAGCAAAAGTACAGAAAAAAAAAAAAGGAGACTCGGGCTGGAGAGATGATTTAGCAGTTAAGCGCTTGCCTGTGAAGCCTAAAGACCCCGGTTCAAGGCTCAATTCCCCAGGACCCACCTTAGCCAGAGACACAAAGGGGTGCACACATCTGGAGTTCGTTTGCAGTGGCTGGAGGCCCCGGCGTGCCCATTCTCTCTCTTTCTCTGCCTCTTTCTCTCTTTGTCTGTCGCTCTCAAATAAATTAAAAAAAAAAAAAAAAGAGACTCTTCCCACAGTTGAGACATGCTAGTGGCTTCAAGTACTAGGCAAGGTAGAGAAATGGGTAGATTCTCTACAGCAAAGCAGGGGCTAGAGAGATGGCTCAGTAGGGAAAGTGCTGGTCATGTAGCATGAAGATCTGAGTTCAGATCCACAGCACCCATGTCAAAAGCTAGTGTGCACCTGAAACCCCAGGATCAGAGAGGTGACAACAGGAGCTTGCTAGCTGCCTTGTCATGGTGAATCAGAGAGCTCTGGGTTCAGTGAGAGATCTTGATTCAGTAAATAAATGAAGGGAAGATCAACAGAGAAAGATACCTGATGGCGACCTCTCACCGCACATGCTCACACCTGCATACACACGTCGACGCACATACATGAAAGTACACATATAGAAATGCAGCTAACCACACCCATATATGCATGAGAACTTCAAACACAATCAGATAAAGCAAGAAAAGGAAGAATTAGGAATTGCTTTATTGAATGTAAGAGCCAAAGGAAGGGTAGGACTCCTTACAACGTGCTCCTCCAGACACAAAATAGCCCGGATATCCATGACCTCACAGTGCCTGACACTACCTACACAAGACCATCATAATAGGAGGAAAAGATTATGACATTAGAATAAAAGAATAAAAGACTGATTGAGAGGCGCAGGGGATATGATGGAGAGTGGAGTTTCAAAGGGGAAAGTGGGGGGAGGGAAAGAATTACCATGGGATATTGTTTACAATTATCAAATTGTCAATAAAAACATTTTTTTAAAAGAATTGCCTTCTCGGAAGACAAATGACTCATGTTCTCTCTCATATGAGGCTCCTCTCTTGGAATAGTTAGATTTTTAAGTTGTAGTAATCATCTGTAGTACTGGCCAGGAAGCTAGCTAGAATGAAGCGTGGATTCAGGAGAAGCAGGCAGGGGCTGGAGGAGGGGACTGTACACAGGAAAGTGAGCTGTGAGGGGAGAAAAGTCACCAGTAGTGTGAACAAACAGTGCATCCCGAAAGCTTTAAAGTCAACCAGCAAAGCAAGATGAATTCGCCAGTGCAATAGTGACACCTAAGTTATGCGGGTAATCAACTGCTCTCTGACTGGATATGAGGGCTGCTCAGTGGGAAAGAATTTATGCCAGTTACTGAGAACCAAGTCAAAGCTTATGGCACTTGCCCAGAAGTGGCATTGACCAAATAGTAAATCTGTGTTCATCTTTTTCAGCATTCTCCATTCGGATTTCCATAGTGGTGTACACGTTTGCACCCCACCAGCCTCTTTCCCCACAGCCTCACCAGCATTTGCTGTCACTCAACCCTTTGATGAATGCTGTCCTGACTAGAATGAGATGAAATGTCAGAGTTGTTTTGATTTGCATTTCTTTGATGACTAAAGATGTTGAACATCTCCTTAAGTGTGTAATGGTCATGTATATTTCTTCTTTTGAGAATTCTCTGTTTAAATTTCTACATTTTTGACTGGGTTGTTTAATCTTTTTTTTTTTTTTAATTTTGTATTTACTTGAGAGCGACAGACACAGAGAGAAAGACAGATAGAGGGAGAGAGAGAGAATGGGCGCGCCAGGGCTTCCAGCCTCTGCAAACGAACTCCAGACGCATGCGCCCCCTTGTGCATCTGGCTAACGTGGGACCTGGGGAACCGAGCCTCGAACCGGGGTCCTTAGGCTTCACAGGCAAGCGCTTAACCGCTAAGCCATCTCTCCAGCCCTGTTTAATCTTTTTATTGCATAGTTTTTTGAGGGTTTTTTTTTTTTTTTTGTAGATTGTAGATATTACACCTTTGTTGGAGGTATAATTGGTAAAAATGTTCTCCCATTTTGTGGGTTGTTTATTGCTAGTTAGCTTATCTGTACAGTAGCTTTTTAGTTTCAAGAGGTCCCAGTGGTTGAGTGTTTATCTAATTTCCTGTGCTACTGGGGTCTCCATTAGGAAGTCTCCCCTGTGCCCATGTTGCAGAGCTGTGTCTTTGCTTTGTCCTCCAGGTGTTTAATAGTTTCAGATCTTACATGGAGGTCCTTAATCCATCTAGAGTTGACGTCTCAACTCAGACTTTAGAGAGAAACTCCTGTAGCTCTCTGGAGAAGAGTGGGCATACACACCAAACAACTCTCAAATAGGGCTGGAGAGATAGCATAACACTTAAAACACTTGCCTGCAAAGCCTAAGGACCCAGGTTCGATTCCCCAGGACTCATGTAAGTCAGATGCACAAGGCGGCACATGTGCCTGGAGTTCGTTTACAGCAGCTAGAGGCCGTGGCATGCCCATTCTCTCTATCTGCCTTTCTCTCTCAAAAAATAAAAATAAAAATAGTTGAGCATGGTGGCGCACACCTTCAATCCCAGCACTCGGGAGGCAGAGGTAGGAAGATTGCCATGAGTTCGAGGCCACCCTGAGACTACATAGTTCATTCCAGGTCAGCCTGGACCAGAGTGAGACTCTACCTCAAAAAAAAATAAAAATAAAAAAAATAAAAATTAAAAATATCTCTTAAATAACTTTACATACCCCCTTATTAGCCCAAGCTGTTCTCACTCTTGGTTGGAGAATCCGTTTTATTTTATGGATGGCAGAGAAGACAGAGGAGAGCCAAGATCCACTGCTAAGACAAGAAGATAACCAACAGCCCACCATGAGACTTGCTACCTCTTCCACATCTACCAGGACCCAGGAGAACGTGCAATAGAAACAGCACCAAGAACACTGCTCTTACCCTAAGCCTGACAACCAGCTCTGGGGTGATGGTGGTGGACACAGTGATCAATCAAAGCCTCTCAAAGCAGAAATTCAGAGGCTACAAAGAACTGAACACCAAGTCAGAATGCCAGCAGGCCTGCCGTGGCTCAAACAGCATTGTGGAAGAGGGGGAAGAAAGGTTGTAAGAGCTGGGCTGGAGAGATGGCTTAGCGGTTAAGCGCTTGCCTGTAAAGCCTAAAGATCCCGGTTCAAGGCTCGGTTCCCCAGGTCCCAAGTTAGCCAGATGCACAAGGGGGCGCACATGTCTGGAGTTCCATTTGCAGAGGCTGGAAGCTCTGGTGCACCCATTCTCTCTCTCTCCCTCTATCTGTCTTTCTCTCTGTGTCTGTCGCTCTCAAATAAATAAATAAGTAAATTAAAAAAAAAAAGAAAGAAAGGTTGTAAGAGCCACAGCGTAGGCAGGATACCCTGAGGCTCGGTTCCCCCAGTACCCCACGGGGACTGACTGAGGCTTCATGACCCCACAGTGAATCCCATAAACCCATTGAGGAAGGCCCCAGGGAGACAGGACCAGGGGCAAGGGGATAAAAGAGTATAATATGTTATAACATATATATGTAAAATAAAATAATTTTTTAACTACAAAAAGTAGGCCAAAACCTACGGCTTGGAATATCATAGACTCTAGAGGGAAGCTTCCACTGTTTTGTGGCTAAGTGGAGGAATTATGCCCATTTGGCCTTCTCAGGGTATATGTTTATTATCCCATTTGTTTAAGGGTACTCTCACTTTTAGTTAGAAAACCTGCATTTTACAGGCAGCAGTGAATACTGGGGAGACCAAAGACTCATAAAAATGACAAGAAGAGAAAGCTGAGCTCTTGGGGAGAAAGGAGGCCTTCGGTATCACCCCTGTCAGGGCCCAGAGAAGCCTGGGAAGGAGGGCTGGGGAGGCAAGCACCGTGGGTGTGACGGTGTGCAGCGAAGCACCGTGCTCCCCACGTGAACCAGCCCACGGGGCTACGGATACACCCTCAAGACTGTTCTGAGTCCATCACCATTTTGACACAGAGAACAGAAGAGAACAAAAGGAATGAGACAACAAAACAGAGGAGAGGCCGGGCATGTGGCGCACGCCTTTAATCCCTGCACTCGGGAGGCAGAGGTAGGGGGATCACCGTGAGTTCGAGGCCACCCTGAGACTCCATAGTGAATTCCAGGTCAGCCTGAACTAGAGTGAGACCCTACCTCGAAAACCAAACCAAAACAAAACAAAACAGAGAAGGGACTACCTTGAAAGAGGACGGTGCTCGGTGGAATGGGGGTGGAGGGAGGGAACCAAAGGACGACAGCGTGATGGGAGCTTGACCAAGTTACCCTATGCTCCTGCTTTAAGGTTCCCAGTAAGAAGTTTGTTAGGAAATTACTCTCTTGGGTTTGTGGGAAGAGGATAGCTGTGCTACTTATAAAGACGGGAAGACTGGGAAAGGGAAAACGGGTATGAGTGTGGGAATGGGAAGTTTAAACTTAGAAACAGCAGGTTTCTGGGAACTTTTAGTCATGTGGCTGCAAATGGTAAGCAGGAATCTATCAGAGTAAGGGGCTTCAGAGAAAGGACAAGGCTTGGAACACATTGAAGGGTCACTGGTATTTAAACCATATCAAACTCTCTCTCTCCTCTCTGTCTCTCTTGCTCTCTCTAAAAAATAAAAATAAAAAAGTAAAAAGAATCATATTGAAAGTCATGTCGCTAAGTAAGATCAACTAGAAAAGGTAGGTGTATTTGAAAAAAGAAAGTATAAAATAAAAGCCAGGACATGGGCAATGATATGGTTAGCGTAGAATTACAAAACGTAAGAACAAGCTGGGCATGGCACACCCTTAATGCCAGCACCCAGGAGGCTGAGGCAGGAGGAATGTCATGAGTTTGAGATCAACCTGATGCTACAGAGTGAGTTGCAGGTCAGCCTAGGCAAGAGTGAGACCTTGCCTCAAAAACAACAACAGCATTTAAAAAGAGAGAGATCGAGAGAGAGAGAAGTTCTCAAAACCAAGTAGACAAGGAGGGACTGATTCAGATGATCTCAGGCAACTTGGCAACTTGAATCAGAATGTGTTTAGTGGAATGTTAGTGCTGGAAGCCAAACTTGATTAATTAAAAAAATGTTATTTCTATTGTTCACAGAGGCTTACGTAAAATGTGTTTTGAAGTTTTCTCTGGGTATGAATAGCGGAGGGAAGAATGACGGGCTTTACCTGGTAATGGGAGAGAACACGGATGGGGTCAGTTCGCATCTTTTCTGCCCTCTCTGCCCCTGCTCTCTCTTCCCACTTACTCTCAGTAGGGAAGTGTGTGCAGCTCAGGTGTACAACACATGCTTAACACGCCAGCAGCTGTGGAGTCAGTCCTCAACGTACACAAATACACACACACACACACAGAGAGAGAGAGAGAGAGAGAGAGAGAGAGAGAGAATCGAAAGGTCGCAAAGGTTACAAGCTATGAACCAAATTTCACCCATACATTTTGTTCAAACCATGTAGCAATATCTCATAGGGAATTTCTAACACTGCAAAGCTTGGGAAGAAAGTACCCTTTTAGGTGTACCTATGACTAGTCTATCCCATACTGCCTGAACCTGATGAAGATGGGGTGACTGCACAAGGTTGGTTACACCATTCTTTCTACATATGTGTATGACTGAAAGTCTCCACAATTAAAAGGTTTTTTTAAAGTGTAGGAGGGCCTGGTGGGGTGGCGCACCACCTTTAATCCCAGCACTTGGGAGGCAGAGGTAGGAGGATCACCATGAGTTCAAGGCCACCCTGAGACTACATGGCGAATTCCAGGTCAGCCTGGGCTATAGCAAGCCCTACCTCGAAAAAAAAAAAAAAAAAAAAAAAAAGTAGGAGAGCAGGCCATCAAGACACTTAGCCGTGACTTGTGAAAGGCACATTTCCGAAGGAGTTCAAACCCAGCAGGAGAGCAGGCACATGGGCCCTGGCAGAAAGAGACAGGGCACGGAGGCACTCCATGAATGCCACGTTGGCGCAGAAAGCCGGGGGCAATGCGGTGGGAGCAGAGCAGAAACATTTATGGACGACTTGGCGCTGACCTCTGTGCGCTGTTTTCTTGCTTTCTTTCCTCGTTACCGCTCACTGACACCTTGCGAGGTTTCTGCCATAGACAAAGGAAGTGTGTCTTCGGGGGACCCTGATACTTGGTCGTGGTAAGTTAAGTTTTCTTGGGTCACAAAGCTAATAATAACAGGAGTGACAGCGCTTTGGGGAAAGCGGAGCTGCGTTAGATTGAAGAAGCAACGGCTGCGGACTACGGACCGCCTCCCGCCGGAGATGACCTTAGAAGGACACGTTTAAAGTTCTTGGTTGGTTGCTAACATTCAGAAGCCGGGAACAAAGAACAAAGACTTTTTTTTTTTTTCTCCCCCATTTCTGACTTTCTTGGGGAATTAAAGCATCCAGCGATACGCGAGCACCCCTCTCGGCCGAGGCGCTGCTGCCCCCCTCCGGTGGGAGCCGGGGCCTCCTTTCTGCAAACGCGCGTCGGCGCGCGCGCTCCTGGGCCGCGCTCCTGCGCCAATTACGCGCGCCGCGCAGGGCCTGGCGAGGCCGGGGAGCCGGAGAGCCGGAGAGCCCGAGAGCCGGAGAGCCGGGACCCTCCGCGGTCCCCCCGCCGCCGGCCGAGAACTGCGGCCCTCCGCCCCCTCCTCCAGCAAGGAACCCCGCGCCCACCGCGCCACAAATGCTAAGCGCCGTGTGAACGAGCGGTGTGATGATAGAAGCCCAGGGATCCAGAGGAGGGCGTGAGCATGTCAGTGATCATTCAGACAAAGCACGTTAAGAGTCGGTTTGAGAGCTCTACGACAAGGAAAGGCATTTTTTTTTTTCCCTAGATGGCAGGCAAAAGCCAAAGGAAGAAGTAGGAATTTAGGCAAGTACAAGCTCTGTGGCAGGAGTGGGAAGGGAGTGTTTGTTTCCTTCATCCAAGGATCTAAGCTCAGGACTTGTGAGGGCCGCAGAAACGCTGAAACCAAGCAGAAAATAATATTTCGGCATGCGCCACGCTTCTGTGTACCTGGGGCCAGCCAAGGTGAAGGGAGTAGGCTAACCCTGCTTGCCTGAGCTCCCCTCAACCCTGCGCTGCAAGGACGCTTGGTGCGCCCACCCAGGACCGCCCGCCCCGAGCTGAGGCCCAGCACGCGTCCTTCTCGGTCAGAAGTAGCAGCTGCCAGAGTCCTTTCACTTCTCCTTCGTGTCCCTAGCCACGAAGGTGTGAGGGGAGAGGCAGGGTCGAACCAGTAGAGAAGATCAAGAGCTCTTGGTGACCCGTACCATTTTCCCGGTACATGATTGCACGCGGCCCGCTGCGGAGGTGGCCTACCATGCTCAGTGAGAAGCAGCAGCTACATCGTGAGTTTTCAACCCACGAAAGCGGGGCAGAAGGACAGGCATGTGAGACAGGGGAGCCTCGGGTTCTGCATTTATGACAATAGGGACCAGAATTTGAAAATAGTCACTTTCAGTGCTCCCCAAAAGGCAGCACTGGCAGACTACCTCAAGCTCCCACTCCGCAGTCGGCGGTACTTGGTTTGCATCTTGGAAATCTGGACTGGCAATGTAGCTGAGATCACAGGCTTCGGGTTTGAATCCAGCTGTTAGCATGTACCAGCTAAGTTATGCGGACAACCGGTCTATTCCTCCAACCACCAACTTGCACAGATAGAAAGTGGTGACCGAATCACTTCATCATTCTTTTTGGATGATTACAAGGATTGAAGACCTTAATTTAGATGTCCACCAAAAGCAGATAATGACTTGAGTACACGTTGTGTACGTGACACATGACCCCAGGCAGGCAGTGAGACTGTGTTGAAGGCGGCAGGCAAGAGAGAAAAAGTGCGTATCCTCAGTGGCTGCATTAACAAGTCCATCACTGTGGCAGGCAACTGGGATAATCTTACCAGAAAGCCTTCATCAAAATGTCAGGAAGCCGGGAAGATTAGTTATCTCCAGCCTGCAGCCCTCACTGATTCCAGGGGGGTCATTAACCCCCTGACTCTCTTGGCCTATCCTCCTCACCACCGATCTGGTACACTCCAGACCACAGAAGAAGCCTTACCACACGAAGATCCAGGGCTTAAGCTAGGAAGCGCCTGATTTGCATAAGACGTGCCCTCCAAGGCTGCACACATGCGTCTGTCTGCACAGGGCTGTGGGGATCCTGGTGGGGCAATGCTGCCATGTGCTCTAGGGAGATGACGCGTTTCTCGTAGCACTGCCTGGAGCACAATAGACAATCAACAGTCTAGCCATTTATAATGGTGCAGAGTACTGAGCACTAAGCCACCAAAAGGGAAATTGCCCCATGAGAAAAGGAAATGCTATTCCCAAGGAAGGAACATGAATGAATGGAATCACTGGCATCCTTCCATCTGCCTTCTTCCCTATGTTCCCCCCACCCCCTGTGTTTTCTCCTTAGTGCTTCGGTGTAATTTCGTTCCCATCTCTACCTTCCCCCTTCTGCACCCCAACAACAACAGTACCTTAAATCAGGCATTCCACACCTGACTGGCCTTCCTGCCCTTCTCTTTCCTGCCTCAATCTGACTTTCACCAACCCATCCACACTGCTACCAGAACGCTCTCTTACTCTTTCTGCCACCTCTTCTGCAACCGTTCCCGAGCCTCACTTCTTCTTAGCACTTCTGTGAGTTTTGAGTGACCCCAGTAGTCACCACCATCTGAAGAGAGAAGCTTGTCTAACCAAAAGTGGCAGTAGCATTAATATGTGAGCATAAACATAAGTATTTAGAGTGCAGTTTGATGGGCATAATATATCCATTTAGCCAGGCAACAGTAGTAGTGCCCCCCCCCCCCCCAGAGCTTATGACCTCCTCAGCCATAGACTAGGTTTTCAGTACCAGGTAGAAATTCCCTCCCATAGAGAGAGCCTCAAGTCCAATCAAAGAGCAGTTGGTTTCCCTCATAACAAACAAGCCACCATTGCAGCACTGAGTACATTTGGCCAGGCTGGCCAGCTGTAAAGCTTGTAAGGTTCAGTGCTGGTTAACACTGTTGATGCCAGGCTGGAGAGATGGCTCAGTGGCTAAAGGCACTTGCTTGCAAAGCCTGACTCTCTCTGGGTCCAATTCCCTAGTACCCACTTAAAGCCAGATGCACAAAGTGGTGCATGCTTCTGAAGTTTGTTTGTAGTAGCAGAAGGCCCTGACACGCCAATATTCTGTCTGCCACTCTCTCTGTCTCTCTCAAATAAATAAATTAAAAAAAAAAACCAGCTGGGCACACACCTTTAATCCCAGCACTCAGGAGGCAGAGATAGGTAGATTAACATGAGTTCGAGGCCACCCTGAGACTACATAGTGGATTCCAGGTCAGCCTGGGGCTAGAGTGAGACCCTACCTTGGGGGGGGGAAAAAAAACAGGCCTGGAGAGATGGATTAGCAGTAAAGCCACTTTCCTGTGAAGCCTAAGGACCATGTTTGACTCTACAGATCCCATGTAAGCCAGACACACAAAGGTGAGACAAATGAAAGGATGCACATGCCCACTAGGTGGCGCAAGTATCTGGAGTTTGTTTGCAGTAGCTGAGGCCCTGGTGTGCCAATTCTCTTTCTCCCCACCCTAAATAATTTTTTAAATGATTGTTTATGACTTTTCTTTCCCTAACAGGCTGCATAGGTCTTTACAGCATACTAACAGTGTAATACTTAAGTTATTATTTGCATTGCATTTGCAGTGCTTTTAATGTTAATGCATGTCTCCCATAGACTACAGGGCTTTGGGGGGAGTTGTTTTGTTTTTTGTTTGTTTTTTCTAGGTAAGTACTCACTTTAGCCCAGGCTGACCTGGAATTCACTATGTAGTCTCAGGGTGGCCTTGAACTCATGGTGATCCTCATACCTCTGCCTCCCAAAGGCTGGGATTAAAGGCGTGCGCCACCACACCCGGCCCAACTACAATATTTTCTTTTTAATTATTTATTTATTTGAGAGCGACAGACACAGAGAGAAAGACAGATAGAGGGAGAGAGAGAGAAGGGGCGTGCCAGGGCTTCCAGCCTCTGCAAACAAACTCCAGACGCGTGCGCCCCCTTGTGCATCTGGCTAACGTGGGGCCTGGGGAACCAAGCCTCGAACCGGGGTCCTTAGGCTTCACAGGCAAGCGCTTAACCGCTAAGCCATCTCTCCAGCCCCCAACTACAATATTTTTGATTACGCTTCCTGCTTAGTCTTTAGCAAGCTGGAGGAGGTACATCACTGGGGCGGATTGTGAATCTACCCTAAGAGGAGTAGAGAGTCCGTTTGAGGCCAGGCTGTTCATGCTTGCTGGCTGCTGGTTGTGCCTCTCTGCTTGAACGTAGGCTGGCGTGAACTGGCTTCTCCCACCACAACAAAGCTTCCCTTGGAATCTGTGAGCCTGAAATAAACCTTTTCCTCCCATAAGCTACTGTTGGTTGGGTGGATGTCCCAGCAACCAGAAGGTAACTGCAATAGAGGTGCAAGCGTATAAACCCAGCACTTGGGAGGTAGGCGCAGGAGGGAGTCACTTCCAATGTAAGGCCATCCTGGACTACACAGCAAGTTCCAGGCCAATCCTGACTGGCTAACTTCATCAGTGTTCTTCATGATCAGAAACTAAATATCAACATTCTTGAAACATTCACAAGATGATCTGTATCCTCACTGAAGTCCAACAAACATTTTATTGTCACTTGGCTCCTAAAGAAAAAACCTTTTTCTCTGTTATTCAAATTGTCCATCATTGATCCCGACATTTACTTGCTACTTCAATTATTCAATAACAACATTGAATTTTGAACATTTGTACTATTTCATAGAGAGTTCGTCAACTTGCCAGTTGTGGCAATAAAACTCATTTTAAAAAATGATTCCCTGTGCAGCTAGTGTTACGTTTGTGAATATCGCTGGTGATCTACTGTTCCCCAGCTATGTGGGTGTTAAATCAGACCAGTTGTTCTACTTTGTCACCCTTGGTTGCCTTGAAACCCTCTCCATAAGTGTATTTAGTCACGTCACTTTAGTCAGTACAATCTTGTGAAGAGTGGTTCTCAACATCAGATATAGCAAAATAATTTAAGAGAGCTTCTGAAAATAGGTATGTTTGGGCTGGGGAGATGGCTTAGCAGTTAGGGCATTTGTCTGCGAAGCCCAAGGACTCAGGTTCGATTCCCCAGTACCCAGGTAAGCCAGATGCACAAGGGGGTGCAGACATGTGGAGTTCGTTTGCAGTGGCTGGAGGCCCTGGCACACCCATTCTATTTGCCTCTTTCTCTGTCTCTCTCAAATAAATAAAAGCAGAAAACAAAATAGGTATGGTTGAACCTGAATCCTAAAGACTCACTCATCTCTTTAGATGGGAGGGGCAGAGCTAAGGGATGCTGGGTTTTGACTTTTTTAAGCTTTTTTTTTTTTAAATCACTCTTATCCAACATACATTAGAAAGCATATCAACAGTGCATTTTATGGGAAGTCAGTTTACAACAAAACTGAAGAAGGCAATTGTGTTTATCTAAAAAGTTTTCAGCATAAGAGTATGCAATACAGTCCATTGGAATGCAGTGGTCATACTTTTTGGGTACATAGGAAAGTGTAAAGTGAAAAAGTCCTTTGCTACTCATCAAGAAAATGCAAGCTTAAATGACTTAAATGAAAATAAGAAATTTAGAGATTTAAAAAAAGAACATCTTAGTACCAGTAAACATCTATCCATATTTACAGACCCACTTAGTTATTTAAAAACAAAAGCCCTCACAAACAATAAGGCATCATGAAAAACAGAACCACAGTGCCAAGAAATGCCAAGAGCTATCTACTGTGACAGAACTGGTGGACATGTCGTAGACAGCTGTGGGCTGGCCGTGCTCTTGTTGTTCTGAGGCAAAGGTAAACCCAGGAGAGAACGCTCCTTGAAACTGGCTTTGGCTTGAGCAATCTTCCAGATTCTTTTTTTTTTAAATTTTATTTTTACTTTTATTTATTTATTAGAGAGTAACAGACAGAGAAAGAGAGAAAACAGGCATGCCAGGGCCTCCAGCCAGTGCAAACGAACTCCAGACGCATGCATCCCCTTGTGCATCTGGCTTACATGGGTCCTGAGGAATCGAGCCTCAAACCAGGGTCCTTAGGCTTCACAGGCAAGCACTTAACCGCTACGCCATCTCTCCAGCCCCAATCTTTCAGATTCTAAACCAAGACCTTCTATTTCAGAAACAGCAATGCCATGTTTCCAAGGGAAAGGTTTTCACGTTCCCAACAACCACTTCACTGCTGGCAGTCTCAAGATACAGACTGTTCACTGACTTGATCATAACTGGAGTTCTAAGTCATGAAAAATAGCAAAGATGGACTCCTTTGTAGGAAAGAAAAAATGCCCTCTAACTTATCTAATATTTTTTTAAGTATAAAGAATAGGGCTGGAGAGATGGCTTAGTGGTTAAGGAGCTTGCCTGTGAAGCCTACAGACCCACGTCTGACTCTCCAGCCCCCCCCCATGCACAAAGTGATGCAAGCAAGTGTACAAGGTCACACATGCACACAAGGTGGCACACATGCCTGGAGTTCAATTTCAGTGGCTGGAGGTCCTGGTGTGCCAATTCTTTCTCACGCACTCTCGCTCTCACTCTCTCTCACACACACACACAAAAGGCCAGTCTATTGGGCCTCAAAACAAAAAGAGTATTCAGAATAAGTGAGGGCTGGAAGAATGGCTTAACGGTTGAGATGTTTACCTGCAAAGCCAAAGGACCCAGGTTCGATTCCCCAGGACCCACGTTAGCCACATGCACAAGGGGGCGCACATATCTGGAGTTTGTTTGCAGTGGCTGGAGGCCCTGGTGCGCCCATTCATTCTCTCTCTCTATCTCTCTTTCTCTCTCACACACACACTCGTTCTCTGTTCAATAAATAAATAAGTAAATAAATAAATAAATAATATTAAAAAAGAATAAATGAGTAAATCCTGAAAGAAAGAACTGTGATAAAGGGAAGAGAAAGGAAGGGAGGAGGGTACTTAATAGGTTGATATTGTATATATGTAAGTACAATGATTGTGATGGGGAGGTAATATGATGGAGAATGGAATTTCAAAGGAGAAAGTGTGTGTGGGGGGAATTAACATGGGATTTTTTTTTATAATCATGGAAAATGCTAATAAAAATTTAAAAAAAAGAACTGTGACCATGTTAGCCTCTGCTAAGCCAGCTGCACATGTTGCAGTTCGCCTGTTCTTCCCTGTAATAAATAAACACCACTCCGTTCACAAGGCACCGGAACACTGGCACACATGTACCCATGTGCCCAAGGAAACAGAGATGGCCGATCCCGGCCTGCTGATCCTGGGTGTGGATGAATGAATGGCACAGAGGACATCAACTATACAAAGCTAGAATTAAGATAGTTGTAAAAACCAGGACAAAGCTTACATGAATATTTAATCTGGTTTTATAAACTCTCAACAATAATTTTATGTAGCAACAAGGAAGGTGCAGGGAGCTCTATGCTACAGACACCAAGTCTGGGATTTTAAAAATAAATATGGTTTCTAGAGTACGAAATATATGGACGATTACTAACACTTGTAAGAGAGCTATTTTCTTCCCTCTGCACTTTGTTATTTTATTAACCTTTCTCCTCCTTACTCTTAATTTTGACAGCCTTTGAACAATACACCCAGTAAGATGGTACAGCTCCAGATAATTCAAACAGCTGAAGAGCCGGCGAGTCAACACATGCCTGGGCTTCAAGAACCTCTCTACATCTGCTTTCACAAACTGTCCTGGGATCATAAATATTATTAAGGGGAATAGCAGAGAAGAAAAAGAGGAGACAAGAAATAATCCACTGTGAATCAATAGTTTATGTAGCAGTAGCTCTGATTTTTTTTTTTTTAATACAGGTTTCCCCAAGGGAAACAAACACACCAAACAAGTGAAAACCTGAGCAACTCCAGAGTTTTTCCCAGAATGCAGATTATTTTCATTCCCCATGCAGCATAAAAGAGCCCGTCTCCCCTGCACAACAAAGACGGATGTCCAGTGAGGAAGAGAAGAATGCTTCCCTTGCTTTTCGATGCGACACAATGAAGTCAGCTCATAAAACATGCCTGGCCTTCTAAGGAGCCATCAGTGTGTTTTCAAGCTACTATGGAAGCTACTCAATTTTAAAATATCTTATTTAGATAGGCATAGTGGTGCACACCTTTAATCCCAGCACTTGGAAGGCAGCGGTAGGAAGATTGCCGTGAGTTCAAGGCCATCCTGAGACTTGAATTCCAGATTAGCCCTGGGCTACAATGAAGCCCTACCTTGGAAAAAAAAAAAAAAAAGAAGAAGAATAAAAAAATTATTTATTTATTTATTTAAGAGGGAGAGAGAGTGAGAGATGAACAGGAAGATAGACAGAATGGGCACACCAGGGCATTGAGGCACTGCGAACAAACTCCAGGTGCATGTGCGACCTTGTGCATCTGGCTTACATGGGTCCTGGAGAATCGATCTTGGGTCCTTAGGCTTCGCAGGCAAACACCTTAACCGCTAAGCCATCTCTCCAGCCCACAGTTACTCAATTTAATGGGCAACAATGCTAAAGCAACTGGCAAGTTTTCCACAAAGTCCAGCATATCAAACGTGTCAAACAATACTGCCTCCAGGACTATGACAGCCACCTGCAAGGCAGGAGCAAAGCAATGATCCTCCAAGCTGCACAAGGACAGCGAAGGGCTGAGCTCCAGGAAACGGAGAAGACTTTATCAGAAAAACAATGTTTGTGTAGATTTTATATGTTTGTCTTATATCCTGAAAAGTCACCACAGTGACCATATATTTAGAAAATGTATAATTTTCTAAAAGAGCTAGTCATGGTGGGGCACATCTGTAATCCCAACACTTGGGAAGCTGACGCAGGGTTGTGAGTTCAAGGCACGCCTAGGCTGCACAGTGGGTTTTGACTTTTTGTTCTTTCTTTTTCCCCACTGGGGATTGAACCATGCTTTCAAGCCAACCACCACTGAGCTATGTCCCTAGAACAAAGCTCTATGTTTTTAATAAGATCTTCAAGAAAAAAAAAAAAAAGATGCCTTTCAACAAATAGATCTACACACCCTATAAATAGCTTAGACAAGAGTATAGTATTCTGAAAATGGATACTTCCTTGGACTTTATTCCCAAAAGACAAGTACTGTGATCTATACCCTGGGAATAACGGTGCATTTTTGCTTCTTTGGCTGCCTGGTCTTTTAGTATATCTAAGGAAAAATCCATTGTCTGATTTTCTTCTTCCTTCTTTGTAGACTGCAACGCAGGTCACACACTTAGCAATGTCCGGGAATGAATTAGATGTGCGGTCGTCCTACCTTGGGCTTGTGTGTGTACATGTAGCTTCCTTCCTACAGCGTCCTGAGCAGACGACACACTGACACAATAAGCCCTGCTCCACATTTAGAATCTGCTCCTGAAGTCCTCAATAATCACATCACCAGGGCGACAATTAGGCTGCGAAGATGGTTCAGCAGTTAAAGATAATTGGTTGCAAAGTCTGATGGCCAGGGTTCGATTCCCCAGCACCTATGTAAAGCCAGATGCACAAAGTAGCACATGTGCCTGGAGTTTTGTGCAGTAACAAGAGGCCCTGGTGCACCTATTCTCTGTGTGTGTGTGTGTCTCTCTCTCTCACCCTACTTGAGAGAAGAGAGAGAGAAAGAGACAGAAAGAAACAGATAGAAAGAAATAGAGAATAGGTAGACCAGGGCCTTCAGCCTCTACAGACAAACTCCAGACACATGTGCCTCCCTGTGCATCTGGCTTATGTGGGTCCTGAGAATCGAGCCTGGGTCCTTTGGCTTCTCAGGCAGGTGCCTTAAACGCTAAGCCATCTCTCCAGCCCTCAAATTATTTTTTTTTTAAATACTCCAGTGACTTCTAAACTCTCCAGGAGTGTCCTAGTGATCTCTGATCCTGGACCACCTCTAGAGTAGTAGCTTTTATTTTACAGAGGAACCATAAATGGAGTTTATTGGCACCTGTGTTTATCTCTTCTGTAGACTTTTAAATATACCTTAGAAAAACTGTTATCAAAATAACCAGGCAGGGCCGGGCATGGTGGTGCTCGCCTTTAATCCCAGCTCTTGGGAGGCAGAGGTAGGAGGATCACTGTGAGTTCACAGTTACCCTGAGAATACAGAGTGAATTCCAGGTCAGCCTGAGCTAGAATGAGACCCTGCCTTGAAAAAAAAAAGAACCAGCTTTGTGCCTGTGCCAGTCTGAATGGCTATCATAATGACAGCTAAGAAGGAAGCTCTCTTCTGTGTAATCTAGGTTAAGATATTATGATCCCTAGAAGTGTAAAATTTGCTTGAAAAGTGGAATTTTAAAATTCAGAATTTTGGGGGAAAGTGTTTACTTGCCTTACTGCTAACCAGAAGCATCCAAGGGAAGCCTGTGAACACCCATCCCATGGCCCTATCAGAGTTGATTAGAAATAGAATAATTCTATTAGAATGGAATGGTTCTGTTTTACAAAGGACTACAAAAATGATACCTGTAGGGCTGGAGAGATGGCTTAGCGGTTAAGCGCTTGCCTGTGAAGCCTAAGGACCCCGGTTCGAGGCTCGGTTCCCCAGGTCCCACGTTAGCCAGATGCACAAGGGGGCACATGCATCTGGAGTTCGTCTGCAGAGGCTGGAAGCCCTGGTGCGCCCATTCTCTCTCTCTCCCTCTATCTCTCTTTCTCTCTGTGTCTGTCACTCTCAAATAAATAAATAAAAAATTAAAAAATATTTTTTAAAAAATGATACCTGTAGAGAATGTAAATGGTATTATCAGTGATTTTTCTGAGTTTCCTTATAGAAAATGTTTACCAGATTTATAGAGGTAATTTGTATATGTTTATGTGTCAAACATTTTAGGCTATGGAAGTATTCCCTTTAAAAATTGTTTATTTATTTACTTATTTGAGAGAGAGAGAGAATGGGTGCACCAAGGCCTCCAGACACATGCCCCACCTGTGGATCTGGCTTGTGTGGGTACTGGGGAATCACACTTGGGTTGTTAGGATTTGCAGGCAAGCACCTTAACCACTGAGCAATCTCTCCAGCCCCGGGAAGTATATATTTTTTAGTATTCCTATTTTGTAATAAAGTTCAGTGGTAACATGATATAGTACATAATGGAATCTTTTCTTATTTTTATTTATTTGAGATCCACAGACAGAGAGAGAAAGAGGCAGATAGAGAGAATGGGTGCGCCAGGGACACCAGCCACTGCAAACGAACTCCAGATGCGTGTGCCACCTTGTGCATCTGGCTTACGGGGGGTCCTGGGGAATTGAGCCTTGAACCAGGGTCCTTAGGCTTCACAGGCAAGCGCTTAACTGCTAAGCCATGTCTCCAGCCCAAATGGACTCTTTTTATATCACTCTTTCTGTAATGACTATTTAATCAAAAGCAAAGAACCCAGGCTTTAGACTATACTTCAGAAAATATTGTTATGTGACTTTAACAGGCATATAGATTTTGTACCGTTATTTTTCAGATCTTGTCACAAATTACTCATTTGATAAATTTTGTTTGTTTGGCCTCAATACCTGTCAATTTCCTCAATGAAAAGAGTCACATTTTATTACCTCAATCTTCAATTATGAAAAGGCTTTGTGCGCTGATTCATAGCCCATGGAGTTTAGTAACTAGAGACTAGCGTGAGAAGAAAAAAGATGAGTAGCTAAGTCTGAATCGTTGCTGGAAATGTAGATTAATAATTGCTCTCTAAAACAAACGCTTTCGCATCCGTGGCCTCATTGAAGAACCAGAAACTTGGGGTGGGGGTTAATCTTTACAGGATTTCTTCACATAAACCACTAGATGGCGATATTTTGTCTCTTTGAAAAGCCATTGCTCACGATGTAAACCCTCAATTACACTTTTAAACCCCAACCAATTGCTATTCTTCGATTCTGTCTGATAAAGAGATCTGCACGGAGGCTTCTCCGGCGCAGTGAAGCGTTATCTCCTTGTCTCGGGTTGTGACCTTCAGCATCCGCTGAGACGAAGCGGCAGAAAGCAGAGCCTTCCCGCGGACCGCAGCATCCAACAGCGCGCTTGCAGAGACCGGCGCCGCTCTTCATTTCCTTCCCTCCTCAATTTCACCTTTATCGTCACTGTTACTTATTTGTTTTATTTATTTATTTATTTATTTATTTATTTATTTATTTTTGAGAGAGAACAAAAAAGCAGAGAGAGGGAGAGAAAGGAAGAGAGAGTGAGCGTAACAGACACACCAGGGCCTCCAGCCTCCGCAAATGAGCTCCAGCCGCATGCGCCACCTTGTGCACCTGGCTTACGTGGGTCCTGGGGAATCGAACCTGGGTCCTTTGGCTTCGTAGGCAAGCGCTTTAACTGCTAAGCCATCTCTCCAGCCCAATTTCACCTTTTTGAAACCTTCTTTTTCTGCTTTATGCATTACAGTAGTGCACAACTGTCACCTTAGCCCTGAGGCTCAGGCTCGTGAATTCACAGCCTGTGCAGGAAGGGCCGCCTCCTCGGTATAGCAAAATAAAACAAAACAGGCCAGTTGTGGGAGCAAGGGGGATAGCAGGTAACACTTGTGATGGGGATTCTCTTCTGAAACATTACACATTGCACACAAAAACTATACACTTTCTATTCCAAGACCACTGTTGCAGTCGGGTTCACCTTGCTAGCAGAAATCACCCACCAAGAGCAGCTTGTGGGGAAAAAAGAGGTTTATTTTGTCTTACAGGCTTGAGGGGAAGCTCCATGATGGCAGGGAAAACGATGGCATGAGCAGAGGGTGGACATCACCCTCTGGCCCCCATAAGGTGGAAAATAGCAACAGGAGAGTGTGCCAAACACTGGCAAGGGGAAACTGGCTGCAGCACCCATAAGCCCGCCCCCAACAGCACATGGCCTCCAGGAGGCGTTAATTCTCAATTGCTATCAGCTGGGGAACCTAACCTCCAGGACACCTGAATCAAAACACCACAACCACTATCATTAATTTTGGCCTAATTATTTAAGGCTAAATGTTTGGTGACCTACCTAATTTTTTTTTTAATTGATTGATTTTTTTTTTTTAAGTAAGTAGAAACTTTGTATGGACACATGATGTGTTGGCACCATCGTTCCCTATCCCTGCCCACTGCACTGAGGGCCCTTCTCCAGTGGAGAGTGAGATCCGCATAGGTTAAAGGGGACGAGCATTGTTAATTTACAGAGATTCTGATGGGTGTAGCCTCTCTTTGGCTAAAGACTAGTGGGAGCTTCTCATTGGAGTCCTTAATCTTGGTGTCCATAGGATTCTGACCTGGTTCCCAGTTCCAACTATGGGTTCCTTTCCACTGATTGGATCTCACAGCCCCTCAGAGAGCCACTGGTTACCCACCTAGGCTTGGAGCCACCACTCCACTGTGGGCTTCATCCCACCCCCCCTCCAGGGCCTTTCTTACCGGATGGGTTCCCCCATGCTCCTATTGAGAGCTGTCTTCTAGTCTGCTAGCCAGGAGAAAGGGTTCTACCGTACCAATCCATTTTGGATTGTTTTGTGTGTATCTCATTGCTGAGATACCCACTTCTCTTTTTTAAAAATCTTTCTCTTTTATTTATTTGAAGGAGAGTGGGCACATCAGGGCCTCTTGCCAATGCAACCAAACTCCAGATTCATGTACCACTTTGTGCATCTGGCTTTACCTGGGCACTGGGGAATCAAAGCAGAGCTGGCAAGCTTTCCAAGCAAGTGCCTTTAACAGCTGAGCTATCTCCGCAGCCCCATGCCCACGTTTTGGGGTTCTAACTCAAAAAGCATAACTTACTCATCTCTCCCTTCCTTTCACTTCCTTGGATGCTGGCTGAGATTCTGGACATGTCTACTCTGTCAAGGGGGCCTTTCCACCTTCTCCCCCACCCAATAAAATCTCCTTTGCCTTCCTCATGCCTTGTTGTCTATGTTCCTAATTTTCCCAGGTCACAAGATAAAGAACATCATACTGTGAAAATTTGCAACACGATATCAGGTATTTCATTGTGAAATTACAATGATTAAAAATAAGAAAGATGGGCTGGAGAGATGGCTTAGCAGTTAGGCGCTTGCCTGTGAAGCCTAAGGACCCCAGTTCGAGGCTCAATTCCCCAGGACTCACATTAGCTAGATGCACAAGGGGGCACATGCATCTGGAGTTTGTTTGCAGTGGCTGATGGCCCTGGCGCACCCATTCTCTCCCCCCCCCTCAAATAAATAAATAAAACAAAAAAAAATAAAAAATAAGAAAGATAAGGGCTGGAGAGATGGCTTAGCGGCTAAGGCACTTGCCTGCAAAGCCAAAGGACTCAGGCTCGATTCCACAGTAACCACATAAAGCCAGATGCATCTGGCGTTCATTTGCAGTGGCTGGAGGCTATGGCATGCCCATCCTTTTTCTCTCTCTCTCTCTCTCATTCACTCACACTCTCTCTCTCACTCTCTCTCAAGTAAATTAAAAACAAATAAGAAAGATGAAATTTTTATTCTCATTCAAACATAAAATGAACAAAAGTGAAGGGTTTTACTCAACTCATTCATTTATGGGGAACTCCGTTTAAAGGAAACTTAGAAACATAAATACAGGGGCTGGAGAGATGGATTAATGTTTAAGGCACTTGCCTGCAAAGCCTAACAACCTCGGTTCAGTTTCCCAGTACCCACATAAAGCCAGATGCACAAAGTAGTGCATGCATCTGGAGTTCATTTTCGGAGGCCAGAGGCCCTGGCATGCCCATTCTTTCTGTCATGCTGCTCTCAATCTCTCTTTGCTTATAAACAAATAAAAAAAATATATATATATATATATATATTTTTTTTTTTTGCCTGTGCACATGCATAGTCATACATGTGTGGACGCACATGTGGTATCTTCCTCAATTCCTCTCCATATTATTATTATTTTTTAAAATTTATTTATTTGAGAGCGACAGACACAGGGAGAAAGACAGATAGAGGGAGAAAGAGAGAGAATGGGCGCGCCAGGGCTTCCAGCCTCTGCAAACGAACTCCAGATGCGTGCGCCCCCTTGTGCGTCTGGCTAATGTGGGACCTGGGGAACCGAGCCTCGAACCGGGGTCCTTAGGCTTCACAGGCAAGCGCTTAGCCGCTAAGCCATCTCTCCAGCCCAAATAAAAACATTTTTAAAAACCGGCTAGAGGGGTTGCTTAGCAGTTAAAGCATTTTCCTGCAAAGCCAAAGGACCCAGGTTTGATTCCCCAGGACCCATGTTAGCCAGATGCATAAGATGATGCATGCATCTGGAGTTCATTTGAAATGCCTGGAGGCGCTGGTGTGCCCATTCTCTCTCTCTCTCTCTCTCTGTCTGATAAAATAAATAAATAAATAAATAAAATATTAAAAAAACAAAAACAACAAATATACATTACAGTCAAGGATGCTGAAAAGGAAAACTTGCTGACAGATATCAAACCGGTCAGTATCCTTTAAAGCTATAGGAATGTCATCGCTGGTATTCTCTTCTTCAAGGCAGAAGCCAATTGTGTTTGTAGCAGACGAGATTCATTTGTACCTCTATGTGCCAGAAGCGCTCGCATTACCAGTAGTTTAGTGCAGGTGAACTTGAACCCATGAGAAAAGGCAAGATAACTTTCTAGATACAAAATCAGGCTAAAGGCTAGCAATTATCACACAGACAATTAACAATCAGACACTCTCCAGATGGTCCACTAAACTAAGTACTCTTGTCCAAGACAAATGTAAAATTATCTTCTAAAAAGTAAACACTATATTGCTGGGAGAGCAACAGCTCTTCGAAGAGCCTTATTCCATCTGCTGCAATGTTAGGACAAACCACAGGGAGGCATTTTTTTCCCACTAGATTTTCTGCACAGATGGCGAGCAGAATCTGTCGCGAAATCAGAGGCGCTGTCATTATGTTTGGGAACAAATCAAACAACAGTAGATTCCTTTTCTCCCGCAGTAAGTGTCCTGGAAACATGCACAAAGGATGGTTTCTAAAATAAAAAGAAATTAGACCTGGCTTGTCCCTGGCTTGGCTCAGCACTCCAGTGCAGTGCGCGGCCCGCAGTAGTCTCGGACCTGGGGCAGGCTGGAGCTGCAGGTGTGTGTGTGTGTGTGTGTGTGTGTGTGTGTGTGTGTGTTCGTTCCTGGCTTTGATCTCCATGTGGGGGGTCACATAATTAAATGTGAGGGTTGTGAAACAGTTGGCAAGAATAAGATGTTTCTGAACATGCACGGCCCCCAAATAATTCAAAATCAAAGGCGCGATGCATTCAAGGTGTTCTGGGTGGGCTCTGAGCGCTCGGCCCGCGCCCGGCCCTGCACATGCGCCCTCCAGCTGGCACCTCAGCAACACGGGGCGCAGATTTGAATTGCACCGTTGGAAACATAATAGTTCTTTTGTTTGGTTTGGTTTTGTTTGGTTTTGTTTGGTTTGGTTTGGTTTTTCGAGGTAGGGTCTCATTCTAGCCCAGGCTGACCTGGAATTCACTCTGTAGTCTCAGGGTGGCCTCGAACTCACAGCCATCCTCCCACCTCTGCCTCCCGGGTGCTGGGATTAAAGGCTGCGCCACCACGCCCAGCCCATAATAGTTTTATTACAGGAAACGAAGACAACGTTTTCCCACTGTGATTCTTTGGCATGTATGGAATTCAAATATCTATGGAGTTTCTTTAAAAAAAAAACCAAACATTTATTTGACACAGAGAGAGAGAGAATGGGTACACCAGGGCCTCCAGCCACTGCAAATGAACTCCAGAAGCATGTGCCATCTTGTGCATCAGGCTTATGTGGGTTCTGGGGAATTGAACCAAGGACCTTTGGCTTTGTAGACAAATGCCTAACCGCTAAGCCATCTTTCCAGCCTGCATTTTTTAAAATTATTATTTGAGTTACTGTCTTGAGTCTCCTAAAAAGTTCATTCAGTGAATTTTGGCTTTGGGATGAGGACATAGATTTCAAACAATTTTTAAAAAATATTTTATTTTTATTTATTTATTTGAGAGAGAGAGAGAAGATTAGCACACCAGGGCATTCAGCCAAGGCAAACGAACTCCAGACGCATGTGCCACCTAATGCATCTGGCTTAAGTGGGTCCTGAGGAATTGAACCTGGGACCTTTGGCTTTGCAGGCAAGCACCTTACCCGCTAAGCTGTCTCTCCAGCCCCCAACAATTTTTGAAACGGACCTAAACATACTTCCAACCATTTTGTACTATCTATTTATGTAAAGTGGCATTGACGATTATAAAAATCAAAATATTGGGCTGGAGAGATGGCTTAGCGGTTAAGCGCTTGCCTGTGAAGCCTAATGACCCCGGTTCGAGGCTCGGTTCCCCAGGTCCCACGTTAGCCAGATGCACAAGGGGGCACACGCGTCTGGAGTTCGTTTGCAGAGGCTGGAAGCCCTGGCGCGGCCATTCTCTCTCTCTCCCTCTATCTGTCTTTCGCTCTGTGTCTGTCGCACTCAAATAAATAAATAAATAATTTTTAAAAAAATTAGTAAAAATATTGATCAACTTGGAAAAATGTTGAAGATGTTCTCCAACCTGGAATATCAAATGTTCAGCCAAGATTTAACGTTTTGTGTGTAAATATAAAGAAGCACATCATCTAATTTGTATGACAATTTCATTTCATCTATAGTTTCATTTATAGTTTATTAAAATGATAAAATTGTAAGTATACTATAAGAATTTTAAAATAAATTTCTAAGCCGGGCGTGGTGGCACACACCTTTAATCCCAGCACTCGGGAGGCAGAGGTAAGAGGATCACATGAGTTCGAGGCCACCCTGAGACTCCATAGTGAATTCCAGGTCAGCCTGGGCTAGAGTGAGACCCTATCTTGAAAAAACAAAAATAAATAAACACATAAATTTCTTTAGTATGATATATAACTGTTTTACATACCTGTACACGTGGTGATGTGTAAAAATTCCTCAGATGAAAAGGAGTCATGAAAGAAAATTGTTTAGCTAGGCATGGTGGCACACACCTTTAATCCCAGCACTCAGGAGGCAGAGGTAGGAGGATCGCCATGAGTTCGAGACCACCATGAGACTACATCGTGAATTCCAAGTCAGCCTGAGCTAGAGTGAGACCCTACCTTGAAAAAAACAAAGGAAAAACGTTCAAGAAGCACTGGCTTAGGGGCATAGAGATGAAAACAATAATCCCAAAAGCTAAGAAAGAAGCAGAGGTCATAGCCCTCTTACAGACACGGAAGGTAGAGCTGGCTTATATTATCATGTTGCCTTGTTTTATATTCCCCTGCTCTCAATGGTTTAGACGTGGCCAGTGTAGGCACTTTGAGAGAAGTTGGATTTATCAATGCCCGTGTGTGTGCACCCAATACCGGCAACACAGGCTTGACAGCCCCTGCCTCTGAGGTGCAGTATTGTCACATAAAGGAACCTTTTCCCTGGCAAGATGGAGATGCCTCAGCCCCTGTGACCCAGGAGCACACTGTGGTCTCCATGGAGATTCTGGCAGCTGTGTTCCAGTGATTTTATCATTCAGACTCTGGAGGCTAAATTAATGTGCTGCTAAAATGAAGTGAAACAGAACTTCAGGGTCAAGTTGCATCTTTATTGACATGTCCTGTGTAATTCACTCCATATATTTTCCTTAAAAATAGCAAATTCTTCATGGCTCTGGGGCCTTCATTAAATGATGTAGTTTTTGTAGTTCTTGCCTGAACAAACCATTATTTTAATATTTTTAACTTATTCCACTTTGTTGTCTATTTAATAGCCAAGCTTTTTAAGGATTAAATCAGCTGAATAGCTCGATAAAAATAAATTACCTTAATATAAATGTAGTTTTTATTGTTTGATTCTTTGATCCATGACTCAATTATTCACTTTTTTCTTTCTCCATTATGTCTCATTTCCCCAAATAGTTTACCAGAATTTGACTTTGGCTTGAGAATATATAGGATATATTTTCAATTGTTTTTTATTTGTTTATTCTCAATTTAGCTCAATGTTACATAGTAAATGTATTAAGTCACATATTACAGAAGATGCATATGTAAGTATAAAACAGTTTTGGAATTTTTTTTTTTAGTTATTCATGGTAGGGTCTCACTTTAGCCCAGGCTGACCTGAAATTCACTATGTAGTTTCAGGCTAGCCTTGAACTCACAGTAATCCTCATATTGCAATCCTCCTACTGATCTGCCTAGCAAGTGCTGGGATTAAAGGTGTGAGCCACCTGACTAAAAGATGTTTTTATCTTATTTTTATTTATTAGAGAGAGAATGGGCACACCAGGGCCTCTAGCCACTGCAAACAAACTCCAGACGCATGTGCCACCATGTGCATCTGACCTATATAGGTCCTGGGGAATTGAACCTGGATCCTTAAGCTTTGCAGGCAAGTGCCTTAACCTCTAAGCTATCTGTCCATCCCTCTAAAACAGTTTAAAAAAATTTTTTTTTCTTCACTTACTGGCAAGTAGTTTTATAATTATAACAATGATGTGAACAGTTATGTTGCAGAGAATTAAATTTCTTTATTATTTTTCTGAGAACCTAAGGAGATAGCAATTATAGTAATTCGCATCTTTAGAGTCTCTGCTCTAGAAGGTGAGGTCCATTGCTGAAGACACCATTTGCTGCCAGTACAGGACTGGAGAGACGTGGCTGGAATCCTCTCAGAGAGTTAGCCCATCTAGTGCCAGCAAGCACTGCGTGAGCTACTGGGGGTAAAGTGGCCAACAACGGGGTGACCAACCAGGGGGTCTAAGCTACTCTGAAGCAACCAGCCTGACAAGAAGCACCCACCAGTGCAGAGGTGGCACACAGCCTTGGTGAGTAACCAGTGGCTTTCTGATTTGCTCAGAGATCTGCTCAGTGAAAAAAAAAAAAAAAGTATCTGGAACTAGGAACCAGGTCAGAATCCTATGGAGACAAAGATTATGTCCTCTGGTGACAAGCTCCCGCTAGTCTTTGGCTCAAAGATGGGCTACACCCATCAAAATCCCTCTATATTAATGACACTTATCTAATTTAGCCTATGTTGGCTTCACTCTCTGTTGGAGAATCTGTTTTGTCTTTTTCAGAAGGTAGTGAGACCCAAGGAGATAAACCACCCTCTATCTCAGTCAAGGCCCAGGTGAAGCCACAGAGGAAGTGGGGAGACATCAAGTGTGCTGCTTCTGCGGTGAGCCTGACAAGCAGCACCAGGGTGAACCAGACGGACCCTGGGGACACCCAGCACAAACCGAAGCAGAGATCCAGAGGCTCCTGAGAGCTCATCACTGGAGTAGATTTAAAACTCACCCACCTCGGCTCAGGGAACTGTGCTGAAGAGGGGGCAGGAAGACTGTAAGAGCCACAGGTTGAGACATCATGCCCAGAGGCATTCCCTTCCCTTCCCTCACCCAAAAGAAATAGGGCAGGGATTGAACAGAGAATTCTCAAAGGAAAAATTCAAACGACCAATGAACACCTAGAGATGTTCAGTATCTCTACTCATCAGAGAAACACATTCTCTGGAATAATGGTGGCCCACTGAGCGGGAAAAGCAGGAGATCGGGCCAGGGGAGAAATCAACCAGCCAGGCAAGAAGCAGGCACCTGGGCCACACTGGCACACAGCCTGTGCAGGCAGACAACTATTCTAGGCTTGGACTTGAAACCGCTTGGTGGGGGCGGGGTGGGGGGGGAAGAGCTCCTATCTACTGCTGGGAACCAAGTCATAATCCCAAGGAGAGATTCCAGAGAGAACCTCCACTGTTCTTTGGCTAAGAAGAGTGGGCACACACATCTCTCTAACGACTAAGCTTGTCCTCTATAATCCAATGGAGAAACTTTTGTTTTGTTTTGGCTTTGGTTTTTCCGAGGTAGGGTTTCATTCTGGTCCAGGCTGACCTGGCATTCACTATGGAGTCTCAGGGTGGTCTCAAGCTCACAGTGATCTTCCTACCTCTGCCTCTGGAGTTCTGGGATTAAAGGCGTGCGCCACCATGCCTAGCATCTCCTCACATTCTTTATAGCATCTTAATTTTAAGGCATTAAAATTTTTTGTTGTGGTGCAGTAATAACGATAAAACTCGGCCCCTGGTGAAATGACCCCTTCCTGGGTGCCTCCGACCTGGGATCTTCGATGTACATAACTTTTAATGTGGCGGCCTTGCCCCAGAGGACTGATACACAGAAGGAAACCAGGGTGCTTCTCCAGGACTCTTATTTACCTTGAGACCTTGTCTCCTGAGATTCCTGGACCAGTGGTTTGCTTTCTTCCCACCTCCTTGCTCTCTGGCTTTTTCTGTCCTCTTGACTTCTCCCTCCCTTAAGCCACCACTTCTGAGAAGTAAAGAACTTGCCTTAGTGCTGGAAAAAAAAAAATTGTTGTTGTGGGCTGGAGAGATGGCTTAGCGGTTAAGGCGCTTGCCTGCAAAGCCAAAGGACCCAAGTTCAATTCCCTAGGACCCATGTAAACCGGATGCACAAGGTGGTGTATGTCTATGGAATTTGTTTGCAGTAGCTGGATGCCCCAGCCCATTCTTTCTCTCTCCATATACCTTTCTTTCTCAAGTAAATAAATAAAATATATTAATAAATTTTTAAAATGTTGTAATTGTGCTTTGGGTTTCTATAAAAGCAGACCTTCCTTCTTCTGATGGACAAAGATGCAGTTCTGGTTTACACGTTTACATGAACAATTGTAATGTTGCTGAAGTGTCCATTTTTCATCTACTATTTTGAGAATCTGAATGTATTAAGGATACAGGGTTCTCTAGGTGTTTTGCTGTTTCTGGGTTTTACATTGTTTTCTCACAAATTTGACACTTTTTTGTTTGTTTGTTTTGTTTTCTGAGGTAGTGTTTCATTCTAGCTCAGGCTGACCTGGAATTCACTATGTAGTCTCAGGGTGGCCTTGAATTCTCTGTGAGCCTCCTGCCTCTGCCTCCCAAGTGCTGGGATTAAAGACGTGTGCCACCATGCCCGGACTTTGACATGTGATTTTTAATGAATTTTTAAAAACTATCATTCATGTATGTATGTGTATATATATAGATATAGATATATATCTTTAAGAAATTAAGAATAATTTTGTAATATTACAAAAAGTACCACTAATACACTGAAATAAACATCCACTTTAATATTTACCACACAAATGTTCACATACACTTATCTGAAAATCATATGACAATTTGAACACGTTACATTCATATTACTATCCATATAAGAACAAGTACACACAATCAATTATACAACTATATCAGGATAAAACACAACATTTTCATTTGCTTGAAGTTCGTCAGTTAAAAGCAGACATTAAGGAAAATCAGAGTCCAACCATTAATCATTAGCAATATAAATAAAAATTATTTTTAAGTATCTTACATCTTGACAACTTTGAATTACACTTATAATCTTATATTTCTACAAATCATGAATTGTAAGGGTCACTGTCAGGGTGAAAATATATATATTTAAAGATTTTTAAAATGCTATACTGCTTTGATATTATTTGATTTCTTCTTTGCACATTGGCATCTTGGACAGTAAAAATACACCTTGCCAATTTTATGTGTTATGCAGATATATGAGGAAAGAACAGAGTTTGGGAGCAGACAAACCTGTGTTTAATTACCAGTTTTGTTCCTACTCCATATTGGGTGAGGGTAATCAATTACCTTTTGTTGCTGGAACCAGGACTAAATTGTACAATTCATAGTTAAAACGTATAGCATGGGCACTAAATGAATATCTTTCTAATTTATTCCCATCTTATTCACATAGTAGCAATAATAAAATATCACAGTGTTATGTTCTATCATAACTGAAAAACCTGAAAAATTTGGAAATCAACAAAAAATATCAATGTATGCTGAGAACTGCACTTTCAATAAATAAGGGAATCCCTCAGGAGAAGTAAATATTTCCTAATAAAACTTAATGCCTACCATACCCTGATTTTAAAATAAATCCTTAAATATGACAAAAATGGTCAATGGTTAAGGACTTCTGGTTTTAGTTTGTGCTGCTGATATAAAAATAATGGCTATATTTAAGGCTTCTTCAGTGATTGTAGTTGCCCTGAACCAATCTATATTCATGACGTTGCACCATCAGTTGAAGTAGGCCGACTGCCTTGAATGACACAATTGAGCACTGGTGATATTCCATATCCTTTCTACCTCCAAGTAAAGGTGTATTTGGTGGCTCGCGGCAGTTCAGTTTGTCTGTCACTAAGGACGAGTCACATGCGCAGTCACAAGCCCATCTTTTTCAAGCTAAGTACGTGGTGCTTGGGAGAAATGGGCTTCTTTAAAGCAAAATCTATACTGTCTCAAGGAGTGCCCTGTTCCTGGATCTCTTTTGTTTCCTACCCTGACCACCAATCAAATCACTCTTCCACATCTGACTCAAATAACCTGCTTTAGGGACTTTTCCTCCACCCAATGTTGCAACCCTCCTTATAGGTCCCTTATAATTAGGCATAATTTATATTAACTTCTACCTGCATATATTCTTCTTTAGCTTTTCTGTGCCTTCAACTTCCAGGTATCATGTCTCTGACTTTTTTTAACCTTGCACAGTGTTTAGCATAGTGCTGTATACTGTTGTGACTATGAGCATGTATGTGGAGTGTGTGTGAATCTGAAGAATCTGGGTGTTTGTGGGTAAGAAAGTTACATAATTTGACAGAAATAGAAATTTCTGCATTTTCCTAATATTAAATGATTTAATTTCCAAAATGACATTAGTTTGGTTATAGGTATGTCAATAATAAGAAAAGTGGCAAAATTTGTTTAAAACCCATTTATGAAATATTCTAAAAGGTTTTCTGATAAATTATTATTGAGAGCACCAAACCAAAACAGTTACTCGAGATGTGACACTTCCTATGACTTTATGAACAGAGACTTGTTTTCACTCAACACAAAGAATACTGGGCAGGAGTAGGTGTTGTGAATCAGGATAAACCACAGGCAATCAACTCTAGATGGACACCAAATCACATTTTGCAATTAATTTAAAAAATCATTCTATAGTACATACACATGTTAGATTAAATAAAAGAATGGTTTATATCAAGATGTCATTGACATCAATCACTTTGATACTGTAAAACATGACATAATACTGAGGTTGCTATTTAACAAGAAAATTTTTGTTTATAAGTTATTAATATTAAAATAGGATATAATAAAAAATTAGTCTCAATGTGTATATTTTCAAATTTGCCTGACAGTGGCCTTCTGAGAAATCTGACAATTTGTAGTTAGATTATATACACTTGAATTTTACTTTTCTGACTAAAAATATTACTTACATAATGGCAAACAACAATAAATAGTAGCTTTTTACTGAAACACTCAGCAATTTATATTTATATTTAAAGCTTTGCAAAAAAAATCCCCAAAATTCCTTGTCCTTTTCATAAGTTAAATTACATAGCCTGTAATATATGCTATAATTACACAAAGAAAAAATAAATTAAAGGGAGGCATAAGTTTCAGGACCATAAAGATGGTATGTTTTAGCTGTCATTCTAAATACTAGCTTATATGCTTTATTTTTAAATAATACACTAACAAAATCAGTTTGGAGTATTAGCATAAAACTCAGTCTGCCTTTTCCCAGGTCTCCTAGGAAATAAAGGAGCAATGGCAGTTTTTTCTCTTGCTGTGAAATGCTTCCTGGCTTCCCCACATCACTCCTGGGGCATTTCTGGAGCAAATGTAAAATGACAGCCTTGGAACTTATAAGTGGTTTCTTATTTGAAAGAAAAGAAAAATAATTAACTCTTTCCTATTTTGGCTTACTCATTCTCAATCTTTTTTTTTTCCCCCTTCTAATATACAATAAATATACAAAAACACATTCTGAAGTGCTCATTATTGACCATTTTAAACAACACAAATGAACTGGGTTTTACAGTCACTGCAAATAAATGACCAGTACACATATACTAGGGTGAGGTCCTAGAATTTGTTACACGCAGGGCTAAACTTGCAAGAGACCGCATGGCGAAAGTAGACACTTTGTGACATATCCCAGCTTTTGAAATATAGTTAGAAGCCAATCGGAAAAGCCTTTCAGCACCAAAGGTATTGAAGTGCCCAGGAAGCACCTTTTCCACAAGCCCTCTGTCCACTAATTCTATTAGACGTTCACAAGTTCCAACGTAGTCATTTATCCTGCTGTATGGGAGCCAATCAATTAGTGATCCATCATACACAACATCTCCACTGAAGAGAATCTTCCGGTCTTTGTCATGTAAGCAAATGCTGCCTCTGGAGTGACCTGGCATGTGCATAACAGTGAGCTGTCTGTCACCAAGGTTGATTACATCCCCTACAAGTGGAAAGAGAATTTGCAGATGAACATGACTGCATACTTTAGTCATTAAAAAAAAAAAATAGCAGATCATTAAATAGATTCAAAGAAACTGGAAGGATTTACACTCATTTCACTTTTATTCCACAAATACCATATTTCTTAATGATGATGTAGAGGTAGGTGGTGTTGTAGTTACTCTTCATTGCTGAGACAAGCACCCAGCCAGAAGCGGGGTTCACTTGCAGAATGCAAGGGAAACACCAACAGGGGCAGAAGAAGCTGCATCACTTGCACAGATGCATCGCAGAGGGACGCAACCAGCCAGCCAGCAAACAGGAACAGCCGGAGTTCCAAATGTCTCTGAACACATCTGAGGCCTGGGCGACAAGTCTGGCTCCGTGGACGCCTCCTCCAGCAGGCTGCAGGAGACTTGGGAAGGAAGCTTAGCCTTCATCAAAAATACCTGAGGGTGTGGAGGGCCAACACTCACCTTCAAACCACCGCAGGGGGCTTGCACATTCTCATGGTTTGATAGCTTAGTATTTGTTACAAAAATCTTTGCCAAGGTGACCAATTTAGAATGTTACTCACAGAGGCTGTGGTTTAAAAATGATCCTGACTTCAATCTTATGAATACTCCTTTATATGTGTTTCAGGTACAGATTGAAATGCCAAAAATGCAAAAATACTCCAGTACCCAGAAGGTGACCATCGGGCCAGAATGTTAGCCCTCTAAGAGGAACCCTTACTGATGTGGCCTAACATTGCCCCCTTATCAGCAAGAAGCAGTTAAGGGTGGTCATCACCTAATGTCCCTAACAGCAGCTGGGGTGGCTTCAGAGAGGGGACTGAAACACTACAGGGGATAGACAGTTTCCTTGGCTGGGAAGTCAGGGAAGCAAGGGCCCTTGGTAGGTGACTATATTCTAACCCAGTACGGGGTTCCTCGGTTTCCTCCTCCTTCTTCCTGGTTTGAGTGAATTTTCCTGCTGGTGGGCTGGCTCTGGGCTTTCTGGGACCTGTGCAGTACCGGATGCATCATGGACCAACCAGCCTTCTTCACTGAAGCTGGCCGGTCATGGAGGCTGGACAGGCGGACATCCCCAATTCAGTAACAATCCAATTCCAACTGGAACTGCAGATTTCCCAGCTCTAGAATCCCCTCCTCCCACAGGAATCCGTTCTCTGCTTTCTTTTTAAAATCTATTTTATTTTTATTTATTTGAAAGAGAGAGAGAATGAGGCAGATTAAGAGAGAGAGAGAGAGAGAGAGAATAGGCATGCCAGGGCCTCT
This sequence comes from Jaculus jaculus, assembly GCF_020740685.1. NCBI lineage: Eukaryota > Metazoa > Chordata > Mammalia > Rodentia > Dipodidae > Jaculus > Jaculus jaculus. The sequence goes on along the minus strand of NC_059115.1, from coordinate 73,918,525 downwards.
AGCTCCTGCAAATGAACTCCAGATGCGTGCGCCAACTTATGCATCTGGCTTACGTGGGCCCCGGGCAATAGAACTGAAGTCCTTTGGCTTTGCAGGCAAGTGCTTTAACCATTAAGCCATATCTCCAGCCCTGTTCTCTTTACTTTCTAGTCTTCATACTTTGAAATAAATTTTATTCTTTTAAGCACAAAAGATAAAATAATTAAAAAAGCAAAAAGGTGATCTTGTGATCAAATAATTTTGATAGCACTTGTTTCCAAGAAAATTGATTACCCTGTTTTTCTGTAAGACTTCTTAGAGCTTTTAATATTTCAGTGAAAATTGAAGCCATACTTACAATTATACAAGTTTTCAGATGTACTTTGGGTATAACCAAAGTTATACCCAAGTTCTGGATTAGAAAAATCAATATTGTAAAAGGGACATCCTATCAAAAGCAATCTACAGACTTAATGCCAACCCCATCAACATTCCAATCCCTTTCTTCATTGATACAGAAAACACAATCGTGGTGGCGCAAATTTTTAATCCCAACACTCGAGAGACAGAGATAGGAGGACTGCCGTGAGTTCGAGGCCACCCTGAGACAACATGGTGAATTCCAGGTCCGCCTGGGCTACAGTGAAACCCTACCTCGAAAAAAAAAGAAAGAAATCCTAAAATTCAATTGCTAACACCAAAAAGCTTAGATAGCCAAAGCAATCCTGAGTAACAAAAATAAAGCTACAGTTATCATCATGTCTGATTTCAGGTATCTTACAGAGGCACGGTTACAAACACAGCACAGCACTGACTGCTACAGAAGCAGACAGTTAGATCGGTGGAACAGAACAGCGGATATAAACCTATGCAGCTACAGCCATCTGAGTTTTTTCAAGTGTCATCACTTAACAAATATTTGTTTACTTATTTATTGGTGAGAGAATGAATCTGAGCATGAGTGTGACAGAGCCTTTGGCCACCATAAATAAACTCCACATGCAAGCAAGCACTTTTAACTGCTGAGTCATAGTCCCAGCAACAGTCATCTCATTTTTTTTTTGTAATTTTTTAATAATAAATGTCTTTAAAATTTTTTTTTTCATTTATTTATTTGAGACAGAGAGAGGGTAAGAGAGAGACAGAGAAAGAATGGGCACGCCAGGGCCTCTAGCCATTGCAAACGAACTCTAGATGCATGTGCCACCATGTGCATCTGGCTTACAGGGGACCTGGAGAATTGAATCGGGATCCTTAGGCTTCACAGGCATGTGCCTTAACCACTAAGCCATCTCTCCAGCCCTTTTCATAATTTTTTTTTTTTTTATGAGTGAGCAAAAGAGAGAGGGAATTGGCACACAAGGGCCTCCAGCGGCTGCAATAGAACTCCAGACATGTGCACCGCCTTGCACGCATGTGTGACCTTGTGTGCTTGGGTCACCTTTGTGTCTGGTTTACATGGGATCTGGAAAGTCGAACATGGGTCCTTAGGCTTTGCAGGCAAGTGCCTTAACCGCTAAACCATCTCTCCAGCTCCAGTCATCTGATTTCTTTTTTATGCTTAGGTTGACCTGGAATTCACTATGTAATCTCAGGGTGGCCTTGAACTCAAGGTGATCCTCCTGCCTCTGCCTCCTAAATGCTGGGATTAAAGGCATGTGCCAGTACTCTAGACTAGTCATCTGATTTTTGACAAAAATGCCAAAAGTAGAACTGGGCGTGGTGGTGGACACCTTTAATCTCAGCACTTGGGAGAGGTAAGATGATCATTTTGAGTTCAATGACACCCTGAGATTACATAGTGAATTCCAGAGTGAGACCTTACCTTGAAAAAAAAAAAAAAAAGAAGACGCCAAAAGCAGTCACAGCCTCTTTGGAAAAAACAGGTATTTATATGTAGCAGAATGAAACTAGATCCTTATCTCTCTCCATGAATATTAATGGATTTCACATGAATATCAATTGATTCCAAATGGATCAGAGAACTTTGTATCACGCATGAAACTCTGAAACTGCTAGAGGGAAAAGTAGGGGAAACACTCTAACATATGGGCATAGATGGGCAAGGACTTTCTGAATAGAAATCCAGTTGTTCAGAAGATAAGGCTGCTAACCAACCAATGGGATCTCATGAAATTAGAAAGCCTCTGTATGGCAAAGAACACTGTGAATTGAGCAAAGAGGCAGCTTACAGAACGTAAGAAAGTCTTTGCCAGCTATACATTCTGACAGAGGATTAATATCTATGACATAAAAACTACACAATAGATATCAAACAACACAAGTAACAAGTGGACCATAGGGCTAGGGAGACGGCTCCGAGGTTAAAGGTGCTTGATTGCACCCTAATGGAGGTTTCTCAGATAGCTCACGGCAGATCTACCATTATACCACTCTTGGGCATCTACTCTGAGGACTGTACTCTTTACTACAGAGACAGGTGCCCACTGCCCAAGAGTGGGCTAGCTGCTTCTAGAAGCAGAGGCTGAGGTTTAAGACTGACTGTTTCAGGCACTCAAGGGTGGGCTAGCTGCTTCTAGAAGCAGAGGCTGAGGTTTAAGACTGACTGTTGCAGGCACTCAAGGGTGGGCTAGCTGCTTGTTACGGCAGCTGAGAGCAGCAGAGAAAACTGATCCTTGAAGCTATTTGACCCAGTGATGGGTGCTGCTGCTGCTGCTGCTGCTGCCGCCGCCCTGATGATCCGCAGCTGCAGAGCTTCCACGGATGCAGGCGCTCGGTGCTGTTTCTACTGAACAGCCAGGACGCGGCAATTCAGGAGCAATTTGAACACTGCGTGGATAAAAGGCAAGCAACTTTTGACTTTGAATCATCACACGTTAAAGGAAATGATATGGGACTCTGCTGATCCAGACACACGCATGTGCACACACGCATACACACACACACACACACACACTGTCCACATCCATAATCACACCTGCTGTCTTCCACAGATCTGTGACAGTTCTGTGGGAAATTCATTACTGACTGCTTTATCTTCAACACGATGGTCAGCCCTTGTCTCTCAATCTCTCTCTCTCTCTCTCTCTCTCTCTCTCACACACACACACACACACACACACGTTCTAGGTCAAGGGCACAACCAGGCCAATGAGGGAATTGGGCAAAGAGCACAGCTGAATGCCAACCAGCACCTGCAAGCACTGCTCGTCGATACGGGTCACCGTCTGTCGGGGCAAAGGCATCTGAGGCAGAGGAGGCAGAAGTCCCGCTACTACAAGTGGGTGAATTATATCAACTTCAGGGCAAGACGCAAGTCAGGACTTTAGCAAGAAAATAATCTCACAGCAATATTCTCAGAAAAAAATTATTTGTAAGGGCCACAGTAAATATTCCCAGTTCTTTCCCATAGCTCTAGTCACACATTTTTATTCATTATAGCTCATTCCCATAGCACGTCACGGTTTGCTGATGCTGTAGTCACAGTAACTAGAAACTGCAATCAGCTTAGACGCTTATCAACTCAAGAAGTGTTACTTGTACACAATGGAGTTTATTTCTGATGGAAAGAAAACAAATTACAAAATCTGTAGGAAAATGGACGGGTCTGGAAGAGATTATACTAAGTGAGGTAACCAAGGCTCAGGAAACCAAACACCACATGTTTTCTATTAGATGCGGATCTTAGTTGGAGTGAAAGTCGCTAGTGGGTGACAGGAAGCTATGAAGGGGCCGTGAAGGAAGGAGGGAGGGGAGGTCTTAAGGGCAGAGGCTCGTAGAGATGTAAGTGGAGAGCTGGAATACTGGGGGAACGGTGGTCTATGAGGGTGGATCAGGGATGGGGATGGAGAGGATGATCGAGGGGGAGGAGGGTTAATCAAAACTAAAGATAAGGCTGGTGCTGGAAATCAAGTCAGGATCACACGGCAGGAAAGAGTAGCCAGCACACCAAAAAACTCCTAAACAACTGCACGCACCCCTAACCTAAAGCACTCTCACGCTGGTGGGAGAGTCTTTTTTTTTTTTTTATTGTTTGGTTTTCTGAGGTAGGGTTTTATTCTAGCCCAAGCTGACCTGAAATTCACTACGTAGTCTCAGGGTGGCCTCAAACTCAGTGATCCTCCTACCTCTGCCTCTGGAGTGCTGGGATTAAGGGTGTGCGCCACCACACCTGGCGGAGCATCTGTCTTATTTTACAGATGACAGACAAAACGGAGGAGAACCTAGATTCATCGGTAAGACAAGATACTAGACAAGTTGCTCTCTACATCTGCTAGGGCCCTTAAGAAGTTGCAGAGGAAGCAACTGCATGAACACTGCTCTCACTGCTCGCCTGACAACCAGCTCCAGGGTGATGGTGACAGATGTGATGATCAATGAAAACCCATCAAAGCAGAAATCCAGAGGCTACAGAGAACTCAACACTAAACAGACTACCAGCAGGCCTGCCGTGGCTCAGGGAATATTGTGGAAGAGGGGGTGGAAAGATTGTACGAGCTACCCAGTAGATAGGAATACCCTGAGGCAGGGTCCCCCACTACCCCATAGGCTTTCAGGACCCCACAGTGATTACTATAACTCCACTGAGGAGGGCCCCCAGGGTAATGTGAATTGGAATGAGGGGATAAATGTGTATAACCAGCTATAACATATTATATGTAAAAGTTAAAAAATAAACAAATAACCAAAAAGTTATTTTGCTCTTCTCTTTCCCTCTTCCTAAAATTCTACTTCTCATATCTGCCTGTTTCTCTATTTAAAATGCTCTTTTGGAGGCTGGAAAAATGGTTCAGTGGTTAAAGGCACTAGATTGCAAAGCCTGAAAGGCCAGGTTCAATTCGCCAATACCCATGCAAAATCAGATACACAGGGAGGTGTATACATCTGGAATTTGTTTGCAGAGGCAAGAGTCCCCGGTGCACCTACACACACTCTCTCTCCTGCTGTGCTCATACTTTCTCCCGCTACGCCCATGCTTTCTCTCTCTCTCTCCCGTTGTGCCAATTCTCTCTGCTTGCAAATGAAAATAGATAAAATATATTTTAAAACTGTCAAACCAGGGCTGGAGAGATGGCTTAGCGGTTAAGCACTTGCCTGTGAAGCCTAAGGACCCTGGTTCGAGGCTCGGTTCCTCAGGTCCCACGTTAGCCAGATGCACAAGGGGGCGCACGCGTCTGGAGTTCGTTTGCAGAGGCTGGAAGCCCTGGCGCGCCCATTCTCTCCCTCCCTCTATCTGTCTTTCTCTCTGTGTCTGTCACTCTCAAATAAATAAATAAATTAATTAAAAAAATACATAAATAAAACTATCAAACCAAAGAATCCATGGAAAACTAAAAGCAGGGCAGGAGAGATGGTTTAGCAGTTAACGCACTTGCCCGCAAAGGCTAAGGACTCACATTTGACCTTACAGGTCCCACGTGAGCCAGGCGCACAAGGTGACATAGCACACAAGGTCACAGGCCCGTACTAGGTGACACATAAGTTGGAGTACAGTAGCTGGAGGCCCTGGTGTGCCAGTTTTATCCCACCTCCCTCTTGCATTAAAAAAAAAAAAAACTAAACTAAAAGCATAGAAAACCTATTCGATAAATTAACACAGAAAATTCCCTCAACTCTGAGAAACACATGGATATACAAGCACCGAGGGCACTCAGAACCCAGAACAGATGGCCAGAGGGGACCCTCCCAGCGGCACGTTGTCATGACACCCACTCAACAAAAACCCTAAAAGCCATGAAACGCGACAGATTTCGAGGCCTGAATGTAAATAATAACCAGCCAAGACTACTACATCCAGCAACATTACCTTTTATAATCAATGAATAAGTAAAGACATTTCAGGACAGGCACGCAGCCCTGCAAAGTATACTTACAGGAACTTTAAACACAGGAGGGAGAAGTCCCGCCTCAATCATGACAGCACAGGCAGGAATGGATTTCATGAGCAGGTGAACTAAGGTGAACTAAGCCAAGAGCAGTCACGTACAAACCAGGTAACCCTCAAACTCCCAGCATATGAAAGGAAAGGACAAATAGTGACCCAACCAGAAAGACAACCAACAAAATGACTGAAATTAGCAAACTTTTCTCAATAATAACCATATATGTAAAAGGTCTTAACTTTCTAATTCAAAGGATGGAGACTAGGTGATTGTATTAAAAATAAGATCTAGCCGCCGGGTGTGGTGGTGCACGCCTTTAATCCCAGTATTCGGGAGGCAGAGGTAGGAGGATCACCGTGAGTTCAAGGCCGCCCTGAGACTACATAGTGAATTCCAGGTTAGTCTGAACTAGACTGAGACCCTACCTCAAAAAACCAAAAATAATAATAATAATAATAATATCATCTAGCCTTTCATCCCAGCACTTGGGAGGCACAAGTAGGAGGATTGCCATGAGTTCGAGGCCACCCTGAGACTACACAGTGAATTCCAGGTCAGCCTGGACTAGAGTGAGACCCTACCTTGAAAAACCAACAAAAATAAAATAAAATAAAAATAAGATCTAGCACATGCCTTTAATCCCAGCACTTGGGAGGCTGACGTAAAGGAACACTGTGAGTTCTAGGCCAGCCTGGACCTACAGAGTGAGTTCCAGGTTAGCCTGGGCTAGAGTGAGACCCTGCCTCAAAACAAATAAGATATTAATGAAATCTAGAGGACCATTGGGGAATCCTTCACAGACATTCTTTAAAAAGTTGGAATATGTAGAAAAATATGAATAAATTCCTAGGCACACATGACCAAAATTTAACCAAGAAGATAGAAGCTTAAACAGATCTATAATGAGCAATGAGGTTGTCAGTAATAGAACAATAACAACAAAAAGCTGGGCATGGTGGCACACGCTTTTAATCTCAGCACTTGGGAGGCTGAGATAGAAGGATCACTGTGAGTTCAAGGCCAGCCTGAGACTACATAGTGAATTCCATGTCAGCCTAGCTAGATTGATAGAGCAAGACCTTATTTTGAAAAACAAAACAAAAAGAAGCTCACCGCTAGGCTTGGTGGCAAATGCCTTTAGTCCCAGCACTTGGGAGGTGGAGATAGGAGGATCCTGTGCATCCAAGGCCACCCTGAGACTACATAGTGAATTCCAGGTCAGCCTGGGCTAGAGTGACAACCTACCTCAAAAATCAAAAAACCTTTAATCCCAGCATTTGGGAGGCAGATGGAGTAGGATCACATGAGTTTGAGGACACCCTGAAACTATATAGTGAATTCCAGGTCAGCCTGGGCTAGAGCTACCTCAAAAAACCACCACCACCAACAGCAACAAATCAATGTTACTCAAACTATTCCATGAAGTAGAAAAAATGAAGGACCACTATCAAACTCATTCTATAAAACCAGCATTAGGTTGATATCAAAAAATCAGATAAGGGACTGGAGAGATGGCTTAGGGGTTAATCGCTTGCCTGTGAAGCCTAAGGACCTTGGTTCGAGGCTCGATTCCCCAGGACCCACATTAGCCAGATGCACAAGGGGGCGCACGCATCTGGAGTTCGTTTTCAGTGGCTGTAGGCCCTGGTGTGCCCATTCTCTCTCTCTCTCTCTGTGTGTCGCTCTCAAATAAATAAATGAAAATAAACAAAAAAATGTAAAAAACAGATAAGGACAGAACAACAAGAAAAAAAAATCTAAAGTCCAATTTTTCATCCTAAATAAAATGCTTGCGCACCAAACTCCACAACACACTACAAAAGATTATATGCCATAATGGAGTTGGTGCATCGATACATACACACCCCCTCTCGCCTGCCATGCTCATACTCTCTCGCTACACCCATGTGGACGCAAAAATGATTCAACATATGTAAGTGAAATACAGCACTCAGGGAGAGAAATCAAAGATTCAAAAAAGACAAAGTTCGGGCTGGAGAGATGGCTTAGTGGTTAAGGCGCTTTCCTGCAAAGCCAAAGGACCGAGGTTCAATTCCCCAGAACCCATGTAAACCAGATGCACAAGGTGGTGCACGTGTCTGGAGTTCATCTGCAATGGCTGGAGGCCCTCGTACACCCACTCTCTCTCTCTTCCTCTCTCTGTCAAATAAAAATTAAATTAAAAAAAAAGACAAAGTTCCAGACTTCTCGTGTACAAAGCCTGGAAGACATTAGGGGCAGAGGAGGGCATCTCAACACAATAAAGGTTACAATATCAAACCTACAGCCGCTGGTATAACACATTAATGTGGTGGCTCGGGCCTGGCTGAGATTCTCTGGGCTGTGCAAGGATTTGCCCACACTGCGTTGAGCAAAGGCAAGGACCAAGACCACAGAGAAGCACCCTGCGCGCACAACCCCCAATGCATCTGCCGTGTTTGGCCAGTCACAGACCCAGGGGCTCAGAGGCCTAGAATGACCAAAACAGAGGTGGGTTCACTGACAAGGAAGAGCCCTGTGCTGTGCTTGCCTCACCCGGGAAATCCCCAAGATGAACTCCTGGATGGCCCATCAAGTTCACCATGATCCTCACCATGTGTGGCAAGGGTAATGGCACAGATCCTGAAGATGCCATCAGAAATGCTTTCACCAGGGCTGAAGAGATGGCTTAGCAGTTAAGGTACTTGACTACAAAGTTTAAGGACACAGGTTTGATACCCCAGAACCTATGTAAGACAGATGCACAAGGAGGCAAATCTGCCTGGAGTTCGTAGTAGCTAGAAGCCCTGTCATACCTATTCCTTCTGTCTCAACAAATAAATACTTTTTTTTTTTGGTTTTTCGAGGTGGGGTCTTGCTCTAGCCCAGGCTGACCTGGAATTAACAATGTAGTCTCAGGGTGGCCTCAAACTCATAGCGATCCTCCTACCTCTGCCTCCTGAGTGCTGGGATTAAAGGCATGTGCCACATCTGGTTCATGAATACTTTTTGTTCATTTTTAAAATTTTTATTTATTTGAGAGCAACAGACACAGAAAGAGAGGCAAAGAGAGAGAGAATGGGTGTGCCACGGCCTCCAGCCACTGCAAAGCAACTCCAGACGCATGCACCCCCTTGTGCACCTGGCTAACATGGGTCCTGGGGAATTGAGCCTTGAACCGGGGTCCTTAGGCTTCACAGACAAGCACTTAACCACTAAGCCATCTCTCCAGCCCAAATAAATACTTTTTAAAAAAATGCTTTTGCTGGGCGTGGTGGTGCATGTCTTTAATCCCAGCACTCAGGAGGCAGAGGTAGGAGGATCACCGTGAGTTCAAAGACATCCTGAGACTACATAGTGAGTTCCAGGTCAGCCTGAGCTACAATGGAGATCCTACCTCGGAAATCCAAAAAAATTAAATATAAATAAAAAACTATAAGCCACTCAGAGTCAATGCATTTTTCCCAGAGGTTATTCCTTTAATTTTTTTTCTGTATGATTAAACTTTATGGTAAAGTTATATATACATATATATCTGTGTGTGTGTATACATACATATATGTACGTATATAGAGAGAGAGAGAAAAAGAGGGAAGGGGGAGTCTCTGCTGGTCCCACCCATTTCTGACTTGGCAGATACTGGGTAGCATTAGGAGTCTGCACTCTTGGAGCTGGGGAGGTGGCTCAGCAGTTAAAGGCGCTTGCTTGCAAAGCCTGACAGCCTAGGTTTGATTCTCCAGTACCAACGTGAAGTCAGATGTACAAAGTGGAGTTTGCAGTGGCAAGAGGTCCTGGTATACTCATACTGTCACGGTCCCCTCTTCATTCACTCATTCTCTCAAATAAGTATTAAAAAAACAATCTGCACTTTTGACAAGTTCCAGTTAACAGGGAGGACGCTCACGGCAGGGCAGTTTCAAAACTACTAGTGAGAGCACTGCCGCTTTAGAGAAGACCATGTGGGAAAAGATGACATGGAAATAGCTCGCTGCATGACTGCACTGCATACAACTGCAATGCGATGTGATTCTAAACCCACCAGCTCTCTTAAACAGTGATAGGCACCATTTAACCACCTCACCACCTGGAAAATTCATTACCAACAAGACTTCTTTTGTCCCACACCAACCCTACAGCATCTAAACTGTAGTTTGGGGTAGTAAAATCCAGAAACTGCTATTTGTGTGTGTGCAGGATACATGTGGTGTCGTTCACGATGTGATGTATGCACAGCACGTGTACGTGTGTGCAGACAGATGCACGTGCCCATACAGAGGCCAGAGAACACTGGATGCCTCCCATCCTCGTACTTCCCGGAGCCAGAGCCTCTCCTCAGCCCAGCTCCGCAGTTCTCCTGCCCCAGTGAGCCTGTGGTCTCCACTCCGCAGGACTAGAGTTCGAGACCTGCACGGCCACACCCAAGGTTTTATGTGGGTGCTAGAAAAACCAAACATGGGCAGTCTCAGGCCCTCATGCTTAACTGGCAAGCAATTTTACCTGTTGAGCCATCTCCTCAGCTGGAAATTGCATTTGTTTCTTTTGGTTTTTCTAAATAGGGTCTCCCTGTATCCCAGCCTGACCCGGAATTCACTATATAGTCTCAGGCTGGCTTCTTCCTCCACACACCCAACTGAAACAGCTATTTAAAAAAAAAAATCTATATATATATTTAATTTATTTATTTGAGAGAGAGTGCAAGAGATAGAGAGAGAGAGAGAGAGTGGGCGCACCAGGGCATCCAGCCACTGCAAACAAACTCCAGACGCGTGTGCTACCTTGTGCATCTGGCTTACGTGGGTACTAGGGAATCAAACCTAGGTCTTTAGGCTTTGCAGGCAAGCGCCTTGGTTATTAAGCTGTCTCTTAGCCCTAAAATAGCTTTTGTTTGTTTTTTGAGGTAGGGTCTCACTCTAGCTCAGGCTGACCTTGAAGTTTGGGCAATCCTCCCACCTCTGCCACCCGAGTGCTGGGATTAAAGGCATGTGCCACTATGCCCGGCTGAAATAGCTATTATTATTATTTTTTGAAATAGCTATTTTTAACATGCCCACCAAACGATTATTTTGTGCAGAAAATTTCAAGAATCATTGTCATGCCTAATGATTTTTCCAAGACAACCCCAAGCAACATCTAACCACAGGGCTGCAGGTTCCGACTGCACCTCCAGGACAGCAGAGCAGAAAGCAGAGCCCTCACATCTGTCCTGGGGATGGTTCTACTTTAAGACCAAAAAAAAAAAAAAAAAAAAGCTGCATGTTGCATTTAGGTTTGCATTGCTGGCAGAAATCACCCAACCAAGAGCAGCTTTTGGGAAGAAAAAGGGTTCATTTGGCTAACAGACTCTAAAGGAAGCTCCACGATGGCAGGGGAAAATGAAAGCATGAGCATTTTCTCATGTTCACTTTACAAAGTATAATTGTCTCCACGTAAATAATAACCGTACATACACAAGTTTTGGATTCACCAGTGAGTTATGCTCCAATGACTTCATGCATTCATTACTATTAGTTTGAATCTTTCACGCGGCCCACCGCTCCTTAGCCTCCACCGTCCGCACACGCGCGCTGCATGCCGACTACATTTCTTTCTCACAGCACTCCCACCCAGAGAACCCCAGAGCCCTCCGCACCTGGGTACTGTCGCTGTCAGCTTGGCAACTGTGGGCATGAATGTGGAGGCCAGAGGTGGACATCAAGTGTCTTCCTTGTTCATTCACCTCATCTTTTCCCCCCAAGTCAGGGTCTTTTACTGAGCCTGGATCTCACCAATTTGGCTAGACCAGCTAGCCAGCAAGCCTAAAGGTTCCTCACTAGCACTGGGCTTATGGGTATGCACTGCCGTACCTATCTTCTTTATATCAATACTGGGGATTTGAACTCAAGCACTTTTAAGGACTAAGCCATCTCCCAGGCCAGGAGTGGGAAGAATGCAATGTTTTAAGATGGGAAACATTCGTTTATTCAAATGGGAAATTTCTCTTCCTCCCCCCCCCCCAGCTCTAAAGTCAATTCAGATCTCAGCATATGACCCTTTTGTTTAAATTTCTGCAAACTTTTTTTCTACAAACTTGTAGAATCTTCTTGGACCTCAGTGTTGAGATTTTTTTTTTTTTTTCAAGGTAGGTTCTTATTCTGGTCCAGGCTGACCTGGAGTTAACTCTGTAGTCTCAGGGTGGCCTCGAATTCACAGCGATCCTCCTTCCTCTGCCTCCCGAGTGCTGGGATTAAAGGTGTGCGCCACCACGCCCGGCAGTGGTCTGAGATTTTATGTAATGTGCCTGGTTCAGATCCCTTCAGCGTGAAGCTCACATCCTGTGGGATATGTCTTAGCTAACCTCTACCTCTCCGATCTCACCTCCCTTGCTTTATCTCTGCTCCTGTTATTCCAATACAAGACTTTCCACTCCGGTTCTACTTATTTATTCCTTTTCTTTTATGTTACACTTTACCCATTTTGCCTTTTACAGTTTGCAATTTTTATCTTCCATGCCATTTACAAAGTCATTTCTGATGACTTTGCTTATGGAAATTGTACTATTTTGAGAATATCTTCTTTCCTTCTTTCTAGAATGCAAGAGTTTGGCATCTCCCGTGATACTAACGCTAATCCTCCGTGCTCAAGTTGCTTTATGCCACTGAGCCCATTAGAGGCTTTTGCCAGACAGCTTGTCATAGTGCTTACTTGCCTGTGAGAGCAGGGATGAACATGCTACCTGAAGCTTATACCCAGGGCCTTTTGAACGAGGCCTGGAAGCAGAGAGATGAGGCCAGAGATGATTGAGGAATTCCTCCACGTGGGCATCTTAGGGGTCAGATTTCCCAGGAAAGGTTCTTCTAATTTCCTAAGGGGTCGCCCTGGCTCTCACACTTCGAGTATCCAGTAAGGAGTGCACACACACACGCTCAGTCCTCCTGTGCCACCTCGTGAGTCACCCTGAGTTCAGTGGCCCTCCATCAAGAAGCCCCTCTGTTTCCCATCCACAGAGAATACAGCAGCTGAATGGAGGAAGGACATGCTTTTTTTTTTTTCTTTTTCTTCAAGTGTTCTTGAATTTTTGTATGTTTGTTTAGTTTTGTTGTTTTCAAGGGAGGGTCTCACTGTAGCTCAGGCTGACCTGGAATTCACTATGTGGTCTCAGGGTGGCATTGAACTCATGGTGATCCTCCTACCTCTGTTAAGATTAAAGGTAAGCACCACCACGCCCAGCACTTTTGAGTTTTAAGAGCTGCTTCACCTAGTCAACTTAAGGCATGCCTACTGCCCCACTGATACACCTCTGCTGACAATTCCTGAGCCATTTAAGGCTTAATGCAAATTGCACTGGCTCTCCATGCACTTCTGCTTTCTACCATCCAAAGCAGTTTCTAACCAATGTTGATTTAGACTGAAACAAATCGTGGCCTCTTGACGGCGATTAGTGGGACTCTAGGAGGGACACAGGTCACACATAGCTGCTCAATTTCCTTTTGGGAATACTGCATTTTCTGTTTTTAATTTCCCAAAACGACTTGTCTATCTGAAACCATTCCTTTGCGGTGGTCGCTTGATGACTCTAGTTACATTGTTTAAATATGCATAATGAGGACAAAAGAGGAATCCCTTGAACTTGAAGCACTTGAATACTGTGAAAAGTACGCAAAGTGATTTGTGCTATTCCAAAGGTCTGGGCTACCTCTCAGGTCTCTTGCTATCTTCTGAAAGGGAAAACACCACTTCACTATAGCATGGAGAGTTGTTTATCCATCAAAGATAATGTACTGGATGAAATGGCTATTCTCTCCTTACCCTTCATTTAGAAGTCAGCTTGTGGGTTAGAGATACAGTGTACAGATTTCTGCTTCTTCTTGACAGGCGATCATCAATTCACTAAATGAAATGTAGTAAATGATTTCAGTCTCCTGTGTTCTAACCAGAGCAATGAAGACTTCATGCTGTTCCGGTACATGGTGTATGCACGTGCAAATGGATATGAATTTTTAATGTGCCTTGTATCTCCTTCCAGGCATCTATATTGCAATACATACAGCAAGTTAGCAGGGCACAAAAATTCAGAAGAGACGGAAATGAATATTCCTGAGAAGTGAGGGAATCACATGCTTACTTGGAAGGGTAAAGCAAGCAGCTCTTGATGAAAAACACTCTTGGGTCACACAGCACCACCTCCTAAGTGTTTGCTAAATATTACCTTCTCTTTCCACACTTCTGAAGGCTTAGAGAACCACAGAGGTAGCCTGTAGACTTTTCCAGCTCCAAAAATCAATTGGTCTTCAGGAAACTGGAGTTCTAATCCCAGTTCCTTCCCAAATGGTCGATTTGATCTAAGACATGATATTCAGACTTACAGACTCAAAGCAAATCACAAGTATTTTTTCTTTTAAACAACTTAACTATATTTTAATATGCATATAAACATTTTTGTGCCCTATGTACCAAAACTACTTAGAAATCTTACCTTTGAATGTAGCTATTTTAACAATATAGTAATTCAAAGTATTTTAATGTAAACATATTTTAAATCTCTAATTTCCAAATAATGTTAAGACTCCCATGTATTGCAGTTTTTAATCTTCAGGTTTAAATCTTTTTTTTTTTTTTTTCCTCCCCAAGGTAGGGTCACACTCTAGCTCAGGCTGACCTGGAATTCACTATGTAGTCTTAGGGTGGCCTCAAACTCACAGCGATCCTCCTACCTCTGCCTCCCAAGTGCTGGAATTAAAGGTGTGCGCCACCACGCCTGGCATGTTTAAATTTTTAAAGAAGAAATCTGTTGGTGGAAGGTGATGAATGCAATACAATTTTTTAATATCACAAATGATCTCATCTGTAAGATAAATAAGTGGATTTCAGTAAGATATCTCATTACTTGCCATACTGTTTATTCCCATAATGACCTTCATTATACTGCAGCAACGGATTTTTCCACATCACTGAGGGGTGTCTTAATAAACTAAATAGGCAATTAAAATGATTAAAATAGGAAAGAGGAGCTTTCATAGTCTACTCAGAATTATCTTTCTTGGATAGGATTAATGTACATTCTGCATGCTTTGATCTATTGTGCCTTGGTACAAATCCAAGCTTTGATCATGTCTTTGCCCAGTGGACACTAGAGAAAATATGTGATCAGGAATCAGGGGAAATCAAAAGTATTTGAAAAAAAATGAAATCAATGTATTGCTACTAGGGCTAACTAGCTTAATCACTGAAGTTTCTGCAAAGAGGGGTGAGGTCCTCTACTATTTTATTTTGTTCCATAAATTTCTCTTTGGATCCTGTCGTTCACAGGGTCAAAAGGAACCAAGCTTCTACCTACTTAGTCTACCTACTTCAGCCACGTTGGAAATAAGCCTCTATCCATCTTTGTCGGGCCTTGCTTTCACCCAAAGCAGGCATCTGTTATCTGTTAACTCAGGCACAGTCTGCTGTTCGGCCACTGTCAAGCCGCTTGTCTTAGGTGACAACATGAAGAAAACAAATTCACGTGAGAGGTGTGGATGAATGAGAACTGGAACCACAGCTCTGAGGCCCTTCCAAGCCTACAGGTGGGTCGTGGTCACACCGTGCAGAGCCAGGGAACCGAAGTCAGCATCTCTCACAAGCACAGATCACAACCACCACTCTTCAGGAGGCGTTATTCCTTAGAAGTGTACTCGCTAAAAAGCTCCTGGAAATGCAAGATTGGTTCGGAGGGGGGGACGGAATCTCTAGTGACAAGTCTGTGTCGTGTCACTACCGTAGCAAGGCACCTGATTTGGGGGGGGGGGGAAGGGTGCCTGCTTGTAATCACAAGCTACGCTGTGCCAGAGCTGGTCTCCCTGCGGAGGAGGCTGCAATGGCCTTGGTCGGGTTTGACCAAGCGGGTTTTTACTGAGGGAAGGGCGACGGGCAAATGATGTTGCTGCGATGTCCCAACCGTGGCCTCGCAGGTCTGCAACCCGCAGCACTAGCTTGGTCCCCCACCCTCATCCCTTCCGTTAGCCAGGGAGCGCGCCCACCCGCCGGGGAGGGGGCTGATTATGGGGTGGTCCATTACCATCTTGCAGGATGAGGGTGGGCTGCACCGCCTGCACCCGGAACTGCCGTGCCCTCCAGCCGGGGCTGGGAGCCCGCACCACCTCGCTGTCGGAGAGCCAGGTCACCGTCTCAAAGTTATCCCCGCGAGCCAGGGCCTCGGCCTCGGCGTGATGCACGGCCACCTGGTCGAACTGATAGAGGCCACCCGAGTGGTCGAAGTGCACGTGAGTGGCCACGGCCAGCAGCGGCCGGCGCGGAGCGTCCTCCTTGAGCGCGCCGTCCTGCAGCAGCCCGGCCGAGTGCAGGTAGTCGGGCAGGCTGCGCAGCCCCAGGCCCGTGTCGATCACCACGTCCCGCTCGGAGCCGCGCACCAGCCAGATGTTGGCGCGGTTGCCCGACTCGTAGAAGCGCTCTTGGATCCAGAAGATGCCGTCGCCCAGAGCCTTGTGCGCGTACCACTCGAGCGCAGACATGCTGGGCACGGCTGGCGGCGGGCTGGTGGGTGGGTGGCTGGGTGGTGGAGGGGGGCGGCGGCTGGCAAGGCTGGGTGTCGCCTCCCGCAGGCTGTCCGGAGAGCCCGGCGCTGGAGTGGCGCGATCAGCCCGCAGCGCGGCGAGGGGCGGGGACGGACGCAGAGGAGGAGGGAGGACGCGAACCGACGCCGCCCACCGCACCGGGCCGAGGCGGGGGAGCACGCGCACGAGCTGCCGCAGCGGAAACGCGATCGCCGCGCTCCCTGCGCGCCCCGAACGGGGAGGCGCGTTTCCTCTCCTCCGGGGTGCGTGGCTGGGGGTTGGGGGAGGTGGGGCGTCTGACTGACTGCAGAGGCCCCGCGAGCTCCTCCGCCTCCGCCTCGCCGCCACGCGCCCGCGGCAATGCGCACTCCGGGCCCGAGCAGAAAGGGCCGGGCGACTACGGAGCCTGCCAAGGGCTAAAAGAGCTCAGGGCGGGCGAGGGGGCGGGGCCCGCGAGGGGGGGAGTGGGCGGGGCCCGCGCCCGGCCGGGGCCGCGTGCAGGACGCTGCTCGGGAGCTGGGAGCCCCCCGCGCACGGCCCCGTTGCCGCCGCCGCCGCCGCCGCCGCGCACCTCGGCTGCACGCTTCTGCCCGGGGCGCTCTGGACTCGCGGAGCAGGTACCCGGGGGAGGGCCGCCGCGCCGGGGCCGGGGCCGGGGAGGGGGCCGGGAAGAGGCGCTCCAGGGGACACGTGGAGAAGGGAGTCGTGGGGGGCCTCGGGCGGAGGAAATCCTTGGAAGCGCCTCTGGATGCAGAGAGCTTTGGGGAGGTGGCCGTGCGTCCCCATCCGTCAGTCGCCTGCTGCATTCAAAAAGAGCTTTTTTTTTTTTGAAAGTCGTGGGCTTCCGCGGCGTCGGCTCTCCTCTCTCTGGGACTGTCCGCTGGGAGGTGGGAGAGAATCTTGAATTGCTCCGAACTGACTCTCAAGCAGACTTTGCAAACCCCGTGACTCTTGCTGAGGTCCCCGCGGGCGCTGGTCGAGGTCGCGGCTTGCTGCTGCCTTAAGAGTTGGCATCTTACCTGCAGAGCCGTGGGGAGGATGGTTGTAAATATGTCTTTCCAACAACATGAAATTTTATGACCCCCCCCCCTTCATATGTGGGGCTGGTTCTTCATTCCCCCGTTGGAAGAGTGATGAAAGTTGAGAACCGGGCGTGGTGGCGCACGCCTTTAATCCCAGCCCTCGGGAGGCAGAGGTAGGAGGATCCCCGTGAGTTCGAGGCCACCCTGAGACTCCGTAGTGAATTCCAGGTCAGCCTGGGCTAGAGTGAGACCCTACCTCGAAAAACCAAAAAAAAAGAAAAAGAAAAGAAAAGAAAGAAAAACAGGTTGGTAGAGAAGCTCAGCTAAGAAAAGGTGGAGCAGCTTGTGGGACTGGAAAAGTGGGTGGTGACTGGGTGCGGCCACTTAAATCACCCCAACTGTGAACGCCAAGTCCCCACTTGCTAGCTATTGATGCATCTCTAGACGATTCAAACATTCCCTTGAGAACTTGATTAACCTTCCTATTCAGCCAAGCAAGATTAAAAAGAGACCCAGGAGGCAGCGTTATGAAAGACAACTATGACAATAATGTCGCGTCTCCTGCTATGTCGAAGTGTGGAGGGGAGGTACTCTCTTCCCTTCCACTCTTTAAAGTTTTTTTTTTTTTTTTTGGTGGTGGGGGTGAAGATCTGGTTCCTCTGAGCAGATAGTTTGCTAATCTAATCTAAGTAGAGGTTATCCAGTTACTCTGTTTTGGTGCCAACCTTCGCCTCGGATTCCTGAGGTAGGTCATGTGTGAAGAACAGAAATACTAGAGGTGATGTCTGCACATCATTACTTGGAATATGAAGTGATCGGGAACAGTTCTGGCTACATCTTAGTCACAAATTCCCAAGGTAGATGATGTGTGAAGAGCAGAAATAGGGGAGATAATATCTACACATAATTACTTGACCATGAAGTGACCTAGAAGCACAGACTGGGTGCTGGATGGTTACAGATGGAAGCAGTGGTTCAGCTGTGACACTGGCATCGGCTTTAAAGGGGGCTGTCAGGATATTCCCTGCGGAGAAACACCGGCCCTCGTGGTCTGGGCAGTTTTCCTTAGGCAGGAGGGAACCACCTGGTGGAATGCAGTGGTGTCTCTCCTAAGCCATGCGGTCAGCAGTAGGTCACCCCATACCTGTTGGACTCTTGGCAGGCCTCAGAGGCTTTCACACTTACAGGTCCCCCCACATAGCCCTTTCCATGTCTCTGTGTGATTTCTTGCCCCCGTCTTTGTCTGGTTTATTCCCAACTACCAAGTTAGGGGAAACTTCTTTTAAGTACCCTTTCCAGATGGCACCTATGCTTGCTGCTTTACTTTCCACATCACCCGCCCTTCCCTGGTACTTTCTCTACAATACATTTTTCTCATTTCCCGCACTACGCGTTCACTGCCGTATTTCCATGTGTACGAGAAGACCTGACCCTCAGTAAGGTCTTGAATGGGTGGTGGAAGATACTCCCTTACTTCCTGTCTAGAGAGATGAATAAGAGCCAACACAAGTTACCTCGAGATTTTGAAAAGGGTCCCCAAGCTGGGCTTGGTGGCTCTCACCTCTAATCCCAGCGCCAGGGAGACTGAGGTAGGAGGTGCTGTTTGCCACCTGCTGTGGCAGAGGTGATGTCCGGCCTCTGCTCGTGCCATGCTGCCCCCTGCCATCACGAAGCTTCCCCTGGAGACCGCAGCCAGAATGAAAGCTTTCCTCTCTTCGGCTGCCTTTGAGGGGTGCTTTAACTCCGCCAAGAGAAGATCCATCCGTACAGCACTGATGCAGGAGAGAGCCATCGTGGAGTGACGCGGGCGCCTGGCTGGGGCAAGTTAGTGCCCGCTGAGCAGGAAGGTGACCCGATTCTGCTGCCTCCCCTGCTCCCGTCAGTTTGCCCATGTATTCACCGAGTTAAATGTGTAAGGAACCATCCAAGACATGAAGACACTACGTTTAAGTCTCTCGGAACAGTTTTTTTGAATGGAAACTTAGCATCCCAAAATAGACTGTACTTTGAAAAAAAGAAAAAAAGCCAAAAACACAAGTCCTAGTCAATTTCCGTGGTCAGGCAGGTTTGATAAACTTTACCTAGATTTGTTCTTAAGCCCTTTGATCTTGGTCATGCCTATTGGGCCTGCAGCTCTTCCTTCCCTCCTTCCTTTCTTCCTTCCTTCCTTCCCTGAGGTAGGGTCTTGCTCTAGCCCAGGCTGACCTGGAATTCACTAGTCTCAGGGTGGCCTCGAACTCACGGCAATCCTCTAGACCTCTGCCTCCCGAGTGCTGGGATTAAAGGTGTGCACTACCACACCTGGCTTGCCTGCAGCTGTTACAGTGGAGGTGTGAGCCTTCCTGCTCAGTAGATTTTTCGTACTTGAAAGACTGATTTTCTGTAGACTCAGCAAATGCTTAAGTGACTCAGCAATTGAAACAAAGCCATTTGGATATTCTCCCTCTTTTAATGTGGACAAATGGAAATGACCTCTTTTATTATTAAAATGAATTTCCTGAATGAACTTTGTTTTAAGGTAATTCAATAAGTAAATAGTGGATGAAAATGAATTTCTGGTGGAAGTCCAACCAACAAATAGAAAGAATGATAAAAATTTATAGAATTATTCTGTTCCCCAGCACCACCAAAAAAAAAAGCCAAAATGTACGTAACCATTTTGCAATCTGTAATGGAATAGTGGATGTAGACAATTAAGTGAAAACCAATTGGCACCCTGAACTACTTAATGCACACCAATAGCCACTAACCACTGATTACCAAGAGAGGGTCTTTATGTGCATCTCGGTAGGATGCAGTATGAAAAACAGAGCCTCTCTTTTAACATTCTTGCAAAAAAAAAAAAAAAATCAATCCAAAAACTAAGCAAGCTCCTAGTCTACCTGCTTAATGAAAATCCAGTAAATAGAGGAATATGGCAAACCTTATCTCAGGTATGCAATCTTCAAACCCAGAATATAGGGAAGTTGATGCTAATTTTAAATTGTGGTCTGCAAATTGTAGACTGCAGCATTAATATTTTAGGGAGAATTTGAGTCAGATTCTGCAAACAAACTGTAGGTGCATGCTCCACCTTGTGCATCTGGCTTACGGGGATCCTGAGGAATCGAATCTGGGTCCTTTGGCTTTTCAAGCAAGTGCCTTAAACACTAAGCCATCTGCATTTTGACAAGACGCTAAGTATTTGCACCTTGAAGTCAGAAAAGCAGGACAGTCATTTAGTCTCTTCCACAAACAAATAATAAGGGGGGAAAAGAAGGCGAGGGAGAGAAAGTTTGTAGGTAGAAGAAAATTTAAAAGACATGTTATTCAAATGTCATTTGTAGACCTTTTTTTTTTTTTTTTTTTTTTTTTTTTTAGTTTTTCAAGGTAGGGTCTCACTCTAGTCCAGGCTGATCTGGAATTCACTTCTCAGAGTAGCCTTGAACTCATGGTGATCCCCCTACCTTTGCCTCCCAAGTGCTGAGATTAAAGGTGTGTGTTACAACACCAGGCTTTTTTTTTTTTTATGTAGATTTTTTTTTTTTTTAAAGGTTACTTATTTATTTATTTGACAGAAAAAGGGAGAGAGAAAGAATGGGCATGCCAGGGCCTCCAGCCACTGCAAACGAACTCCAGACTCATGTGCCCCCTTGTGCATCTGGCTAACGTGGGTCCTAGGGAATCGAACCTGGATCTTATTGTCTTTGCAGGCAGATGCCTTAACCACTAAGCCATCCCTCCAGTCCTGTAGACTTTTTTTATCTTGAGAAAAATAACTCTAAATACTTTTAGATGATAGCTGAAAAATTTGGATACTGATTTATGTAGGATGAAAGTAAAGGATTATAACACTCTTAGTGTTTTCTTAAGTCCTTATCAGAATATACCTCATGAGTTTAAAATTATCTTCGTTGGACTGGGAGAGCATAACACAGGATTAGTCATATATTGATAAGTATGTAAGCTGAGTAGTAGGTAAGTCGAAGTTTATATACTGTTCCCCTACTTGTACATGATGTGTACAGTGTATGTACGAGAAAAGTAAGTGTAAGAGACATGGAGAGTTCAGTGATAGCCACAAGGATAATAAAGTCATCACTGAATGTTCAAGGAGGTACGTAGGAAAATTTAGAACTGTGAGGACATGTAAGGTTGAGTTTTTTCCACAAGATTACTTTTTTTTTTTTTATTTTCAATGTAGGGTCTCACTCTAGCCCAGGCTACCCTGGAATTCACTCTGTAGTCTCAGGGTGGCCTCAAACTCATGGCGATCCTCCTACCTCTGCCTCCCGAGTGCTGAGATTAAAGGCATGTGCCACCATGCCCAGTTTTAAGATTAACATATTATTTATATGTTTACAAGCCTTTTATTATCACTGCACTTATGAGTAATTTCAACACATAAGAGTGCTTTATTATTTATTTATTTATGCAGAGAATTTAACCCAGGAAGGCTGAATTTATAATATATAAAATTGTATTGTTACTAGTTATTAGAATTATCACATGCTATCAAGGCATGCTGCCCGAGTCATTCACAGAAAAGAGGAAATGGTATTTCATCATCATTGAACGATATTGACTATGTAATGGGCTTCCAAAGTCAAACCTTCTAACACAATCCAGTCCGAAAGAGATACTGGTCTGATACTTACATGCGGAGGCATGCCTCTAAGAAAATCTTAAAATCTTTGTTTTCCATAATTACACCATTATGTTCCTTTAAGAGCATACAACTTATATCACTTCAGCTCATAACGGGCCGCAGTCTCCCCAGCCGAAGGGCTCCGGGTAGCAGTCGTCGGCACCGGGTGGTGTGGCAGTCAGTCAGCCAGCACTGGGTGACGTGACAGTCAGTCAGCACTGGGTGGCGAGACAGTCGGTCAGTCAGCACCGGGTGGCGAGACAGTCGGTCAGTCAGCAGTGGGTGACGTGACAGTCAGTCAGTCAGCACTGGGTGGCGTGACAGTCAGTCAGCACCGGGTGGCGTGACAGTCGGTCAGTCAGCACCGGGTGGCGTGACAGTCGGTCAGTCAGCACCGGGTGACGTGACAGTCGGTCAGTCAGCACCGGGTGGCGAGACAGTCGGTCAGTCAGCACCGGGTGGCGTGACAGTCGGTCAGTCAGCACCGGGTGGCGTGACAGTCGGTCAGTCAGCACCGGGTGGCGTGACAGTCGGTCAGTCAGCACCGGGTGACGTGACAGTCGGTCAGTCAGCACCGGGTGGCGAGACAGTCGGTCAGTCAGCACCGGGTGGCGTGACAGTCGGTCAGTCAGCACCGGGTGGCGTGACAGTCGGTCAGTCAGCACCGGGTGGCGTGACTGTCGGTCAGTCAGCACCGGGTGGCGTGACTGTCGGTCAGTCAGCACCGGGTGGCGTGACGGTCGGTCAGTCAGCACCGGGTGGCGTGACGGTCGGTCAGTCAGCACCGGGTGGCGTGACGGTCGGTCAGTCAGCACCGGGTGGCGAGACAGTCGGTCAGTCAGCACCGGGTGGCGTGACAGTCAGCAGTGGGTGACGTGACAGTCAGTCAGTCAGCACTGGGTGGCGTGACAGCGCGCAGTCCATGGTTTCAGTCAAGTCCAGCATCCACCTACTTGGGTGTTGCCAGAAATACCTTGGATTCATTAAATGTTTGATTTTGAGTTATTTTTTTTCTTATTTTGCCTTTTGAGTTTTTGCCTGCGTGTGACGTCGTGTGTGGTGCATGCGCGCGTCTGTCCCTTGTGTCACCCTGTATGCCCGCCTGCGGCAGGCTCCCCGGCTACAGTGGCTGGTGTAGGATGTGGAAGAGCTCTCCATTGCTCTTGTTTCCAGCTGGAGTCTCTTTACTGATTCTGGAGCTTGCTGGGCTCTGGCAAGTCTTGGGTCACTGCTACCCTGTGGGGCTGGGGTTACAGGCGCCATGGCCACCCCCAGCAGTTTTATGCAGGATCTGGAGATTTGAACCCAGGCAGTCTCAGGCCCTCATGCTAGCCCAAGAAGTGCACGAAACCACCTAGCCATCTCTCCAGCCCTGATTTTGAATGAATTTTTTTTTCAATGTAGGTTCTCACTTAACTCTGTATACTCAGGATGGCCTCGAACTCACAGCAATCCTCCTATTTCTGCCTCCCAAGTGCTGGGATTAAAGGCATGCGACACCACGCCCGGCTTTGAATGAATTTTTGGTCATTGCACATATTCAGTAACATTTTAGTGCTGCTAATTGTTTAGCAACACCCACAGTTACGCAGCCTCAAAATGGGTTTGCAACGCAGAATCAGGGCAACCAGGGCTGGGTACAGTGGTGCGCATCTGTCATCCCAGCACCTGAGAGGCAGAGACAGGATCATGGCAAAATTGGTCGGTATGATAAGTAAGACTCTCTCTCCTTGGCCCTACATTTGTCCACTTTCTGTGTATATCCGAGGTCCTGTTACCACGCCACAGAGGGATGGGGAGAATGTCGCCTCCTGGCTGAGTGGTCGTTCAGGCAGTATCTCACCGGAGACCCAGGGTCAGCCCTCCTGGGCAGCTGGTGAAAGGGGTGCCTCACATTGTCATCTCACCTGCCGGGCATGGCTGGGCATGTTCATTTCAGCCACCAGCCATCACTTGTTTATTTTCTTTGTACATTTTTGCTTTCAAAAAGTATTTAAAATCAACCATGCCATGTGAGAGGAGGAGCTTTATATTTGGCTTTAAAATACTGGCTTCCTTTTCTGCATGATTCATTCAATGTTAACCTTTGACCATGTCTTTCAGTATTTGCCCATTTTTCTGCTGGACCGGGTTCGGATGGCTGGGAATAAAGGAAGAGGACGGGCTGCCTACACCTTTAATATCGAGGCCGTTGGTTTCAGCAGGGGGGAAAAGTTACCTGATGTGGCATTGAAGCCACCACCCCACTTTCCTGTAAGTACAGTGGCAGCAGAATTTTCAGTGTATTCCTTCATGATTTTAAACTCTTTTTTTTTTGGTTGGTTTGTTTTGAGGTAGGGTCTTGCTGTAGCTCAGACTGACCTGGAATTCACTATGGAGTCTCAGGGTGGCCTTGAACTCACAGCGATCCTCCTACCTCTGCCTCCCGAGTGCTGGGATTAAAGGCGTGCGCCACCACGCCCGGCACAGTTCTGCTTTTCAGTGTCAGTTTTAAATGTAAAACTTACCTTTCCAGATGTGATGGGCAGTGGTGTAACAGATGAAAAATCACAAATCATCAGCTACCCCTCCCTTGATGAATCTTTTTCACATTTCACATGAAGAAGTCCTTTATTGAGCATTTATGCCATTCAGCGACCCTGGGCAGATGTGTCCTTTGATCTGGATCCTCAGCTCTTCCTCTTCATAGTTTGCTGAAAATAAGTAACTCAGGCGTAAGCATAAGCACCAAGCACTCTCCATGCCTGAGATTCCTTCTAGACAGTGAGAACATTCACACCGAGACTTGTTTTCTTCTGGGAATACACCGACCTAGGACTAAACGGCTGTGCCTGCTGAGGCCTCCTCACGTCTCTCCAGACGCCCCGCCCCTCTCTTGCCCCTCCCCAGCTCTCCTGCCTCCTCCTTCAGCCCGCTTGCAGCAGTCTTTCCTCACGTCTTCGCGTGGATAACTGATTTTGCTCATGTCTCTGCTAAGGTGACGCGCAGCCCTTACCCTGTGCAGATTAGCCACCTCCGGTCATATACTCCCGTCACTTTCTCTGCTGTCTTGTTTTTGTATCAAGTTATCATGACCTGAAATTGATCTCACCTCACTGGCTTACCTGTTTCTTCCCCAGAATGTGAGTTCCCTGTGGATAGGGGCTTTGACCAGCTCATCGTATTGGCTGTTGTCTAACCGTGTAGGAGATACTCCATAAGTAATTTTGAATGACTGAGTACATTCTGAATCAAAAATAGAATAATCAAAGTCTTTAATGTGTATATCAGGAGCTCACTTTTTTATATGTATGTGTGTGTTTTTTGTTGTTGTTGTTTTTATGTTTTTCAAGGTAGGGTCTCGCTGTAGCCCAGGCTCACCTGGAGTTCACTCTGTAGTCTCAGGTTGGCCTCAAACTCACGGTGATCCTCCTACCTCAGCCTCCTGAGTTCTGGGATTAAAGGTGTGTGCCACTACGCCCGGCTTCATGTATATAATTTTTAAAAAATTGAAATATAACCTTGAACTCCTGTTTTACCCTTTACACAGTATAGGGGATTACCAAATATTCCCTTGTCAATTTCTTCACTATAACAGGGAGAAATGATGATACTTCAGAAGAGATAGTAGATTCAAATGCTGGGTCAATCCTGGGCATAGTAACTGCTTCCTAAACGATAACTGGGGTGTGGGGGGGTGGGTACATTTATGCTCCGGCAGTAGGCATCATCACCCCTAGTTGAAGTTAGCATGAACTAAAGCAACTGCTGTCATCTTTGTTTTTTAATTTATTGGTCTTTTTTTTAATAAAAGGGTTGCACGCATAGACCCCCTTCTTCCCCACCCCAATTCCACTGAGGACCTTTGGTGGGGTTGTTGGTGTTTGCTGTGGGAGACATGGTGTCTCAGGCTGTTCCCACCCACTCTGTGGCTGTTACAGTCTTTCTGCCCCCACTTTGATAATGCTCCCTGAGCCGTGGTGGGCAAGATAGAGATCTCATCTAGTGTTGCTTTCTCTGTAGACTCTGGATCTTGGTTTTTAAAAGTTTTATTTATTTATTTATTTATTTGACAGAAAAAGAGGGGGAGAGATAATGGGTGCAACAGGGCCTCCAGCCACTGCAAACAAACTCCAGATGTGTGCGCCCACTTGTGCATCTGGCTAACGTGGGTCCTGGGGTATTGAACCTGCATCCTTTGGCTTTGCAGGCAAGCGTCTTAACTGCTAAGCCATTCCTCCAGCCCTGGGTCTCAGTTTTTATGAGGTGTGAGTGATCACAGTGTCGGTCACCGTCTTGCAGGAGCTGGTTTTCAGGGTGGCTGTGAGAGCAGGACTTGTCTCACGACTTCCCCTATTAGGCCTTCTGGGCCCCGGCAGAGGAGGTGGAGGTGACCCATCTCCTGCGGACAGTCAGCTCTCTCTTCTAGATGTATTGATGTGTCCTTGCTCTTGCCTGTATTCTTCATCTGTAAAACAGAACAGATTCTGCTACGAAGAGTGAGAGCAGCTTGGATAGAGGGGGACGAGCCTAGTCATGAGAAAGATGCACTGATGTGTCTGCCCACCTTCTTAGTGGAGCTTCTCTCAGGAGGCTGCTGGTTTCCTGTCCGAGGGAACCTGGCTTGGTTCCCACAATAAGATCCTCCTTCCACAGCCTCCCAGTACTAGGATAAAAGGTGTGCGCCACTACAACCAGAACATCTTTTGACCCCTTTGTAAAATTTAGTGCTAATAAAATAGTTTTTCAGTAAAAGTGAAATTTTCTAAAATGTAAGTAAAAATATTAAAGTGCTTAATTTATCAAAACCACCTTTGTCTCAATTTCAACAGGATGTAGATTATAAACCAGTGCCACTGAAAGCAGGAGAAGGCGAGGAATACGTGCTGGCTTTGAAGCAGGAGCTGAGGGAGACAGTGAAAAGAATGCCTTATTTCATTGAAACACCCGAAGAAAAGCAAGGTATATACCGCACTCCTGGACCATGGGGTTTCATGTCAGCAGATGAAACAGCGTGTAAGCCCAAAGTAGGTGGTCCTTTAAGGCTGATTCATTTGACTCAGCTGTGATTATTAGTCACTTCAAAAATGATTTAACAGGGCTGGAGAGCTGGCTTAGTGGTTAGGGTGTTTGCCTGCAAAGCCTAAGGACCCAGGTTCACTTCCCCAGTCCCACTGTAAGCCAGATGCATGAGGTGGCACATGTGTCTGAAGTTTGTTTGCAGTGGCTGGACATCCTGACTCACCCATTTTCTCTCTCTCTCTATCTTCGTCTTTCTCCCCCTCTCTTTCTCTCTTGAATAAATAAAATAAAATGATTTAAGAGAAAAAGACTTTGAACTTTTTGATTATTTATTTATCTTGGATTTTTGAGGTAGGGTCTTGCTCTAGTCCAGGCTGACCTGGAATTCACTGTGTAGTGTCAGGCTGGCCTCGAACTCATAGTGATCCTCCTACCTCTGCCTCCCGAATGCAGGGATTGAAGGTGTGCGGCACCACGCCTGGCTAGACTATTTGTTTATTTTTAAATATGGAATGCCTCACAAATTTTTGTGTCATCCTGGCACAGGTGCCATGCTAATCTTCTATGTACCATTCCAGTTTTAGTATATGTGCTGCCAAAGCAGGCATGACACTTTATCTTTAAAAACACCTTCTGTCATATAAGTTGTGTATACCCAAATGGTGAAAAGTATGAAAACTAAAGTCAAACCTTTTAATAGGCAAATATTACCCATGCTGATGTCTAGAGAACAGCAATATTTAGTTCTATATTTTAAGCTTTTGTTTCTTCTCTTTACCAAATTGTTCATAAGAGTTTGAGTCTTCATTTCTTAACTCAGAAACATATTTAGCTTCTTTATATGTCCTTGTTATCCTTAGAAAATATGACTTTTAGTGACTCTTATTTCATTATTTCCCTGATACTACATTTAAGATTGTTCCATGTTTTTATGTATGTGTTGCTGTAATTACTGCAAGTCAACATAAATTTTTAATGCATTTTTCTTGATTATTTACAACTTAAGTTGAAAGGCTTAAAAGCCTTGATTTTTAGTTTATTGTTATTTATATAGTGGTATATAAAAGAAAGTATGTATCTATTCCTAACGCTAAGAGCAGAGGAAAAATTATAGTTAGAGATGTTCAACAGCCTCAGATGGGAAATGAGAAGTGTTTTGAAAGTGAACCCACTCCTGAGTAGTTGTTTAGATCAACAGAACTATATTGATTTTTGAAATTATAAAATCGATATCATCTTTGAGTTCTGAAAACAGCATCATTAAAACATGAGGACGACGTAGAGTGTTCCATTAGTATGGAAAATGGCTCCCATTTCCCCCTCTCTCTGAGGCTTACAAGTGTTGTCGAAAGGAAGTCTTCATATGGTTTTCTTACGTATGTTTATAGGAACCATGTTGGGCAAGTTCATTTAGGTTTCAAAACCTATCTATTTGAAATTACATAATGGTTTCAATGAGATAGTTTACTTGAAAAAAGTGAAAATTTCAAATTTTGTCATTGTTATGTTGCATGATTCCCCAGTACCCATGCAAAGTCAGATGTGCAAGGTACTGGGGAATTGAACCCGGGCAGGCCGACTTTGCAAGCAAGTTCCTTTAGCCACTGAACCACCTCTCCAGCCCTAAAAAAAAAGGCATGTTTAACAGGATGCATACATTCATATGAGTGTGTGTGTGTGTGTGTGTGTGTGTGTGTACGTATATACACACACACACACTCCATCTACAGCAATATGGTCCGGGAGCCTCAGAACATACTTGAAACCACAGGTGGTGTCTCACTGTAACTGAGCATTATCTGTGGCTATGCTGGGCAAAGGGACAAGCCATGTTCCAAGTAGGATGTAGCAAAACTCAGATTTTGCCATTCTAATGAGAGGCATGCAATTTAAAACATGAATTATTTACAAGATTTGTCAGTACATTGACACCATGGATTAAAACTGTGGATTAAAAGGACTATTTTAGAGCTGGAGGGATGGCTTAGCGGTTAAGGTATTTGCCTGCAAAGCCAAAGGGCCCAGGTTCAATTCCCCAGAACCCAGGCTAGCCAGGTGCACAAGGGCGGGGGGGGGGGGGGCGCACACGTCTGGAGTTCATTTGCAGTGGCTGGAGGCTCTAGCGTGCCCATTCTCTCTGTGTCAAATAAATAGATAAATAAAAATAAAAACATTGAAAAGGACTGCTTTACATACACATACATGAACACATTTTGTATAATATATACTTACATTGTCAGTAATAAGTCTTTTTTTGGTTTTTCAAGGTAGGGTCTTGCTCTAGCCCAGTCTGGTCTTGAACTCACAGTAGTCCTCCTGCCTCTGCCTCCTGCGTACTGGGATTAGAGGCGTGTGCCACCGTGCCCGGCAGTCAGTGAAATTTAACTGCACGAGGGAACTATATTTCAGATAGAGTATGACTTGGCTGCAGCTTCACAAGATTCCCCCATTGCTGACCATCTGTGTGCTTTAGGAACGAGTCACAGGGATGCGTCAGAAGAATGTCGCACTGCAGACTGAGAGTTGCGGTGGGCATCTATCTATCTCCAAGCCTTCCTGCAGGCTCAGGACTCTGATCGGTCACAGAGGAAATACGGTATTTTTAGGCAATAAATCTTAGTAATTCACGATGGGAATGTGAAATCTTGTTTGCTAGCATAACATGTTGCTACTGGTGTTTCTGAAAGAGGTGGATCTCAGCTCAGAGGTGGGTTTAGCTCAAGAACTAGGGTGCCAGATTGCCAGTGGCCCCAAAACCCTGCCGGTCAGACCCCGCAACTGCTCTGTCTGGAGGCGTTGGAAGAATGAAGCTCACAGACAAGGAAGATACACCCCTGAGCTACTTGCGCAGTTTATTTTTTTATTTATTTATTTTTTGTTTATTTATTTGAGAGCGACAGACAGAGAGAGAAAGAGGCAGAGAGAGAGAGAGAGGAGAGTGGGCACGCCAGGGCCTGCAGCCACTGCAAACAAACTCCAGATTCATGCGCCCTCTTGTGCATCTGGCTAATGTGGGTCCTGGGGAATTGAACCTTGAACTGGGGTCCTTAGGCTTCACAGGCAAGCGCTTAACCGCTAAGCCTCCTCTCCAGCCCACATGCACAGTTTTAAAGGAGAAACTCTATTTCAGAGAGAAAGCAAGTTCAGAGAAAAAGCATATTGTAGAAGCCAGGCGTGGTGGCGCACGCCTTCAATCCCAGCACACACAAAGCAGGGGTAGGAGGATTGCCGTGAGTTTGAGGCCACCCTGAGACTACATAGTGAGTTCCAGGTCAGCCTGGGCTAGTGTGAAACCCTACCTCGAAAAACTGGGGGTGTGGGGAGAGGGGAAAAATAAAAGTGTATTGTAAAGCGGAAGCAAACCTTATTGTTTGGAAGAAGCAGAGAGAAGAGCTCTCCTATTGGAAAGTTCTTTTCAAGAGGAACCCAAAGACAGGTTTCCCATGAACACTGAAGGAGGCAAAAAAAGAGCTCTCTGCAGCAGGGAGGGGTTTAGACAGTGGATTGTCAAGGAGTTTTTTTTTTTAGTCTTGGAGTTCATATGGGTTTTTGGCTAGAGAAATAAGTTTTTCTTTGGAAGCACTGGGCTGAGGGATGGAGAAATGAAGTTCTGGCCAGCCATGAGTTGGTCACTGCTTCCTGCTCGTCTTGGTGAGTGGACCAGGGTTGGGGGCTTGGGAAGGGCTCAGCACCCGTCTACAAGCCTTTCAAGAGAGAAGCAAAGTGGAATCAAGAACAAGAAAACAAAGGGCCTTCATGGGAGCTAGGCAAAACAAACAAACAAAAAAAAAAACAACCCTCAGTGTGATCCTGTTTTTTAATGATTTTTTTTTTGTACCAAGATTTATTTTTTGTGCTTTGTAAATGGACAAATGCAGCAGGTAAAACCAAAAAGAGATAATGTTGGGAATTATAATTAGTTCCTATTCAAAACTGAAAATGTTTTGCAAGTGTAGAGCAAAAGAGGTGATTGGGCCATTGCGGTGGTTTGATTCAGGTGTCTCCCATAAACTTGGATGTGCTGAATGCTAGGTTCCCAGCTGAATGTAGGAAATGGCATACTTTTTTTTGCTGCTGTTGTTTATTTTTATTTATTTATTTGAGAGAGAGAGACAGAGGATGGGCCTCCAGCCACTGCGAATGAACTCGATGTGTGCGCCCCCTTGTGCATCTGGCTATTGTGGGTCCTGGGGAATCAAGGCTCGAACCATGGTCCTTGGGCTTCACAGGCAAGTGCCTAACTACTAAGCCATCGCTCCAGCCCCAAAACTGCTTACTTTTGAAACAAGAGACGTTATCTAATGGTTTAAATTACTTTAAAAAATACTTAAAATTTCCAGTTGATTTTAATGTTTCTGAAAATGCTTTATTCTTTTTTTCCCCCTAGATATTGAAAGGTATAGCAAAAGATATATGAAGGTGTACAAAGACGAATGGATGCCAGGTATTATTACAAAGCTGACCATATTAAAATACCTTCTAAAGACTATCTTCCCGACCCCATGTATTTTGAGATAAGTTTTCTATTTTTACCATAGGAAAACTTGAGTCTGGGTGATTTCCACCGTGTAATTAATTAGTAATAAGTGTCATTTGGAATGTAAACAAAATATTTGTAATTTTTTTTTATTTGCAAGGAGAAACGGAGGGAGGAAGAGAGAATAGGTACACCAGGGCCTCCTGCCACTGCAGACAAATTCCAGATGCACGTGCCACTTTGTGCATCTGGCTTTACGTGGGCACTGGGGAATGCAACCCAGGCTGTCAGGCTTTTCATGCAAGCACCGTAACTGCCGAACCATCTCTCCAGCCCTGAAGAAAGTATTTGTGTGCACACTGCTTGTAACCCGTTGGCCTTGCCATGGCTAGTGGGTTCCTTTCCAGTGCCACAGCATTTCCAGTGCCACACACATGACCCACTGGCTGGAGGCTTTTAGTATCGGGCCTTGGAGACATGCTGTGGAAAAAGAAAAAGATTTTTATACAATAACAAGAAAGTGGTGAAGTATTATTGTGGACATTCTTAAAGTATATTTCAAAAAATTAAAATATGGCCTCCCACAAAACCTTTTGAGTTTCCCAGTTTCATTAGCCACAGTTACAACTTTAAATTTTTTCTTTTGTTCTGTTTTGCTTTTTTTGTTTGTTTTTGAGGACAGAGCTCATTCTAGCTCAGGCTGATCTGGAACTCACTCTGTTGCCCAGGCTTCAGATTCATGGTAATTCTGTTAGCCTCCTGAGTGCTGGGATTAAAGGTGTGAGCTACTACACCTGGTCTACCTCTTTTATCTGTAATCCTAAAAAGCACTTAACTTTGCTTCTCAGTGATTTGTAGAGGGTTTTTGTTTGTTTGGATATGTTGGTCTTGATAAATAAATGCAGAGCCACTGATTTCTCGAGAAAAACTGACATTGTGAATTTTTCTTCTTTGTACACATAGATTGGAGAATACTTCCAAGAGAGTTGATGCCAAAGAAAAAATGCAAAAAAGGTATAGTGACAACATAATAGTAATCAATTGTAAAGTTGAATTAATTCAGTGTTCTGTTTCCTTTTTGTCAAAGTAGGACTGGCATTTTCAATATTTTACTGGAACTTGGCAGCTGTTGTATTGGGCTTGGGGGTTGTTGAGTTGTCTGTTCCTTAATTGTGGAAATTTGATGTGCTGGGAAAGGCTTCTGTTACGCAGATCTTACTCGGACAACTGCAGAATTTTTCGTTACTGTAGTGGCCAGAGGCTGAAGGTCACACATGCCCAATGGTCAGGTAACATGAAAGTCAGAAGATCCTGTGTAGTTTTGGTTTTAGGTGTGTGGCATCAGTGTTATGCAGCAATATTTATTGCACTCTTGGCTATAGGAGGGCAGAGGAAGTGAACCATCTCTGAGTGTGTTGGTTTTGTGTGGGCAAAGGGCACTGATGCAGGAGCCCCAAGTGAGCGCAGGGACCATTTGGTGTAAACAGCCAGTTGTCACTCCTCCAGTTACGGGTCACGTTCTGCAACCTAATAGCCCCTTCTTCATCCTAACTCCTGAGCAGAATTGCACGTTGCTGGACTGCATTGTGTCACTAAGGAATTTCTAGGTATCTAGTTTGATTTTGGAAAATAGCCATATTACTTCCTGACCGTAGTGGGGAAGCTTTATAGCATATGAGAATTGTTTGATGATTGACTGTCAGGCTTAATATGGGAAATAATTCTCTATTTCTTGCTATTTTAGTTTTATTTCTTTTTGTTTGTTTGTTTGTTTGTTTGTTTTTTCTGAGGTAGGGTCTCACTCTGGCCCAGGCTGACCTGGAATTCACTATGGAGTCTCAGGGTGGCCTCGAACTCATGGTGATCCTCCTACCTCTGCCTCCCGAGTGCTGGGACTAAAGGCATACGCCACCACGCCCGGCTTTTTTTGCTATTTTATAATAGCCTCAAGGTGCAATATTTTTGATATGGGTAAAAAATTATGTTTATTAATGCTTTTAAAACGTTAACTTTCAATTATATGACGTATTCAGTATACTCACTTTAGTTTTTTGTTCGGTCTGTCATTTGTGTATTTTGGGGGGGCAGGGTCTCACCCTAGCCCAAGCTGACCTGGATCTCCTGAAGCCCACATTGGCCGGAGCTCACTGCATTTCTACCTTAGCATCCCCAGAGGGGATTTAAAGATGCCTGCTAGCGCCTTTAATCCCAGCACTCAAGAGGCAGAGGTAGGAGGATCACCGTGAGTTTGAGGCCACTCTTAGACTCCATAGTGAATTCCAGGTCAGCCTGGGCCAGAGTGAGACCTTACCTCAAGGACAAAAAAGAAACAAAAAAAGATGCAGGCTACCTGGGCGTGGTGGCACACACCTTTGATCCCAGCACTCGGGAGGCAGAAGTAGGAGGATCACCATGAGTTCAAGGCCACCCTGAGACTCCATAGTGAATTCCAGGTCAGCCTGAGCTAAAATGAGACCCTACCTCGAAACTCTCCTCCCCGCCAAAAAAAAGAGAGAGAGACACGTGCTACCATGTGCAGCCAGTGGCTCCATCTAAATGTTGCCTCAAGTGATAGTTCTTTGAAACTTTGAGTGCGATCTCTATTTTATCCCCTTGACTTAACTCGTAACCCTGGCTCAGGTCAAGATGAAGTGCACCAGTCAGTGAGCAGCAAGCCCATGCCGCAAGGTTTGCAGGCGCCTGCACTGGCTCTCCCGCACCGCCCCGGGGCCAGCATGGTAGTCGCCCCTCAGATGTTACCTGGCAGCACAGACCCTCAGGACTTCTGTGTAGCCAGTCTTAACGAATGCCTTATGAAGTGAGTAGCACGTGTTTATTGGAATTCGGGGACCTGTGATGACTCATTTCAGGGAAGAATATTCATGTACTCAGAACACCGTGTGACTGTTGGTATGACCAACCGTTGCGCTAGACAGGGTCTGGAGTATGGTCACGGTCACTGTCATGGAAACGTCTGTTAACAAGTGATGGTTTTATTTCAGCAAATCCAAAAGCCAGTAAGACGAAAGGCATAGGCAAAGGCAATTCACTCACTAACACTGCGGATGTGCTGAAAAAAATCGAGGTAATATTTTCTTTTTCAAAAAGTAATCTTATTTGCAAGCAGAGAGAGAGAATGAGAGTGGGTGTGCCAGGGCCTCTAGCCACTGCAGGCAGACTCAAGGCACATGCGCCCCTTTGGGCCCCTGGCTGTGTGTAGGTACTGGGGAACTGAGCTCAGGTTGTTAGGGTTCACAGGCATGCGACGTAACTGCTGAGTCGTCCCTCCAGCCTGAGGTGCTCTTCATCTTCCTGTAATAGTGAACCAAAGAAACAGACCGTGATTCCTCCTTGAGTGTTCTCCTTTCTGTCTTTCAAACTCCTGTTTTTAATAGTGTGGATTTGGCTCAAGAAAGGGAGCGCAGCACATGAGGTTACCAGGAGCTTCTGAACTTGGTTGGCTGAGAGCTGTACGCCTCCTTCCTGTCCTTGGCCCTAAATCTGACCATCTGCCTCGCCATCTCTCAGGCTTTCTTCCCTGCTGACTCCCTACTTCCCCTTATATTTGAATTTTTCAGGGCAGAAGAACCATGAGAAACAACTAAAACGTGGTTGTATAAAAAAAAATCTCATTTGCCCTCCTCGTGGCATATATGTATTTAAAAAAATTAATTGGCGGGCTGGAGAGATGGCTTAGCGGTTAAGCGCTTGCCTGTGAAGCCTAAGGACCCCGGTTCGAGGCTCGGTTCCCCAGGTCCCACGTTAGCCAGATGCACGAGGGGGCGCATGCGTCTGGAGTTCGTTTGCAGAGGCTGGAAGCCCTGGCGCGCCCATTCTCTCTCTCTCCCTCAACCTGTCTTTCTCTCTGTGTCTGTCTCTCTCAAATAAATAAATAAATAAATAATTTTAAAAAATTAAAAAAATTAAAAAAAATTAATTGGCAATTTACATTATTTTTAACAATATATTTATTTATTTGAGAGAGAGAGAGAGCACACACCAGGGCCTCCAGCCACTGCAAACAAACTCTAGGTACATGTGCCCCTTGTGCATCTGGCTCAAGTGGGTCCTGGAGAATCGAACCGGGATCCTTTGGCTTTGCAGTCAAATGCCTTAACCACTAAGCCATCTCTCCAGCCCCAGCAGTTTACATTATTGAATATAATGGAATTTGGTCATACTCCTCTCCCAGTAACTTCTTTCATCCCCTTTCCACAAACTCATTCACGTGACACACTCCTTTTCTGTTTTGGTTGCTTTTCTTGTGCATGCCTCCATCATGGGGAAGTCTCGATGAGCTTAATATCTTTATGGTAATGGTCGTGACAGCTGCTATCGGGTCATTAGGTGATGGCCAGGAAGTCTGAAGAGAGTATCCCAAAGTATTCCTACCCTCTGGATCTTTCTGTCCCCTCTTTGGCAATATTCCCTGTGCCTTGGAGGGCATGTATATATATTTTAATCCCCTACCCCCTGTGTATGCTAGTGCAGTAACTTCAAGTAGGTCAGTAGAACCTTCCAGCAATCAGAGCTTTTCTGTTTCTCTCCTTGGTCTGCTCTCAGAATTATCTCAGAGATAATTGGTGTTCTGGTCTGTAACTTGAATTTTCATGCCCATCTTCCTTCCCAGCCTTCCATAGATATTGTGAAGCAGAATTCCTGAGAAAGGGAAGGGACAGAATGGATGGCGTGCAACAGGAGAGCTTATTCCCAAGGACAGCGTTAATATTTCAGCAGTCTAATAAACTGAAACAGAGACATGAGGTGTCGCCATTATACTCTCTCTCTTAATGTTAAAGGGAGAACAAATTTGCATTCTGAAAGTTCTCTGTAAACTGAATCCTGTGGAATATTTTAGGAGGTAGGACGACAGTCTTAAGAATAAAGCATTGTGCGTCGAAGTGATCAGCTCAGTGTCACCTGAGACCCAAGTGCAGAGCAGCAAGTTGAAGAGACGCAAGAGCAGTGGGAGGGTCACGCATTCTCCCTGCTCTGAGGAAACCTGGGGTTTCTGAGGGGGCACCCTGGGAGTGGCGTTAATGTGGGGTTAGAGGAAGGTGATCTGTCACATTTTCTCTTAGGATGTCAGCCAGTGTCTGGTGGA
Organism: Jaculus jaculus; assembly: GCF_020740685.1. Taxonomy (NCBI): domain Eukaryota; kingdom Metazoa; phylum Chordata; class Mammalia; order Rodentia; family Dipodidae; genus Jaculus; species Jaculus jaculus. The sequence continues at coordinate 73,881,964 of NC_059115.1, read as the reverse complement.
CTCCCTATAAATCAGTGAAACTCACTTGTTTCAGGAATTGGAAAAAAGAGGTGATGGCGACAAATCCGATGAAGAAAATGAAGAGAAAGAAGGAAGCAAAGAGAACAATAAAGACAGCGGCGAGGACGAGGATGAGGATGCTGCGGACCAGGAGGAATATGATGAAGAAGAGCAAGAGGAGGTAAGGTGTGTCGGGGAGGAGAAGGCAGCAGCTGACTGTGAGGCTTTGCTAGTAGAAGCCAGGTACTGGGCAGGCAGCTTACGTGGACACGGGTGATTCCCGGTGGCCCTGCCGGCAGGCCAAGGCGGGAAGACGGTCTGAGGGGCTCTAGGAGAGGGAGAGAGAAGTACCCATGAACAGCGTAGTGGTGGACGGCCACACGGCCAGGAATCTGGTTGGAATAAGTGTGATTCAGATTTGTTGACGTAAAATTTTAAGTCAGCAATTAAGGAAATTGAAGGTGTGGTGATATGGGCCTGGAAGGAGTCCCTGTGTGGTTCAGATTCCAAAGTGCACATGGGCATGATCAGAGAGCAGGCTCAGATTTCTGGTTTTCAGAAACATGGTCCATTTCAAAAGCGGAGATGAGTCAAGGCATTTTGGAGCAGGGAGGCTTTGTTGCGTAGCCGCTCGGGGCTCCGTAGCCGCTTCCCATGGTGTGCGTGGCAGAGTTTCTTCTTCAGCCTGGCCTCTGTCCTCGCTCCATCTCCACCCCCACGCCATCTGAGCCTTTTCCACTCCTGAAAGTTGAGCTAGCTAATCTTTATTGCATATTTTAAATATTGTGTTTACTTATTTGAGAGAGAGAAGGAGATGCACATAGAGATAGGAAGATAGAGAATGGGCATGGCTTCTAGCCAATGCAGACAAACTCCAGACACGTGCAGCATCATTTGCATCTGGCTTATGTGGGTCCTGGGTAATTGAACCTGAGTCCTTTGGCTTTGCAGGCAAGCGCCTTAACCTCTAAGCCATCTAAGCCATCTCTCTAGCCCTATTATAGATTTTAAATATTTTGCCTTAAAATTTGTTTCTTTCAGAATTTGTATTGCTATAAAGGAAGAGGTATGGACATCTGTTTCCAAATGGCTAGCTAGCTACTAATCTCAGCAATTAAATAATCTACCTTTTTTGTTATTTTTATCAGCTGTTAGATTCCTATATTCTGTGTAGATACAGTTTTGGCGTTTGTTTCCTGTGGAACAATACCCAGCTCTTCCAAGTAATAGAAATTCTGACCGCTGAGGCATGTTTTCCCTGCTTTGCTCCTTTGCCCAGTTTTCTTGGGGATTCTTCCAGCCCTCATATGTAAATTTTAAGTCATACTAAATTAAACACATCTCATTGCTCCCAATTTTGCAGATCACTTATTCCCTGTCAGTACTTTTTTTTTTTTTTTTTTAGTGTTATATTATTTATTTATTTGAAAGAGGGAAAGAGGCAGAGAGAGAGAGAAAGAGAGAATGGGCACACCAGGGCCATCAGACACTGCAGACGAACTTCAGACACATGCACCACCATGTACATCTGCTTATGTGGGTACGGGGGAATTGAACCTGGGTCCTTTGGCTTTGTAGACAAGCGTCTTAACCGCTAAGCCATCTCTCCAGCCCGCTACTTCTGATCCCCAATTCTGCTTTCTTGGCTCTGTCCTAATTCTTTCTCTGAGCTGCGTCACTTTTTGCTCATCCTGTTTTTGTCCTTCGCGTCCTGGAGACCAGCCTCACCCCCCCCCCCCCAGCACTGCCTAGTGAGCACTGCCGGGGAGTGCCAGGCTCTGCCCACACAGCCACGCCAGCCGGCTTACTGGTCTTACTGGCTCATCCTTCCTGTCTCCTCCAGCCATGGGCTTTCTTCAGACTTTTCAACTGATATTCGCTCTTTTTAATTTTATTCCTTTCCTACCTTTTCTTTCACTCTTGGCAGATGCTAACACTTTCATAAAGAAAATGAAGCCCCTGAAAGGGGACCTTCTTAATTTCATGTTTTTGCCCTTCAGACTCCTTTTTTTGTTTTCTTTTTCTTATTCAATATAGGAAATTCCTTCTATCTAAAGTTGGGGCTTTCTCTGTTGCTTCCAGCATCTTTCTTTATATGCTTTTTCCGCTCAGGAATTAAACGGTGTTCCTCTCCCGTTGTGGAGTGAGCCCGCGCGCCCTTGCACTCAGCGCGCTCGCTGGCGCAGCAAGTCCCGGTGCGCGGCGCTCTTCCAGCTGCCGCCGCGTGGGTCGCAGAGGGCAGAGTCGCCGGCTGGCACTACCTTCACCTGGCTTTGCTGCAGCCCCGAGCACTTTTGCAAAACCTGTGGCAGCTCTCTCCAAACACCAATTCCTGTACTTGAACAATTTGAGGCAATTAGAGGCACCCACTACTGCATGTCAGGCACTGTGATAAGTCCCCTCTTTTTCTTTTCTTGCACCTTTTTTTTTTTTAATTTTTTTGGTTTATTTTTATTTATTTATTTGAGAGCAACAGACAGAGAACGAGGCAGAGAGAGAGAGAGAGAGAGAGAGAGAGAGAGAGAATGGGCGCGCCAGGGCCTCCAGCCACTGCAGACGACTTCCAGATGCGTGCGCTCCCTTGTGCATCTGGCTAACGTGGGTCCTGGGGAATCGAGCCTCGAACCGGGGTCCTTAGGCTTTACAGGCAAGCACTTAACCGCTAAGCCATCTCTCCAGCCCTTTTCTTGCACCTTTTAATGGTGTTTTGTGTTCTCTTCTATTTTTATTTATTTTATTTTATTTTATTTTTTTTCTGAGTATCAGTATACTTCACAGTTCCACCCGTGGTCTATTTTCTGTCTCTGATCTCCCCGTGTGGTTCCATCTTTGTCCACAGTTACTTCATATTGACTAAGAACCCCCTTCTTTTTCATCCAGCATATAATAACTGTACACTGGAGTGTGAGGATAAGGGATAGTACTCATGAACAACGGCGCACAGATCTGGAATGCTTTTACAAAGTCCACTTAGTCGAGTCTAGAACATAATGTGTTTAAATTAAGAATGCTGCTCGCCGGGCGTGGTGGCGCACGCCTTTAATCCCAGCACTCGGGAGGCAGAGGTAGGAGGATTGCCATGAGTTCAAGGCCACCCTGAGATGACAGAGTTAATTCCAGGTCAGCCTGGACCAGAGTGAGACCCTACCTCGAAAAACAAAACAAAAAAAAACAAAAAAAAAAAAGAATGCTTCTCAATAAAAAAAAAAGCAGGCTCGCTGAAGGCTCACTCTGCTGCTGCTCTTTCCTCCTGCTGTGGCAGCGATGAGCAGCCTCTGCTCACGCCGCGGCCCCCCTGCCGTCTGGGAGCTTCGCCTCCAACGTGGGCCAGCGTGAACACTCTGCTCCCAGCACACACACCCCCTCTCTAGCTGCTGGGAAGCAGACGTGTGGCTTGGGATGAACTGAACTGGCTAGACTAAGCCAGTCCAAACAGAACCTGTGAATTCTTGTGCAGCCCACAGACCTTATCTAGTTGTGAATGGAATGCGGAGATTGTCAAGGATGAACTTTGCCCCTGAGGTACTGGTTCAAATCCTGCCTGTACCTGAGAGGAGTTTCCAATCCAGTCCAGAGATCACACTCCATTATGCTTGACAGCTGGAAGAGGAATATAGTCACATGGAAACAACTGCCTCAGGCCAAAACAAGTGGAAGTTTCTGTTATCTGAGAAACTCTCTTGCCCAGATACCAGGCTTTACCCCTGTGGGAATGGATGGTCCCATCAGAGCCTACGGTGGTTCCTTGTGTGGGGGACACGAGTGAGGAAGGAACGCAGGGCCTGCTTGCTATGGGGTGGGCGTGGAGGACCTCAGTGTAGAGCCTGCAGGCAGGCCAAGGGTGCTCAGCCTCAAGCCTTAGCCCGCTTGCTTCAGGTGTACCTCTCATCTCCCTTCCATTCTACACCCCCGAGCCAGTGTCCTGCAGCTCCTGGACGCCACAGGACCCCATGCCCAGGGCCGGAGCGATCGGTATACGTCCCTGTTTGTAAATGCCCAGGACATACAACACATGTATTTATAGCACATGGACCCTAATGAGTTTGCTAGCGTTACTTTCATAGTTTTCCTTGTTCCTCCCTCAATCTAGAAATATATTTTTTAATGATGAAATTAATAAAATAAAAAAAATGATCTTAAAAAATAGCACCAAGATTTAGTACTTAATGAACTCTGAAAGCATTGTACCAGAGAGGGTTTAAATTAGTCAATATATATATATCATTAAAAAAGCAAAAGTAAAAAAAAAAAGAAACATACTCTGATAGAAAAATAAAGCTGAGTGAGGAATAAAAAGAGTTTGAATAAAGGCCTTCTAAATTTAAGTTGATCCTTTTTTGGTTTTTTTTTTTGCATTCTTTATTTATTTATTTTTCTCAATTTTTATTAACATCTTCCATGATTTTAAAAAATATCCCATGGTAATACCCTCCCTCCCTCCCCCACTTTCCCCTTTGAAATTCCATTCTCCATCATATCCCCTCCCCGTTGTTCTTATTAATTACAAATTGTAGTAACTTACCCATTGACTGAAGGATTTGATAAACATTTTGTTTTGAGAAGTAAAGTGAACCAGGTTATCTATGTAATACTTACTTGTCAAACTAAGGAATAAAAGATTTTTTCTTACTAATGTTTGGAATACTTGTTAAAAAAAAAAAAAAAACTACGGTTCAGTTTATAGTCCAGAACCATTAAAGCTGTCAGTGTGAGCAGTTTCTGCAAGTACCTGCTTCAAGATTCACCCATTTTCCTTAAAGGGAATAGTCTGCGATGTATTTTTTAAATAATGCTGAGGCATCTGCCTTCTCACTTAGGAAAATGACTACATCAATTCGTACTTTGAGGACGGAGACGATTTTGGCGCCAACAGTGACGACAACATGGATGAAGCCACCTACTAGCCTGCGGTTGTTCGGAGGACGCGGAATCGGCTCCTAGCGCCGGGAGGGAGTGGTTTGATTCATGATGAGGGATGAGTAGATCCTTTGTGTTCCTGTGTCTTGTTAATACTGTTCTTTGGGAGCGGGTTTCACACTAGCCCAGGCTGACCTGGAACTCACTCTGCAGCCCAAGCTGGCCTCACATTCATGGCAGTCCTCCTACCTCAGCCTCCCGAGTGCTGGCATTAAAGGCGTGCAACTCCACACCAGGCTTGTTCTTGCTTTGCTTGACAAAAATACTTGTCAGAATATTCAGAACACTTAAAGTTTACATCCCTGTGACCTTATAGTCTCTGACATTCCTTCTGAACTTAACCTCTGCCATCTCTCTTCTGTGTGCTAGTGAGGTTGAAAGGCACTCTGCTTTTGTTTTTTTTGTATTATTTGAATTTGAATGTGCCTAAAGAATTGTAGCATCTCCTAACCTACGTATTCATACTTGAAAAGAGCTCATTCTTGTTTAACTGCTGATCTTTTGTAAAACACCTACTAGTCCCAGTGGATTTCTATAGTATCGCACGTGGAGCACTTTAAAAACAAACTTGAAAATTGTTTCTAGTATGTTCTAAACTACTATTACATTAGGACCACATACACCTGCCTACAAGCTCAGCCTTATGAGACTATAGCGGTTTGGTGATGGAAACCGTGCAGAGGGAGAAATAGTGACCCAGATTAAATAAATGCCATGCGTCCATCTCAGCCAGAGCAAAAGCTCTCAGGTGGGGTGATGATTGTAAATCCTTGACTCTGTGGATAGCTTCGTACACTATATGATTGAATGATCCCATTGCAATAAGCTTGACAACTTCAAATACTTGGGCTTCTGAAAAATTAGAATGGGACACTCTTTAACTTTGTAACTTACCCTAGTGTGGAAGAAGTTCTGGTTGTATAAACTTTGTGGCAGAATGATGTGTGTGCCAATGTGGAGAACTGTCATGACCTCTGGCATGTTTCAAGAGACTCATAAGGTGTACTGTCCATTACATAATTATGCAGAATGAACTCAGGTCACCTTGAAATTAAGATTGAGCTTTCTTAACCTTACAGGCTACCTCTCCTGCCACTGGATATCTTGGGGAGAAAATACTTAGAAAACTCAGGCTTCAAAAACTTTAAAATGCCAAAGAATTTCATATAAATTGATATGTATTTCAAAACTGATGTATGAAAATTACCTGCCAAAAGGATGAAAGTTTACTGTTCGCCTCTAAGGGGATTTATCAGCTATTATCCTTGAACCTGAGAATTGAGAGCCCTTTATATTATCAGTATGGAAGTAACCTTGAAACTGAGCTTAAGATTCTGTGCCTTAGTTTCTCCCCTTGCAAACAAATTCCTACAAAAGTGGTTTAAGCACTAACCATATATATATATTTGTGTGTGTGTGTATAATCTTACCTTATGAAAACAATCACTTGTTGAATTTGGTTCTTGCCTTCTAAACAAAGTTATTGAAAACAGCTGTGAGGAACAAATCCTGTCCTGATTGGATTTGCCCATCTTGTATCTTTGGGGAAAAGTGGAGAGCATTGATGTTGCCTGGTGAGGTTTTGTAACATGAACATCAGTCAGAAAAGAGTACTTGGGATGGCAACACTTGGAGTGGGTGTCAGAGCCCACCGAGGCAGTGAACGCATGCGGCTGTGCTGAAGAGCTTATCAAAAACTTGTAAAAGCTGCAACCATTACAAACCTCACTTGCAGTTTTCAGTATAGCAGCAAATCATGTAGCTGCTTGGGAGTGATGAAGAGGTGCTTTCTTCTCTCTCCTTTGGTACCAGAGCCGGGTGTTCAGTCCATAGATGTTTTCTCATCCTCATACTTGCTGTGTGGCTGCTCGGCGGGTGGGCAGCTGCTGCGCTGTGTCTTCACTGCCCAGTCCTGGCGGCCTCTTTCAAGCACGCTTCCTCCCCCACCCACCCGTGTGAAATATCATTTTACAATTTGAAGTATACTGTTTTTGAGGACGGGATTTTGTAAGTTGCTTCCCATCAGAAATCTTGTTTTTCTAGATTAAGGTCTGAGTCTGAAGGTAAGCATTATTTTGCAGATATTTTTTAAGCTTACTGGTAAAATGTCTTTAAAATTAAAATTACGACAAATGTAACTGGTTGCTGCGATGCTTATTTTTCTGTATTTGCTTACACATTAAAATCTTACAAAAACAAGTATTTGGCTTTGTTTACATGTTTTTACTTGAGAGAGAGGATGGGCATGTCAGGACCTCTTGCTGCTTCAAGTTAACTCCAGACACTAACGCCACCTTGCACATCTGTCTGGCTTACATAGGTGCTGGGGCATTGAAGCTGGGCTGGAAGGCTTTGCAAGCAAGGATCTTTAACTGCTGAGCCATCTCCCCAGACCTGGTCTTGGTTTAATATTAAAATACTGAGTAGAGATGCCTGTATCAAATACTGTTGGAACAAATCTCTACCATAAACAAAATTGTAGGTTTGCGATTCAGAAAACCCTGTGGAGCAAGTGAGATGGTTCAGTTGGTAAAGTTCTACGCACAAAAGCTGAGTTCAGGTCCCTAGCACCACGTGAGGGTCAGTCGTGGTGGTGTGAGCCCATAATCCCAGTGCTCTAGAGGCAGAGGCAGGCAGATCCTCGGGACTTGCTGGCCAGCTAGTCCAGCTGAGTCAGTAAACACGGGCTCAGTAACATGCTGTTTCAAAAAAATAAGGTGGAGAACAATTGAAGCTATAACCTCTGACCTCCACATGCATGCACACACCCTTAAAAGAACACACACACACCAAGAACAAAGGTGTGATGACTAAGAGATTGGGGAAGCAAGTATGTGTGCTGTTTTTTTTTTTTTTTAATTTCAAGATAGGGTCTCACTCTAGCCAAGGCTGACCTGGAATTCACTATGTAGTATCAGGGTGGCCTTGAATTCACAGTGATCCCCTTATCCCTGCCTCCTGAGTGCTGGGATTTGGATTAAAGATGTGTGCCACCATGCCTGGTTTGCTTTTATTCTTTTTAGAGAGAGGGAGGGAAGGAGAGAATGGATGGATCCACCAGGGCCTCCAGCCACTGCAGAGGAACTCTAGACACGTGCACCACCTTGTGCATCTGGCTTACATGGGTCCTGGGGAATCAAACCTGGGTCCTTTGTTTTGCAGGCAAGTGCCTTAACTGTTAGGCCATACCCCCAGCCCAATCACTGATTTCTTGAACGGAGTCACCAGAGAATGCTGAAGTATTGAAGATCCTTATTTATCTTTTCTTTCCTCATCAACTACAAGTGTATGGTGTCAGTAGCTTTGCTTAACGTGCTTGGTCTCTGGTGTTAGTAAAAATTTCCCTTTTATAAAAAAATTGTAAAACCACCTTAAGTTAAAGACACTTTTAAACTTGGAGGGTGGAGAAAGGTAACAAAATCTCCTTCGTGAAATAAAAGCTCCAAAGACCCTTGTCAAGTCTTTCTGGCACTTGAAAAAATATTAATATTCTTGGGCTGGGGAGCTGGCTCGGTGGGTGAGAGCCCGGGGGCAAGACTGAAGACCTGAGATTAATCCCCAGAAGCTGGTTGAAGAGCTGGGCATGGCCCCGTGCGTCTGTAATCTGAGTGCTGAGCGGGGCGGAGACAGGAGACTTGCTGCGGCTCACTGGTCAGCCAATGTAATTAAAAGAAGAAAAAAATACAACTCCAGGTTCAGTGAGACTGTCTCAGACACACGAGGCAGCAGCCTTCCTCTGGGCTCTAGACGTATTCGGAGTGAGTGCACCTGTACCTACATGTGCATACTGCACACACACACCAAGATTTTCTAAAGTATTTTTTAAACTTTTTAAGGACTTGCTTATAATATATATATAATAAAAATATCTACATGTAGTCATTGCTCTTAAGCAAGACCTAGACTCATTTCCCCAGGAACCACCCCACGAAGACCATGAGCCATCGCACAATGGCTTATGTCATACAAACGCATCTAGTGAGTTTTGTTTGAATTTAGAGGGAATATCTGAATCCATAAGACTGTGACAGCTTGTTCTATCTCACATATTTCAAACAGCTTCAAAGCAGAGGGGAAAAGCTTTGCTTTATTCAATAAATTCAAAAACTTCCATTTTATATTGAATAAAATAGAAACTTTATTATATTTTGCATATTTAAAATATGGGGCAAGTTTATAAAACCAGTTTTACAGATGTACATGCTAATGTAATGTTCATCTTGCAACTGTATAAAATACATTATACAAAAGAGTTATAGCTTTTACATACATAAAATGAATTAAATAAAGCATTCATATATTTCTATGATCTAACAGTGCAATATGCACATACTTAGAAGAAAAATACTGATTTCCTGAGCAATATTGTGATTCAAAATAATGATTTCCATGACAATGCAGCATTTCAATACAGACTTAAGAAGCCTCCAGCTTCACCCTGTAGTGCTTGGACTAGATCTCCGCTTCGTGTTTCCAAAACTATTGTCCTTCATATTCCCAACTAGGTAATTTAGAAGTAGATGTTTAAAAAAATTCTCAGTTAATGAACAGTGGTTCACTTAAAGAAAAAGAAATAAGAGTCCAGAAGAAGAAAAGTTTTAAAAACCAAAATCTACTGGAAAAGAAACTGTTATCATAAGTGTCTTTCTAATTTATAACACGGTCAGACCTTAACCCACCTGTTTTTCTTGAAGAGGACAACAAATATATTTAAATGCTCATAAAAAGACAACTGAAGTTAGTTCAAAACAACTTTTACGTGTTCGCAGACTGGAAAAAAGAGAAAGAAAAAAAGAATTTGCCCTAATATCAGATTTTTCTTCAAATGTAAGTCCAACAAAGTTTTAAGTGAATCAAACACAATGATCCAGTTTTGTGACATACTTGTACACACATCCAAGTCTCAAAGTACAAATAAGGGTTTTAACAACATCCATATCATCAAACAATAATTGTGCTTATGTTGTCTAGTACACAGTGTAATTTGCTAAAAATTTATATTTAATGTACTTTTTAAAAACTATAATTCTAAACCTATTGAATGCTTACATGTTTTTTTAAAGGCCCAATTTTAAATATAGAGTATCTCAAATTATTCATAGAGAAAGAAACAGCCTGACTGTGTTTAAGGATGCATGTTTTATTTCCTTCAGAAAGGATACTCGGAGACAGAAGTGATTTTCAGGCAGCAAATCCAGTGTGCATCTCCTTACTGTAAGTTGTCAGTGCTCTCTGTCACAACTTTTAAAGTAGTCAGTGATTCTCATCAATCTGATGTAAGCAAAGTTCTTTAAAGGACTTATAGCCTGTTCTACCCTAAACACTGCATTTTCTATCCGAAAATACAAGTTCCAGCAACAGTATTAAGTAGAGTGTAGCTGTCAAGATCGCACTCCTTTTTTCAAGATGTGTAAGGTATAGGAAAACAATTAAAAACTTAACTAGAGGATTTACTGCAAGAATCAGTTTCCTATACCTTTCCTATTAAACACTTTTTTGGTAATCTTCTCAAGTCCTCTGATACACATAGGGCTTTTAAAGGTTTGACCTCTAACCATCATTTTATGATGTTTTAAAACCCAAATTACAATTAATATTTATTCGTGCCACTTTGAATCAGAATTGGAATTTGAGATACAGAATGTTCAAAAAGACTGAAACATTGTTAGAAAATAATGCCCAGAAAATGAGGTGGTATTAAGTATCTTAAGACATGTGCTGTATGAAAGAAATATAAAGGCAATGAAGACTCCACCGAATTCATTCCTCTTGAATCATCTTACTTCTATTTGAAAAATACATACTTTAAAAACTTAAACAAGGACATTAGTTTGCAAATGCTTGCTTAGCTAGCCTGGCTGACCCACAGCACATCTTACAACGTGGCGTAACTGAGCCCTTTTAGCCAACCCAAATCCCTTTGGCCTCTGTTTCCCAACTTAATGTTACAGTGGCGGGGGGGGTGGGTAAGAAATTGGACACTTTCTTTGTGAAAAACAGGCTGTGGTCAACAAAATAAAGAAATGTGTCTCCTGCTAAAGCAAATAGCCTCTTTCTTTACTCACCTTTACTTAATGAACCTTTTCTGCAAAACTTCAGAGGCAGACAAAGATTTGTTTTGACCCAATTAACTTTAAAAGTGAAGGAAGACAAGGTTACACAAACTATGTAATGACAGCCTGTATTGTGAATCCAGTTGAAACATCTGAAACAGTGCTTCGCTTTCATTTTGAAATGTGTATTAACTCACATTAAGTAATGTAAGGCATTAAGTGTAATTAAGGCATGTTACTATACATAACAGCAATGATTTATCACAGTAGGTAGGGAGTTACTGCAGATGTTAATCTGTACAGGGATAACTACAAGAGTGCTTTCAAGTATCAGACACAAGAAACAGAAGCAGAGGTGAGGTTGAAGGAGCTGTCTGTCTTTGACACAAAAATTATTTATAGGTCTTGATCTACTCCAGTGTTCTTGTAGTCAAATAACTTTCCAACCACAAGACATTATTTGGGGCCTTAAAAAGTACTTAAGCCAGGTGTGGTGGTGCACATCTTTAATCTCAGCACTCAGGAGGCAGAGGTAGGAGGATCACTGTGAGTTCAAGGCTAGCCTGAGACTACAGAGTGAATTCCAGGTCAGCCCTACCTTGAAAAATAAAAATAAAAAAAATTATCTTGCTTAGCCTCTAATACAGAAATTCCTTGTTACATACCTGTTTCTACATAGGCTTTCACAGCACATACGCTAAGCATATTTTTACTTTTGTTTTTAACAGGGTCAGGGATTGAACCCAGTGCCTTGTACATGCCAGAGAAGCATTCTATCACTGAGCTATAGGCCCAGCCCCTGCTAAACATATTTTTTAAAGTTTTAAAATGAAGTTTTAAGTACTTGGTACCATAAATAATTTTAGACTCAAATTTCTTGTAACTAAGTATTTTGGTGGTTCACAGTAGTAAATTTTCTTCCACTGCAAGCATTTGAAATGCATTATTGTTTCATATATGTAACACAAACATAGTAAATAAAACAAACTCTCTTAAAAGGTAAAATCTAAACCCAACTACTTTTGTGTAAGAAAAATGCAAGCATCTTCTAAGTTGCAAACCTCTTAAATGTAAATTCACGTCTGGTTTAAGTACTGACAGCAGGTTTATGGACTGTTCAGCATGACGGAGCAAATGCAGGGGTTTTATTCACAACCCATCTGTGTATGGCTCAGAAATTCTTAGATTAAAAAATCTTCACTCTCCCTAAACTCTGCCTTTGATGAGGTTGCTAGATGAAGCTGAGTACTATATTCAAGATGCACACATGACCACTAACAGTGACTGTAAGCCAGCTACTAAGTTTTGTGTTGAGCAGCAGGTGACTGAGAATCCTGACTATATAGTTTATGATTGTCTTGTTGGCCAACATGCATTCCTTTCGTTGGAGCAATTCCATTCTCCACTTCTCTGTGCTGGGACGGAGGTGTAATTCCTGAATGCAAATGTGAAGAGTCCACTGTTGAATGATGACTAACATCCACTTTTGCTAAAATCTCATAATACAGCAAATAAAATACTGGTGTTATAATACCAACTATCAGCATAATCACCACAGCTGTCCACCAACCAATTCCCCAGTCCGCTCCATAATAGGGGTCCTTACGGTGAGGGCTGCTGTGGTCAGACTCACAACGGACTTGCTGTGCTGTTAAGGCAGACACGACCTCATTAAGGTTCTCTCTCTTGGTGTCTGTACACTTTACTAATTGTTCAATGTCTCGGTCAACTTCTTTTAAAAAGCTACCAGCCGACTCACTGGAGGAGAGATAATCAGCTGGTGCAATTTCCTGTTCTGCAGCACAGGCCACGGGAGCTTGTCTTCCTTTTAAAGGATAAAGTGTTTCAGTCAAGGAACTAAACTTTTTAACTGGAATTTTGATAGACCTAAGGGCAAAAAAGTCTTGATCGCTGATGAGATTGTTAACTCTTTTGATATCGGCTACCTGCAAAAAAGACAAATACCAAAGTCAGGTGAATTTGAAATCAAACTAGAAGACAAACCTCATACATCCACGGGTTTTGGAAGAAAGAAGAATTAAGCTCAACTCTTACTAGAGGTTTGAATCTTACTTGTAGATGGGATTTCTCAACTTTTTCATCTACCAGCGTAGGGAATCACAAACAGCTTTCCATCAGCACCACCATGCGGCACTGGTCACTGCCAGGGTATTCCTTTCCCTCTGTGCGGCGGTGCTTGTAAGCAAGCCACAAAGGAAGAGTACAAACACGTACGTTCTGTTCGCTATTACACAAAGGAAGAGTACAAACACGTACGTTCTGTTCGCTATTACACAAAGGAAGAGTACAAACACGTACGTTCTGTTCGCTATTACACAAAGGAAGAGTACAAACACGTACGTTCTGTTCGCTATTACAATTTGGCACCTGGAGTATCAGCAAATATCAACTTACCCAATTAAAAACACTGCAGTTTATCAAGACTGAAATTTCACCAGCACGACGCCCCGTGGCTGCCTGTGTCTCCACAGGGAAAAGACCGCACCACACACGGTGACCCCGCCCACGCTGAGGATGTGGAGAAGCATACCTTCCAGTTTGTATGGTGCTTTCCCCCCACTTGTCTTCTGAAGGTATTTTGATACCAACCCCTTAGTATAAATACTATTGTTCAATTACCTCCACAGTCAGTCATGTGTGTTTTGCCTGTGTGTATGATATGATGGAGAGGTAAAGAGCGCCAGGCCTGCACTTGCGGCTGCGCCACCTCCATGGAGGGCGCTGAGAGACAGCACTGCGCGAAGTGAGAAGGGCTGCACACAGGTTAGGAAAGGTGGCTTTTAGGTGTCTGATCTACAAGTGGAAGACGTTCAGGGTATAATTTAAAACACGTAGGTGGGGCGTCGTGGCACACAGCTGTAATCTGGCACTCAGGAGGCAGAGGTAGGAGGACTGCTGTGACTTCAAGGCCACCCTGAGACTACATAGTGAATTCCAGGTCAGCCTGGGCTTGAGTGAGACCCTGCCTCACAGAAAAATAAATAAAAAAACCAGATGTCTGGAAGTCAGAAGAGTGAGAGAATAGATATTTACCAAAGAAAGAGTGGGAGGAAAAGGAGAGAGGAAAGACTCAGGGCGTAGGCAGTGCAGACATTAAAAGCAGCAGACAGGAAGGGAGATCAGATGGTGCATAGAAGTGTGGTACCTGCTTTGAAGCAGGGCTGATGCTTCAGCTGTTTTAGAACAAGCTATTTATTTAACCTTTCTACTACTCGGTTTCCAAACTTGTAAAATGTCAATGATGATACTATCAACTTTCAGGATTGGTGTGAATAAATGAATTAAAATGTATGAGCATACGTAGAGTAGTGATCTACATACAGCACATGATATAATGTTAGCTGTTATTAAACATTAGTAGGTGAATCAAAATGGTAGTGTCAGGGTGACCAAGTAGAGTTTTTAGGAGGCAATGAAGAAGAGAATCAACTGTACATTAGTAATCAGAACTTGAAAGAATGGAGAAAGTCATACTGGAAATTCTCTTAAACTATGTGTGTGGAGGAGTACTGAGAGACAGTGGCAAGATGACCAGCAAACACAAGGTACTTTGTCGTCGTCCTCCTTTGTCTTACAGCAAATAAGGAGCCGGTCGTAGTGGCACACGCCTTTAATCTCAGCACTTGGGAGGCAGAGGAAGGAGGATCCCTGTGCTTTTGAGGCCAGCCTGGGACTAGAATGAGTTCCGTAGAGCAAGAAGGACCCTATATCAAGGAGGGGAAGCTGAATTCCATTCTATCTTCACATTCTTTTACTTTGTATTCTCTTACTAATACCTTTTCAACACTGTTTTAGCCAATAGCCCAACTTGGCATGTTCCTAGGTCACTGCTGTAAAAATACCTAATAACGTTTTCTCTTACACTAACTCCCTGGGATACACCCATGACTCCCAACACTGGGTCTTTGGTTTCATTCCTCTCATCACTGTAACAGGCACGTTCTCAATCCAGTATTACATGCTTACTATATTTTTTAAATGATGAGTCTTTCTATAAGGATAATGTTTCTTGCTAGTTTGAGCTGCTGTGTAGAGAGCAGTGTCTCCACTCTTGGAATGGTAGCTTACGGCAGCTAAGCCATTGTAATTCTTCTTCCCTTTGGCTAATCAATCAAGTAACATATCCTGTCATACAAATACCTTCTTTTCTATACAAATATTTTAGTTTAAACCTTGATCACCTTCATTTGAATGCCTCCAATAAAGCTCTCTATCAGACCATATCAACTGCCCCAGCAGAAACCTCTGTTCTGCTTCCCTCCTGCTAATACCTTACGATGATGGCGCTCTTAACACTATGGACTGCTGTCTCACGTCTGAGAGCCTACTGAACTCCCCTCCCCTACTGCTCACTTTGTTCCCGAGATCCACCCATCCCTGTGACATGCCTGAAACAGCCGCATTTTCATCACACTGGAAAGAGGACACGTGTGTGGTTACATGCTTGTATGTTTATGGTTGCATATGTGTGCAAGTGCATGTGGGGGCCAGAATTCAGCATTGAAGTGTCGTTTTCTTTCTTTTTTCTTTTTGGTCTTTTGAAGTATGGTCTCACTCTAGTCCAGGCTGATATGGGAATGTCGTTTGCAGTCACCATTTACCTTACTTATTGAAGCAGTTTCTCATTGAAGCCAAAGAGCTTACTGATTTCTAGTCTAGCTATTACCCACCTTGCCTCTGGAACCCTCCTGTCTCTGCCTCCCAAGTACTGGAATGACAGGTGAGGCCTCAGAGCCTGTAATTTACCTGAGTGCTAGGCATCAAACTCAAGTCCTCATACTTGCATGACAAACAGTTCACTGATTAAGGCACCACCACTCAAAAGGCATTTCAAATTTCCCACTTAAGAAAACTTCTAAGTTTCATTCAAAAACTGTAATTTTCTTTACTAAATCTATTGCATTTGACTCTTTTTTGGGGTTGCCACCTTTTTTAATCCTCTCTGACTTTCTAAGACACAGCAAGTCATTTATTTATCAAGTCTTGTTTCTTTACAAAATAAATATTCACATGTTCACTAAACATTGAATTTTTTTTTTTTTTTTTTGAGGTAGTGTTTCACCCTAGCCCAGGCTGACCTCCAACTCACAGCAATCCTCCTACCTCTGCCTCTGAGTGCTGGGATTAAAGGTGTGCACCACCACACCAGCTGAAATTAATTTTTTTCATTGAAGTTTTTTTTAGGGGGGGCGGGGGGTTTGAGGTAGGGTCTTGCCCCAGCCCAGGTTGACCTGGAATTCACTATGTAATCTCAGGCTGGCCTCAAACTCACAGCATTCCTCCTACCTCTGCCTTCCAAGTGCTGCGATTAAAGGAGTGTGCCACCATGCCTGGCCTAGATTTATTTTTTAATGATGACATGAATGATACAACTACAGGCAAGCAAACTGGAGAACAAAAGAAGTTCCTACATCTTCTTACCTCATCAAAAATACATTTCAGGGACTGGAGGGATGGCTTAGCAGTTAAGGCATCTGCCTGCAAAGCCAAAGGATCCAGGTTCAATTATCCAGGACCTACATAAGCCAGATGCACAAGGGGGCACATGCATCAGTTCATTTGCAGTGGCTGGAGGCCCTGGCTGCCTCTTTCTCTCCTCAAATAAATAAAATATATTTTTTTAAAATTTCAATAAAATATTTTATCATTTACATCAAAATTTGTAGTATATTTTTTATAAACTGTGAACACTTACATTAATTAATTTAACCAGAAAATGTATAGAACCTCGTGGCCATGGCAGCTTTTTAAAATCATGTATGTGTCTGTGCATACATGTCTGCGGCCAAGTTACATGTTTCTATTGCAGAGAACTCTGACAGGGCATCATGAGGATTTCTTACATTTATGAAAAGTTCTGCATACAAAACATTAATGAGCCGGGCGTGGTGGTGCACGCCTTTAATCCCAGCCTCGGGAGGCAGAGGTAGGAGGATTGTCGTGAGTTCGAGGCCACCCTGAGACTCCATAGTGAATTCCAGGTCAGCCTGGGCTGGAGTGAGACCCTACCTCGAAACCTCCCCCCCAAAAAAAAACACATTAAGGAGAAAAAAGAATAAGTTAG
This sequence comes from Jaculus jaculus, assembly GCF_020740685.1. Taxonomy (NCBI): domain Eukaryota; kingdom Metazoa; phylum Chordata; class Mammalia; order Rodentia; family Dipodidae; genus Jaculus; species Jaculus jaculus. The sequence continues at coordinate 73,864,909 of NC_059115.1, read as the reverse complement.
AATTTCACACTGTTGAAGAACTCTCTATTTTTTTATATTTTAATGAAGGCTTCAGGGATCAAATATGGGCAGTGTGTAGATATGTGCACACAAGGAATACTCTACATGTGGACATGCACTTCAGTGGGAGTGTGCTTGCCTAACATACACAATGCCCTAGGTTCATTCCCCAGCATTGAGAAAAAAGGAAGAAAGGTATTCTAAGACTTATTTTTAATTATAATACTGACAATATTCTGAGACTTTTATTTTTATAATTATTTTAAATTATTAGGAAGAATTTAAATTTACTAAGCGTGCAAGAAAGTAGAAAGCCAGTGCTCTAACCACTGATAATGAAAGCATCCTATTTAGGACCTAACATGCACATGACACAGATATAAATGGGGTCAAAGAGTCTTCAGCCAGGTGTGATGATGGCACACACCTTTAATCCCAGCACTCAGGAGGCAGAGTGTGAGGCCACCCTAAGATACAAGATGAATTCCAGGTCAGCCGGGGCTAGAGTGAGACTCTACCTCAAAAAACAAAGAAAGCAAAGTCTTCAGTGTCTCAGCGGGCAAAGCATACTTTTCCTTTGATCTAACATTCCTACTTTAGGGAATGTACCTCACAGAAATAAGGTAAGGTATTATTTGAAAATAGACTTAAACCCTGTCTGTTCACAAGCAAGTTCATAACACCAATAGATCCACACTATTAACAGTCTATGGCTTTTTACAATAAAAAGTGGATCTAGAAGATTGTAAGGGATTATCATGAATGTTATGCATGATATGCTATGAAAAAGGGAAGTTGCAGAGTAATATGCATAGTAAATATTAATTCTATGGACCCCAAATTTTGATCAGCTCCCTAAATATGTGTGCGTATGTATGTGTGTATATGTGTGTGTGTGTGTGTGTGTGTGTGTGTGTATGTATGTAGAAGCACAAAACAAAGTACAGGTAAGACTGCTTACAATGCAATCGTTCAGACACAAATTAGTCTCTATCTATGACCTCACAGTGCCTAGCACTATCTTCTTAAGACCCTCATAATAGGAGGAAAAGATGATATCAAAATAAGAGACTAATGGAGAGAGGGAGGGAATATGATGGAGAGTAGATTTGTAAAGGGAAAAGTGGAGGAGGGGAGGGAGTTATCATGGTTTATTGTCAATAATTATGGAAGCTGTCAATAAAAAAACTTAAAAATAACCAAGGTACAAAAGAAATACATCAAGGCGATAGAATAGATTGAGTATTCAAGCGCTCACCCAAAATTTTAAAAAGTTCACATTCATAGGCATGACAGAGATGTCTATGTAAAGAAGGGAAGGAGTAAGAGGACATGCATTTCAATCTGGGCTGAACTAACACAGATGATTGATTCTGGATTGTACTATGTAAAATCAAACTGAAACTTACTGTGCAACAGTACTGAAGGGCTATTGCATTTAAAGTGTCTCCTTCTTGTATATCTTTTGTTAACACAATAATGTCATCAAGTCTATCTCTTGATGTACTTCTTCGAACCTTTTCTTTTCCTCTGGACCGAAGCTCATACACTTCAGCATCCTCTTCCAACAGGTCACTGTCTGTACAGTTCCCAAAAGTAAGTACTTGACCACTTGACTGAACTCCGGAGGCAGAAATTCGATTCGGATGCCGCCCCGCCATGTTAAAACCTGAAGAGAAAGAGACAACTGGAATGCACCCGCGCCCTGTGCCTTACACACATCTGACATGGCACACACTAGTTTTTCAAATAATGATCTCAGTTATTTAAAACCTTAGGTTCCAGTTTTTATTTTTATTCTGTTTATTTTTATTTATTTGATAAGGACAGAGAAAGAGACAGATAGAGAGAATGAGCGGGCCAGGGCCTCCAGCCACTGCAAACAAACTCCAGATGCATGTACCCCCTTGTGCATCTGGTTAACGTGAGTCCTGGGGAATCAAGCCTTGAACCGGAGTCCTTAGGCTTAGCTGCTGAGATACGATAAACACCAGGCAGTAGAGACTACAGCAAGGGAAGACAGAGTAATCTGATGCGGGGCTTATCACCTGTTCCACTCACAGCCCCTTTCTAAACAAGAATTTTTACAAGATCCCATGTATGTAAGTGTATGAAGAAAGTGTCCCTACTGACATTTACAGATAATCATAAATGTGTTTCAGGGCTGAAGAGATGGCTTAGTGGTTAAGGTGCTTGCCTACAAAGCCAAAGGATCCAGGGCCTCCTGTAACTACCAATGAACTCCAGACACATGCTCTACATTGTGTGTGTGCTTCTACCTGGGTACTGGGGGAATCGAATCTGGCCTGTCAGGTTTTTCAAGCAAGAACCTTTAACCACTGTGGGTACAGTGTGACTGCTTCCTCCTGCTTCTGCTGCCTTGCCTTCCCACAATGCACTGCATGCAGCTCCTCAAACTATAAGCCAAAAGAAGAGCCTGAGCTAGAGAGATGGCTTAGCGGTTAAGGTGTGAGCCTGTGAAGCCTAAGGACCCAAGGTTAGGTTCCCCAGGACCCATGTAAGCCACATGCATATGGTGATACACATGTCTGGAGTTCCTCTGCCATGGCTGGAGGCCCTGACGTGCCCATATTCATTCTCTCTCAAATAAATAATTTTTTTTAAAGAAAGAAATCCCTTTTTCCTTAAGTTGCTTTGGTGAGGGTTTATCTGTTTGTTTTTGTAGTAATGTGAAAACTAAATATAGAAAATTACTTCTAAGTGATATACTTGCAATAAACCCAACCACGGAGTTCAGAGGCCTTTGGAAGTGGTTTGCCAGAGGCATGTGGAAGAGTTTGGAACTGTGGGTTACAAAAGTCCTAAGAGCTTAAGGTAGTTTGGCAGAACAGAATACCAAGAGAAATGAGGGTACTAACGGCTGAGCTCATGGGTTTCTTAGGGAGCAGTGACTATCAATGATCTGGGCTACAGGTCAGCATTAGTACATTGGGGCAATACTTTGGCTGCATGCTGGTCATGTCCTCAGAACTGGAGTAAAGGTGAAGCAATACTCATTTGTCTGGTGGAAGAATGTAAGGCAGTACAGCATTCAGGCTGTGGCAAGGCTACGGCTGACTGCTCTTATGAGATTAGCAAGAGAGCATCAAGTGAAGCAGAAAGGCAGAGAAAATGTGAAGTCTGGCACGGAAAGGGATGTGAGGGAAATTCAAGTTCCCCAGAAGCAGCATGCTGGGCAGCTGTGACTATTAAAGAAAAACCTTGGGGTCTGTACTGAGACAACAGAAAAGGTGCCCTGAAGACAAGACCCACCCACGGAAGGCTCTCATTTCATAGTGGAGTGCCAGGTCCATGGGAAAGCCAAGTAGAGCTGCAGAGTTGGAACGGAGCAGGCCCACGAGAGGGGCGGCATGTGGCACAGAGGGCGGGGCTGGAGGGGCCAAGCCACCCAAGCCACTTGGAGACTGGATGATTGTGTCATGTATCCCAGGTGACAGACACAGAGCTACAAGACTGGTGTATGTCCTGCTGGATTTCAAACTCGCCTTGGTCTCATCTTTCCTTGCAGCACTATGTACTCTGAGCCACTGTATGCTGGAAGTATATAAGCTGTTTTCTGATGTCATGAGAGCTCACAGTTGAGTCTGCTTGAATCTCAGAAGAGAATATACTTACTTTGTTTTTTGGGGGGGGAGTTTCAAGGTAGGGTCTCACTCTAGCCCAGACTGACCTGGAATTCACTATGTAGTCCCAGGTTGGCCTCAAAATCATGGTAGTCCTCCTACCTCTGCTCCTGAGTGCTGGGACTTAAGGTGTGCACCACCACACCCGACTCCACTTAATAGTTGGAACTATTAAGTCAATAGAGACTTGTAAAAAACTTTTTTTTTTTTTTTGGTTTTTTGAGGTAGGGTGTCACCCTGGTCCAGGCTGACCTGGAATTAACTCTGTCATCTCAGGGTGGCCTTGAACTCAGGGCAATCCTCCTACCTCTGCCTCCGGAGTGCTGGGATTAAAGGCGTGTGCCACCACACCCGGATCTATTTTATTTTTATCTATTTATTTTGAGAGAGGCAGAGAGAATGGGTGTGCCAGGTCCAGCTGCTGCAAATGAACTCCGGATGCATGCACCACCTTGTGCATCTAGATGGCTTATGTGGGCTCTGGAGAATTGAACCTAGGTCCTTTGGCTTTGTAGGCAAGTGCCTTAATTGCTAAGCCATCTCTCCAGTCCAAGACTTTTAAAGTTTGACGAAATGCATTTTGATGACCATAAGCCTATGAGGTCAAGAAGTGGAAAATTATGGCTTAAAAGCACTGTGTGAGAGTCAGGTTGACAAAGGGTAGACTTAGATAGGTAATCTGGTTTTCAGCATGACAGAACTTAGAATCACCAAATTTCTCAGAACACCTATGGGGTATTTTCTACACAAGGTTAACTGAGGTGAAAAACCCATCCCAACCATGGGCTATATCATTCCATGGGCTTGAGCTGAATAAAAAGAAAGCTGGCTGAGCACCAGCCTTCACCTTTCTCTGCTTTCTGACTGGGTGCAGTGTGACCAGCCACCTCCTGCTACTGCTACCCATGGCTTCTGTCACGATACTGCATCCCCTTGAGCTGAGGGCTGAAATAAACCTCCTCCTTTAATTTGCTTCTATCAACTACTTTGTCTCAGAAATGAGAAAAACAGCAAGTTTTAAAATCAAATATTCTAACCTAACACAATCCAAAGATACACTAATTTGGTGCATATTGAGGAGTGACAGTACAAAATATCTTCTTTTCTGTAATTAAACCATTCTTTCCTTAAGAGTAGAAAAATTTGTATGCATAATAAAAATACTGCCATTGGTAACATAGCAATCCTAAAACTGAGTGAGGTGTGTGGTCAGCTGTGTGTGGCATGTGTGAGGGTCAGCAAAAAGAATTCCATTAGCCAGGAAAAGCAAAAATACTCTAGAGGAAGCATTAACACTGAGAGCCAAATTAAGTGAAGTATTTATCAATGAACACTTCTTGATTACTTCCAAACTCACTCAACACAATTTTAAGTTTGTCCACTCAAACAATCACCAAAACTAATGCACTAATTTCATTTTCAATTTTTGCTTCACTTTTAACACTCATGTAAGAAAAGATAGTTTAAGCCAGGCGTGGTGGAGCATGCCTTTAATCCCAGCACTCAGGAGGCATACATAGGAGGATCGTCGTGAGTTCCAGGCCACCCTGAGACTCCATAGTGAATTCCAGGACAGCCTCAGCTAGAGTGAAACCCTACCTTGGAAAAAAAGAAAGAAAAGAAAAGATAGTTTACTTTCACTGGGAAAGATGACAGGTGTAGAAAAGGGCATTTGGGGAGCTTAAGAAAACCTTGAAAAACCATGTGGCTCAGAAACGAGCAGGCCATAAAGAACTGAATGAACTGTGGTGCCGCTCACTACGCTGTCAGGCCCGGAACGAAGAGCAGGGAGACTGACTCTGCTACTGAACTCTTCTAAGACAGCAAAAAGCAATGCCAGACAAGTGAGCTATCTTGCTGAAGACAATAAACTCACCCTGCAAACAGGGAATCAAGTGTCCAAAGGACAAGGAAGCCACCCAGGTCCATGTATGAAGCCAAGAAGGGAAAGTGATGTCCAGAAAGGCTAAGCACTTTTCTTTTTGTTCTTGTTTTCTCTTTTAAATATTTATTTGCAAGAGAGAGACAGAAAAAGGAGAGAGAGAATGGCACACCAAGGCCTCCTATCACTGCAGATAAACTCCAGACACATGTGCCTCTCTGAGCATCTGGATTTATGTGGTTATTTGGGAATCGGACCCAGGCCACCCGCTTTGCAAGCAACTGCCTTTAACCACTGAGCCATCTCTCCAGCCCTGAGCAGTTTTGAACACTATGAATGAATACAAAGTGAAAAGGGGGAGGCTCAAAAAGCAATAAAAGCAACTCCAATAATCTCAATTTGTAAAATGGATAACAGATTATAGTCTCTACATAGGCATGTGCTTACGTTTGGAAACTAACCTAACTAAATCCACCCCTTAAGAAAAAGTTTCTGAATGTACAGATTTAGAAATGTAAGTTTCTATTCAGATATCATAGTAACTCAGTTGTATGACAATAGATAACTTCAACTGTTCTCTGAGAGTCTGCTTTATCTATTACCAAGAACTAGCACTTCTAACTGACAGCTACCGAACAAAAAAAGCCCACATTTCAGAAGCTGTTTTGAAATCATGATCACATCTATCCCTCCAAAGATATCAGTTTGATTTCCACTTACTTAACTAGATCTTTTTTTTTTTAAATCTTGTAACTTTAATCACAGGCAAACTTTATACATATGTATACCAATCTGGGAAGAGAGTACATTTCATATTTTCAAAAGACATCCATGAAGCCAGGGGTAGTGGCTGAGAGTTCAAGGCCACCCTGAGACTACAGAGTGAATTCCAGGTCAGCCTGGCTACAGTGAGACCCTACCTCGAAAACCCAAAAAAAAAAAAAAAAAAAAAGACATCTATGATCAAAAAAGAATTTACTTAATATACAGCAATTCACAGGTAATTATATTATCTTAGTTACCCTGTCCCTTTAAACCTTTCTCCCTGACATTCTTGGAACCTGGCAACTAGCTAAGTCCAGGTCTTCAAAATTCACTGAGCAATACCCAAAAGGTACTTGAGACAAAATTTCCTTATGTCAACCTTTTTGCATGATACATTGCTAGGTAGTAATTAAAAGCCCGAACTTCACCTGTTTGAATGACTATCCTCCACTCTCCTCGGCAATGAAACGACAGCAGCAGAATACCACAAACAGGGTATTCATGACTGATTCATCAAGAACTGATTGCGTTTGTAGTCAAAGTGCAAAGGTAGACTTTGGACCAGGCAGATGTACTTACCTGGGCAAAGTACTGGAGATTAGAAACAGAGGCAGTATTCAAGTCATCTGGCTCAATTCCCTTCAGCTGCCTTAATTCTCTGGGCAGGGAAAATGCACACATCGCCTTCTCAGAAGAGTGAAACTATCACTGCAGATGGTTTAGCAGTTAAGGTGCTTTGCCTGCGAAGCCCAAGCACCCAGGTTCGACTCCTCAGTACAAGATCCCCAAGGTGGGTGCATGGGTCTGGAGTTGGTTTGCAGTGACCCTGGTGCACTCATTCTCGCTCATAAACAAACAAACAAACAAACAGAAACTAGTCTGCATGCTGCAGAAAAAGTAATTACCAGGCTGAAGACATGGCTTGGCTGTTCAGGCGATTGCCTGGAAAGCCTAAGGACCCAGATTCAATCCCCCAGGGACCCACGTCAGCTAGATGCACAAGGTGGCGCCTGCGTCTGGAGCTCGCTTGCAGTGGCTCATAAAATGAATAAGAAATAAACTGCGACTAGCCTGCAAGCTGCAGGGGAAAAAAATTACCAATGGATGCGGCGTTCGGGTCGTCATCAGCTCACTCCCTAACCCCAAGTGGTTTCCTCCTACCCGTAACTGCCACCTTCCTTAGGCAGGAAGCGACAGCAGCCCGCAGACGTGCTCGGGACCAGAGCCCCGGGGCCCAGTCACCATCATCATCACTTCTTCCCCATTCCCTTCCTCTCGCTGCACCAGTTTTTCCACCTCGGCTGTCAGGGGAGTCCCGCACAAAGCCCGGGGGCCGCGCGGGGTCGCAGCGTCCCCTCCGCCCGCAGCCCCCGTCCCCGGCGAGTGAGGGGTTCGAGGCCCCGCCCGCCCTCCCGCCGGCCGCCATCGTTACCGGTTCCGTTAGCACGGGGCGCGCCGCCCGCGCTCGGGGCCCGCGTCCTCCGCCGCCGCCGCCGCCGCCGCCGCCGCCGCCGCGCGCAAGCTCATGACGGACCCTGCCTCGCCGGTCAAGGCCGTCCGAGAGCGCGGCCGCCGCCGCCGCCGTCGTCGCTGTCGCGCTGCGGCCGCCAACGTCCCGGCCTTCCGGACCGCGCGCGCCGCCGCCTCCGCCGCCGCCACGTCCGCACACCCGCCGTGCGTCATCGCGTCCAGTGTGCGTGGGCGGGGGCGGGGGCGGGGGCGGGCCCAGGGCCGCGGGCGGCCAACCACAGGCCCACGCCCGGCGCGCCTGCGCCACGACGCCCTGAGGGGCGGGGCCTGGGTCTAGCCCCGCCCACCAGCGCGCGGCCCCGCCCCAGGCTCCTCCCTAGGCCCCGCCTCCTGCAGTGCAGCGCCGTGCCCGGCTCAGCCCCGGGGCTGCCTGCTGCGGGCGCGCTGTGGTCCTACGGCGCTGGGCATTGTGGGCACGGCTGATCTACCTATCGTGCGCTTATTTTATTTATTCATTTATTTTTGGTTTTTCACTCTGGCCGAGGCTGACCTGGAATTCACGATGTACTCTCAGGGTGGCCTCGAACTCACGGTGATCCTCCTACCACTGCCTCCCCCAAGGGCTGCGCCCGGCTTAGTGCATTGATTTGTTGCTCCGCATCTGGCGGCTTTCTTAGCGGAGGAAGGATGCGGAAAGCACAGGAGATATTCCTGCCTGAAAATTGCAAGACGCCCATTATTCTTTTCTTGCCAGTAGCCTGTGGATTGCTGCAGGACAGAGAAAATACTGCAGTATAAAGTCAGGGCGGCCTCTGTGCCCTTGCGTGAAAGCAGTGAGCCACCTACTGCCGGGCCGGGAAATATTTTGCCCTGGCGCTTTGTATTTAGGTTTAATGAGACACACACGGTGTTTGAAAGTTAAGAGACAGTCCTTGGTAGTTAAGTGCCGAACTCTTTAGATGTTATCTTGCAAAACGAGAAACTGATGTCTTCATTTTTTTAGTTTTCTCGCAAATTTACTAAGGAGTAGATCGAGATGTCTGAATTGGTGTGAAGGGATGTCAATCATCTTAATGACACGTCTGCTATGTCCCCGTGCTGACCACAGGCACTGCACTTTGATGGCCAGCAAATGCTCTTATTACAGTCCAGACTGCTGGAATGCCGCAGAGCACTTCTTTACACAGTGTGAATATTTATATCTCATGACGCCTTTGAAACTTTCTTCTACGTTATTTCCAAAGGGTCCTTTTTGGTTTTCTGGAAAATTCTTTAGCAAAGGTTGGGAATTTTGCGCCACAATATTGGTCTTTTATTTGAAGGGACGGGCATTGTGCTCTACAACGCTACAAAAAGCTGCAGAACGAGAAATCTTGAAAGAAAAGAAAAAGTTTGCCGGAGCTGCTCTGTGCGCTTTGACCTTCTGACACCCTGTCTGTAACCATTTATCACTGAGACATTTTCTCATCAGGAGACAAAAGATAGATTCCCTACTTGCTATGTAGGGCTTCGGCTGCTGGTTCCTCATGAATGTTAATGGGAGTACAACCTTCTTTCTGCATATAGGTTACTTCTCTGATTTTAATGTCAATAGGCAGTGGAATTCTTGTGAAAGCCTGAGTGATAGAATTTCAGGCTCTTCCTCCAAAGAGCTACCTGTGTCCTTTGAGTAAACATTTTCTCCACAATGCCTGCAATGCTGTTGGTATTTTTATCTGACAAAATGAAGTAATTTAATTTTTTTTTTTTACAAAAAACAGGCCACAATAGAGTTATACTTTATTATTAGAATATACAAAGGAAGCAGTTAGCCATGCATTTTGGCTGAGTTCCAAGAAGCTGGCCAGTAGGAATAAGTACTTTGTCTTTGAGAAAAAGGGAGTTCCCACTACTCATCAAGTCCGAAAGGATGCTCAGTGTTTTCAGATCTCATCCGACGTGGTTTTCACTAAAAGACTGTAATTGCAAGAATGCATAGTTTCTAGGCATTCGTGGTTTTGATGCTAAGGGTTAGGTTGTAGGATCTGCTCCAGAGTAAATGCAGCATGGTAAGGAGAATGTAAATTGAGGCAACCAGTGAGAAGGGTGATTTGACGACATAAATATCAAAATTTAAAATGGGATTGTCTGGACTGTAACACTGCTAAACAATTGTCTTAAATTCACTTATATACACATTTGACTAAAATATAAGTTCAGGCGTGGCTTCTACAGGAACGGCCAAAAGGAAATATTAAGTGTTATCCGTAGCTGACTAGTACTTTTGGTACACGTGGATCAGTAAAGCAATGTGACATTACTCTTTCCATCAAATGACTGAGTTCAGCTTTACAGATTTAGTCATGCATTTGCCTAACAAATTTTAGCTGAAGGAGTATATGCAGACATTTCTTCTCTATTTTTTTTCCCCAAGTTAAGGTCTCACTGTTGCTCAGGTTGACCTGGAACTCACTCTGCAGCCCCAAGCTGGTCTCAGACTCACAACAATCCAACTCTGGAAATGCATATTCAAGTGATGAATGCTTGACAAAAAGAACCAGACCAGTGAAAGAGTGGTATAGACCTTAGGAATTTAGAGCTGTTTATAAATAGAAGTGTGTCATTCAGGCAGATTAGGTGTCGTGAAAATGTCGGTCTCCAGTGTTTCCATCCATACAGGTGTCTGTAGAAAGCAACAGATAAGCAGTAGATCAAAACAGGGTGGCAAAACTTAAATTCCTCTTACATTCCTTTTTGTTTCCCTGTTTCTGAATTATTTTATTATTATTTTGGTTTTCAAGGTAGGGTTTCACCCTAGTCCAGGCTGACCTGGAATTCACTATGTAGTGTCAGGGTGGCCTTGAACTCGTGGCGATCCTACTACCTCTGCCTCCAAAGTGCTGGGATTAAAGCCTTGTACCCCACGCTCAGCCTGAATTCTTTTTTTTAAGGATTTTTTAATTTTATTTATTTGAGAGAGAAAGAGGCAGAGAGAGAAGAGAATGGGCATTCCAGGGCCTCTAGCCACTGCAAATGAACCCCAGACACATATGCCACCTAGAGCATCTGGCTTATGTGGGTACTGGGGAATAAAAACTGGGTTCCTAGGCTTTGTAGGCAAACCCCTTAATCACTGAGCCATCTCCCCAGCCCTGAATTCTTTTTTTTAAAAAATATCTGTTAGTTATTTGCAGCTATAGAGAGGGAGGAGGGACAGAAAGAGCACATGGGCATGCCAGGGCCTCTCGTTGCTACAAAAGAATTCTAGACGCATGCACCACTTTATGCATCTGGCTTTACATGGACCCTGGGAAATTGTACCCTGGGCTCTCAGGCTTTGCAAGCACTTGTCTTTAACCGCTGAGCCATCTCCCCAGCCATGTCTGGTTTCTTTCAGCACTTATCTGTAACTCTCTGTTCCTATCTATATCCTCTTTTCAGCCTTTTTCCTTTATAGTTCTTTTCAGAAGCAAAACTAGAAAACACAGCCATATACTAAGAATATAAGTGAGTTTAAAATTGGGTTATAGGGTGAATTTTTAAAATCTTCATCTCTGATCTTCAAACATTTTATAAGTAGAAAAAAATTATTGTGTCTCATCTCTAAGTCTTGAAGGGAGGGAAAACACACCAGCAGACTGCATGATTTAGCATACTGACTGGTGTCCTAGATGACCTTACTTGCCCTTTACCCTATGAGCTTAAATGTAGTGATTACTATAATCACAACCTCTGCTATAATGTGGATAAAAGAAGGGTCAAGTATACCTTAAGAACCTGGAGTTGCTCATAAACAACAGTAGGTCATTCAGGCAGATTAACTATGACTCAAAAATGACCGTCTCCAGTGTCTCCAGACATGCTGATTGCATTGGATGAAAACGAGCTTCACAAATACCATTCTTCAGTTATTTAGGTAGCTAGCTAGTACATGGAGAAAGGAAGTTATATGTCTATAATTAAGAAGACCATACATTGAAATATTGTTTCACATGGTCTTCACAAGAACTGTGGTCATCCAGGCAAATCAAGGCAGGTGAATGGTCCCAGAGTCTGCAGCCCACTCCCTCAGATACCCAAGATGCTCAAGGAGACTTCAGTCCAATCTGCTGCACTGAAAGAAATTAGGAGACATGCTTGTGTCTATGGAACAGGGGGAAGACAGAAGGTGAAGGCAGACAGTGATCACGCAGAGCACAGAGCAAGTCAAAATAGAAGGAGGGGCTGCAGAGATGGCTTAGTGGTTAAGGCTTTGGGCTGGGAAGCCTAACGACCCTGGTTTAATTCCCCAGGACCCACTTAAACCAAATGCACAAGGGGCACATGTGTCTGGGGTTCATTTGCAGTGGCTGGAGGCCCTGTGCACCCGTTCTCTCTTTCTCTCTGCGTCTCCGTTTCCCTCTCCCTCTATCCCTCTTTCTCTCTCAAATAAATAAAATATTTTAAAAAATTGAATGGGACCAGGTGTGGTGGTGCATGCCTTGAACCCCAGCCCTCGGGAGGCAGGGGTAGGATGATCACCATAAGTTCGAGGCCACCCTGAGACTCCACAGTGAATTCCAGGTCAGCCTGAGCTAGAGTGACACCCTAACTCAAAAAAAAAAAAAAAAAAAAGAGTGAGGAGGTGTGGATATCTAGCTAGAAGCCTTAGGTCATCAGTGGTGTAGTCCTAGAGTTAAGGCAGCTAGGGAGCAGAGAAGCAAATTGAGAGAAAGAAAGTGACACCTTACCCTAGCCTAAGTCTTTCTAAACAGATACCATTTGTGGGACAATTCACAGCTTTGATGACAAGGTCTGAAAAACCAAACTAGAAATTCTGAAGCAGAAGTTACCATGCCCACATTAAGAATCATGAAACTAAGCCGGGCATGATGGCGCACGCCTTTAATCTCAGCACTTGGGAGGCAGAGGTAGGAGGATTGCCGTGAGTTCAAGGCCACCCTGAGACTACATAAGTGAATTCCAGGTCAGCCTGGGCTAGAGTGAGACCCTACCTCGGAAAAAAAAAAAAAAAGTCATTAAACTAGGGGCTGGAGAGATGGCTTACTGGTTAAGCGCTTGCCTGCGAAGCCTAAGGATCCAGGTCCGAGGCTCAATTTCCCAGGTCCCACGTAAGCCAGATGCACAAAGGGACACATGCATCTGGAGTTCATTTGCAGTGGCTAGAGGCCCTGGCATGCCCATTCTCTCTCTAGCTATCTGTCTCTTTCTCTCTCTGTCTCTCTGTCACTCTCAAATAAATAAATAAAAATAAACAAACAACAAAAAAAGAATCATGAAACTAGAAACCAGGTGTGGTGGTGCATGCCTTTAATCTCAGCACTCCGGAGGCAGAGGTAGGAGGATCTCTGTGAGTTCACGGCCTCCCTGAAACTACAGAGTGAATTCCAGGTCAGCCTGAGCTAGAGTGAGACCCTACGTAGAAGAAAAAGAAAAATAATGAAACTAGGCCTATAATCCTAGCTACTTAAATGGTTAAGGCAGGAGGATTATAAATTTAAGACCTACCTGGGCTACGAAGAAAGTTCAAGGTTAGCCTGAGCATCTTAAGTGAAGGACTCAGGAACCAGATGGATGCCATGACAGGCTTCAGAATCCTCAGTAGGCCTAAGATGCTCTTTCCCGACAAGGTCTAAGTTTTTATTTTCTGGTAAGGGTGGATTTAACAGTTACTGGAAACTGATTGCGTCATACATTCCTGTAATCTAGATAAGTTCAATTCCCCTAGCCCCAGCCTGCCAATTTTAGCCCACCAACTTTACCCACCAATATCCTAAGCCAATCAGAAGAGTACAAGTGCACCTAACCGTTTAAATCAACCAATCACGTACCCATCCCCTTCTATGTTCAGATCCCTATAAAAACTGTACCCTCTTGCTACTCAGGGCTCTTGTACAGATCCACTGCTTTGGTGAAGTCAAGAGGCCGAGCTTAAGCCCGAAATAAAGCTCCTTGTCCTTGCCTACGTGTTTGGTCTTCCTTGGTGGTCACTGGGGGTGCCGAGAACTGGGCATAACATTAAGAAGACCTTGTCTCAAAATAAAAAGTAAAAGAATCTAAAGCCCGGCACGGTGGCACACTCGGGAGGAAGAGGTAGGAGGATCGCTGTGAGTTCAAGGCCACCCTGAGACCACAGAGTGAATTCCAGGTCAGCCTGAGCTAGTGAGACCAACCTTGAAAAAAAAAAAAAAAAGAATTGTAAAGGAAGAGCTGCAGCGCTGAGCGCATGCCTTGGTGGTAGAGAGCATGCCAGTCATGTGTGAGACCCTGAGCCAAGTAAGAAGCGTGGAGTGGTGAAGGGTAAACTCCTGCGGTGATGGCATACTTACCTGACCAGACATAGACAGGAAGGCCTCCTGTAAATCAACTACCAGCAGCTATTGTGTTTCAGGCCTTGTTTGAAACACCAGAACTGTGTGTGAACGAGCAGGCCCGGCAGCTTATATTCCTGGGGTGGAGATAGAACACAAAACAAATAGATGAAGTAGCAGTGCGTTCGGAGGAAAGAACATGAAGTAGGGAAGGATCCGAAGTGTTCTGCGTTGGGGGAAGTTGCATTTTTCATGGGATGGGTAACAGACCAGCCTGAGGGAAGTAAAAGTCTGAGCCATGGGTACCTGGGAGAAGGATCTTTGAAGCGGAGGAAACAACCAAGTGCCCAGTCCCTGCACGCGCCGTTGGAGGAGCGCAGGACTGCAGTGCCCTGCCCTGGTGCAGCAGATGAGGCCTCAGTGAGCCACGCTGGGAGGGGCTTTCGGTGTCCTGCAAAGTACGGAAAACAGAAATAGAAAATAGCAAAGTAGGGGAGGGGTCTGAGGAGAGGAGGACAGCGTCTCCCATTTATTTATTTGAGAGCAACAGACAGACAGAGGGAGAAAGAGGCAGATATATAGAGAGAATGAGTGTGCCAGGGCCTCCAGCCGCTGCAAACAAGCTCCAGAGGCATGCGCCACCTTGTGCATCTGACTTACATGGGTCCTGGGGAATAAAGCCTCAAACCAGGGTACTTAGGCTTCACAGGCAAGCTTAACCACCAAGCCATCTCTCCAGCCTCTTGCCACCCTTTTAAAGAATCCCTTAGGAGGATAAGATCGGAAGCAGGGACATCACTGAAGAGAGGGCTGCAGCATCTCAGACAAGGGGATGTTCACTTGAGCTATAGAGGAACACCAAATATCACATCGATTTGGATTCAAAGTATTTGTTTTTGAAACTATTTGTTTACAAAGCCTCCAATTCCATGTTGTTTTAATTCCATGGTGTTTAAAATTTTTTTTTTCAGTGAGTCCTCCACGCATGTGTTGATAGGGACGCGACTTAAGGCCTCTTTTTTTTTTTTTTTCCTTCATTAATTTTAAATCAGACAGACTTACCACTACAGTAACTGTTGGATCAAAGTCAAGTTTCCCTTCTCCCTTCCCAACAAGTTTTCTTTTATTTACAGTTAAAGTTGAGCTGAAATTTTCCCAGCTTCCCAAGCTTTAATCCTATCTAGCTTCTAAATCCCTTCAGAATTTTTTGAAGCAAAGAACGCCTACTGACTTCAAAGGGTGCTGCATACTTGGATTTACTCAGCAGGATACGCGAGAGGGGTGAAGCCCCCCCCCATCCATGCAGAGCAGTGGGTTTGGCAGCATTGCATGCTGATCAGTGAGCAATCGGTTACGAAGAAACACACAGGAACGCAGTTCTTATTTATTTATTTATTTTGGTCTGAAAAGGAGTGATTTTCTTGTGGAGTGGTTTTTAATTCAAAATCTAATCTGTTGTTTTATGGGAGAATCAATTGGTATTAGTTGAAACTTGATTAACAGCCTTATTGCTCAGTCTTTAACATCAGAATACAGCTTTGGTTAGAGACCATAATATAAATGAGTACTTAGTTTAGTAAAATTTCTAAATCTTAACTGTTCAATCATCTCTTTGAAAGATAAATATTTGACTATAGCAGTTCTCTGAAGAAGACTCATTGGGTATTATTCTTGGCTCTGTGAGATAATTTATATCAATGTTATAATTAATGTTGGCCTCCAAGAAGGCATTATCTTCAGAAAGAATGATTCTTGTAGGGCAAAACCATCAAAATAACATACAGTCGTTTCACAGCAAAATCTCAGAGCCAGCGTCTTCTCTGTTTTGGGTTTTCGCAACTCATTGGGATAGTTTGGTGGTGAATATGGTGAGAATACACAAAGGAATTTACTGTGAATTGTTTCCTCTGTTGTACCTTCCATGAGCAGGGTGCACCTTGCTATCAGTACCTTCCCTTTGACCATTAAAATGGTGATTTTTTAAAACTGGGAGAGACTCCTGCAAGCAGTATGCAGGTAAGGACAGCACCCAGATGCCTCGGTGGGGAAGAGGAAATGTCACGAGGTGATGATGATAAGATGAGTAGTAATCTCTACCTCTTCCAACATCTATGAAGCTAAGGCACTCTGCAAAATTGACACTGCAAAAGCCACGCTAATATTGACCAGGTGTAACTGCACATCCCCACCATCCCCCAACACTTTGCTAGCCTTGTCCACTGGGATAACACTTGTTCTCATAAGTAATTCTTTTTTTAAATTTTTTTGTTCATTTTTATTTATTTATCTCACATCTCTCCACCTACTTCTGTCTCCCGGGTGCTGGGATTAAAGGTGTGTGCCACCATGCTTGGCTCAGTTCATATATTTTAAATTGTTATAATGTAATATTTGTGTTGTGTGTACTTTATTACAATTAAAAAAAAAACCTGAATCTAAGTATGTTCGTTTTTTTTGTTTTGTTTTGTTTTTTGTTTTTCGAGGTAGGGTCTCACTCTGGTCCAGGCTGACCTGGAATTAACTCTGTAGTCTCAGGGTGGCCTTGAACTCACGGCGATCCTCCTACCTCTGCTTCCCGAGTGCTGGGATTAAAGGCATGCGCCACCACACCCGGCCTAAGTATGTTCTATCAATTAGATATTCAAGAGATTTATATAATGGTAAATGATGCCACTGGTTTCACTAAATATTTTTACTTTTGGAAATGGACTTTTATAAACTGCATTATTTATATTACCATGAAATAGGTCTTTTGAGATAATTAAATGTGAATTTTAAATTGCTATTAGCTGAAATTTTGTGATTACAAATATAAATGGCTATACATATTTTTTTATGTGTTTATTTATTTATTTAATTGAGAGAGACAAACAGACATAGAGAGAAAGGCAGAAAGAGAGAGAGAGTGGGTACACATCCAGCTTACGTGGGTTCCTGGGGAATTGAGCCTCCTTAGGCTTCACAGGCAAGTGCTTAACCACTAAGCCATCTCTCCATTCATAAATGGCTATAATGAAAGCAAAGGCATCTTGAATAACAAATTTGAAAACAACGAAGTTATTCTAAAGTATAGCCTCAAAGTTATCTAGTTCAAGTTACTGTATAGGTTTTAGGCTCAAAAGATTTTCTAATATTAGTTAATCGTGAACCAAAATGTTACAGATTAAAGTGTAACAGGAAACTATTCTAATGATCATATGAACTACTAAAATCTAAGTTAAAAGGTTATGAACCATTTTATGAGTGGGAGGCATGATGTGAAGGGAGGAGTGGAGAAGTTGGACAAATGAGTGACAGATGGCGGACAAGAGCAGTGAGGATGTCATTCCTATAGCAGGAAAGAAGAAGCCATGAAACTGTGTCACCAAGGGAGAGGGGCTCAGGAGCCCCAGCAGGGTCAGCGGCCACAGCGGGGAGGTGGGGGCTGGGAATGGGGGCTGGAATGGAGAGGCACTTGCTGTACTCCTCCTCTCCTTGTGGACAAAACTCCTGAGCAGAAGCAGTGCCCGGGGGAAAGGGTCATTTTTTAATCTTTATTTATTTATTAGAGACAGAGGGAGAGAAAGAGAATGGGCATGCCAGGGCCTCTAGCCACTGCAAATTACTCTAGATGCATGTGCCACTCTGTGCATCTAGTATATGTGATTCTGGAGAATAGAACCTGAGTCCTTAGGCTTTGCAGTTAAGCACTTTAACCACTAAGCCATTTCTCCAGCCCAGTTATTTTGACTTACAGTATTGAAGGGAAGTTTCTTCATGGCAGGAAAGCATGGAAGAGTGGGTGCTGGACTTTGCTTCTTGCCACAGCAGCTGGCAGAAAAGATCAAGAAAATTCTGAGCCCTGCTGAAGGGAAAGCTGGGCTATCACACCCGAAAGCTGGCTCACAGCAAATAACCTTTTCCAGCAAGCCTTCACCACCCAAAGCCTCACCAGCCTGACCTGCCTGGAATTCACTACATAGTCTCAGAGTGGCCTCGAACTTACAGCAGTCTTCTTACCTCTCCCCCCAGAATGCTGGGATTAAAGACGGGCGCCACTGTGCCCAGAGAAAGACAAAGAGAATGGGCACACCAGGGCCTCAAGCCACTGTGAAGGAACTCTTGATGCATGCATCATTCTGTGCATTTGGCTTTATGTGGGTACTGGGGAACTGAATCCTTGGCTTTGCAGCCAAGCACCTTAACCACCGGGCCATCTCTCCAGTCCAGTTTTTCTGTTTTGATGTCTCATTCCTTTTGTCATCCTCTGTGCTTTGTGTTGATGGGCTCAGAATTGAGCAGGTTCTATGGGGTTGAAACACACACACACACACACACACACACACACACACACACACACACACACTGCGGGCCTTCTTCCTTACTGCTGTTACGTTCTTTCTGCCTCATCTTGCACAATGTTCTCTGAGCCTTTAGAAGGTTTGCTGGAGATATCTCGTTAGTGTTGAGTTCTCTCTCAGTAACCTCTTAGCTTCAGCTTTGATGAGTGCTGCATCTCCTCCCTGTCTGCTATCATCTCCGGAGGGAAGCTCCTCTGGTTAGCGGTGAGAGCAGCACTTGTATTCTTGCATTCTTTCTGCTGCCTCCTCTGCATTGTTCCCTGAGCCCTGGCCGGGGTGGGGGGTGGGGTGGGGGAGAGGTGGGGGGAGTGAAGATGACCTGTCTCAGGCTAACCACTAGGCTTTCTCTTCTTTCTCCCCAGTATTCACCACCACGTGTAAAAAGAAGCTTCTCTAACCAAACGTGAGAACTGTGTTAATGGGCATAACAATATGCATTGAGAGGGCAATTTGATGGACACAACATATCCAAGTAAGGGCTCTAAATATTTTTTTTTGCCAGCAAAATTTTTTTATCAACAACTTCCATGATTATAAAAAAAATATCCCATGGTAATACCACCCACCCCCCACTTTCCCCTTTGAAACTCTCAATCAGTCTCTCTTTTATTTTGATGTCATGATCTTTTCCTGCTATTATGATGCTCTTGTGTAGGTAGTGTCGGGCACTGTGAGGCCAGGGATACCCAGGCCGTTTTGTGTCTGAGGGGAGCGTGTTGTAAGCAGTCCTCCCCTTCCTTTGGCTCTTACATTCTTTCCGCCACCTCTTCCGCAATAGACCCTGAGGGCTCTAAATGTTTAAACTTAGTCCATTGAGAAGACTCAGGAGGAAGGATGGATTGATCCTTTCACACAGCTTCTGCGATGAGCTGCCAGAAGCTAGCTGCTGAGAAGTTAATTGCAAGTGGCCTTCTCAGGGCACCGGGCCCATGGCCCATGTCACGTGTCCCCCGGAGTGCAAGTCACCATGGAATCCACCTGGGAAAGCACTTTTCTTTCCTTCTCTTTTCTGTTTCTGTGCTTTCCAACCCCAGAGGATCCCGAAAGTTGCATAATGGAAGGAGTAAGTGGGGAGGAGTTGAAAAAGGAATAACCATGTCTCCTTCCTCCCTGTGCGCTTTACATCCCAGGCCGGCGGGGGGACGCCAAGAACGAACCCTGGGCGCTGACACAGGACTGTAAGCTCTGCTTTGCTCTATTTGAGAAATGAGATGACTTGTTAATAATTGAAAATGAATGTGAAACATGGAATCTACCCAAGATTTCATGCTAGAGTAGAAAAGAACGATTAACAGTGCAGGTTTAATGAATGAGTTGGTGAGAAAGAACAAAACTGAGTGAATGCAATAAACTTAGGTACTGAATTTTTTTTTTCCCCCCAGTATTTCTTCCTCAGATTAGTCTGACACTGAATGCTGGGAAAGAACTACTTCTTCCAGTATCGCCAGACTACCTCTAGACTTTGGCTCTAACTCAGTAAGGACGGGCAAAGCGTTAAGCTTTTCCCGGAGGTTGTCCGTAATGATGCTCTGTGATGCCTCTAGTTACCGGGTGGGGAAGATTAACACTGAGTGTGAGTGAACGTTTTCAGTACTCCCGCCGACGTCCCCCCCTACACCCCCAATGGGAAACAACTATGGTTACCTGAGTACGGGCCTCCATGTGGATGTAGATTTTTTCCTCTGGCTGCTGAGCTCTGGGATACAAATAATGCTGTTATCCCTCCAGTCCACCCACAGCGTCGTCTCTTTAAACTCTAACTTGGTTGTACAGACAACACTCAGCTCTTTCACTTCAGTCCCATTTAGCCCCTCTTCTCACTCTTCCCCCCACTCCAACACTGTTCCTAAAACAAGCCAGCTTTTTTTTTTTTTAATTATTTGGGAGACAGAAAGAGAGGAAGAGGCAGATAGAGAGAGAGAGAATGGGTGCACCAGGGCTTCCAGCCATTGCAAATGAACTCCAGATGCATGCACCACCTTGTGCAACTGGCTTTTCGTGGGTCCTGGGGCATTGAACTCAGGCCTTTAGGCTTCGCAGGCAAGTGCCTTAACTGCTAAGCCATCTCCCCAGCCCCACAAGCCAGTGTTTGAACTTTCCCTTCGCTTCACATTTGCAGCACCATGCTTTTGCCTTAGGCATCAGAGGAGGGGTGGTAGCCTGCCATGATCCTCCTGGGATGGGATTCGACCTTGTCCTCCAGTTCCATTAGCACAACACAGCCCCTAACCCTCCCTGGCAGATCTCCAACTCCCTCATTATGCCTGTGACACCTGCCTTTGGGCCCTGAAGGTACCAGGGGAGGAGGAAGCCTGGAACTTAAAAAAAACTTTTTTTTTTTTTTTGGGTTTTTTGAGGTAGGGTCTCACTCGGGTCCAGGCTGACCTGGAATTAACCAAAAAAAAACTTTTTAAAAAATTTATTTCTATGCAAGGAGAGAGAGAGAATGTGTACTCCAGGGCCTCCTGCTGCTGCCAAGGAGCTCCAGACGCTTGCACGACTTGGTGCATACGGCACTAAGTGGGTACTATGGAATCAAACCTGGGCCTGCAGGGTTTGCGAGTAAGTGTCTTTCACTGCTGAACGATCTCCCCTGAAACGTTGTTGACATCACTGTTGTGTAGAGGTAGTGTAAAAAGAGCCCTGCCTCCAAGGAGCCAGGATAGTCTCCTATCATGATATCTCAAATAAGAAAGGCTTCCTGTAGAGGTCATCATTAAGGCTGAGTTCAGGCCCAAAACAGGAGTGAGACATTTTGGTATATGCAGCTATAAAAATGTTTCCTACTAAAGGAGAAGGGGACATCAGTTGATTCATGTGTTTATGAAAATTATTCCATATATAGTAGCTTACAAGCAAAATTTAAGTAAAGTTATTAACTATTTAGTTAAAAAATTTTAAGTAAGGTAAATAAAAAAGTTAAACATCAACGTCGTTCTATCAAGTGATGACAATAATGAAGAGCACAGGCTGCCATCGAAAATGAAGAAGAACATTGTGTATTAGTTTAAACCGTAAGAAATTGTGGTGGTTTAGCAATTTTGCCAACATGTGGTCATTTATCATCAGAAAATCAGTTTCACGTGGCTTACCTTAGTAGTGATGTTTTAACCTTGCTGTAAATATTATTGGATTCTCTCTCTCTCTCTTTCTTTTTTTCTTTTTTGTTTTTTGTTGTTGTTGTTTTGAGGTAGGATCCCACTGTAGCCCGGGCTGACATGGAATTCACTGTGTAGTCTTCGATTGGCACAGCAATCCTCTTACCTCTGCCTCCCCAGTGCTGGGATTAAAGTCCTGCGCCACCACGCCCGGCTTCCAGCTTTTAAAAAAATTATTTGAGGGCTGGAGAGATGGTTTGGCAGTTAAGCGCTTGCCTGTGAAGCCTGAGGACCGCGGTTCGAGGCTCTATTCCCCAGGACCCATGTTAGCCAGATGCACAAGGGGGCGCACGCGTCTGGAGTTCGTTTGTAGAGGCTGGAAGCCCTGGCGCGCCCATTTCTCTGTCTCCTCTTGTCTGTCTGCCTCTTTCTCTGTCTCTTGTTCTCAAATAAATAAATAAAAATAAACAAAAAAATTATTTGAGAAAGCATGGGTGCACCATGGCCTTCTGCCACTACCAACCGAACTCCAGACATCTGAGCTACTTTGTGCATCTGCTGTTTGTTTTTCGAGGTAGGGTCTCGCTCTAGCCCAGGCTGCCCTGGAATTCACTATGTAGTCTCAAGGTGGCCTCGAACTCACATCAATCCTCCTACCTCTGCCTCCCGAGTGTCGGGATTAAAGGCGTGCGCCACCACGCCCCCCTGCTCGCTATTGGATCTTCGTGTGAATCTTTCCTCTTCACGCCACCAGCGGAGCGCGTTGGTTGCCTCGTGATATCAATGAGATATTTAAAAATGAAATACACGCTCACGCACGCATCTGCTTATGACTTGCCTCTCCTCCCCACTGGCAAAGCTGAACTGGAGGCTGCGTCGTTCCTTTCCCCTTTATTTCGCTCCGAATTGAATACTTTTCATGCCTCCCATAGCCAAGCTGCAGCCTTCCCGTTCTGTTCCATTGATACCGCGTCTTGGCCGCGGATAAAGGGACACGGTCGAAAAATCTCGGCTCATAATTGGCTTTACTTGGGAACGATTTTCTTTTGAACTGGCGGACCCCCGTGATTTTTTATAATTATCAGAAATTAGCTAGCTCAGCGTCTCTGGTAGGAGATATTCACAGCTCGCTTCCTGGCTGTTGGAAGAAAGTCGCCCGGGCCTGCTCGGGGCGGTTCCCCGCGTCGCTCCGCCGCAGCGTCGGTGCGCACCGCGCCCTTCCCAAGACAAGCCGGGCCATCGGAGCCGCGTAAAGAGGAGAGCGGGGAATAATTCTTACTATCCGAAAAGGCAGACACACCTAGTGCATGCTGCCTGGTGTGACTTTGCTTATATGCCAAACCCGCAGACTCCCAGCGAGGCTTTCTGCAGCGACCCCCTTCTCTGCGTTTCCAAACTTAAAAAATTTCGCCACTGCGAGAGGTCCTGGGTAAAGGCAGGAAACACCCACACGGGAAATGTTGAGCTGGACATAGACCACCGTCGAACCTCCCTCCTGCGGGGTCTGATTTTTCCCAGTCTTGTGCAAATAGGCGGCGGGAACTTCGGTGCTGGGGGCCTTGGTTTGCTTGCAGCCCCTGGCAAAGCAAACAGGGCCTCGGAGGGGAGCGTGCGAGCTGACCCAGCCTGGATGGCTGCATGGCTTTATTGCAGTGTCGCAGGCTGGCCTGGCAGGACTGACCCCGGTCAGCCCTCTGGAAGCCCGGACTCCCCCGCGGGCCCCCGGCTCCGCGTGCCCCCGGGGGTCCTGTTCCGCAGCTCGGGACTTGGGCGGATTCCTTCTCATCGCTGCTTTGCACAGCAGAGATGAGCTCTGCACGGAACGCAGCCTGATGAGAGCTGGAAGTGCAGCCAATCAATAGCTTGGATTGAGACGTAGATTCATTTTGTGACTCAGTGCACCAGAAACGTGATTTTAAAAAAAAAATGATTTTGATGAAACAGTACTTTTTAAAAAAAAAACACATAGGCCAGGTTTTTTGTTTGTTTGTTTTTTCGAGGTACGGTTTCACTGTAGCCCAGGCTGACCTGGAATTCACTATGCAGTCTCAGGCTGGCCTCGAACTCACAGCGATCCCCCTCTCAATTGCTGGGACTAAAGGCATGCACCACCACACCCGGCTCATAAGTCAGTTTTATGGTGTTATACTTGCCAAATAGGGACAGGGTTGATTAATAGATGTTTGCTATATAATTTGTTTGTCCTGGTTCTTGTAAATTAAACATGGAATTTAATGAATTGTACATCAAAGCTATGTAGATTCTATATCAAAAAGAGTTACATCTACACCCCACTTGTCTACCAGACACTTGTGAAATTATTAAAATCATTGGATAAGTCTACTGCAGCCCACAGAAGTTTTTGGGATCTAAATTTTTTCTTTTTTACTATCTTATCAAGAATGTCAATGAAAGACAATTTCAAGGTAATTATGCAGGGACTTGAAACCTTATAGTTGGTCCTCATAAATAAAGTTCAGACAGGAATCATAACCTTGGCCTAACTAGAACTTGATGTTAGGAATGCTGGCTTTGTCTCATCTCCTCCCAAACCTCAAGTAGTAAATCTCAAAAGCTTCAATATTGATTCAACAAAATGAATGGCTGAGTCACTTCAGAGGAGCGCTGACAAGTGGACAAATGCTGCCATGGTGACATTTGGATATGCAGTGTGGTTAGCGAGCCTTGCGGGTTTCCTCCCCCTGCCATTAAAACAACAGGACAAGCCATGGGAAGCCACACACGGCGCGCCTGCACCAGAGGCAAGTGGAGGGGGAGATTTCATTAGTCGTTCTTAAAGGATTAAAAATTCCATATACATTTGTGTCTGATGTATAAGGAAATTCCTTTTTCAATATGAGAAAAGCTGTCTAAGAGCATGCTGCTGGCTAATAAAAAATAAAAATCATTATTGGCTCATAGTCTCAAATAGCAACCTCTGTAAATGTTTTCTCACAGCTACTAGAGGACACAATGTTTTTTGGGTTTTTTTAACCAAGGAATCTAAAGGTTAAAAATATTTTTTACATAAGATATAAAACTGTATTCAACTTGTCTTTTGTTAAATATATTAGTATAACATGAAATTTTACAATTAATAAAAATAAAATATAATGTGTAATTAGATACTCCTACTCTATGCATTTAGATTTGTAAGGATACGAGAGTATGTATCAAGAAGCAATATGAACACATAGCTATTATTTGATCTCAATATTCATTTTTATAAGAAAAAGTATTTGGCCGGGCATGGTGGCATAGGCCTTTAACCCCAGCACTCGGGAGGCAGAGGTAGGAGGCTCACCAGGAGTTCGAGGCCACCCTGAGGCTACATAGTGAATTCCAGGTCAGCCTGAGCTAGAGTGAGACCCTACCTCGAAAAAAAAAAATCTTTTTTTTTTTTTTTTTTTTTTTTTTTTGAGAGGGAGAAGCAGAGAGAAAGAAAGAGGCAGATATATATTATATATGGAGAGAGAGAGAGAGAAAGAGAATGCACATGCCAGGACCACCAGCCACTGCAAATGAACTCCAAACACATGCCCCACCTTGTGCATCTGCCTTACATGGATACTGGGGAATCAAATTGGGGTCCTTAGGTTTTGCAGGCAAGTGCCTTAGCTGCTAATTCATCTCTCCAGCCCTCAATATTCATTTGCTAGAACTACTTAGCAACTACATATGGATTCTTTTATTGATTAGTATAAAGTATATCCAGATATGTTAAAAGCAGATATGGTCATTATTATAACAGCAAAATAAGTATTCAAAAGGTTTATGGGCCCAGCACGCTTCCTCTGAATGACTCTGCTTTGTTTATTTTAAAAGGTTTGCATAGGAACACGTTTTGAAATAGGTGATTATGAGTTTTTAAGATGTGTTTGTATGTAGTTAATAGTATCTTGTTTTCAATAATGGATTGGTCAACTCGGAAGAAGAATGAATCTACAACATGGCGAGGCTGGGCAATCCTTTTGTGAGTTTTACATCTGTTTCAGGGTGTTATGGCTCGTCAGTTACTGAAATCTTGCTATCTTGGTGACTTTGTTATCCATCATTCAGTCTACACCCAAACCTGCCCCGTAGGAAAACGAGTCTCCATTCCTCAGATAAGCAAACTAAACTGTGAAGGGGTCACAAATGAAACTAGCGCGTTCAGCCTACGTACACTGTGCCATCGCTCGACAGCCTCTGGATCAGACCGAACATAGGAAGTGCTTTGATTTTTGATCTTCTGTATTATTATTATTATTTTTTCCGAGGTAGGCTCTTACTCTGGCCCAGGATGACCTGGAATTCACTGTGTAGTCTCAGGGTGGCCTCGATCTCATGGCAATCCTCCTACCTCTGCCTCCTGAGTGCTGAGATTAAAGGTGTGTGCCACCATGCCTGGATTCTTCTGTGTTTTTAAAAATATAAACCACGGACTGGAGAGATGGCTTAGCAGTTAAGTGTTTGCCTGTGCAGCCTAGGGACCCCATTTCGAGGCTTGATTCCCCAGGACCTACATTAGCCAGATGCACAAGGGGGCTCATGCATCAGGAGTTTGTTTGCAGTGGCACTCCCATTCCCTTTCTCTCTCTCTCTCTCTCTCTCTTTGTCTTTCTCTCTGTGTCTGTCACTCTCAAATAGATAAATAAAAAATGAACAAAAAAAAATGAGAGCTGGCTTACTGGTTAAGGCACTTGCCTATGAAGCCTAAGAACCCAGGTTTGATTCTACAGGTCCCACATAAGCCAGATGGACAAGGTGGTGCATGCATCTGGAGTTTGTTTGCATTGGGTAGAGGTCCTAGTGTGCCCATTCTCTCTTTCTCTCTCTTTCTGTCCTAAAAATAAAAATAATAGCCAGGTGTGGTGGCACACACCTTTAATCCCAGCACTCAGGAGGCAGAGGTAGGAGGATCGCCATGAGTTCTAGGCCACCCTGAGACTACACAGTGAATTCCAGGTCGGCCTGAGCTAGAGTGAGACTCTACCTTGAAAAACCAAATAATAATAATAATTAATAAATAATGATAAATAGAAACCACATTACTGACTGGTCTTCCAGCTCCAGAAGCCATGTTTTCTAAATATGCTTATTTTGTTAACAATTTATTTATTTATTTGAAAGATACAGAAAGAGAAAAAGAGAGAAAGAAAGAGAGCAAGTATGAACCCAACCAGGGCCTCTCTCCAAGGCACACACATTTCCGATGTGTGCATTACATCGTGCATCTCGCTTTATGTGGGTACTGAGGAATTGAACCCTGGCTGGCAGGCTTTTCATGCAAACACTTTTAGCTGTTGAGCCATTTCTTCAGCCCCTAAATACACTTTTGGAGGGGAAAATATTAGTAACTTGGAAAGATAAGGATTCGAGATATAAAGTAGAACATAAAAGCCATACTTTATCATTTGTTTTTTATTTAATAACTTTAGGAAAATTAGGTGTAGAGAATAAAAAAAGAAAAAGAAGACATAGTTAGGCACAAGAGGGAGTATAATTTCATGTGGAAAGATAAGAAAGATTTTTTTATTGTTGGGTGTCATATTTCTAGCTCAAAATCCTGACCTCACTTAAGTTTCTGTTGCCTGTGATGGTCTGAGTTGGCTGCAGCTCGTCAGTCTTGATCTTGTGCCCTTCATCCATGCAGGAATCAGATAATTTGCAGAGAAGGGCACATGTGGATTTAGAGTCTTGCTAAAT
This sequence comes from Jaculus jaculus, assembly GCF_020740685.1. Taxonomy (NCBI): domain Eukaryota; kingdom Metazoa; phylum Chordata; class Mammalia; order Rodentia; family Dipodidae; genus Jaculus; species Jaculus jaculus. The sequence goes on along the minus strand of NC_059115.1, from coordinate 73,837,732 downwards.
CACGACACATTGAACCCTTCTAGATAACCTACAAGTAGTCTAGACAAGATCCAAAGTTGGGCTGGAGAGATGGCTTAGCGGTTAAGAGGAAAAGGACCCAGGTTTGATTCTCCAGGTCCCCCCTGAGCCAGATGCACATGTTTGCATTGGCTGGAAGCCCTGGTACACCCATTCTCACACTCTCTCCCACTCTGTCTCTAATAAATAAATAAGAAAGAAAGAAAGAAAGGAAGAAAGAAAGAAGGAAGGAAGGAAAGGCAGATGGAAGGAAGGCAAGGAGAGAGAGAGGGAGGGAGGGAGGAAGGAAGGAAGGAAAGAAGGAAGAAAAGAAGGAAGGAAGGAAGGAAGGAAGGAAGGAAGGAAGGAAGGAAGGAAGGGAGGAAGGAAGGGATTCAAAGTTATTGGCCATACAGAAAAATGAGAGACCAACACTCCTGGAAGCTCCCCATCATGCTCTCTGCCTTGGCCCATAACTTCCGGAAGCTGCTTTCAGCCCTCCCAGTCTGCCCAGAGTGACCCAGCTGGGGCTGGCGAGCCCCTTTCTGGAGAGGCGTGTAGCTAGCTCTAGCTGACACTGTAGGCGAACCTTGCCTGTCGTTATCCTTGGTCTTGGTGGCACACATGCCAGATATCCTCAGATTTTGCTAGCATTTTGTTTTTCTCTTTGTTTATAGATGAATGGTGGTTTAGATGTAAAATGTTTCCTGGAGCCTTGTTTGTTGGTGATTAAGCCTTATCCTTGGTGTACTTGCTCTGGCTGTCCAGACAGACTGGGAAAAGATTATACTAAGTGAGCTAACCCAGGCTCACAAAGTCAAATGTCACATGTGCTCTCTCATTTTTTTTATAAAATATTTTTATTTTTATTTATTTATTTGAGAGAACGAGGGGGAGAGAGAGAGAGAGAGAGAGAGAGAGAGAGAGAGGAGAGAATGGGTACACCAGGGCCTCCAGCCACTACAAATGAACTCCAGACGCGTGCACCCTCTTGTGTATCTGGCTAAGGTGAGTCGTGGGAATTGAATTTGGGTTCTTCGGCTTCGCAGGCATCCCTCCGGCCCAGAATCCACACCTTTCTGATGCAAGGTCTTTCATTAACCTGAAGCTTGTTAAATAGCAAGCTCCAGTGACCCTCATGTCTAGATCTTCCCAGGGTTGGGATTATGGGTACATGCCACCACACCTGGCTATTTAAGTGGGTCGTGGTAATCAAACTGAGGTCCTCCCGTTTGTGAAGTATGTAGTTTATGACTGAGCTGTCTCCTCAGCCCTTCCTTTCCTACCTCCTCATTTTTGCCTTACTAAAACATCACACATCATTGGCACATAGTAAATGTTTGTTGAATAAATTAATTTAAGACATCAATATGAAAAGAACTAGATAACTAACATAACTTTTGTTCCGTGTAGAACATAAACCATGTCAATTGGTCATCTAGTTTTTTTTTTGTGTGTGTGTGGATAAGTTTTATTGGCACACAGCCTTGTTGATCTGCGTGGTTTTGTCTTTGGTTCATTTGGATCACTGAGTGCACTGCAGGTTGGAAGGGTTGTCATGGAGACTACCTAAGCTGGGATGTTTACTGTGTGGCCTGTTGGAGACAAAAGGACTGCTTGGATGTCTGTTACCTGGGGATTCGGTCACACCATGGCCGGCCCAGGGCCTACAGGCAGAGGTGTCTGGGAGCGCCGAGCGGATGTGTAGGAAGGATGACAGCAACCTTGGGTCCAAAGCACGTGGGTGTCAGAGTCGACTCTGAGCCCCGAGGAAACGTGTCCTGAATCTAACGTGCAATCTCTGCCCACCTTTTTTGCAGCATCTTTTTTTTCCATAGCTTTCTTTTCTTGTTTTTTTTTTTTTTTTTTTTTTTTTAAGTAGGGTCTCACTCGAGCCCAAGCTGACCTAGAATTTACTATGTAGTCTCACTGTGGCCTCAGGCTCATGGTGATCTTCCTACCTCTGCCTCCTGAGTGCTGAGATTAAAGGTGTGCGCCACCACACCAGCTTTTTTATTTTTAAAATATTTTTAATTTTTGATGTTTTCTGATAGCACTGGCCACTTCATCCTTTGGATTTGTGTCTTTCTCCTCCTACCTGAGGTGGTCTACATGAAGACAGACACCGTGTGTATGTACATGCATATATGCATACATATATTGACTGTTAATGACGTCCATTCAGATAGGCAGTATTACCGTGATCATAATTCCTTCCCATCACCTTCTCTTTTTCCCTTCCTGAACCCACCCTCCTCTTTCCAACTAGTTTCGCCTCTATTCTGATGTCATCATTTTCCCTCCTCTTATGCAGGCCTTGTGTAGGCTGCATCAGCCACTGTGAGGTCAGGGATACCACAGACGCTTTGTGTCTAGAAGGCAGTATTGCAAAGCGCACCTCTTCCGCAATGGTCCCTGAGCCTTGGAGGATGTGACAGAGATGTCTCACGTAGTGCAGAACCCTCCACTGTCACTTCTTCTCAGCATTTAGATGAGTTTTGAATCACCCCAGTGATCACAGCCATCTGAAAAGCTTCTCTAACCAAAGGTGACAGCAGCATGAATATATGAGCCTAAACATAGGTGATTAGAGGGCAGTTTGGTGGGTCATAATGTATCCATTTAGCCAGACAACAGTAGTTTCCACTCTAGGACTTATGACCTCACCAGCCATAGGCTTTTGATTAGGGTTTTAGTACCAGGCATGAGTTCCCTATGAGGGAGCAGGCCTCAAGTCCAATCAGAGAACAGTTGGTTTTTCCCGTAACAGACATGCCACCATTGCACCAGTTTGCACATTTAGCCTGGGTGGCCAGCTATAAAGCTTGCAGGGTCCACTGCTGGTTATGACCATTGATGACTTTTTCCCCCCACAGCCTGCGTAGCTCTTTCCTGCATCCCGACAGCTAGTTATCAGAGAGGAGGCTTCCAGCTCAGCTCCAGTGTGAGTTCTCAGTGTCCTGCAGCCCAGGTATGTAGTGTCTTCAGAAGCAGGGGTTTACTTTCTGGTTCTGGTGTGCAACCAAGAACACTAGTAATAGCATGTAAAATTTTGGGGCTAACAACTCACTGGTAGGTGTCCCACCTCTGTTGCTGAGAGTTTCTTATAACACTATGGGCTTCAGAATAAATATGTATTCATTACAATGCGCTAGGAGGGTATGGTAGTACAGGAAGACAGAAAGCAGGCGTGCTTGTCCTTTGTGACCCAGGAGGTTAAAGCCTTGTCAGAGTCATTATCTCCTTTGCCACACAACCCCCTGAGTTTAGGTCTGATGAAGTGACCTCCTTATCACGTTTTTCTCCAGCCATGTCCCAAATGCTCAGTGTCTCAAATCTGGCTCTCTGATAACTTAGGTTTAAGCTCTATTTTCTCTTCCTGTCAGGGAATTCTGAAATGACAAACACTAAGATGTATTGAGAACTTTGCTACACATCAGCATGCAAGGAGATAAATATGAGATGATTAATTGCTTCATTCCTAGGTCCTACATGGTGTTGAACCTGGGAGGAAGACGAGAAAGAAGAGTCCAGGTCTGTCGCAAGCTCTTGACAATCCCATATTAGCCAGGGTTCTCAGGAGGTACCCAACCAATAAATGAATATGGATTATAAGGAGTACTTATGAGATTAGATTATAGGATGTGGGCTGCGCCATCCAACAACAGCTGTCTGAGGGCTGGAGAGTCAGAAAATGCAGTAGCTGCTTAGTCCACAGGGCTGGGTGCCTCAGCAGTCCCACTCTGACGCTGAACGCCTACAGGACGCGCGGACTTCTGGTCTTCAGCCCACGTAGGAAGGGTGATGAGGCTGGGGATCAGTGTCCACGAAGGCTAGCAGCGGGAGGATAGATGTGTGCCCCAGGGAGGAGCACAGACAGCCAGGCGAAAAGCCCCGTGTTCTGGGCTGCTGCTGCTTTTTTTGGCACTTCTCGGTCCCAGCCACTGAAGTCAAACTCCAGACGCTTGCGCCACCTAGTGGGCATGTGTGACCTTGCACTTGCCTCACCTTTGTGCATCTGGCTAATGTGAGATCTGGAGAGTAGAACATGGGTCCTTAGGCTTTGCAGGCAAGCACATTAACTGCTAAGCTATCTCTGTAGCCCTGGGATTCTTTATTAATTTTTTGTTTATTTTTATTTATTTATTTGAGAGTGACAGAGAGAGAGAGAGAGAGAGAGAGTGAGAGTGAGAAAGAGAGTGACAATGGGCACGCCAGGGCTTCCAGCCACTGCAAACGAACTCCAGATGCATGCGCCCACCTGTGCATCTGGCTAACGTGGGTCCAGGGGAATTGAGCCTCGAACCGGGGTCCTTAGGTTTCACAGGCAAGTGCTTAACTGCTAAGCCATCTCAGCAGTCCAGCCCTGGGATTCTTATATATAGTCCACCACTAGGGTCATCCAGTTTGAAGGAAGGACTTCCTCCCACTGTTAATTCCTCCTGAATATTCTATTATGTACCGGCCCAAGAGGTGTGTCTCTTACTTTATTCCTAATCTGATCAAATTGATAACAGAAACTTACCATCACCTTTCATCTCCTAAACAGAAGCAACTTTCTGCAGACAGATTCCAGCACGCTCGTTTTCTTTCTTTTTTGTTCTGTATGTGTATGTTATATGTGGCGTGGTGAATGAACAGTGTATGCTTGTGTGTGGGCAGGTGCGCGTGCCCCGTGTACATCAGGTGGCCTCTTCCATCATCCTTCTCTTTTATTTTCCTCCCTGAACCTGGAGCGGCTGTTTTTCGGTCACCTTGGCTGACCAGCTAGCCCCAGCAATCCTCCTGCATCTAACTCCTTCGGTGCTAGAGTGACAGGCATGTGTGACTCCGCCTTTCTCTTTACATGGGTGCTGGGACTTGAACTCTGGTCCCCATGCTTGTGCTACATGCACTCTTCCCTGTCCAGCCATCTCCCAGACATCCTCTTTTTCTAGTTAGAAATGTGGTAATTTTCATATATTTATGTACTCTATTACAATCATAATCTCCTCCCATTACCTTCTTTTTGGTAAAAAAAAAAAAGTTTATTTTATTTTTATTTGAGAGAGAAAGAGGAAGAAAGAGAGAGGAAGAGAGTGGGCACGCCAGGGCCTCCAGCCACTGCAAATGAACTCCAGATGCATTTGCCACCTTGTGCATCTGGCTTATGTGGGTCCTGGGGAATTGAACCGAGGTCCTTTGGCTTTGCAGGCAAACGCCTTAATGGCTAAGCTGTCTCTCCAGCCCCCATTACCTTCTTTTGTCTCCTCTTCCTCATACTCCCCGTACTGTACTCCTTCTTTCTCATGAACCCCTCTTCTGGTTTATGTGCATTACAGGCTGGGCTGGACAGCGTGCCTGATCGCAGGGACACCAGTGTTATCTTGGATGTGCGTCCTCCATCATCCATGATGACGTATGGGTGGGCCCAGTGCTGTGGGGGTCATGAAAGCCACTGTGCGCTCAAGAACGCCGTGGCCACTTTGTGTCCCGAAGACAGCATTCCAAATCACTCCTCCCCAGGCTCCGCCTCCTATGCCGTTTCTGCCTTCTCTTCTACGATGTTCTCTGAGCCGCGGAGACAGAGATGTCTCATTTAACTTTGAGCATTCAATGTCATCTTTTCCTTCCCTCCTTTCCTTTTTTGCATGTGGATGTGTATTTGATGCACATGCATATGTGTATGTGTCCGCACGTGTGTGCAGTCCATACGGCTAGGTGTGTGGAGGCCAGAAAGAAGTTGGTATCAAGTGTCTTCCTCAGCTGCTGTCCATTTTATTTGTTGAGACAAGGTCTCTCTGGAAGCAAAGGCTCTAATCTGTCTATCCAGCTTGCTCTGAGGATCGGCTGGCTCTGCCTCTGTCTTCTGGCCCAGCATTTTTGTGGCTATTGGGGATCCAAACTCAGGTCCTCATGCCTGAGCAGCAAGCACTGTACCATCTGAAAGCATCTCCCCAGTTCCAGATATGGGAGCTGTTGAAGTAACCACTCTTCACTCTGCCTTATACCAAGAAGAGAGGGTCAAAGTCCTGCCTGAGCGTATCCTGTAAGTCTGCCACATATCTGTGAACTTGTGAAACGTGAAGATGAACAGCCCTCAAGCAGGCTATTTAGTTGCCCACCCCATCCCCCTTGTTTGACAGTAACTTAAGGTAACTTTGTGGCTCAACTTCCATCCTGTTTTTACAATGAACAGCTTGCAGTTTTCTGCACTAAAAGCTAACACTCCCGGCGGTTCAGGGCTGCACCCTGAGATCCAGACCTCTGGGATGCAGACCTGGTGCACCAGTTTCTTTTGTCTTCTTCTTTCTTTCTTTTGCCCAGTAAAATTTTGCCTCACATTCCATGAGTCGACGATCTCACTTGTGCACTGCCGGACCCCATAACACCATCCCTTTCACACGTAAGAAGAATTGGGAGTCAAGTCTTTGTCTTCAGAGCCTTCAACCTTCCTTCCAACATCCCACTCTCTCAGTGGCACCTCTCGAATACCCACCAACGCTCTTCCTATTTTTTTTTTTAAATTTATTTATTTGAGAGTGACAGACACAGAGAGAAAGACAGATAGAGAGAGAGAGAGAGAATGGGCGCGCCAGGGCTTCCAGCCTCTGCAAACGAACTCCAGACGTGTGCACCCCCTTGTGCATCTGGCTAACGTAGGACCTGGGGAACCGAGCCTCGAACCGGGGTCCTTAGGCTTCACAGGCAAGCACTTAACCGCTAAGCCATCTCTCCAGCCCGCTCTTCCTATTTTTGTTACCATAGCATGACTTGAAGAACAGTCCCTCTGCACTGCAAATGATGGTTGAAGTTTGAATAAATGTCGAGTGGAGGGAACCAGCCATATGCAGAGCTCCAGGACCAGCATGCTGTGTGGAAAGAAAACCTTGTGTAAATCCCCTAAGGCGAGAATGATTTTGACGTCTGGCCGAAGAAAAGGCCAGGGTGATGGGATGTGGTAGTTTGAATAGATGGTCCCCAATAGTTAGCCGTTTTTTTTTTTTTTTTTTCCTCATAGTTTGTAATTTAGATCTGCAGCCGCTTGAGTGGAGGAAGTGCCGCTGGGCGGATGGGAGGGTCCAGCCCTAAGGTGTGGTGGTGGATTTGAAATTCCATTCTGAAGATATGCAAAGTGCCTAGTTCTGCTGGAGGTTCTCAAGTGTGCTGTGTGGTGTGGCTGCTTCTTCTTTTTCTTCTTCCTCTGCTTGGTCCTTTAAGAGGGAGCCAACTTCTTCTGCCATTACAGAACTTCCCCTGGATCCATAAGCTTCAATACTTCCCTTCCTCTATAATTGTGCCTGGTCTGGAAGTTCACTTCATAGACCTGAAGCTGTCTACTACATGGGAATATTGTGAAACAAGGGGAGAGAGATGCAATATGAAGATGGAGAAGAATGAGGTACATAGAATCCATAAGGCCCTTGGATCTATGTCAAGAGTTTGGATTGAAGTGGAAATCTGAAGAATTTCAGCCTTGACATCCATATACTCTGTGAAGTACAGGTGCTAAACAGCTTAACAGCTAAACAGGCATATTGTCTGTGGCTCGTTATGTTAGCAGAGATCTTGAACTCTTTGAGATCCATATTCTCTCTCTTTTTTTTGGTTTTCAAGGTAGGGTTTCGCCCTTGCCCAGGCCAACATGGAATTCACTATGTAGTCTCAGGGTGGCCTCAAATTCACAGTGATTCCCCCTAGCTCTGCCTCCCAAGCGCTGGCATTAAAGGCGTGGGCCACCACGCCTGGCTCATATCTTCTCTTTCTAAAACATCAGCTATAGTTTGGATGTTCATTGTCATCAAAGGTCTGGGTGTCAATGGCTTGGTCCCCTGGGTGGCACTCTCGGAAGGTGGCAGAGATTTTTGTGACGTGGGGCACTTTAAGGGGTCCTCAGCTCAGGACTTACGAGGATTGTGAGAAGACTGCCCCCTTTTCCTTCTCACTTGCTCTCTGGACCCTGAGGGAAATGTTTTTGGTGATATCAAGTACTGCCTCACTAGCAGGCCCCTAACAACGCTGCCGACATGTCATGGACGGAAACCTCCAAAACTGTGAGCTAAAACAAAGCATGTCTCTTTATAAATTGATTGGTTCAAAGGATTTGCTGCAGCGCTGGAAAGTGGGCTGACACAGTACGTGTTTCTATCTACTGTTCTCTGGGTTGCCTTTTTTTGGGTGGGGTTAGGGAGGGAGTTTTCATATTCTGACTTTTGGTTATCTTTCACCCTAGAAGGTATACAAACTTAAAAAACTCAGCATTGTTTTTTTTTTTCCCTACGTTGTCCTCCAATTTCTTCTGGGTCCTAAACAGTAATTATTACTAATTAATTATTACTTCCTTTCCTGAAGAGGATTAGGGGTTACTTTCACTGTCATTATGCTTCTAGGAAAATATCATGCACAGAGTGAATTTCATGCCAAGTCCAGTCGCAGAGAACATGCTTGATGCCGTGAATTAGCGATACGAGAAGAAAGATGGAATATTGAATAACAGACACAGTTTGACAATGTCTTAATACACTAAAGGAACATTTAGCCACAAATACAACCTTTACATGTGTTCCTAAGACAGCCAACTGTGAGTTAAATAGTTCAGTGAGACAATTAACATAAATAGTAAAGGGCTGGAGAGATGGCTTAGCAGTTAATGCCTTTGCCTGCAAAGCCAAAAGACCCAGGTTCTATTTCCCAGGACCCACGTAAGTTAGTTGCACATGGGTCTGGAGTTCATTTGCAGTGGCTGGAAGCCCTTGTGTGCCCATTCTTTCATTCATTCATTCATTCATTCATTCATTTTCTCTCTCAAATAAATACATAAGGGCTGGAGAGATGGCTTAGCGGTTAAGCGCTTGCCTGTCAAGCCTAAGGACCCCGGTTTGAGGCTCGGTTCCCCAGGGCCCACGTTAGCCAGATGCACAATGGGGCGCATGCGTCTGGTGTTTGTCTGCAGAGGCTGGAAGCCCTGGTGCGCCCATTCTCTCTCTTTCCCTCTATCTGTCTTTCTCTCTGTGTCTGTCGCTCTCAAATAAAAAAAAATAAAAATAAATACATAAATAATAAAAATAATTAGTAAAAAAAAAATCCCCTCAAGTATTTGCAGCATTTGGATTACAGACATTCACCATGTCCAGCCCTCATTAAAATGGGGGCTACGGCTGTGAATTCAGGGCCTCGGGAATGTTATGTTTTCTGTTTTGCATTAGGACTACCTAGATAACAGATTCAGTATTTTAATATTGGACTGTCTTAAACTTTCAGCTACTACACTGTAGAATGTTGTGAGCAGGCCTGTGTCTACGTGGTGTCTATTGGCTCGTGGATCTATCCATGCTGTAGTGACGCCTCACACAGGGTCGTCAATCGTCTTCATCACCCAGGTTTCTCTTCTCACTGCTTTTGTAGCACCTTGAGGTGCAGCTCTTCCAGCCTCGTGCTGTTTGTGAACAAGAGTGGTTTTTAAAATATTTTATTTTTATTTATTTGAGAGCGCGGGTGAGAGAGAAAATGGGCACATCAGGGCCTCCAGCCACTGCGAATGACTCGTCACGTACCCTCCCTAGAGCATCAGGCTTACATGGGTTCTGGGGAATCAAACCTGGGTCCTTCTGCTTGCTTACCTAACCTTTCCTTTTAATACCTAGCTCTTCCTTGAGGGTTGCAGGTTTGAGAAGCAGTAACAGTCTGTAGTCAGGCTAAATCAGTACCCCTGGGCCTCAGCTTGCAAACCAGGGCAGCTATTTGTTCCAGTCGTGGTTAATTAGGAAGAACACTAAGCTAAGATCTGTCTTGGCATTTAACTCAGTCACTCAATCTGTTTTGTTTTAGGGACTCTTCTCTCATAAAAAGTACCGAGGGTGGGCTAGACCACCTTCCTCCTGGCTTGACCCTTTTCTGAATATTACTCCGTTTGCTTTAACAATCGTCTGTGCAGTAGGAATTTCTCTATTGATGATGTTATGACCTGACACTTTTGGGTGTTTACGGTTAAGCCCTGGGAGGAGTGAGGGCATTTGTGGAGGGTTTACCACAGGCCTCGTGCGCAAAGTATTGCACTTCACACACCATCTAAGGCATTTAATCCTTCCAGCAGTTTTATGAAGTAGAACTCAATCCCATTTTAAATATTCTTTTTTTGGGGGGAGGGTTTCGAGGCAGGGTGTCACTCTAGCCCAGGCTGACCTGGAATTTGCTTTGTATTCTCAGGGTGGCCTTGAACTCACAGCGATCCTCCTAACTCTGCCTCCCGAGTGCTGGGATTAAAAGCGTGTGCCACCACGCCTGGCTAAGTATTCTTTTTTAAAATTAATTTATTTGTTTGAGAAAGAAAGAGGGAGAGAGAGAGAGACAGAGAGAGAGAGAGAGAGACAGACAGACAGACAGAGGGAGGGAGAGAGAATGGGCGCCAGGGCCTCCAGCCACTGCAAACGAACTCCAGACGCGTGCGCCCCCTTGTGCATCTGGCTAACGTGGGTCCTGGGGACTCGAACCAGGGTTCTTTGGCTTTGCAGACAAACGCCTTAACCGCTAAGCCACCCCTCCAACCCTCAATCCCCTTTTTAAAACGAAGTAACTTGGATATCTCAGGGGTTGACCTCAGAGCCCCAGTCCCAGGGTTTCCCGGGGGTAGAGTCTTCATTCACAATAGTTCACCAGGGCACGCTCACGTCAGGGAATGAACACTTCAGAAAGCTGAGCTTCGGACGAGGCCAAAAGAAATAACCTTTGTTAAGGAAGGGGGACGAGACACAGTAAACAGCTTTTTTTCTCCGCGCTGGGAAGCAAGAAGACTGAGGGCTGCTTACAGTGAACCGAGCGCGGTGGGCTCCCGGTGCGCAAAGGAGCAAGTGGAAAGTGGAGCATCCCTGGGCTCGCGCTGCCGGGAGAGTCCATTGGGCCAGGCCGGGGCGGGGTGGTCCCGGCGCCCGGGCGCGGACCCGGCTGCCCGCTGCGCAGAGGAGCCGGGGGCGGCCACCCCCACGCGGCTGATCAGGTGAGCCGAGCCCGGGGAGCGCCGCGCTATTGGAGCGGAGGGAGGCCGCGGGGAGGGCGGGGGAGGAGGGTGAAGTCCTCGGGGCGCGCGAGCCGGGCAGTTCGGACGCTCGCCTGGCGCTGGAGAGCACCGCAGGGCGCGCGGATGTCGGGGTCCCCAGGGTCAGGTAGGCTGTAATTTTGGGGTTGTTCTGTGCTGCGGGGGATCTCCGCGGCCAAGGGGAGCCCCGAAGCATCCGTGGCAGTCCCTGGTCTCGGCGAAGGCACCTGTTGCTGGAGGTGGGCGCGGGGCGCGGGGCGCGGGCGCCCGGGCTGCGCTGCGGGGAGCGGTGCTTTGCTTTCCGAAGACGCTCTTCCCGGGGGAGCCGGGACGCGAACGAGCACAGTGAAAAGTTTCAGGTCCTTTCTTCTCTTTCTGCCTGTCTGAAACGCAAACTCCAGCTTTGAAGTCGGCCTGGAAGATCCAGGACTCCGCGCCAGAGGTTAAAAACGGATCGTTGGAAGTCTGTGGTGAACCCACGGGGTTTTGTTACAGCGAGATATATTGATTTTAAGGGGTTTGGAACTAGTCCGGAGGTGTAGAAATATATAACGTATTTCATATGTGTGTGTGTGTGTGTGTGTGTGTATATATGCACATACATACATATATACATACATGTATATTTTAAATTTCCAGAATTGGTTTTTTTCTTAAATAACTGCGGCACTATTCACGAGGGGGGGGGGTTAAGATGCAATACTAATTTATATATAGGTTTTGTTTAGACCCACATTTCACAAAGTCCTCAGCCTTTCAAAATGTATGTGATGTGTTTATAAGTAAGCTGGGCATCTTTTTTTTTTTTCGAGGTAGCGTCTCACTCTACCCCAGGCTGACCTGGAATTCACTGTGTAGTCTCAGGGTGGCCTCGAACTCTCTGCAGTCCTCCTACCTCTGCCTTCTGAGTGCTGGGATTAAAGGCGTGCCCACCACGCCCAGAGTTAGCTGGACACTTTTGAAATGAAAATTAAAACTTTTATTTCCGAGAGTTAAGATAGATTTCAAGATACACCTTAACTAATTCAGAGCTGTTAAGAATTGTCTTGTGGAAAGCTATGACTACCTTGTACTCCTGAAGTCCACTTTTCTCCTCTGTTAGCCGTTTATCCAAAGAACTAGATCAAACAAAGAAACAATGACAGTAAAGAAAAGAGAAGAAGATACTTGTCCTACTCAGAACATGTGAATCTGCAAATCATCTTGGGGTAATTTCCTAGAGTATGTGGCAAATGTAAATTTATACAAATAATACACTCACCTGTTAGAACAAAATAAACTACATGGATTAAGCATAATATCCTGGTCCTTCTGTTAGCTTTGGTGACTTTATGTATTTAACCATTTTTTTTAGGCATCATTTCCTTATTCATAAAATGAAGCAATTGGAGTAGCTGACTGCAAAGACCTATTTCAGCGAAAATATATCATGATTCTATCTTCATTTTTATTTTTTTGCTCAGATTTATTTATTTTTTAATTTTTCTTCTTTTTTTCATTTTCTTTTTTTAATATTTATTTATTTATTTGAGAGCGACAGACACAGAGAGAAAGACAGATAGAGGGAGAGAGAGAGAATGGGCGCGCCAGGGCTTCCAGTCTCTGCAAACGAACTCCAGACGCGTGCACCCCCTTGTGCATCTGGCTAACGTGGGACCTGGGGAACCGAGCCTCGAACTGGGGTCCTTAGGCTTCACAGGCAAGCGCTTAACCGCTAAGCCATCTCTCCAGCCCTCATTTTCTTTTTATTAGTTTTCTATTCAATGATTCTATCTTTAAACAGATCACCCAGAATATAGGCGCCAACCCACAGCTTGATTGAGTGTTATTTCCATGATGAATAAACATATGTCATCCCCTTATTGAATGGGTATTAAATAATCAACTCTGAGAAACCCTTTAATAAATGCTCTTAGCCTGAGGTAGTGGCAAACACCTTTAATCCCAACACTCTGTGGGCAGAGGTAGGAGAATCGCCATGAGATTGAGGCCACCCTGAGACTACCAAGTGATATATTTCCGCTGAAATAGGTCTTTGCATCAGCTACTCCAATTGCTTCATTTTATGAATAATACCACCATCATAAATTGAAGAGTATTATCCCAGTTCATAGGTTATGACACTGAGGCATGGAGATTTTAAGCTTCCAGAAATCCCCAGTTGACCAAGAATTGGATTTAATAGCTTTCTTGAGTGCTATTAGCACCTATTTTATGTTGAACATGAGGAATTAAAGGTCAAACTGTTTATGAACCGAAGTAATCTGACTACGATGTGAGTCCACCATGAGGCAAAGCCTAATTATGTAACAACATCAGGTAGAGAAATGATGTGTTAGGTTAAATTTCTAACATTTTAATAATCATTTCAGCTTTGTGCTGCTCATGTATTTATTAAATTGAATGCCAGTTGAAGTCACTGCCAGAAAATGATAATATGGAGGTATAGTTGAGACAGAAATACTCTTTTTAAAAATTTTTTGTTTATTTTTATTTATTTATTTGAGAGCAACAGACAGAGAGAGAAAGAGGAGAGAGAGAATGGGCATGCCAGGGCCTCCAGCCACCACAAATGAACGCCAGACGCGTGTACCACCTTGTGCATTTGGTTAACGTGGGTCCTGGGGAATCAAGCCTTGAACCGGGGTCCTTAGGCTTCACAGGCAAGCGCTTAACCACTAAGCCATCTCTCCAGCCTGTGAGACACAAACACTGTTAATGTAATAAAACTTTACTGTGAGAAACAAGGGAAAGAAGAAGGTCTTAATAAGCTGAAGAGTGTCAGCTGTGTCTCTACTTGGAGATACCCCTGCTCAAGACAGTGAGTGATGCTGTAACCATGGTGAACGTGCTCTAAGCAAAGGTAGCTGTGACCAGAGTCTTTGTTTATAGTCTCACTATGAATGGTAATGGTGAACTGCATTTATTGGGTGTACACTATACACAAAGAATTCTATTAAGCCTTTTATGTACATTAACTTTGTATCTTACCATATATTAAATAGAATTATCTTGATTGCCAGGTGAATAGTTAAGGCAGAAAGATCTATGCCCTGGGAGGATACACACACACACACACACACACACACACACACACACGCACACACTACTTTTTTCTCTTAGTAGGCAGGTGGTCCTTCATTGTTCAGAAATCCATGGTCTCTGAACAACACATGAATTCTTGAGCATTGGGAGAAACATGAGGCCATACTTAACTGACCCCTTCAATTTGTACTTGACAACATGAGACTGGAAAAAGTTAAGAAACTCTCCTCATGTCACATCCTCAGCTTCCCCAAGGCCAGTTATCTGAACAATGTCATTAGCTATTGAGAAGAATCTACTGATGAGCTTGTTCATTAATTGATTTTTGTCCACTCTCCACTCAAATGCCACCTCATCCTCTTTCTGATCTCGATGCCCTTTTGATAAAAATGTCAAGGTTGTACCAGTTAGAAAGCAAAATCCTTGTGAACATAGACTGCTGCTTCTGTAGTTTCTGTAGGGCTTATCAAACTTAGTGAGTCATTGAATTAGTGGCCTTGTTGCTTATTTGTCTATAACACCTCTATTATGCAGCAAGTATGAAAGGTGCATGGTTAAACCACTTGGAAATCATCATTTTTATATCATGTAAAGGTCACTAGATGATTTTTTCAGAAGTTGTAGAGTGTATTAAACTCCTTAGATGATTTTGTTTGGTTATGAAATGTAGTATGATTTGGTTGAATATTTCCCTGGTTTTGAGGTAAGGTGTGGAGTATATACAGCTAAGCTTCATACCCTTTTTTTTTTTTTTTTTTTGAGGTAGGGTTTCACTCTAGCTCAGGCTGACCTTGAATTCTCTATGTAGTCTCAGGGTGGCCTTAAACTCACGACGATCCTCCTACTTCTGCCTCCCGAGTGCTGGGATTAAAGGAGTGCGCCACCACGCCTGGCTAAGTTTCGTATGTTTTATAGCCTTCCTCCTTTTCTGTTTGACTTGGAAACAATAGTTTTTTCCCCCTGATTGTCAAGATAATGCACAGCCTTGTAGGAAATTTGAAAAGTGTAGAAATGAGGTAAAATCACTATAAAATCCTGTGCCCAAACGTTATGTACAACATCCAACCAGATTGCTGTCTTTCACCTTTAGCTCCTGCTGAATCAGGGTGAGAGCTGAATTATTTATTGGAACCATTTATGGTGTAAGCCCTATTTAGTCTTAGTATTCTGTCACTCTAAGGCAGCTCAGACTTGCTGTCAATAAATGTATTTGTTGAGAAATGTAGATCAGTGTACAGCTATTCAGCCAGGCTCTTCATACTCAACACAGAGCAAGGTAACAGGAAAGTTGATTTTCCCACTTGCATGCCCGGGAGGCATTGTATGCATGGAGGAGTCCCCAGATGCCCCAAAGGCCACACAGGAAGCCACAGCACCCCAGCCCTAACAGTGGAGAGGCAGAGAAGGGTGGAGCTTGGGCAGCACAAAGGCTGTGTTTTTTGACTCCACTGTGACACACTATCCACTTTACAATGTCCCACGCCAAGTCCCTCCCCTGTCTGCTGGGCAGGTGGTCATGGGGCCCTTTTCTTGTGCAGTGGGGCATAAACCTGGTTCTACCTCAGGATGAAGGCAGGGTGCTGACTGGGCATTCTCGCTCATTTGTTCAGGATTCTGGAAGCATAGAATGGAGCTTTCATATAGCAGGAAAATGTTGGCTGTTGAAGTAATTGCTCATAAATGAGTTTGGAAATAATATAAAAGTATGAGGTTATAAAGGTATACTGGGGTTCTCTTTGATAGAGATAATGAAAGCATTTTCTATATGCATGTAACCACATTGAAAAGTATATACATTTTAAAGTTTATCTTATTATTTTAATTTCATATCTGTTTGTTCAAAACTTTTCTCTAGGCACATTTGCTCAGTTTATACTACATATTTGAGCATAGAGTTCTTTCATGCTTTCTCTCTTAGGGGCTTAACATGGCTTTAATCCAACCATCTGTTCACATCTTGGCACATCAGCCTATCTGAGGTGCTCGTAGGGGCTAAATAAATTTCCCACATTTTAAAGGTTAGGGAAAGAACTACCTTTGTGAATAGATTTCAAATGATTCTCAGCAAGACAATGGTGCAGAAGTGGAGTAAAACTGCATTTCATTCTCTAAAGCACAAGGTCCCCTGTCTGTCTGTAGTTTTCCTGAAAAGCAATTAGCATTTCAACAAGCCCATTTGGTTACTTGCAACGAAGTACTTGGGTTTATAATTTGCTGCTCCATCTGAGGCTGTTGAGCGCTAGCTCCTATATAATCCTCTCCAAGTAGCCTTCTTCCAGCATAGTTATTGTTGCTGCTCTTAAATAACTAATCCGCAGAGTTTTCCTCGCCTTCAACTGTAGGGTGCCTTAGGACAAGGAAAATGAAATGCCAAGCTAACTCAGGGGGTGACTGTAATTACTAATAGTTATTATTGAAATGTGTAAAGGTTGCAAGATAGGAAATAGCTTTAAATAAAATACTATTTAAAGAGAGCATTTGTATGGCACTGTTAATATTTTATGTCTGCATGCAACATATATAGCAAGTAGAGGGTGTGTATACCCTCTGTTAATTCATAATTAACAATGAAGAAGCAATTATTTTTTGTGTGTGTGTGCAAAAAATATATTCTGTGGAGGAATAGAAACAAAAGAGGAAAGATTCTGAAGTGTTAATGAAATTGAACACATGCTTTGAGGCATGTTGTAGAAATAATTTAAGGTTTTGTATTTATGTGCTAATTGAAATGAGATTTTGTTAGTTTCTTTAGTTATGAATTTTGATAATATGGTAACATTAATACCACATATATCCCCAGATTCCTCTGTAGGAACCACTGTATGTTATGGACATCCTTTCATTAGGATAATTGGAATATTAGCTTTTTTTTTTCTTTTCTTTTTTTTTTCTTTTTATTTTTTTAATTTTTTTTTAAATTTATTTATTTGAGAGCGACAGACACAGACAGAAAGACAGGTAGAGGGAGAGAGAGAGAATGGGCGCGCCAGGGCTTCCAGCCTCTGCAAATGAACTCCAGACGCGTGCGCCCCCTTGTGCATCTGGCTAACGTGGGACCTGGGGAACCGAGCCTCGAACCGGGGTTCTTAGGCTTCACAGGCAAGCGCTTAACCGCTAAGCCATCTCTCCAGCCCGGAATATTAGCTTTTTTTTGCAAGTGCTTTTGACTGTTGAGCCATATCTCCAGCACTCTTTTTATTTATTTAGTTTTAAAATTTTTAGTTTTTATTTTTATTTATTTATTCGAGAGCAACAGACAGAGAGAAAGAGGCAGAGAGAGAGAGAAAGAGAGAGAGAATGGGCGCGCCAGGGCTTCCAGCCACTGCAAACAAACTCCAGAGGCGTGCGCCCCCTTGTGCATCTGGCTAACTTGGGTCCTGGGGAATCAAGCCTCGAACCGGGGTGCTTAGGCTTCACAGGCAAGTGCTTAACTGCTAAGCCATCTCTCCAGCCTGGAATATTAGCTTTTAATACATGTCACAGGGCCAGTAATTTAGTTCAGCCCCTCTTTTCATGGACCACTGTTTTTGCATAGTTGCACTTTTTCAATTATTTGGAAGTAGAATAACACATTTATCATGTTTCAGAAATTGTGTACTTGAAAGAGGACATAATAGGAATGTATTAGATGCAAGTTTTCAAGTGACCAGTATAATTTTGGAAACCTACATTAGAGAAATGTCCTGTGTTTGTAAAGCCCTGTCTGTAGCTGCAGTGTTAATAAGTAGCATGCGATTCACCTCAGTTCATCTCTGTGGACAGACAGGGATGGCATGAAGGGGCTCCCTGTCATTCCCATTCTGGTCAGCTAATGTTGGAATGTGTTCCCTTAAATGTAGGACTTGATTTGGACTTTAAAGAAAAGTGGGAGAGAGTGGGAACAGATCAAGAAAAGGGTTTAGAGGTTAAGTCAGAGAAACCACAGAGAGGCAAGAAAGATACAGGTGTCTTTTCCCAGACACACATTAGATTAACCTTACTGGAATTGTTGAAGAAAGAGAAAATGATAGCTGGAAATACAATTTTGAGCATTGAGGTGTAATTCACAGTGGGTCTTGTTTAGTTTACGTAGTGTAATGTTGATAAGATTCACCCATTTTGTAAAGTTTTATTTTTATTTATTTATTTGAGAGAGATGGGGGCAGGAGAGGGAGAGAGAGAGAGAGAGAGAGAGAGAGAGAGAGAGAGAGAGAGAGAGAGAGAGAGAGACACAGACATGTCAGGGTCTCTAGCCCATGCAAATGAGCTCCAGACACATGCACTGCCTTATGCATCTGGCTTTACGTGAGTACTGGGAAATCAAACTTGGGTCTTTGGGCTTTTCAGGCAAGTGCCTTAAACCGCTAAGCCATCTCTCCAGAGTCCTGTAGTTGTCGTTTAAATAAGGATTAAAACAAAGGAATAAAGAATCACATTTGGGCCAGTGATGCACTTCAGCAGTAGCAGTTGCCCGATAACATGTGCGAGCCCTTGTGTTCACTCCACAGCACAGCAAAAGCAAACACACAAAACAAGAAACAGGGCTGGAGAGATGGCTTAGTGGTTAAGCACTTGCCTGTGAAGCCTAAGGACCCCGGTTCGAGGCTTGATTCCCCAGGACCCATGTTAGCCAGATGCACCAGGGGCCGTACGCGTCTGGAGTTTGTCTGCAGTGGCTGGAGGCCCTGATGCACCCATTCTCACTCTCTCTCTCTCTGTTGCTTTCAAATAACTAAATAAAAATAAACAACAAAAATATATATTATTTACTTATTTGAGAGAGAGAGAGAGAGAGAGAGAGGGAGGGAGGGAGGGAGGGAGGGAGGGAGAAAGAGGGTATGCCAGGGCCTCCAGCCACTGCAAATGAACTCCAGATGCATGCACCCTCTTGTGCATCTGGCTTACCTGGATCTTGGAGAATCGAGCCAGGATGCTTTGGCTTTGCAAACAAATGCCTTAACTGCTAACCCATCCCTCCAGCCCAACACTCTACCTTCTTAATTCTTTGATTTTTCTTTCTTCTTCCTTCCTCCTTCCCTCCCTTTCTTTCTCCTTTTCTTCTCCTCTTCTTTCTCTTCCCCCTTCTTCCTACTCTTCCTCCTTTTTTTTTCCCTCACTCTAGCACAAGCTGGCCTTGAACTTGTGGTGGGTGATCTACCTATCTCTGCTTGAGTGATGAGACTGATAGCATGTGCCGCCGTGCCCTCCCTGCTTTTACCTTAGGAATGAAATTCTCCTGGATGTTGCTGAGAGTTTTGTTGTTGGTCTACTTACTTACTGACTTTTCAAAAGTAATTAAAAAAACATATTTTTAAGTTTATTTATTTGCGAGTAGAGGGAAAGAGCTGGTGAGGGCCCCAGAGCCTCTTGCCGCTGCAGACAAGTTCCGGGACGGCTGCACTTTGTGTGGCAGGCTCAGCGTGCATCCTGTGGAATCGCACCAAGGCTGGCTGGCTTTGAGATCAGGGGCTGCTGTCTGCTGAGCCATCTCCTTGGCTCTAAAGTAATTAAAAACTATTTTATTTTTTATTTTAGAGAGGGCGAGAAACAGAAGCAGCAGGGTCGGGGGCGGGGGAGAAAAGAAGAGAGAGGATGGGCACACCATGGCCTTCAGCCACCTCAAATGAACTCAAGATGCATGAGCTACCTTGTGCATCTGGCTTACGTTGGTACTGGGGAATTGAACCTGGGTCCTTAGGCTTCGCAGGCAAGCACCTTAACCTCTAATCCATGTCTCCAGCCCTCTAAGGTAATTTTATTTATTTGAAGAGGGGGGGTGGAGGGAGGGAGGGAGGGAGGGAATGGGCATGCCAGGGCCTCCAGCCACTGCAAACGGACTCCAGAAGCATGCACCACCTTGTGCATCTGGCTTACATGGGTCCTGGGGAGTCAAACCTGGGTCCTTAGGCTTCACAGGCAAGTGCCTTAACTACTAAGCCATCCTTTTAGCCCTGAAGTAATTTTTAAAGTACATATATTCTTTTTCCTGTGCAACATCTACATCTCTGCTTGGTTTGTTTAGTGGTTAACTATTATTTGGACAGAGATTTTTCCGAAAACCTGTAAAGCAATAGAGTTTCCAACTTCTGCTGAAGAAGGCCATGAGCATGTCCCCGTGTGCACTCAGCCAGGAGGCTTTCCAGCTCCGCACTGGGCTTCACCTTCCGATGGAAGAACCTGTAGCTCTCCACCTGTGTGCCACCTTCTAGATGACGCGGCTGTGCCAGCGCTTTGCAATGGCCCCTGTAGAGTTCTCATTGCCCAGACTTGCCTTTTAAACTTTTAAACTGCTCTCTTTGGTAGCTCCTATGTGAAATGATCACCTTTAAATATTTTTGACAAGCCCTCTAGGGGAAATATGTTTTTCTACCGATTCAGCTAAAATAAAGATATTGTGTTACGTGGACTCTTCCAAGGGACTATCAGATGGGCCAGGGGGTGGCAGTTCCCTGTGAACGGCGCGTTGATGGGTTTCCAACCCCAGTCTGTGCCTGTCGATCTTCCAAGCGGTTGGTTTTCAATGAGATTGATTGCAGGCTGGCTTTTAAGGCAACCTCAGAGCCGGTGAGGGACACACAGGAATAGCTCAACAAAGTCACTTTTCTTCTGGAGATGCAAGTGTTTTTCTTTCATAAATGCTCATTGGAATCATGCGAGCTGTTTTCAAAGCTCTGCAAAAGTTGACTTTGACAATTTTTTGGCAATGTTTCTAGTTTTAAGAGGATTTTGGGAGCTCCTTACACTGACATTTATTTTATTTTTTGGTTTTTCGAGGTAGGGTTTCACTCTAGCTCAGGCTGACCTGGAATTCACTATGTAGTCTCAGAGTGGCCTCGAACTCACAGTGATCCTCCTACCTCTGCCTCCCGAGTGCTGGGATTAAAGGTGTGTGCCACCACGCCCTTCTTTCTTTCTCTCTTTTTATGTCCACCAGTTTTTGAACAATAGATAGACATTCAGCCCTTTGAAGTTCCTTTTCTCTGAACATGCAGAAAGAAAGGCTGGTTGGAATGTCTAGAAGGGAGCTGGCTCATGAAGGAACTAACAGTGCTCTAGGTGGGTGATAATGTCTTATTTTTGGCATAGGCAATACAAAATGGGGAGCAGGTGAGACATTTAAGTAAGGGATCCTGAGTGCTTGGTGCTTTTGCATGATTTCTGTGTTTGCAGGCTTGATTTCTGTGAGAACATGGAGATGATGAGCTCTTCCTAACAGTACACCACACATTTAGTCATTTGCTTATTCACCAGGCTTATGTGGGTTGCTAATAACTTTCAAAGTGGAAAAATAATAAATTATATGCTATGTATTTTGGGATTAATCTTGGAAAGGGAAGGGTCTTTTGCATTCCCAGAGAGGAGAAAAGAAATAGTTAAGATTAAGTGGCAAGAGGAAAGCTTGGATTGGAAGAATAATTCATCAGCGAGTCTGTCCACTCCCTTTCATGCACTCAGGAGGTGGGTAAATGGCCATGAGGCACTGGAGGGAACTTAGCCCTTCCCCGCGCCCTGTGTGCTAAACTTAGGGTCGTGTTATAGAACGGAATTGCCATAAGCAGCTTGAAGGGTTATCACTCAGGACTCGTTTTACATGGTTCTGTGCCATTTAAGGAATGCAGGGCTGTGAGATTGTTGGAAAACAAAGTGACACTTCTTCCTTAGCACTGAGATGTAGGCTTTTCTAAGGAAGGGTGTGAGCAGTGTGACGATTCAACTATCCTAGATGTGCTGAAACCGGAAATGAAATATATTGTCGGATCCCACGAAATCCAGTCCCTGGCGGGCTCCTGTCTTTTCACTAGGTGCTCATTTAAGTTATGTTTTATAACATGTTTAGTCTGTGAGTGACTGCTGAAAGTTTATAGTGTTAGTTTGTTACCAAGGGCAATTTCATAGATTACTTTATTGAAAACTAGCCTTTAAGTTAAAAAAAAAAAAAAAAGGCCAGATCATGAATGTATTGTTTTTTAGCCATTACTTTGAACATGTGTGTAGATGTGACTACATGAGTTTGGATGTGTTTGTATATTTACTTACTTGATATCTTAGCTGTTTTCCTGAATCGATCTGATATGATTTGTAAAACAAATAGTCATTTTTCCCATTTATTTAATTTTGGTGGTGAATTTCCTTGATCCTTATTAATTGCAACGTAGCTTCACAGAAATTAATTCCTGTAATGCTAACCGTGTGATTGAAAGTTAATTGTTTTTTTTTTTGTTGTATAATTTTTTATTGACAACTTTTATACTTACAGACGGTAAACTATAATTCCCTCCCCTCCCCCACTTTCCCCTTCACAACTCCACTCTCCATCAAATCCCTTCCCTCTCTTTGTTAGTTTCTCTTTTATTTTGATGTCATCATCTTTCCCCCCTATTATGAGCGTCTTGTGAAGGTATTGCTAGGCACTGTGACGTCATGGATATCAAGGCCAATTTCTGTCTGGGTAATTGCATTGTAAACAGTCCTACCCTTTCTTTGACTCTTACATTCTTTCTGCCACCTCCTCTGCAATGGACCCTGAGCCTTGGAGGGTGTGCTAGAGATGTTTCAGTGCTGGACACTCCTCTGTCACT
Organism: Jaculus jaculus; assembly: GCF_020740685.1. Classification (NCBI taxonomy): domain Eukaryota; kingdom Metazoa; phylum Chordata; class Mammalia; order Rodentia; family Dipodidae; genus Jaculus; species Jaculus jaculus. The sequence goes on along the minus strand of NC_059115.1, from coordinate 73,815,121 downwards.
TCTCAGCACTATGTTCCCTTTTGGGTCATCCCAGTGATCACTGCTATCTGAAAAGAGAAGTTTCTCTAACCAAAAGTGAGTGTAGCGTTAATATATGAATATAAACAAGTACAGTGCAGTTCAGTGAGTGTAATATATGTACTTAGCCAGACAAGAGCAGACATTACACCCCTAAGGCTCATGATCTCCCCCACCATAGGTTCTTTTTTTGTTTTTTTTTTCAAGGTAGGGTTTCATTCTAGTCCAGGCTGACCTAGAATTCACTATGTCGTCTCAGGGTGGCCTTGAACTCACCATGATCCTCCTACCTCTGCCTCTCGAGTGCTGGGATTGAAGGCGTGCGCCACCACGCCCAGCCCGCCATAGGCTTTTGATTAGGTTTTCAATACCAGGCATGTATTCCCTCTCATAGAGTGGGCCTCCAGTCAATTAGAGAGCAGTTGGTTTTCCCCAGAACAGAGATTCCACTATTGCACCTGTTTGGTCATCAGGCCTCTGTGGCCAAACTTGAGGCTTCCAGTGTCCACTGTTTTCACCACTGATGACTTCTGTCTCTCATAGGGCTGCAGGCTCTGCAGCTTTTTACAGCTAATTGATCTTTCTTTATAAATTAGAGGAAAATTCATGGCAGTCAACAAACTTACTTACAAATAAAAAAATCAAAAAATTTATTTAAAAATAATAACAAAAGAGCTGGCGAGAGGGCTTAATGGTACAGACACTTGCCTGCAAAGCCAAAGAACCCAGGTTCCATTCTCTGGGACCCGCCTAAGCCAGATGCCCAAGGGTGCGCACGCATCTGGAGTTTGCTTGCAGTGGCTGGAGGTCCTGGCGTGCCTGTTGTCTGAGTCTTTCTCTTTTTCTGAAATAAATAGAAACAAAAAGTCATTAAAAACAATAACGTGTACACATGCTGTCATATGCATGCCTTGTGCCGACTTTTTCATCTTTGAATGACATGAATTTGAGAGATACCTTCTTTTTTGATCCATGTCTGAGGCGATATTGATAGCACACAGGAAGAACAAATTGTCTAAATATTCCTGCCGGTTCCTTAACTCCTGCCCGTTGATGCCATGAGGAAACGTGGATCTAGAATCGCCAGTTCAGACAGTTCTGCAGATAATCTAGATGTCTGTTTTTGGAGAGGTGAATCTTCACATTTTTAATTTTGGCAAAGTGTGTCTTGTGGTATTGTTTTTGTAAAGACGTGTTGTAATTATCTGCTAGTTGCTGGGATAAAACACCCAAAGCAGCTGGTGTGTGGAAAGGGCGTATTTTGGCTCAAGAGTTTCAAGGGGGAAGTTTCCTCACGACGGGAAACATGGCAGAGCAGAGGCTGAGCACTGCATCTGGTCACAGCAGCTGGGATTCAGCAGCAAGTGTGAACTGGCTAGTGAACACCCAGTACGGCTGCCCTGAGAAGGCTCAGGCTCCGCTCCTCCAGTAAGGCTTCCTCTCTGAAGTCTCCACTTGAGTATGAGGCTTCATCACAAACACACGGAGCTGTGGGGGACACTTTATATTCAAACTACCTCAACAGTGTAGACTAACACATATGTCTCTTGAAACCCAAGATCTTCATTTTACTGTCTTCATACCATTAGTATAAACAATTCATTTGGGAAATGTGGCTGCTTAATTCTTCAGTAAAACCAGAATATTTAAAAAACCTATACTGAGGAGACACAAAGTCACTGGAAGAAACTATTCTTCTTTTAAAATTATTTACTTAACGTGTGTGTGTGTTTGTGGGGTCTCTTGCTGTAATGTAAAACTGTAAATGAATGACAGATATATGTTCCGTTTTTTGCTTCCAGTTTTATGTGGGTGGCTGGGAAATGGACCATGCACCGGTAGACTTTGCAGATGACCACTTACAACCACTGGCCCATCTCCCCAGCCCCTCCCTCTCCTTTTCACTAATGCTCAATCTCAAGGGATAAACAGACATTTTGTTTGCCCAGAGCTTTGTTCTATGACAATTTCAAGAAAATTTCTTCCTGTGACATTTGTCTTTGCGATGTATGTAAAATTATGGAACTACTGTTTGTAAAGATTTATATGTTCAAAACTTTAGATTCCCAAGGTCTCTGTAATTCTAGAAATTATTTCTTCATTGTATTTGAAGATGGAGGGGTGCCATCTAATGGTGACTCAAAAAAAATTTTTAAGCGCGTCATCCTTATTTTTCAAAAGGACAAGGCCTCAAGGTGACATTCTCAGATTTGTCACTGTGTGGCCAAACCATGGTTGACGTGATTCCGAGTCCCCCTCAAGGGTTGTAGAGTGGCACACTTGCCTTTCTTGCTCTGCAGAAGTGGCGCGGAGAAGGCAGAGCCGGAAGCCCTTGTCCCCCACAGCCCCGCACCTCCTAGATGGGAAGCTCCTCGTAGAGGGTTCTGCTTGGTTCCCTGGTGGGCATCCATGGTCCAGGTGTGAGTGATGTGGATGGCTTTTGTAACCCATTTCTTGGTGAGTCATACCAGTGGGAGCAGATGGTGTCATGGCAAATGTCAAGCTTAAATGTTTTGCAATGAGGAAAGAAATCAGAAATGCAGGTGCCTGATGCAAACGATGTTCTGGGCATGTTTACTTATCCTGTTTGAGTTAAGTAAAATGACTTTTCAACTAAATGCCGCAGTTCCCTTAGACAGAAGTAGGATGCAAGTCCTGTGTACATATTGACGTGATGTGTCATATCATGGTTTCTTTTGAAAAAAATTTACCTAAACCAGGTGTGGTGGTGCACGCCTTAATCCCAGCACTCAGGAGGCAGAGGTAGGAGGATCACTGTGAGTTTGAGGCCAGCCTGAGACTACATAGTAAATTCCAGGTCAGCCTGGGCTACAGTGAGACCCTACCTAGAAAAACAAAAACAAAACAAACAAACAAAAATTTACCTTAAAGCACACCTGGCAAGAGGTTACAAACATGAGCCATGTAAAATGAGGACCTATCAAAGATTTCATTCATTACTTACAGTGGGAACTTACTGTTAATACTGGTGCAAGAGCATTTGACAAATTGAATCTTTGTATCAATAAAGCAATATGAAGATTTCTGGGCTAGATTAAATTGGTTAATGTCATAGGTAGAAAGCTTCAAATTACTGAGCAGACAAAAATGAATTATATTTTCAATGATAAAATTTCTCAAATGTACATGGGAGTGCTTCTTAGTAGTAGTCAAGAGTTGAGCAAACAGTGAATTTCCCCCCTCAACGTTAGTGGCGTCTGTATGGCGTTATAAGTATCTGCTGCATTGTTTTATTTGAAAGTAGCAAATTTAAGTTGTAAGGTAGTGTGAAAATCAGAAAGGGATTTTCTTTTGTACTTGCCAAATATGCACTAAGGATTCTTAAAGGCTGAATAATTGATGATATGAAGGATGAAGCTGCTATTGTTCCACAGCAGTAGCCCTGTGGCTGTTGAGCGCCCCTCATAAACAGGGTTCAGGTAACTCTAAACTTGACAACCTTGCTCTGTTAGGATCATATTTTCAGTATTAATTACCTGGTGGTCATATGGTGAGAAGAAGTTTGCTAAGGCACTGATGGCAAAAGCTGAAGCTAGATGCCAGTGTACCCTTCCAGTTCTATGCTAGAAACATTTTTTTAAAAAGACTTTCCCAACCCTTATAGATATTGAACATTTGCTTCATTGTGAAACCTTTCTAGCCCAGGCTGACCTGGAATTTACTCTGTGTTCTCAGGGTGGCCTCAAACTCACGGCAGTGCTCCTACCTCTGCCTTCTGAGTGCTGGGATTAAAGGTATGTGCCACCACGCCCAGCTTATTTTTAAAGCTTTAAATATTTTTATTTTTATTTACTTATTTGAGAGAAAGAAGGAGAGTGTGAGTGGGAGAGGGAGACAGATTGAGAGAGAGAAAGAGGAGAGAGAATGGGCATGCCTGGGCCTCCAGCCACTGAAAACGAACATCAGACGCATGAGCAACCTTGTATATCTGGCTTACATGGGTACTGGGAAATTGAACCTGGCTCCTTAGGTTTTGCAGGCAAACACCTTAACTGCTAAGCCATCTCTCCAGACCTATTCTGAAACTTTAACTGATGGAGTTAACTTTTAAGGAAAGGAGTTTTTTTTTTTTTTTTAACTTTCTGCTGCTGGGGAATCCAACCCAGGATATTGAACATGCTATGCAAACACTCCAGCACTGAGCCAAATCCCCAACCCTACCCAAAAGTTTTCTTTGGATTTAATTAATTTATTTTTCAATTTTTTTGTGACTAAAGTATTTTATTATTTAAGTATATAATTTGCAAATTGTTTCATAAAAAATTCTAAAAGCAAAGCTATAAACACTTTTAATGCAAAAGTGCAGAATTAACAGCAAAGTCACTTTTTTTTTTTTTTTTGAAGTAGGGTCTCACTGTAGCTCAGGCTGACCTGGAATTCACTTGTCTCAGGGAGGCCAGTGACCCTCCTACCTCTGCCTCCTGAGTGCTGGGGTTAAAGGTGTGCGCCACCACCCCTGGCTCAAAGTTACATTTTTATAGTACACATAAAAACATTTTGTTTCTGATATACTGTCTGAAAACTTTACAACATATTTTCTTAACTGAGAGCTGCAATGTTGCATCTTAAGAAGTCTCATGATTAATTCTATCCTGTATTAATAACAGGTTCATCATTTGGACTATGAAAGTCAATTGTGCAACTTTAAGAAACACAATAAACTTTGTTATTTATTTATTTATTTATTTATTTTTACTGCAAAGTCAATTGAATTTGTATGTTTTTCTTCACAGTGTCATCTTTTGGGTCTTGATTCTCCCTTATTTTACTCTGTTGCTTTCTATCCTGGCTTTTCAGCATTCTTGAGACTTCATATAAAAGAATATTCTCATTTTCTTACATTATGCTATATCTATTATATTTCCTAAGTTACTTACTAATATGAAGTTAGAAGGATAAAGGTGCCAGCCTAGAAAAAAAACAGAATTAGCCATCAACAGTTACGATACACATGACACTTTGTGTCTGTATGCTTGTTGGTCCATGGGAGGAATAAAGTTTGGCAAATATTAGTAGGTTGTTTTTTTTTTTTTTTTTTTTTGGTTTTTCAAGGTAAGGTCTCACTCTAGCCCAGGCTGACCTGGAATTCACTATGGAGTCTCAGGGTGGCCTCAAACTCACGGCGATCCTCCTACCTCTGCTTCCCAAGTGCTGGGATTAAAGGCGTGCGCCACCATGCTCAGCTAGTAGGTTTTTAAAAGGAAAGAAAGAGGGACCTGGAAAACAGGAGTATAAAGGAGTTAATTTAAAGAAGCTTAAATAAAAATTTTAAGAAATATATTAAAAACAGGGCTGAGGGGATGGGTTAGTGTTTAAGATTTTTGCCTGCAAAGCCAACGGACCCAGGTTCGATTCCCCAGGACCTATGCTAGCCAGATGCACAAGGAGGCACATGTGTCTGGAGTTAGTTTGCAGTGGCTGGAGGCCCTGGCGCACCCATTCTGTCTCTTTTTTCTCTCTCCCTCGTTCTCTGCCAAATAAATAAGTAAATAACTAAATAAAAAGTAAAGAAGCAGATATTGGGTTCCTTGATGAGTAGGTAAAGGGTATTAACCACCTCAGGAACCGAGTCAATGTGTTAAACTCTTGTCCTGTGTGCATCATCATCATCATCATCATCATCATCATCATCATTTTTTGGTTTTTTGAAGTAGGGTCTCTCTCTAGTTCAGGCTGACTTGGAATTCACTATGTAGTCTCAGGGTGGCCTTCAAGTCATGGTGATCCATCCCACCTCTGCCTCCTGAGTGTTGGCATTAAAGGTGTGTGCTGCCATACCTGGCTTTATTATTATTTTTAAATGTTTTGTTTATTTGAGATAGTGAGAAAGAGTGAGGGAGGGAGGGAGAGAGCACATAGGAATGGATGCTCACCAGGATCTCTAGACACTGCAAATGAACCAGACACATGTGCCATTTTGTGCATCTGGCTTTATGTGTCCTGGGGAATTGAACTCTGGTCCTTAGACTTTGGAGGCATGTGCTGTGACTGCTGAGCCATCTTGCCAGCCCCTGCATGTTTTACTTTGGAAAAACCTTTGGTTTATATAAGTGTTCTGCATTTCCTTACTCATACCAGTTTTGCAGTGGGAAGGACAGGGGCATGCAGAAAGAAGGACTTGACATGCTGTTGTATGGGTTTTCAATGCCATGGCTTAGATACTGGTGAATAAATACTGATGGTGAAAGTGACAAAGTCAAAACCAATGTAGTTTATTGTCTCAGTAACTGAGAAATCCAGCTAAACATGGCTTGAGAAACTGCCTTCCGTTGTCCTGGTTTTATTTCCAGTTTGGCGGTGGGGGGAGGGCAGAGGGAGCTCATCCCAATCATCATCTGAAACTTGGCGGACAGCAACTCCATCCCAAAGCATGAGCAGACATCGCCGATTTCTGTCTTTTTGGCTTGGTCTCCTCCCCTCTGACTCAGGCGCATATTGTCAGTGGTATCTTGGAGCCAAGGAGCACGTCTTAAGGACCTCTGTATCTTCGTTGGTCAGTACGTGGCGTTGCATGTTCTGCGGGGAGGTCTCAATGCACAAACACCATGCCTCGCTGCAAGCTGTACTTCTGGAAGCTCTCAAGTTGCTGTAAATATAGTTCAAGTTCCAATTCTGTATTTTCTTTCAGAATTCGGTGAGTTGTTGGCTGGACTGAATATTATTATTAGAACTCAAGAGCCTGTGACTTGGCACCAGTGCATTATCAAGATAAGCAAAACCTTATAGTGTAATTCGGGAAATCAACAAGAGGGTTACCTAACTCTCACACCCTTGCAACAGGATAAGAATTCCATTAAGACATGAGACATCTGTTGGAAGAATCAGTTATATTTCCTCTGAATCATTCCAGCCAAGAGTGGGAAGTGTGAGAACGGGGACGGTGCTTGGTGAGAGGACTGAATGTTGTCATGCCATGACGTGGCAGAGAGAAGGGAGGGTGTCGGGGAGGACTTGAATGACGGACTTCGTGATCTTTAAACATATGTTGCTTAAAATTCACTTCACAGCAGAATTTAAAATAAGTGGCCTGGATTTTTTTTTTAATTAAATCTAATATGGGAAAACATGACCTGAAATATTAGTCATAGTAATAATTTCCTCAGTTACTAATGTCTTATCTTCTGAGTTTAATTAAAGAAAAGGGAACTTTCAAATACTACACTTTTAGTATGATGACAGAAAATGTTCTTCATTACTGATACTCCACTTTAGTGTAATTATGCCTGTCTGTCAACGGAAACTTCATTTTCAAAGCCTTGCTTCATCTTTGAACTTCTATTCAGTGCCGGCTTTGCTTCAGCAACCTGTCTTCCTGTGTGAGGAGATGAAAGCAGAGGAGTCGCGAGGATCAGTGTCACCCAGGGTGAGGCATCTGCAGTCACGCATGGTCATTCTGCGCAATCTCACAACTCACTGATGTGGTCCAATTTAAAATGAATTTGCCGACTTCAACACAAGGTCCTGGAGCTCTAATTGCCTGGGAAATTACAAGAACACAGCATTTGAGTACACTGGTCCTGATAGGAAAAGATGCTGTTAAATACCTTCGGGTAGTCAGGAGAACCCTAGTGTCATTTAAATACCTATAGTACTTATCACAATAATTAGGGGAGGGCTTTTAGGAGAGCCATAATTATGAGTGTCTTGTAAGTTTTGGTTATTTTTCATGAATTTAATGTATTTGAATGCTTGAAAACATAGCATGAGCAGACATTTATTCAAGAAGGAGAAAGAGCACTTGAAGGTACGAATAAAAGGGACATTATGGTGGAGTTTCTGGGTAGAGAGTCTGGTGATGGACTCCAGCATTCAGGACCTTGCCGAGAGACAGCGCACATTAACTTACCAGTCTGTGTGGGAGGTCCCACGGTTGTAAAAAAGGGGGTTAGTGATTCCCAAACCTTCGTAGAGATGTTATGGGGACTGAATGCACAAATGTGTACAAAGTACCTAATGTAGCATTATATTAATAAACACCTGCTTATTTAGAAACATGAGTGCTCTTTATAGATCATTACAGTTTGTTCTTTAAAATGCATGGAATCTTAAAATACATTATCAGGATAGGTAAAGGAAAATAGAAGGAAGCGTGTATCGCCTGTTGCTCTGAAAATAATTAGTAATTAGCTTAACGCTAGAGAGGCTGACTTGTCTGTGTCTGTCCACTCTGGACCCATCCCTCGTCCTGGACGGCAGTGTTTTTGTAAGCGCATCCCGAGGATTACTTGTATCCACATAAACAAGGAGCTTATGAGATTGTACGCTGCTGGGCTTCCGCTGAGCTCCGCTGGGGCAGACTTTCTGAGACTGAGCATGGATTCAGCATTCGTTTTTGGTTTTCCTAGGTAGGCTCTTGCTTGGAACAGGCTGATCTGTAGTTCACAGTCTCAGGGTGGCCTTGAACTCACGGCAGTCCTCCTACCTCTGCTTCCCAAGTGCTGGGATTAAGGGTGTGCAACACGATGCCCGGCTTCTGACTTGGCATTTTAACACATGTTGAGTTAATTTTTAAAACAATTATTTATTTATATATTTACTTGAGAGAGAGAGGTAGACAGATAGATAAAGAGAATGGGTGCGCCAGGGCCTCTAGTCACTGCAAAAACAAACAACGACGACAACAACAACAAAAAACTCCACATGCATGTACCACCTTGTCTATCTGGCTTACATGAGCCCTGGGGAATTGAACCTGGTTCGTTTTGCTTTGTAGGCAAGGACCTTAACCACTAAGCCATCTGTTGCAGTCAAGTTCCTACTGCTGGCAGAAATCATCCAACCAAGAGCAGTTTGTGGGGAAAAAAGGTTTATTTTAGCTTACAAACTCGGGGGCAAGCTCCGTGATGACAGGAAAAAAAAACTACGGCATGAGCAGAGGATGGACATCACCTCCTGGTCAACATCAGGTAGACAATAGCAACAGGAGAGTGTGCCAAACACTGGCAAGGGGAAGCTGGATATAATACCCATAAGCCTGCCGCCAAGAATACACTGCCTCCAGGAGGCGCTAATTCCCAGATCTCTATCAGCTGGGAACTTAACATTCAGAACACCTAAATTTATGGGTGGGGGCCCCTGAATCAAACCACCGCCTTCCATCCCTGGTCCTCATAAACTGATAACCATGCTTGATATAAAATACAGTGCATTCAGTCCAACTTTAAAAGTCCCCATAGTTTTATTAATCCCAATGATGTTCAAACATCCTCATAATCCAAGATCTTTTAATTAAGCCATAATACCAAAACAACAACAACAACAAAACCAAAAGACTAGACCCCATAATGGCACAGAATAAACATTCACACTGCAAAAAGCTGGCATTGGGCATAGCAAAAAACAAACAAACAAACAAAAATGCCTCAAGCAATACAAGATTTAAACAGGATAAACACAAAACCTTGTGGCTCCAAGTCCTGCAACTCTAGCCAGCGATAAATCTTCAGGTCCAATAATTCTAACCAGTGACAAGTCTCTGGAGTTCCAATTCTGCTCCTGCAGCTAGGCTACTCACAGTCCTGGAAAGCTTCATTTGGGGCCGGCAGCTGTCCTTGGCAGTCACTGGTGGTCCCAGCATCTTCACTGGGTCTCCACTGCAACCCACAGTCCATCCTCATGGCTCCTTCCAGTCTCCATGCAGGCAATCCAGAAAACCTGCTTCACACTGCCCATGGCCATTTCCAAAACACAAGACCAAGTTGCAAATTCAATGACCCTCTCTTTCCTGCGTTTCTATACTCCATAATACCAGGCCAGGTGCTAATTTGTTAATCCAGAGAGGAATAAAACAGACGTTGAAGAATAGGACACTCCTTGAGCACTCAGGCCACTTCAAAAGTCTACATTCTTTCTGTTGTCCCAATGCAGGTCAGCTGACCCAATTTCAAAGGTTGTAATCTCTTGTACAATTGCAGCTGAATGGGCAGAAGTTTTTGCCCAAAGATTTCATTTCTGTGCCATGTCCCTCTGCTTAAACCAATTCATTTCTATGCAAAGCAACCCTGCGCAAGTTCTCAGGACACGGGCATGACAGCAAGCCTCTCACACAAACTGCTTCTAGCCCAGTGCATGCAAAGCTGTTTCTCACCCCCATAAGCCAAATCTCACAGTCCATAGTTCTTTCTGCAGTAAGGTCTTTCACCTCTGCCCAGAATAGTCCATCAAGCTGTACTTAAAGCACTGCAAGGCATCTCTTAGGCCAAGGTTTTAAATCCTTCCACATTCCTCTTGAAAGTCAGCTCCAAAAGGCCGAAGCCACACAGGTTTCAAGCAGCGATGACCCCACTCTCTGTACCAACTTTATTGTTGCAGTCAAGTTTACACTGCTGGCAGAAATCATCTGACCAAGAGCAGCTTGTGGGAAAAAAGGTTTATTTTGGCTTACAAACTTGAGGGGAAGCTCCATGACTGGGGAAAATGATGGAATGAACAGAGGGTGGACATCACCTCCTGGCCTATATCACATGGACAACAGCAACAGGAGAATGTACCAAACACTGGCAAGGGGAAACTGGCTATAATACCTATAAGCCCGCCCCCAAGAATACACCATCTCCAGGAGGTGTTAATTCCCAAACCTCCAACAGCAGAGAACCTAGCATTCCGGACACTTAAATTTGTGGGGGATACCTGAATTAAACCACCACACTGTCTCTTCAGCCCATGGATTAATTTTTATACCGGACAATTTAAAATTATTTTTGTTTATTTATTTATGAGAGAGAGAGGAAGAGAGAGAGAGAGGGAGAGAGAGAAAGATAACCAATGTCTCCAGTCATTGCAGATGAATTCCAGACGCATGTGCCACCTTGTATATCTGGCTTACATGGGTCCTGGTGATTTGAACCTGGGTCCTCAGGCTTTGCAGGCAAGTGCCTTAACTGCTAAGCCTTCTCTCGAGTCCTATACAGGACAATTTTTGAAGACAGCTCTTCATCATTTTTCTTTACTTCCTATTTTGTGATTTTTTTTTCTTTAACTCCTACTTTAAAAGTCAGATATGTTTTTTTAAAACATTTTGTTTTTACTTATTTATTTGACAGAGAAAGAGAGATAAATGGTGTGCTCGGGCCTGCAGCCACTGCAACCAAATTCCAGACACATGTGCCCCCTTGTGCATCTGGCTAATGTGGGTCCTGGGGAGTCAAATCATGGTTCTTTGGCTTTGTAAGCACATGCTTTAACTGCTAAGCCATCCATCCAGCCCAAGATATCTTTTTTTAATTTTTATCCCCTCAGTTCTATTTATCTTATGTTGAAGGACTTGATATTTTTCTTACATAATCACTGCTAGGGGTCTGGTGTTGTACAAATAAGACCATGAACTCATGGAATGTGAGGCAAAATTTTACTGGATAAAAAAAGAAAGAAAAGAAAAAGAAGAAAGTCTGGTATATCAGGTCTGCACCACAGAGGTCAGAATCTCAGGGTATAGCCCTGAAAAGAACTGTTCAGTATGTCAGCTTTTATTGGAAACAAACACATGATGTTTATATATATATCATATATATATATATATATATGATATATATATATATATATGACATATATATATATATATATATATATATATATATATATATATATATATATATATATATATATAAAAGGATGGGAGTTAAACCATAAATCACAATTCAGATGTTATAGTTACAGCCATAAAAGTGATTTTAAACATAGTGGGGAATTCTGTATGATAGGGAAGAAAAAAAAAAGGAACTTGTAAGCAGGTCTATTGGTCAGTTACAGGAGGTGCCTGGGGTGTGAGGTGGGCCTGTGACCAGGAGTCTCCCACTTACCTGTCCTTCAGGAGTTTGCTCAGCAATGCAAGTCTGGATAATGCTGTTCGGGCCAGCAGAGCCCCCTGTTTGTCTACCATCCCCGTCTGCTTAAACGAGTGGTTCATGCCATGGTTTTGTCAGCTCCTACAAGCAAGTGACTTCTATTTTTCTCTAAGCTAGGTATAAAGAAACGTAGAGAAATATAACATTTTGCTCACTTTACACACAGTAGACCAAAATTGTTTTCTCTTTACATCCAAGGCCCAAGAAGCTATCTCTCCACACCTGCAGTCCTTATTGTTTTCTTCCTCTAGGTCATTTCTTTCCCACAGGTTCCACGACAGACCCTCTCTCCTTGGCTTTGGCTGAGGTCAGTAGCACTTGTAGTGCTGTGAAGTCTGGTAAAGCACGTCTCTTCCATTCTTTCATTTTCCCCCTTTCCTTCCTCTTATCTTGGCCATTTTTCTTTTTTTTAAATTTTTATTAACATTTTCCATGATTATAAAATATCCCATGGTAATTCCCTCCCTCCCCTCCCCCACACTTTCTCCTTTGAAATTCCATTCTCCATCATATTACCTCCCCATCACAATCATTGTACTTACATATATACAATATCAACCTATTAAGTACCCTCCTCCCTTCCTTTCTCTTCCCTTTATATCCCCTTTTTAACTTACTGGCCTCTGCTACCAAGTATTTTCCTTCTCACGCAGAAGCCCAATCATCTGTAGCTAGAATCCACATATGAGAGAGAACATGTGGCGCTTGGCTTTCTGGGTCTGGGTTACCTCACTTAGTATAATCCTTTCCAGGTCCATCCATTTTTCTGCAAATTTCATAACTTCATTTTTCTTTACCGCTGAGTAGAACTCCATTGTATAAATGTGCCACATCTTCATTATCCACTCATCAGTTGAGGGACATCTAGGCTGGTTCCATTTCCAGCTATTATAAATTGAGCAGCAATAAACATGGTAGAGCACATACCTCTAAGGAAATGAGATGAGTCCTTTGGATATAGGCCTAGGAGTGCTATAGCTGGGTCATATGGTAGATCAATCTTTAGCTGTTTTAGGAACCTCCATACTGTTTTCCACAATGGCTGGACCAGATTGCATTCCCACCAGCAGTGTAGAAGGGTTCCTCTTTTTCCACATCCCCGCCAACATTTATGATCATTTGTTTTCATGATGGTGTTGGCCATTTTTCTTGAACTTTGCATTTTTTTGATTAAGTGCTTTTATTTTTATTTTTATTTTTCCTTGTGGCAGGGTATCCCTGTAGTCCAGGCTGGCCTTGAATTTACTCTGTAGGCAAAGATAGCCTAGAACTCATAAGGATCCTCCTACCCCAGCCTTTGGAATGCTGGGATTAAACCTGTGTGTCACCATGGCTGGCTTCTTTTCTTCCCTCCTTCTCTCCTTCCTTCCTTTTTTCTTTTCTTTCCATGAGGATTCCGGGATTAGAAGTCAGGGAAGAGTTTGTGATGATGAAGGAAAACTGTTTTGTTTTTTTCCCCAAGTTCTCTTAGCCTCATCACGGACCTTTGGAGAGGGGACAGGTGCAAAAATTGTTCCAACCCACAGGATCTCTGCCCCTGTTGGTCTGCATTTCTTTGGGACTCCTGAACTTTGTGTCTCTGTCTGTGGATTTTGCAAGTGGACGAGTGAAAGATGCCACTGAGCCATCTGAGACGGCTGGTTGGCATATCCTAGACTGAGGAAATCTGCATTGAAAATGTTTTAGGACTTCATATATTTGGTAATTCCTCAATGTAAAGGCCTGTGTAATCATGTGGAAATACCACAGGCATGAATGCTTCCTTGCTTTTTTGGCCAAGGTAAAAGATTGTTGGGAGCACTGGGGCTGTGTGTGTGTGTGGGGGGGGGGTGGTGGTGGTGGTAATGGGATCCTCCACTGGAATGTGCTCCTTTAGGATGCATGAACCTGTTATGTCCATGTGACTAATCCCATAGCTCCCTTGGAATCTTAATGATCCATGAGGTAAACCGCCAGCACTTTTAGAGGCTCATCCACATTACAAAACAGCAGTGCTTCCAGTGGCCTAATGGAGGTTGGGCTTTTGAAAGCGCTTGAGTCCCAAAGACCTTGAAAGTGGGAACAATACGGATGCCTCATAAACACATGTATTGTAGTCAGAAGAAAGCACCCAGACTATGGAAAAGAAGGTACACACTCACCCAAATATACTTATTTTAAAGCAATGTAGACACGTTTAAGAAGTGCTATTTTAGTTAAAATTTTTTTTTAAAAAAGGAAGCAATTTAAGTCTTGGAATTTTACCTCTTTGATAGAATTAGCAGTTCACTGCAACCATTTATTCTTGTTGTTGTTTTTGTAAAATATCAAGACAAACTTAAGGAAAACATAGATACCAATCAAGAAATCAGTTTGTTGCCCACACTTTATCTTCAGCTATTTTAGTTTTGGCCGGTACATTTCCCAGTTTCACTTGGGGAGAGATGGACTTTGGTTGCTTTTCGATGTTGCCTGTTGCAGTTTAGGTTTTCTTCAAGTGTGAATTACCAATAAGTCCCTTCCTTTTTTCTTCACGGTAGGGTCTTACTCTAGTCCAGGCTGACCTGGAATTCACTCTGTAGTCCCAGGCTGGCCTTAAGCTCACAGTGACCCACCTACCTCTGCTTAATGAGTTCTGGGATTAAAGGCGTGCACCACCACGCACAGCTAGTTTAAAAAAATTTTTTTTCATTGAATTTTATTTATTTATTTGAGAGCAACAGACAGAGAGAGAAAGAGGTAGAGGGAGAGAGAATGGGTGCACCAGGGTCTCCAGCCACTGCAAACGAACTCCAGACGCGTGCGCCCCCTTGTGCATCTGGCTAATGAGGGTCCTTAGGCTTCATAGGCAAGTGCTTCACCGCTAAGCCATTTCTCCAGCTCACAGCTAGTTGTTGTTGTTGTTGTTGTTTTTACTTAAATTTAATAATGTTTGCCTTACAATTAATGTGTTGGTGTAGAAGCCGAGTAGGTGATTGGCTGCCCGTAGTGGAGGGAGAAGGAAGGCGGAAGACTGAGGCTGGACTCTGGCAGAACACGGTCGCCGCGGTCTCGCGTCGGCTGCTCCACTCTGCGCTTGCACCTGGAGACCAAAACCCCAGGAAGGTGCATGTGTATTCGGCAGTTTTGTGATGTTTTTTCTCTCTCTTCTCCTTTAGGGATGCCCTCTTCATGTTTGCTGGTTAATCTTCTTGCAGCTTTACTCATCCCTTCTGTGTTTGGAGAGACAGAAATAAGGTTTGCTGGACAAGCAGAGGTCGTTGTGAATGAAACGACCACTACGGTCATCCGTCTTGTCGTCGAACGGTGGGGAGAGCCCGCGAACGTCACTGCGGTTGTTTCGGTGAGCAACTCCCGGCCGGTTCCTACCGAGGTGCACAGGACCGCTCTTCGTTTCCGCGCGTTTTTCAAGCTGTTTGAGATTCTGAGTTGCACAGTGATGATGATGTGGAAACACCACTATTCCACGCATGCAGAGATTGAGTTTGCACATCTGACAATACTATTTTAAGGATAAAGACTGATCATCTTAAGGTGTTCGTCTGTTCATTTATCTCCTCCTCCCCCTTCCAACAAGGCAGTGTCTCACTCTGGCCTCAGCTGACCTGGAACTCACTCTCTAGCCCAAGACTGGCCTCGAGCTCAAGCTGATCTTCCTACCTCTGCCTCCCAAGGGCTGGGACTAAAGGCGTGCGCCACCACACCCAGCTCATATGTTTATTTTTACTATTTATTTATTTGCTTTTTCGAGGTAGCGTCTCACTCTAGCCCAGGCTGACATGGAATTCACTAGGTAGTCTCAGGTTTGCCACAAACTCACAGCCATTCTACTACCTCTGCATCCCTGAGTGCTAGGATTAAAGGTGTGTGCCACCACGCCCAGCTTACTTATGTTTATTTTAAAATAAGAATATCTCGAATAGTGTGTGTGTGTCATGTATATATGCCTCTTTTTACCCAGGAAGTTATGCCATGTGATTCACTAAAGATATGGCTATGTTAGAGGCCCAAAGTACTTGGAGAAATAATTTTTTTTGGTTCATTTTTATTTATTTATTTGAGAGTGACAGAGAGAGAAAGAGGCAGATAGAGAGAGAGAAAGAATGGGCACGCCAGGGCTTCCAGCCACTGCAAATGAACTCCAGAAGTGTGCGCCCTCTTGTGCATCTGGCTAACGTGGGTCCTGGAAAATCGAGCCTCGAACCAGGGTCCTTTGGCTTCACAAGCAAGCACTTAACCGCTAAGCCATCTCTCCAGCCCGAGAAATAAATTTTAATAGGTTAAATGTTGTATAATATTGTTAAAAATAGTAAAAGAACTATTTATGAAATCAGATCAATGGTTTACTTTTGTATACTTAAAAAATTATTTATTTATTAGAGAGAGAGAGAAAGAGAGAGATAGAGAAAGAGAGAGAATAAGCTGCGAGGGCCTTCAGCTACTGCAGTGAACTTCAGATGCATGTGCCTCCTTGTGCATCTGGCTTATATGGGTACTGAGGAATCGAACCTGGGTCCTTAGGCCTCACAGGCAAATGCCTTAACTGCTAAGCCATCTCTCCAGCCCTCTTTTGTATATTATTTTTAGTACTAACTTTTTTTTTTTTTTTGAGGTAGAGTCTCTCTGTAGCCCAGCCTGTCCTGGAATTCATTATGTAATCTCAGGGTGGCCTGGAACTCACGGTGGTCCTCCTACCTCTGCCTCCTGAATGCTGGGATTAAAGGCATGCACTACCACACTTGGCCAGTTTGTACTTCATTTGACATATATGTATGTATTTACTGAATTCATTCTTAGTTCAGGTATTTATTATATTTCACAATCTTAATATTTATTGTAAATTTTTTAGATTGCTGTGTTACTCTCACTTTTCTTTATAGTGTCATGTTTCTGTTCTGTTCATTCTTATCATATCTTTTTTTTTCTTTGAGGTAAGGTTTTGCTCTAGCCCAGGCTGACTTGGAATTCACTGTGTGATCCCAGGCTGGCTTTAAACTCACATCAATCTTCCTATCTCTGTCTCCAGAGTGCTGGGATTAAAGGTGGGTGCTACCATGCCAAGCCTTAACTGTTTTTCATTGAGATTGTTTCCAGTTTATTTTTTAATTTAATTTTTATTTATTTATTTGAGAGCGACAGACAGGGAGAGAAAGAGGCAGATAGATAGAGAATGGGCATACCAGGGCCTCCAGCCACTGCAAAGGAACTCCAGATGCATGTGCCACCTTGTGTATCTGGCTTACATGGGACTTGGGGAATCGAACCTTGAATCGGGGTCGTTAGGCTTCACAGGCAAGTCCTTAACTGCTAAGCCATCTCTCTAGCCTCTTTTTCCAATTTTTTAAAACTGTCTGATATGAAATTGTTTATATGCTTGTCTGTTTTCCACATTTCATATTATGAAATGATTTTCATAGGGTGGATTCACGTGTTTTCTGTTTACTTGCTGTGGCTTGTTAGGCTGCTGTCTAAAAGACTGATGTTTTCTGCAGTAAGTTAAAAGTTCGAGTGTTTCAATACTTGACAACTAATTTTGATTTATCGACTTTTAAAAACTTTATTTTTATAATTTAAACTAGAAATGGGCTAAAATTTCCCCAAAACCTGCTCTTCATTCTTATTTGTGCCAGGTTAGTTCCCCCCCTCCCCCATGGCTCTGTGTTCACTTTAAGCACTGGTGAAATAAATGGCAGTTAGATTTGCACAATAAATTGTCCCTATATGATTTCATAATTGTTTTCCCCCTGATAATTTTATTAACAATGCTGGTTTTATAGACTATTTTTTTTTTTTTAAAGTTAAGAAAAGGCTGGAGAGATGGTTTAGCGGCTAAGCACTTGCCTGTGAAGCCTAAGGACCCTGGTTCGAAGCTCAATTACCCAGGACCCACGTTAGCCAGATGCACAAGGGGGCTCACGCATCTGGAATTCGTCTGCAGTGGCTGGAAGCCCTGGCGCGCCCATTCTCTCTCTCTCTCTGCTTCCTTCTCTGTCTGTTGCTCTCAAATAAATAAATAAATAAAAATAAACCAAAAAAAAAATTAAAAAAAAAAAAGAAAAGGCTTATGGTGATTTAGAAGTTTGGGATTATAAAGTGTTTTGGGTCTTTCTGTGAATTGCTGTACAATAACATAAGTGTGATTTCAGGCTGAAAGCTTTGGGCATGGCTGTTTCTTTACATAAATATGATTTCAGGTTGAAAGCTTTGGGTACAGTTGTTTCTTTCAAAATCCCTTCAGAAAGAACAGTTCTCAGAAGTTTGGGCAGGTGACTTCCATCCCTTCCTTGTGACAGTTACAGCTAGAAAGTGTCATGTTCGACTTGCTGTAGACCCCTCCAGTCTATCAAGAGGCAGAGAAACAAATTCATAACCTTTCTTTTTTATGTGGTCATTACTTGTTTACGTAGTTTATTTTTCTTCCACAGGGAAAGAAATGTTTTTCTGTTTCATTACTTATTCTTACAGTGTGTTTTTTTTTCCCCCTGAAGATGATTTTCAGCAGTTACTGACCACTTGTGTTTTGTATATTCTTTTATAAATACTAGGCTTTTTTCCTCTTGATTGTCCAATTAGCATCAATTTTACTTGTCCTTTTTGCTGACTCCCAGTGTCCTGTGTTTCGCTTTTGCTAGCTGTACGGAGAAGACACGGGCGACTTTTTTGACTCATATGCTGCAGCTTTTATACCTGCGGGAGAGACAAATAGGACCGTGTACATAGCAGTGCGTGACGACGACCTTCCCGAGCCCGACGAGACCTTTACGTTCCACTTGACGTTACAGGTAACTTCACTCCTCCTGAACCGTAAACGCTCAAACAGGGTCAGCACACTTGGAAATATAGTTAAGGATAAACCCAATTTGCAGGACTCCTAGTAGTTTGCCTAGGAGTTAAAAGCGAAGGTGTCTTGGCCACCACGCGGTCCAGTCACTCCCCAGACAAACCTCAGTTTGGGAGTCATCACCACAGAGGTTTCAGAAAACCATGTCTTCCTATTGACCCTTTTCTCTGTGAGCCTTCCCCAGCCCCCAGCTACACAAAGAGTGACCCTGACTTCGGAGTTCTAAGGAGAAGTGTACAAAAAGCCAGCATGAAGTGGGAGGCCCCTGTGCCTTTAGAGTTAACTCAGAGTACCCCAAAGTATGGGGGGGGGGAGAGACTCAAACAACCCAAGGTTCAGTGGAACTTTATGGCTTGATCTGTCAGTTTGAAGCAGTTACTTCTTGACACCATTCTAGTTCATTCTTCTAAAGGACACAGAATTTCTTTTTGGATAGTTGAATCAGTTTTCCGTGGAAACAGTTGTGTTTTGATTTTGTCACTCACTCTTCTCATTCCTTCGTGCTCCCGTTGCGTGTGAATAGGAAAATAGGAAAATCTCCCTAGTTATATAAGAAAAATTGATTCAGTATTTTGTCCCTAATTTGGCTCTTATTTGTAGAATAACTGATTTTTAATTTCAGCAGTTTTTATTATGTTTGGATAGAAGTTCACATTGCATATTTAATCGTTAGTTATGACATCATTGAAATACACAATTTATAATATAGCATTACCAGCCAGTAGTTATTTATGTTATGATATTTTATTAACAATGCATACTTGTTTTTTTAATCTTTCGATTTTTAAAAATTTTTTATTTTTTTAAATTTTTTAAAAAAATTTTTATTAACATTTTCCATGATTATAAAAAAATCCCGTGTTAATTCCCTCCCTCCCCCCCACACTTTCTCCTTTGAAATTCCATTCTCCATCATATTACCTCCCCTAACAATCATTGTATTTACATTTATACAATATCAACCTATTAAGTACCCTCCTCCCTTCCTTTCTCTTCCCTTTAAGTCTCCTTTTTAACTTACTGGCCTCTGCTACTAAGTATTTTCATTCTCACGCATAAACCCAGTCATCTGTAGCTAGGATCCACATATGAGAGAGAACATGTGGCGTTTGGCTTTCTGGGCCTGGGTTACCTCACTTAGTATAAAACTTTTTTTTTTTTTTCCCCGAGGTAGGGTCTCACTCTAGCCCAGGCTCACCTGGAATTCACTATGTAGTCTCAGGGTGGCCTCGAACTCACGGCGATCCTCCTACCTCTGCCTCCCGAGTGCTGGGATTAAAGGTGTGCGCCACCACGCCTGGCTTGATTTTTAAAACTTTTTTGAAAAATTATTGAGACTCTGTATCATGCTACTTTAATTTGAGTATGGTTTTTTTTAAAAAAATTATTTATTTATTTGAGAGCAACAGGCAGAGAGACAAAGAGGCATATATATATAGAGAGAATGGGCGTGCCAGGGCCTCTAGCCACTGCAAATGATCTCCAGACACATGTGCCCCCTTGTGCATCTGGCTAAGGTGGGTCCTGGGGAATTGAGCCTTGAACCTGGGTCCTTAGGCTTCACAGGCAAGCACTTAACCACTAAGCCATCTCTCCAGCCCGAGTATGTTTTCTTAATCTGTCAATTAAAAGCATGTTTGTATTTTTGTTAATACTGTAAATAATTAAAGGCCACAATTCTACTAAATAATTGTTTTCCTTCTAATATTTAATTGCATATTTATTTATGTGCTTTTATTTTAGAAACCATCAGCCAGTGTGAAACTTGGATGGCCAGAGACTGCTACTGTCACAATATTATCAAACGACAATGCGTTTGGAATTGTTTCATTGAGCTTGGTATGGATACAGGGTGACAGTCGTCTTAGGAGTGTGATAGCTGTTCAAGTTTTTACCACTTTTTTCCTGATGCTAACTAGTACTGTTTTGTTTTGATATTTAAATAAGCCTTGCAGCCCACCTTCCTTGTACCTTCTGAGATTTTTTTTTTTTTTAATTCAAATAGAGGAGGCTTCTAATGCCTTGTCGTCGCCTTTCCTGCTGGTACGCCGCCGCCCACCTACCACCTCCCTTGGCTGGTCTTTAAGTCAGCTGTGTGCTCAGGTGTCATTGTTGGGGGGTGGTTTTTCCAAGGTAGGGTCTCACTGTAGCGTAGACTGGTGTGTAACTTACTTTGTAGCCCCAAACTGGCCTCAAACCCACGGCGATCCTGTCCCAGCCTCCCGAGTGCTGGGGTTCAAGACGTGTGCCACCGCTCCTGACTCAGGTGCCTTTGGCTTGATTTCTCCACATGTACCCTAAGAAAGTGTGGTCTGTTTATCAGACCAGTCTGTGACTGGAGTGACTGTGAGATGAGAAAATACATTGAAACCATCTTGAAAAATACCTAGAGTAAATTTAAGATTAAACAGCAGACTTGATAGCTCTTCAAAAATTCTTCTGCATTTGGTTCCCACCCTGCTATTTGACTATTAACTCATATTTCATGGAGTTAGGATTCCATCTCAGCCCTCTCAGCTTTTCTTAGCAGTTGATTTTCTGTCCTTACTAAATTCTTATGCTTTTAAACAATCTAACCTTCAGAACTTTAGTTTTAGAAATAAACACATGAGGCAAGACCTTCCTTGAGAGAAATTGTTTCCAGCTCTTAACTTAAAAGAAAATGTTGTCTTCAGTGCAATTAGATTTGAGTAAAAAGTTATAGACTATAATAATATTCCTGATAGTTTATTTGAGTCATGTTACTAAGCATCATCAAAAATATATGATGCCAGGCTGGGTATATGGCTCAGATGGTAAAGTGTTTGCCACCACCTACGTCTGAACAGGTTAGTTCAGGCCTCAGCAGCACACTGACGCTGCTTGGTTCTGGCGGCCCTCCACCGGCCCAGCGCAGGCACGGCAGCCCTGGGCTGAGCGGGCTCGCTGAGAGCGGGTGAGAGAGCCCGCCCAGGAAAGCGACAAGGAGTGCGGTGAGGAAGATGAAGATGGCCACGTTGATTCCTGGCCTTCCCCGGCACGCACGTGTGCACGTGCACCGCAGCGTCCTTGTGTTGACATGCATGCACATACTGGAGCATACACCACACACATGCACAAAAAGGACGCCATACTACCCATCGTTTTAGTTATTTTCATTTTTGATCTCTCCTGCAATTGGTTACATTATATGCCATTCTTTTTAGTCCTTAAAGTTATCTTTGAAAGAGGCAGGTTATAGATAAACATGATTCTTATAATTGCATAGTCATTATTTAAGTTTATTTGGCTAATCGCACTTTAATGTTTTGTTTATTTTTATTTATTGATTTACTTATTTATGAGAGACAGACAGAAAGAGGCAGAGGGAGAGAGAGAGAGAGGGAGAGAGAATGGGCACACTAGGGCCTCTGGCCACTGCAAGTGAACTCCAGGTGCATGTGCTACCTTGTGCATCTGGCTTATGTGGGTACTGGGGAATCGAACCTGGGTCCTTAGGCTTCACAGGCAAGTGCTTAACCACTAAGCCATCTCTCCAACCCTAGTCTCACTTTAGTATTTGTTTAATAACCTTCATTATCTTGCCATTTATCGATATTAATTTAATTAATTACTCAGTTCTGTTTTCATGAGAAAGGTTTACAACAAGGCTAGCTTTCTTAATTTCTTAACCTTCCTCCCTTGCTTTCTCTTTGCACAAACTTCCAGTTTGCTAACCATTGTACTGATTTGTTTAAGCATTTTTTCTTTTCCTTTTTCTCTTCTCTCCCCCACTTCTCTCATCCCCTCCCCTCTCTTTCCTCTCTCGTCTCTTACCTTCTGCTTCCATCCTCTTCTCCCTCTATCATCCTCCCCTTTTCTCTCCTTCTCTTTTTCCCTTCCCTCTGTTCCTCCATTTTCTCCTCTACTCCTTCTGTATTTCCCTCCTCTTTCTCTTTCTTTTGACCTCATGCAGGTGTATGATGGGAATCATAATCCCTGGGATTGGTTTTAGCGTTGCCAGGAAGTCTCAACTAGGGTCCAACAGGATTACTCGATAGGTCCTCCTTGGTGTTGATTACCCTGACGCTGAACGAGGCATTGGCTTGTTCATAGCCACCATTGACTGAGCCCTCGGCATGTGTCAGGGAATAGGTTGAACACTGATGTGAATTATCTCACTGAAATCTCATTACCAGCCCCTTCAGGACAGGCAGTCCTAGAACCATTTAAGGACGGGCTATCACCATGTCATCCTGAGACACGGCCACTGCTGCTGTGGTAAATGCGTGCTTGGCCCTTCCTTCCTCCTCCTTCCTTCTTCCTTCTCACCTGCCTGAGCTCCAGCTAGCCGAGCCACGGTGCTTCCATGCTTGACGTTCCATTGTTTCTCCTCTGGCATTGATCATGTCCTAAAAGTTAGTAATAATTGTCAGTGTTTCAATGCCCAACTGGAAGGTGACCAGAAAAGAGTGCTTGGGAGCAAACTCAATGGGTAATCCCAGTGAGCTCCTGGTTTGGTCTGGAGCCTTAACTTTTTTGTGGCCTCCTGGGCCCTGGGAGCATTTTCATTTATCCCTCAGCCACACGGCTGTTAGGACTCCCCAGCAGGTCAGATAGCTGGCGGTAGAGCGGAGGCAAGAACCTTTATCTTTTGCTTGGCTAATTTGATGTTCCTTGTATATTTCTTTTGCTCTTTTGGCGGGGGGGTTGAAGTAGGGTCTCACTGTAGCCCAGGCTGACCTGGAATTCACTATGTAGTCTCAGGGTGGCCTCGAACTCATGGTGATCCTCCTACCTCTGCCTCCCGAGTGCTGGGATAGAAGGTGTGAACCACCACGGCTCAACTTTTACATTTTTTAAAAATCATTTTCATCTTGTATGGTTAACATGGTAGGAATGCCACCCTCTTACAGCAGCAATGTAAATTGTTTGATTGGACTTGAGCATTTCTAAGGTAGACATTGACCACCTCCTACTTCTGATTGCCTTTGTTCTTCCCAATAGCCTTCATCAGTCACAGTGACAGAGCCCAGGGCCAGAAATGTGTCTCTGCCCCTTACTTTCGTCAGGGAAAAGGGCACCTATGGCATGGTCATGGTGACTTTTGAGGTAAGGTTACTGAGGTAAGGTCACTATGAAATCACTTTAAATCATGACTGGTTAAGACCCCATCCATATCAGCTGGTTAAAAAAACCCAAGCCCCTTGTGTAATAAGCATCATACACTCAAAATTGAAGATAAATACTTTTGCCAGCTCATAAACTTCATGATTAGTATAAAAACTTTTTTCTTGCTGCTTGCACATATTAATGAAATGTGTCATTTTTCATTAAAGGTAGTAATAATACACAACCAACAGCATAGGCATTCATAGAATTTCCTGATAACCATATTCAAGGGTATACATGACCCAATATGTAAGTTTCCGGCCTTACAATGTTAGGAAGTTATATTTCTATTTTAATTATTAATCATAGCACCGATAGCGTACATACTTGGAATTATAAATTATAATTACATTGTAACACGGAAGAGCTTTATTTCTGCACTTTGGTGTCTATGTGAAATGATGGTTATTGATTTACATGTGAACATAAAATAGCATAAGGCAAGAATGCATAAACTCCATAGTAAACAAATAAATATTCAGTAATCTTGAAATTTCCACACAGAAAGTGTTAAGTAGCTTTTTGTACACGTAGGAATATGCATTTAGATGTTAAAGTTTTGAAGACATTTCTGATAATAAATGTGGGAGAATTAGAAAAATGATTGGCTAAAAAGGATCTGTTATTAGTTATGTTGTTTTCAGTTTACCTATGAGTACTTCATATTATTTTATTGGGTCTGTTTCACTGTTTTGTTTAATTATAGGTTATGTCTGTGGGACATTTCACATTGCCATAACTATTCTCAGTGCCTTACTCCACAGCACACACAGAGCCGTCCTTCCCAGCACTGCGCCTCCCCCATGCAATTCTCTTTCTTCTCCATATCATCTGACGTCATCACAGGCACAGTTATTTACTCATAATTGGTTCCTTTCCACATGGGGGAGTTTGTCTTGTCCACAGTGGAACCCTGAGGACCTAAGAGATTACACACAGCCTACTCCACAGACACTTTAAAAATGATTTTATTATATCGTTACATCCAGCCTACGAAGTAGAAACCCTTGCTCCTTTTCAAAGTGAGGAAAATGCAGTACACAGTTATTAAATACGTTGTGTGTGGCCACAGATCTGGTGATGGAGTTAGAATTTGATTCGGCTTCTTCAGAGAATTTACTAGTCTGCCCATGAAGAAATCTATCTATGGCTTTTCTTTCAGGCTTAGAAAAATAATCGAGTGGAGAAAAGTAACCTTAGAAAACAGAGTTTAGTATAATTATAGTCAAGATTGACATTAAAGACCGTGACTATTAATTAGAAAAGCAGCCTTACATATAGGTTTGTGTAATTATTTTTCTTTTAGGGGGGTATTTACTTTTATTTTTGGCATTTTAAAATACAATTTGTTTCTGTTGATTCCTGTAACACTCTTCCTATCCTCCCCTGCTCCTCACTTCCCCTCCCCTGGATTTCCCCCTTCTCTGTTCATGCCACATGTGTCCTTCAGCCTTTCCCTCTCCCATCTTCCAGGTCAGCTCTGCATATTCACTTTGGTTACTGTCTGTATTTATGGGTTTTATCCATATTTGCCCCCATATGTACATAATTATAGATATTATCAGCTAAGACCCACACATCATCAGACATAG
Source organism: Jaculus jaculus (assembly GCF_020740685.1). Taxonomy (NCBI): domain Eukaryota; kingdom Metazoa; phylum Chordata; class Mammalia; order Rodentia; family Dipodidae; genus Jaculus; species Jaculus jaculus. The sequence continues at coordinate 73,789,697 of NC_059115.1, read as the reverse complement.
CATGCATATAATTCCTCCAAAACATCTCTCAACTTAAAGACTTTTGTCACAATAATGCTTTCTCCATCGTGTGAACTGTTTGGTGTTTCCTGATGGCACTCTACTTCCTTGCAGGTGGAAGATGGTCCAAATGACCCTGAAGAAGATTTGAGCCCAGTTAGAGGAAATGTCACCTTCCTTCCTGGCAGAGCAACAGTGGTTTATAACGTGACAGTCCTTGATGATGAGGTGGGACAACACCAAATATGTAGAAAAGACAAGGACTCTGTTGTAGACTTGCTAAAGAACCGTGTGTTAAGCAGTCTCTGGAATTATGCAAGAATCCAGTGTTAGGATGTGACATGGTTCAGCAGTTGAAGGTGCTTGCTTGCAAAGCCTGCCACCCTGGGCTCAGCTCCCCAGTACCCGAGCCTTAGGCCACATGCACCAAGTGGCAAATGCCATTTCATTTCCAGCTGCAAATGGCCCTGGTGTGTCCATACTCTCTATCCCTATCTTTCCTCTCAAATAATAAATAAATTTAATAAATAAATAATTTTTAAAATGTATATACCACCATACTTAGCTTACTAAAAAAAAAGATACTGTCTTTTGTCAAGTTAGTCTATTGTGTCCACTCATACTTTAGCTACAAATAACTATTATTTGGAAATAAAGCTTGTTAATATGTGTGTTGCTTAATTCACGTTAAATTGTACATTTAGGGGAGGAATTGTGGCAAAGTACCTGCCTAGCATGTGCAAGTCTTTGGTTTACATTCCTAGTGCCTTAAAAAATTGTGCATCTGAAACCTGATGAAGTTCACTATAACTGATAGCCACATATAGTGCCAAAATCGGATAATTTTATAAACTGTGATTTTTTTTTATTAGTCATTTCAAGTTTGAACAGAAATAGTGATGCTCACTTAACATAAACATTGTAGGTAAAATCAACAAAAGTTCTGCTGCAATTGGTATCTTTTGATATTTTCCATGGTCACAGTCATAGGAAGGATTTCATATTCACATTTTAAGTTGAAACTGCCAAGGACTGAGATGCATTATCTGGGTAGGTAACTGCAAAGGGGAGAGAGGGAATGAACCTGAATAGCAGGGTTCAGGGATTCCCCATGGGTGAGAGAAGAAGACAGCTTAAAAAATATTTATTTATTTGAGTGCAAGAGAGACAAATAGAGAGTAAGAGAATGGGTGCACCAGGGCCTCCAGCCATTGCAAACAAATGTGCCACCTTGTGCATCTGGCTTACGTGGGTCCTGAGGGCTTGACAGGCTAGTGCCTTAACCACTAAGCAGTCTCTCCAACTCAGAAAACAACTTTTATTATTTTTTTTTTAAAAGAAGTAACTATAGATTTCTTTTTTTATTTGAGAGAGAAAGTGTGTGTGTATGTGAGTTTATAAATGTGTGTGTATATGTGTATGTATATGTATGTGTGTGTGTGTGTGTATGTGTGTATATATATACACACATACATACACACACACACATACATACACACTGCCAGGCCTTCTGTCACTGCAAGTGAACTCCAAATACATGTGTCACTTTGTGCATCTGGCATCACATGGGTACTGGGGACTCTAACCTGGGCCATAAGGCTTTGCAAGCAAGTGCTTTAACTGCTGAACCATCTCCCCAGCTCCAGAAAACAACTTTTTACATAGGAATCTAAGTATTGCCAGAGAACTAAAAACAGAAGGAATCGATGGAAATACATACACCCCTCCACAATCATTGAGTAAATAAAGCATAAGAAATACCTAGAGAAACAAATCTCCGTTAGAAAATATTATTAGAAATGCTTATTTCTCTGGAAAATTGGAAATATATGGTAGCATTGGCAGCCCTTGTTATTCTAGTCTGGGAAGCCAACCCCCCCTCCCCCCACCAAAATGTTCTTAGAGCTTAGGGCATTAGTAGGTTACAATTTAGGGGAATAATTGCTGAGTTTTGTTTTAAATTTAAAAAGGTCTTAAATTATTTTGGGGGCAGGTAGCTTTGCTATGTTGGTGTTGCTGGAGGTCAGTGATGTGGCTTGTCATTGCCCCTCACAAAGTAGAGTGTGGATTGAGTGTAAAGCTCAAACAACATAGTGGAGATTAACCCCTGCATTTTTGCAGCACCCCCCCCCCACATATACATATATATATTTTGATAATGTTAGGACATTACCTAGTGTGACTTTCAGCCCATTCTCCAGAGAGGCGTGGTGTTTATTTGAGAAATCATGATTGATTATATAATTGTCTCATAAGTTAAAAATCACTTAGCAAGAACAATTCATATGTTGAACATTAACAATTGTGTGATATTTAGTAGGCTTTTTTTTTCCAGATTCTTAGGTATTACTAGATTTTGAATTCTGCCTGTGAGCTTACAAACTCTGTAGAACAGATAAGGATTTATTCACAGCATTACTCTGTATAGCTGTGTAAATTCTGAACAAGGTTGAAAGTAAAAGCTATGGGACATTGACTTTTCACGCCGCTGCTTCATTCACTTTCACCTTCTAACCCAAAATAAGTAAACCTTTGGAAGACGTTCAGCGTGTGCACTCTAAATAAGCCTCACACTATTTTAGCCTTTTAGCTAATGCTCTTTTATTTCTATGTTTGAAATTTTTTTTCCTTGTTTCAAAATACATTACAGATTCATAGCAAGAACAGCAGCATGATCCTCACATTTAAAGAAGACACAGAACAATGCAATACACTGAAATTCTTTTAAAACTCTTTCCTTTTAAAAAATTTCCTCAATTATTTTCTCTTGCCCTCCTCAATCTCATTAATACTCTTCTACCCCATTCTTCTCATTTTTCTTTCCTGTCCCCCACTTGTTACCCATGAAGTTTAACTAGCGTTGCGTGCGTGATTGTGGGTTATTTCTATAGAGTGGGGAACTGACCAGCGGCTACACCACTGGTGGGCGTGAGGGCTCCTCTTCTAGCGACCACTAGCTGACCACAGCTGTCCTAGGAGGTCTGCAGTCCCCTGTGTCTTTTCAGCATCGAAGGTGAGGTTCTGACAGGCTCACTCTTGTGCTGGAAACCACAGCTGCCGTGAAGTCATGAGTGTCTCAGCCATATCATATCCAGAAGACAGCATTTCACAGCCCTTCTGCCCATCCTCCTGCCTCTCCATTCTTCCTGTTCCCTCTTCTGTGAGGCCTCCTGAGTCTTGCAAGGGATGGTTCCGGTGTTCTGTTGGAGGCTGAGCACCAGTAGTCACTTATTCTTGGCAGTTTTGCCAGCTGTGCATCTCTGCTGTCCATCATTGTAGTAAGAAACTTCTTTTTTTTTTTTTTTTGTTATTTTTGTTTATTTATTTGAGAGAGACAGAGAGGGACAGAAAGAGGCAGATAGAGAGAGGGAGAGAGAATGGGTGCGCCAGGGCCTCCAGCCACTGCAAACGAACTCCAGACGCGTGCGCCCCCTTGTGCATCTGGCTAACGTGGGTCCTGGGGAGTCGAGCCTCGAACTGGGGTCCTTAGGCTTCACAGGCAAGCACTTAACGGCTAAGCCATCTCTCCAGCCCATAGTAAGAAACTTCTGTGATTAAGGCTTCAAGCAGTACTGATCTATCCATGCCTGCGTACGTTTCATACCTTAGCTTATTTGTAGACATTTTGATTAATGATATTCTTTTTTTTTTTTTTTTTTTTTTTTTGGTTTTTCGAGGTAGGGTCTCACTCTAGCCCAGGCTGACCTGGAATACACTGTGTATTCTCAGGGTGGCCTCGAACTCACAGCAATCCTCCTACCTCTGCCTCCCAAATGCTGGAATTAAAGGCATGCACCATCACACCCGGCTCTTGGTTAATGATATTCTTGTGTTTCTTTGACAGGTTCCAGAAAATGATGAAATATTTTTGATTCAACTGAAAAATGTAGAAGGAGGAGCTGAGATTAATACCTCTAGGAACTCAGTAGAGATCATCATTAAGAAAAATGATAGTCCTTTGCGATTCATGCAGAGCGTATACGTGGTTCCCGAGGAAGATCACGTGCTCACAGTTCCAGTGGTGCGTGGACAGGATCACAACCGAAATCTGATTGGATCTGATGACTGTGAGGTTTCAGTCAGATACACGGTTGTAACTGGGAACTCAACAGCACACGCACAGCAAAACTTAGACTTCATTGATCTTCAGCCAAACACGACTATTGTTTTTCCACCTTTCATTCATGAATCACACCTGAAATTTCAAATAATTGATGACAGCATACCAGAGATTGCCGAGTCATTTCACGTCATGTTACTGAAGGATACCTTACAGGGGGATGCTGTGCTAATAGGTCCTTCTCTTGTTCAAGTCACCATTAAGCCAAACGACAAACCTTACGGAGTTCTGTCATTCAACAGTGTTTTGTTTGAAAGACCAGTTATAATTGATGAAGATATGTCAAGGTATGATTTATTTATTTTTATTTATTTATTTATTTGACAGAGAAGAGGGGGGAGAGAAAGAGAGAATGGGTAAAAACAATTTTTTTTTTTTAAATTTGAATTTTACCATTGTCTGCCAGCTAACTTGACATTGGAAGAGGCAGTCAGAGCAGAGTTAGGCTGTGACAATATCTACTCTGACCAGTTCTAGATCTGAAGAGATTACAGTGGTGAGAAATGGTGGCACCCATGGGAATGTTTCTGTGAACTGGGTGCTGATGCGGAATGGCAGTGACCCCTCACCGGTTACGGAGGATGTCACACCAAGCTCTGGGCTCCTCCGGTTTGCACAAGGGCAGTTGCTGGCATCAGTTTCTCTCACCATCGTTGATGACGATCTTCCAGAAGAGGCTGAAGCTTACGTCCTTAGGATTCTCCCTCACACGATACAAGGCGGTGCTGAAGTGGGCGAACCAGCCGAGGTAGAGTTTGCCATGCTGCTTTTCCTTCCCTCCTTCCTTCCCTCCTTCTCTCCCTCCTTTCTTCCCTCCTTTCTCCTTCCCTCCTCCCTCCCTCCCTCCCTCCCTCTCTCCTTCCTTCCTTCCTTCCTTCCTTCCTTCCTTCCTTCCTTCCTTCCTTCCTTCTTTCTTTCTTTCTTTCTTTCTTTCTTCCTTTCTCTTTAAAATATCTTAGTTTTATTTATTTGAGAGAGAGAAAGAGAGGGAGAGAATGGGCATGTCAGGGTCTCCACCTGCTGCAAATGAACTCCAGACTGTGCACCACCTTGTGCATCTGGTTTATGTGGGTCCTGGGGAATCGTGCCTGGGTCCTTTGGCTTTGTAGGCAAATGCCTTGACTGCTAAGCCATCTCTCCAGCCCTGTCATGCTTTATTTCTGTGCTATAAAAGAGCCCAAGAATTTGATTACACCAGTTGCATGTACGTTTAATTCCGGGTGACAGGAAGAATGCTGGTTTGGATGGTTGCTGTTGCTCTTGTCACAGCCTAACTCTGTTATGAAACAGTTTTCTCCCTCTGTCTCCCTATTTCCAGCACTGAGTATGGGCCTCAGGGTGTTGTGCACTTGTACATGCTTGGCAAGGGGTTCATCACTGAACTAAAACCTCAGTCATAATATCTTACCCCTTAAAAAGTTTCAAAAACTATATATTGGGAAAGTTTTCAGATCTGTTTTGATTTCTCTCCTTATCCACTTTACATAAAGGAGGTGGTCGCTTTAGGCCTTGTATCACGTGAACCGGGAGTCAGAACAGGACGGAGCACACGTTGGCGGCCTCAGAGGCAGGCGCGCGCTGATGTTCTCTCTCTTCGCCTGCAGCTTTTGTTCCACATTCAGGACAGTGATGACGTCTATGGACTAATAGAACTTTTTCCTGCCGAAAGCCAGAAAATTGAAAGCAGTCCGGGGGAGCGATATTTGTCCTTGAGCTTTAGAAGAGAGGGAGGAGCGACAGGAGACGTGAGGGTGCTTTACTCTGCACTGTACATTCCTGCCGGAGCCATGGACCCCCTGCGAGCAAAAGATGGCATCTTGAACGTATCCCGGAGAAGCAGCCTCCTTTTCCCGGAACACAGAAAGCACGTCAGCACCAAGTTACCAATAAGGAACGATGCATTCCTTCAGAACGAGGCTCACTTTCTAGTGCAGGTACTTTCCTGGTTAACCTCACTTTAGTGAAACTCACAATGCGGCTGTTTTTTTTTTTCTTTCTTATTTGTGTAAGACAGTTAAAAATAGTGATTTTGCTCTATTTTAACTTTAAATATTTTATATTCTGTTTATTGTTTAAAGCTATTTAGAGCCGGCATGGTGGTGCATACCTGTAATCTCAGCCTTTGGGAGGCTAAGGCAGGAGGATCCTGAGTTGCCCAGGCTGACCTGGACTTCGCTGTGTAGTCACAGGCTGGCCTTGAACTCACGGAGATCCTTCTGTCTTGGCCTCCCACAACAAAAAATGTTGTTTAGGGAGTCCAACAAGAGTCTACGTCTGCTTCTAAGGCACACAAGTGAATGAATACGACAAAGATTCTACCAGTATTATTCTTCTTCTGGTCAAGCGATGTTAAAAATATATTAGACGCAAAATGCATGTATGGATGACATAGTGGACTGGTGTGAGGTAGGTGGAGGGAGAGATTCAACATTGCTTTGACTTGATTTGGGAACACATGACCTAAAAATGGGGTTTGCATAATAAATCAGTTTTTTGTAATGGATATTACAGCGGAGGAATTTCAGAAACAAAAAGTATGAAAAGTTTTCTTTTGAATAGTATGTTCAAAATCTATTCACTATGGATCAAATCCTTGGACTTTCAATCTTTTTTTTTTGGGGGGGGAGAGAATGGGTCTGCCAGGGCCTTCAGCCGCTGTGAATGAACTACAGACACATGCGCCCCCTTGTGGTGCGTATGCGACAGTGTACACTTGTGCCACTGCGTCTGGCTATGTGGGAACTGGAGGTTCAAACCTGAGTTCTTAGGCTTTGCAGGCAAGCGCCTTAAGTGCTAAGCCATCTCTCCAGCCCAGACATTTTTGTTGTTGTTTTTTGGAGGTAGGGTCGCACTCTAGCCCAGGTTTTCCCCGGAATTCACTCTGTAGTCTCAGGGTGGCCTCTAACTCATGGTGATCTTCCTACCTCTGCCTCCCGAGTGCTGGGATTAAAGGCGTGCACCACCATGCCTGGTTTAGACTTTCAAGTTTTAAGAGCCCCTCACACAGTTTTCTTATCATTCTTACTTCTCAACTTCTGTTTATTTACAAACAGTATTTTTTTTTATTGCCAAAGTTTAAGATAGCTGCACTCAGTTATGATGGCATTGTTATCTTTTTCATGCATTCAGTATTGGTTGCTTAAAATTTGAAAGCAATGAAGGCTACTTATCAAATATTGACGATGTAAGTGAACTTTTTTACAGAACTAGGTACTATGGGTAGATAGGTAAAGTTAGTCTTATCTCACTATTTTGCCACTCTAGTTGTATATCAAATGAAATTTATTCCATTAATTTCTTGAATCATGCTACATAAATATTCTGTACTTTGGCCTAGAATCTACTTTGTGATTTATCGTTGCTTTCTTGGGAGTTGGTAATAATTCTCTCTTTGCCATTCTTTCTATGTGATGAGATCTCCCAGCTGCTCACCGCCTGTATTGCATGCCACAGTGAGAGATAGCAACTTCTTCTTATGTTTCTCTTTCCCTCTGACGTTGGGAGTTTTAAATGAACTCCTGTATTTCTTAGTCTCCTGCTTTTCTCTTTTTGGATTGTGGGTCAGTTTTGTTAACAATGCATTCCTCTTCAAATGCATGCACATAAAGCATATATGTGAGGCAAGCTTTCTGAGTCAGGTGTCTGAAGATGTGGCTTGGTAGACATTGCTTTATTCAAACAAGTTCTCCTTTACTTCTCCCTTTAGCTTCTAGAGTTGCTCATGACAAAGTTGAAGGGAAGGAAATGATTTACTTAGGGAGCTTACCATTTTTGTTGGCAAACATGTTACTACTTCTTGATGTCCGGAGTTTCTCAGGAAAGCGCCCCGCCTTGCCGAGCGCTCGGGGTGGCTCTTTCCTCACGAGGACGCCTGTCCCCTGCGGGAAGCCACATGCGCTGGCGCTCTGTGCGGTTCGGGTGGATATTTGGCCAGGTGACTTGTTCATAGGGATGCATGATTTCTCAGTGTGTGGGAGACATCGTTGTGACGTGTGACTCTCCAGGGAGACCTTTGTCATGTCTCTGTTGTCACTGGTGACGGAAAATACTGCCTGTCATCTGCATTATGGTTCTTTCACTGTCTCCTTCCCATGGGGGCGCTTCTCGGTGATCATCTTGAGGGCAGCCGTGCTCAGGAGGAGCTGCTGGTTCCTAGACGAGTAGTAGCGGGTCCTCCTTGGCGCGTGGAACGCCCTTCCGGGGTGACTGGACAGACGACAAGGGATGTGACGTGGGCTGGAGCCAATGACTAAGCTCAGGACCGGGATTCTATTAGGCAAGAAGTCGGAAGAACGAGTGAGTATGCTGCCACCCGAATGCACTCAGGCCTGTACTCAGACCTTTGAAAACAAGCGTCAAGTACATGTCATGTTTTTTAAGTTGATTCTGTCAAGTGTAAATGCATACTGATTTCACTAGTTCAACATAAGGTAGCTTTCTCCAAATATCTATCTAAGAGACTCTGGGATATTACTTACTGGATGGCTTCAGAACTTGATGGACATTGTTTTGTTTTTGATGTTTATGGTTCATTCGTCGTCTTCTGGTATTTGTGCACTCTGGATTCGTACTCTTCTTTGTAATATGTTTAGGGATGTTTTGTCCTTCGTGTCTTAGTTTTCATTTGTCCCTTCTGTCTACCTCCAATATCATACAGGCTACTGCTCATATGAAAACAAGATTATTAAAACAAATGTCAGGAGGCAAATATTTTACACTGTTGCTGTGTTTCCATAGAATCCTGGACATCTTAGTGATTCTACAGTAGTTTAGTGATGTGAGATGAATAAGGGCTCAAGATGCAAAAATGCTATTTTGCATTAATAGACAGGTTTTTCCTATTCCATTTGAGCTTTCTAATTTCTTAGAACCATATTTTACTGTGGATAGTGACCTCTATGTCTACATTAACATCAGTAACCTAACTTTAAAATATTAAGTGTATGTGTTGCAAATTCCAAGTAGCTCTTTCAAAGTAGCCACAGAGAACTCCCATGGAGACAAATCCTCATTAAGAGCCTTCTGAGGGTCATATATCTTCTAGGAATTTTCCTTCTGCACCCTGTGGAAATGACATTTATTTTTGATGACTCTTCAAAACTAAGGAACAGTTTAAAGACTAATGTGATTACTGAGTTTTAGTGATAGCAGGTGACAAAGTTGTTGGCACCACTGGTCCCAGACTTCATGTGTTTCTGTATGCAATTATAAATTAAAATACTCAGGGTGAAGACAGTTAATGTGACACTTGTCTGGAGGAGGCAAGATTTTTTTCAATTTTTTGTTTATTTTTATTTATTTGAGAGCAACAGAGAGAGAGAGAAAGGGAGGGAGGAAAGGAGGGAGGGAGGGAGGGAGGGAGGGAGGGGGAGAGGGGGGGAGGGAGGGGGAGAGAGAGAGAGAATGGGCGCTCCAGGGCCTCCAGCCACTGCAAACGAACTCCAGATGCGTGCGCCCCCTTGTGCATCTGGCTAACGTGGGTCCTGGGGAATCGAGCCTCGAACTGGGGTCCTTAGGCTTCACAGGCAAGCGCTTAACCGCTAAGCCATCTCTCCAGCTCTCTCTTAGGAATTAATGGAGCATTTGTTTAGCATATGCTTAAGGAACCCAGACACCGCCCTCCAAAAAAAAAAAGGCAAGAAGTTAAGCCATACTGATGTTAAATTACCATTTCCTATTTGATCAATTCACTTCATGATCTTTTATATCCTTCCTTTGTTGTTTTCAAAAGTACAACACCCAGAATGAACTTGATAAAGTTCTGGTAAAAGTAATAAAAATGACTGATTTTCTTTGAAGACTGTTTTGAATAAAAATATACTGTGTCCTTCTTTGGTGTTTTAGACAGCATTAACAGTTGAATACTTTGTGAGTAAATGGGAATGAAAGTGTTCATGAAAGTGTTCAGATGTTTATTCACACGTGACCAGTGAGTTTCAGAAATACCTCCACTTCTCATTAGTGCTTACCTTGTTTTTACATTTCATTTGTATACATCTATTTTATTTATTCCCTTTGTTATTTTGTAAGAAAAAAATATATGAATATATGTACATATATTCCTTTACTCTAGAAAGAATGACGTTATATTTATGTGGTTTAACTGCATACTCATCCTTATATATTATTGACATTTTAACTACATAATCACCCCTGCATTTTATTTTGTCTTGTGAAGTCAATGTAGTATACTAAAGAACCACGTTTTGGGCTGGAGAGATGGCTTAGTAGTTAAGGCGCATGCCTGCAAGGCCAAAGGACCCAGGTCCAATTCTCCACGTGCCACGTAAGCCAGATGCACATGGTGATGCACGCGTCTGGAGTTCGTTTGCAGTGGCTGGAGGCCCTGGTGTGCCCATCCCTCTTTCTGTTTCTAATAAGTAAACAAATAAAAGTCCAGAAAAAATGTTTAAGAAAAGAACCATGTTTTGTTTTTCTTGGCTTGTTAGTATATCAATACTTGATAAAATTTGTCAGTATAATTTCTTTTACTTTTCTTTAAATGAGTACTTACCAAATGTGGAGTTCCTCATCTCTTTCTTCTGTATATGGTTTTAAAAGTAAAATGCATGACTTTTTAAAACAGGCATTTATGTTGGCTCTTTAGAATGTATGGAGTTGGTCCCAAAGTATTCAGTGGTTTGGGAGGCCCAGCCCATATTCCTGTCTTGAAAATCACCGTCATTCTCAAATCTCTAGTGGTGGACACTAAGTGCATCATTTCAACATTAAAAAAAAACAAACAAAAACCCCAAAACTAACAGTGGGTGATATGTAATGTCCATTAAGTTTTAAAATCTCATTATAACTTAAAACATCTGCAGTTTCCATAGTTTTGTAAATATTCTTTATTCCTATATCCCTCAAATGAACAGTATACATTAATGTATTGGATGTTGTCAAGTTCCAACATGCAAGGTGTTGAAGGATTGTGATGTAGTGGGATTCCTATTAGAGTTCAATCTGTGTTGGAGGGATAAATTAACAAATTAACGAATTGCTGTGTCTCTTCTGTAGGTTCAGGTTTGTAGCATGTATGGGAAACATGCTGGGAAAGATGCAGACCCTCTAAGAGGTTTTTGTTTTTTCTTTGAGAGAGAGAATGCCAGGGCCTCAGCCACTGCAATCAAACTCCAGACTCTTGCACCACCTAGTGGGCATCTGCAATCTTGTGCTTGCCTCACCTTTGTGCGTCTGGCTTACATGGGATCTGGAGAGTCAAACCTGGGTCCTTAGGCTTTACAGGCAAGCATCTTAACTGCTAAGCCATCTCTCCAGCTCTTTGTAAGAGTTCTATAGGCACATTTGGAAGTAACCCAGAATAAGGATGCAAGAGCAACATGTGAAGTCTACAGCAAGGCTCTAGGTCTCACAAGGGTAGCGGTAAACTTTGGAAAGAGGTGGAGTAAAGAAGACTGGAATCTTCATAGAAAAGGGTGAAAATTAGCTGTTTTTCACCTTTGGACCTGTGAGATGATGGAGGGAGGGCATTCTAGATGAGTTACTCTGGTGTGATGTTCACCAAGCACCGGGACACTGAGTGTTACACGTGTATTGTCAAACACAAGATGCACCTAGCATGGCTGGAGTTCTCAGTGATTTTGTGATGCTGGCTTTTGCCCGGCAGAGATGGAGAGTGAGTGATGGGAAGTATGGGTCCAGGCAAGAGAGGCTGGAGATGGGGACAGCTCGTTGGCATTTGGCTTTTAAAAGGTTATGGTAATTGGATGTAGGTGACAGTCCTGGTGAGGGTGTGGGGAGGGGACATGGAACAGAGAGAGAAATTTCAGTTTGGGTATTCTGTCTGCAAAGTGTCAGCGTGACACATTCGTGTGATGCCTGGTGACAGTTGGTTACGCTGATTTGGAGGTGGCGGGAGATGCCCATCAATTATCAAGGAGCTCTCATCAAGTTATCTAATAATGACTTGAGACACACCACGTATCGTACTCACGTAGATCCAAAGAAGCTCCAGCAGCTCTGCAGGAGATGAGGAGAGGTGGGGAGGGCGGCCTCATTTACCAAGTCGTCAGCCACATTTACCCGTGTCCACTTCTTCACCTAGTGCTATTAAAGATTTTTCTTAATTTTAAAATCTTTATCTTATAAATATTTCAATTAACTTTAAAATTTCTCCCTGTTCTTATTGTTTTTATAGTTGGAAACTGTGACGTTGGTGAACATATTTCCCCCAATTCCTCCTGTAAGTCCTAGATTTGGGAAAGCTAGAAATATTTCTTTACTGGTCACTCCAGCCATTGCAAACGGAGAAATTGGCTTTATTAGCAATCTTCCAATCGTTTTACACGAACCAGAAGATTCTGCTTCACAGGTGGTAAGTACGCTAGTTTCTATTGAAGTGGCTTAATGTATTGGAGGATGTGTAGATGCTTTATATATGGAGCATGTGGTGTTATGAGACCTTAAAAACCTCTCAGCTCCATTAGGCCACTCCTCTGTGATGTAGATGGTGTCTGAGTTTCCTTCAGTTTTGTTGTATTTGAGAGAATAAGGTTAGAATTAACTGCACGTGGTCAGAGAAGGATGTTTATATCTGATTGCTTTCACAGAGTTAGGACATTTGGTAACCAAACATAAACCACATGTGGAACCCCATTTTTTTTGACATTCTCCTCTGAGCGCTTCAGAGGTGAGAGCTCTGAGTCTTAGGTGGTGATAAAGTTGTGAAAGGCTAAACACGAGCATTGTTTTTTTTTTTTTTTCAAACATATACCCATTTTAGCAATTACATTCATGTATAAGCGTGTTCACGTACAGAGCTCCCCCCCTCCTCACTGGATGAATTTCCCCCAAGTCTCCCTCTATCTAGGGGTGACAGCATACCAGAGGTAGGTCACAGTCGGTGGGAGCACCTCCCCAGGCCCCTCAGCTTAGCTTTGATGTCCACCGGTTGGAGCTTGCAGTCGGGAGGAGGAGAGCTCACGTCACGACCCGACCACCACGGTTTCCTTCGCTTATGCGTTAGAGTCTATAAAATGGGCAGACAAACTCCTTGAGTTTTGAAGATGGTTTTCATTTCACATATTTTCAAAAGGACAGTTTCCTTCTAAAGCAAACTAAAAAGCATTTAATTTGTTACAGAAGGGTTAGCTGCATTATTTTTATAAAGCTCTACATTTGGCATTTCAGCTTTTTCCTTGAGGAGTTAGCTTTTAGGGAAGTTTTGGGCTCGTTGGACATTCTTCTTCCCCTCTGAGGAAAAAGCACAGTGAAAGGAGGGGTCCCCTTGCTTCTCTTGGACGTGTCACACCCGCACTTTGGTGATGGATGTCTGCCCTTTGGGGGGTCGTAGCTTCATGGAGAACCTAGTTCTGCTCACTGTTCTGACCATTGGTTTATGTTTTCCATTAGATTTTAGTTTTTAAATATATTTGTTTTTAATTTTTTTTCTTTTTTTGGGCTGGAGAGATGGCTTAGAGGTTAAGGCACTTGCCTGCAGACCCAAAGGACCCAGTTTCCATTCCCCAGGACCCACGTAAGCGAGATGCACAAGGTGGTGCATGTGTCTGGAGCTCATTTGCAGTAGCTGGAGGCCCTGATGCACCCATTCTCTCTCTGTTTTTTTTCTCTCTCAAATAAATAAATAAAAATAATAAAATAACTTAAAATATTTATTTTTCTTTCTAGAGATAGATAAAGAATTCACCTACCAGGGCCTCAGCCATGGCAATCAAACTCCAGACGCTTGCCTGCCTAGTGGGCACGTACAACCTTGCGCTTGCCTTGTGCACCTGCCTGCCGTGGGATCTGGAGAGTGGAACATGGGTCCTTAGGCTTTGCAGGCGAGCGCCTTAACCGCTAAGCCAACTCTCCAGCCCTGCTTGTGCTTTTTTAAAATGAAGAATTCCTATGTCATATTTTGGTGGAGTTTATTATATTGTAGATGAATTTTATTAGCAAAACAAAACTATGATATCTAAATTATTATGTACAGAGGCTTCTTCAATTTAGTTTCTAATGTTACCTGATGGCTTATCCCTATGTAGATAATATAATAATTACATTTGTACATGTATGCAAAACCCTTATTATTTGTGAGCCTGTATCTTCACACAGATTCTTCTTTTAAATAAGGTTTACATTCCTGTACATCGAGATGGAACTGATGGCCAAGCTACTGTCTACTGGAGTTTGAAGGCCTCTGGCTATAATGCGAAAGCACTGACCACAGATGATATAGGTCCCTTTAATGGCTCTGTTCTGTTTTTATCTGGGCAAAGTGACACAGTGATCAACATTACTGTCAAAGGTGATGACGTTCCGGAAATGAATGAAACTGTAACACTTTCTCTGGACAGGTAATAATTCTTTTAGGTAATATTTAGTAACATTTCTATGCTTGAGTTTTGTTAAATAGTTTTGAGTTTTCTTTACCTCTTATCTCTATATGAAGTAAAAAATATGAAGTAAACAGCTCTCTGCTGTTTTTCTGTCTTTCTGCTATATATTGATGCTTTTTGAAAAAAAATTATTTATTTACTTACTGGAGAGAGTGAGAGAGAAAAATGGAGAGAGAGAGAGAGAGAGAGAGAGAGAGAGAGAGAGAGAGAGGGAGAGAGAGAGAGGGAGAAGGAGAATGGCATGTCAGGGCCTCCAGCCACTGCAAACGAACTCCAGATGCATACGCTCCCATGTGCATCTGGCTTATGTGGGCCCTGAGGAATCGAACTTGGGTCCTTTGACTTTGCAGGTAAATGCCTTAACCACTAAGCCATCTCTCCAGCCCTGTATATTGATACTTTTGCATAGATTATGAATACATACTGTTATATTTTTTAGTGAGTTAATACATCATAATTTGTTGTGAAGAAGCATTACATAGGAATTTATGGGAAGTAGCAGACAAAACATCTAAAATATTAGTTTACTGAAATAGCTCTGTTAGCTTCATTTTCAACAGGGGAGAAATTAGAGCTTTTTCAAGTGAGGAAAAAGAAAATATTAATCATCCTTTTTACATGGAATTTAAATATTAAATCACTATTATTATTTTCTATAGAATTGAAAATTATGCAAATTTATAGATTATCTTTAGTATTTCTCAGGAGGTACTTCACATTAAGAGAATACAATTTCTGAGGGCGTTTTTTTTGAAGTAATTCAGAAAATCCTTTCTAAAAGTACAAAATACTGTGTTTAATTGGTGTTAAAACAGGTCATCCTCCTCAGGTCTCATTACATTAATGTTAATGATAGAGAGAGAAGGTTCCTATGAGTCGAGTGCATGAAGCAATCCATATTTAGAAACAAAATTCCTGGCTAAATTTGAGATGATATTTTTACTATATTCTTCATGAATGAAGTAGTAAAAATTATTTTCTATAATTTTTGGGCCCTTCTATATTTTATTATCAACCCTCTGTATGCTTTCTTTTGAAGCTATCTTACTTACATGCCTTTCACATACTTGGCTGAATGATGTGCTCAGCTGGCCTGGCTCCTGAGCGGGTGCTGGCTCGGCCAACGTCAGCACCTTGGAGGAGGCCAGGATAGGAGTTCTGAATGAGACTTGACGTGCTGGCTGGCCGTGGGCTCACCCATCCGCGAGGATGGCTGAGCCCCTCGCTGGCATTGTCAGTAGCTCAGAACCCAGTGTGCCCAGTTCCCATAAAGTGAAAATTACTAGCTCATGGGGGTTGGCCGGGAAGAAAGGCTTTCCTTGGTTTTTCTTTTTCTTTTTAACCCATTTCATTCTAAGCTTCTAACAGTGTTAGTGAGAGTTTTGGCAAATGGTGTGTCTGTCTTCCTTCCCCCCCCCCACAGTTCTTTTTGTGTTGACAGGGTAGAAACTGAGAGGTTTGTCGTGTATTTTGGGTAAGTGTGCAGAACGGGGCCTTGCTTTTGGAGATGCACCGTCTCTGTAACGCGCATGAAGGTTCTGCGACCTGCGTGACCTCGCCTGTCCCTTGCTGTGCGTGCTCGTGTGACGTTTGACCGAGTGACAAAAGGAGCTTGCATGAAGTTTTTGGGCTTTCTTGGTCCATAAGTTTTACGTTATGAATGCATTCAAAATATTTCATGAAATATTTAAGAGTTTTGTGTGGTCACACGCTTTGAAGAACATTAAATTCTGTCTTTCCACATAAGCTTGAGGAAAATTATTGTATTAATGTTCACCCAGTATTTTATGAATCCTGTAGAGTATTGAACAGAGAACCTTAAATTTTTTTGTTCATTTTTATTTATTTGAGACAGAGAGAGAGAGAGAGAGAGAGAGAGAGAGAGAGAGAGAATGAGAATGGGCGTGCCAGGGCCTCCAGCCACTGCAAAGGAACTCCAGATGCGTGCACCCCCTTGTGCATTTGGCTAATGGGGGAGTTGGCTAACTGGGGAATCAAGCCTCGAACCCGGGTCCTTAGGCTTCACAGGCAAGCGCTTAACCGCTAAGCCATCTCTTCAGCCCGAGAGAATCTTAAATTTTCTGTTGCTTTTCTGAGTGTATCCATGTAGCTCTTTACATTCATGTTTATGTTTATTAAAGACAACTTTTCAGGATTTTCATTTCATATAACGGTAGCATCATTTAAGAAAGCCTGAAAATAAATGTGTTTACTTAATACTCATAGTAGGTTTTATATTTTGTATTTTTATCCATGTTTCTTGTTTCCTAGCTTATGTGAGCACAGGGAATTTTAGTTAATGAAGATATTTATATAAATGAAATGGAGACAGATTAGCCATGAGCTACACTGTGACCATCATTGCAACAATAATTTTCTACAATGTGGATTATCTCTTCTGTGGCCATTGGCATGCTAGGGATCGGTGGTTGGGTGTCTACAAGGGGAGGCTGTTCATTCATGTTCTTTGTTTCATAGGATGTGAACAGTCCTTTGCATATATTTCAACATAGTAATTGTGGCTTCCTTGTGATTTTGAGATTGGGTCATGACTACTTTCTGGTTCACTAGGAAGTGACGTTTGGAAAAGTTTAGAGCAGCTTTCAGGACAGAATTTGTAAGAACTTACTGCCTTGAAACCTCAGAGCTTTGCAGCCTCTTTGATCATCCTAATTATACACTGGCACAAAAACCAGAAATTAAAAAAAAATTCAAATATGTTCTTTTATGATATACATGTGGATTGTTTTAACATGCCAGCATCTCAGATCCATTTTATTTCTATTTATTTTATGTTTTTACATTTGATTGTATACAAAAATGCATGAAGTTAAAACAGGCAAATAGAAAACATTCAAAAGAAAACAACTATCTCTAAAAGTCTTGTCATAATTTCTCTTAATCACTTTGGCTTGCTTGAGCCTGTTTTGATAGCCTACCAATGATACACACTCTTACTCAGCATAATTTTATTTAATGTGATTCAAAAGGAATGCAATGATTTAACACATAGTTATATATGCATACACATATATGTGTATATGTTAGAGAAACATAACCACATCAACTGTTAGGTTGTTTAAATGGAATTTCTAATTACATGTTATAGAGTCCACTTTTCTAAAACTGCAATAAATGTGTAAATTTTGATACTTTACATAAATGTTGTATATTTGCAACTTTCAGTTACATTATTCTTAGTGTACCTATCCAGTATGTATTCCAGTCAAATAAAGGAGATATAATAAATTCAGGAATCTTTCCTCCAGGAGTTATGAGTAGATCTCTTTTGGTTTGAAGTGATTTTAATATATGAAATTACATTTTAATACATTCAGTTTGCTTAAAGGTTTAATTAATTCCTATTTCCTTTCTTTTTTAATTTTCTGTGAGCATTGCAAGTCTGTAAAGCCTGCGGAATTCAGAACTAGACTGGAGTTAACCATCGTCTTTTTCTCTTTCACTTGTCCAGGGTTAACACGGATAATCAAGTGTTGAAATCTGGCTATACCAGCCGTGACCTAATTATTTTGGAAAACGATGATCCTGGGGGTGTCTTTGAATTTTCTCCTTCCTCGAGAGGACCCTATGCTATAAAAGTATGTATGAAACGTTCTTGTGTACTCACAACTCCTGAGGAATGATGGTCCAGGAGATCTTCAACTTGCATGGCTTTCTTTTTTTAAAGGAAGGAGAATCTGTAGAGCTCCACATTATTCGATCCAGGGGAGCTCTTGTGAAGCAGTTTCTGCACTACCAAGTAGAGCCAAGAGATAGCCATGAATTCTATGGCAGCACAGGAGTGCTGGAATTCAAGCCCGGCGAGAGGGAAATAGTGATCACCTTGCTAACGAGGTTGGATGGCATACCAGAGGTACTGGGTCTTATTTTTCCCTTTCGATTCTGTAGGAGGTTGGAGGCATCTGGTACATTATGAATATAAATATTTTGAATATTGGTAGGTCGACATAAAAAGGGGAAATTATGTTTGAAAATTAAAAAAAATGAAGAAGCCTGAAATGCAATGTGCAGTTTCATTCCAATTAGAATGGTGTGTTTTTAAATTTTTTTGTTCATTTTTATTTATTTATTTGAGAGTGACAGACAGAGAGAAAGAGAGAGAGAGAATGGGTGCACCAGGGCCTCCAGCCACTGCAAACAAACTCCAGATGTGTGTGCCCCCTTGTGCATCTGGCTAACGTGGGTCCTGGGGAATTGAGCCTTGAACCAGGGTCCTTAGGCTTCACAGGCAAGGGCTTAACTACTAAGCCATCTCTCCAGCCCAGAATAGTGTGTTTTGGACTGCCAACAAGAACTGCTATGCACATCAAACAGTAAGCCTCAATGTGTGGTCAGCTCACCTCCTTTTACATTTATTTTCGTTCAGTTTTATTGTATCAGTTCTGTATTGGCAGAACTTTTAATGGTTTGGCCTTTGAACCGAAGTTCTGCTATAAAATTACTTTTAAAAGGAAATAAAGTTTTCTATTAGTAGAACCAGAACTACAGTTCCGTTATACTTAAATGTGTGTCCAGCTTTAAGGTCATTCTGTCTTTACTCTTACTTGTTGAAATGACCACTAGGTCATTGTTGACAAGGCTCTGACCTCTTAACATTGTAGAATAGCATTGTAGTTTATCTGTCTCTCTCTCTCTTTTAGTTTTGCCCAATATACACTTATCTCTTGCAGCTCTCTTTTGATAGTTAAATGGTAAAGCAATTTTGGAATATATTAGCTTCTTTTCTGTCTTTTTAGTGAGTTGTGTGTTTCTGGAACAAGGCCAATATTAGTGTTTTATTTGCTATGAAATGTTAACCCCCCCTTTTTTTTCTTTTGGGTTTCTTGAGTTAGGGTCTCACTCTAGCCCAGGCTGACCTGAAATTCACTATGTAGTCTCAGGGTGGCCTCAAACTCATGGCAGTTCTCCTACCTCTGCCTTCCGAGTGCTGAGATTAAAGGTGTGTGCCACCATGCCCAGCCTTACCCTTCCACTTTTCCTAACTTGGCACGCTCATTGTAGGTGGATGAGCAGTACTGGGTCATCCTCAGCAGCCACGGTGGAAGAGAGAGCAAGCTGGGGCGGGCCACAGCTGTCAACATAACGATTTTAAGCAACGATGATCCTTGTGGCATTGTAGAATTTCTATCCGATGATCTGACTGTGATCATAAATGAAAGCAAAGGAGACGATATCTATAGTGGTAAGTTTATTACTTCCTATATTTTGCTTCTGTTTATGGAAGAGGAAATTGGTTTTAGTTCATGTCTTTAGTAACTAGTTATTTTTGGCTTTCCATTCTGCCTCAGAAATTGCATGTAGCTCATAAACTTGTCTGTTTTTTCAGACCCTATATTTTTCTTTTCAATTTTTTTTTTTTTTTCGAGGTAGGGTCTCACTCTGGCCCAGATTGACCTGGAATTCACTAGGAGTCTCAGGGTGGCCTTGAACTCATGGAGATCCTCCTACCTCTGCCTCCTGAGTGCTGGGGTTAAAGGTGTGTGCCACCACGTCTGGCTTCTTTTCAAATTTTTATTAACAACTTCAGTGACTGTAAAAAATATCCCATGGTAATACCCTCCCCCTCCTTCCCCTTTGAAACTTGTCTTTTTTTTTAACTTGAAATTTTTTTCTCTTCTTTTGCATTAATTGTGAACTCTTCTGTATGAACACATTACATATTTGTCATACTTCCCTTGGCCACTTGTCTTTTTTTTTTATTTATTTGAGAGAGAGAGAGAGGGTGGGGAGAGAGGGAGGGAGGGAGAGAGAGAAAGGGGCAGAGAGAGAATGCCAGGGCCTTCAGCCTCTCTATGAGCTCCAGATACGAGCGCCCCTTGTGGCACATGAGTGGCATTTCATGCTTTGTGTTGGTGTGGGTCTGGCTAACTGGGACTTGGAGATTCGAACATGAGTTCTTAGGTTTCTCAGGCAAGCGCCTTAACCACTAAGCCATCTCTCTGGGCCTTGTCTTTCTTTTTTTTGGGGGGGCGGGAGG
Source organism: Jaculus jaculus (assembly GCF_020740685.1). Classification (NCBI taxonomy): domain Eukaryota; kingdom Metazoa; phylum Chordata; class Mammalia; order Rodentia; family Dipodidae; genus Jaculus; species Jaculus jaculus. The sequence continues at coordinate 73,769,218 of NC_059115.1, read as the reverse complement.
CGTTGAGATAGGGTCTCACTCTAGTCCAGGCTGACCTGGAATTCACTCTGTAGTCTCAGGGTGACCTTGAGTTCACAGTGATCCTCCTACGTCTGCCTCACAAGTGCTGGGATTAAAGGCATGTGCCACCATGCCTGGCTCTTTTTTCCAATATATATTTTTAAATGTATTTTTAAAGTTTTGGACAGTTTTATATATGTACATAATACATTTTGGTACCATAAAAATTGCCTTTAAATCCTACTTAGGATAGCTGTTTTCAGTGTTGATGTTGTGTGGCAATGATACTGATGACTTCAGTCACCGCTCGTTTCAGTGGACCTCATGCAATGTCACGTACTCCGGAGTGAGCCAGGCCAAGCCAGCAGGGGGACACTGAAACTGAGGTCACTGCTGGGGAGCTGTTGCAGTGAAGGAAGTGAGAATTAAACAAAGATAAAGTAGTGTCTCTCTGAGCATTCAAGCCAAGTCTCCACTGGGTCACTTCAGTGGATATTTTTATAGACCTCATGATAGCTGTGTATAATTAATCACTACTCTACTCCTATCCCACACAACTCTAAATCTTAGCCTGCCATGGAAAAGAGTAAGTCCACTTTTTTTTTTTGTTTATTTATTTAAGAGTGACAGACAGAGAAAGAGGCAGAGAGAGAGAGAGAGAGAGAGAGAGAGAGAGAGAGAGAGAGAGAAAGTGAGCGCCAGGGCCTCCAGCCACTGCAAACAAACTCCAGACTCGTGCGCCTCTTGTGCTTCTGGCTAATGTGGGTCCTGGGGAGTGGAGCCTTGCGCCGGGGTCCTTAGGCTTCACAGGCAAGCACTTAACTGCTAAGCCATCTCTCCAGCCCACCACTTATTTTATTAATCGTATACCTCAGGAGGATGAAGAGTAGGCTAATATATTTTTTATAAATCGGTCTTGGAGTACGTGTCATGCCAATAATTGTCTTTTATTAAGAAGAGATGTTGGGGCTGGAGAGATGGCTTAGCTGTTAAGCGCTTGCCTGTGAAGCCTAAGGACCCTGGTTCGAGGCTCGGTTCCCCAGGTCCCACGTTAGCCAGATGCACAAGGGGGCGCACGCATCTGGAGTTCGTTTGCAGAGGCTGGAAGCCCTGGCGCGCCCATCCTGTCTCCCTCTATCTGTCTTTCTCTCTCTCTGTCTGTCGCTCTCAAATAAATAAATTAAAAAAAAAAATAAAAAAAAAAGAAGAGATGTTGTTTTTTACTTTTGTTCATTTGAGAAATTTCTTCGTGTTTTAAAGTCATATTTATACATATATTTATATTCATTTCACAGCTGTTTACGGTGTAATAAGAAAGCAAGGCAACTTTGGAGATGTGAGTGTATCATGGGTCATTAGTCCCAACTTTACGAATGATATATTTCCTGTGCAAGGGGCTGTATTTTTTGGAGATCAGGAATTTTTTAAAAATATCACCGTTCACTCCCTTCCAGATGAGGTAAAATTTACACTTTGCTTATTGTGTTTAACCTTCATTTTGTTGTTTATCTTTTTTTTGTGGTACTGGGGACCGAAGCCAAGGCCCTGCACATGCCTCACAGGCATGTCTGGTAGCATATCTGCAAGGAAAGGGTGTGATCAAGAGCCCGGCTGTCATAGTGACTGTTGCAAGGCAATAGAGCAATGCTGTCGTTTGGTTCCCTTCACAGTAGAACTGGCGTCAGTGACCCAGTCATGTGTCAAATCTCAGAGAAAGCAACGAGCAGGAGAGGTTCGGCCCTGGCTTCTGCTTAAGCACTTCAGGGAGAAGCCCTTGGCCTGATGTCGGTGGGACGCATCCCCCCGAATCAGTACACCGAGCTCGGGGCCAAGACAAAGAACTTGGCAGACATGGAGAACGAGTCTTCCTCAGGAGCGGTGCAGTGAAAAGGGCCCATGTCTTTTGTCTCAGCTCAGCACTTCTCTGTTTTAGGGTGACTGCCTCACTTGGATCATTTGAAAGACAAAGCATTTGTGTTTAGAGCAAAGGGAATCTCATTTTGCTAGCACATGAAAGTCAGCAGTAAAGAAACAAGGAGATGGGCTGGAGAGATAGCTTAGCAGTTAAGTGCTTGCCTGTGAAGCCTAAGGACCCTGGTTCGAGGCTCGGTTCCCCAGGTCCCACGTTTGCCAGATGCACAAGGGGGCGCACGCGTCTGGAGTTCGTTTGCAGAGGCTGGAAGCCCTGGCGCGCCCATTCTCTCTCTCTCCCCCTCTATCTGTCTTTCTCCCTGTGTCTTTCGCTCTCAAATAAATAAATAAAAAATTAAAAAAAAAAAAAAAGAAACAAGGAGAAATAAATAGCATAGGCATGTATTTGCAATTACACGGGCATTTCACCTGATGTAAAATATGTACTGCTTCCCCAAAGATTCCAGAGGAGATGGAGGAATTTACCATTGTGCTGCTGAATGCCACGGGTGGAGCTAAGGTGGGAAACAGGACAACAGCCGCGCTGCGGATCCGAAGAAACGACGACCCCATCTACTTTGCAGGTGGTAGTCCAGTCTTCTTTGGCTGAATGCGTTAATGGTGTCGTCAGTGCTCATTTAAATTTAACTTCCTTAATTTGGTGATTGCTAATATGTTGCTTTTAAGCAAATTTATTGTAAAGACCTGAAGCGAAGAGCAACTAGCATCAGGAGTGTTAGCATCGCCTCTCCTTCCTTCTCCAAGACACGTCCTTCCTTTGTGCAGAAAATAACTTACAACCCAGCAGGCTTGAGAACTGGAGTTCGGATCCTCGGCACCCACCTCAATGCTGAGTGGGCTATGGGCACGATGGCTGGCCTACAACCCCAGCATTTGGGAGGTGAAGCCAGGGGTCCCCAGGCTAAGATGGCTAGGGAGAGCTGTGGGTCCAAGGAAGACACCATGTCTCGGTAAATATGGTGGAGAGTGAGCAAGAAAGACCCTGGACATCAGCCTCTGGCCTGCACGAATATGGTCACATGCCTTCACACACACATGTGACCACATGCATAGCAACATGCACACACATGTGCACCACACACACATGTTCACATGCCTTCACACACACGTGTATCCACACGCATAGCAACATGCACACACATGTGCACCACACACACACACTCTCTCACACACACACACATACACACACACACACACACCCACAAAGATGCACTTCCATGACAAGATCACTTCCTGTGAAGACTCACTGATTCAGGGCCTGATTAGTACCTAATGAATGCCTACTTACTACACTAGCTAATATTTAATGACATCTTAGGCATTATCCTTTTAAAATTTTATTTTATTTTCAGTTTTTAAAAGCTTATTTACAGGGAGACAGAGAGAAAATGGGTATGCCAGGGCCTCTAGCCACTGCAGATGAACTCCAGATGCATGTGCCACTTTGTGTGTCTGGCTTCATGTGGGTACTGAAGAATCGAACCCAACTCATTAGGTTTTGCAGGCAAGCGCCTTAACCACTGGGCTATCTCCCCAGCCCGGATTGCCTATTTTTTCCACTTTACCGTTTTCTATCTTTTTGCCTCCTGAGGAAGCATCTTGTAGTTTTGTTCATGAGACTTAATCAATTTTTAATTCTTTTCAGCGTGTTTTTGCAGCTGTCTATGAGTAAAGGCACTTAGGGAGGAACTTCTTAAAACTCCAGCATTGCACTGACTCCGTCCTTAGCCATCGGGCAATAAGTGGTCAGTGAGTAGTTGTCTGCTAGCTTTGTGCCATCCTGGTGTGGCAAAAGAACCATGAGCTAGCTGAGCCTGTTTGAAGGGAGCCTACCTTCAGTGCGAGGTGCAGCAAGAAGTAGACACAGCATTTCAAGCTGTAGTAATTGACGTTCAAGCTGGGTGCCGAAGACACTAGATTCTGTAAGCCTTAAGGCAAGGGGTGGCTGTTGGCTGGTGAAGTGGTCAGAGGAGAACCGGGGGGGGGGTACGTTGGTGGGTTCAGACAAGCTCATGTGCTCCGTCCCTGTGCATTTCAGAGCCGCACGTAGCCGCCGTCCAGGAGGGGCAGACGGCCACTTTTGCTGTTCTCAGAAATGGATCCCTTGAGGCCGCCTGCGCGGTTCAGTACGCCTCCGTGGATGGAAAGGCGTCAGCGAAAGAGGGAGATTTTGTTCCTGTTGAGAAAGGACAGAGCCTTGTCTTCGAGGTTGGAAGCCGAGAGCAGAGCATATCTGTGCACGTGAAGGACGATGACATCCCAGAAACCGATGAGCCCTTTTATATCGTCCTTTTTAATTCCACAGGTAAATCAGTAGTGCGGCTGACCCGCTGCTGCGTGGACACAGCCCCGCCAGGCAGACCTTTCCGGCGTGCGGCGGTTCGGTTCGCGTGGAACACTGCCCGGGTGCTTCCTTGAGTAACAGGATGCGCTGTGTAGATGCTGGACCTAAGGGTGCTGTGGTTGTCAGCTTTCTATTATTGTGACAAAGAAAACCAGCTTCCAGGAGGAAAGGTTTATTTCAGCTCGTGGCGTCTAAGGTTTCAGTCCCCGGTCCCTTAGCCTCGTGTTGCCTCTGGGCCCGGGGGAGGTCAGGTACGGGCGGCAGCGTCAGGGCCGGAGCTGCCTCAGTCCTCATGCAGAGACCTGCCTTGCATTTACTTGTGTTCTGGAATGTGAACTCTTTTGAGAAGCCTGTGGGTGCTAGCTTCCTATAGGCAGGGCTCCCTTTCAATAGATAAAGGCTGATTCCGCCAGAGTTCACTCTTACAACATCTCCTGTGAGACCACGTGCATCAGTACATACAGCTGGCATGGGGGCGGGTGTTGCCACAGTGTAGTGCTCATCATGCTTGCCAACAGCTGGCATGAGGGGTGGCTAACATCTCAGGTGAGCTTCTGATGACCATCATCACGCACTCCTCCTCTGGGCGAACATTAGCAAGCCCAATCCAGAGAGTCGGCATGAGCAGGCCCAGCTCCTGCCAATAAAGACGGCAGCCGTTCTTTTTCTCAGAGAGCTATATCTTAAAACACCCTCTAAGTTTTTTTCAGTATGAAGTAATTTCTCAGTCTTTATTTGACTTTATGACCTTAGCAATATAGAAAACCACAAGATGCAATATCTCTCATTTCGAGTTTGACTGATATTTCCTTTTTATTAGCTTGAGATTTCACATCTTTGGCACCATAGAAATTGTTCTGTGGTCTTGTAACTCTTCAGTTGTCTTGATTTTGATTTGTCTCTTCATAATAATATTTTGGGCACAACTGAGGTGGCTTAAAAATTTATTTTTTTCCCATTGTAATCCACAAGTATTTGTGGTTATTTGAAACAATGCGATTTCCTGTTATTAAAAAAATTTTTTTCCATTTATATACTGATGTATTTATGAATATTGACTCATTTCTGTTTAATCTAGTGGATTATCATTTATTTTTATGACCATACTGGTCTACAGTTGAGTTATTCAGTTGGTTGTCTTTGCCTTTTTGATGAATTTTTTAATTCTTTGATCATTTTCCTACTTTCTGGTATAACAATCTGTTCCAAGCTCATTGTCTAGCTTTCCTGTCATAATCCTGAAATTGTCCAGTTCTGTAGAAAGCTCTGGTTTTAGGAATGTTATTTGTAGATAATATCTGATCATTAGATGTGCTTATTTTTATTGGGGTTTTGTTCTTCCTGGGTTCTCTTAGCGTACAGAGGAGGCAGGGTATGTATGTATGTATGTGTGTATATATATATATATATATATATATATGTGTGTGTGTGTGTGTGTGTGTGTGTGTGTGTGTGTGTATGTATATACATACATACATACATATACACACACACACACACACACACACACACACTTTTAAAAGTACTTTTTAGATTTTTATTTGTTTATTTGAGAGCGCTAGAGAGAGAAAGAGAGGGGAGAGACAGAAAGAATGGGTGCACCAGGGTCTCCAGCCACTGCAAACGAACTCCAGACGTGTGTGTCCTCTTGTGAATCTGGCTAACGTGGGTCCCGAGGAACTGAGCCTTGAACCTGGGTCCTTAGGCCTCACAGGCATGTGCTTAACCACTAAGCCATCTCTCCAGCCCACACGCACACTTTTATATCTGTAGTTTCGTAATTACTTTACTAAAGTTTAAGTTAATGAAATTGTTACATGTAAAAAAGTTGCACTGAAAGTTAGCTGCTTTTTAATTACTTGGACTTCTCTACATTTAATTTAGGTGACACAGTAGTCGATCTGCACAGGACAGCTACGGTTATAATTGAAGCTAACGATGACCCCAACGGTGTTTTTTCTCTGGAGCCCATAGACAAAGCAGTGGAAGAGGGGAGCACTGCTGCATTTTGGTAAGCAGAGTTACAGAAGGGAATTCAAAGTGGAGTGACATACAATGAAATTGTTAGCTTAAATTTGACAAACTAAGTGAGCCAATCTGCTTATGCTGTTACTGTTTTCCTAACACAGACAAGTGAACAAACCCAGGGAAAAAAAAAGAGATTATTTTAGCTGCTAAGCGGGACTTAATTTCCTCACCTTCTCAGGCTGACTTCTCTTTGGGCCGAGTGGGAAACTCCACTTAGCCAGTCTTTAGCACTGTGTCTGCCAGATCACTTGTGACTGCTGTCACCTGGAGTTTGCTTTTGAAACACGTTTGCCAGTTCCCATTGAAATGCTTTTCAACTGGGCTTAGAATTTTCCGTCCTGGTTGGGCTTTGAGTAAAGTTTCTCAGATTGCTTTTTCCTTAAAGTTTTCATTCTGCCTGTCCGTGACATTCACTCTTGTTACTCAGTAGTTCGATGAGGCACCGATCAAACAATCTGCCTAGATAACACAAGAGGTTTTTCATCAAAGTTAGGTTCGCTGCGGACACGCTTTTCATAGAAGTAATTGTGTTCAATTTGTCATAGGATTCTGAGGCACCGAGGGCACTTTGGGAATGTCTCCGTGGCTTGGCAGCTGTTTCAGAATGATTTGGCTTTGCGCTTGGGACAAGAGTTCTTTGAAACTTCAGGGACGGTTACCTTCATGGATGGAGAAGGGTCAAAACCAATAATTCTCAGTGCGTTTCCGGATACAGTTCCTGAATTCAATGAATTTTATGTTTTAAAGCTTGTAAACATTTCAGGTACTGTTTGTTCTCTTGTTTCACCCCAAATGTTACAGTTTTACATTTCAGTAGAGTCATGCAGGGAATCTAGGTGATGGCAATTATATCATGATTGTCTGATTTTAAATGACAAAGTATCCTTTTTGGGAGAAGCGTTTATTTATTTGTCCATTAGATAATTGATTTGTTATTTTTTGCAGTGCTTTTATTTTCTTTTCAGGCTTGATTGACTATTAATAAAATAATACTGAAACAGTGTTACTTAACATTCCACACTACCCCGAATGTAATGAAAACCATGTGATGATCCCATTGTTCATTGGTAATGAGTAAATTATTTAATTAGAAATTTACCTATAAAATACTGCTTTTTTTCTAACCTTATGCTACAGAGTATTTCAAATTATTACTATTATTATTTTTTTAAGTAGGTTCTCTCTCTGCTCCAGGCTGACCTGGAATTCACTGTGTAGTCACAGGGTGGCCTTGAGCTCATGGCAATCCTCCTACCTCTGCCTTCTGAGTGCTGGGATTAAAGGTGTGCGCCACCATGCCCGGCTCAAATTATGGTTTAAAATTTTTTTTTTTTTTACTTCTTAAGTTCACTCATTGTAAATGTCCTTTTTACAGGTGGTTCTCCAGGTCCTGGGGGCCAACTAGCAGAAACCAACCTTCAAGTGACAGTAATGATTCCGTTCAATGATGATCCCTTCGGCGTTTTCATCTTGGATCCAGAGTGTTTGGAGAGAGAAGTGGCAGAGGATGTCCTCTCAGAAGACGATGTATCTTATATTGCCAAATTCACCGTTCTGAGGCAACAGGGCATCTTTGGAGATGTGCGGGTTGGCTGGGAAGTACTGTCAAGTGAGTTCACTGCTGGTTTGCCACCAGTGACAGACTTTTTACTGGTTGGAAATTTCCCCAGCGCTGTGCATCGGCAGCCGCACATGCGGCGCCACCACAGCGGAACAGATGCCTTGTATTTCAGCGGGCGAGAGGGCGCCTTTGGCACTGTGGATCCAAGGCATCATCCCTCCAGGAACAACACGCTTGGCAACTTTACATTCTCAGCTTGGGTGATGCCTAATGCCAACACAAATGGATTTCTCCTAGCGAAGGATGATGGTAATGGAAGCATCTACTATGGGGTAAAAATCCAAACAAATGAAACCCATGTGACACTCTCCCTCCATTATAAAACTTTCGGAGCCACCGCGACGTATGTGGCCAAGACCACAGTCATGAAATATTTAGAAGAGGGGGTTTGGCTCCATCTTCTGATTATCCTGGATGATGGCATCATTGAATTCTACCTGGATGGAAATGCAGTGCCCAGAGGCATTAAGAGTCTGAAAGGAGAAGCCATTGCTGATGGTGGGTGTCAGCGTCACCACGAGGGCATTGAAGTGTGCAGATTCTAGAACTTTCAGTTTAAAATTTTGACTTTTCAAGCATTTGGCAAATATTTTGAAAACTTAGATATAATATTAATTTGTTTTATTTTAATTAATTAATTTATTTATGAGAGAGAAAGAGGCAGAGAGAGAGAGAATGTGCCATGGCCTCCAGCCACTGCAGACACGGGCGCCTTCTTGTGCATCCAGCTTCTGTGGGTCCTGGGGAATTGAACTGAGGTGCTTTGCCTTCCCAGGCAAGTGCTTTAACTGCTAAGTCATCTCTCCAGCCCTAGTTTGTTTTATTTTAACGAAAGTAATGCCATGAGAAATTTCTGCTGAATGTTGCCAAAATGAATCAGGCAAGGTCTTTTAGCCTGGAGCTAGCAGAAAATAGGCTGTGAGAGAGGTGTGCAAAGTGACCCCTGTGAAACAGCACAGGGAGAAGGAAAACATTTACGAAGACCATTCGTCTCCCTTGTGACCGGCGGGCAGGTGGGGAGCACTCCAGAGGGAGAGAGGCGAAGGAGCATGGCGGGGGGCTGCTGTTCTCCTGGTACTTGCGGGAATAGGTGGGCTTGGGCATGGTTGAAAAGGAATCAAGAGAAAAGAGTCACACTTAGAACGATCAGAGGCCTTACTGTATCCAGGCATGAACGTTAAGCCAATTTGCATGTCCTTTCCTTGAACAGCTCTCCCTGGCATGTGTTCCCACAAATACTGCTTATTTCTCTTACAGTCAGCACTTTCCTTTGTTTTATGATTTGATTCTATTTTATAATCAGCAAGAATTTCCCTTAAGAATCTTTTGCATTAGATGTTTGATTACATATTTTTCCAGCACCCCCCCCCCCCAAAAAAAAAGTTGGGCAAAAGAAACCACATATTCACAGCTACCACCTGCAGTCCCAAGGGCCTTGCTTATCTCATTGTGTGGCATCAAATTGTGTGTGAATATTTACATGCATGTGCCATATTTGATTCTATTGTTGATAATACTGGAAATAGAAAAACATTTTAAAGTTGCAAACGAACTTATTTTTTGTAAAGTTCTAAAAGAAATGTAGTACATATTTTAAATGTAAAGGTACCTGGGCAACTCAGGCCACAGAGGTTAAGGAAAGTAGAACGGCCCACTCTCCCATATCTGCAACCCCACCAGAGAGACAGGCTTTCCTTAGCAGCGTGGCTCCGAGAGGCCTCCAAGAAACACCCAAGCAGCCACACCCATCCTCTGGTGACCTCAAGAAGCAGTGAAGTAGCCTGTTCTTGGATGTTTGGCCCAGAGAGGCTCTGACGAGCGGACATTTGACCCTACCTATGCACACGTGGCCTTGGGAAGCAGCTGGGTGTGCATGCATTGCTCGTGCTGGTGAGAACCCCGCCTTTCTTCTAGACGTGTGGCACACACTGTGAACACGGGATATGTACGGTGACAACTTGGCAGAGGTTTTGTGAAAAATACAACTGATGCCGTGTCACGAGTCTCAGGCGTTTGTACGGGTCTGCCCGGGGCCTCTGCCAGGGGCCCCCACGAGTCCTGCGGCCTGTCGCTGCTCGCCTGCCTTCTGCCCGGCAGCCACCTTCTGCAGTGGAACTCCCGTCTGCATAGGAACTCAGTGTTGCTCTTTCTGAATTTGATGAATTGTCTGAAAACTAATATATTTCCTTAATTCTTAAAACTGCCTATGATAAGCCAGTTGTAGTGGTGCACGCCTTTAGTCCCAGCACTTGGGAGGCAGAGCTAAAATGATTGCCATAGGTTTGAGGCCACCCTGAGACTACAGAGTGAATTCCAGGTCAGCCTGGTCTAGAGCGAGAGACTACCTCAAAATAATAAATAAATAGATAGATAGATAGATAGATAGATAGATGAGACTACCTCAAAATAATAAATAGATAGATAGATAGATAGATAGATAGATAGATAAATAAATAAATAAATAAATAAATAAATAAAACAAACCCTGCCTATGATAGCTTTCGACAGCTTGACTCCAGGATCACCGTACATACCTTATCTGAGTTATTAGAAAAAGAAGAAATAAAAGCCAAGGCAATCCAAAGCCAAGCATTGTGGAGCTAACCCATAATTCCAGCTGAGGTACGAGGATTTTGAATTACAGGCTAGCGTGGGCTATATAGAAAATTCTAGGCTAGACTCAGCAAGAGTAAATCAATCAATCAATCAATCAATCAATATAATCAAACCCTACAGTCCCAGAAACTTTTTGTAAGGAGTGAGAGAGAGAGGGAGAGGATGAATGAATGAGAATGGGCATGCCAGGGTTTCCAGCTGCTACAAATGGAATTCCAGATGCATGCACCACCCTGTGCATCTTGCTTTCCATGAGAACTGGGACATCAAACCCTGGGTCCATAGGCTTTGCAGGCAAGTTCCTTAACTGCTGAGCCATCTCTCCAGCCCCAGAAAGGCTTGTTTTTGAGGTAAAGTGACATAGTGACATGCAATTGAAACATGTATTATTGTTCATTTTACAATACTTGAATATAAAGTTGATCTGAAAAGAGCCACTTTTGTTTATAATTTATTCTATGAGATACTTTGGAAAAGAGATACATTTGGGACACCAAAACATCCCCCCCCCCCCCCGCTGCTGAATTCACAGTTTATTTAACTCAAGATGAGTTTTTAACACATGAAACTTTGAGATTCTCAAAGAATTATAAGACTGAAGTCTTAAAATTGGGTCTGAACTAAATCATTTCATTTTTAGATGAACAAATAAAATGGAAAAGATCACAGAAGAAACGTCTATCACATACATACACAACACATGCATACGTAGCTATGTCTATATACACCCTTGTGTATATTCAGTTATTTTTACGTCTCGAAGTGTGTTTCAACACCCTGAAAGATAATAACATGATTTAGCTTGAGGATCATAGCCATTCCTGCAGAACATAATGTCATTATTCCACTGGTTACTTCACAGCTCCATTTTGTCGATAGAAGCTTGTGCTTACTTGATGAAACTGTAGTTATGCAGTGTTACGTGTCTTTCACTCAACTTGTCTTGTTTTCTTTTTAAAATTTTTTTTGTTTATTTTTATTTATTTATTTGAGAGACAGACCAAGAGAAAGAGGCATATATATATATATATATATATATATATATAGAGAGAGAGAGAGAGAGAGAGAGAGAGAGAGAGAGAGAGAGAGAGAGAGAATGGGCGCGCCAAGGCCTCCAGCCACTGCAAATGAACTCCAGATGCATGCACCCCCTTGTGCATCTGGCTTGTGTGGGTCTTGGGGAATCAAGCCTCGAACCGGGGTCCTTAGGCTTCACAGGCAAGCGCTTAACCGCTAAGCCATCTCTCCAGCCCATTGTCTTGTTTTCTGAATCATAGCTGCAGTTTAGGATGTGATAGCGGTCGGTATCGTAGCGTTTCAACCCAGGTCTAATTTCAGGTCCGGGAGTTCTGAGAATCGGAGCGGGGCTCAATGGCAGCGACAGATTCACGGGTGTGATGCAGGACGTGAGGTCCTACGAGCGGAGACTGACAGCTGAAGAAATTCATGAACTTTATGCTATGCCGGCGAAGAACGATTTACACCCCATTTCCGGATATCTGGAGTTCAGACAAGGAGAAACTAACAAATCATTCATTGTTTCTGCACGAGATGATAATGAAGAGGAAGGGGAAGAGTTATTCCTTCTTAAACTCATCTCTGTCTCTGGAGGGGCCCATATTTCTGACGTGAATACGACAGCTAGATTAAAAATACAGAAAAGTGACAATGCCAATGGCCTGTTTGGCTTCACAGGCACTTGCATTCCAGAGGTAAGTCGTGAGCTTGGAGAACTTTAGAATGAAAAAAGTATTCGTGGTGGGCAGGTTTGTTTAGGGCTGAGCTAGCTTTTCTTCATTAAGAGCATTCACGTATCTATGAGAAGTATGTTACAGCCTGTGTTCACTCCTTGAATCGTCTTGTTGAGTTTCCAGAAGGGAGCAATATGAAATCAGCGAATAAATGTTACCTGTCAGCTTTAAAGGTAATACACTCCAAAGAACGCGTAACTACGCTCCACGTGCAGTTTGGCTACTGGTTGGGATACTATAGAAGTAAATGAGGTAATACATGTTGAACTCCTTGTGAATCAATATAAGTGAAAAATGATTGAAATGTGATTGTTTTTCATAGGTGGAACATTCTTACATAGTTCCATTCTTCCATGTTGATATAAGTGTTTCGTTTCAACTTTGTTGCTTAAGAGTTCATTAGACTGTGCTTATCAGTTCTTCCCAACTTTTCAAAGAGACATGATCATCTCGATTTCCTGACTGGTAATGCGAGAGCTCCTGAGAACACTTCCCAGGTGCTGGGCGTGACAGCCAGGGAGCAGGGTCTGTGAAAGCATGCCAAGAAACAGGACTCCTTGGCTTGGCAACTGATTCTAATATACTTAGAAGGGCATATATGTAAATTGAAATGATTAAGAAGAACAGGTATTAATAGAACTTAGAAAAATTGTATGTCACATGTCTCTTATTGTAGCTTAAACTATCTCTGGCTTTTCTGTCTGGTGATAGTCATGATAAGAGATCTTCAGTTGATGATATTTTTAAAGAATTATTTTGTTTAACACATATTATAACAGATTATACTCTTTTATCCCCTTGCTTCTGTTCCTGATTCCCTGGCGACCCTCCTCAGTGGGGTTATTACATTCATTGCGGGGTCATGAAGGCCTCAGCCAGTCCCTATGGAGCAGCAGGGGGAATGCATCTCAGGGAACATCTACCCACTCTGCGGCTCTTAAAATTTTTCTGTCCCCTCTTTTGCTGCATTCCCTGAGCCATGGCAGGGCAGTTGGCAGTCTGATTTTGTGTTGAGTTCTATGCAGCTCTGGATTTCTGCTTTGATGGTTTTGATTGATCATCATGTCTGACACCATCACCCTGGAACTGGTTGTCAGGTTAGCAGTAAGAACAGTGTTCAGGTCGCCCCTTCCTCTGCAATTGTCTATATTTTTTAACATCGGAAATATGATTACCATTTTTTTGCTTGTGCATATATATGTGGTGTGTATTTATGAGTATGTGTGTGGGTACACATGTTCACAGGTGCTTAGGCACGTGGATACCCGAGGTTGGCATCAGGTGTCTTCCTTAGTAGCTTTCCACATTGTTTACTGAGGTAGGGTCTCTTGGTTGAACCCAGAGCTCACTGTCTGGCTAGCCAATTTGCCTCAGGAATATCCTGTCTTCTCCTGCTTTCTGAGCACTGGGATTACAGTTAGGCTACCATGCCCTCTTGGCATTTATGAGGGTATTGAAGGTCTAAATGCTGGTTCTCAAGCTTTCATGCCAAGTGCATTATCCACTGATCCACCTCCTCAGCCCTTCATTTCTAGTCAGATAATGCCTTTAAGTGGTTATTCAGCCATCAAGAACTTTCACATAAATTAAGATGTGAATACCTTCCTAATAATCCATAACATAGGTGCAACAGTCACTACTCTCCTCCACTTTATAGAGTTAGAAAAAGAGGTTTAGAGGTCTGAAAAATAACTATCCCAAGTAGGGTTAGATGAGACAGTGATCCAGTGAAATGCCTGGCTCTGAGCTTCGTGGTTACTAGTACTTAATGAACATTAATTTTTCCTTTATGCTTCTGATATTCAATAGGAAGCCCTGTGGTTTGAGCCCATGCCTTGTGATTGGTAATCTGTCATTATTTCCCTTTACTTCTTTAATGTCGCCATCTGTAACTTACAGAAGACAGATGGCTTGTATGAGGTTGTGGGAACCATTTGTGATGCCATGCAAAGCCACATTCCCTTCACTGCTCTTCAGGAGCTCCCCGGACTGTGGATGACTCTGACGTCACCCTGGGCTGTTCTCGCTGCTGGTCCTTGCGGCTCCTCCTGGCTGACCTTCAGCTCTCATCAGTCCTTCTGTTTGCAGCACTTGTGTTCTGGATATTGGTATCTAGTCATCCACATCTCATCTACAAAGACATCACCTCTGTTAAGACCTTATTTGAAGTAACTGATCCTCTTTCCCAACCTGTCACTCTTTATCTGTAGTTCTGTTTTCAGAGCATTGATCATCCTCTCAGATTCCTTGTTATTCATGACTATTTATACATTGTTTATATCTCCCCCCATCACACATTACAAGGGCTTGGAGTATAAGAAGTTGTTTTTATTCCTTACTGTACCTGGAGCACCAAGAATGCAGCAAAGGAGGTATTCAGTAAGGTTGTGTGGGAACTTAGGAATTCATGTTAATGTCAAAATATGAAAAGACATTTAGCAATTAAGAGATCAGGAATGTTTAGTTTCATTTAAAGTATATAAACAATCATACTGTAACACCAGAAAATAGTATATAGCAAAAATTTTAAATATGAATAAATGAATATATATATGTATATATAATTTTCTGGGCTATTATAATCATGTTTTTAATGCTGGCTTATTTCACAACTCTTACTGATTGCAATTGGTGACAGTTTATTTACCTAGTTACACAACTTTGTCTTTTCCTGTTGCTGTCTGAACTTGAGAAGATCTGATCCAACCTTTTCATTGCAGAAGAGAGAACTTTTATTCATGAAATGAGATACAAATTTAAAAAAAGATCCATATGGGAAAGAAAAATGTTTAAAAGTTTATCCAGGAAAATTGTTGAGTCTGAAAGATTGAACATTGAGAAGATTAATCCATTTTTATTCTTGAAAATGAAAAGGGAAACAAAACTTTTTATCTTGATTTAAAGATCTGAACAGGAGTCTTCAAGTATTTTTATCATCACCATGAACAGTAGCAGTAATGTTTACTGAGTCTTATTGACATGGAATTTAGGGTATCTTTAAGAGCATTGGAGCCTTATCTTGGATCTTGGGTGGGCAAAGACTCACAGGACCTTGGGCCCTGATACATCTGGGTCACATAAGGCTTGTTCTGAGTCAGTCACCTCTGGAATCTTAATCTTATGAATCTTAACGACTGAAACCCACAGACTGGAGGATAAAATTTAGAAATATTTTTATTATAGGGATTATAAAGCTTATAGATTTTAAGAGAAGGATATAAAACCAAGCTCCTGTACAGCAGGAGAGGGTATCCAGAAATGAAGAAGTTTTGTGGGGAGTAGAGACCAGGACGTCTCTGCAGCTCCCTAACAGAAAAAGAAGAAAAAAAAATAGTGAAAGCTTTGAGTTGAGTAAGAGATTTCACCTCATTAAGGGAATAAGCAGATGTGCAGTCTGTTTATTTCAGGGTGTTCTCTTCTGGCCTCGTAAAGTACATGGGGCACACACATGTGCATATACCACACCTGCATCGTATCACACATAACACACACACACACACACACACACACCTTTGATGAAATAGTACAAAATGCCTGTTTTGGTTTTTTTTTTAATTTCATGTCATGAAATGAGAAACTCAACTAAAATACTTCTGTTGTATTATCAAAGCATTAGAGCTCCCAGTATACAGGAGGCTGAGGTAGGAGGACTGCCATGAGTTTGAGACCAACCTGGGCTACGGAGTGAGTTCTAGCCTAGCTGGGGTAGGGTGAAACCCTACCTTGAAAAACAGAAACATGAAAGCAAACAAAACCCATCATAGTTGACTTGAAGAAAGGTGCTGGTTGATTTAGTTGCTGAGTTTCTGAAACACCATAGTTTTTTGAAAAATGGTTATTTTGTTTATTCAAACTTGGGTAATTAGCAGACATTCTCATGACAATAAGGGGAGTGAGCTATTGACCACGAGAGAAACAACTAATAGTTCTTTCGAATGGAAATCTGAATTTTGGAACACTTGTATTTGCCACAGTGAGCTTCTCTGTTCCAAGTACTTAAAGACCTTGAGCTTCTCTGTTCCAAGTACTTAAAGACCTTGTTTTTTTTTTTTTTTTTTTTTGAGGTAAGGTCTCACTCTAGGTCAGGTTGACCTGGATTTTGCTGTGTAGTCTCAGGGTGGCCTTGAAGTCACGGTGATCCTCCTTACCTCTGCCCCTCCCCAGTGCTGGGATTAAAGGCGTGCACCACCACGCTCCGCTGTCCCATTACCTTTTATTGACACCCCTTCCCATTCTCTTTCCACTAAACCTCTGTTCCCAACTAGTGCTTTTTCTACTTGGAATTTTCTTTTGTTTTTCTTGTGTGTAGGAGTGATCCACTGAGGTTAATCACTGTTGTCTGCATGGGTGGGTGTAGCAGACAGCTGCAGGTTGGCCGAGATGAGCTTTCAGACCAGGCAGAATTATGGAGGAAGGGATCTGTTGAAGCTTACAGAGCCATGGGAAGTTTCACATTGGCAGACGAAGTTGGCTCGCTTTCATAGGCCTAAGGCGGGGGTGAGAGAGAGAGAGAGAGAGAGAGGGAAAGCCACAAGCCAAAAGCCACACAGCATACTTGAGGAACGCCAGGAGGACCTTGGTACTTTGCATATCTTTAGACTGGAATTTCAAACCCACCATCACACTTTAAGGGCCATCTAGTGGCAGCTCCTCCAACCAGGTGGTTGCAGATCCAAATTACAAACTAATACAACACTGAATATATTGGAGAAAAACACTCCTCAGTACCCTCTTCTCTTTAATTCTTTTTAAAAAAATTATTTAATTATTTGAGAGTGACAGGAAAAGAAAGAGGCAGATTTACACACACACACACACACACATAAATATATATATATAGAGAGAGATGGGGGGGGAGGGAGAGAGGGAGAGAATGGGCACACCAGGGCCTCCAGCCACTGCAAACGAACTCCAGATGTGTGTGCCCCCTTGTGCATCTGGCTAAAGTGGGTCCTGGGGAATCAAGCCTCGAACCGGGGTCCTTAGGCTTCACAGGCATGCGCTTAACTGCTAAGCCATCTCTCCAGCCCTCTCTTTAATTCTTTGTGCTCTTTCTTCCATGATGATTCTTGAGCCTCAGAGCGGGTGGCAGAGATGTCTCATTTCGTGCTGAGCACTGTGGTGTCGCTTGTTCTCCACACTGTGATGAGTTCTGCTGTCCACACTGGTCATCACCTTCTACAGGGAGAAGCTGCTTTGAGCAAAGGGGAGAACAGGGCTGCTCTACGGGCAGTGATGGGTACACAACGGACTCTACTTAGTCCCACAGCCTCTACAGCCCTGACCTGCTTGTGGCAGTTACTGTGTGACCAGGAGCAGCTCACGGGAGGACAGGGTTTACTTTAGATTCCAGAGGAAGCTTCCTCACGGCAGGAGAGGCTGGCTCGCTTCAGCACGCACAGCGCAGAGGAAAAATCCAGCCATCAGCAAGCGCCAGCAGCCGGAGCTCACACCGGCTCTCCTTGGGCCCAGTAGGGCTGGATTGAAGGTCCTTCCCAGTGACATGTCCCGGAGACTTAATCAAACACCCCTGAATCTATGGGGGGCATACTTTCACACCACCACACTCTAGTCTTTTCAGTAGCAGGCATGAATTCTTTCTGTTTCAGTTTGTTTTTCTTCAGGTTTTATTTCTTTCTTTTCCTTCCCTCCCTCCCTCCCTCTCTCCCTTCCTTCCTTTCTTTTTTTGATGTAGGGTCTCACTCTGGCTCAGGTTGACCTGGAATTCACTTTGTAGTCTCAGGGTGGCCTCGAACTCATGGCGATCCTCCTACCTCTCCCTGCCTAGTGCTGGGATTAAAAGCGTTTGCCACCACGCCTGGCTTTTTCTTTCTTTCTTTTTTTTTTAAAAATTTTTATTTGTTTATTTGAGAGGAGGACGCGGGGTTGGGGGAGAGAATGGGCACGCAAGGAACTTCAGCCACTGCCAACAAACTCCAGATACATGTGCCCCCTTGTGCATCTGGCTTACGTGGGTCCTGGAGAATTGAACCTGGGTCCTTTGGCTTTGCATGCAAATGCCTTTAACTGCTAAGCCATCTCTCCAGTCCGTATTTTTAATTTTATTAAGCACTTACTTTGTATGGATACCTCACATGTGTTGGTACCATCTTTTCCCTCCTCCCTTTCTGCTGCGGGTCCTTGTCAGTGGGGTCGCTGGTATTCCCCACGGGGTCTCCTTTTCACTCAATGTTATTTTATGTCCTGGTTCGCCTCTCCTTTTATTTAACTTGTGTTCTCTTCAGATTCATGTACGCCCTGACTTGTTTCCTCTTTGAAGGCATTCAGGATTTTATTCACACGTCCATCTGTATCTTCTGAGTCCTTTGCACGTGCTTATAGTCATTCTTTGCAGTTTTGTGTTTCCCCTGAGGAGCTCTCATCAGGGTCCTCTACGGCAGGATGGGTAGTTGTTGGGGGAGACATGTTGGCTTGCTTTTTCATGTTACCTTTTCTGTCTTGAGTCTTACCCATCCGGAGATTGGGCTTTGGTCAGGCTTTTTTTGGACACATTTCTGTTAAGTTGGTATTTGAAATGGTTTTTGGTCTTCCCTTTTTTTTAAAAAAATATTTATTTATTTAGAGAGAGGGAGGGAGGGCAGAATGGGCACATCAAGGCCTCTTGCCATAGCAAACAAACTCCAGACACAAGCACCACTTTGTGCATTTGGCTTTACTTGGTAACTGGGGAATCAAACCCAGGCTGGCAGGCTTTGAAAACAAGTACTTTCTTACCCCTGACGTGCTGGACTTGGTACCTGGTCTTTTCTATATAGAGTGGGTGTGGTGAGGTCAGTTCAGCCGGGGCAGTGCCCAGTCTCATGCAGAGGATTCCTTTCCAATAGCAGAAACACAGGCCTCGTGGGCAGAGAAGGGAGCAGGCACTAGGGTCACTCTGGTACACTCAAACGCATGGGCAGACCCTGGCTCTTCTGGCAGAAATGTTGACTGCCAGGAAGGGAAAGGAGGGGGCTTAGTGGCAAGGTGGATGTCCAGACTTGTATGTGAGACCCTAGCTGGGATGTTTGAAATGCTGGCTGTCTGGGAAAGGGGACGTGAGGGCCCTAGCTAGATGCTTCTGAAGTCCCTCTACTTGGTTGTTTGTATCCCCTCCAAATAATTCCACTATTATTTCCCCTTTCCATGTATGCGCGTCTATACATGTATGTTCACGTGTCCGTACGTGTGTGCAGGTGCACGTGTGCGTGTGGGTGTGTGGGGGGCCAGTAGACAAGCGTGGCTGTAGGAGGGTCTCCATCTCCTGGAGCTCACCAGTGAGGCTAGACCGGCTGGCTCTCAAGCCTCAGGGAGCCTCCTGGTCCGTGTGTGCATTATAACGTGGGTGCTGGATTTTGACCTCAGCTCCTCATGTTGGCGAGACCATTACCTTATCAACTGTGTCCTATGTGGCTGCTTAGGTTTGTGACTGGAAAGTTCTTCCTGATGGCAAGATCCACCTTCCACCTCTCTCTCCTGTCCCCATTTTGTCCGACTGTTCTGAATGTTGAATGCTTGTCTCCTTCTTCAGACCTTTATTCAGTTCATGAAAAGGTTGTACTTCATTTTTTAAAAATTACTTTTTCTGATTTATTTTTATTTATCTATTTGAGAGAGAGAGAGAGAGAGAGAGAGAGAGAGAGAGAGAGAATGAGTGAGAATGGGCACTCCAGGGCCTTTAGCCCCTACAAACGAGCTCCAGACGCATGTACCACCATGTGCTTCTGGCTTATGTGGGACCTGGAGAATCGCACCTGGGTCTTTAGGCTTTGCAGACAAGCTCCTTAACCACTAAGCCCTCTCTCCAGCCTGGTTGTACCATATTTTGAAAAACAAATTTTTTTTTTTGGTTAATTACTGCATCTTACTTTGTGGCTGGCACACAGGAGGTACCGATGAATGCAGTACACACAGCAGGGAGATTTTAATTGTTTTTATGATCACTTATGAAAGAGTGTGAGAAAACGAATGACTTCTGCTACACTTTGCAAGTGGAGAGGCCTCACAACCCCTTTTGGAGAGGTAGAAAGTTTGGACAGAGTAGAAGGGTCTGGTTCCACCACTGGCCTCACCGACCACGTATTCACACGTGATTTCTGCTCACCCGCAGGCCGCAGAGGAGGGGTCCACCGTCTCCTGTGTGGTGGAGCGAACGCGCGGAGCCCTGGGCCACGTGCACGTTTTCTACACCATCTCGCAGGTCGAGTCTGAAGGCATCAATTACCTCGTTGATGATTTTGCTAATTCCAGCGGGACTGTCACCTTCCTTCCTTGGCAGAGATCCGAGGTAAACTGATGCCTGGGGTTCTTTGAGGGCCTCTGGGCAGCTTCCCCCACGAGCTCCTCTGCTCATTCATTCAGGCGTTTTAAAGTACTTAGGAGATTACGTGTCATATATGCCTATTACGTGTGTGTGTACTCTTGTATGAAATAGAAAATGTTTTGGTATTTATGCAAGAGTACAATTATGAGTTTTAAGCTTATTGTGCAGAATCCAGCCATTTATAAAGTTCAGGAAAATGGTGCCCCTGATCCAGAGTCTGGTGAGGGCGTCATCTCTGTCACATAGCTCTGGGACCTGCTCACCCTGTGTCCTCACCCGATGCAGAAGCAAACACGCTGCGTTAGGTTTCTTTTTAAAGGCTTTTGATCGCATCTATGAGGTCTTTACCTTTAAGACCCAATTTTCCCCTAAAGGCACTGCCTCCCGGTGTCCTCACCTTGGGTGCTAGACGTTAATATCTGAGTCCTGGGTGAATAAATTCAGATTGCTGCAGCACCCGCTGTTAGGGAATTAATGTCCTCAGATGCCTTTACGTTTATGCACACACTTAAATATTTTACTGTGTACATTTATGTAGAAATGTCATATTGAATAATAACTTCAATTAAATATAGTTTATTAACTATTTTCCCTAATAAGTAGTTACTACCTGCCTTCTTGTCCAATGCCCCTGTACTTGTACTTTCACTAGGTTCTGAATTTATATGTCCTTGATGATGACACGCCTGAGCTTAATGAGTATTTCCGGGTGACACTGGTTTCTGCAGTTCCTGGAGACGGAAAACTAGGTTCAACTCCCACCAGTGGGGCTAGCATAGACGCTGAGAAGGAGACGACGGATGTCACCGTTAAAGCTAGCGACCATCCTTATGGTAACCCACTCTTTGCAGGAAGAATGCTCTGCTCTGGTGTGCTTTGTTTTATTAACAACTTCTGAAGTGACATTTGGTTAATGATTCTGAGGTTGAACTCCTTTAGGCCTTCTAAGTTCTGATTTTTCCACTGCTATTTTGTGCGACACTGTTTATGAAAAAAACACGTAAAAATTAATTTCTGAACTTAAATAATATATTTTGGAGAGTTTTTGCCAGATTACATTGAAGGAAAAAAGTACATATTTGTAGTTTTTAAAAATAAAACAGTTTTTTTATGAGAAAAAGAGAGGTGGGGGAGGGAGGGAGGAAGGGAGAGAGAATGGGTGCCCCAGGGCCTGTAGCCACAGCAAATGAACTCTAGACGCATGCTCCACCTTGTGCATCTGGCTTACGTGGGTAATTGGGGAATTGAACCTGAGTCCTTAGGTTTTGCAGGCAAGCACCTTAACTGCTAAGCCATCTCTCCAGCCCAAGAAGTACATTTTTTTTTGTTCTTTTGAGGCAGGGTATCACACTAACCCAGGCTAACCTGGAACTCAGTTGGTATCCCAGGATGGCCTCAGACTCACTGTGATCCTCCTACTTTAGCTCCCTAGTGCTGGGACTAAAGGTGTGAGCCACCGTACCAGGCTGAAAGAAGTACTTTTAGTTGTGACTATCAAAATTCTTATAATTAAAAAAAAATCATTGTGTGATGATGTGCTTATATCTTAGGTACTTGAATAACTTTGTAATTTGTACCTTATTAGGCTTTGAGACATGGAGTTATCACTGTTAATTTATATTAGTCTGTGTCTTATGCTGAGAAGCAATAACTTTAATAGTGGAACAAATCAGAGATGTCTGTCTACTATGCTGAGGATTTTTTTTCTATTAACAAATAACACTTCTTTTGGGGGAATAAAGGCAAAATATTTGTTAAAAAGTCTGGGTAGGGTGCTTCAGGGTTTCTTTAATTCTGGTTTTCATAGTTAATTTTTTTCTTTTTTGATTTTGAGTCTCACTCAAAAAGTAGGGTCTCACTCTAGTCCAGGCTGACCTGGAACTCACTTTGTAGTCTCAGACTGGCCTCAAACTCATGTTGATTCTTCTACTACTGTCTCCCAAGTGCTGGAATTAAAGGCGTGCACCACCACTCCTGGCTAGTTAAAATTAAAAAAAAAATATATTCATGAGAGACAGGGGGAGGGAGAAACTGGGCAAGTCCATGTAAGTGAACTCCAGATGCTTGTGCCACTTTGCAAGTCTGGCTTCATGGGGTGTAGATCAAACCTGGGCCTTTGGGCTTTGCAAACAAGCGCCTTTAGCCAGTAGGCCTGCTCTCCAGGCCCATAGTGAAAAATTATTATTTATTGGTTGATGTTTGCAAGCAGAGAGAGAGGGAGGAGTGAGAAAGAGAGAGAGAGTGAGCCTCTAGCCACTGCAAATGAATTCCAGATGTGTGCTCCACCTTGTGCATCGGTCATTGATGTGGGTGCTGGGTTTGTTAGGTTTTGCAGTCAGATGCTTTAACCACTGAGCCATCTCTCAAGCTCCCATGGTTAATTTTTTGTTTTTTGGTTTTTCGAGGTAGGGTCTCACTCTAGTGCAGGCTGGCCTGGAATTCACTATGTAGTCTCAGAGTGGCCTCCGCCTCATGGCGATCCTCCTACCTCTGCCTCCTGAGTGCTGGGATTAAAGGCATGTGCCACCACACCTGGCTAATGGTTAAAATTTTTAAAAAGTGTTGCCACAAAAAAAACACCAAAACAACAACAAAAAGTTTAGCCGGGCGTAGTGGTGCATGCCTTTAATCCCAGCCCTCGGGAGGCAGAGGTAGGAGGATCACCATGAGTTTGAGACCACCCTGAGACTATCTAGTGAATTCCAGGTCAGCCTGGACTACAGTGAGACTCTCCCTATCTTGAAAAACCAAAAAACAAACAAAAAGTGTTGCCAATCTTTTAGGATATCCTTAAACCTGTTCTGCCCATTCTTTTTCTGTCTCTGTCTCTCTCTCAAATAAATAAATAAAAAATTGGAAAGGGCTGGAGAGATTGCTTAGTGGTTAGGGCACTTGCCTGAGAAGCCTAAGGACCCAGGCCTGATTGCCCAGTATGTAATTCAGGTGCACAAGGTGGCACACGCATCTGGAGTTGGTTTGCAGGGGTGAGAGGCGCTGGTGCGCCCCTTCTCTCTCCGTCTCTCTTATAAATAAATAAAATATTTAAGAAAGCCTGTTCTGTTGTCATTTCAGGAATCCCAGAGACTAGTCAAATATAAGTAAATATTTAGAAATAGAGCTCTAAAATTCCATCAGTGTTGCTTTTGTCGATGGTTCTGTGGGATCATAAAGCTTCCTTAGAGTAAGAGACAAGGAAAATGAACCCTCTTCACTTTTGACATTGTGAAGGCTTCTAACCACTTTCTGTCAAAAGTTCATTAATCGAGTTTTTACTGAAGTCTTCTCTGTACGAAGGCCGCCCACTTCCGACGAGAGGGAGGCCCGCCTCGGGGACGGAGGGAATGCCTGTCTTCTCTGTGTCCTCAGGCTTGCTGCAGTTCTCCACCGGGCTGCCCCCCGGCCCTGGCGACGCGCCCAGCCCGCCTGCCAGCAGTGTGCCCCACCTCACGGTGCAGGAAGAGGATGGGGAAGTGCACCTACTGGTTACCCGAGCACAGGGACTCCTGGGCAGGGTGACTGCGGAATTTAGGACAGTGCCGCTGACAGCCTTCAGCCCACAGGACTATCAGGTACCTTGCTGAGCCGCTTGAAGCTGCATCTGCCCCATGACCGCAGGTCCTGTCCCCGCAGAGGACTGGCGGGGTGTTGCAATGTACGCGAAACATACTAAGGAGAAACTGAGCACTGACTGGGTTTTTTTCTTGCTGCTGCTGCTGCTGCTTCTCCTTCTTTTCCTTCTTCTTCTCCTCTCCTCCCCCCTCTTCTCCTCCTCCTCATTCTTCTTCTTTTTCTTTTTTTTTTTTTTTTTGATGTAGGATCTCACTCTAGCTCAGGCTGGCCTGGAATTCACTATGTAGTCTCAGGGTGGCCTCGAACTCACAGTGATCCTCCTACCTCTGCCTCCCAAGTGCTGGGATTAAAGGTGTGCACTTTCCTGCCTTTCAAATGTATGTAAATTAGCATGCTTCATTGTTTGGAAACCTGATGCTTAGATAACTCCCATACTATTTTATTCTTATATATATTATATATTATTCTTTATGCTTTATACTTATGCTAACCTTGCCTCTCAAGGTTTGGTCCAGTGGTTTGGGTTTTTAAAATATTTTATTCATTTATTCATTTGAGAGACAGAGAGAGGGAGAGAGAGAGAGGGAGGGAGGAAGGGAGGGAGGGAGGGAGGGAGAGGGAGAGAGGGAGGGAGGGAGAGAGGGAGAGGGAGAGAGAGGGAATGAGAATGAGTGTGCCAGGGCTTCCAACCATTGCAAACAAACTCCAGAAGCATGCATCATCTTGTGCATTTGGCTCACGTGGGTCTTGGGGAATCGAACCTGGGTCCTTTGGCTTTGTGGGCAAGCTCCTTAATCACTAAGGCATTTCTCCAGCCCTCAATCAAAATAATTATAATCACAGACTGGTTAGCTATGTGTCAATAGATTACTTCTGTCTCAAACTTGTAAAATAAATTTTAATTTTTATTTATTTATTTTTTTATTAGTTTTCTATTCTGCAAGTACAGGCAGTTTGGTACCATTGTTAGGCTCATCCGTGACCTACCCCCTCCCCATTGGCCCCTCCTTGTTGAGGTATATGGGTCGTGCATTGTGGGGTTAGCCCACAGTTATGGGTAAGATAAATGTCTCTGTATATCATGACCCAACATGTGGCTCTGACATTCTTTCCATCATCTCTTCCGTAAAATTTCCCTGAGCCATGTTGGGTTCATTTTTGGTCTGCTTCAGTGATGAGGTGTATCAAACTTTTTTGTAGGCAAATTATATACATTTTTTTCCTTGCATGTTCTGTGTTTGTAACTTGGCTGATATATTCTGAGGTGTCATTTTTTAAATTCATTCATTTATTAGAGAGAGAATGAGAGCAGGAGGACCGCCTGTTTCTGCAAACGAACTCCAGATGCACACACCACTTTCTATACATGGCTTTACCTGGGTGCCAGGGAATAGAGCCCAGGCCACCAAGATTTGCCAGCAAGCACAGTTAACTGCTAAGCTATCTCTCCAGTCCCTACAAAGCATCCTTGGTTTAATGTATTCTCTGCATTTCTTCTTCTTCTTCTTCTTCTTCTTTTTTTTGATTTTTTGAGGTAGGGTCTCACTCTAGCCCAGGCTGACCTGGAATTCACTATGGAGTCTCAGGGTGGTCTAGAATCTTCCTACCTCTGCCTCCTGAGCGCTGGGATTAAAGGCGTGCGCCACCACGCCCGACACTCTGTGTTTCTTAATCACACACTTGAGTCCTCATGTTAAATAAACCTTTCAGGGGTTTGCATCCTGTTGTTCTGAGTGATGTATTAACAACTACTTTCTAGCTGTGTTTCATGAGGAGGAAGCGTTCCAAATTTGTGATCTGTGGGGCATGGGTGTCGACATAACCTGAGTAGTGAGGGCGGGCTTCCTGTGCTCCATAGTGACCTCTGAAGTTCAGCAGAGCGAAAGAGATGAAGCGGAGGAGAGAGGCAGCCAGGCATCTATGTAGGGAAGTCCAGGCTGTCAGAGGACCTTCAAGGAGGCAAGGGCTCCTGTGAGGTGCAGTGTTAGGTGTGCCGACAGCAAGGGAGGAACGGGCCGCAGCAACCAAGCTGCTAGAGATGCAGTGACGTTTTAAAAACACATTTTACTTTTATTTATTTATTTACTTGAGTGACAGAAGAGAGAGAGAGAGAGAGAGAGAGAGACAGACAGACAGACAGACAGACAGACAGACAGACAGAATGAGAATGGACATACCAGGGTCTCCAGCCACTGCAAATGAACTTCAGACTCATGTACCATCGTGGGCATCTGGCTTACCACCTCTGGTTACATTTTTATATAAAAGAAATACAAATAAGGAAAGCAGTGAGGATCTCTAGGCTGACTGTGGAGAATGGACAAAGTGATGCAGACAGGCCACAGGTAAGTAAGGAACCTGTTTTTTGGAGTGAGGCAAAAAGTGATGAAATCTTGAGCTAGGCTGGTTTTATGGTAAATGAAAAGAAGCAGATTGGGTTGATGAAATGTATCAGTGGTAAAATGGCAAGATTGAGGGTGTCAGTGTTTCCCCAGTTCCTGACATGAGCGGCATACGGCTCCAGCCTTTGATGCTGTGGAGGGGAGAGTTGCAAAGGGAAGATCATACATCTGAGACTCTGGGAGAAAGTATAAGAAAAATTTTAAATGTTGTTTAAATCTGGGTATTAGAGTTTGGAGCTATGACTTTGGGATGTTTAAGTGCATAAGTAGTATTAAAAGCTAGAGACATAATATATATATATTTGTAAGGGCTGGGGATTAGGCTCAGTGGTAGAGCACTTGTCTGTGTTACGTAAAGCCTCATGTTTGTCCAGCACCACAAGAAAAATAAAAGAATATGTATATTGAATATGTGTAGAATATATGTTGAATGCTTTTATACCTATTGGCATTTTTTTCTGGTTCAGAATTCAAAACATTTTGGTATATGGCAAGCATTCTAATTATGCAACTTTAAATCCTGAGCGATTAGAACATAATTGATAAGCCTTTTCCTTGTGTTGCAGAGTGTTGCTGGTACATTAGAATTTCAGCCAGGAGAAAGATATAAATATATTTTTGTCAACATTACCGATAATTCTATTCCTGAACTGGAAAAATCTTTTAGAGTTGAACTGTTAAACTTGGAAAGAGGAGGTAAGACTTGTAGCTGAAAAATAAAAAAAGACTTGTTTTCTCATGAGGGCAATGTGTACTGCTAATTCAGGATTCTTTGGAATTCTTGTTCTTCCTTTTAAAGAAGTTAATGAATTACTGGGTTTTGTGGATAGTAGCTTAAAAATTAGTAATTGCTTGTGATTTATAGTAGACAATTCTGGTTTCTTTGATACAAAAATTTTTATTTTTCCATATACATTTTGAGTATTAGTTTTATAAATTAATTTTCAATTCATAATTTTATACTTTTGTTAATTCTCAGTGATACATGTTCATTATGTACATCACCCATTCTGTTGTTTCCTTCTCTCTTTATAACCTGTTCATTATTTTCCTGATGTGGATGTGCTTTCAGAATGACATAGTACGGTTGCACTACATGCCACTATTATCATTGTCTTCATTCTAGACATCCCCAAAGTCTCCAGGAGGCATTCCTCTTATTGATTTTTCATATTAGCTCCACTACATCCATCCTCAGATATAACATAGGCATCCTTATAGGTAATCCATAAGAGGTGATTATCAGTAAATCAAGTCCACGGTATCTTACTTGATTCTGCTTGTCAGAATGCTCTCATTCTCAAACACTTTTGCAGTTAAAAGTTAATACGTGGCAAGATCTTCTGCATCAAGGTGAAACCATTTGTGATGTTGATCCCATCCACATGCGCGGTCTCTCTAGGTTGCTTTGCAGAAATGTTGGTGTGTTTATCAGGTGCCACTGGGCTGTGATGGAGCTTGTGTGGTCTGCAGCACGTTTCCTTTGTAAGCGTAAAGTTAGGGAGTGATGAGTTTCGTTAGGACAGTCCCTCATTTTTTGATAAATGAGTCTTAGGGGCAGAAATCCCTTTCTTGTGTTCCTGAAGCCCACGTGAAGGCAAAGGGGCCGAGTCAGTGCTTGGGGTCAGAAGAATGGTTCAGTGCAAGTGTCGTGGGCTGGAGAGGTGGCTCAGCAGTTAAAGCACATACATGCAAAGTCTAACATCCTGGGTTTGATTCCTCAGGACCCACATCAAGCCAGATGCACATATTGGTACATGCATTGGGACTGCATTTGCAGCAGCTGAAGGCCCTGGTGTGCCCATTCTCTCTGTCTGTCCATCTCTCCAGCCCCAGATATTCTTTTTGGTAATGCTGGGAGCAACTACAGAGCCCCATGCATACAAGGCAAGGGTTTGACCACTGAGCTGCAACCCTGGCTCTGGACCTCAGATGTAATTAAGATATTTGTCATTATAGTGATGCTTGGGATTTATGTAGCAACTTTCCTTTTTATTTCTAGAATGTACACTTCTATACTGATCTATCACAAATTCTCATTTATTCGATTTTTACTCACTTATTTTACAGTTTCTTAGAAAACAATAGTGGCATAGAGCTTAAACTTTTGCCAGTGATTTGTGGAACAGATGAGAAGGAATCTTGACCATCCTGAATGCACACCTGGGGACTACCTAATACGTGAAATAGGCTGCAGGGCTAAATTCTGTTGTAGATCAAAAGAGCACTCTGCACTCCACATTCTTTTGCCTCTAAAGCTGATCTGGGTGCTCATCCTAACCTCACTAGATGTTTTTGCTAGTTAAGTGTTTGTGATGCTGACCTGTACATCTGTTCCTCATTTCTGAGCAGTATGGGAGCAAAAGCATGCACTGAACTGTTACTGAATATCCTTTTTGCTTTTATCAATTCTCATGCCTGGTGTATGTGACTCTAGCCCCTTTGTAAGTGGGAAGAAGACCAGAGCACACTTCATACAATCAAGAATATGAGTATAGGACTGGAAAGATGGCTTAGTGGTTAAGGCGTTTGCCTGCAAAGCCAAAGGGCCCTGGTTTGATTCTCTGGGACACACGTAAACCACATGCACAAGGTGGCATAGCATCTGGAGTTTGTTTGCAGTGGCAGGAAGCCTTGGTGTGCCCATTCTCCCCCCCCCCCGCCTCTTTTTTTTCTCTTAAATAAATAAATATATTAAAGAATATACATTTAGGGCTAGAGGGATGGCTTAGTCATTAAGCGCTTGGCTATGAAGCTTAAGGACCCTGGTTCGAGGCTCGGTTCCCCAGGTCCCACGTTAGCCAGATGCAGAAGGGGGTGCACGCGTCTGGAGTTCGTTTGCAGTGGCTGGAGGCCCTGGTGCGCCATTCTCTCTCTCTTTCTCTCTCTCTCTGTCTCTCCCTCTCTGCCTCTTTCTCTGTCACTCTAAAATAAATAAAAATAAAATAAAAAATATATTTAAAAATATGCATTTAAGAAAGAATATGAGCATATATGTATAAATATGTGGTTTGCTGGTCTTTTTTCTTGCTTTTCCTTTCTTCTCATCCTATTCCTTTTTTCTTCGGTCTCTATTTCTGACTGCTTAATGTAGTCCAGGTTGGTCTCAAACTTACTGTGTAGCTGAGAACAACCTTTCGCTTCTGACCCTCCTGCTCCCCTTAGCAGTTTCTGAGATTGCAGGTGTGTGCTGCCATGCCTAATTTGCTGGGAAACGAATGCCACCAGGCTTTGGGCGTGCCGGGCAGGCACTGTGGCTGCCGAGCCGATCCCCAGCCTGGCCTGTGGTTCTTTCTCTGCTTTTTCATTGCTCTCACCACTGCCTCTCCCATCTTCTTTGGGGACATTTGGCAAAATCAAGGTTGGAGTACAGGATGTATGTGAGAGCCTGACTGCTTTGCCTTCGTTGTACTGTCGAGGTATTTTACATTTTATGACATTGTTTTTCATCATGCTGTTTTTGTTTTTGCAGTGCTTCTTTAATTTTTATTTGTTTATTTTTTTAATTTATTTGAGAGTGACAGAGAAAGAGGCAGAGAGAATAAATGGGCGCGCCAGGGCCTCCAGCCGCTGCAAACGAACTCCAGACGCGTGCGCCCCCTTGTGCATCTGGCTAACGTGGGACCTGGGGAACCGAGCCTCGAACCAGGGTCCTTAGGCTTCACAGGCAAGCGCCTAACCGCTAAGCCATCTCTCCAGCCCTGCAATGCTTCTTTAAAAGGCAACACATTGTGTAGGTTAGAACACTGAGATAATAAGGAAGTTTAGTGTCTTCTGACAGCTTTTTACCTGGCATCTCTTCAGGCAGGGCAGAAGTAGAGTTTTCTAGATTGCTTATCTAACTCTCTCCACAATGGCAGCGGCAGATTGGTGATCGAGTGTGCGAAGGCAAATGCGGCGGAGTTTGCATGTGTGCTCGGGCAAGCGTGAGATGCATTTCTCTAGCTTTGAATTGGTGGTTGCGAGTGGTCCAGGCGGGGGAAAGCCCCAGGAATGGCAGCCTAAGTGTGTGGCTATGTACAGAAATCATTCCAAGATAGCTAAAATGCCAGCAATGTGTACCTCTATAAACACGTGAATCCAAATAATTGTTTTCAAGTTTTTGGACATGGGAAATACCTATTATAATTTACAGGGGATATTTCCAAACACTGTACAGTCTTGATAATTTAGTAGTTTGGCTGAGATGATTATGTTACCATTCCAAATAATCTGTTATCTATGGGAGGATGTATGTCATTGGTTGATCACCACTACATTTTCCTCTTTGCTTGATAATGTTTTAAGAGATCTAAATTTTCTCACTGTGTCGCCGTGTGCTGTTTGGCTCGTGTCTCTGTGTCTCCGTGTGAAGGGGCTGAGCTCTTTCGTGTGGACGGCAGTGGTGGTGGAGATGGGAACGGGGGATTCCTCCTCCCAGCTGCTCACAGACGTGGTAAGAGCTGCTGCCGGCCCTCCACTGATACACGTTTTCACTTGAAGCTCTGCTTTCAAGGACAGCAATACTAACCCCTTCCTGCCTTTACTACGAGCCGTACATATTTTCACTTATTAGCCACCACCGAAGCGTTAAAGCATTCTTTTGTAGAGGTTAGAAAGAGAACAAGTGTGAATCACATTCTTGCCTGTCTCTGATGGCCAGGCTGTCCCGTCCACGTACACCTAACACAGCCTCCCGATTCTGATGAATAGGAATTTTCTTGTAAAAGAGCATTTCCCACAGCTTTGAATGATTAAAACAAAACTGTAAGTGGGACATTTTTACTTTTCATGTTAAGTCCATCAAACTTATTTTTTTGTACAGTAATGAACCATGGAGTTTTTATATGTAGCATTTAAAGAAAACAAATGGGAAAAATAAATTAGGAAAAACAAAAGGCAGACAATAAGTTGCCAACTGCTGGGGAAAACATTCAAAAGGGATGTCTTCAGAAGTAGAGTCATATAAACACATGACTCAGTTTTTTACCCCAGGTATTGTTTTCGTATATGAAGAGATTATTTAGAATAATTGGTTTTTAATAGTACACACTTTTTAACCCTCAAATGTTCCCTTTCCTGATGCCAGGTTTTGAGTTTAAAGTCAGAACTCATAACACCTTCCTCAGGCTGCCTCCGTCTGTCAATGAATCATGTGATCTCTATCTCTGTCCACTTTTAACATTGTTACATTTTCGTGTTTGCATTCGTTGATATGATAGAAAAACTAAGCTTAGTAATTAGGACAGACATTAAGAATGTTTCTTTATGTATTAACTTTTTTTTTTTTTTTTTTGAGGTAGGGTTTTGCTCTAGCTCAGGCTGACCTGGAATTCACTATGGAGTCTTAGTTTGGCCTCGAACTGACGGCGATCCTCCTACCTCTGCCTCCCAATTGCTGGGATTAAAGGCTTGTGCCACCACACCCGGCTCTGTATTAACGTATTTTTTAAGTAAGAGTTTTATTGTTTGGGACCAGGGGAGATACAAATATATAATAGCATGGTATACAAAAATGGGCTTAGAATTAATGCATCTTGGAAACTGAAGTTGTTCAGTGTGACCAGCTAAAGGCCTAGGGAAAAGCTGCTTCGTAGAGCTGAGCGTTGTCTTGGCTCAGGCTCCGTGGCCAACAGAGGTCGTGGGAGGCCTTCCTAGCCGCTTTTACAGACAAGGAAAAGGTCGAAAAGTTGACCTTATTCCTCTCCCAGTGCTCAGACAGCACTTGCTTAATACATTGTTGCCAAAGTTGAGAAAGGTCTTAAGAGCAGAAATGTGTGTGGCAACCATTTATGCCCGCATTTCTTACTAAAGCAAGTTAGGATGCATCCAAGAAAGGAATGGCTCTTTACAGAAAGTCGTTCAGTGGTTTGTCTTGTGGTTTGTAACTTTCTGCTTAACTTTTCCTCTCCCTACCTGGGGGAACGTGTCTCTGCAGCCAGCCTCGGCGTGGCTTCCCAGGTTCTGGTGACCATCGCAGCGTCTGATCACGCTCACGGCGTGTTTGAATTCAGCCCCGAGTCACTCTTTGTGAATGGAACTGAGCCGGAAGACGGGTACAGCACTGTGGTCCTAAGTGTGAGTGCTTTCTACCTCCATTTCTAGACCCTTGCTCTTGGCTTAAAAATTGCTTTATTTGTTATGAAGGCATGATGTATGTTTTCTTCTCTGAATTATTGGGAAGGAATGAGCCTATGGGTACTGATGGTAGAAATGGATAATTAGTGAGTTGCATTGGCATTTGTGCTTGCTTTTGCATATGGGTCCCTGTTGTTATAGTAAGGAGATTTCCTCACCCTTTAAGGAATGCAGTAAAACTCTACTATCTTGCATAGATTTTTTGAAAAAATTTTTTATTTTTATTTATTTATTTGAGAATGAGAGAGAGAGAGAAAGAGAATGGATGCTCCAGGGCCTCCAGCCACTGCAAACAAACTCCAGACACGTGCGCCCTCTTGTGCATCTGGCTAACGTGGGTCCTGGGGAATCGAGCCTTGAACTGGGGTCCTTAGGCTTCACAGGCAAGAGCTTAACCATTAAGCCATCTCTCCAGCCCTTGCATAAATTTTTGCACTCGTTCAGATAGACTGTAGGAACAAACATTACAAAAATTTAGTATCTGAGTACAAGAAAAAATACTTTCCCCTCATGGTATTGTTTTTCCCACCTGGGTATAAGACTGATCATTATCCACTCCAGGCACCAAGGGTCACAGAGGCTGCATCTCACCAGGTGTTTTTGTCCTCCTATGGAAATGGGGTGGGGAATGTGAGTTTTCAGAGGGCTTACGGTCCTTGCTTCTCAGACTTCCACAGTCAAACCAAGTTGTGATGCAGTCCTATGCTGTCTCTCTTCCAGAAGAGAAGAAAATCCAAAATATTTTCATACATGAATAGCAACAACTCCGTGTAGTGTGTGTGTGCACGCACGCGTGTGCCGTGCTATTTCCAGCTGAAATTAAGGATTCTGTTGCTCAGTGTTTGGAAGGAGCTAGGAGTCTGCTCAGCTCCCTCAGCTAGTATAGGAACAGAAACCATTCAGACACACCCTCTTGCATGATTGTATCACATCATAAACAATCTGCAGTGAGATCAAGTGAATAATTAGAATACTTTAAGAACAAAACAGGAATTAAGGGAAAGTATCACATTTTAAATGAAATTATCGCCTCCGATTTTAATTTGAGTTGACAAAGATAGTTTAAGGACAGGTAACAGTATTATTAGGAATAATGAGTTGGAATTTACTTAGAGTGATTTAGAACTTTTATTCTTAAAAAAGATGCAAAAGCAGTTTTTCATGAATTTTTTTTATATTTTGTGTCAGATGTCAATTCTTTATTTCTCACTACACAGTATACATGTTCTTTTCCATAAATATAAAAAATTTAATGAATGTACATAAACATAATAATTGCATTTGATTTCTTATTGGCACATCTATAATCTAGATGGAAGCTACACCTTGTACATTTAGCTTGTTGTTTATTGCTGCAGTCCCTTTTTAAATACACTCTGTTTTAAACTCCCTGAGCGATGTTAAGGATGGTCCAGTAGTATGTGGCCCTGGACTTCAATAATCTTATAATAATGCAGACTTACAAAAAATAAGTTAAGAGAAATAGTAATGAAGTGTACCATGGTGCTAGTCACTAGGTACTGGTGAATCTCTTGCCGGTGGTTTCACACTGTCTCTTTATGTGTAATATTTTATTTGTTTGTTTGAGAGAGAAAGTGAGGGAGAAGCAGAGAGAATGGTGGCACCAGAGCTTCTAGCTACTGTAAACAGACTCCAGACACACGTGCCGCCTTGTGCATCTGGCTTACCTGGGTACTGGGGAATCGAACCTGGGTCCTTAAGCTTTGCAGGCAATCACATTAACTGCTAAGCCACCTCTCCAGCCCTCTCGAGGTAGGGTCTCACTCTGGCCCAGGCTGACCTGGAATTCACTATGGAGTCTCAGGTGGCCTCGAACTCACAGCAATCCTCCTACCACTGCCTCCCAAGTGCTGGGATTAACGGCGTGCACCACCACGCCTGGCTCGTCTCTCTTAGTCTTTTTAATCTTCAATGTCTTCTAGGTTATGAGGACCCATGGAGCTCTGTCTCAGGTGACTTTGCATTGGAACATAGACTCTGACCCGGATGGGGATCTTGCTGCCACCTCTGGCAACATCACCTTTGGGATTGGTCAGAGGACTGCCCACATCACGGTGGAAGTACTGCCGGATGGAGCCCCAGAGCTGGACAAAGTGTTCTCCGTGTCGCTTGTCGCTGTTTCCAATGGTTCACTGGGGATTCTCACAAATGCCACATTAACGGTCTTGGCTAGTGATGATCCTTACGGAGTCTTCATTTTTTCTGAGAAAAATAGGCCTATTAGGGTTGAGGAAGCAACCCAGAATGTCACATTATCAATAATAAGATTGAAAGGCCTCATGGGAGAAGTCATAGTCTCCTATGCAGCTGTTGACGATCTGGAGAAAACACCACATTTCCCACCTAACGTAGCCAGAGCCAATCAAGGAAGAGACTACAGGCCAGCATCAGGGTTTGCTCTCTTCAGTGCCAATCACACAGAGGCGACCATAACTCTTTCAGTCTTGGATGATGATGAACCAGAGAGGTCTGAATCTGTGTTTATAGAACTGCTCAACTGTACCTTAGCAGAGAAGGTGCAGAGTCGCCCAAGTAAGTATTCATTCATAGGTTGTCATTATTACTAGAGGTAAGATTGTGAAGTGAGATGTCTGAAGTTAGGTCCAGTAGAAAGTTCTATAAAATAGTAAGTGCTAACTTTAGAAGAATTATCTTATAACGTTTATAAGACAACTGGAAATATGAGACTTTTTTTCCCTTGAAAACCGTGTTTTAATAGTCAGTTACATCCCCAGAGAAAGAATGACTGACCTGCAGAAGTCTATGCTAGCTTCAAAATGTTCTGGAATCAGTGTGAAGAGCCTGTGGATAGTTGGAGTGCCGGGCCTTCCTCTCTTTGATACACTTCTGCCATGTTTCCTAGCCACCAATGCTTTTATCTGTTGTTGGTAAGGAATGTGTCAGAGGAGGGACAAGCGCCCCCAAGTAAGGAATGGATTCTTTGTGGAACTGCGTAGCCTAAAATGTAGAATTCCAAGGTCTGTTCCTCTGTTTTATCATATAGATTAAGACTTCTTCTTTTTTTGCTTGTTTGGTTTTTCAAGCCCAGGCGGACCTGGAATTCACTCTGCGGTCCCAGGCTAGCCTCAAGCTTGCAGCATTCCTCCTACCCCGCCTCCCAAATACTGAGATTGAAGGCATGTTCTACCATGCTTGGGTTTTAAATTTCTTTTTCTTTAAAGTACCTTTTTATTAATAATTTTCACATATTGTACATAATGTATTTTGGTCGTAGTCCCCTCCCACTACCTCCTTTAGTCTCCCATTTCCCATGTCCCTTCCGCTGAACTCCTTCTTTACAACTGGACCTCCTTCTACTTTGATGTCTGGTTTTTGCTTTTTTGCCTCCTCCATCATACATTGCAGAACGCAGACGGGCTACAGCATTGTGCCCGTCTTAGGCAGGTGATGACAGCTACTGTGACGTCACGAACGCAGGGATCACTTTGTGGACTTAATCTTTTAAACCTGCGTTTTCTTAAATAATAAGGAAATTCTCTAAGCATAAGCAACGATATAAATTATGCGAGTCTGTTAAATTGGCTGAATATGGTAGTATATGTAAAAGCACAGTGCCATATTGTATGCAGTCAATAAATATGAGCAGTTATTACCAAAGGAGTGGCCTAGGCTGAGCCCCCTAGCGCTGTGAGACAGAAATGATCTGTATTTTATACTTGACACGTGCCGGGGACCTCATACTTGGGAGCCATACAGAATGGCCACTGTGCAGGATGAGAAAAAGAGCGACTGAAACGCCACCCATGTGTCAGTAACGCAGAATTCGATGCAGACAAAAGTAGCGTAGGTCCTCGAAGGATTTACTGCCCTGCTGTGCTGTGAGCATGGTCCACTTTCCCGAAGGAGGAGATCCAGGGGAACACTGGCCCTCAGCATGTGCCTAGCCGGGCAGGACCAGAAGCCCAGTGGCAGGTGACTGGAGATCTCCCCCAGGCTTGGTGAGGAGAAAATGCGGCACATGCTTCGCCTGTCTCTTCCTTCTTTCTCACAAAGGCCCACGTAATCCCGTAGGTCCGCATCTGCAGAACTTTGTCAACAGAAGTAAACATAAAGACCCTCAGGCATGCATATGCATACCAGTGGATGAACAAAGAAAATGTGGCACAGATACATTTGTAGGTGCACGTATAATGGAATATTATTTATTAGTCATAATCAGTAAAAGAGTGAATCACTGTTCGTGACTAATTTGAATTTGAGGACACTTTTGTAATTGAAAAGAAGTCATGCCCAGAGAGACAAGTGCTGCATGTTCTCACTCATGAGGAGTCTTAGAAAATTTGTTTCTATTGTATAGAAACCGAGAAAGGCGAGGGGAGAGGGACAGAAGCAGGTAGGTGAACAAGTCCCCAAGTGCAGTTATGTAGCAGGAATGCATTAGCGGTTTCTGTAACTTGGGAGGAGGAATATAGCTTGCAACTGATGTTCGAACTGTCAGAACTAACGCTTCCCTACTGAGTTTTGTCACTGGAAGGCAGCTTTTCGGAATGGCACAGGGGTGAACTAACTGGAAGAGCATAACCACGCAGCTTCACTGTTATTTAAGGAAATATGTAAATTGATGATTAATTATATTTGAATTGTTTCTCCCTTTTGATAAATTTCACATACTTACTGAAATATTCTCAAAGCATAGCTGCTCCTCCAAAAGGGATTTTGTAATAAAAACCATTCCTAAAATAGGTGTTAAAGAGAGCTTGTTTTCTAGGTCTAAGGCCAAGATTCATGGTGGCGCCCACACCTATTTAAACTTTTGCAAATCCAAATAGCAGAGAGAATGAGGGTGCTCTTTGGCTGGTGGGGGCTTGCTGAGGATTCTTGATGACTCTGAGTGAATTCTTAGAACGTCTGTCTCACAGTTCCAGGGTCCCCCCGCCTTGGGCCGAAGGTAGAGACCATAGCCCACGTCATCATCGTCGCCAACGATGATGCATTTGGGACGCTGCAGCTTTCAGCGCCACTTGTTCGCGTGGCGGAAAATCACGTTGGACCCATTGTCAACGTGAGTAGGTCAGGAGGAGCATTCGCAGATGTCTCTGTGAAGTTTAAAGCTGTGCCAGTTACCGCCGTGGCTGGTAAGTAACGGCGTCTGAGGAGCAGTGTTGTGTGATGACGCGTGCCTGTGATTAACAGTCACTCAGATGTAATTTGAGTGGTCTAATAGGAAGCAGTAAACTCACAAATTTGTATTTTTAAAAATAATATTTTAGTTATTTGAGAGAGACAGGGAGAGAAAGAGGCAGATTTATATATAGAAAGAATGGCGGGCTGGAGGGGTGGCTTAGTGGTTAAGGCATTTGCCTGCAAAGCCAAAGGACCTAGGTTTGATTCCCCAGGTCCCATGTTAGCCAGAGGCACAAGGGGGCGCATGCGTCTGGAGTTCGTTTACAGTGGCTGGAGAGAATGGGTGCACCAGGACCTGTAGCCACTGTAAACTTAACTCCAGACGCATGTGCCCCCTTGTGCATCTGACTTGTGTGGGTCCTGGAGAATCAAACCTGGCTCCTTAGGCTTTGTAGGCAAGGGCCTTAACTGTTGAGCAATCTCTTCAGGCCCAGGTTTTTTTTTTTTTTTTTAATTTATTAACAACTTCCATGATTGTAAACAATATCCCATGGTAGTGCCCTCCTTCCCCCCACTTTGCCCTTTGAAACTTCATTCTCCATCATATCCCCTCCCCCTCTTAATCAGTCTCTCTTTTATTTTGATGTCGTGGTCTTTTCCTCCTATTATGATGTTCTTGTGTAGGTAGTGTCAAGCTCTGTGAGGTCATGGATATCCAAGCCAATTTGTGTCTGGAGGAGCACTTTGTAAGGAGTCCTACCCTTTCTTTGGCTCTTACATTCTTTCCACCACCTCTTCTGCAATGGACCATGAGCCTTGAAAGGTGTGATAGAGATATTGCAGTGCTGAGCACTCCTGTCACTTCTTCCCAGCTTCATGATGCCTT
The DNA here is from genome assembly GCF_020740685.1 of Jaculus jaculus. Classification (NCBI taxonomy): domain Eukaryota; kingdom Metazoa; phylum Chordata; class Mammalia; order Rodentia; family Dipodidae; genus Jaculus; species Jaculus jaculus. Next base: position 73,730,525 of record NC_059115.1, on the reverse strand, counting down.
CTGAGTCATTTCAAGGTCACTGCCATCTGAAAAGAGAAGGTTCTCTACTAAAGTGAGAGTAGCATTAATATATGGGTATTAACATTAAGGGAAGTGCTTACTGGGCACTTTGATGAGCATATTATATACATTTAGTCAGACAGCAGCAGACGTTATACCCTTAGGGCTCACGACTACCCCTGTTTTAGGTCTTCAGTATCAGGGATGTATTTCGTCCCATGGAGCGGGCCTCCAATCCAATTAGAGGGCAGTTGGTTTCCACCATGACAGGCATGCCACTATTGCACCTGTTGCCTCATTTGGCCTGGCTGGCCAAATATTAGGCTTGCAGTGTCCACTGTTAAGTATCTTCACTGGTGATTTCTCTTTCTCCTATTGAACTGCATGCAAAATGGCATCTTCCAGCTTTCTGTCAGCTGGTCTACATGGAGGAGGTTATCAGCTCAGTTCCAGTAGGATTTCTCAGTGGCCTTGCAGCCAAAGTATGTGAAGTCTTCAGCAATAGGGTCTTACCATCTATTTCTCGTGGGAAACCAAGGGCCTCGGATATGACATGTAATGTTTTAGGCAGCCTCAGATTTTTTAATTTTTTTAAGAGAGAGAGAGAGAGGAGAGGGGGAATGAGAATTGGTGCACCAGGGCCTTTGCCACTGCATTCAAACTTCAGACGCTTGCACCACCTAATGGGTTTGTGAGACCTTGTGCTTGCCTCACCTTTGTGCATCTGGCTAACATGGGATCTGGAGAGTAGAAAATGGGTCCCTAAACTTTGCAGTCAAGCACTTTGATCACTGAGCCATCTCTCCAGCCCCATGCCCAGATTAAAAAAAAATATATTTTATTTATTTATTTGAGAGAAAGAAAAGGAGAAAGGGACACACACACACACACACACACACACACACACACACACACAGAGAGAGAGAGAGAGAGAGAGAGAGAGAGAGAGAGAGAGAGAGGGAGGGAGGGAGAGAGAGAGAGAGAACACACACACAGGTTCACCAGGACCTCCAGCCATTGCAAAGGAACTCCAGATGCATATGTCACCTTGTGCATCTGGCTTAGGTGGGTAGTGGGGAATCAAACCTTGGTCCTTAGGCTTCACAGATAAGTGCTTTAACTGCTGAGCCATCTGTCATCTCTCTAGCCTGCAGATATTTATTGAGATAGAATCTCACATAGCCCAGGCTGGTCTAAAACTTGCTCTGTGGTTGAGGGTGACCTTAAACTTTTGAACCTCATGCTTCTACCTCTGAGTGATGGGATTACAGGCTGCGCCACCCCACCTGGTTGATGTGCTGGAACCCAGGGCTCACTTCACGCTGCACAAGCACTCTACCAAGTGAACTACATCTCCAGCCCTGACGCTTGAATCCTTTCCAACATAAATCTACATTGCTCTCTCTGTTGCTATATATATATATTATACATGCATAGACATAATTTACATATGCATTATATATACAAAATATATATGTATATACATATATAATATATATAATGTTTTGAATTAGTGAATATTGATTATAAAATTATATATAAATTCAGAAGGTATCATAATAATAATCCAAGGAAAGGCAAACTAAGTACATAACAGCTTTCATTTTCTGAAAGGGGTGCAAGCAAAATGAGCAGTCACAGAGCGCTGCATAACAGCCTTGGCTGTGAACTCCTTTTTCTGGCTTGCTCATTTACTTACGAAAATGCAGAAGAGGCAGTGCTTAGCTTTAACTATTTTATGTGGAGGCAGAATGCTTTCATTACCAAGTGCAAACATGAGGACACCACCTTGTCCGTGGTACACTTCCATCTTCCCAGTGCTCACAGGAACAGGGGTGTGAATGAATAGGAATTCATGTCTGGTTTTAAAAATAATCTCTCAACAAGATTCATGCTTGAAAAGGCTAAATCAGGCCCATGCAGTACCCAGGTGGTATGTGGGTACATTTGCCCATGATGAGCCCCTTGGAAGGTGTGCTTGCCTCCATCTGCTGCCCATATCAACAGGTGGTAGCGACTACTGAGTGTTCTAAGACATGAGTCCGTTGGGCCCAAGAGAGCGCCCCACCCGTCCCTACTTTAAGAAGGACTCACAGGGGCTTTGAATCCAACTTTGTAAGAACATCTGTTTCGCTGCACATGGTGGCACATGCCTTTATTCTCCGCACTCAGGAGGCAGAGGTAGGAGGATCGCTGTTGGTTCGAGGCCACCTTGAGACTACATAGAGAACTCGAGGTCAGCCTGGGCTAGAGTGAGACCCTACCTCGAACAACCAAAAAAAAAAAAAAAAAAAAGAGAACATCTGTTTCCAGCTGTGTTCGTGAGGATGCTAACACAATGTATCTGACAGTACAGTGAGATTAGAACTCTCGTTCTGTTACACACATGTGTGAGTTTGAAACACAATCCTATGGCAATGAACAGCCAGTATTATTTTGCATATGTGTATGTATGCTGGTTTCAGAAACATGTATCTGTAATTTGGTATGTATAGTACATACATACACACGTGTGTGTGTGTGTATTTATGTATGTATATATATACATATATGTATGTATGTGTGTGTGTATGTATGTGTATATATATATATATATATATATATATATATATATATATATATATATATATATATATACACACACATATCTTTCTGAAAGTGAATGAAGGGAATGGGCACACATGTAGGAAGGCTTTCCATTACCTTGTGATGTTATCAAACCATACATTTCTAGTGTCCACAGTCAACGTTCCCATGTTTCAAATCAGTGCAGCTAGCATCCTCGCAAGAGGCTTCCCATGTGTACCCATAACGTTGCGTGCCAAGCAGCCTTTGCCTTGGCACTGGGTGTTTGGTTTGAAGTCAGCCCTTGCGTTCTGCTTGTTGTCTTTGCAGGCGAAGACTATAGCATCGCTTCTTCAGATGTGGTCCTTCTAGAAGGGGAAGCGAGCAAAGCGGTGCCGATCTATATCATTGATGACATTTCCCCAGAGCTGGAAGAATCCTTCCTCGTGCAGCTGGTGAATGAAACAACAGGAGGAGCCAAAATAGGGGCTTTAACCAAAGCGGTCATTATTATTGAGGTGTCCGATGACCCGTACGGATTATTTGGTAATTGGGCTTCTTTGATTGTTATCCGTTATGAGTCTCAGATCATGACTTTTATTTATTTATTTATTTATTTTAAAAATTATTTATTTATTTATCTGAGAGGACAGACACAGAGAGAAAGACAGATAGAGGGAGAGAGAGAGAATGGGCACGCCAGGGCCTCCAGCCTCTGCAAACGAACTCCAGACGCGTGCGTCCCCTTGTGCATCTGGCTAACGTGGGACCTGGGGAACCGAGCCTCGAACCAGGGTCCTTAGGCTTCACAGGCAAGCGCTTAACCGCTAAGCCATCTCTCCAGCCCCCGAAAATGTTCTTTTATTTCCCCTTTGCATCTCTGAGTGCTCATGTGTGGTGTGTGTACGTGTGTGAGTGCATGTGCATATGTGCATGGATGTGTGTGTGTGCATGCCTGAATTTGTGTGCAGGCCTGAGGACAGCCCCCAGCACACTCCTCAGGGATGCCCTCCACCCCTGAGACAGGATCTCTAACTGACCTGGAGCTCACCACTTAGCCTGGCTAGCTGGTGAGCTCTAGGCAGCTCCTGACTCTGCTTCCCAGTGTTGGCATAACAGGCCCGCGCTGCCCTCTGCGACATGTTTATGTAGGTACAGAGTGGCAAACTCAGGTCTTCGTGCTTGCAAAGCATGCTCTCCAGCCTCAAGTATTGTTAGGTCTTCGTGCTTGCAAAGCACGCTCCAGCCTCAAGTGTTGTTAGGTCTTCGTGCTTGCCAAGCACGCTCCAGCCTCAGTGTTGTTAGGTCTTCGTGCTTGCAAAGCACGCTCCAGCCTCAAGTGTTGTTTGTCGTCTTGTCGTTACTGATAGATTGGAGGCCCGTGTAGAGCAAGCGCTAGAGGTTAGTGGCTGTTTGAAAAAGGCAATACAGCTCCTTCTGATTACAGGTGGGATTCACAAACTGTTCTTTGTGTGTGTCACGTCTTGCTTCTCCATGTGTTTTGTGATGTGACGGGCTGTGTGTCAGGGGAGAGTTGGAGTCAGGGTCTTGCTCCCTGTCATGCCCACGCTGGACTAGAAAGAGATCTTCCTGCCTCAGCTTTCCCAGCGCGAGGACGATAGGCAGGCCACACTGCCTTGCTTGACTTTTAGTTTGAGATTATTCTTTTTTAAATAAATATATTTTATTTATTTATTAGAGAGAGAGAGAGAGAGAGAGAGAGAAAGAGAAAGAGAAAGAGAAGAGAGAGAGAAAGTGAGAGAGAGAATGGGCATGCCAGGGCCTCTAGCCACTACAGACAAACTCCAGATGCATGTGCCCCTTTGTGCATCTGGCTTATATGGGTCCTGGAGAGTCGAACCGGGATCCTTTGGCTTTGCAGGCATGCGCCTTAACAGCTAAGCCATCTCTCTAGCCCTTGATATAATTCTTTTAATAAACTAATTTCGTGTGCAGAAGTTTCCCCTCAGATTTGCTCTGGTTTCTGGACAAGTAGGAAAACCGCGTGGCCTCAAGTCCCTGGTGCTGCGCAGGTTCAGCCAGGGAAGAAAAGCGCCAGTGCCTGTCGTTGGGGTCTGGGGTTCCGGGGGGCCCTGGGGGGGGGGGGTCCTGCGCTCCGCGGCAGTACTCACTGGATTTATTTCATTTGTGTCTGGCAAGTGCTTGAGTCTGGGAGACATCTGAACTTAATGATTTCCGTTTCCAACACAGTAAAAAGTTACTGGGGAGTTGATCCTGGCCAACTTGTATTACGGAACCCCGTCCTTGCTGTGCGGAGCGCTCAGGGGAGGAGGTCCATTATCACGGGCGGTGCGAGGCTACACCTCCCTTTCCCACTGCGTCTAAGGTTAGCCCTTCTCTGTTTGCCCTGTAGGTTTTCAGATGACTAAATTTATTGTAGAGGAACCTGAGCTTAACTCAGTGAAGGTAAACCTGCCGGTAATTCGAAATTCTGGGACACTCGGCAATGTCACTGTTCAGTGGGTTGCCACCATTAATGGACAGCTTGCTACTGGCGACCTGCTTGTTGTCTCAGGTAATGTGACCTTTGCCCCCGGGGAAACCATTCAGACCTTGTTGTTAGAGGTCCTGGCCGACGACCTTCCGGAGACCGAAGAGGTGAGAGGACTGGCTAGTGTAGACTGACTGTGTGCTGTGTGCCTTGTCTCGTGTGGCTAGACCCCATGACTGCTGTTGTGCCGTGTCAGATGAGTGAATTCCATAAGGAATGTTACACTGGACAAGGGCTTCTTACCATTAAAAGCAGGAATATTCTAGAAATAGATGCTACGTACATGATATTTTGCTAGTACAAGTTCTTTTTTTGTGTAATTATATTGTATTTTCAATATGTTTTATAAATGCATCTATTATAATTTTGTTACCTTCATTTATACAAAGTTAATTTGTATCTCTGCTCTCATTTGAGTGTGAGCTAACTTTTATTAACTGTAGAGTTTGATTTTCCACCTAACATTCTGGATCCTTTGAGTGTTTATCACGAGTTTACTACATAACAATTAGGCTAGGTACATGTTCTGATATTTTCCATGATGAAAAAGTAATGTGACAAATAAAATAGTCTCAGTGGAAAAAAAGTGATTCATCACTAATGTATTTGCTATGGATAATTATATTTTGTAAAATTCAAGTATTATAAAAGTCTAGATGTCATAAAATTTCTCTTAGTACCAGTTATTTTTCAGTTGCATTTTTGTAGAACTATAGAACATTTTTCTTTTAGGTGCTAATTGTGTCATTATTCACTTCTAAAACATTAGATATTCACTATCATGAGTGCTTTTTTTCTAAATTTAGGTGGCATTATGCTATGAATTTTTAAAATTAGTTTTGTTGATAATATGCATTTAAGATAATGTGGAAAATGAAGTATATAATACATATATTTACCACTAAAATTTATATTTGGTATTTTCCTTAAATAAACGTATCCATGATAAAAGTCATGTAAATGAAATGATAAAAATGCAACTATTTTACATCGAGTCATATAATTATATCTATAACTAATATTAATAGAATTAACCTATATTTTTGTGCATAATTGTGCTCTATTATTTAAAATTGATGACAGATTATCCTGTTATCTGTTGGGTTTGTAAATGTTTTGTCCATATATATGTTTGATTTTTTTTTCCTGCATCATTCATATTTTAATTTCAGAACTGGGATGCTGTTAAGGAAGTTTTCACTGTGTTTTTAGGTTATCCAAGTGCAGCTAACTGATGCCTCTGATGGAGGTACAATTGGGTTAGACCGAGTGGCAAATATTATTATTCCAGCCAATGATAATCCTTATGGTACAATAGCCTTTGTTCATTCGGTTTATCGTGTTCAAGAACCTCTGGGAAGAAGTTCCTGTGCTAACATAACTGTCAGGAGAAGGTACATGATGTGGTGGCTTGTGTCTGTGCAAGTAAGGGGGGTGTGGGTGTGGGGGAGGTATCCTTCTACAACCACTTATTTGACAGGCTATTAAAATGTGTTGATCGAGTTATGCCTGTTGGTATGCAGAGATCCCATCATGTTTATTATACCCATTCTCTGTGACATAGATAGTACATTTATCCACCGTACTTTCTGACCCTATTAATTCGTTTTAGTCTGTGGTCCATTATAACTGGAACTTGATTTTATAGTAAAGTCCACTCTAGTGTAGTTTGAAGGAGTTGACTTTCAGGTTTTTTTTTTTTCTTCTTGCATTTCTTTTGTAGGGTACGTAGTGTTCACTGAGATCCTTCGGAAATAGAACGTTAGGGTTGAGGAACCTTGTGACATCTCGCTAAGTGCACTCATGTTGCTGCTGTAGGTACTTTGTGAAATGTGAAAATGAACACTGAGTAACATTGTTTGGAAATCCTAAAATGGATACCACTTGCACATCTTGCAAACTATTTTATATCTTAATTACAAGTAAGCGATATTTGATTGGGAATTAGCAAGCTTTCCTTATATCAGAAAGCAAAATGTTAAAAGATATATGCACTTAAGAATTATGGTTGTGTTTGTACTAGCTCTTTAAATATCACAGGAACACTGGAAACCATAAGCAACATTGCTCTTCTCTTGAACACACGCACTAGTGTGAATGCTTAACCTAGATTTTACTGTCCCTCCTCCACTTTCTAGCGGAGGGCGCTTTGGCCGGTTGCTGATCTTCTACAGCACATCTGACATTGATGTCGTGGCTCTTGCAGTAGAAGAAGGTCAAGATTTACTCTCCTACTATGAAGCACCAGTTCAAGGGGCGCCTGACCCACTCTGGAGTACCTGGGTGAATGTGTCTGCAGCGGGGGAGCCCCGGCTCGCCTGTGCCGCCTCCTGCCTCAGAGAACATGCCTGCGCAGCCTTTTCCCTTGCCAGTGCTTCTGAAGGCTTCCAGTGTTTTTGGATGGCATCGTGGGTCGGCCCATCGCCCAACAGCTCAGACTTCTGGACCTACAGGAAAAACCTGACCAGGGTAGCATCTCTCTTCAGTGGCCAGGCTGTGGCTGGTGGTGACTATGAGCGGGCCACAAGGCAGTGGGCCGTCATGCTGGAAGGCGACGAGTTTGCGAATCTCACCGTCTCTATACTTGTGGATGATTTTCCAGAGATGGATGAGAGTTTCCTCATTTCCCTCCTCGAGGTTCACCTGATGAACACCACCGCCAGTATGAACAACCGGCCAACCATAGGGCACCCCAACATGTCTTCAGTTGTCATAGCCCTGAATGGCGACGCCTTTGGGGTGTTCATTATCTACAGCGTTAGTGCCAATAGCTCTGCGGATGGCTCCTCTGTGCAGGTGCCGGAGCAGCGGGCCTCCGTGGAGCTGGTGGTCCACAGGACCGGCGGCAGCCTCGGCCAGGTCACAGTTGAATGGCGCGTTGTTGGAGGAACGGCTACTGAAGGGTTGGATTTCAGAGGGGCTGGAGGCATGCTCACTTTTGCTGAAGGTGAGTCGTGGTACTGCACGGCTTTTGGAGTTCCGTGATAAAGTCGTCATAGTTAAAAAAAATCCCCTCTCCTTTCCTTCCTTCCTCCTTGTCTTCCTCCCTCCTTCCCTACCTTCCTGCCTTTCCGAGAGGAGGGAAAGATAGCAAGAGGGAATGGGGCTCCATTGGCACTGCAAACCAGCCCCCGATGCATGTGGCACTTTGCACATCTGGCTTTATGTGGCTACTGGGCAATCAAGCCCTGGCCTGCAGGACTTGCAAGCAAGTGACTTTAACCACTGAGCAGTCTCCTCAGCCCCAGAGTCAGTTTGCTCAGGTAATAGCAAACTTAATCCCTTTTTGCATGATAGCCTTTCCTGTAACCCGAAGGCAGCCATTAATCTTGTAAAGAATGTTTTAAGAGTAGTCATGCGGGTAAGAATCAGTATTACATAGGAGAATAACCTGTGGCGAACATCTTCATATGCATTAGGCAAATAAGGATAAAACATAAGTGAAAATAATTTCTGTTTTCTCATGTATAGTTTTGTTCTGTTTAAAAAATTTTTTTTGTTATTTTTATTTATTTATTTGAGAGTGACAGACAGAGAAAGAGGCAGAGAGAGAGAGAGAGAATGGGTGTGCTAGGGCTTCCAGCCATTGCAAACAAACTCAAGACACGTGTGCTCCCTTGTGCATCTGGCTAACGTGGGTCCTGGGGAATCGAGCCTCGAACCGGGTCCTTAGGCTTCACAGGCAAGCGCTTAACCGCTAAGCCATCTCTCCAGCCCCAGTTTTCTTCTTTTGAGATGAGGTTTTGCTCTATATCCTGGGCTTGGTTTGAACTCACTATGTAGCTCATGCTAGCCTCAAAAAGTAATCCTCCTGCCTCAGCCTTCTGACTATAGGTGTTTGCTATCATGCCTGGTGGGAAGGAAAAAAATTAAGTAAAAATAGTATCAGGTTTCATGCCATTATAATTAGTATAAAGTGAGAATATTTATATTAAATGAGGTCCAGGGAATATTTTGTAATAGAACTCTTAGGCTTGTACAGATCACTATAGAAAAAATTTATAAGTATTATATATGTTGCCAATGAATTAAAATTAGGATCAGACTCATTGACTTAAGACTGTGAATCATCTGATATTTGACACACCCTTTTTTTTTTTCTAGATTGGGTCTCTCTTTTGCCCAGGCTGATGGGCTGAACTGGACTATGTAGCCTCAGGCTGGCCTTGAACTCATGGCAGTACTCTTACCTCTGCCTCCCAAGTGCTGCGTTTAATAGAGTGCACCACCATGCCAGTTTTCATCTAATTTTAAAATAGGAAAAGTTCGTGTACTTAAAATTTAATTTGTTACGATGAAGTTATGTTCACTTGTTTAAATTCTGCTTTGCACAATTACAGCTTTCATAAAGTTATATTACTTGCTGAAAAGTGATGTATATTCATGAGAACCTCAGAATAAGCTACAATATAAAAGTAACAGTAATTCTATATATTTGAGCAGTCCATTGTATCTGTTTAACTTTTTAAGACTTTTTAATACATACAAGTGTGCTTTTTGGAAACTAGGTGTGATGGTGCTTACATAATATATATACTTACAAAATTTTTAAAAAATATTTTATTTTTATTTATTTATTTGAGAGAGAGAGGAAGAAGGAGAGAGAGAGAGAACAATTCAGATAGAGAATGGGTGCACCAGGACCTCCAGCCATTGCAAATGAACTTCAGATACATGTGCGACCTTGTGCATTCTGGGGAATCGAACCTAGGTCCTTAGGCTTTTCAAGCAAACACCTTAACCACTAAGCAATCTCTCCAGCCCCATAATATACTTTTGAAAATATTCAATAATCATTGTGCTTCAAAGTAAGAACTGTCAAATACCAGGAAAAGCTTTCTATCTTGGTCACTTCTCAGTAAATGATTTGGGGAATGGTAGGACTGCAGAATCTGATATGTGGGATGGAAGAGGATAGGTTGGTATTGGATAGCATTTTTCTGTGTTTGCAAGGGAATAATGAAAATGCAATGAGGAGGGAGTGAGGATAAACTTAAGTACTTTTTCCTGTGCCTTTGATAACTACAAAGAATTTGTCATATAAGGTAATATCATTATATGAGTCATTACCTTGAATTACAACTTCAGCTTCACACAACTATTTTATAGCTAACCTAGATTGTTAGATAGCACACAGTCTCTAATTAATATTCTGGTTTCAATCCCCAGAACAAGAAAAAAAAAATCAAAATGACACACTCACGAGGAAGTTTTGCCTCTGCTGTGTTGATGAAAACACGGGGATCAGGAGAGAGAAGGCATCTAATCCCCTTCCTTTTTTATCCTCTTTCCAGAGGCAGGGTGGGGGGGGCAGTAGAAACAGAACCGGCTTTCTGCTGTTCACTGGCGCTCTTATCTCCAGTGGGGACCGTGTATTACGGTGCACAGTTGGGTGGATTTCTTGTCTCTTCTGCATTCCTCCTTTGCCTCTTCCTCCTCCTCTTGCCCAACAGTATTTGACTGTCATCTCAGCTAAGGCACCCAAAGGCTTATATTTCAGTGCCTCTTTTTCATCCCATTCCCCATATACTTGTGACCTTTCAAGGAAATGTTGAGTTGAATTAAATTTTTCACAGTTTACCTGAGGCCGAATAAAAATGGGGCCCACTTTCTCTAAGGGAACTATTTCTAAACAGATGTCAAAGTCCTTTTCCCAGCTAGGTCATCATTCTTGACTGAAGAGCAGGAGATAGATCTGTGGACTTTGTTTCTACTAAAGTAGTCGTACCCATTAACTTGCCCATTATTCAAGATGTTCATAACCTGGCCACACTAATGAAGTTGTGCATGGTTCATGTGTGGAACAGGTAAGTGGCTTAACATGCAAAATTTGCACTGGCGGTAATATTACTCACAAGCGCCTATGATGAACTCAGATCAGTTTACTTACCTCTTTAAATAGAGATTAATTTTGGCCTTTCTGAGTTCTCCACATTGGTGACTTTTTTTTATGTTGGATTTTTAATTCCATTAACTTTTTATAGGTGAAACAAAAAAGATGGTCATTTTAACCATTTTGGATGATTCTGAGCCAGAAGATGACGAAAACATTATAGTCAGTTTGGTGTACACTGAAGGCGGAAGCAGGATCTTGCCCAGCTCCGACACTGTGACGGTGAACATTCTGGCCAACGATAATGTGGCAGGAATTGTTAGCTTTCAGACAGCCTCCAGATCTGTCATAGGTCATGAAGGTGGGTTCCTGTTTGTGTTGAACGCATTCCTTCTCTGTTTCCTGGATGCAATTTTTGTCTAGTCTCATAAAGCTTCTGATTCTTTATCCCATTATTTCGTTGAGCTGTGTTTTTGTCTGTGTAGTATTTTTGGGAGGGGACTATGTAGTGTTAGCTGTTTGTCTAGGTGTAGAACCCTTGCTAACTAAGGAATGCCCTTGCTTGCTGGTCCTTATTGCTGTGAGTGATGTACTTTAAACCCTGGATGTTCTGCTTTCCCCACTGTTAATGACAAAATAGTACGTGTTTCATAGGTTTCTTTGTTGAGAAATAATGTAAAATGTTTAGTGTAGGCCTTGCCAACTGTAGTATGAACTTTTGGTAGCTATTGCTGTTTTACAGTGAAATGTCAGCTTTCTATCAAAGTAAGTAATACATAATAATGTGGATATTATAGTCTAGATTTTATAACTACTGTGCTTTATCACCAGAGCACCAAACTAGAAACCTTTATGCAGTATTTATCTAGTGTTTCATGAAATAGACTAATGTTTTTGTTGGTTTCACACATTGTCATAATAGCATCTTTGAGTAAGCCTGTTTTAGAATTAATGAAACATATTTGTAGAGTGTGTTTCACCATATGGTTTGTATTTAAATTCTGAAAAATCATGTTGCTTTAAGGACCTAAGAGATGAAGAGGATATGGACTATGCATTTGGATCTGCACTTTACTGATGATACTGCAACGTCGAGCACAGAAATTAAGTGACTTTACAAGGTCAAGGTGCTAGTTGGTGATCAGGCTAGAAACTGAAGGCTTGACTACACATTTTCTATCTCCTTGCTGTATACTGCCAACTTGCAGGTTTATGGAAATTCATTAAATGGTTAATGTACTTTTTGGACTCTTTTTACTTTTATTGAAAAATGGTGGGGGGGCTGGAGACATGGCATAGCGGTTAAGGTGCTTGCCTGTGAAGCCTAATGAGTCAGGTTCGACTCTCCAGATTCCCCATAAGTCAGATGCACAAAGTTATGCAGGCGTACAAGGTCATGCATCTGGAGTTCGTTTGCGGTAGCTGGAGGCCCTGGGACATCAATTCTCTCTCTCTTTTTCTGCTCTCCCTCTCCCTGTCTTGCATAAAAAAACGGGGCCAGTCTATTGGGCTTGCCTCAAAAGAAAAAAAAAAAAGGGTTTGGGATTGCATGTTGTCATACCAGTAATTAGCAAGAATGACTAACACACTGCAACACATCTAATCTAAAAACAAATCACTATCAGAAAGTTATTTGGATCTGGGAAGATCCAGCTCAGTAGGTTTCCTGGCATTACAAGGCTGGGGTCAATCTCCTGACCTGCACGAGGCAAGCATAGCTCACATGCCTGCAGTCCCAGCACTCAGGAGGTAGAGGCAGGAGGATCATAAACTCAAAAAAGCATTAGGAAAAAGTCACCGCAGGGCTAGTTAGCAATTTATAGGTTATTTTTGTGCACCAGATCCATAGTCATTATTTCATTTAATTTTAGCAGAAGTCCTGTGTCATGGTCATGACTGAACACGCTGCATTGTTATGAGGAAACGGAATTGGGGATCGTTGGTAGAACTGCGCCTGCCAGCACTGGACGGTAAAGCCCGTGCTGCAGGGCAGCTGGGAGGAGAGATCGATGGCCTGTGTTTGCACCTGCTGAAGGACCCGGCAGTACAGGGACTGTGAGAGGGACAAGACTAATGGATTTGAGTAGCCTGGCCTATGTGACAAAAGGAAACTGGCGAGAGAACCTAGCAGTTGAAACCAGGAAAGAATAATCTGTGTAGAAAGAAAAGCAAACTACCCAGGATGGAGCCAGGTGGAACACCAGGCTAAGGAGCTTGGAGAATGGATGATGTGAAGAAAGTCAAGGCAGAAAAGACCAAGGAGAAAGTGTGTTTTCATCAGTTACCAAAAGAAGGCAGTAATCAATGAGGCTCCCACAAACATGCAGTAATCAGTCTCACACTAAAAAGCAGTAGTCAGTCTCACACTAACATACAGTGATCAGTTATTCTCACACCAACATGAGTAATCAGTGAGTCTTTCACTAACATGCAGTAATCAGTGAGTCTCACGCTGCCATGCAGTGATCAGTGAGTCTCACGCTGCCATGCAGTGATCAGTGAGTCTCACGCTGCCATGCAGTGATCAGTGAGTCTCACGCTGCCATGCAGTGATCAGTGAGTCTCTCACACTGACATGCAGTGATCAGTGAGTCTCTCACACTGACATGCAGTGATCAGTGAGTCTCACGCTGCCATGCAGTGATCAGTGAGTCTCACGCTGCCATGCAGTGATCAGTGAGTCTCACGCTTCCATGCAGTGATCAGTGAGTCTCTCACACTGACATGCAGTGATCAGCGAGTCTCACACTGACATGCAGTAATGAGTCTCACACTGCCATGCAGTGATCAGTGAGTTTCACACTGCCATGGCTGAGAGTGAGAACAGGTTTCCAAACCGGTTCAGAAAACAGCAACAGAGGGGTTTTGAGGGGAGAATAGGGGGTAGGGTGCCAATAACTAAGGGGTCTGAGAGACTTAGCTATCTGCAGGTGTGGGGTGCTCCTCAAAGTGAAGTGCTGCAGCCAGTTCCTGCCCTAAGTCTTTGCTACTTGCCTATGTCAAGAGAAGATTAGAAACTTCGATGTTTAAAGTTTGCTGTGATATCTGTAAGCAGTATGCGTGGGTTCTAGTCCACTTGTCCGTTTCTCTGCTGTTCAGCTATCCTAGCCATTATTTAGTAAGATTATTGTGTTTTACAACTGTCAGTCTTTCATGAATTGAAGTAAACAAAAGAAAATAATTAAACCCTGATCCTTTGGGGCATAAAGATTTGAGAAACACTGCCCATTGATCCTGAGAGCAAAAGAGGAGAAACATTGGATAAAATAGATGAAAAAGGAGTCTTGTGGATTGGTTTGTGTTTTGTTATGGAGGTATAAAGAAGAAAAGTCATGTGCAAGAGGACCTGTCAGTGCCGATGGAGGATGTATATCAAATCAGGGCCCAAGAAGCAGTAGATTTAAGAACGGGATTCAAGCTAGACTTAAGCGTGTGCTTTCTAACACTATGATGAGCTTTCATTTTTTAATTGATATAAAACATTACAGACATCCAGCATGCATTTGTAGAGATTTGAACTATAAGGCAACTTGGTCCACCATAAACTGTTTTTTTTTGTGTGGAAACTGGGTTTTTTGTATGGAGATGCCCATAGTGGGCTGAAGGCCTCTGAAGAAGCAAGGCTGTGCTGCTGGGAAACAGCATCTTGGAGAAATTGCAGAGCCTAGAACCTGTGTCTTTTTCACCTTCACCTGAAAGCCATATGTCTAGTTCCAGCAGCTGGACATCTGCATGAGCTACAAGGGGATTAAAAAAAAAAGGAATTAGTAATTCAAACTCACAGTCCAAGTGTGTTACCTGTTGAATTCTGTGTGGATACACCAACCTGTGGTCATGAGTTCGGCAGAGAAAGCATCATACTGAACTGGTTGATCCCTTACACACGTGCTCCTTGGGGTTTCTTTTTTTTCTTCATATTTTTCAAATTAAAATATAAAGTAATTCTATTTTTTCACTTAATTTTCTTAACCTTTATTCATTATGCCTTCCTAGGGTCTAAATGAATTTTATTTTATCAAAAGCATATGGAACCTCAAGTATTCAGCTTGTTTTTGAGTCAATATCTTTCCAGCACTAAAGATTGCAGAGAGGATTGTGCATGAAGATTAGTTTATCAAGTGAACACTTCATAATGATTCTTCAGTAATAATGACCACCAAAATTGTATTAAGAATCATGCTATATGGGCTGTCCACAATGTTAATATTGTTTGTGGCCTGGTTTTCAGGTTTTATTTAAATGATTAGACATAAAACAGTATGTATGATGGACTTCTGTGTAGAACCTATTTTGATTTTTGGGGAGGAATTGCCCTAGTGTTGAGCAGTGTATTAAATTCTATAGAATCCTATTTCTATTTTTAGTTCTAAAGCCATTGGAGAGATGTAGCGGTAAATATAACATTCTCTCATATGTTATAGATAGGATTTAGAGATATGGATGGATTTTACTGTGGTTAGAACCTGTGGATAAATAAAGGCATACTCTGTACACTGTGCCAGATACTTCCCTCAGTTTCCCTGCCCAGCAGCACCATGATCATCATGTCATCGTCAATGAATTTATTTATTTTTCTTTGTTAAGGCACAGCATCAATCCATTTTTGTAACAAGATTTCAATAAGAAAGGCGATTTAAAAATAGATTTATATAATTTCTATATCAGAAAGTCATTTTTTCTTAAATATTCATATTGACAGTCTGTACTTTATTTTCTTCTAATGTTTTAGCTCATTCCTTCTTATCGTAGAGGCAGTTTTGAGATACATGCAACATGCATATGTGTATATTTATTGATTAAACTATGTTTTCTGTTTATATACATTGCAGTATGAGTTTATTGTTTTTAAAATTTATTTTTATTTAATTACTTGCAAGCAGAGAGAGACAGATGGAGAAAGACACAGAGAAAGAGACAAAGAGAGAGACAGAGAGAATGGGTGCAGCAGGGCCTCTAGCCATTGCAAACAGACTACAGATGCATGCACCACTTTGTGCACCTGGCTTTATGTGGGTCCTGGGGAACTGAGCCTGGGTTCTTGGGATTTGCAGGCAGGCGCCTTACCTGGTGAGCCTTTGCTCCAGCCCCGTTCATGTTTACTTCTATAGAAACAGTCGTTGAGGAGTACGTGATGATGTACTCAGCGATCTTAAAGTGCGTTTTCATTCATATTCTTCGCTGACAATGGACTGGTGGAGGTGCGGGTTGACAGGTCTGCCTACTGAAACGTTTGTGTCTGGATATCACACCCCACTCCCGAGACTTTCCTTCTGGGCGCAGGGATGCTTGAAGGACCAAGCCCTAGTTTCGCTGTCACCTCACTTTCCACTGGTCGCTGAGTCCTCACGCTGCTGTAGGTGGTTTTCTGGCGTATGTAGACCCTTTGCCCAGATGGCATTTTCAATGGACCTAGCTCCTGCAGTTTGCCTTAAAGAGGAAGAACCAGTTGCTCCATTTTCATTATTGTTTAGGAAAAAAAATTCACACTCTTCTGGCTGTTGACACAAAAACACTTTTAGAAGATATGTAAGATTATATGTTAGAAGTCCTTTATACTTTTGTCTTTTTAAAACTTTTTATTGACAGCTTCCATAATTAAAACAATAACTGATCATAGTCTTCTCCCACCACCCTTGCTTTTCTGCTCCCAAACACCGTCTGCACTGAATCCCTTCTTCTTTCTCCACGTAGTCTTTCTTCTGTTTTGATGTCATCAGTTTTTCCTCCCATTATCTTGCATAGATAGTGTCAGCCACTTTAAGGTCATGAATATCAAGGTCACTTTGTAGCTGGAAGATAGTATTGTATTGCAAGCATTCCTCCCTTTCCTTGGCGCTCTCATTCTGCCGCCTCTTCCCCAGTGGTCCCTGACTCATTGTGGGTATGTTAGAAATGTCTCATTTAGTGTTGAACACTCCCCTGTCACTTCTCAGCACCGTGGTGAGTTTCGAGTGACCACAGTGGTCATTACCATCTGAAAGCAGAAGCTTTTCTAACCAAAAGTAGGACTAGCATTAAATATGGGCAAAAACATAAGTATTTAGGGGGCAGTTTGGTGAGCATAATATATAGATTAAGTCAGACAACAGTAGAAGTTTCCCCCAGAGGGTTTTTGACCCCTCCTCAAGTCACAGGCTTTTGATTAGATTTTCAGTACTAGGCAAGAATTTCCTCTCATGTAATGAGCAATCAGTGACCTTTGGTTTCCCCCATAACAGACATGCCACCATTTGGTACATTTAGTCTGGCTGGCCAGCCACAAAGCATGTGAGGTCCACTGCTGGTTGACCTTAGTCTTTCCCAACAAGCTGCAGAGGTGTTTTCAGCATCCTGGCAGGATGCTGTCAACAGGGAGGAGCCTTCCAGCTCAGCTCCAGCTCGAGTTCTCAGTGACCTGCAGCCCAGGCATGTGGAGTCTTCAGCACTAGGGTCAAATCATCTGGTTATGGTGGGCAACCAAGATCCTTGACAATAGCCTTTAATGTTTTGGGGGCATCAGAGGCTTCAGTGGCTAACAACTCTCTGGAAGGCATCTCATCCCTGACGCTGAAATTTTCTAATAACAGTATAAGACTCCTGGGCACGGTACTGTCCACTTCCACAAGATACTTCCGCTGTCTTTTTAAATATATATTTTATTAACTAGCGAAGAAGTGGGTTTCTGTATTGCTTATTCATAAATCTTAAATTTTGATTAACCTTTCTCTCACCCATTCCTTCATCCCCTCTACTTACCCATTCTCCTCCTACCCAGAATTCTGCTCCTTTACCTACATCTCCACTATATCTCCCCTTAATCCTTCCCCTCTCTTCCTTCACTTAATCTCTTCCTTCACTCATAGCCCCTTTCTAGCTTCCTACTCTCTGCTACTAACTTTTATTTTGACTCATACAAATGTACACATTTGAAGCTAGGATCCACATATGAGAGAGCATGCAGTGTTTGACCTTCTGAGCCTGGCTTACCTTACTTAGAATAATCTTTTCTAGATCCATCCATTGCCTTGAAAATTTCACCTTATTTTTAGCAGCTGAATAAAATTCCATTGTATGATTATGCCACATCTTCATTACCCGTTCATCAGCTGAAGGGTACTTTGTACTTTTTATTTATGTATGGGTTTTAGATGTATCATGCTTCTGATTGTATTTTTCTCAATATTATCTTGCAAGTTACTTCCATGATAACTGGTTTCATTTTCAGAAATGATTTTCTTTAAGTAACATTAGATTGAGTATTTTGTATGTAGTAAGTCTGAGAGAATCTTCTCTCAGCTGTAACTTTTACCTGCAGTAATAATCATTACTATTGGTACAGTTTTGCCTTTAACATAGCTGCTTTTTGACCTACATTTTCTTGTTTCCTTGATTTCTTGTCTCCTTGTGTTCATTTTGCACTTTTCTACTTGATCCAGTTATGATAATTTTTGAACTAATACCAGGATTTGTGTTTTTAAAAGTTCAAAAGCTTTAATTCTAGAAAACCAATTCTAGAAACACTTTGATAACCTCAAGGATGATCCTATGCATTTTAAGATAGACTTCTATAAGAAACTCCCATTTTCTCTCTCTCTTTCTCTCTCTGTATATGCCAGTTTCTTTCTTTCTCAAATAAATAAAATAAATAAATTAAAAAAGAAAGGGCCAGAGGGATGGCTTAGTGGTTGAGGCGCTTGCCTGTAAAGCCAAAAGACCCAGTTTCCATTCCCCAGGGCCGACGTAAGCCAGATGCACAAGGTGGCACATGCTTCTGGTGTTTTCTGTTTTTTTTTGCAGCTGCTGAAGGCCCTGACACACCCATTTTCTCTTTCTCTCTCTCTCTCTCTCTCTCTCTCTCTCTCTCTTTCTCTCTGTCCCCCTATCTCTAGTAAATTTAAAAAAAAGAAACACTGTTGTACAATAAAAGGACTACAGTACTTTGTAGTAGTGCTGAAGTTTGTTCATATGACTGATGCAATAATAATAATAATAATGATTATATAATTATATATAATAATTATAATAATAATTATAATAATAATAAATGGTATGGTGGCTAATGTGGCTGATTTTATACTTTCAGTTATACTTAAAACTTTGGGGAATTTGATTCCAAACTAGCACTTCCTGTGTGTCCCATTGAAATCTAGGATATAATCTACTAAAGTAATGGTAACTAAATATTTTTGTATTAGAATGTGTTTAAAATTCTTTCTGTTGGGGGGGTAAATATGATTTTTATTTTATTTTATATTTTTCTAGAGTTTAGAGCCTACCACATTCCTCTCCAGACATCCCCTTATATCCTCTGAACTGGATAAAGGTCTGGGACCTCCTTGCCCCAATTCTGCCCCAGACCCTCAGGCCAAAAGGTGACATAAAGTCCAGTCACCTCATTTTCTTTATTGCAATAAAGTCTGGCCACTATATAAATTGGACATTAATTCCTGTTAGCCTAAAAATGACACATTCAAATTCCAAATGTTGTGTCTCTGTTGTTCCAAAATAATCCTTGTTTGTGTGAATATTTTATTTTTAGTAATTAATGTTAAGATAGTTTGTAAATAATCCATATTTTCATTTAAAAATTTTTACTAGAAATATATCTTCCAAGCTATCTGTGGTGATTCATGCTTTTAATCTCCGAACTTGGGAGGCTGAGGTAGGAGGATCACTGTGAGTTCAAGGCCACAGTGTGTAATCTGTGTCAGTCTGGGCTGGAGTGAGGCCCTGTCTCACACTAACCAAAAAAAAAAAAAAAAAGGAAGGAAATATGTGTTTTGGGTGTAGTGATAGAGCTCTGTGTCTGATAGAGTGCTTGTCTAGCTTGCATAAGTCCCTTGGTTGGATCCTAAGCTCTGCCAGACATAAAAATAAGAATTAAGAAATATATATTTAGGTTTATTACCTTTAGAAGTTCAAAATACAATAGCTTGAACTACACACACATATATAAATTCATTTTATTTATTTGAGAGAGAGAGAAGATGGGCTGGAGTAATGGCTTAGAGGTTAAGCTCTTGGCCTGTGAAGCCTAAGGACCCCGGTTCAAGGCTGCATTCCCCAGGACCCATGTTAGCCAGATACACAAGGTGGCGCACGCGTCTGGAGTTTGTTTGCAGTGGCTGGAGGCCCTGGCGAGCACATTCTCTCTCTCTCTTTCTCTGCCTCTTTCTCTCTTTGTCTGTTGCTCTCAAATAAATAAATAAAAATTTAAAAAAGAGAGAGAGAGAGAGAAGATGGGCACGCCAGGGCCTTTAGCTGCTGCTACGAAGGAGCATGCTCCACCTTGTGCATCTGGCTATGTGGGTCTTGGGGAGTCGATCCTGGGGTCCTTTGGCTTTATAGGCAGGTGCCGTAACTGCTCAGCCATCCCTCCAGTCCAAGACACTTATGTTTTATTTTTTTTTCATTTTCACTCTTATGTGAAAAGTGTTGGAAGACAATTTTTGTTTTTGGTTTTTCCTGGAATTCACTATGTAGACTTAGGGTGGCCTTGAACTCATGACGATCCACTTACCTCTGCCTCCTGAGTGCTGGGATTAAAGGCGTGCACCACCACTCCCGGCAGAAGACAATTTTTGTACACAGAAGTCATTTTGGTAGTTAAAAGTTTCACTTTTAAATGGATATTTATGGATTTCAGCTATGTGTTTGTGCTCAAAATATGAATCGAGGCATGTTCTTTTATAGATTTCATTTTTTTGTTATTTTTATTTATTTATTTGAGAGCAACAGTCAGAGAAAGAGGCAGAGAGAGAGATTGAGAGAGAATGGGCGTGCCATGGCTTCCAGCCACTTCAGACGAACTCCAGAAGTGTGCGCTCCCTGTGCATCTGGCTAACGTGGGTCCTGGGGAATGGAGCCTCGAACCGGGGTCCTTAGGCTTCATAGGCAAGCGTTTAACCGCTAAGCCATCTTTCCAGCCCTCTTTTATAGATTTTTGAAAAATAATCCTGTTCATGTTTTCATAATGATTTTAGTCATTGTTCATTCATATAACTCTGCTTGTCTTTTTTGTTATACAGAATTAGTGACCTACCTATTGTTAGCAAGCCACAGAGAAATGAATATAACTCCTAGAAGCTTCTTTCCAGTCTTAGCAATTTGGAAGAATGACTTAGGAAACATTGTGTGGGGTTACAAATGAGGAATGGGGAGTAACAAGGTGCTCAATCTTTTGGGAAGGATAACTGTAACTTTGATGAAGTTATAGACATTTATGCAGATTTGACACTTTTCCTTTGTATTTCCCTCTATAAAACAAAATCACTGATGGTATATGTAAGTTGCAATCTAAAGTAATGTGATTTTCAGGTATCTGCAAGCATTTCTATGCATGCGCTGTGTAAAATCACATTGCATACTGGTGTAAGGAATTTGTGTCCTTCTGAGAAGTGAAGGAAGGATTTGAAGGATTTCCAAGTTCTGACCGTGAACACTGCCTTACAGGTGGGCCGTGTTCTGACTGTGAACACTACCTCACAGGACAGTCGTGTTCTGATTGTGAACACTGCCTCACAGAACGGTCGTGTTCTGATTGTGAACACTGCCTCACAGAACGGTCGTGTTCTGATTGTGAACGCTGCCTCACAGAACAGTCGTGTTCTGATTGTGAACACTGCCTCACAGAACAGTCGTGTTCTGAGTGTGAACACTGCCTCACAGAGCAGTTGTTTTCTGACCGTGAATACTTCCTCACAGAACAAACAGTCGTGTTCTGACTGTGAACACTGCCTCACAGAACCGTTGTGTTCTGATTGTGAACACTACCTCACAGAACAGTTGTGTTCTGACTGTGAACACTGCCTCACAGAACGGTCGTGTCCTGACTGTGAACACTGCTTCACAGAACAGTCGTGTTCTGATTGTGAACACTGCCTCACAGAATGGTCGTGTTCTGACTGTGAACACTGCCTCACAGAATGGTCGTGTTCTGATTGTGAACACTGCCTCACAGAACAGTCGTGTTCTGAGTGTGAACACTGCCTCACAGAACAGTTGTGTTCTGACCGTGAATACTGCCTCACAGAACAAACAGTCATGTTCTGACTGTGAACACTGCCTCACAGAACCGTTGTGTTCTGATTGTGAACACTGCCTCACAGAACCGTTGTGTTCTGATTGTGAACACTGCCTCACAGAACAGTTGTGTTCTGACTGTGAACACTGCCTCACAGAACCGTTGTGTTCTGACTGTGAACACTGCCTCACAGAACAGTCGTGTTCTGACTGTGAACACTGCCTCACAGAACCGTTGTGTTCTGATTGTGAACACTGCCTCACAGAACGGTCGTGTCCTGACTGTGAACACTGCTTCACAGAATGGTCGTGTTCTGATTGTGAACACTGCCTCACAGAATGGTCGTGTTCTGACTGTGAACACTGCCTCACAGAATGGTCGTGTTCTGATTGTGAACACTGCCTCACAGAACAGTCGTGTTCTGAGTGTGAACACTGCCTCACAGAACAGTTGTGTTCTGACCGTGAATACTGCCTCACAGAACAAACAGTCGTGTTCTGACTGTGAACACTGCCTCACAGAACCGTTGTGTTCTGATTGTGAACACTGCCTCACAGAACCGTTGTGTTCTGATTGTGAACACTGCCTCACAGAACAGTTGTGTTCTGACTGTGAACACTGCCTCACAGAACCGTTGTGTTCTGACTGTGAACACTGCCTCACAGAACAGTCGTGTTCTGACTGTGAACACTGCCTCACAGAACCGTTGTGTTCTGATTGTGAACACTGCCTCACAGAACGGTCGTGTCCTGACTGTGAACACTGCTTCACAGAACAGTCGTGTTCTGATTGTGAACACTGCCTCACAGAATGGTCGTGTTCTGACTGTGAACACTGCCTCACAGAATGGTCGTGTTCTGATTGTGAACACTGCCTCACAGAACGGTCGTGTTCTGAGTGTGAACACTGCCTCACAGAACAGTTGTGTTCTGACCGTGAATACTGCCTCACAGAACAAACAGTCGTGTTCTGACTGTGAACACTGCCTCACAGAACCGTTGTGTTCTGATTGTGAACACTGCCTCACAGAACCGTTGTGTTCTGATTGTGAACACTGCCTCACAGAACAGTTGTGTTCTGACTGTGAACACTGCCTCACAGAACCGTTGTGTTCTGACTGTGAACACTGCCTCACAGAACAGTCGTGTTCTGACTGTGAACACTGCCTCACAGAACCGTTGTGTTCTGATTGTGAACACTGCCTCACAGAACGGTCGTGTTCTGACTGTGAACACTGCCTCACAGAATGGTCGTGTTCTGACTGTGAACACTGCCTCACAGAACGGTCGTGTTCTGACTGTGAACACTGCCTCACAGAACGGTCGTGTTCTGACTGTGAACACTGCCTCACAGAACGGTCGTGTTCTGACTGTGAACACTGCCTCACAGAACCGTTGTGTTCTGATTGTGAACACTGCCTCACAGAATGGTCGTGTTCTGACTGTGAACACTGCCTCACAGAACGGTCATGTTCTGACTGTGAACACTGCCTCACAGAACAGTCGTGTTCTGACCACGAACGCCGCCTCACAGGCGCCCTTGTTCTGGTTTGATTTGGAGTGTGTACGAGTTGGTGTGTCCCATTTTTGCTGTGCCTTCCTATCCTTTACGAATTCATGTCCTGGAGTTCTACTGAGTGAATGCATTTAGAAATGGTGTCACCTTCTTAACAGACAGAAAGCACGTGCAGAGCTCCTGGAAGATTCAAAACAGACCCGTTCTCTGTTCCCAGCAAAGGTTCCGTAGCAGTGCGTGCTTGGGCTTGCGGTTCTGTTGAGTTCAGATGGTAAAGTTCGTTTTCCATCGC
Organism: Jaculus jaculus; assembly: GCF_020740685.1. Classification (NCBI taxonomy): domain Eukaryota; kingdom Metazoa; phylum Chordata; class Mammalia; order Rodentia; family Dipodidae; genus Jaculus; species Jaculus jaculus. Next base: position 73,706,806 of record NC_059115.1, on the reverse strand, counting down.
GTGCTCATCAACTTGTACGTTTTTACTTGCAGGAGAAATTTTGCAGTTCCATGTGATAAGAACACCTCCTGGTCTAGGAAATGTTACAGTCGATTGGAAAATTGTTGGGCAAAATCTAGAACTCAATTTTGCTAACTCTACGGGACAACTCTTTTTTTCTGAGGTAATACTGCAGTGAAAAGGTTTGCCCTATATTTTTAGAAGAAAACAGTGTAATCTTGAGGAAGCTGGGATAGAAAAGGAACACTGCTGATGTAGTTATTTTCAGTCTTCCTTCACACGCACCTGGTCTGCTTGCTTCTGTGCAGATGTATTTCTTCTGTCTCTCTTTCTCCTGCCTTGACAGCGGAGGCATGTCTCGCTGCTTTCCGCCTCGCGTGCCACTGAGTAGCTGGGACCCCTTTGCTTTCCCCATATTTTCTTACTTCTTTCTTTATTTACTACTGCTGGGGAAATCACAAGCTATTCAATTAAGATTTCAATTCATTAGCTCAGCATTCAAAATTTCCATAGTTAGCTATTATTTGCTTTAAGCCTGGTTGATTCAGAGTCAGTGGTTTCTGTTTAATAAAGTTTTTAAGCCAAAGAACTTTTTGTTTAAACAAAGCTGTTTGGATGCACAGTTCATAAAGCTAATGAAAGCAAGAGATAGATTATATGCAGTAACTGATCAGAGGCGATTTTTTTTTTTATGTTTGTCTTAGGGGACATTGAATAAAACAGTCTTTGTACATTTGTTGGATGACAACATTCCCGAGGAAAAAGAAGTGTACCACGTCATTCTATGTGATGTCAAGACACAAGGTAATTCAGATTCAATGTAGAACTCTGCTATTTCCTTTATTGAAATGGAAGAACTGATAGCTGTGATTTCTGTTTAACAAGTTGGTAACATGACAATTAAAACATACTGCTTTGGAGCTGGACATGGTGGTGCAGCATTTTGGAGGCCGAGGCAGGAGGATTGTGAGGGTGAAGCCAACTTGGGCTACAGGTGCCAGTCATGTTACACATTGAGACATGGTCTCAAAAATGCAGTTTACTGTATTGCCAGTTGCATAGAAATTTCTGATTGAAATAGAATAGCAATACTTCTCTTTATGGACTGACAGAAAAATGCTCTAAAACGTCTTGTTGGACAGCAATTATTTATTTTGTTCATCAGTCAGCAATTAGTTTCCTGAGACAGGATCTTGCTATGTAACCTAGGCTAGCCTCAAACTTGTTATGTAGCTCAAGAAGGGCTCGAACTCATGGTTTTCCTCCCTCAGCCTCTCGAGTGCTGGGGTGATGTGTGTGCACCACCAGCCCAGCTTGCCAAATAGGTATTTATGGGGAGAAATGTATATTAATTTACTTCATTTCTATTAGACCAGTTTGGATTTTGGATTAATTATTTATGTGGACACTCTTAATTTTGCTCATTTTTACCATTTATACTTTACTCAATTTCTTTCAAATTTCTACAATTCAGACAATTAACCTATCCAATAATGACTGTAATATGTCCAGCAGAAAAATTTTTGATTTGCTCTCTGTTAGGAAAATGGAGTGTGACTTTTGCTCTTGGCCTGATGGTTTGGTTGGGAAAGTGAATAGAAAAAAAGCTCTTTCTGGTTAATATGTTTTACTAAGCATCCATGAATTCTAAGTGTTTAAAATTTAATGCCAAATCGCCAGTGAGTTTCCTGGTGGGCTCTTGGGTATTTTTAGGTGTTCCCCCGGCTGGAGTTGCTCTGCTTGACGCTCTGGGATACGCAGCTGTCTTGACGGTGGAGGCCAGTGACGAGCCACATGGGGTCTTAAATTTCGCCCTTTCATCCAGATTTGCTTTGCTACAGGAGGCGGACAGGACAGTCCAACTTTTCATCAACAGAGAGTTTGGATCTCTAGGTTTGTGTTACTGTGGAGTGGGTGGGATTTCAAGGAATACTCCCTCCCTCATTTCCTTCTTCCTTCCTCCCACTCATCCTCCCGCCCTCTCTCCTTCCCTCTCTCTCTTCCTTCATTATTTAAAAAAGAAATTCTACTTGGCTGGGCACCTTAGCGCCCTCCTTTAGTCCCAGCACTGGGGAGGCAGAGGGAGGAGGATTGCTGTGAGTGTGAGGCCACCCTGAGACTACACGTGCATTCCAGGGCAGTCTGAGCTAGAGTGAGACCCTACCTCAGAAAACCAAACCAAACCAAACCATATATATATTCTACTTGTGTGAATGAGGCACTTCTTAAAATCATTCTGGGAAGGAAAACCAATATTTATTAGTTCAGGGTAATACTTCATTACTTTGGTACTTTATGGGAAAGGTTAAAGGAATGATCTTTTTGCACAGAAATGCTGTGTTGCCAACAGCCATGGGAGCTCTGGAGCGGACAGTCTACGGCTGTGGGGTCACCTGCTAGGCTGGGCTTGGCCTGGCTGGCCCGCCTTTCCTTCGGGGATGAGTAAGGCACAGGAAGGCAGGCAGAGGCACGCAAGGCCCCCCGGGTCTAGTCTGAGAGGCAGTGCATCTTGCATCCTGTACCACTGGTGAAGGCAACCCTCAGAGCCACAGCCCACGGTCAGAGGCAGGGAAACAGGCCTTGCCCACAGCGACGCGTCACAGAGCTGTCACAGGGTGAAGGCATGGACAGGAGTGAGTAGTCGGGGCCAGAAAGAGCAACTGCTGGTGTGATGAGAGTCAGTATGGGGCGTTACCCGAATGAGTCATGTGGAGTCTGTGTGCACCCCACTCACTCAGGGGCCATCAATGTGACGTATGCCACGGTTCCTGGAACGTTGAGTCTGAAAAACCAAACAGAAGGAAACCTTGCAGAGCCAGAGGTGGATTTTGTCCCTGTAGTAGGCTTTCTGGTCTTGGAAGAAGGGGAGACAGCGGCAGCCATCAACATTACTATACTCGAGGTAAACGTCTGATTCATTTCTCTACCATCATTAAGCCACAGCTTATCCATGCCATTACTACGTAGTAGTAAACTGTAGTTTCATAATACATAGGTTTCAAAGTAGAAATGGAAAGGATATTGTATTCATGACATTCCGTAAATTATAACTGTTAGTAAGAGACTTCTATTATTTTCTCATATTAAGGCAACACATTTTATGAAAAATAGGATTATATGATAATTTTTTATTTTATTTATTTATTTGACAGAAAGGATGGGGGAGAGAGAGAGAGAGAACATGCACTCTGAATGCCAGGGCCTCCAGCCACTGTAGACAAACTCCAGACACGTGTGCCCCCTTGTGCATCTGGCTAGCGTGGGTCCTGAGGAATCGAACCTAGGTCCTTTGGCTTTGCTTGCAGACACCTTAACTGCTAAGCCATCCCTCCAGCTCTATATAATTTTTAGTTTACCTTATGTTAACAATATTATTGTTTGTAATATTTTTTAATTGTTTTTAAGTTTGTCAACTCAACAACGGTAATATCTAGAACTTTGGTGAATTCACTTGATTGAATTCTCATATTGGTGCTCTTAAGTCAGTTTATTTCGTTTTGTGATCTCCACCCCCCCCCACAATCCGCGTAGAAGTTTCCCCTTTTGTTTAGATGGTCTTGCCTGATGTTGTGTATTTTATTACAGAAAATGTTGTAATAAAGATAATTTCTTTAGGGTAACTCCCTATAACATATCTCTGGCCTAAGAGGTTTCAAAAGGACTGTTTTGATAACTCTCAAGGATTTACTGGGCCTGTAAATTCTTGTAGATCACCGTCTTTGTAGATTTGATTGGTTAATTTAGAGAAACTCACTAGAAGCTGATGGCATAAAATGTGATTGTGGTGAAACTTACAGTAACCATTGCTGGCTGAAATTGGATTTTAAATGAGTTTTTATATTGTGAAATCTTGTGTTGTTGTGGGACTTAGTACTAAGTTCAGATATGTAAACACACTTCTAAGAGGGTTATAGAAATAATATCCTGGAAGGGAAGGGTAAGAATGGAATGTAGGGCAAAAGAGAGAGTGAGTGTGCATTTGGAAAAAAACAAACAAACAAACAAACTTCAGTTTGTGTGTATTTTTCAGGTTCAACTTCAAAGTCTTTTATTCCTCCAAACGCTGATATAGTTTCACAGCATGATTAGTAGTATAAGTCATTCACCACGTGGAGTCAGTAACTCTCATATTGTTATCACAGCATTGTGATTTAATGTAGTGTTATTAGAACCTGAAATCTGTGAAGCAGAAGGGAATGTCATGTCACTAAGTGATATGTAGCAGGATCCAACAAAACTTGCAGACAAATCATCTTATAAATGTGTAATTTGTTGATGTGAACAAATACACATATGTGCTTTTTTCCTTGGTCATGTGAGCTTTTATCAGGAAGTATGTAGCCACACCTCCATTTCGTTTTCAGGTCTAGTTTCTTGAGCATGGGGTTCTCATTACTTAATTGGCTTAGTTTTAGGACTTTGTTTAAAACAGTATAATATTCAGGCATTTTCATGTTATTCATCTTAAAAGCTTCCTATAAGTTTAATGCTTTTGTGTTTATCTTTTCTACTTTAAATATTTTATTCTGTGTCTTTCTGGTTTCTATTATATATATTTATAACATAATTTTAAAACAAACTTTTGGGGATATAATTCCTTTGAAGGTATAATTTAATATATTTCGTGAGTATAATTTTTTGCAGGATGATATACCAGAGTTAGAAGAATATTTCTTGGTGAATTTAACCCATGTTGAACTTATCATGGCTCCTTTGACTTCATTTCCTCCCAGACTAGGTATGGCTGGTCCTTTTTTGTTAATTTGCCTGTATCTATTCACTTCAAATGAAGTATAAAGGCTTCATTTTTCATCATAAGTAGTCACTGTGATGTTTATTAACTTCAGCTATGTGTGAAAACATGATGGTCTCTTAGACTCATTTTAATTTAGAAACTACCATTGCAGTATTGTAAATCAAACAATGTAATAGTAAGAATTGCCGCTTGATGGCTTTTAAAATTTACGACTTTGTTCTAGCTAAATCTATAACCCTCAAAATAGTGTTCCTTCTATAGAAGACATTGTCTTTTATTTAAAAATTAATTAATGACTTACTTTCATAAGCTCTCCAAACTGTCAGATGCTTTTATGTTCTTTTAGGTTAAACAGTTCCTTTATTTGTATATTGTACTCTTTGCTTCTTTTCTGACTTTTGGTCCTTTTTCTTTTCATGCTTTTAGAAAAGGCTCAGTTAATTCATTACAGACTGAAAGGTAAAACTTATAAATTGGTAGAAATTTAGAATCTTTATAAAAAGATCTGTTCCTGTGTTTGAATGTCATCTCTCGTTGGCAGCTTGGCATTGAATAGTGGGGGATGTTGCCTGGAGCGTAAGGGAGTGCCGGGTGGTGGGATTAGGCTTGCTCCGCCGCTGCATCCCAGGGTAGATGGTAGGCATGACAGAGGCTGCTAGCCCAGGAAGAAGGAAAGCACGGATTAGCCCCACAGTCCTAGGATTTATTTCTGAGACAAAGTTTGATAACTTTGTAAAGTCTGAAAGGAGCTAATAAGTTTCCAGCATATTTCTGCTTGCAAGTTTCACTGCTTTGATGAGTTCAGTGACTAGGCTGTTTATATCCAATATTGCAAGATAACTATTGTTCATGCCAAGAAAATGGTCGGAGGACTTTCTCTTGCATACTCATACTGGGGGGTAGTTTGAGTACTGAACGTTCGTTGAGTCCTTTTGGATTCTCTGGTTGCAGTCCTATTTGTTGATAGTTTCATTCCATGCACCTTCTGAATTCTAGACGAGGCAGATGAGGCTGAGAAGCTTAATAATATGCTGAAATCATTACCAGGAAAAGATAGAGCTGGGCTTCAATGGCATGGTCTCATTTTCAGTCTCTAATCTGATGTGCATTAATTCTGATCGCCTATGTTCTGTCCTATATAATATTCCTCTCTTCACTTTATAAAGAATGAGTGTGTCCCTTCTCCTTTCCCCACCTAGGTAGCTGCCATTAATATCCCATACTGAAGTACCGGGCAAAACACTAAAAACAACAACAAAACACAAATATACATAATAGCAACAGAGTTAGCTATATCTTAACACTAAACAGTAACTGTTGGTAATGTGCTGTACTTGGTGAACAGAATATAAAATAGAAACAATAAGAGAACTTAACATCAGTATTTATCTCTATCAACCTTATCTCCATTTTCCCCACCTATTTTGTACGCAGTCCTTTGTGTCTTTTAAGACTTGCATTTGATTCCATTTCCTCTGCCTTTCTCTTCCCATTTCTTTCCCCCTTTCTTCTCCTCCCAGTGGTCCCCATTTCATCCTGAAATAGCATAAAGGGGGGGGGCAAACAGTTTTGAATTGATTAATGTACTTGCAACAAAATCATAGCCTCAGTTGCTTATGATTTCATGCTGTTCTTAGTTGTTTGAATTCTTGTACAACCATGATGCTTGTTAGTAAAAAAAAGTTTCCTTTTCTTTTGATGCTACAAGTATTTGGGTTTTAACTTTCTTAAATATCTCTTCAGTACCTATACTATCTACACATATGAACTTTCAGTCTTTAAATTCTGTATCAGACAATGGTTTCAAGTACCATCTTAAACACGATTTGTATTCATTTAAAGTATATCTGTATGTTTCCTTCAGATTCAGAAGGTTTGACTGCACAAATTATTATTGATGCCAATGATGGGGCCCGAGGTGTCATCGAATGGCAACAGAGCAGGTATGCCTAAGGTGATGCGAGCCATATCCCGGGTTTCAGTTCATCATGATCTAATAAGCAGAAGTTTATAAAGGGAAACAAACATACTCTTGTTACTTTCTTTCAGAGTTGAAGTGAACGAAACCCATGGCAGTGTAACCCTAGTAGCCCAGAGGAGCAGAGAGGCCCTGGGCCAGGGTTCCTTGTTTGTGTATCCCCAGAACTTGGAAGCACAGTTGGGGCTGGATTACGTCTTTACTCCAAGGGTAGGGCTCAAAGACACCACAATTAATTCTTTGTGATTATTGTTTCTTGAGAACCATAGTGATGTGGGCCTTGTATCAATAAAAACACTTTCAATGATTAGATAAACTATCCCACTGTGATATCAGGGAGACAGTTACTATGTTTTTGTGCATTACTTTAATAAACAATATAAATTGAATTTTAGTACCATTCTAAAGAGTATCCTGAACTCATTATCTATTTTATTTCAGCACTTACACTGGAGAGTACAAGATCATGAATTAAAGAATATTGGTCACTGGATGACCTTTTTAGCGTGTTTCTTATACTTTGTGAAAATTTGCATTTTTATTTTTTTTAAATTTACTAAAACATCTTATGCTCCTAAAATACAGTTTGCTTTGTCTCTTCATGCCTTTGATTCCCTAACCAAATGTTTGCTTTCTTCTCCTCAACTTATTTTTTTTATAATATCAGTTTTTAATATTATTTATTTACTTGACAGAGAAAGAGGGGGAGAGAGGGAGAGAGCGAATGGGCATACCAGGACCTCCAGCCACTGCAAGTTGCGTGCGCCCCCTTGTGCATCTGGCTAACATGGGTCCTGGGGAATTCTTTGGCTTTGCAGGCAAATACCTTAACTGCTAAGCCAACCCACCAGCCCATCTCCTCAACTTATTTTTATACAAAATGCCGTTGATACCATTTATGAGAGATATTGCCAATTGAAATAAAAAGATAATACAAAGATGAAAGAAAAGAATTTCTTGGAATAGCTTATTCTTACATGGGCAACTGGATCATATTGTCTTCTGAACATTTTATAAAATCTCAGAGTGTGTTTAAATACAGTTTGCTTTTAACCTCTTTGACCAGATTCTTGATTTTGCTGATGGAGAAAGGTATAAAAACGTGGACATCACGATTCTTGATGATGACGTTCCAGAAGGAGATGAAAATTTTCAGTTGATATTAACAAATCCTTCTCCTGGGCTGGAGCTGGGGGAAAATATGATAGGTAATACCTCATTTCTCTTATACAGCACTCCCCCTAGCCCCCCAGGCTGGTTTTCTTAATGTGAGGGCACATAGGATGAGAAAGTCTTAGCTTCTATATTCAGCAGAAAATAAAATCTTTAAGTCTTTAGAACTTCTCATGTCCATAGTGGTGCATCTAGTCTGAGTGCTTGTGTGTGTGTGTGTGTGTGTGTGTGTGTGTGTGTGTGTGTATTCCAACATTTGTGTGTACGTATTTTGATGCAAACAACCGAAATGGAGTGGGATGGCACTAAATAATATATTAAATTATTTCCCTAATTATTGTAGTTTCATCCTATCTGTAGAGTTTTTCCTTTGGAATATGAGTTCTGCTCTAGTTTCCTGCTTTGGTCACAGAGAGTCAGTATTCATTCATAGTGGAGAGGTATGGATGGCTCAGAGGGTAATGGTTTCTTTTAGTTTTTCCTGGGAACTTCAGCATATAAACATATTTTAAATTGATCCTGTTCCCAAGTTAGGCTCTTCTGTTCCCATTCCCCTGTCTTCATTTCACTGAGGGCTCTCCTCCTTTAGTGCTAAGCTTTCTGTAGCCTCTGATTTGCTGCTTTAATGAGTTTTGAGTCTGCTCAGTGTGCCCTGCCATCTCCGTGGATACAGTGGGAACAGCACTCATATTTAATCCACCACTTCCTCCTCTGTAATGCTTCCTGGCTCTGGCAGGTGTGATAGAAATTACTCATTAAGCCGGGCGTGGTGGCGCACACCTTTAATCCCAACCCTTGGGAGGCAGAGGTAGGAGGATCGCTGTGAGTATGAGGCCACCCTGAGAATACAGGGTGAATTCCAGGTTAACCTTGACTAAAGTGAAACCCTACCTCAAAAAAAACAAAAAAAGGGCTGGAGAGATGGCTTAGTGATTAAGTACTTGCCTGTGAAGCCTAAGGACCCCTGTTCAAGGTTCCATTCCCCAGGTCCCACGTTAGCCAGATGCACAAGGGGGCACACGTGTCTGGGGTTCGTTTGCAATGGCTGGAGACCCTGATGCACCCATTCTCTCTCCCTCTCTATCTGCATCTTTCTCTGTCTGTCACTCTCAGATAAATAAATAAAAATAAACAAAAAAATTAAAAGAAAAAAAGAAATGACTCGTTAAATTCTCAGATTCCACCCCTGACCCCAGAAGTCACTTCAGTTTCTTCAGATGACAAGTGTCTTTAGCTAACTGACTCTTTAGCCTCCTGTTTTTGTTACTGGTTCATTTTCTTTCAGATTTTTATTAAATTAGCCTTTGTGCTAATAAATTACTGACAATTATATACAAATTCCTATTTGTAGTGAGAAACATAAAAGGACTTGCATTTTCAAAGACTGGTTTTAGATTTATTCCCACTTTGGTTAATGAGTATTTCAAAACCCCTGGAAACCCTTTTTTTGAGGAGGATGTGGCTATCCCAAATTTAGAGAACATATGTTTAAGATGAAATGATTTTTTTTTTTTAGAGAATATTGAATACTTGTAAAGGAGTTGTAGGAATGGACACCATGTGTGGGAGAGAAATTATTTATGCATAAATAATTCAAGATGAATGAGATAGAAGTTGCATGTACACTACCATGAGCAAATGAAAGGAATACATATATTGGGTGCTGTCAAGCTTACTTTGGGCTTATAATATGCTACTCTTAAAAAAGTAAAATCTAGAAGGCTTAGCGGTTAAGCGCTTGCCTGTGAAGCCTAAGGACCCCGGTTCGAGGCTCAGTTCCCCAGGTCCCACGTTAGCCAGATGCACAAGCAGGTGCACGCGTCTGGAGTTCATTTGCAGTGGCTGGAAGCCCTGGCTCACCCATTCTTTCTCCCTCCCTCTATCTGTCTTTCTCTCTATGTCTGTCGCTCTCAAATAAATAAATAAAAAATGAACAAAAAATTTTTTTTTTTTAAAAAAAGTAAAATCTGGGCTGGAGGGATGGCTTAGTGGTTAAGCACTTGCCTGTGAAGCCTAAGGACTTCTCATGCATCTGGAGTTTGTTTGCAGTGGCTGGAGGCACTAATGGGCCCATTCTCTCTCTCTCTCTCTCTCTCTTTCTCTCTCTCTCTCTTTCTCTCTATGTGCTTCTTTCTGTCTCTGTCTGTTGCTCTCAAATTAATAAATAAAAATAAACAAAAAATTAAAACTTCTCAAAACAGCAAGTTCGTTGATCATGGGTAATTTTAATACCATCCACTATTTTAATTTTATTTTTTTTAGATGCAGTTAGAGATTGTGAGACAGGGAGGAAGAGAGAGAGAATTGGCACGTCAGGATTTCAGCCAGTGTAGTCGAACTCGAGACGCTTGCACCACCTAGTGGGCATGTGTGACCTTACGCTTGTCTTGCTTTGTGCATCTCGCTTACGTGGGATTTGGAGAGTCGAACATAGGTCCTTAGGTTTCGCAGGCAAGCAACCGCTCAGCCATCTCTCCATCCTACCATCCATGATTAATTGGCCTATCGAGTGTTTCTAGGAGTTCATAAGATTTTAGTAAATATCCTTGAATATAATTCTGGGGGGATACTGGGAATTGAACCTAGGATCTTAACACTACCACTGAGCTACATCTCTAGTTCTATTTTTTTAATCTTTTATTTTGTCATTTTATTTATTTGTGTGTGAGAGAGAAAGAGGCGGGGGAGGGGGGAGAGAGAGAGAGAGAGAGAGAGAGAGAGAGAGGGGTAGGGGGAGAGAGAGAGAGAGAGAAAGAATGGGTATACCAGGGCCTTCAGCCACTGCAAATGAAATCCAGAAGTGTGAACCATCTTGTGCATCTGGCTTACATGGGTCCTAGGGAATTGAACGTGGGTCCTTTGACTTTGTAGGCAAGTGCCTTGTTGCTAAACCATCACCCCAGCTCTATAGTTCTATTTTAATGTTTTATTTTGAGCCATGGTCTCAGTAAGTTCCCCAGGCTGTCTGTAAACTCACCCAGTAGCCCAGGCTTGCCTTAAAGTTGACAATAATCCTGCTTCAGCACTCTGAGTCAGGGAGTTCAGGGCTTTGCCCCAGGCCCAGCAATACATGTTTTTATTAGTGGGTGATCAAAATGCTTTGCTGAGTACATTGAGCATTGAAAGAAAGGGCATTGGATCAAAATTAAGCCTGCATGGTCATGTGTGCATCAAAAGCAGGTGTTTCTTTGCATCCTCGGTGTACACACCAATGCTGTAATGAAGGATGGGATGTTCACTAGCCGTAGGTTTTCTATGTGAAATTTATTGTTACTTATCTAAAAGTTGACAGCTGTGCTAATGAGTGGTACCACTGCCGATAACTGAGGCTATGTTCCCCCAACATCTGCAGACGCCGAATTGAATGGGGATCTTTCTTCTTGTCCTGTGAGAAGGGAGTTGCTGGCAGATACGTTCTCTGACTCCAGCTTCTAAGTGCTGGGGGTGGGTGTTGGGTGTTAAGTCTCCATCGCCCTCCAGCACTTCTGACCTTCTATGGGTTGATGTGTCATCAGGTAGAGAGGCTACTGGCCAAACAGGGGCTTCTGCAAGTGACCACAGTGGGGCAGGAGGACACAGGTGAAGCATGGGCATTTTCTCCTACCGTCCAGCACGGCCTCTTGTGATTTTCCTCTCGTAGGCTTTGTGTTTTCACGGTAACTCTCTAGGTGTGCGCTGGGAATGAGATTGCTCTCCTATTACACTTTCCCTCCGACGAGAGCTGATAGGTAAAGGCCGCATCACAGCTCACGTGCGTGCGTGTTTGGAAGCTACACTCCAGGCATTGTATACCACTTAAACCACTGCCTGGTGTTTGAATTTCTTAACAATACCTGTTTTCGCTTCTGTTATAAGTCCTATAACATGGGGCTAATAGAATCCACCTTATAGGCATCCTTGAGAATTAAATGAGCAAGTATAGATTAAATATCAAGTTACCTGTGGCATTATATTGTTGTTTTTTAAATATTTTTTAAATTTTTATTTATTTATTTGAGAGTGACAGAGAGAGAAAGGAGACAGAGAATGGGTGTGCCAGGGCTTCCAGCCAGTGCAAACAAACTCCAGATGCATGCGCCCCCTTGTGCATCTGGCTAACGTGGGTCCTGGGGAATTGAGCTTTGTACCAGGGTCCTTAGGCTTCACAGGCAAGCACTTAACTGCTAAGCCATCTCTGCAGCCCTGCGTTGTAGTTTTTAATGAATACTAATTAGAAGATTAGAAGCTTTAACAGTAGGTTTTTGATTTGTGATATATTCTAGGTTTATATTTTGTACTCATGCTGAATCTAGTAATTCAACTCTGGGACGTTCTTTGTAGACAAGTGTTTCATGTAGAAAATGGTGACAGTTCTGACTCTGCCCTTCCCTTAGAATTACATGTGTTACCTGGTTGTCCTAGATCCCAGTAATGTGTCAGCTCTCAGTTTTGATTTGGACAGGAATGCCTCTACCCTTTCAACCTGAACTTTGATTTTGGCTGTTGTCTTCTGACAGGTGTCATTTCATCAGGCTGACAGACGTCTTTCCATTCCATGATTACAGGAGTTTATGTCTGGAGCGAGCCTGGATCTTTATTAAGTGCTGTAGAACATTTCCCTCTTTCAAAGGGAAAGTGGACCTTAGATACACAGTTGACGTAGTTTCCACATGAAACCTCTCCTCAGGGTCTACAACATATCTGTCTTCAGTTATGACTTGGATGCCCTTATCTTCGCAGCCTTGATTACTGTGCTTGCTAACGACGATGGCCCTGGAGTCCTGTCCTTTAACAACCCTGGGCACGTCTTCCTGCGGGAACCGGCCGCGCTGTCTGCGCAGGAGAGCACGGCGGTGCTGCATGTCGCCCGGGAGCCCGCACACGGCCTGTTTGGAACCGTGACCGTTCAGTTCATGGTGACAGAAGTCAACTCGTCCTCAGAGTCTCAGGACCTGACTCCCTCCAAAGGCTTCATAGTTCTCGAGGATGGCGTTAGGCTTAAGGTACAGTCTGACCCTTCAGCGAGAGCGTCAGGTTAGCGCGAGCATTTCCACATACGATTCTTGCAGGCCCAGCCAAGGTTCTGGAAAGAAAGAAGAGCCCGTCGTCCACATGAGAGATGCGGAGACGCCGATGGGTGAGACGGTGTGGTGCCGGCTGGGTCGAGCACACGTGGGCGACTGTCCTGTCAGCACAGCAGACCCTTGCAAATAACTTTAAATTTCACAGTCCATTTGGTTAAATTTAAATTTATATTCCATTATATTATTTTGCAGAACAGAAGCTTAAAAACACCTTCCCCTCCTGGCCAATCATTCCTGCTTGCCACACTTTTGCTGAACAAAATTTACCTACTTCTTTCGCATTGATAACATCAGATTTGGATTATTTTATTGTACAAAAATGCTGGATTTGTGATTGATTATGAACTGATCTATAGTTACAAAAGCTTACCTTCTCAAATTCCTCTTCTTTATATTAATTTTCATTTCTTGTATTTTATTTTAGATATAGTTTTAAGCTTAAAAATTTTAATTCCGTTAGTTTTAGACATTTTAAACCAAATGTAACTGTGCAGAAATATACTCACAGTGATTCAATTTATGAGTTCATTTAATAACTAAATAATATCCTTAGTCATTATTTATTTATTTATTTTGTGGAATGAGGATTGAACTCAGGGTCTTGTGAATGTTACCTGCCCTACAACTGAATTGTATCCCCAGCCATCTTAGTGCTATTTTTGTATAAATTTTCAGCATATTTTGCATGTTTAATTTTGTTTTTATGGTTTTGGAAATTAAAAACCTTTAAATTGATTTGTTTAAAGATGCACCTAACCTTGAAATGACAGGAAAGCTGAAAATTCATATGGATCTGCTATTGCTTTAGTTACATAAGAGAAGGTAATGAGAGGAGGATAATGATCAAAACACATTATATACGAAAAATCAAATTCCAGCCGGGCGTGGTGGCACACGCCTTTAATCCCAGCACTTGGGAGGCAGAGGTAGGAGGATCACCATGAGTTCGAGGCCACCCTGAGAATACAGAGTTAATTCCTGGACCAGAGTAAGACCCTACCTCGAAAAACAAAAAAAAAACAAAACAAACAAACAAAAAAAAATCAACTTCCAAGTGTCTAAACAGAGCTTTTTTTTGGAGGGGTGCTGGGGAGATGACTCAGTGGTAAGAGTGGTCGGTGCACAAGCAGGAGGACTGTGTTTGGTCCTCAGCCCTCACTAGACGTGCTGGACATGACCATGCGTGTCTGTAGCCCTGTGCTGTGCTGAGGGAGGCCAGGCGAGGCTGACCGCAGCTACCCGAAAAGCAGTGACAGCTCTGGATTCCGTGAGAGATTCGCAGTCAAAAAAATAAGGCAGGAGAGAGCTAGCGAAGGGAACCCGACATGGGTGCACACATCTGTGAACACACACAAGTGCACACACCCACACCCACACACATACACACTAGACATAAAACACGTTTTTCTAATTTTATATGTTTTAAATTACTATTGTTTTGTTTCTGTTTTTCAAGGTAGGGTCTCACTCTGGCCCAGGCTGACTTGGAATTCACTATGTAGCCTCAGGGTGGCCTCCTACCTCTGCCTTCTGAGTGCTGGGATTAAAGATGTGCACCACCACGCCTGGCTAAATTACTTTTCAATCGTGGTAGTTTTTCCTTAAGTCTCTTTTTTATGGTGTTTCGAAGTATTTTATTAATTAAATATAAGAACAAAGTCAATTAATTCTGGTGGACATAACTGTTTTTGGTCTACATGACTTAAATTAGAAATATAGCATTACATCTCACAGTCCTAAGCATATGGTGTGCCACTTCAAAGTTACACACACACACACACACACACACACACACACATACACACACACACACACCATTTACTCGGATTACAATTTTTAAGTTCCCACTTTTTGAAAGGTTCCTCCATTGCTCCTTGCCCTTTTCAGAGGAAGCTACTTTCCCACTTTTAAAATTGAAAACTCATTTTGTTGGGTCCTGAGTGTTGCATACTTGAGTAATACAGTACTTCCCCCCCCCGCCCCCACAATGTAATTCTTAAAGTCTAGATGGTTGCACACATCAATAGTTTATCATGCATTTATTTCATTGGTGATACCTCACTTGTTCTTTTTTTTAGTTTAAACTTTTTTACTTATTTGCTGAGAGAGAGAGAGAGAGGGAGGGAGGGAGGGAGGGAGGGAGGGAGGGAGGGAGGGAGGGAGGGAGGGAGGGAGGATCTGAATGGGCATGCCAGGGCCCCTTATCACTGTAAAGGACCTCAGATGAATGCAGCACTTTGTGCATCTGGCTTTACATGTTTGCTGGGGGATGAGCCCAGGCGGTCAGCCTTTTCAAACAAGTGCCTGTAACTGCCGAGCATCTCTCCAGCCCCTGTGATTTGTTTTTCTATCATTCTCTTGGGTTCTAATTTTTACCTGGATGGGGTTTGTGTAGTCAGGGCAGGACTTGAAGCTAACATGAGCTTAATTCTTTAACCAGTGTTATTTAAAAAAATATTTTATTTGTTTTATTTATTTATGTGAGAGGGGCAGAGAGAATGGGCACATCAGGGCCTCCTGTCCCTGAAAATGAAGTCCAGACTCATGTACCACCATGTGCATCTGGCTTACATGGGTTCTGGAGAGTCGAACCTAGGTCCTTAGACTTCACAGGTTAGTTAGTGTCTTAAATGCTGAGGCATCTCTCCAGCCCCATCAGTGTTGTTTTTAAATGCCATTGAACATTTACCCTTTAGACGCTTTAATGCATTATATATTACATTGCTTTAAATCCCAAAAGTAGTAGTAAGTTGAAACAGATAGAATTATCACAGTATGTAAATCAATTTGAATTAAAAGAAGTCATCTTTCCTTCAAAAAGATATTATCCAAAATGTTTAGTAAATTTCTGTGTACATGCGTTGCACAAATACTTCATTCTGGTAACTTTATCTTTTGGTTTTGTTTTTAGGCCTTACATATCTCTGCCATATTAGACGCGGAACCCGAGATGGATGAGCATTTTGTCTGCACTTTGTTTAATCCAACTGGAGGTGCCAGACTAGGGGCACATGTTCAAACCCTTATAACAGTTTTGAAAAACCAGGCCCCTTTGGGGCTGTTCAGTATATCTGCTGTTGAAAATAGGTATTGATTATTTATAAGGATATTATCATTTTGAAAGCAAGGAGAAAATTCTTTTGACCTAAGGAAATGTAGATAGAAATTGGTCTTTAATCACTTAGGAAATATCTTGGAGATGACAAATACATTTTATTTTTAAAAAATATTTTAGGGAGCCGGGCGTGGTGGCGCACGCCTTTAATCCCAGCACTCGGGAGGCAGAGGTAGGAGGATCTCCGAGAGTTCGAGGCCACCCTGAGACTACATAGTGAATTCCAGGTCAGCCTGAGCCAGAGTGAGACCCTACCTCGAAAAACCAAAAAAAAAAAAAAAAAAAAAAAAAAAAAAATTTTAGGGCTGGAGAGATGGCTTAGTGGTTAAGCGCTTGCCTGTGAAGCCTAAGGACCCCGGTTCGAGGCTCGGTTCCCCAGGTCCCACGTTAGCCAGATGCATAAGGCGGGGCACGCATCTGGAGTCCGTTTGCAGAGGCTGGAAGCCCTGGCGCGCCCATTCTCTCTCTCTCCCTCTATCTGTCCTTCTCTTTGTGTCTGTCACTCTTAAATAAAAAAAAAATTTTAAAGATATATTTTTATTAATGTGCCAACAATTTTTTGTTTCATTATTTTCCCTGTCATATATTTTTGTTTATAAATGAAGAAATTCAGGAATGGTTGTTTTTCTTAAAAATTTTTTATAGAGTATACTGTGGAGTCAGTCATATTTAGTATTTATTTATCTATGTGTGTACATTCACTCATTTATGTATAAATGAAACTTCTGGGTCCATCTTTGCTATTTCACCTTATTTGAGGCAGAGTTTCTCTTGATCTCACCCTGCTGTTATTATTTTTAAATTTTTTTGTTTATTTTTATTTATTTATTTGAGAGCAACAGACAGAAGGAGAGAATGGGCATGCCAGGGCCTCTAGCCACTGCAAATGAACTCCAGATGCATGTACCTCCTTGTGCATCTGGCTTACGTGGGTCCTGGGGAATCAAGTCTCAAACCAGGGTCCTTAGTCTTCATAGGCAAGCATTTAACCTCTAAGCCATCTCTCTAGTCCTGCTGTTGTTATTTTTAATTTTCTTAAATTTTTTTTTTGCTTATTTTTCTTTTTTTATTTGAGAGCAACAGACAGAGGCAGATAGAGAGAGAATGGGCGCTCCAGGGCCTCTAGCCACTGAAAATGAACTCCAGACGCATGCCTCCCCTTGTGCATCTGGCTCATGTGGGTCCTGGAGAATCGAGCCTTGAACTGAGGTCCTTAGGCAAGTGTTTAACAGCTAAGCCATCTCTCCAGCCCACCTTTAAAAAAATTTTTTTTTATTATTGTTTCTGTGTGGGGTTGTGTATGGGAACTGCAGGGCCCCTTGCCACTGCAAAGGAACTCTAGATGCATGCATGACTTTTTTTAAATAAATTTTTTGTTCATTTTTATTTATTTATTTGAGAGCTACAGACAGAGAGAAAGGCAGAGAGAGAGAGAGAGAGAGAGAGAGAAAGAATGGGTGCTCCAGGGCCTCCAGCCACTGCAAACGAACTCCAAACGCGTGCGTCCCCTTGTGCATCTGGCTAACGTGGGTCCTGGGGAATCGAGCCTCGAACCAAGGTCCTTAGGCTTCATAGGCAAGCATTTAACCGCTAAGCCATCTATTCAGCTTGTGTTTACCTGGTTGCTAAGCATGTTGAACATCCCTTTAGATGTTTGTTGGCTGTTTACATTTCTTCCTTTGAGAACTCTTTTCAGCTCCATATCCTGTTTTGTCACTGGCTGACTGATTTGTTTTCGTTGTGTAGTTTTGTTTTTTTTTGTAGCACTTTGTTTAGGTACTAACCCTCTGTAAGTTGTACATAGCTGGTGAATATTTTTTTCCTTTCCCAGTCATAGGTTGTCTATTGACTTGGTTGAGTTTGTGTAGTTGTGTGATAGCCTTTTAGTTTCATGAGATCCCAATGGTTGGGCGCTTGTCTTATTTTCCGGGCTGCTGGGGTCTTACTCTCACCGTCTCTCCCTGTGCCTGTATCTTGGAGTGCCCTCCTTATTGTTTCCTCTGGTTGTTCCACAAGTGTTTCTGTTATTTTTGTTGTGCTTATCGACAGTTTTTGAGAAATTCCCCTGTCTGCCTGCCATCTTGCCCTGCATGTGCTGGGACGGCCGAAACCTGCCCTGACTTCTGGCTTTTGTGCCTGAGGTCTAAGGTTCTCAGTCAGGTTAGGCCTCGGGGCTCCTCGTCCTTGAGCCGTCTCCTCAGCGCCATCTGTAGTACTCTTTTTAATGACTAAAATAATGTGCTGCATTTGTGCTATTTTTTAAAATTTAAAACTATATCAATGACTACTTTGGGATACTGTAGTCTGGTCTTACCAATGTATAAAATTTTTGGATCTTACTTGAATTGCACAAATTTAGAACTATCTTGAGTATATGCTAGCAATATGATACCTGTTTTAAATATGTGGAAATTATGATTTTTTTATGCTGTCCAAAAACCAATTTTTTTTTTCTTTTAGAGCCACCTCTATAGACATTGAAGAAGCCAACAGGACTGTGTACCTAAATGTATCACGTGCTAATGGCCTTGACTTAGCTGTGAGTGTGCAGTGGGAGACAGTATCTGAAACGGCCTTTGGCATGAGTATGTTCAGTTTCTTGAATAACAAAATGTGTGACTACAGATACTGCATTGAGATTTCCATTACTTCCATGAATTGTGTCTTATCACTGTTAATATTTACTTATTTATTCACGAGAGAAAAAGAGAGCAGGTGAGCGTGGCTCCGAGTGAGTGGCTTGGGATAGGATAATGCCTTAGGATGGGTGTGCCAAGGCCTCTGGCCACTGCAGGTGAACCCCAGCCTCATGTGCCACCCACCGTGTGCGTCTGGCTGAGGTGGGTTCTGGGGAGTAGAGCCTGGATCCTTAGGATTTGCAGGCAAGCGCCTCAACAGCTAAGCCATCTCTCCAGATCTCTTACCACTATTAAAAACAGATTCTATTATTGCGTGCACAAATAGTTCTTAACATTATAGAGCTTAAAATTTGGAGTTGCCAGAAATAAATCTAACAAATAAAATCTAATTATAAGTGTAAACTATAATGTTTTCTAAGTGAAGATGGAAGTGTTAAGTACATAGGTAAATTGTTTCCTGGGGCAATCAGTGTTTAAACAAAGACTGATGATTAGTGTTTACCCAAGTGTGTGGATTGAAGGAAAGTGGTGATGACGGTGGGAGGCTGTTCAGACAGGAGACTTGTAGCACAAAGAGACATAGATGAAAGCCGGGCGTGGTGGCGCACGCCTTTAATCCAGCACTCGGGACGCAGAGGTCGGAGATTCGCTGTGAGTTCGAGGCCACCCTGAGAATACATAATGAATTCCAGGTCAGCCTGAGCTAGAGTGAGACCCTACTTTGAAGAAAACAAAACAACAAAAAGAGACACAAAAGAGAAGATTCTGAGTGAACAGTGGGGAGAGAATTAAGGAGAAATATTGACCTTGACTAGATTTACCACACCACATTATCAAAGAATGTGAAAAATATTTTATGCATGTCATCCTTCTAATGGAAAGCACCTATTTGGTTTTGGCAAGGTTGGAAGGGTGTGCTAATATGTACATTTTAAGATATGTTCATGGTGTCATATAAAAGTTGGCGGGTATAGAAGGAAGAGATGATGCAGGGTGACATGCAAGAAGTGATGGCCTGGACGTGTGGGCGAGGGAGACGCCAGGGCTGGCTCCAGCTTCTAGTTTGTACATTTAGAAGGTCATGGCATTCACTAAGAAATGAAGTTGTGAAAAAGGAATAGGGACTATTTTAGTGAGGAAAGTAAAAGAAATATGTGTTGATAATGTTCAATTTGGGTTACTATTGGGAAGATAGTTCCCTAGATTCAGTGGGAAGTTTCTGATGCAATGTAAATTTGAGAATCTTGTGCACATATAGTATTCAAATTCATGGGAATTAATTTAATAACCTGGCAAGAGAAACGGTAGATAGAGTGGGTGTGAGGACTTGGACATATTTTGAAACAGCTCAGAGTGAGTGGCTCAGGATGGGATAATGCCCTTATAAAGGAGACTTGAAACACGTGGTGAGAAGCCCTGGGGAATCCAGGGCTGCAGGCGAAGGCAGGAAGAGTTTTGAAGGAGAGAGAGCGCATCTCACCTGCTAGAGGGAAGCCAGAGAGATGAACACTTAATACGGAAAGTGCGTGTGATCGCAGTGAAAGCCATTTGTATAGGGGAACGGGAATTGCCCGACACTTCAAATGGAGTTAAAACCAAAGAACTACAATCATGGCAACTGTTTCAGAGAAATCCTTTTGGTAAAGTTAGGGTGAGAGGCGGTAGTGGGATTCAGAGGGTCTCCTGCTTGTTTCGTTGAGAAAGACTGGAGCAGGCTTCAGTGCTGATGGGAGAGGTTGGCATTGTGGCTTCTTGAACTACATCTAAATATGGACAATCATTTGTAAGGCGCCTTGGTTTCATTCTTGACATTTTTTCTTATTCCATCATGTTCACACAATTAGCCAAAGTTTTAAAATAACTTTCTCTGGCAAATAGTCATAACAATACATCACACACACACAGACACACACACACACTGCTGTTTCTCATTAGATAGGCCTTTTCTCTTTTAATCTACCTTTTTATTAGTGCAGAATTTTAGGACATGTGCCATATATAGCAATCTAATGAAGCCTGAAACCATTTGATGTATGTGAGTCTGCAAAATTTGTGTTTTCTTAATTAGCAGGGAAGGGAATGGTACATGGTACATGGTAAATGAATCCACTTCTAGACCAGAATAGGAGGCATCGTTTACTGAGCACGCTGGAAGGGGGCGTGGAAGTAATTAGAGTGTTATCTGTAGCAGTGGCCTTCTTAGTGTGTATAAAACACACAAGGGGAAAAATCATTGGACGGGCAGAATTTTTAAATATCAGTATAAACTTTATAAGTACTATTTAGTATGCTATTTTCCTTTATGAACATTGGTAACTCATTTTGACATGTCTTTCTTTAAAATATAAACTTAGTACTTTTTTCAGTAGACTTTATAAAATCTGCATGGAGATAGAGCAAGGTATTACTACTTTTCAAGTATGTTTAGGTATCTGTAAATTTTCTAACTTGTCTCTATTCTCTGTCCTACACATACACGTACCTATGGATCATCATCTTGTCTAATAACAGGCACACCAGTCTCATTGTTTCATAAATTAGCAGATGTAAGGTATAGAAGTGATTATACACTAGGAAATAATAATTTGCTATTTTTTTTTTAGAGGGAATAGATGTTGTCTTTTCCATATTTCAAAGTTTTTTTGACAAGTCAGCCTCTGGCTGGTGTTTTGTTCCTGTGGAAGATTTAATATATGGCATCATGTTAAGAAAATCATCATTTATTCTTTACCGATGGCAAGGGATTTTTGTTCCAGTTGAGGTAATCTTCACTTTTTTATGGTACATGAAGTAAAATGTATGTTAAAAAATTGGATTTGATGTTCATTACTACTATTATTTTCCATTTCCTAGGATTTTAATATAGAAGGCCCTAAAACTTGTGAGACCTTTAATATTGGTATTTCCCCCTACTTTGTGATTACTCATAAAGAAAGAAATGGAGAAAAGCCTTCTGTTAACAGTGTGTACACATTCACATCTGGATTCAACTTATTCCTGGTAAAAAAAAAAAAAAGTAACTTCTTTTTACCATAGATTCTTTACTGAAAAGCAATGCAACTTTGGAAAAGTCATCAAACTGGAAGATAATGTATCTTCTGTGTTAGTGTGACAAAGCCTTTTTGTGAGTTCATACATGTTGTAGCAAGGTATCTCTTTACAATTTAATATCAGTATGTTAGCATACAGATAAAGACAATTAGTGTTCATTATGGGATTTTTCACATATTATTTTTTCCTTTACACTCCTCTTACTGACCCTCTTACTTTGTAACTCCTCTCCCTCAGTTTTTGTTCTACCCTCATGTCCCATGTGACCTTTTGTCTTTCCTTCTTTCTCTGCCTCCTCCCCTTCATGTTATCCAGCTTCATAGCTAACACCTTTTCTCAACTCTTGGTATTTACACATGCACACAAACGTTCAAGCTTAGGATATGCCTATGAAAAAGAATCTATGTTTTTTGTAGCTGTGGATGCATGTTACATCAGCTTGTGTGATCTTTTCTTACAAATTTCATTTTAAATGGTATATGAAGTGCCAGTGTGTATATGTGTTACATTTTCAGCTTCTGATCATCAGTTCATAGACACCTAGGCTGCTTCTATTTCCTAGCTGTTGTGAATAGAGCTGGAGTAGGGGATCTTAATGCATTGGTATTTTTCTTTTAGTATGCACATGTATATACAATAAAATCAATTTGCAAGTCATGAACTTATATACAAATACATATTATTACTGTGTTTAGTCCCTTTTTTAGTTCAAGGCTCCTTTAACATTTTATTTCTACCCTTTGTCTCCCTTGCAGGTTCAGACAATAATTATTCCAGAAAGTTGTCAAGTACGATATTTTACTTCAAATAGTCAAGAATATTTAATTATTGCAAGTCAAAGAAGTGATTCAGAATTGACTCAGGTTTGATTCTTTTAGAATGAAGTTTTCTCCCCTCAGAAATGTTATAATTAAAAGACATCAGATATGATCTATTGGCTTTGTCAAAAGAAAACCATAATGTAATTGTAGCAGAGCAGAATAATATTGGTCGGTCATAGTTAATTGCTAAGATACAGAGTTATGAATATTTGATTTCCTTCAAGAGACAGGCCAAATGTAGTAGCAACATGAACTTCAGATTACCATCTAATTGGATGGGAAAACATGGAGACAAATCACACAACAAGACAGATGGCTTTTCACCAAAGATACATGATTAGCATTGCCAAGTGGGCACTCAGGATCACACCACAAGTTTTATATTTTGTAGTACACTGTGTCTCATAATTCCATTAATGCTTATTTGATATTTTTGTTAGTCAGAGCCCATACATAGCTTTTACCTCTTCGTTTTCAGACAGTGACTCTCTTGACGTGGAATCTACCAGGAAGGAGGCTATTGATTTTCCTGACACTTCAAGCCCAGCCTTGCTCTTCACTTGTGTCACTGTGTCCCGTGGAAGCCTGTCCTCCCTCATTGCTTCTTGTCTTGCCTTCAAAATGCCCAGTTATTCTCTCCGTCACTGGAGTTTCTGTCCTCGCCGGATTATTGCAGTTAGCATATATTTCGGCACTACCTAGTTTCAAAAAGCAAGCCCTCCTCTGATCTCCTTCCCTTCTAGTGGTTGCTTTCTCTCTTCTGCGGCATGAAAGAAGTCTTTCCTTACTTGGTCTTTAGTTCCTCGTGCGCACTGCTTATGACTTCATTGCCAAATCTAGTGAATGTGTTTGTCACTATTATCATTATTTTTCTTTGAGGTAGGGTCTCTTTCTACTCCGGGCTGACCTGGAATTCACAATGTAGTCCCAGGCTGGCCTCGAGTTACAGGGTCTTCCTGCCTCTGCCTCCTGAGTGCTGGGATTAAAGGTGTGTGCCACCACGCCTGGCAGTCATTATCTTTCATTATTTCTCATCAGTGTGTTACAGTTGCCACATCCTCAAACTTGAATCATCAATTTTCTCATACTATGTACATGTCTGTCTCCCTCTCTCTTCCCTCTCCTCCCCTTCCCCTCCTACCCAACAGCCTTTTCAGTTTCTCAGACATCATTGCCAGTTCCTCCTCCTTTTCTGAATTGGTATATGTTGGTGGTTTCTAGAACCCAATTTTCATTTAAGATTCTTTTTTCTTTCTCTTCACTTGGTAATTTTGTCAGGTATATGACTTCCCATATGATCTGTAGATTAATCTCTTGCACATTATAACTGTAGCCTTTCCTCTGTATTCCATACTTGTATATCTTCTTTTTTTTTTTATTTTTGAGAGAGGGAGAGAGAGAGAGAGAGAGAAAGAGAGGAGAGAGAATGGGTGCACTAGGACCTTCAGCCTGCTGCAGATGAACTCCACGTGTGTCCACCCCCTTGTGGCGCATATGCGACATTGCGGGCGTCACTATATGGTTGGCTACGTGGGGCCTGGAGATTTGAACGTGAGTGCTTAGGCTTCGCAAACGCCTAACTCACTAAACCATCTCTTCAGCCCAGACTTGCCTATCTTGATGTTTCAGAACTTTTTGACCTCTTCAGACTCATTCCTGTTGAGTAGCTGGAGTAATCTTTTGACAACACTATTTTTGCTACTTTTCATTAACTGTTCAGTCAGTAAATTCTAAATTTCTAGTATGGACTGTATGATGTATTATTGTTTTCTCATTTTTCCAGGACAGTGATGGAACACTGTTGTCTTTGCATAATTATTTTTTAAATCTTTGTATAATTATTATTTATATTTTACTATCTTAAAGATCTATATTTGAATTATAAATTGAATTATCACCTTTTACAACCTTTAACCCTGAACATTCTCTCAATAGTACTAACTTCTCTCAAGTTGGAGTAACATTTACTCAGAACGAGATACATTTTCTGGGACTTAGAAAGTGTCACAGCACTCTTTGTAACTTGAGGGCCCCAGTACATCACATTCTTTGGTCACACCACGCTACTTGTCAGCTTCAGTTCTTTTCTCAATTTAGTGTTCATTTATTCCCTGCGCATTTTCATAGGAGCATAAAATTGAGATCTTGACACTGTTTGCAGAAGTCCTGAAAGTTAAAAATGATGTTCAGCTATTCAGATGTTTATAATTTTTTCTTAATAGTCAGGATCCATAATGGACAAGGCTGTGCTACCTGTGGGCACCAACTTAATGCTTGGCCCAAAGTCCTAACTTTTGTCCAAATAAGTATAACTGTTTGTGCAATTGAGCAGTTGTATAATAGACCAAGTAGATCATGAACTTTCTTTTAATTTTCTGTACGCACACATTTACCAAGAAGCCTTGCACACATTGCCTCCATAACAATGGAAATACTTTGGGCATTTCTGCATAATCTGTAGGCTAAGGTATTGGGGATGATCCTATAACATCAATAGCTTTATATTCAATTCCAAGGCTTGCATATTTTACTCAGTTCTTTCCTTTTTCTGGTTTTCCACTTCCACTATCCTGATGCATATTTTATTTTATTTTATTTTAATTTCTTATTTATTTGAGAGTGACAGACAGAGAAAGAGGCAGAGAGAGAGAGAGAGAGAGAGAGAGAGAGAGAGAGAGAGAGAGAGAGAGGGAGAGAGAGAGAGAGGGAAACAGACAGACAGAATGGGCACACCAGAGGCCTCCAGCTACTGCAAACAAACTCCAGACGCCTGTGCCCCCTTGTGCATCTGGCTGGATAACGTGGGTCCTGGGGAATCGAGCCTCAAACCGGGATCCTTAGGCTTCACAGGCAGGCTCTTAACTGCTAAGCCATCTCTCCAGCCCCTGATGCATATTTTATACTGATATCTTTTCAGATCATGTCTCTCATTCATTTTTACTTACGTACTTACGCACGCATGCACGCACGCAGAAAGCATTGATGTCGTTACCTTCCCATTCATGAAGGTATCTCCTAAGTACATTTAGGGATCCCTGAGAACAGACACATGGCTTTTTCTAAATCTTGCAAGTGCTGAATTTCTGCACATGAAGGGTTTTGTGTTCACGCATCTTGTACAGGTCTTCAAGTGGAGTGGAAGCAGCTTTGCCGTGCATCAGACGCTCCCTGTGCGTGGCGTGCTGGCCGTGGCCCCGTTCAGCAGAGGGAGCAGCGTTTTCCTCGCCATTTCCCAAGCGAGTGCCCGACGGAATGCCCTTTTATTCAGGTGGTCGGGCAGTCAGTTTGTTAACTTTCAAGAAGTGCTGATAAGCGGGACAACGCAAGTTGAGGCCTTGTCGTCAGGCGATGATATTTACTTAATCTTTGCCAAAAATATGTCTTTAGGTGAGGAGATAGTGTTTGTAATATCTGTACAGCTATTACCCAAATCATTCAGTATTTGTGTTGTATGTTCTATACGGAAGGTTCTGCTTTTTTACTAGTTCACAGACTGCTTTTTGATTGATAAGTATTAACTGCCAATTGTAAATGGATTTTGAAAAAAATAGCAGCATACCTATAATCTTGTCATGCTCTGAATCACCAGTTGAGTTATAGAAATGTAAAATTGGGGTAGATAAAGAAGTGAAAAGTTTTAAAAGGATTTTATATACAATGTGCAAACATTTATAATTTTTATATGATTCTACCTGAGATTTCATGGATAATTTATAGTGTCAGTAATGTCTAACAACTTTTGATATGACTGGTTCAAAATAGTCTTTGCATTAGGAGTATGTTTTCTTATCCTTTATAAAATTTTATCAGTGCCCCAAAATGAAGTATTTTCTTTGCATCTTTTCTTCCTCGTTAATGGCTGGTCACATTACACTTCTGTAATAAATACAAAGGTTTTTAGACGTGTTCATTACTACGTTGTATTACTGTTTAAATAGATGGATTCTGGAGCAATTTGTTTCTTAAGTTGAACTTAGTATTTTTACAGTTTTATCACTTTATTCTTATAATTTTATTTATTTATATGTTTTGCCTAAGATTTGATTTTTGTTTCTTAATCATAGGAGATCAGAATTCAATTGATATTTACATCTGGGAGATGGGACAGTCTTCTTTCAGATATTTTCAGTCTCTACCTTTTGCTGCTAACAGAATCCATTCCTTCACACCAGCCTCTGGAATAGGTAAGGACTTTTCCACTGCTCTCAGTCCTGATGGCAGTTTAGGACTCAGGATAATTTCATTCTCATTTAAATTAGATACAATGCTATGTTGCCAGCAACTAGGAATTTTAATGGGAGAGTAAAGTCAAGGGCTTTATAATCACCATTCTGGAAGTTCTGGAATTTTAGGTAGGTTGATACTTTAAAGATAGACACTGTACTTGCGAATAATAAGAGTGAGTAAAATACAAATGAAGAAAAATAAATCATATAGTCTTGTTTGTTGTCTATGGTCTGGTTTAAAATGAAGAGTGATAGTAAATATACACACATAAAATATGTAGAAGGAGACAGCAAATATTTATATTTACCGTTCTTTTGAAAAGTCAGACAATGGCTGTAAGGATCCTGCTGTGTGACTTCACTCTCCCAACACACCCCTACCATTTGAAATCCCCTCTCTGCATTTTAACCCACACAAGGGCCATCAGTAGCATTTCACATCACTGACTTCAGAAGCAAAGTCGGCTGGTGAGCCTCTGTGGTATTCCTGCCATCGGGAGGCTTGTGGCATTCCTTCCGGGGCAGCAGGGACTTACTTGTGTGAACCAGGGACAATTAGGAGAATGAGTTGAGGACATTTGGTGTGGTGGGTGCTATTGTTCTTCAGGGGCACACAATCCTGTTGAGACGCCCAGAGGACCTGGCAGACCAAGCTCAGGGAGTGCCACAGGCAGGTCTGGATTAATCCGAGCTCTGCCTTTAAAAGACTGACATGTGAAACCAGCACAGATCTACTGTTTAAGTATCATATCTGAGCCACTGTTGTGAGTAAAGTGAAGAATTCCGTGCTATTTAAAGCCTTCATGCTTGTTTAGGAAGCAAGGAAATTATACTAACTCTGGGTAGAGGACCAGTACCTTTTGCTCCGTGACGGGTGGAATTGGAGTGGTCATGAGGTATGTGTGGACTGGGGAGCTGAGCTGTAGTGAATGCAGGGGCCAGGGATGAGCAGAGGAAGCAGGCAGCGGAAGTGAATGTGGCACTCAGAACACCACCCGTGGAGGGAAGAGTTGGTGGCAGAGAACTTGGTTGGAACATGTTGGAGGGGAGGGTGGAGAACCACCCCTCTGGAGTCTGAAGAGAAAGGTAGACCATACCCCTGTTCAGATTGTCCTAGCGCGTTCAGACATTATGTCTTAGGAGGTGTTCATTCTTAAACATCTGAGGACATCAAAGTATTCTTATTTGTGTGAGTTTTATCTATTGATATTTATCTTATTAGAAATTGAAACAGGGGTTGGGGATCCGGCTCAGCGGTTAACAGTGCTTGTTTACAAAGCCACTGGCTTGGGTTTGGGTTCCCAGCACTCACACAGTCAGATGCGCAAAGTGGCACATGCATCTAGAGTTCACTTACAGTGGCAGGAGGCCCTGGGACACCCGTCTTCTCTCCTCTCATTTTCCTAAATAAGCAAGTAAATAAATAAATTAGATATTAAAAAAAGAAATTAAAACTGAGGAATTTAAAAGTTTTTTTATTTATTTATTTTGGTTTTTCGAGGTAGGGTTTCACTCAAGCCCAGGCTGACCTGAATTCACCAAGTTCAGTCTCAGGGTGGCCTCAAACTCATGGTGATCCTCCTACCTCTGCCTCTCGACTGCTGGGATTAAAAGCATGTACCACCACACCCAGCTTAAAGTTTATTTATTAATTTATTTAAAAATCACAACATTGTTGTGGCTTATAAATATATTTTATTTAAAAACGTTTGTCAAAACAAACCCATTTGTTAAAAAGATATTTTTTATTTAATTCATGAAACTATCTTTTAATGTTTGGATTATTAGATCATATCTATATTATCTTTTCCTTTAAATTTATTAGCTTACTTTTTTCAGTTGCTTTCTAGCATAGTGTTACATAAACACTATATATATTTAATGTGTGGCATTATGATGCTATGATATGCATATGTACTGTGTCATGATTGCCCTATCAAGCCACTTGACTTATCATTTCATATGTATGATAATAGTTAATATTTACTCTTTTTGAGCAACTTTCAAATACATGATGCATCATTTGTAATTATAGTTACTGTGCTCTACATGACTTCCAGAATGTGTCTATAGCTGACAGTGTGCATCCTTCAGCTAACAGCCTCCCCTCCCCTACACCTCAGTCCCTGGCAACAAGCACTGTAGTTTATTTTTCCATGAGTTCAACTATTTAACAGTCTGTACGCAGGTTAAACATGCCTGGTGTGAAATTCTGAAATCTGAAATGGAGCTATAGTGGAAAACTATGACCCAATAAAACTTTGTCTTCAGTACAAAAATTATTAAAATATTCCATAAGATTATCTTCAGCCAGGATAGGTGTGATGTGTGAGAAACACTGGGTTTTGGTTTAGATTCAAATCTCTTTCTCAATACATTTCATATACATGTTAATATTCCAAAATCTGAAAAACTCTGAAATCTGAATATTTATGATCTTTCACATAAAGGAAACTTAGTTTGTATAAAATGGGACCAGGCAGCATTTGTCTTTCTATACTGGATTCTCATATCTGCATTGCATTCATTCAGTTATAATTTTACTGGTCACATGAACTCTGTTGCACTTAGGGAAAGGTTGATGGTGAAGGAGACAAGCAGTATTACTGTGCAAATAGTTTTGATATCATAGATTCTCTAAAAGTACCTCCTGGACTCTTAGTAGTTCCACGATCACCCTCTGAGCATGCCTGAGGCAGAGAAGTCCATAAAGACATTTTAGCTGCCCACGCTGACCAAAGCTCTGCTTGACAATTCAGCCACAATCATGGGTGAGATATTATGGATGAAATATCTTGCACTGTGGAGGTGATGGATGAAGAGGGCCCCATGCTAGGGTAAGAGTTTAGAAATGAAGATTATTGTGGACAAGAGAATGTGGGTATGAACAGTAAGGAGGATTTGTGACTGTTCAGATATGAGTAGCAAAATATCAGCCCTTGGCAATTGGAAGGAGAGTAATCCTGAAATTAAGAAAGGCTGCAGGGAAAATGCCTTTATTGGAAATAGTGATCATCTTAGTTCTAGGTGTTGCTGGTTTAAGGTGATGTAGGAACACTCTCAGGAGGTTAGGGACATGGGGGTGGAATTAGGAGGGAACCAGGCATTTAAATTTCAGAGGCATTGATGCCTGGGGATAAATGAACTCACGGAATTAAGATGCACAGAGTGAGTAATGTTGAGGAGATGAAAATTTAGCACAAATCTGTAGGCGTGTGCTCTTAACAGTTGTCCTGGGAGATGCCCTAATCTCTGCTTTTGCTAGTAGACATTGTGACCTTTAGGACTGTCCACTTAAAGGCCTATCAGCCATTGAGCAGGAGTCACAAATTTCTCTCCTCTCATTTTTTAAAATAAATTTCTTTTGATCTAATGGTATTTTGCACCTATTTCTTTCTATTTCCTCCTTAGCCGTATATTCACAGCACATCCTCTAAGACCACCCTTCTGACTGTCGCATGGCTTTCCAGCCTCCACACTGTCTTCGCTCTCCACCAGAGACTTGCCCGTCCCGGGGCCGCTCACCCTTGCCGCGTGCCCACGTAGACGCAGGTCATGTGTTGTGACACTCTCTGTGATGGGCAGTGCGACTGACTTTTGATTTGCTGAATAAATTACATATTTTTCATTATTTCTTCAGTTCATGTCTCTTTCTTATTTAATTTCAGGTCTTCTCAATTTCTGTATCTCTTTTGCAAAAGGTTTTCAAGTGGACTCACACTGTCTGCTGGAGTCACTTAGTACTACGCACAATAGTTGCCTAATGGGTGTTTTTGAGGAGGAAGTGTGCTGCCTGGATGGGCTGTTAATTGAAGTTATAGAATTTCTTTTAAAGATTTTTTTTTTAAAGTATAATAGGCATACTTTCTAAAAGAATTTTTTTTTGGAAACTCTGCCAGAGGTTTTATGAAGGGACCTATTGTGAGTTCTCTTTATTCCTTTTGTTTCTGTGACTTGAAGTTGAGAAGTATGAAAGGCTTGTAGGTAATTACTTAGAGTAGCTTATTATAAGTCTTCTGAAAGCTGAAATTACGCATTAAATTATGTTCAAGGGCTTTCTTATTTTGTATGTGTCAAATATTTTATTAAAAATATTGCATTATAGCCTGGACTATGGGTTCACACATTTATGCTTAGTGGCTTGATTGGGGGTTTTGGGTGTTGACTGATTTCTGTGAATGAAGGAGGAAAAATAAATTGACAAAGATCACAAGGATTTATAAACTTATTTTGTCCTTTTCCTTGGCTCCTTTGTTAATTAATAGAGCTTTTTTTAAAACATGTCAAGCATTGTGAGACCCTGGGAAACACAGGTAAACAAAAATCACATGTAGTACCTGCTGTGAAAAAGTGTAATGTATAGTAAGAAAAGAGCGTCCGTCTGTCCATCTATTTATCTATCTGGCTACATGCATACAAGTTTATAGCTACGAACAGATGACTTCCATGAAAGAAAGGAGTGAGATGCTGTCATAACATGAAGTGGAGAGGACTTGGCCTGCAGAGGACTCACGTTGAGGACTGTTGGTTGAGGCGGAGTGAGGGAGACGGAGCTGAGAATGACTCGCTCTCTAGCCAAAAGGAACGGCAGAGAAGTCGGTGGCGGCAGCGAACGTGCTTTTTATGAAGGACTGGAAAGAAGCCAGTGTGGTTGAAATGTGGGTGGTGAGGGAATGCGGCATAGGGTTTGACCAGAGGTTAGATAGATAGATCTTTACTCTAAAAGTATAGTGCCACTCATGATGGAGAGAGGGAAGAGAGAGACAGGGAGGGAGGGAGGGAGGACTATGAGAGAGAGAGACAGAGAGACTTTTTTGAAAGGGAAGCTTTCTGATCTTGTGATAGAAAAGCATAGAAGTTTTAGAAGATGTGTTAAAACACCATAGATGCTCATTTCATACTTCAGACTAGAGTTACTCGATTTGATGGGAGAAGTTTGAATATCGGCATTGCAGGTGGAAAGCCAAAGTATACTACTTCAGAAGATAATGACAGTCAAATCCATGTGGGGTGGTGGTCAGTTACAGGTAGGCGCAGGTGAGAGAAGCTGTCAAGGAACAGCCCTCATCTCTGCAGCTGTGGATGGTACTGTAACTATTGTGGTGCTCATAGGAGACAGGACCAGGTTTATTTTTATTTTTATTTGCGGGGTCGGGGGAGGAATGGGCATGCCAGCTGTGGACAAAGTCCAGATGCTTGCACCTCCTGTGGCACATGTGCGACATTGCATGCTGGCGTCACGGTGCCTCTGACTACGTGGGACCTGGACATTTGAGCATGAGTTCTTGAGGCTTTGCAGGCAAGCAGTTTATCCACTAAGCTATCTCTCTAGTCCAAGAAACAGTATTTTTTTTTTTTTTCGAGGTAGGGTCTCACTTTAGCTCTGGCTGACCTGGAATTCTCTGTGTGGTCTCAGGGTGACCTCAAACTCATGGTGATTCTCCTACCTCTGCCTCCCGAGTGCTGGGACTAAAGGCGTGCACCACCACGCCTGGCTTGAGGACCAGTATTTTACAGGCAGAGATGGTGTGCTTGGCTTGCAGACAATACATTTGGGATGTCTTTGAGTAAAAATTTCTGGTTGGAATGTAGAATAACACCATTAATTGCAGATATACATCAGGAGTTCATAAGTGCAGAAAGTCATTTTATTGCAGGTCAAGATGGAATGACTAAGAAAGTGTGAGGAAGGTGTCCTCAAGTTGACTCTTTTCCAGCCTATTAAAAAATTGTTTCTGCTTTATTTTTATTTATTTATTTATTTGAGAACAACAGACAGAGAGAAAGAGGCAGAGAGAGAGAACGGGCACATTAGGGCCTCTAGTCATTGCAAATGAGCTCCAGATACATGTGACCCTTGAACCGGGGTCCTTAGGCTTCACAGGCAAGTGCTTAACCACTAAGCCATCTCGGTAGCCCCCAGCCTATTTTTTTTAAAGTATACATAGGCAATGGAGTCAGGACATAGGGAAATCTACCGTTAATACTTGTTGAACGTTTATTATGTCCCAGATCCTGTTCTAGCCCTTTATCACGTCACTTAACTCTCAGAACTCTGTGGGCTGCTGCAGAGACACTTATCCATCCCTCTCTACTGTCCCAGACTTGGGCTTCATCCACAGTCTCTGCATCCAGTGTAGAAGGGAGCCCGAGACAGCTGGAAATAAGAAGCGTCTTATTGTCACATGACCTGTACATCTCATGTCTGCTAGGCCATGTGAGCTCTGATGTGTAGACCTCTCCCCTCCCCAGCTCTCAGAACGCTTCCATGATGCCTTAGGAAGCAGATACATTGTCTTGGTCTTTTAGCAGAATCTTTATTCATTTCCTTGCTCCAGAGCCCATGTCTGTTCTGAGGACACAGCTTACCAGGTATTCTGGCCATGCTAGGACTTCTTGATAGGTAATATCAAGCATGTAATGGCTCCCACTGTACCCTGTGGGCTAACCTTTCTCATCCAGAAGAGACTCTAGCTTTCTAGATTCATATGTGATGTCATCGCCTGCTTTGTCTTAACTAGTATGTTTATGTCCAGTGTGTTTTCATCAGTGGTCAGATCTGAACATGTTTCCCTGTGGTTCCTCATCCCCCAACTCCATTTATGTCTGAAGACTGTTTAGTGTTATATATACACAGAGTACTAAACTTTATTCCTTCACAATTTCTGTAGATGAAAATATGTGCACTGCTTTGAACTAATGAATGTATGATTTCCTGATAACATTTCATAAACTCTGGCAGAGTATATTTAAAGTGTCATAAATTTGCTCATAATCCTTTTGGACTAGTTATAAATATCTTGAATAAATTTTCAAATAAAAAGGATTTTGTCTCTACTTAATATTTAAATGTTAAATTCAAAGATCAATAAATATCCAGCCTAAGTTAATTATTAAATTATATCAAAGACTACCTAGATAGAGCATTCCCTATACCTTACAATTACAAATGGGAATACCTTATAGTAATATGTTAAGTTCTATACTAATGTAAATATGGCATAAGATTTTTAAGAATTAAAAATGTTTTTAAATTTTAATTTATTTATTAAAGACACAGAAGGAGTGAGACACAGAGAGAATGGGCCCACCATGGCCTGTAGCCACTGCAAATGAACTCCAGATGTACGTGCTACCATGTGCACCTGGCTTACATGGGACCTGGAGAATCAAATCTGGGTCCTTGGGCTTTGCAAGCATGTGCCTTAACTGCTCAGCTGTTTCTCCAGCCAAAGAATATTTTTTGTTAAAAATTTTTTGTTTATACTTGTTACATCTTTTGATTGTAAATTCACATAGGTCATGATTGAAAAAGAAAATTCAGCTGGGCATGGTGGTGCATGCCTTTAATCCTAGCATTTGGAAGGCAGAGGTAGAATAATTGCTGTGAGTTTGAGTCCACCCTGAGACAACATAGTAAATTCTAGGTCAGCCTGGATTAGAGCAAGACCCTGTCTTGAAAACCAAAATAACAAAGTGAGGCATTTATCTCATAAAAGTGGAAAGATAATTTTTTTTTTTTTTTGTCGTTGTTGTTTTTGTTTTTGTTTTTCGAGGTAGGGTTTCACTGTAGCTCAGTTTGACCTGGAATTCACTATGTAGTCTCAGGGTGGCCTCGAACTCACAGTGATCCTCCTACCCCTGCCTCCCAAGTGCTGGGATTAAAGGTTTGTGCCACCACACCTGGCAATGGGTATTTTTTTAAACTTAAGAATCCTACTTTTAAGTAAATATATAGGTAGATACAAAAGAATCCAAAATCCATTCTGTGTTTTTGTTTGTGTTTAGAAATTTTTAGTTTTCTAATTTTATTTTCAAGGTTTAGAGAGATTTTATTAGATTAAAAGAAGGGCAGAAGAGAGTACACAGGGAACTCTTGCCCATGAGAAGGTGGGAGTGGGTGAAATCAACCTAGTTCTTCTATTGTCAATTTTTATATATGGAAAAAATGTGTTTTGATCATAGTCCCTTCGAATCCTTTCCCCTTGCCCTCGCTCCCAGTCCTGAGCAGGTCATGACAGCCGCTGTGAGGCCATGAACGCAATGGCCACCCCCTGTGTGGAAGACAGACGTCCTGAGCCCTGCGCCCCATCCTTTGGCTCTTAGTGCTTTCCAAGTCTTCTTCCACCATGGCCCCGGAGCCTTGGTGGGTGGAACAGAAGTGTTGCCTTTTTATAAAAAAAATTCATTTATTATTCTTTTTTTAAAAACTTTTATTTATTTATTTATTTGAGAGTGACAGAGAGAAAGAGGCAGATAGAGAGAAAGAGAGAGAGAGAATGGGTGTGTCAGGGCTTCTAGCCACTGCGAACGAACTCCAGATGTGTGTGCTCCCTTGTGCATCTGGCTAACGTGGGTCCTGGGGAATTAAGCCTTAAACTAGGGTCCTTAGGCTTCACAGGCAAGCGCTTAACTGCTAAGCCATCTCTCCAGCCCCAAATTTCATTTATTTACTTGGGAGAAAGAGATAGAGACAGAAAGGGCCTCTAGCCACTGCAAACAAACTCCAGACACATCCTGCACTACCTTGTGCATCTGACTTACATGGGTACTGGTGAAATGAACCTGGGTCCTTTGTCTTTGCAGGCCAGCACCTTAACTGCTAAACCATCTCTCCAGTCCACTGTCCCTTTTTCTCAGCACTTTTATGAGTTTGAGTCTTTTCAGTAGTCACTGGCATCTGTGAAAACAATCTATTAGCTTGTGGTTTCAATTTTATTAAACAGATTTGGGGACACTATAAAAATGATTTGTCAATTCACAACACTCAAAAGTTACTTGCCCTTCGGCTGGAGAGATGGCATAGCAGTTAAGGCACTTGCCTGCAAAGCCAAAGGACCCAGGTTCGATTTCCCCAGGACCCACGTAATCCAGATGCACAAGGTGATGCGTGCATCTGGCATTTGTTTACAGTGGCTGAGGGCCTTGGTGCACCCATTCTCTCTCTATCTGCTTCTTTCTCTGTCTCTGGAATAAATAAATAGATAAAAATGTAAAAATTTAATTATATTTACCGACTTCAGAAATCAACATGAAGCTTTGTGTGTTGGAAACGTGTGCCTTCGACCTGTGGACAGAGCGTTTGTGGTAACAGTTTACGCTGCAGACTTGTCCTTTCTTGCCTCTTCCCAGCACACATATTTCTCTCCGGTCAAGAATCATCTGCTCTTTACTGTTGGAAGTCAGAGCAGCATCAGTTCTCTTTTGTTCTGGAAGCTCCTTCTGCTCACGATGCAGCTTCTGTCACAGTGAAGTCGCTTAACTCAAGCAAGAATTTGATTGCTGTGGTGGGAACCCCCCACTCACATTTATATGAGCTGGCCTACATCTCCAGCCAGTCTGACTTTATTCCCAGGTAAGCACACTACCCTGTGTTAAGTTTTTTTTTTTTTAACATACAATTTATTGTTAGCTTTCATTAAACTTAGAGCAAGTTACATTAAAACTTAATCTTATAAAAATGCTTTAACATTCAGGTGTCGTAGCCATTTTCAGGGACCTTAATGACCTCAGCTGTCCTTAAGGCTCCTAACATGGCATCACCGTCGCCAGCTCTCCACATTTCTGCAGAAACACATTCTGATAAGCAGACCAATTAATTGGCTGACTTCTGTGTTCAGTGTTTTTATGTCAGCTGCAAGTTTGCATGGCATCACCTGTCTATGTTTAGGTGATGGAATCTTATATAAAATTTATGTAACTCTCATATGAAATATGAGATATTAATAAGCCAGAAATTTGTTTAGTATTCCTGTCTGTGGGAGTGACAAAGTTCATCATATCGTATGAATATTTTGAGTAGAAATTTTGTTGGTACAGTGTCGTGACTTTTCCCAACCTGACTCGGTGCGGTGAGTGTCGCAAGCACCCTGCTGTGCTTGCCAGGCTCCCTGATTGTCACTGCCGTGTTTTGCACGCACTTCTTATGTAGTTCAGGCGAACTGCTGTTTGAACCTGGCGACAGAGAAGCTACCATCGCAGTGACTATCCTTGACGACACAGTTCCGGAAGAAGAAGAATCCTTCAGAGTCCAGCTGAAAAACCCCCGAGGCGGGGCAGAGCTCGGCGCCAGTGGTCACGTGAGAATCACCGTTCCGCCTAACGATGATGCATACGGGGTCATAGCCTTTGCTCAGGTAAACGGCCGTGAACACGTCACAAGTTCAAGTTCGTTACGGGCGGTACTACGAGTTACGATTCACGAGCCCTCCGCGAGCGGGTCGTACTTTGAGAGTCTGCGGCTTCACCCCCTTCCACTGGCGCTCTTTCTCCCCCAGCTCTGCGTTCCACTCACACTCTGCGATTTATCAATGTATGCAATGGGCTGGATGGGGCAGCCTTCTGTTTTCATGACTTGAATATGAAATATTACTAGTTGGGGGGTCGCTGGAGGGATGGCTTAGCAGTTAAGGAGTTTGCCTGGAAAACCAAAGGACACAGGTTCGATTCCCCAGGACCCACATTAGCCAGATGATTACTAGTTGATTTTGTATCAGTCACTTGGCTTTGTTTTCAGCATTGTTGTCTTTTTAAATTTTTTTGAGAGCAAGAGAGGGGAGGGGAGGGGGAGAGAGAGAGAGAAGAAAGGAGGGAGAAAGGGGGGGAGGAGGGAGAGAGAGAGAATGGGCTCGCCAGGGCTTCCAGACACTGCAAACGACCTCCAGACACATGTGCCCCCTTGTGCATCTGGCTATTGTGGGTCCTGGGGAATTGAGCCTCTAACCAGGGTCCTTAGGCTTCACAGGCAAGCACTTAACCCATCCTAAGCCATCTCTCCAGCCCTCAGCCTTGTTTTTAAACCAGAGCGTGATCACGAGAAGATTCCAGCTATCCTCCACCCTGTGTTGTGTCACACACAGGTTGAGATGCGGGCCTGGACTTACAGTTATGTGCACGTTAAGTGCATGTAGATGCCTTTGTCTCGATGGAAAACCCAGGATCAAATCAGCTTGGACACTGGCCGCTCACCCACAGGGAAGGTGAACATTGGAGTTAGTGGGTTGCAGGCCTCTTGTCCATTGTCACGTGGCGCACGGCTCTGCCATCTCTGCTGGAAGGCTCATGCTGTTGTTGGGACTACCACCTGCCTATTTCTGTCCAGTCAGTGACAGTGTGATGCTCTGGATGATATTTTAATTGAAGGAGAAATTTCTTGAAACATCTAGAATCTTTAAGGCTCATTGGTCAGAGCTGGGCAAGAATGCCAGTCACTGGACCATTTTTTTAAAATAAGTGTTATTTAATTTTTATTTATATATTTGGGAGGGAGAGAGAGAGAGAGAGAGAGAGAGAGAGAGAGAGAGAGAGAGAGAGAGAGAGAGACAGAGAGAGAAAGAGAGAGAAGCAGATAGAGAAACAGAATGGGCACACCAGGAGCCTCTAGCCACTGAAAGGAACTCCAGACACATGTGCCACCTTGTGCATCTGGCTTATGTGGGTCCTGGGGAATCAAACCTGGATCCTTTGGCTTTGCAATCAA
The DNA here is from genome assembly GCF_020740685.1 of Jaculus jaculus. NCBI lineage: Eukaryota > Metazoa > Chordata > Mammalia > Rodentia > Dipodidae > Jaculus > Jaculus jaculus. The sequence continues at coordinate 73,668,505 of NC_059115.1, read as the reverse complement.
GTGCCTTAACTGCCAAGCCATCTCTTCAGCCCCACTGGACCATTGTTTGTTGATGTAGCAGATAGCTAGTAAGCGCTACAGTGGTCCTGGCATTGTACTGGGGGCTCTATCCTAACGCAGCATGACCTTCGAGGGAGTACAGGGAGGCCAGCAGTAAGTGAAGACGTAAGAAAAGATGTCACATGTCTCCTGCTGGTGAGTGCTGCAGAGAAGTACAGTGAAGGCAGGGGCCTTGTGAGGAAGGTGCTGAGGTTGTAGGTGGGGAAATAAAAGGTATCAAATGGGGAGAGTGACAGAAGGGCCAAGGCTTGGAGGGGATGAAGGAGTGAGTTACGTGCACATGTGAAGACAGAGGAGCCATCAGCAAGGGCCTTGGGTTGAGGATCTGGAATCCCAGTGACTCCTCAGGACTGTTCATGTCACCGAGTGCTTACTTGGTACCTTCCCACCCCGCTTTCCTCCTCCTCCTCCTCCTTCTTAAAGACGTTTTAATTTTTAGTTATTTATTTATTAGGGACAGATGGGGAGAGAATGAGAGAGAGAGAGAGAGAGAGAGAGAAAGAGAGAGAGAATTGGTGCGCCAGGGCCTCTAGCCACTGCAAATGAACTCCAGATGCATACGCCCCCATGAGCATCTGGCTTACATGGGACCTGGAGAATCGAACTTGGGTCCTTAGGCTTCGCAGGCAAATGCCTTAACCGCTGAGCCGTCTCTCCAGCCCCCGCTTTCCTTTCTCATGGCTCCTCGTGCTGTGTCATTTGTCTCTCTTCACTTTCCGTTCACTGGATTTACAATGCGGAGGATCTGGGAAGCCGTTCTGTTTGTAGCGGTGTAAAGTACCTGGTGCACACCAGGGAGACGTGCCATGGTGCAGTGAGGGAAGAAAGCGTTCATGGGGTCTCCTCGGGCCACAGACAGACATGAGGGCAGAGCTGGGGTTCCTGAGGAAGGAACCTGGGAGCCAATAGCTCTTGTCTCCTGAAGGCTTGCTGTAGGTCCGGGGCAAACCCCACTGCTCAGTTGGTAGGTAGATTTCCCTTTGCAGGCCTGTTCCAAATCCATTCTTGTTGTGTGAAATCCCTGTGGTTTCATCCTGGCCAGGGAGAAAGATTCGGGGTTTCTTCAGTCCCTTCAATAAAATTCCTCAGTATAGGACTCTTATGTCTGAACAACCCTCTTCCAAGGTGAAGTTTAGTAAATGAAGAGAATTTCTTTTCTTTTCTTTTTGTTTTTGTTGTTGTTTTTGTTTTTTGAGGTAGGGTCTCACTCTAGCACAGGCTGATCTGGAATTCACTCTGTAGTCTCAGGGTGGCCTCGAACTCATGGCGCTCCTCCTACCTCTGCTTCCCAAGTGCTGGGATTAAAGGCGTGTGTCACCACACCCAGTTGAGAGAATTTCTTAAACGTCTTCTGGCTGCACACCTTATTTTACCAGTTCTTCCTAATGGAAGGCATACAGCCACAGTTTTTTGGGGGGTGCCTTTTCTAAATAAGTGATAAGGATAATTTTGAAGTAAAATATTTTCTTTGGGAATGTTTGCTTGCCTTGGGCAAAATTTCATTACTTTGTAGCATCTGCACATATTAAAAAACCATGTAAAATGCTGCTAATGGATAGGAGCTTAACTTGTAGCTAGCATTCTAAATGGGAACTTTCATCATTGTTAGAAAATTAATGGGGAAGAGCTATGAACGTAGCTTAGTTAAAAGAGTGCTTTCTTGGCTTGCAGGAAGCCCTGGGTTCAATCCCCAGCACTGCATGAACTGGGTGTGGGTGGTGCATGCATATAACCGAACACAAGAGGTGGAGGCAGGAGGATTAGGTGTCCAAGGTCTTCCTTCCTTACATAGCAAGTTTGAGGACAGCCTTGGCTAATAAGATTCTGTCTCAAAAGGAAAGGTGGGGAGAGAAGGATAAAGGGAGGAGGGAAGATAGGAAAAAGAGAAAAGGAAAAAGAAAGGAAGGAGTTCTTTGTATGACCATAGTAATAAGACTTGAAAATATCTTACTGGAAAGATAAAATGAACTGTTAGCTTCCATGTATTTTGCCTTGTTATATATTGAGATACCAAGGCAGTTTTAAGATGGGATTATCTGAAGTATTCATTTTATTATTATTTATTCATTTGAGAGAGAGAGAGACAGAGACAGAGACAGAGACAGAGAGAATGGGCACGCCAGGGCTCTAGCTGCTGCCAATGAACTCCAGAGGCATGCACCACCTTGTGCATCTGGCTTATATGAGTCCTAGGGAATTGAACCTGGGTCCTTTGGCTTTACAGGCAGGCACCTTAACCACTAAGTAATCCCTTCAGCTCCGAAATGCTCATTTTAGAGAAAAGTTTGCTAAATGGCTGACGAGAGGTATGGTGCATGGGTTCAGTTAAGAATGACACAGTCAGAGTGATAATTACTTTGAAACAAAGGAAAGTGATTAGGAAGGATAGGTAAGGAGAAAAAAATCATAAAATAAAAGCATAATTCTGGTGGGGATAAAACAGCCTAAAAGATCATGAACTATGAATAAAGCATTATCCATGGAAACAAATCAGCTTGTAGAAACATTTCAGGGATATGAATTTAAACTTGAGAGACATTTGCAAATGATCAGAGTGTATCTTAATTTTCCTGACATTTTCGCAGTTGGATGAGACAGTGAAGACCATATAGTCCTAACTTTTACATATTGATAGGAGACAGAGGCTTAGAAAGTTACTGTTCTACAAACTTTTTCATGGCGAGCATTGTCTTTAAGAAAGAAACATGCTGAATATAAAAATGACACATGTATATTGAAAAAAAATTGAAAACTATAGCAGGAAAGCAAACACATAAACTAATGCTATTAAAGAAACATCTTTTGTTGGTTATTTATTTTTTGGTCTTGGAGGTGCTGTCTTTATGTGGTCCCGGGCTAACCGTGCCCTTGTGATCCTCCTGGCTGCTGTCTGGGATGATACGCCTCCGCCAAAATGCTTGGCAGTGTGTGACCGCGGGCCTCTTGGTTTAGACCTGCTGTTTCGTGGTGCTTAGTATTGTTTGCAAATGCACAGAAGCATGGCGTAAACATGACTTAGGTAATTTCAGGTAACTCCTTGTGACTTGCTGTATATTTTTCTTTCTCAGAGCTCACTGCATAAGCAAGTGGAGGAGATGGAGCAAGATAGCCTGGTAACCTTGAATGTTGAACGCTTGAAAGGAACCTATGGTCGTGTAACTGTAGCGTGGGAAGCTGACGGAAGTATCAGTGATGTGTTTCCTACCTCAGGAGTGGTATGCAATTTGCAAATCATCGGAGACACTTTTTTTGAGGCAATCCCAAAAGACTGCCTGTTCTTATAATGTTTGTGTGTGCATGAGAGAGAGAACGAATGTTGGTGTGTTAGTGTGTGTGTGTGTGAGAGAGAGAGAGAGAGAGAGAGAGAGAGGGGGAGAGATTATTGGCAGCCAGGGCCTCTAGCCATGGCAGTTGAACTCCAGACGTGTGTTCCCTCTTGTGTGCGTGTGTGACCTTCTGCGCTTGTGTCACTGTGCATCTGGCTTACTTGGGACCTGAAGAGTTGAACGTGGGTCCTTAGGCTTCGCAGGCAAGCGCCTAAGCTGTTAAGCCACCCCTCCAGCCCAGGAGACACTTTTCGATCATGGTTACTGTTGATGCTTGAGACTAAGTGTTGCATTAAGGGTGAAGTTTTTGGTGACCATATTCACACTGGATTCCCACCAATCATCATAAAGAGTGATATTTTTTCAGGTTAGTTTTATTGTTGTTCTTTTTTTCCCCACAAGACAAAAGTCTATAACAAAAAAAAAAAAAAAAAGGCCCCTTTTGAGATCTAGTACATTGGCCGAATTGTATTAGTGTCAGAATGATAAAATGATCCAAACTGGGAATAGAACTGTGTCAAGATTTAGGAAAAGCAGAAACAATCGGTAGAAACAAGTCTTTAATAGCCACTCTTACGGAAAGGTGAATCGAGTGGGAGTGACGCACGGTCACGTTGCTATAGAGACAGTTGTGGGCATCTATAAAGGAGTGTGGGAGGCAAGAACGTTCGCAGGGTTACTCTTACAAATGAGGTTCATCCTGGGGCAAAACCTCCGTAGTCACGCTGGTCCTTTGCTGTCACCTCACATGTGGGCCTGATCTGTTGTTGGTACTCCCACCTCAGACATTATTCTTCAATTAGAATAGCTTCTGGGCGGAGCACCACCTAAAGTGAATAGAATAGCTTCTGGGCGGAGCACCACCTAAAGTGAATAGAATAGCTTCTGGGCGGAGCACCACCTAAAGTGAATAGAATAGCTTCTGGGCGGAGCACCACCTAAAGTGAATAGAATAGCTTCTGGGCGGAGCACCACCTAAAGTGAATAGAATAGCTTCTGGGCGGAGCACCACCTAAAGTGGGGCCACTTGCTGTCACAGGTGAGAACCACAAAAGCCCAACAGCTGGCGGATGGGCACATCAGCCCTGGAAAGGAGTCTCTGAAGAAGGTCGCTTATCCGCCACTGGATAACTGGAGGGTGGCATGAACTCATGGTCAAGCCTGGAGTCAGAATGGCCAAAGTGGTAGATGATTCACATAGAATGTGCAAAGAACTTCTTTATTTGAAGTGGGTCTCACTCTAGCCCAGGCCGAACTGGAATTCGCTGTGTAATCTCAGAATGGCCTTGAACCCACTGCGATCCTCCTGCCTCTGCCTCAGTGCTGGGATTAAAAGTGTGCGCCACCACGCCCGACTTGAAAGAACTTTTTGTTATTATTTGGAAGACGGGTTGTTCCCGTGGCTTTTCTTAGGTGTTACTATGTTTTGCCCAAATATTTCTCTGAAGAATTGCCAGGCATGGTGGCATACGCCTTTAGTCCCAGCACTCGGGAGGCGGAGGTAGAAGGATCGCCGCGAGTTCAAGGTCACCCTGAGACTACATAGTGAATTGTGAATACCCAGTCAGCTTAGACTAGAATGAGACTCTACCTTGAAAAAAAAATTGCCTCAAAGGAACTCTTATGGAATTGTCTCAAACCTGAGAATTGTATATGATAGTCCAACATTTCTAACTTTCCATATTGTTTGAAAGTTAACTGTGGCTTCAGCATGTTTTAAGAATTGCACAAGAAATTCTCTTGTAATTGTTATTTACCTGTGTAAACAACCCAAAGTATAGTCACATTTTTTCTATATGTTCTGTATTATATTTCTCCAATTAAGATTTATATATAATCATGATTTAATTAATTTCTAGTTTAATTTGTTAATAGCTTAACTGTAGGCTATACTGTGAAAGAATTATCTTATTCACAAGCCAATATTTTTGCATTCTGTTTCACAACTACTTTGCTTTGTGGCACAGTCACGGTACACAGTATAATGCAGATGTCACAGGTAATGACAGCATGTGATCAAACCAGCTTGCCTGCTCCTAACACAACTTAATTTGTGAAAATCATATTTGGCCAGTTCCAAACAGGTGGCCTAGACTGCAGCGCTGGCTTGAATAATTGTAGCTTGTAGCCACATTGCTAGATGAAGGGGGTATGGGGAATAAAGTGACAATGAAGGAGGTGGGGAATAAAGTGACAGTGAAGGAGGTGGGGGATAAAGTGACAGTGAAGGAGGTGGGGGATAAAGTGACAGTGAAGGAGGTGGGGGATAAAGTGACAGTGGGAGGTGGGGATAAAGTGACAGTGAAGGAGGTGGGGATAAAGTGACAGTGAAGGAGGTGGGGATAAAGTGACAGTGAAGGAGGTGGGGATAAAGTGACAGTGAAGGAGGTGGGGGATAAAGTGACAGTGAAGGAGGTGGGGATCAAGTGACAGTGAAGGAGGTGGGGATAAAGTGACTGTGAAGGAGGTGGGGATAAGTGACAGGGGAAGGGGGTGGGGATAAAGTGACAGTGAAGGAGGTGGGGATAAAGTGACAGTGAAGGAGGTGGGGATGAAAGTGACCAGTGAGGAGGTGGGGATGAAAGTGACAGTGAAGGAGGGTGGGGGATAATAAGTGACAGTGAAGGAGGTGGGGATAAAGTGACAGTGAAGGAGGTGGGGATAAAGTGACAGTGAAGGAGGTGGGGATAAAGTGACAGTGAAGGAGGTGGGGATAAAGTGACAGTGAAGGAGGTGGGGGATAAAGTGACAGTGAAGGAGGTGGGGATAAAGTGACAGTGAAGGAGGTGGGGATAAAGTGACAGTGAAGGAGGTGGGGATAAAGTGACAGTGAAGGAGGTGGGGATAAAGTGACAGTGAAGGAGGTGGGGATAAAGTGACAGTGAAGGAGGTGGGGATAAAGTGACAGTGAAGGAGGTGGGGAATAAAGTGACAGTGAAGGAGGTGGGGATAAAGTGACAGTGAAGGAGGTGGGGATAAAGTGACAGTGAAGGAGGGTGGGGATAAAGTGACAGTGAAGGAGGTGGGGGATAAAGTGACAGTGAAGGAGGTGGGGATAAAGTGACAGTGAAGGAGGTGGGGATAAAGTGACAGTGAAGGAGGTGGGGATAAAGTGACAGTGGGAAAGGACAGTGAGGAGGTGGGGATAAAGTGACAGTGAAGGAGGTGGGGATAAAGTGACAGTGAAGGAGGGTGGGGATAAAGTGACAGTGAAGGAGGTGGGGATAAAGTGACAGTGAAGGAGGGGGGGGATAAAGTGACAGTGAAGGAGGGTGGGGATAAAGTGACAGTGAAGGAGGTGGGGATAAAGTGACAGTGAAGGAGGTGGGGATAAAGTGACAGTGAAGGAGGTGGGGATAAAGTGACAGTGAAGGAGGTGGGGATAAAGTGACAGTGAAGGAGGTGGGGATAAAGTGACAGTGAAGGAGGTGGGGATAAAGTGACAGTGAAGGAGGTGGGGATAAAGTGACAGTGAAGGAGGTGGGGATAAAGTGACAGTGAAGGAGGTGGGGATAAAGTGACAGTGAAGGAGGTGGGGATAAAGTGACAGTGAAGGAGGTGGGGATAAAGTGACAGTGAAGGAGGTGGGGATAAAGTGACAGTGAAGGAGGTGGGGATAAAGTGACAGTGAAGGAGGTGGGGATAAAGTGACAGTGAAGGAGGTGGGGATAAAGTGACAGTGAAGGAGGTGGGGATAAAGTGACAGTGAAGGAGGTGGGGATAAAGTGACAGTGAAGGAGGTGGGGATAAAGTGACAGTGAAGGAGGTGGGGATAAAGTGACAGTGAAGGAGGTGGGGATAAAGTGACAGTGAAGGAGGTGGGGATAAAGTGACAGTGAAGGAGGTGGGGATAAAGTGACAGTGAAGGAGGTGGGGATAAAGTGACAGTGAAGGAGGTGGGGATAAAGTGACAGTGAAGGAGGTGGGGATAAAGTGACAGTGAAGGAGGTGGGGATAAAGTGACAGTGAAGGAGGTGGGGATAAAGTGACAGTGAAGGAGGTGGGGATAAAGTGACAGTGAAGGAGGTGGGGATAAAGTGACAGTGAAGGAGGTGGGGATAAAGTGACAGTGAAGGAGGTGGGGATAAAGTGACAGTGAAGGAGGGTGGGGGATAAAGTGACAGTGAAGGAGGTGGGGATAAAGTGACAGTGAAGGAGGTGGGGATAAAGTGACAGTGAAGGAGGTGGGGATAAAGTGACAGTGAAGGAGGTGGGGATAAAGTGACAGTGAAGGAGGTGGGGATAAAGTGACAGTGAAGGAGGTGGGGATAAAGTGACAGTGAAGGAGGTGGGGATAAAGTGACAGTGAAGGAGGTGGGGATAAAGTGACAGTGAAGGAGGTGGGATAAAGTGACAGTGAAGGAGGTGGGGATAAAGTGACAGTGAAGGAGGTGGGGATAAAGTGACAGTGAAGGAGGTGGGGATAAAGTGACAGTGAAGGAGGTGGGGATAAAGTGACAGTGAAGGAGGTGGGGATAAAGTGACAGTGAAGGAGGTGGGGATAAAGTGACAGTGAAGGAGGTGGGGATAAAGTGACAGTGAAGGAGGTGGGGATAAAGTGACAGTGAAGGAGGTGGGGATAAAGTGACAGTGAAGGAGGTGGGGATAAAGTGACAGTGAAGGAGGTGGGGATAAAGTGACAGTGAAGGAGGTGGGGATAAAGTGACAGTGAAGGAGGTGGGGATAAAGTGACAGTGAAGGAGGTGGGGGATAAAGTGACAGTGAAGGAGGTGGGGATAAAGTGACAGTGAAGGAGGTGGGGATAAAGTGACAGTGAAGGAGGTGGGGATAAAGTGACAGTGAAGGAGGTGGGGATAAAGTGACAGTGAAGGAGGTGGGGATAAAGTGACAGTGAAGGAGGTGGGGATAAAGTGACAGTGAAGGAGGTGGGGATAAAGTGACAGTGAAGGAGGTGGGGATAAAGTGACAGTGAAGGAGGTGGGGATAAAGTGACAGTGAAGGAGGTGGGGATAAAGTGACAGTGAAGGAGGTGGGGATAAAGTGACAGTGAAGGAGGTGGGGATAAAGTGACAGTGAAGGAGGTGGGGATAAAGTGACAGTGAAGGAGGTGGGGGATAAAGTGACAGTGAAGGAGGTGGGGATAAAGTGACAGTGAAGGAGGTGGGGATAAAGTGACAGTGAAGGAGGTGGGGATAAAGTGACAGTGAAGGAGGTGGGGATAAAGTGACAGTGAAGGAGGTGGGGGATAAAGTGACAGTGAAGGAGGTGGGGAAAAAGTGACAGTGAAGGAGGTGGGGATAAAGTGACAGGAAGGAGGTGGGAAAAGTGACAGTGAAGGAGGTGGGGATAAAGTGACAGTGAAGGAGGTGGGGATAAAGTGACAGTGAAGGAGGTGGGGATAAAGTGACAGTGAAGGAGGTGGGGATAAAGTGACAGTGAAGGAGGTGGGGATAAAGTGACAGTGAAGGAGGTGGGGATAAAGTGACAGTGAAGGAGGTGGGGATAAAGTGACAGTGAAGGAGGTGGGGATAAAGTGACAGTGAAGGAGGTGGGGATAAAGTGACAGTGAAGGAGGTGGGGATAAAGTGACAGTGAAGGAGGTGGGGATAAAGTGACAGTGAAGGAGGTGGGGGTGATAAAGTGACAGTGAAGGAGGTGGGGATAAAGTGACAGTGAAGGAGGTGGGGATAAAGTGACAGTGAAGGAGGTGGGGAATAAAGTGACAGTGAAGGAGGTGGGGATAAAGTGACAGTGAAGGAGGTGGGGATAAAGTGACAGTGAAGGAGGTGGGGGATAAAGTGACAGTGAAGGAGGTGGGGGATAAAGTGACAGTGAAGGAGGTGGGGATAAAGTGACAGTGAAGGAGGTGGGGATAAAGTGACAGTGAAGGAGGTGGGGATAAAGTGACAGTGAAGGAGGTGGGGATAAAGTGACAGTGAAGGAGGTGGGGATAAAGTGACAGTGAAGGAGGTGGGGATAAAGTGACAGTGAAGGAGGTGGGGATAAAGTGACAGTGAAGGAGGTGGGGATAAAGTGACAGTGAAGGAGGTGGGGATAAAGTGACAGTGAAGGAGGTGGGGAATAAAGTGACAGTGAAGGAGGTGGGGATAAAGTGACAGTGAAGGAGGTGGGGATAAAGTGACAGTGAAGGAGGTGGGGATAAAGTGACAGTGAAGGAGGTGGGGATAAAGTGACAGTGAAGGAGGTGGGGGATAAAGTGACAGTGAAGGAGGTGGGGATAAAGTGACAGTGAAGGAGGTGGGGATAAAGTGACAGTGAAGGAGGTGGGGATAAAGTGACAGTGAAGGAGGTGGGGATAAAGTGACAGTGAAGGAGGTGGGGATAAAGTGACAGTGAAGGAGGTGGGGATAAAGTGACAGTGAAGGAGGTGGGGATAAAGTGACAGTGAAGGAGGTGGGGATAAAGTGACAGTGAAGGAGGTGGGGATAAAGTGACAGTGAAGGAGGTGGGGATAAAGTGACAGTGAAGGAGGTGGGGATAAAGTGACAGTGAAGGAGGTGGGGATAAAGTGACAGTGAAGGAGGTGGGGATAAAGTGACAGTGAAGGAGGTGGGGGATAAAGTGACAGTGAAGGAGGTGGGGGATAAAGTGACAGTGAAGGAGGTGGGGGATAAAGTGACAGTGAAGGAGGTGGGGATAAAGTGACAGTGAAGGAGGTGGGGATAAAGTGACAGTGAAGGAGGTGGGGGATAAAGTGACAGTGAAGGAGGTGGGGATAAAGTGACAGTGAAGGAGGTGGGGATAAAGTGACAGTGAAGGAGGTGGGGATAAAGTGACAGTGAAGGAGGTGGGGATAAAGTGACAGTGAAGGAGGTGGGGATAAAGTGACAGTGAAGGAGGTGGGGATAAAGTGACAGTGAAGGAGGTGGGGATAAAGTGACAGTGAAGGAGGTGGGGATAAAGTGACAGTGAAGGAGGTGGGGATAAAGTGACAGTGAAGGAGGTGGGGATAAAGTGACAGTGAAGGAGGTGGGGGATAAAGTGACAGTGAAGGAGGTGGGGATAAAGTGACAGTGAAGGAGGTGGGGATAAAGTGACAGTGAAGGAGGTGGGGATAAAGTGACAGTGAAGGAGGTGGGGATAAAGTGACAGTGAAGGAGGTGGGGATAAAGTGACAGTGAAGGAGGTGGGGATAAAGTGACAGTGAAGGAGGTGGGGATAAAGTGACAGTGAAGGAGGTGGGGATAAAGTGACAGTGAAGGAGGTGGGGATAAAGTGACAGTGAAGGAGGTGGGGATAAAGTGACAGTGAAGGAGGTGGGGATAAAGTGACAGTGAAGGAGGTGGGGGATAAAGTGACAGTGAAGGAGGTGGGGATAAAGTGACAGTGAAGGAGGTGGGGATAAAGTGACAGTGAAGGAGGTGGGGATAAAGTGACAGTGAAGGAGGTGGGGATAAAGTGACAGTGAAGGAGGTGGGGGATAAAGTGACAGTGAAGGAGGTGGGGATAAAGTGACAGTGAAGGAGGTGGGGATAAAGTGACAGTGAAGGAGGTGGGGATAAAGTGACAGTGAAGGAGGTGGGGATAAAGTGACAGTGAAGGAGGGGGGGATAAAGTGACAGTGAAGGAGGTGGGGATAAAGTGACAGTGAAGGAGGTGGGGATAAAGTGACAGTGAAGGAGGTGGGGATAAAGTGACAGTGAAGGAGGTGGGGATAAAGTGACAGTGAAGGAGGTGGGGATAAAGTGACAGTGAAGGAGGTGGGGATAAAGTGACAGTGAAGGAGGTGGGGGATAAAGTGACAGTGAAGGAGGTGGGGATAAAGTGACAGTGAAGGAGGTGGGGATAAAGTGACAGTGAAGGAGGTGGGGATAAAGTGACAGTGAAGGAGGTGGGGATAAAGTGACAGTGAAGGAGGTGGGGGATAAAGTGACAGTGAAGGAGGTGGGGATAAAGTGACAGTGAAGGAGGTGGGGGATAAAGTGACAGTGAAGGAGGTGGGGATAAAGTGACAGTGAAGGAGGTGGGGATAAAGTGACAGTGAAGGAGGTGGGGATAAAGTGACAGTGAAGGAGGTGGGGATAAAGTGACAGTGAAGGAGGTGGGGAATAAAGTGACAGTGAAGGAGGTGGGGATAAAGTGACAGTGAAGGAGGTGGGGGATAAAGTGACAGTGAAGGAGGTGGGGATAAAGTGACAGTGAAGGAGGTGGGGATAAAGTGACAGTGAAGGAGGTGGGGATAAAGTGACAGTGAAGGAGGGTGGGGATAAAGTGACAGTGAAGGAGGTGGGGGATAAAGTGACAGTGAAGGAGGTGGGGATAAAGTGACAGTGAAGGAGGTGGGGATAAAGTGACAGTGAAGGAGGTGGGGGATAAAGTGACAGTGAAGGAGGTGGGGATAAAGTGACAGTGAAGGAGGTGGGGATAAAGTGACAGTGAAGGAGGTGGGGGATAAAGTGACAGTGAAGGAGGTGGGGATAAAGTGACAGTGAAGGAGGTGGGGATAAAGTGACAGTGAAGGAGGTGGGGATAAAGTGACAGTGAAGGAGGTGGGGATAAAGTGACAGTGAAGGAGGTGGGGATAAAGTGACAGTGAAGGAGGTGGGGATAAAGTGACAGTGAAGGAGGTGGGGGATAAAGTGACAGTGAAGGAGGTGGGGATAAAGTGACAGTGAAGGAGGTGGGGATAAAGTGACAGTGAAGGAGGTGGGGATAAAGTGACAGTGAAGGAGGTGGGGATAAAGTGACAGTGAAGGAGGTGGGGGATAAAGTGACAGTGAAGGAGGTGGGGGATAAAGTGACAGTGAAGGAGGTGGGGATAAAGTGACAGTGAAGGAGGTGGGGATAAAGTGACAGTGAAGGAGGTGGGGATAAAGTGACAGTGAAGGAGGTGGGGGATAAAGTGACAGTGAAGGAGGTGGGGGATAAAGTGACAGTGAAGGAGGTGGGGATAAAGTGACAGTGAAGGAGGTGGGGATAAAGTGACAGTGAAGGAGGTGGGGATAAAGTGACAGTGAAGGAGGTGGGGATAAAGTGACAGTGAAGGAGGTGGGGATAAAGTGACAGTGAAGGAGGTGGGGATAAAGTGACAGTGAAGGAGGTGGGGATAAAGTGACAGTGAAGGAGGTGGGGATAAAGTGACAGTGAAGGAGGTGGGGATAAAGTGACAGTGAAGGAGGTGGGGGATAAAGTGACAGTGAAGGAGGTGGGGAATAAAGTGACAGTGAAGGAGGTGGGGATAAAGTGACAGTGAAGGAGGTGGGGATAAAGTGACAGTGAAGGAGGTGGGGATAAAGTGACAGTGAAGGAGGTGGGGATAAAGTGACAGTGAAGGAGGTGGGATAAAGTGACAGTGAAGGAGGTGGGGATAAAGTGACAGTGAAGGAGGTGGGGATAAAGTGACAGTGAAGGAGGTGGGGATAAAGTGACAGTGAAGGAGGTGGGGATAAAGTGACAGTGAAGGAGGTGGGGGATAAAGTGACAGTGAAGGGAGGTGGGGATAAAGTGACAGTGAAGGAGGTGGGGGATAAAGTGACAGTGAAGGAGGTGGGGATAAAGTGACAGTGAAGGAGGTGGGGATAAAGTGACAGTGAAGGAGGTGGGGATAAAGTGACAGTGAAGGAGGTGGGGATAAAGTGACAGTGAAGGAGGTGGGGATAAAGTGACAGTGAAGGAGGTGGGGATAAAGTGACAGTGAAGGAGGTGGGGGATAAAGTGACAGTGAAGGAGGTGGGGGATAAAGTGACAGTGAAGGAGGTGGGGGATAAAGTGACAGTGAAGGAGGTGGGGATAAAGTGACAGTGAAGGAGGTGGGGATAAAGTGACAGTGAAGGAGGTGGGGATAAAGTGACAGTGAAGGAGGTGGGGATAAAGTGACAGTGAAGGAGGTGGGGATAAAGTGACAGTGAAGGAGGTGGGGATAAAGTGACAGTGAAGGAGGTGGGGGATAAAGTGACAGTGAGGGAGGTGGGGGATAAAGTGACAGTGAAGGAGGTGGGGATAAAGTGACAGTGAAGGAGGTGGGGGATAAAGTGACAGTGAAGGAGGTGGGGATAAAGTGACAGTGAAGGAGGTGGGGAATAAAGTGACAGTGAAGGAGGTGGGGATAAAGTGACAGTGAAGGAGGTGGGGATAAAGTGACAGTGAAGGAGGTGGGGGATAAAGTGACAGTGAAGGAGGTGGGGATAAAGTGACAGTGAAGGAGGTGGGGATAAAGTGACAGTGAAGGAGGTGGGGATAAAGTGACAGTGAAGGAGGTGGGGGATAAAGTGACAGTGAAGGAGGTGGGGAATAAAGTGACAGTGAAGGAGGTGGGGATAAAGTGACAGTGAAGGAGGTGGGGATAAAGTGACAGTGAAGGAGGTGGGGATAAAGTGACAGTGAAGGAGGTGGGGATAAAGTGACAGTGAAGGAGGTGGGGGATAAAGTGACAGTGAAGGAGGTGGGGGATAAAGTGACAGTGAAGGAGGTGGGGATAAAGTGACAGTGAAGGAGGTGGGGATAAAGTGACAGTGAAGGAGGTGGGGATAAAGTGACAGTGAAGGAGGTGGGGATAAAGTGACAGTGAAGGAGGTGGGGGATAAAGTGACAGTGAAGGAGGTGGGGATAAAGTGACAGTGAAGGAGGTGGGGGATAAAGTGACAGTGAAGGAGGTGGGGGATAAAGTGACAGTGAAGGAGGTGGGGATAAAGTGACAGTGAAGGAGGTGGGGATAAAGTGACAGTGAAGGAGGTGGGGGATAAAGTGACAGTGAAGGGGGTATGGGGATAAAGTGACAGTGAAGGAGGTGGGGGATAAAGTGACAGTGAAGGAGGTGGGGAATAAAGTGACAGTGAAGGAGGTGGGGATAAAGTGACAGTGAAGGAGGTGGGGATAAAGAGACAGTGAAGGAGGTGGGGATAAAGTGACAGTGAAGGAGGTGGGGATAAAGTGACAGTGAAGGAGGTGGGGAATAAAGTGACAGTGAAGGAGGTGGGGATAAAGTGACAGTGAAGGAGGTGGGGAATAAAGTGACAGTGAAGGAGGTGGGGATAAAGTGACAGTGAAGGAGGTGGGGATAAAGAGACAGTGAAGGAGGTGGGGATAAAGTGACAGTGAAGGAGGTGGGGATAAAGTGACAGTGAAGGAGGTGGGGAATAAAGTGACAGTGAAGGAGGTGGGGATAAAGTGACAGTGAAGGAGGTGGGGATAAAGAGACAGTGAAGGAGGTGGGGATAAAGTGACAGTGAAGGAGGTGGGGATAAAGTGACAGTGAAGGAGGTGGGGATAAAGTGACAGTGAAGGAGGTGGGGGATAAAGTGACAGTGAAGGAGGTGGGGATAAAGTGACAGTGAAGGAGGTGGGGATAAAGTGACAGTGAAGGAGGTGGGGATAAAGTGACAGTGAGGGAGGTGGGGAATAAAGTGACAGTGAAGGAGGTGGGGATAAAGTGACAGTGAAGGAGGTGGGGATAAAGTGACAGTGAAGGAGGTGGGGATAAAGTGACAGGAAGGAGGTGGGGGATAAAGTGACAGTGAAGGAGGTGGGGATAAAGTGACAGTGAAGGAGGTGGGGATAAAGTGACAGTGAAGGAGGTGGGGATAAAGTGACAGTGAGGGAGGTGGGGATAAAGTGACAGTGAAGGAGGTGGGGATAAAGTGACAGTGAGGGAGGTGGGGAATAAAGTGACAGTGAAGGAGGTGGGGATAAAGTGACAGTGAAGGAGGTGGGGATAAAGTGACAGTGAAGGAGGTGGGGATAAAGTGACAGTGAGGGAGGTGGGGAATAAAGTGACAGTGAAGGAGGTGGGGATAAAGTGACAGTGAAGGAGGTGGGGATAAAGTGACAGTGAAGGAGGTGGGGATAAAGTGACAGTGAAGGAGGTGGGGGATAAAGTGACAGTGAAGGAGGTGGGGATAAAGTGACAGTGAAGGAGGTGGGGATAAAGTGACAGTGAAGGAGGTGGGGATAAAGTGACAGTGAAGGAGGTGGGGATAAAGTGACAGTGAAGGAGGTGGGG
The DNA here is from genome assembly GCF_020740685.1 of Jaculus jaculus. Classification (NCBI taxonomy): domain Eukaryota; kingdom Metazoa; phylum Chordata; class Mammalia; order Rodentia; family Dipodidae; genus Jaculus; species Jaculus jaculus. The sequence continues at coordinate 73,653,199 of NC_059115.1, read as the reverse complement.
ATAAAGTGACAGTGAAGGAGGTGGGGATAAAGTGACAGTGAAGGAGGTGGGGGATAAAGTGACAGTGAAGGAGGTGGGGATAAAGTGACAGTGAAGGAGGTGGGGATAAAGTGACAGTGAAGGAGGTGGGGAATAAAGTGACAATGAAGGAGGTGGGGATAAAGTGACAGTGAAGGAGGTGGGGATAAAGTGACAGTGAAGGAGGTGGGGAATAAAGTGACAGTGAGGGAGGTGGGGATAAAGTGACAGTGAGGGAGGTGGGGAATAAAGTGACAGTGAAGGAGGTGGGGATAAAGTGACAGTGAAGGAGGTGGGGATAAAGTGACAGTGAAGGAGGTGGGGATAAAGTGACAGTGAAGGAGGTGGGGATAAAGTGACAGTGAAGGAGGTGGGGATAAAGTGACAGTGAAGGAGGTGGGGATAAAGTGACAGTGAGGGAGGTGGGGAATAAAGTGACAGTGAAGGAGGTGGGGATAAAGTGACAGTGAAGGAGGTGGGGATAAAGTGACAGTGAAGGAGGTGGGGATAAAGTGACAGTGAAGGAGGTGGGGGATAAAGTGACAGTGAAGGAGGTGGGGATAAAGTGACAGTGAAGGAGGTGGGGATAAAGTGACAGTGAAGGAGGTGGGGAATAAAGTGACAATGAAGGAGGTGGGGATAAAGTGACAGTGAAGGAGGTGGGGATAAAGTGACAGTGAAGGAGGTGGGGAATAAAGTGACAATGATAGCCAGGACGCAGACAGAGCCTGTCCGGGGCTGCTTCACTTCACAATTTACGCCAGTCATGAGACAAGGTAGATGCTGCAATTTGCACCTCTCTTCATCTTTCTCTTCCTCCATTTTGGCTTGTTTCTCGTTAAATCTTAGATTTAGTTAGAGTAGCAAACTAGAGATGTGCCCTCTGATTTTTCCCGACCTGTCCATATGGTGCCTAACAATTAAATTCCCAGGAGACTTTGTATTTTATATTTCAATGAAATGTAGGTCCAGGATATGACAGTTTGGCTACATGTTTTTTTAACTTCAGTTTTAGAAATGGCTGATTTTTTTTCTTTTTTTTTTGACATTCTTATACTGCTATTATAAAAGATGTTGGATTTAACTGTACATCCATAAGTATAATCCTTAACTCTCCTTTGTTAAGCTACAGACATATTAAAAGAAAATCAAAATTTTTAATATTCTTAAGAGCAGAATGATAATCACAATGTAAGATACATCTTCTTTCTTTGAATTTCTAGCTTTCATTTATGGAGGGTCAGGTGCTGTCTACAATCACTCTGACTGTCCTTGCTGATGACCTACCGGAGTTATCTGAGGTTGTGATTGTCACACTCACCCACATCACCACGGAAGGGGTTGTGGACCCACTGAGAAGTGCTGCCATTGACCCCAGAAGAAACAAGTCTGTCGTAACGATCCTGCCCAGTGACTCTCCCTATGGCTTGGTGGGCTGGCACAGTGAATCTCTCTTCACCAGAGTGGCAGAGCCTCAAGGTAGGGCCTACTAAATGATTTTTTCCAGATTTGAATATGAAATTAAATTGGTTAATTCTTTTTTTAAATTCAATTTAGTTTTTAATTTACCTATGAGAGAGAGAGAGAGAGAGAGAGAGAGAGAGAGAGAGAGAGAGAGGGAGAGGCAGATAGAGAGAATGAGGATGGGCACACCAGGGCCTTCAGCCACTGCAAATGATCTCCAGACATATGCAACACCTTGTGCATCTGGCTTACATGGGCCCTGGGGAATTGAACCAGGGTCTTTTGGTTTTTCATGCAGGCTCCTTAACTGCTAATCCATCTCTCCAGTCCTATTTAGTTCTTATAGTAACCAGAAGCATAATTGCTCTATTGTAAGATGTCTTCAATTTGATAGATTATTCTCCTTTATTTTTATTAAGCTGCATCTCATGGGACTGGGTAGCTCAGTCATTAAGGTTCTTGCTTTGCAAGCATGAGGGCTTGCTCCCCGCCATCCCTGCTCAAACGCAAGGCATGGTGACGTGCACCTGTGTAATCTTGCTGGGGACACAGACAGGAGGGTCCCTGGCCAGCCAGCCTAGCCTAACTGGTGAGCTGCAGGCCAGAGGGAGACTGTCTTAAAAAGAGGTCAGTGGTGTACCTGAGGCATGACACCTGAAGCTACCCTCTGTCCTCCAAAACTACACACACATATGTATATGTAAGTACACCTCCAACATACATGTATCCATACGCACACAGAAATGCATGCACATATAAAATTTATAATCATATAAACAAATCAGTAGTCTATTATATATTTTTAATTAATTAATTAATATATAAGAGAAAGAGAATGAGAGAGACAGACAGAGAATGGGTATGCTAAGGCCTCCAGGTGCTGGAAGCGAAGTCCAGATGTTTAAACCACCTTGTGCATGTGGCTTACATGGGTCCTGGGTATCAAACTTGGGTCCTTTGGCTTTGCAAGTCAGTGCTTCATTGCTAAACCATCTCTCTAGCACCTAATACTTTTAATTTCTAAGGACCTGCTTTCATAATATGAGTTTTAGTATTTAAGTCATTGTGGTATAGGAGATGGGTTTTACTTCCTTTAAAATCATTCCTACACTTGATCTTAGCCAAAAGGCTAAGAAATACTCTTTGAAATTATTTCTTTATTCTCCTTCCTCACTTGGATTTTCTCTTCATATATTTTCAGTAATTACAGGGCACAGTAAACCATAGTGTTAAATGTCCTTGGTACTGAAAGTTCTTGTCAAGGGGCTAGGTAAACTGCTCCATGGTCAAAAGTGCTTGCTTCAAAGTACTTGTCACCCAAAATGGTACCTAGAATAGACTCACAATAAAATAGTCTGTTTTTATCAGTAAATATTTTTAAACACTTGATAATTGCTAGGAATCACAATCTGTCTTTTGGAAATAAAGATATAATATTTAATCCTCAGTACCTCATAAAATGGGGAGAGAGTGATTTTTTAAAAGTTTATGTAACATTAAATTTTAATTTTGAGAAATTAAAATAAAAACTAAGTGTTGTGAAACACCTTGAACCTTGTGATAGGCACTTCACTATAGAAACAAAACCACTCTTCTAGTGATAAGCCATTTCTCATGAAAAAGTGTAAGTTGTATTTATTGTACCTTTTAACTGACTAAAGGATAGTACATTCCAGCCTGAGTGCTTGGAATAGCAAATAGAAAGTGGGTAACTTAAGGCATGTTTATTTCATAGAGAATATCACCATTCTTCAGTTACAAATTGTTCGAGACAAAGGCCTATTTGGAGATATTGCCATTCACTTGATAGCTAAACCCAATTTCTTACTGCACATCAATAACCAGGCTACTGAGAATGAAGATTATATGTTGCAAGAAACAATAATAACAATGAAAGAAAACACAAAAGAAACTAATGCTAAAGTTGCCATTTTGCCAGTAAGTATAGATCATATTACTATATAAAAAAGTAAAAGGCCATTCCCTTAAATGTGAAATTGTGATCGTCTTAATAGATAACATGCTTGCCTAGCTTTCTAAAGGCCATGGGTTCAATCCCTAGCACCAGATTGTGTTTATAAGCACATGCTGTAATACTAACATATATATTATAAACATATGTTATTGTTTAGCATTATATAATTATGTTACTATACCTGCTAATCATATTGGTGATCTCATGCGATAGCGTCTTTTGGAGAGGGCCATATAAGGTGGGCACAAGGGCCAGATGGGGAGAACTGTACATTTTCTTTATAGCTTGAAATTTTTATTACCTATTTGAAAGTAAAGTAATTGTTTTTGAAAATTAACTGAAGTATAGGATTACCTGTAGATTTTTAAGTCTAATCTTTTCCCTTTTCAGATGTATATAAGATTTATTAGTATTTTATAAATTTATTTTTAGTATATCTGTCAGGGTTGTGGGGTAGACTGTTAAAGCATTATTTTATTTGCTACCAAACTTGCAGTCCCCATTGAAACATCAGCATTAATTTTGAATGTCACATAGATTCGGAAGCTGAGAATAGCAGTTTATTAAACATAGCAAGAAACCTTTTTATGTGTGGTAGTTTCCCATTCTTTTTTAAAAAAAAATTCTTTTATTTATTTGAGAGATATAGAGAGAAATAGAAAGGAAGGGGAGAGAGAAAGAGAGAGAGATGGATGGGGGCAGAGAATGAGGGCACCAGGACCTCCAGCTGCTGCTAACCAACTGTAGATGTGTGCACCCGCTTATGCATTCGGCTAACGTGAATCCTGGGCAATTCAACCTGGTACCTTTGGCTTTGCAGGCAAGTGCCTTAACCACTAAGCAATCTCTCCAGCCTGAGTTTCCCATTCTTGTGGATGGTCAGTTGCTTACTGAAAGATCTCAGGTTTCCAATGCAAATTAAAGATCTCTAAAATGCTCGGCCAACCGTGAAGGCAAACCTTTGTGTTCGAGTTACTGAGAATGCTGAGGTTGCAGGATCGCTTGATCCCCTAGGTTCGAGACCAGCCTAGACAACATGGTTAGAACAACATAGACAACAATAAAACCCAGCACTGTCTTTCGCCACCTCATCAGGATGAGACTCCCGAGTTGGAGGAAGGATTTATGGTCACCATCACCGAGGTCGTCCTGGTCACCTCCGACTTCCCTGCAGAGCAGCCAAGGGCCTGGAGGCCGAGGATGGAAATTGCAGAGGTCATGATTGACGAAAATGACGACGCCAGAGGAATTTTTAAGTTTCATGTTACCAGAGTGAGATGCACTTTCACATTTTTATAGTAATGTAATTTGTCCTTGATAACATGGTGACTGTTTGATATTTTTTGAAAGAAATAATTGGTTTTTCTTCCATACATTTGCAAATCAGTAATTGAATTTGCATCGTGATCTCATTGTTCATTCTCTTTGAGGTAGATGACAGGACTGATTGAGCCTGCTTGCCTTAAGTTCCAGTGTGGAAGTTCAGGAGACCTCTTTTACATACTTCAGTCTAGCCATTAATTTCTACTCTGAGAGACACAGTGTGAGAGATGTAATTGGTAATAATAAGTTTAACAAGTGACAACTTAGGAGAGTTTTGTTCTTAATGTCTTCTTGACTTTCAACTTAAATTCTTTGTTAAAGGATGTTAGAGGAGTCGTTACTGCCTATGAGGTTGCTCCGCCCTTGAACCTTCTGCAAGTTCCTGTGGCCCGGCTGGCTGGAAGCTTTGGGGCAGTGACTGTTCACTGGATAACAACACCAGACAGTGCTGGCCCGGAAGACTTTAAGCCATCTCAGGGGATTCTTGAGTTCGCAGATGGACAGGTATGCTAGTGATGAACACATTTATGTTTCGGGGTTTATTTCCAATATTTATAGGCATCTACCAAAGAAACAAACATGCACTAATAATTGTTCATGTATTTTACTCCAAGTGTTTTATGTCAAGTTAAACATAAGTCTTATTAATTTCTGTATAACCTACTAGTGGGCATAGGAAGAGAATGCTAAAATGCTAGAATTCTACCCTTTCTTGAATTGCTCGGAGTCCATTTAAATTAGATGCTATGGAACAGGGTAGTAATTGGCTTAAAGGTGTCTAGCAATATTTTAAAAAAACTGCCTGGTGAATAGACTATTCATATTCACTTTAGTGCCTTCATTTTTTTTTTAATTGAGGCAAGCCCAAACACTGGCCTTTTTTTAATGCAAGAGAGTGAGAGCAAGAAAGAGAGGGGGAAGGAGGAATGGAGGGAGAGAGAGGGGGAGAATTTGCACACCAGGGCCTCCAGCCCCTGTAATTGAACTCCAGGCGTGTGTGCCCCTCGTGTGCACGTGCGACCTTACCCACTTGTATCACCTTGTGTGTCTGGCTTATGTGGGGTCTGAAGAGTCAGCCATGGGTCCTTAGGCTTCGCAGGCATTCTTACTTCTTAATGTTCATAGATCTACATACTTATATATTTACACGTGGAAGCCTAAGTGTGTACATTTGTTAGTACACACAGCTTCCTTTACAACTTAAAAAGACAAAAATGACAGAAAGGGACCAAATAGTTAAAACCCTGAAAATTTTGAAATATGATATTCTAGTTTCAGTCCAAGCAGCATTAAGAATTGTAAGCTGTTCTCTAAGAGTTACAAATTTTGTAAACTGGGCATTGTGTAAGTAAGATATGTTTGTAAATATGTTAAAGGAAAAAGGAGAAAAGCATGGGACAACCATGTAACTCCCTCAGCTAGCAGAAGCCAACCAGAGGTGCTTGGCCTACGCGAATGTCCACGGCACCCACAACTCCCCAGGTGCTCCTGGGGTGCAGTAAAGCCTGAATGAGCATCTGTTATCATTCAGGGCTTTGAAACCATGAAGTGGTTTATTTGTTCTTTCTTTGAACTTAGAAATATTTTCTGCTAAATAGGACAGGGTAATGCAAGTAATTGAGATATTTTATGTTAAAAGTGGTGGTTAAAAGGGCTGGAGGGATGGCTTAGTGGCTAAGGCATTTGCCTGCAAAGTTAATGGACCCAGGCTCGATTCCCCAGGACCCACGTTAGCCAGATGCACAAGGGGGCACTTGCATCTGGAGTTTGTTTGCAGTGGATAAAGTCCCTGACGCGCCCATTCTCTCTCTCTCTTTCTCCCTCTTTCTCTGTCAAATAAATAAGTAAAAATTAAAATTAAAAAGTTTATGAAAAAACTGGTGGCAGATGAATGAACTGTTCAAAGCAACTGGAAGACTGGTTTCGTCATCATTCTTTTGAGTGCGGACGTGAAGTCCAGTCATGTACGGGCGCCTACTAGACTGTCATGTCTGTGCGATGTCACATCCTGTTGGAGGGTGTTCTCTCGTGTACAGCACAAATTTTAAATACAGACTTTTAACAAGCTTCCATTATAGCATCTGATTTTATTCAGGCTCCCACGTATATGAGCATGGCATCCACGTTTCTTGTTTTTCCGAATTGTTAACGGTTTTAGGTATATTTGTTTCCTGACAAATTTCTGTGTCAAATACTGAAACTTCCTTGTAGTATACCGAGAAAGATTTTAATGTGAAGATGGAGCTGGGATAGTTTTATGACCACTAGTGAAATCAGAAGCTGGGAAAAGTTGTATTTATAATTTTATAAAAACTTGACATAGACCCTGATAAAGTAAACTAAATCCTGATTAAAACCATTTAAAAATAATCACTTTGTTTTCCTTTATCTTTCTTTTTCCCTGAAAGAAGAATATTTGAAGCAAATGGGATTTAATTATACAAGACAATGATAGTTTTATTGTTCCATTTGATGCGATGCAGTATTAAGATCAAGCACACTAGGTTTTATGTTTGTACAATGATTGTTAGAGCCAGCATCACACTTGGAAAGTTTGTACAAGTACATAAGTTTTTTTGTATTCCTAATAAAATGTGCTATATTTTATTTTATACATTATGTATCTTAAAATAAATAGGTTGTAAGTTTCTGACTTCAAAATCATATAAATACTTATGATTTTAAGCATTTTGGATATAATTGCCCCGATCATATTTTTCTTCTGTATCATGTTTTATTTCTAAGTGTCAACTAAGAATTAAAATATATATGCAGAACTATATTTATTATATTGTTTCCTCCCCTGTCCTTTCCTCTTTCGCCCTGCCTTCCTGCGTTGTCTTTTATAGATTGCTGCGGTGATAGAAGTCAGCATAGACGACGATGCCGAGTTTGAACTCCCGGAGATGTTCAGCATCTCCTTGAGCAGCGTGTCTGGCGGCGGCAGGATTGGTGATGACGCGGTGGTGACTGTTGTGATTCCCCAGAATGATTCTCCACTTGGAGTATTTGGATTTGAAGAAAAGACTGTAAGTTAAATATATCAGGGACACCCCAATTTTTTTTGGGGGGGGATGTAGTTTTCAGTAAAAATGTGTCTTTATTTGTATTGAAATTCTTCATTCCCCTTCTTAGTGAGTCTTTTTTTTCAAGGATCTTTTGAGTTGGCTATTGGTTGAGGAGACCCTCCTTCAGCCTATGCAAACAATTTGACAGTGAGAACTGTGAACATCAGGCAGTCAGCAGGGAATAGACTCTTCTTTGTGCCTTATAGTAGACCAGGAGTTCTTTCCTTGCCTCTGCCTGCGCCTGCTCTGCTGCTAGAGCACCTGGCGAGAGGAGGGCTCCTGTTACGGGTCTGGGGAGGATTTCTTAAGATGGGATCAGAGATTTCTTATTACTCATTGTCTTCTCATTTTATCTTAACTTAATTTGAACAAGATATAGCATCCTCTGTTTCCAGCTCTGTAATTCTCCTTATTTCTTCCCTTTTTCTTCGCATTGCCTGGTTTTTTTCATGGTTAAACAGAATGAACCAATAATTATTGATTTAACCGTTGAGCACGGAAATAAAGCTTAACTAATCGTACAATTAAATGTCTGTGTAGGTTGGTTTGATGAGATATGAAATTATTACTCTCTTAAATATGAAACACTATAGTATATCATAATTATTTAGACTTTATTTTTGAAGGAAATTCAAGATAGTCATAAATATCCTCAGGGCTAGGGAGGTGGCTCAACAGTTGAAGGCATTTGTTGGTAAAGCCTGCTGGCATGGGTTTAATTCCCCAGTGCCCATGTAAAGCCTGATACACAAAGTGGAGACGTGTGTCTGGAGTTCATTTTCAGTGGCAGGAGGCCTTCATCTGCCCATTTTCTCTCTCTTTTTGCTCACAAATAATACACACACACACATACATATTTAAAAGATCTTCAGGTAAGTTCTATTTACACAATTACTTTCCCGGCTACATATGTCACTATTCACTTTAATCTCTTACAGGTAATCAATAATTCATCATGGATCATTTTTAATAGTGCCCCTTATCTTTTCCTGTTCTGTGGGTTTGCAGTTTGTCTGTCTGACCTGAGCTTTACAGACACTTCAGACTTTAAATATAGTCTAATAATTGCCTAATTACATGGTCAGTGTAATTTCAATTTCATAATAAAATTGGCACTATGTGAACTGAATGAGACTATTTTCTTCCTTGGGAAGAAGTCAGCAGAAGTCTTTGTAAGGGTAATAGATTGGCATGAGAGTAACCATGACTTTTAGGCAGTATAAAAAGTCTGGGAAATACAAAAGTGTATAAGGAAGATGGTAAAGTTTCTCTACTGTGTATCCTGGGATATCCTCACTACCCTCGGATAACGGTAATATCATACAGAATTATTGTTTCGTTGTATTTCCAATCACACCATATTTTTCACATATATGCAACATTTATTTGCATATTTTAATACATCTAAATATGCATTTTAATTTTTACAAAGTATTGACTAGTGTCTGAGTTTAGATAAAAGTTAATTCAGGGTTTAGTGTTAAAATCCTCAATTGGTGAAACTTAAAATAATAATGTTATTCCTTTTAACAACAGTTTTGAACTTGAGCATTCAATCATGTGTTTATAAGGTTGCCTTCCTAGAATGGAAAATGACGTTATACTATTGTTCATAAATAATTGTTGCTTATTCATTTTGTCTTAACTGATGTCATATACTTAGTGCTCTCAACCTAATTTAAGCATGCTTGAAAAGTTATTGTAATAGCTTCAAATTTCCGAATTTTTTTGGGATCTAAAAGTAAGCATTAGGCTCCCGGCACTCCCCGGCCGCTGTGAGGCATGCCCAGGCTGGCACGGGGAAAGCGCTGACTCGTGGGCCTTACACTCATTGAGTGTCGGTTGCTGCTTTTGTTGTTGAGAGAACTAGAAGTGGCGTGTTGCTCAGCCCTTTTCTGTTGCTTTTTTTATGTCCCCACTTACCACAAAGCATCCTCACAATACAGAGTGTGCCTTTTAGCACGCATGGAAAACGTACTACCGTTCACAGTGAGTATTCTGTTCACCTTAGCTGGTGACGGGACAATGGACTGGAGCACTTTGGAGAAGGTTGTTAATAGCAGCCTGTCAGGATGCCCAGGCTGCGATGAGGGGGCTTTGGGGTGCTAATGCAGACACAGACGAGCAGAGACTCATGGCTGCATAGGAAACAAGCTGAAATACTGCGTATGCGCGGAATCAGAAAATGCATCCATGTGAAGCTTGCTTATAATTCCTTTCTTTCTTAAGTGTTTTTTGTTCCAAAGGAGTGGTCTTGGCATGGTGTTAAGACATCTGAATTAGATTCTAGATTCCTTATACCCAAGTGTGTGTCCTCAGAGTTCTAAGAGTTTCTGTGGGCTTAAATAAGGTAAACGCATGTGTAAGAATGGACACATGCTGGGCGTGGTGGCACATGCATTTAATCTCAGCACTCAGGAAGCAGATGTAGGAAGATCGCTGTGAGTTTGAGGCCACCCTGAGAATACAGAGTGAGTTCCAGGTCAGCCTGGACTAGAGTGAGACCCTACCTTGAAAAACCAAAAAAAAAGGACACAAAGTAAAAGCTCAGTAAACATCACTTAGCTCTAAACTATTCTTGATTCTGATACAAAGCTTTGTGGGAAAAAAAAATCCAAACAGGATTATGTAACATGCGTGTTAAGTTTCTGTATTCAAAACGGAAAGCATTGTGTTACATTTTGAATTTATATAAATGGATATTATTGGTTCATTTTGGACATTTCTTTATAAATTCAACATGTGTAATCACTCAAGCCAGATCTTTTCATAAGGACTTGTATACAAAAATACTAGCACTGGTAAATTATCATGTTAAACTCCTTTAATATGGGGGAGTGAGAAAACAATCACTATCCACTTGAAACCAGGTTATTAATTTAGATTCTATCTCAGTGTCAAAATTACTTTTCTTTCATGTTTCATCTCCTGATAAAGGCAGCCAACTCGTGACTCAACAAGGTTAATAAAAGCTGCTTTAAACCTTGACTCTTTGAGGTCTACAAACTCATGACAATCCATGGGATGGTTTGTACCTGCATTATTTGGGGACCCTGCTTGCTGTTACAAGGAGCTCCCCATGTCTCCATTCTTAAATCAGAGTGTTATTTCTTTGTGCAAAAATACTACACCAGTGTCCCTGGTCAGTACGGACCGTGAGGTCCTCGAGGTCGTGGTCATCTTCTCTGTCTACGCAGCACTTGGGCAGAGAGACGATGGGACGTTGTGTGTCAGTACATTTCACTTCCGTCAGCTGCTCGTTGACAGGGCTCAGTCCTGTGAGCCTCCGACCTGCAACAGAAGACAGGAGAAGCCATGTAGTCGAACATCCAGAAATGGAAGGAGATGAAATTGGGAGAGATTTTTCTCCTGCCCCGTGACTAACACATCATCACCAAGAGCATTCAAAATTCAAACTGCAATGATTGTAAGAAAAAGAAAAAGAAAAGTTCTGTTTGTTTCTCCTGATAGGCCTTTGCCATGTCGGATTTTCTTCCAGGTAATGGTTGATGAGCCCCTGCTGTCTGAGGACCCTGAGTCCTATGTGACACTGACCGTGGTCCGATCCCCTGGCGGAAAAGGAGCTGTCCGACTTCACTGGGCTGTAGAAGAGAAGGCCAAGGATGATCTCAGTCCCTTGAATGGGACGCTTCATTTTGAAGAGGTACAGTCAGCCTGGGGGCCCGGAGCTGCGCTCTGACGTGGCGCTGGGCTTCCTCTAGCTCAGTGGCCCGGCGTTCCCTGTGCCTGGGCCGTGACTGCAGGCGGGCGGGCGGGCGGGCTCCGAGGCCTGGTCCCACAGCAGGTCAGGAGATGCTCGTGGGCTCATGCTGTGGCATCGAGTCCACAATAAGTTGATGCTTTCATTAATGAAAACTCTGTCTTAAGTTTAGGAATTTGTTTTATCTTCAGTTTCTTTTTCTTTTGTTGTTAGTTTGGGGCCCCATGGTGTCTACATTTGAAGAAGGCAATTTCTCTCAATGAGTCTGCTTCTAGTTTATCAGAGAAGTCCCTTTCCTCCACTTTTTTGTTTATCTTACTAAAAAGAAACGCATGTTCTTGGTAGAATCTCAAACAATACAGAGGGATGTAAATATATAAAGAGGAAATTCCCTTGAATGCTTCTAGATCTTTCATTTCTATGTTTAGAGACAACAACTGTTAATACTTTGTTATTATATATAAATATATTCTTCCACATATTCAAGCATCTGTATCTTATTCTTGCACAAATGGAATTGTGCTATACAGTCTGTTCTGTAACTTGGTCTTTTTGCATTACAGTTTATTTTGAACATTTGCTTTTCATGTTAAGCAAAATCTACTTAATTAAAACTTGGGTATCTGTTTTTCACCTACTCTGATTTCCACCAGTATTTTATGCCAACATCTTTGTTTTCACGATCTCTGTGTTTGACCATGGCTTCTTTGTAGTGCTGGGATTTATTCCCTTCTCGTTTCTTGCCCAGTGTTCCACCCTGTCCAGTTCTCCTCTCATGAGTGTTTGTGCAATGTCGCAGACTTCACAGGACACCTCCACTTGCATCATTTCCCTCTGCTCTTCTTCCTTTCCTGTCTTGCTTCTCTTGTGATACCAAATATGATGCATACCAGGGCTGGAGAGATGGCTTAGCCGTCACGGCACTTGCCTGTGAAGCCCGAGGACTCATGTTCGACTCTCCAGATCCCACATTAGCCAAATGCAAAGGTGAGGCCAGTGCAAGGTCGCATACGCACCCTAGTTGGCTCAAGCATCTGGGGCTCAATTGCAGTGGCTGAGGCCCTGGTACACCAATTCTCTGTCTCTTTCTCTAAAATTAAAAAAAAAATTGAAAAATGATGCATACTATATAGCTAAGTAGACCTTAATTCAGCAGACAAAATTAGGAGTGTTCAGGGTGGTATGGTCGAAGACTAGACCTTAATTCAAATATTTATTACTGTACCAATTAACACCATGTGACATTAGAAAATTCATTAATGACATTCACATTTGGTTTCCAAAATTCAAAATGAGAGCCACAGTGCTTAGCCTGAGCAAAGGCTGTGAGGATTATATGAAATAATGTCTGTGAGTAGACTAACTTCCTGACACATAGACATGCTTAATAAAACAACTGGCATTTAAAACACAATATTGTTAGCACCTCGCTGTAGTGAAGCTCAACTCCATCGTGTGATTAAAAATCAATAGTTTTGAATTTCTTTTTTAAAATATAGTTTGTTTATTTATAAGAGAAAGAGAGAGAGAGAGAGGCAGACAGACAGAGAATGGGTGCGCCAGGGCCTCCAGCCACTGCAAATAAACTCCAGAGGCATGTGCCCCCTTGAATATCTGGCTTACATAGGTTCTGGGGACTAGAACCTGGGTCCTTTAGCTTTTCAGGCAAATGCCATAACCACTAAGCCATCTTCTCCAGCCCAATAGTTTTGAATTTCTAAAGCAAGGACATATTTTTATTTCTATTTTTTTTGAATAGCCCACGTAGCAATTCTGAAGTTGCTACTCCATGCTGATGTGTCGAGTAATAATAACCAAAATTTAAGGAAAACATTCCTTGCCCAAAAATCCTATGGAGATCTTGATTGACTTAAGATCAAAGCTTGTTTTGTGCAGAATAGTTTAGAAACTTTGTACTTAGATAAAATTTGAATTTCTAGTACAAGTATTCTTTTGAGTTCACCTTCCTGCTCAAGCTTCCTGGTTACCTCTTTACCCCAAATACTTATTATCTTTTGTAACCAGTGTTACAAAAATATTGACTTGGAGTACAGTCCCCTTTTCTGTCTTGTTCAGCTTGTCAATTTCGTTAAGAAACTGAGATCATGTGATATGAAAAGTTACCACACATGTTTATTATTGAGTATGAAGGCAAAATAATTGTATAAAATATAGTAGATTCTTAGGACTCATGGTACAGTCTATTATTATTTACAGTTCTGTATTTGTGAATTCACTCACTGGCGAAGGTTGATGTACATTGTTCTGGGGCCTGTCGAGTCGTGTGCCGGCAGAGGGAGAGTGGAGACAGACTCGGCACACTTCTGCTGAGGTGGAACAAGGAAGACAGAGCTTTGGCTTGCTTTGTCTCTCTTGTGCAAAAGGAAGTCCAGTTACTATCTCCTTAGAGTCTTGTTTTCACTTTGTTTGTTGTTTCATTCTTTAAGATGGCCCCCAGCACAATGATGAAATCTGGTGTTCCTAAGCGTAAAAACACTATGGTATTCCATAAAGCGAAAGCACTGTGGGCATGTGTGATAAACTCCACTTTGGCATGAGTAATGGTTCTTATTTAATGTGAAAAATATATTAGTGTGACTCAAGTATTTTGATCATATTCACATATCCAGAAATGACCAAAAGGTGCCTAGATATGGGTTTCTGGGTTGTAAGTAGGTTTTAGTGAGTAGGAAAACTCACAAATAGGAAATACAAAGACGGTAAAGATCACCAGTGCAAAAAATCATGAGCACCTCAGAAAAACTTATATATATCTATATCTATATCTATCTATATATATGCAAATAAGTATGTATAGGAATATATGTGGCAACATTAGCTATAATAGTAAATAATAACTACTTAGATAAATATTGTAAGGATATGATGCAAACAATAGAATTTCCACAACTATTGAAAGCTAAAGTAAATCTACCTATGGAAATATGGATGGCTTCAACAGTATAATAATTTACCTTCTTATTGCTTGGTGGGAATACATGTCTATTTCAGCTTACTGTTCCAGGGTACAGCCTACTGAGGCAGGGAGCCTGGTCACGTTCAGTCCACAGCGAGGAACTGGAGAGTGATGAACCCAACCCACTGATGAATGGTGGTTTATCAGTTGACAAATTGATAATCAATACACACCACCAATGAAATGCTAAATGGAATATTTTGAAACAGACAGTGAATTTAAGGGACTACAGGATGGGGACAGATTTGACACGTAAGACTAAAATGGACAGATTAAAGGATACACAAAGAATCCATAAAAATAAAAACAGGCTACCTGTCCAACTAAGAGTGCTTCACACAGGAGTAAAGTTAATCTCTGGTATGTTTCTGTGGAGCCAAAAATTTTTTTGTGAGACAGAAAACCAGTAGTATGTTTTAACAGTAATGAGAAAAATTCATAATGGTACCAAAATTATAAAATAACTTGGAATATGTTGAATAAGAAACAAATAAGACCTGTATGAAAAAAAAGGGGAAAAAATTAATTTGAAAGTAAATGAGAACTGAAATTTGTAAATAACATGACAGACTCCTGGGTAGAACCATGGATTTAGGCCTCCTGTGGTAGCCTTCAGATACTTGCGTTAACTAGGAAGAATGAGGACCAGCTGGGCATCCCTAAACCATCCGTGAGTCAGATGCCCGGTGAGTGCCAACAGAAACAGGTTTCTCAGGACTGTCATCTGCGACCGTGACTGTGACCCAGGGCCATCCGTACTAGCTTCTACTTTGAATGGAGCCAGCTGTCCTTTATAAGGATCAAATGTGTGACCTCTGTCTTTATCTTTATTTATTTCTTAGTTTTTCGAGGTAGGGTCTCACTCTAGCTCACACTGTCCTGGAATTCATAATGTAGTCTCAGGGTGGCCTCGAACTTTTGGAGATCTTCCTATCTTTGCCTCCCAAGTGCTGGGATTAAAGGCATGTGCCATCATGCCCAGCTGACCTCTGACTTTGTACTGAGATGTGGCCATGTTTTACAAAAGGTTGGAATTTCAATAAATTTTCAAAATTCAAAAAGTTTTCAATAAATGTAGAAGTTATATTATTACTTAGTTTTTTTCCCTTTCTATCAAGAGCCTAATACAGAATTTTTAATCAGAGCTATTTTTTCATGCTTGTATAATGTGTGTGCACATGTCTTTGAGTGCTATGAGTGTGGGCATGTGTCTTTGAGTATTCACATGTGTCTGGACACGTGTATGAAAGCCAGAGGTTGACACCTGTGTCTTGCTCACTTGCTTCCCGTCTTCATTCTTTCTAGTCAGAGTCTGTCACTAAACCCGTAACTCACTGACTCAGCTAGACTAGCTAGCCGGCAGGCCCCTGTGGTCCTCTTGTGTGCTTTGCAAGGTCTGGGATTACAGGTATGCCCCCCATTCCTGGCTTTGTATGTGGGTGCTGGGGATATGAGTTCAGATCTTCATGCTTGCATAGCGAGCTCTTCATCCACTGAGCCATTGCACACATCGCAGAACTGTTTTTATAATTTCTTCTTAGCTATAACTCAAGTAATGAAATGGCATTATTGCAGGGCATGGTGGCACATGACTTTAATCCCAGTACTTGAGAGGCAGAGATAGGATCGCGCAGAGTTCGAGGCCACCCTGAGACTACATAGTGAATTCCAGGTCAGCCTGAGGTAGAGCGAGACCCTACCTCAGAAAACAAACAAACAAGCAAACAGAGGCATCCCTACAAACCTGCTTATGGACAAAAATCTTATTTAGCTGATGAGCATATTCAAAGTTTGTTTCATCTGGAAAGTTAATTGTTCCTCTCATTTGACTGACCAGGCTGAGTCCCGGAAGACCATTGTACTACACACCCTTCGGAACAGCACACGGGAGGAGAACAGGCATTTTACCATTGCGCTGATATCAGCTGACGAGGTGGAAATATCTCCAGTAAAGGGTAAGATGGGTTCATAGTTTTTTGAAATTACAATATTAATCCCTAGAATAATGTAACCAAAAAAATCAGTAGTTGCCTGCTAGGTTTTATAATTTCTAAAATTTGTGTTAAAAGGTAAAGATACTATTTTCCACTTATAGGTAAATAATTTTTAAAGTTAAAATTATCAGACTTATAATTGATATGGCTACAGGTATAAGATTTCATCCTGTTGCACTTCATGTTTTAAAGAAAGGTCATCCATTGTAGCAATGTTTACAGAATAAAAATGGACCTTCCTAAATGGTTCAGTAGCAAGATCTGGTTAAATATAACAGAATAGTATTGGTTAGAAGACCTTTAATTACATTTAAAGTTTAAAAGTTAGACTTCACAGCAACAGGTTACATATAGTCCCCTTTCTGTCATGTATCTGCCTTACATAAATGTAAAATTACTGATTTGAAATGTTAGAATTACTAATGTGAAATGTTAATTGTAGACATTGACTGCCTGTATTTCAAAAATGTTTACATTGGTCATATATTATTTTCAATAAAACATGGTTTTAAAATAGCACATTATATTTGATCATTATAATCTATGTATATGTGTTTTATGTGAAGGTACTTAGGTAATTTGACATTTCAGAAACAGGCTTCATAATTCTTGTTTGCTTATATTATATATATTATATTATATGAAGATTTGTTTCTTGAATATGCAGGAACAATATTTAATAGATGCCCCAAAAGTTCATTGTGTTATAAGTTACAATAATAAAAAGCAGGAGAAAGTTGTTTATTTTTTTTTATTAACATTTTCCATGATTATAAAATATATCCCATGGTAATTCCCTCCCTCCCCACCCCCACACTTCCCCGTTTGAAATTCCATTCTCCATCATATTACCTCCCCATTACAATCATTGTAATTACATATATACAATATCAACCTATTAAGTATCCTCCTCCCTTCCTTTCTCCACCCTTTATGTCTCCTTTTCAACTTACTGGCCTCTGCTACTAAGTATTTTCATTCTCACGCAGAAGCCCAGTCATCTGTAGCTAGGATCCACATATGAGAGAGAACATGTGGCGCTTGGCTTTCTGGGCCTGGGTTACCTGACTTAGTATAATAAGAAAGTTGTTTTTTTTTAATGAAATCTTGCTTATTATAACATCTCCCTTTTGTCATCAAAATTCCATCTGAAGTAAGGCTCTGGGATGCCAAAGCAGATGCTGTCACCGACAAGACTCTCCGAATTGTGTAAGGTGCCACAGTGGCTGTGTAGGGTAGTTACTCTTTTCTTCATGGTAACCTAGAGTCTGTTCTGGCAACGCAAACCTGTCAAGGAATCATATCATTACATTGTATTCGCTCAAAAGTCTTTAAAAAGATCTTTATTTACTAACAAGAGAGAGAGAGGAAGGGGGTGAGTGTGTGAGGGCATGCCAGAGCCCTTTGCTGTTGCAGACTTCAGACACATGTGCCACTTTGTGCATCTAGCTTTATGTGGGCACTGGGGAGTGGAGCCCAGGCCGGCAAGCAAGTGCCTTTAAGTGCTGAGCCATCTCTCCAGCCCCGTAAGTCTTAAGTTAGGGGAGTTACCTCCATCAGGTTGAGGTGACAGGTTTGACGTCTCATAGGCTAACTCTACAAGAACTGAGAAGGCATCAGTACAGCAAGGTAAATCCTGTGTCGGCAGAAACGTTCTGAACATATTCCTGGCACGTTTGACATTCTTGCTCTGCTGGTTTAACTATGTGGCCCCATAGACTCAGGCTTGAACCTGGAGTCTCCAGTGGGCGGAGCCCTACTGAGGAAGACGTGTGACATGGGGGCGGATCTTAAGTCCAGCCCTAAGGTGTGTGGAGCAGCTTGGAGCTCTGGCTGTGTTGTGCCTGTTGGTGTTTTCTGGCTGTTTGGTGATGTCTTTCTTTTGTATTTATGGAAGGGAAGGAGCCCTCTTCTTTCATCATTGATGGAGTTCCCTGGCATTTGTAAGCCTGAGATAAACTCCTTCCTCTCATAAGCCGTGTCTGCTTGGATGTTTGTCCCAGCAACAAGGAACTGACTGTAACCCCTACACATGACAAAGCGCTCTTGGTTTCCTTGACCCATTGCCAAAATATATGACGGTGCAGTCCTTTGGTTATTTTCTCATGAAACTATAATCCCTGCTTCTAGAAACCATTTTCTGTTTTTTTTTTTTTTCCGAAGTAGGGTGTCACTCTATCCCTGGCTGACCTGGAATTTACTCTGTAGTCTCAGGGTGGCCTCAAACTCATGGTGATCCTCCTACGTCTGCCTCCCGAGTGCAGGGATTAAAGGCGTGCGCCACCACGCCTGGCTAGAAACCGTTTTTAATAAATTACTGCCGTTAGGATGTGAGCAGTCAAGTTGCGGATAGAGCTTTAATCCCCCTTTAACTGGAATGACTAAAATGGTTTTAGGAATGTGTATAGCCCAATAAGTCAGAAAATGAAAAATTGAAAGATGCCCTCAAGAATTCTTGCTTCTTGGGGCATGCCACACAGCCACATGACAAAGGGCAGTGAGATTTAAAATGCTTACTGCTCAGGTGGGTTTAGGCAGCTGGTAGAGGGACACTTGCTTACCACGCAGTGCTGGGAAGTTATGAGCCACCTTTATGAAAGTGTGCAGCACCTTCAGCGCCTCGGTGCCCTCCCTCATGAACGGAGCCTGCCCGCACTATCAGAACGAACCGCGTTACTGTCTGCGCGGATGTGTGCTTGCCTCAACGTGGTGTGTGTTTTCTTCAACGCAGGCAGCGCATCAGTTATCATCCGGGGAGAAAGGGGCGCATCAGGAGAAGTTGGGGAAGTTGGGGTAGCCCCAGCGTCTCGGCACATCCTTGTTGGGGAGCCCTCGGCAGAGTACAACGGTACCGCGCTCATCAGGTGTGTGGGGGCGATGGCGTTTTAGTCGAGTAGCCATGTTGCATCATTGTCAGGAAATGCGTAATGTCACCTCCGTGAGTATGGGGGGCAGCCTGCGGAAAGGAGAACTAACTTTAGGCAGACATTGAAAACTACACGCCGAGCTATCCGGACCTTCGGTTTTGGCCTCTGGCTGATTTGCACGGCCCACAGCCAAGAAAGAGCGTGGAGCTGAGGTTAGAGATGGTCAGCCTCATTCTCTTAGGGCACCTGTAGCATCAGGATTGTAATGTGAGCTGGATTCTAAGAGATCTGAACTCAGAGACTGACAGATCACTAGAGCAGTAAAAATTTTGGCAACTATATCTCTTCACACTTTCTTTATTATTAAAAAAAAAGGTACTGTAAAGCCGGGTGTGGTGGCACACACCTTTAATCCCAGCGCCTGGGAAGCAGAGGTTAAACAATTGCCGTAAATTTGAGGCCACCCTGAGACTATATAGTGAATCCAGGTCGGCTTGAGCTAGAGTGAGACCTTACCTTGGCAAGCCCCCCCACCCAAAAAAAAAATAAAAATAAAAATAAATAAATAAAAAATTGTATCTTTCTCTGAGTGTTTGTGAATGTAGTCATGTGTACCACAATGTGTGTGAATGTTGAGGTCAGAAAACAACCTTCAGTGTTGGTCATTGGCTTTCCTCTTGTCTGAGGCAGGGTCTCTCTTGCTTGCCATTGCATATGGTGGATGAGCTGGGCCCTGGGACTCTAGGGGTTCTTTGGGTCTGCCTCCCATTTTACCACAGGAGAGCTGGGATTTGCAGGTGCATGTTACTGAGTCCAGCTCCACATGGGTTCTCAAGGTCAGAGCTCACATCCCCACACTTGGGTGACAAGTGCTTTGATCCACCCAGCCACATCCTTAGCCCTTTCTTCACGTTTCAGTTGAGGAATAGTACAACAGCCATCAGCCAACTAGCGGGATTTGACTTAACCTTTGATGTCTTTGGTAGCTATGTAAAGTTAATGTTTGGTGGTTATTCAAAGGGATTCTGTGTTCCTTACCACTAGTCTATGTATGTTTGAAGCATTAGCTGTTCTTCGTAGAACATTCCTAGGTGATCATATGTTATATAATGCTTCAAACCTTCCAGTTTCAGTGTTCAGTTTGTCCATATTCTTGTCAAGGTGGATCTTTGCTAGCTCAGGAATCCGGGTGTTATTCGCTTGGAATTTTAAAAACTCGGAATGTAGCTCAGTGGTAGGAGTGCTTGCCTTGCAGAGAGTTTGACCCTTGGCACCAAGGAAAAAAAAAAAAAACAACCCAAACTATCTTGAAATTCTAAGACTTTTGTTTTGATTTATAACTGAGTGGTAAAGTTAATTAGAAGCAATCTGTTCCTGAAATAAGTGAAAAATTGGTTACTGTTGATAGGCATAGCAAATATTTGGGAAAAGTGTCATCCATTGAAAATATATTAATACGTGCTTGCATTGTAGTCTTGTTCGTGGCCCAGGAACCTGGGGGACGGTCACAGTGCTCTGGGGCCTGCTCCCGCCCTCCGCAGGGGAATTTGTTGAGACATCAGGAAAAGTGACCATGATGGACGGACAGTCTGCAGCTGTGGTAGTGATCCAGGTACGGGGGCGGTGGGGGGCTCCGCTCTGCGCAAGTTGGGGTCCGGGTGTAGATTACTATTGCAGAACCAGTGGCTGTATTTTATGGATAGAAGAGTTCTTGCACGTTTACACATCCCGCTCTCAGTTGCTCCTTTGTCTTCTCTCCAGGCTGTAAACGATGACGTCCCCGAGGAGAAGCGTTCCTATGAGTTCCGGCTCACTGCCGGCGGGGAGGGCGCCGTGCTCAGTGAGGCTGGCCGAGCCGCCAACGTAACCATGGTGGCCAGTGACGCCCCCTATGGCCGGTTTGGGTTTTCACAAGGGCAGCTTCGAGTGTCAGAGGCAGTGCAGAAGGTGTGTGAAATTCTTGCACTCTTGATATCACTTATTTCTGATACCACGAGAGATCTTGAAAACGTTTCTTTGTTGCCCCTAAAGTCTGTTTCATTTTAACATCATTATTACAGCATAATATTGCTGGAATTTTGTAAATTTATGTTTAACTGCACTACAACCTTGGTAAATAGAATCTTTAGAAATTAAACATCCAGGCTGGGTGTGGAGGAGCACACCTTTAATCCTAGTGCTTTCGGAGGCAGAGGTAGGAGGATCGCCATGAGTTCGAGGCCACCCTGAGACTATGTAGTGAATTCCAGGTCAGTCTGGGCTAGAGTGAGAGCCTACCTCAAAAAACAAAGACAACAACAACAACAAAACACAACAAAAAAGAAATTGATCACTGAAACCAACCAACCAAACAACAACAACAACAACAAAAAGCCCATCTTTTCTCCTAGGTTAACCTCACAGTGGTCCGCTCGGGCGGCTCTTTCGGACGCGTGAGCGTCTGGTATGAGACCAGGGACCGTACCGCGGATGCAGGCCTGGATTTTGTTCCCACAGCCGGGGAACTCCTCTTTGAAGCCAGAGAGGTGGCGAAAAGCCTGTATATTGAAATCATCGATGATGAGCATCCTGAAGGCCCCGAGGAATTTTCTCTAGCAATTACAAAGGTAGAGCTCCAGGGAAGGTAGGTGATGCAGTTCAAAAGTAAGGTGGTGGGGCAGGGAGGATTAGATAAGGACGTTCCAGGGAAATCCAGACAAGGGCCAGCTGTAATGTTTTTGATGATTACTCCCCGTGTCCCAAAACATGAAGAGAATTGTTGTGTGAGTTCATTTAGGGTAGCCAGGGAGTGGATCACGGCGTAGCCATCTCTCAATTCCCTGAGGAAATAATCCTAACTGTTAGGTCAACAGTCACTTGCTGTGGTCATATTTCTTCCCCTTTTATTTTAGACCCGTGAAAACTGGAGGGGGAGATATAGACATCTTCCCTTAGCATGTTGAGGGCTGCTTTGTTTTTACTGTGGATGAGTGAGATAGATGCTTGCCCAATACCAGTTTTTTATTTTTTTGAGGTAGGGTCTCATGCTGGTCCAGGCTGACCTGGAACTCGCTATATAGTCTCAGGGTGGCCTCGAACTCTCAACGATCCTCCTACCTCTTCCTCCCAAGTGCCCAATACCAGTTTTTAAAGTGGGAAAAATCCGAGTTGAAGACATTTGACTGAAAGGTATGCTGAAGAGCAAAATTAGCCATACCGAGTCTCTTTTCTTCCTTGATTTAGTGGGGAAGAATTGATTGGCAGGGTGGAAAACACCCTTGGCATACTGAATGGCTCTTGCTTGAGCTGGGCAGGGCTCCAGACGTCCCCCGGCACCTGTGCTCAGACCCGGCGGGGGAGACTCTCGGCCAGAAGAAGTTGGGCTTCAGAGAACCTTGAGCCTGTTCTTAGGCATGAGGAAATATATATATATTGTATTTTTTTTTTTTTTTTGTTTCAAGGTAGGGTCTCACTCTAGCTCAGGCTGACCTGGAATTCACTATGTAGTCTCAGGGTGGCTTCGAACTCATGGTGATCCTCCTACCTGTGCCTCCCAAGTGCTGGGATTAAAGGCGTGAGCCACCATGCCCGGCACGAGAATATTTTTGTACTAGTTGTCTCTCAATATCATATTCAGTTTTTTTTTTTTTTTTTGTCAAGCTGAAGTATCTTAGTACCAGCATGTACTATCCCAGCACATTGAATTGACAAGTACTACAGTCTTAAATTTCTCAAAAAATTATCTCTGTCTGGCAACGAGAGTGAAATTCTCCTCCTATTTAATGTATTACAATTAGGTTTGCTTGATATTTCCATTAAGGAGATACAGCTGGATAAAAGTAGCTCAGTAAGGGTGACGGCATGTTTGTGTTATTGAAGACTTTCCCCTTTCGCTGCTGCCGTTCAGAAAGAAGTTTCCATGTTGCTTCACTTCTGGAGAAAACAAGTGTTTGCTTCAGATGGTCAGGTTTCCTTTGATCTGAAGAAGAAAGTCCCATAAGCAATTGTCTTTCCCCTTTGGCTTCTCTGATGGAAGCCTTACTGCTCTGGTTTTCAATTGCCCACTGCATCACACTTCCCAGGATACTGGTAGCAGCTACTTTAAAAAATATTTTAGTTATTAATTTATTTGAGGGAGAGGGAGAGAGAGACAGGGAGGGAAGGCAGGCAGGCAGATAGAGAGAATGGACATGCCAGGGCCTCTAGCACTGCAAATGAAGTCCAAATGCATGTGCCACCTTGCACATCTGGCTTATGTGGGTCCTGGGGAGTCTAACGTGGGTCCGTAGGCTTCGTGGGCAAGCTCCTTAACCGCTAAGCCGGGTCTCCAGCCCCAGCAGTTACTTCACTTTAATCCTCACTTTGCCAGTTTTGCTTTGTAAACAATCTTATTTAGCAGGATGCAAGCACCAGGCAAATAGATTTTTTTGAGGGAGGGGGAGTGAACAAAGGATTGAAATGATTTTTTATTACTTTGCTTTAGGAATTGAGGTGCTATAAAGGCCTAAAAGCCAAAGTTTGTTTGAGGTGCAAATCAATCTAAAGTCTTTTGCCAAAATATTATATAATATTATATAAATATTATATAAATAAACTGCCCTCAGTATTGAATGGTGTTAATCATAATGAAATTTAAATATTCCCTTGAATTTTAAAAAAAATTTATTTGGAAATAACTTTCCATTTATTTATTACTATTTTTTATTTGCAAGGAGAGAGAGAGAGAGAGAGAGAGAGAGAGAGAGAGAGAGAGAATGGGCATGCCAGGGCCTCCATCCACTGCAAACAAACTGCAGACATGTGTGTCCCCTTGTGCATTTGGCTTACATGGGTCCTGGGGAATTGAACCTGGATCCTTTGGCTTTGCAGGCAAATGCCTTAACCACTAAGTCATCCCTCCAGCCCTATTCCCTAGCATTTTGATTGCTTAGCAGGATACTCACTATTTCCTGAAAGTCACCCTCTCAGCTTCTTGCTGTGGGACTCAAGTCCCACTGTCCCACTGCATTTGAGTCCCGGGATCCATCATTATTGTATTCTTTTCAGTGATTCCCCAGAAGCGGTTGTTCCTTACAGATTTCCTCATAGTCTTATTATTTTTAAATGTGCTGTGCTTAGTACTTTTGGATTAGTTTTGGTTCCATGTAGGAACCAATAATTGGTAGCAAAATAGAAATCTTTTTAAAATTTATTTGAGAGAGAAATAGAGACGAAGAATGGGGGAGAGAGAGAGAGAGAGAGAGAGAGAGAGAGAGAGAGAGAGAGAGAGAGAGAGGGAGAATGAGAGCAGCAGGGCCTCCTTTAACTGTGAATGAGCTCCAGATGCGTGGGCCACTCTGCATCTGGCTTTATGTGGGTCCTGGGGAACTGAAAAGGGGTGGCTAGGCTTTGTGGGCAAGTGTCTTAACTGCTGAGCCATTGCTTCAGCTAAGAAATCTATTTTTAAAATATCACTTCAGACAAAAGAAGTATCTTAGCATTTAGGATCTTTAAAAGCATTACAGAGCTGGGGACAACAGGACAAGTCAATTGCATATCATTTTTTCAGGTGTACATAAAGTCCTTGGTTCATTCCCCAGAATAGTAAAATAAGTAAAACATTCCAATACTTTCTAGAACTAAGTTACAGAAACTAAAAGGACTTCTCAATTCATGCTAAGCAAGTATGCATTTGTTTTATTTTTATTGTTGTTTCCTATGACTTTGCAAGAGGGTATGATTTTACCATCCAAAAACATGGACTTCAAATAGATCAACCTCCTGAAATAGGAAACATCTCCACTGTTCGAATCATAATAATGAAAAATGATAACGCCGAGGGCATTATTGAGTTTGACCCGGAGCACACTGCCTTCACAGGTAGGTACAGGTGGCTTATTCTCAGTATTCAACCGCTTTCTAAAGTGCAAAGTAGTTTGAATTCCTAAATGCATATTTTCTTGGTTTCACTGTAAAAATACCTGCATATTTCTATGATTTCCTATTTTGACTATATATTTTCAGATACCCTTAGGTAGTCTTGAACATTTGTGAATATGGCAAAACCATGTGGATATTCAATTTAGAAACAATGTTTAGCTTTGAGGCTTATAAAAAGGTGCCTGTTTGAAATAATTCCATGTAATTAGGAATTATTGGAGATTAGTGTTTTACTGTGCTACAACTACAGATGATATCTGGGTTCTTGACCTTATTTTCTGTAAGGAAACTGCCTGGTATTGCCAAGTCTTCTCTCCTGATAAAGCAAAATACAGAATGCATGGCTCTATTCTTTTCTCAGTAGAAAAGTTATGGCTGTTTTCCTAGGTAATGGTTTTATTCAAAGACAGAACATGAGCATAGCTTTTAAAATTCATACATATTGTATATGTAACTAATTTATTGGTTTCTTTGCCTATTTCAAAATTCTTTGGCTATATAGCCATATTAAAAGTTCATTAAAAGCGCCTTTGGAGTTTGTTTCTAAAAACTTCATGGGAAAGTCATGAAAGGTTACTATTTTGTGAGTATCAGTCTGTAGCCAATGAAAATCTGAGCATTGGGCGGGAGCGATGGCTTAGTGGTGAAGGCGCTTGCCTGTGAAGGCTAAGAACCCTTGTTTGGCTCTCCGGATGCCACGGAAGCCAGATACACAAGGTGATACAAGTGCACAGGTGCACAAGGTGGCGCACGCGTCTGGAGTTCAGTTGCAGTGGCTGGAGGCCCTGGCACACCAATTCTGTCCTCCCCTTCCTTCCCTTTCTCTTGCTCTTAAAATTTTTTTTTTAAAAAACCCTGAGCATTTTTTATGTCGAGAAATACATAGAATCTTTTTCCTTTCACTCATTTCTCATTGATTCACTGTTTTTGAAGATTATTGGCAATGCACATTTATAATTATAATGTAAACTTAATATTATCTAATCATAAGTATGTGATACCAATTATATTTTTTTCTGTGCGCAAATGTATGTGTGTGTACAGGTGCAACTGGATGCCAGAGGTCAGCCTTGAATATCATTCCTCAGATATGATCCTCTTGTTTTCTTTTTGATTCAGCTTCTCTCATTGGTCTGAAACTTGCCAGTTAGGCAAGAACGACTGGCCAGTGAGCCCTAGAGATCCACCTATCTCTGCTCCCCAGGGCCCAGATTATAAGTGAGCCCCAGCACACCAGCTTTTTAAAAATTTGGAGTTGAACTCAGCGTGGCATTCTTGCAAGAGCAGCACTTCACTAACTGCGCTCTCTCTCAAGCCCTTCAATGACAATAAGCAGGGGCCAGAATGCATACATTAAAAGTAAAATTTTTCAAAGGATATTTAAATTGAAGTCAAACAGTAAAGATGCATTTTCAAACTTAAAGTTAGATTTTATCCTACCTGAAAATGATAGTTTGCATATGTAGGCTTTAAGAATACTTACGCAAAATAAATTACATAAAGTTACCTTGCATATAACAATTATATTTCAACCAGATGTATGGATGCAATCCAGAATGCTTTCCTTTCCGTGTGATTTTTGTGTCTGTTCACCATTGTCTCAGTAATCCATCATCTGTATTTATGTAGCACACAGAGGAATGTCTAGTGGTTACATAGGTTGCTTAAATACTTTAACTTTCAACATCTGGTAAATCATATCCTTCCAGAGAGGTATGAAATTTTCATGAATCACATTTTATTTTATTATTTATTTATTTATTTATTTTGGTTTTCAAGGTAGGGTTTCACTCTAGCTCAGGCTGACCTGGAATTCACTATTTAGTCTCAGAGTGGCCTTGAACTCACGGTGATCCTCCTACCTCTGCCTCCCGAGTGCTGGGATTCAAGGTGTGCGCCACCACGCCCGGCATGAATCATATTTTAAGGTGATATGTGGCCTATGGAAAAACTGAGAGCTGACGCTGTTCCATTGCACTTCGTTGCCCACGTCAGTCTTGCTGAATCTTAATGAAAGTTGGTTGCTTGTCGTGGCGTCCCAGTCAATTCCACGTCCATGTTTCAGTGGAAGAGGCCGTTGGGCTGATCACGATTCCTGTGTTGAGGCTGCGTGGGACCTATGGCCTCGTGTCGGCTGACTTCGTCTCTCAGAGCTCCTCCGCTGTTCCCGGGCGTGTCGACTACATTCTCCACGGCAGTTCAGTCACTTTTCAGCCCGGGCAGAACTTAAGCTTCATAAATGTCTCCATCATTGATGACAGTGACAGGTTGGTCAAGGGGGAGACAGTGTGGGCCTATAGAAAGCACGGTGCTGTGGTCTAGCCTTCACTGCACCAGAGGGTTTGGGGAGTGTCGGAGGAGGACCGGGAACGGGGGCGCCGAAGAACACTGTGGGTGTAGATGTCTTTTCACCTCAAATAGAGGAAGTAATTTTTTTTTCTTCCAAACTTAACACATTCGAATCAGGATGTGGCAAACCTGTCAACATTAAGCGATTAAGGAGGGAGGGACAATCTGATAACTGTTCTGGGCTATGTGATTCTGATGTTGATCACGATCACGCCTGTAAGTAATAATCCTTCGTATCACTTGATGAGTGAATACTGTGCCATGACTCTGAATGATCAGTTTGGAAAATGACTAGCTATTTGGACTTCACAAGCATTTTAGTATGTTCACACTCACAGAATTGCTCCTTCTTGCTATGCAGTGAGTTTGAGGAGCCTGTTGAAATTCTACTCACTGGAGCTACTGGTGGAGCGATCCTTGGGCGCCACCTAGTGAGCAAAATCACAATTGCCAAAAGTGACTCCCCATTTGGCGTCATCAGGTTTCTCAATCAAAGCAAAATTTCTCTTCCTAATCCCAATTCCACAATGATTTTATACTTGATGCTGGAGCGGACTGGTGGACTCTTGGGAGAGATTCAGGTAAAACTATTCTTGTGATCTAAAAAATAATTCTGATATATTCTGTATGATGTTGGATTTTCTTATTCTCCAAATGTATTTATTTATTCATTGTTAAAAAATGTTATTTAAAAATCACTTTGTAAGTGTTAAGTGGCCTCTGAGCTTATAGAAGTCCATAAGAGCGTACTAGGTGTACTTTTATCCTTAGGGATCCCTAGAGAAAGTGAAAAGTCAAGTGAATGACTGTGGTCAGTGGAATCAGCTCTACAAGAATGTATTGAGTGACTGCTATCTGCCTGTGCGCTGAGAACATGTTTTTGAACAGACAACAGCTCTGTTCTCAAAGTGCTCATTTTTATCAGCAGATCTGAACATTAAACAAACCAGTCAAAAGACAGTTATATGAGGGCTGGAGGGATGGCTTAGCCGTTAAGGCGTTTGCCTGCAAAGCCAAAGGACCCAGGTTTGATTTCCCAGGACCCACGTTAGCCAGATGCATAAGGGGGTGCATGCATCTGGAGTTCGTTTGCAGTGGCTGGAGGCCCTGGCATGCCCATTCTCTATCTCTCTCTGTCAAATCAAACCCCAGCTGGCCTGCTGCCTACTTTGGAGTGGAGGGTCGAGGGTGGGGTGATTTGGACAGAAGGAATGATGGACCTTGCAGATGGGCAAGCCTCACCTGTTGGGGGTAAGGGAGGTACACAAAGTTGGTGGCTCGAAAGTGATAGGTCACAGCACAAGGATATCAGAGGGTCCAGTAGATGTCTGATGCTATAGAACTTTCCAAGCAGGTTACAGACTTTATAGCACACCACAGGAGAGACATAAAGAAGGGGATAATGTTACCATATTGTTACTTAAAGCAACTCCCCTATGGCTGTGTGGAAGATGGATTGCCGCCAGCAGAGTAGAAGAGGCAAGGATGGAGGAGGCTGCTACCCGCCATACAGACCCAGGTGGTGGAGACAGAGATGGAAAGCCATTGAGCATGCTTTGGAGGAAACGTCTGTTGCATTAAGCATGGAGGGAGAAGAAAAGAGAAATCAGGGATAAGTCTTAGAATTCTGTTTCAGACAGCTGAATAAATTGGAGTGTTGTTTTTTCTGCAGCATAGACCCTGGGGAGCGGATCACGAAGTCTGTGTTGTATGTGTTAATTTAGGATAGTGTTGGAAAGGCCAACAGTGGAGGGGCAAGTGGGCAGGGTATGTAGGACAGCGTATTTTGGGGGGACCCGGGCTGCAGTCACAGATCTGGGAAGTGCGGACATGTCAGAGGCACGGAGCCATGGGTCCGTAAGTGTGGATAGATGGACCTGTGAATGGTGCACACCTGCGCTTTGGGCTCCTGGCGTGTGCATGCCAGAAGAGGGAAGACTGAGAAGTTGAAGAGGAAGAAATGTGGGAAGGCGTGCGCTGTGTAAGTGCCGTGTTAGCCCAGGAAAAGAGGATGAGGTGCTGCAAGGTGTGAGCTGTGTGCGGGGCTTTCAAAAGAGGGAGCGTGGAGCAGAAAGAGGCGTGCAGTTCTCCTTCGTGGATGTAATCAAGACCACATGATGGAAATTATGGGAGCCCGAAACTGCACCCATTGTACGATGTTGATTACAAAAACTTCTGCTCATTTTAAGTAGTAATGTAAGTCTGCTCAGAACACAGGACATACTCAAGAATGTTTATGGCTTTGGGGACTCTTTATAATATGTTTTGATTGGCAGAATCTGTGCCTAGAGTAGGACAGTGTTATACTCATAAATGCTACAAATGTTGACATTTCTCTAATATATATGTATATTTATATATTTATTTAAATATGTATATATTTCTATATATTTTTATTTATTTTATTATGTATATACTTAAATATAATATATAAATAAATATTTAACATATATATTATAATGTTATAAATTATAAATAAATATATATAAGAAATATACATATTTAAATATACATATTTGCTGTCCTGTGATGATTTTGCATAACTGGTTGGTAGTAATTTTCATCTCTTGTTAGACTGTTTCACCCATGAAGACTGATTTTCTACAATATGTAGCTTGTATTTGTAAATGTTACTAATTTTTAACAAAAAATGAGGTGATGAATCAGGAATGAGGTGGACATATCCCAGAGTAGTTTCATATGCATGCATATTTTTTCCCTAAGATTTATAATAGTTCTTTGCTTAAAATTCATCATATCGACTAAAAAGTCACGACGCCCTACAGGTGGACTGGGAGGTACTGGGTCCCAGTTCTCAGCGAGCTGTACCCACACAGAATGGAGACTTCGCAGGCCCAGTGAGTGGGAGCTTGTATTTTGAAGAGGGAGAAGGCGGAGTGAGAACCATCGTTCTGACAATCTGTCCTCATGAAGAGTTTGAAGCGGAAGAGACTTTCATAATTCAAATTAAACTTGTGAAAGGAGAAGCTAAATTAGACTCCAGAGCTAAAGACATTACACTAATAGTAAGTCTTACTTGACTTTTCATCCAGAATTTCAAATTTAGTGGGTTTGTCAGAAAATACACTTACATTGCTTAAGATTATTACATATTTATGTTGAATTGAAAATTATAAAACAACATGAAGTTATACTTCCTATGGGTCAAACTTCCTTGTTAGTTAAGTTCATTATACTGCCTAATTATTGGTAATCTTTGTTTTAAAGTTTCAACAAAGTGATAAAATACTTAGACTCTGTAAGAAAATTCGCTGTTTAGGGAAGACTTGAGAAGTGATGTATGTTATATATCAAAAATTGAATGTTGTTGCCAATAAAGTTTATTAAAATTATTATCTTCTTAGAAGGCAGACTCTTTGAAGCACCAATGACACTTGCTCAGTCAACAAGGTGACGTGGCGGTATATTAAATTCAGTTCTTTGAGATAAGGAGTGGAGAGCGCTAAGACTAAAGCCTGAAACCAAGGTGGAAAATGCCCACCCAGCTTAAGTCTTTTAAGTTTGAAAATGCTCCTGTATGAGTCGGGATCCGTTAGGGTTTTCCTGAGAAAGAGACATAGAAGAGGCCACTCTCTCTTTCTCTCTCAAACATGCAGATGACGGAGGAGGAGAACAGCGAGGGCCACGGACTGATTTTTAAGGAACTAGGACATGTGATTATTGGGGACTTTCTGGCAAATCCAAATCGGTGCGCTAGACTTGCAGGCAGGAAACTTGGGAATAATTTATGTTTACAGTCTTGAGTTGGAATTTTGTGAGGCAGGGCGATAGGCTGGAATGTTAAACAGGACGCGACCCTTAAGTTACAGCCTTAAGGCAAAGTTCCATTGGAAGGAAACGCCTAGCTCGCCTAGCTCGTTCAGTTGGATGGGACTCACTCACATGACCCATCCGGTCATGGACGTTAACCATATCTACAAAATCCCTCCACAGCAGCATCTAGGCTGGTGTTTGAACAATCAACTGGGCATTCATTATATTATTGCCTCTTTGATGCATAAAATTAGCTATGGCAGGGGCTGGAGAATCCAGGTCAGTGGTATAGTGCTGGCCCTGCGTGCGTGAGGCCCTGGTTTTGATCCCCAACATGCAAAATACTAATAATACTAATAGTGACAACAAAAACCATCACATGACCTTTCTTTGCCTCTACCTACCTACACACACACACACACACACACACACACACACACACACACACATATTTATTATTATTATTTTGTTGTTGTTGTTGTTTGCTTTTCGAGGTAGGGTCTCACTCTAGTCCAGGCTGACCTGGAACTCACTGTGTTCTCAGGGTGGCCTCGAACTCACGGCGATCTTCCTACCTCTGTCTCCCAAGTGCTGGGATTAAAGGTGTGTGCCACCATGCCTGGCCCTACTGTATAATATAGCTAAAAGAAAGCAGTTAGCTGAAGTCAGTGGGATAGGTGTATAAAATATAAGGTGAATAAATTAAAATTCAGACATCAAGCTAGTATCCTTGTTGGATTGTGCAAGTTAGAATTCCCATTATCTTCAGAGATTAAGAACTGTTTTGTCTGAGACAGCAGTGAGTATATTAAGGAAGTTTTTAGAATAAAGTTGATTGTAGATAATACTCAAATATCTTTTCTGTGTGTCAGTTTCTCAGGTTATCTGTGCATTGATTTGTTGGATACTACAGTTTCTTCATGATTACTCTGTATACTATTTACATTCTGTTGACGTTTACTAGATAGAAAAGTTTGGTGATCCCAACGGAGTTGTCCGTTTTGCTCCTGAATCTTTATCTACGAAAACCTACTCAGAGCCGTCAGTGTCGCGTGGGCCTCAGGTCATCTCGTTCTTCGTCAGGAGACTTGGAGGCATCTCTGGAGAGATTACGGTATTGTTTTCATTTGATTTTTCTAAACGGAGAACCAGCTTACCCGACACGGGATTGTGAGGGACAGGATGCTTCACGTTTTGATTGAAGTGTTTGACCGCTTGAATTTTCCTGAGTTTTCAGAGAAACCAGGAGCCCTGTGGCTCATGTAGCCAGCCGCCACCGCCGAGGCTGTACGTGAGATTTGTCACAGTTGCCCACAGTGCCCTTCCCCGCACCTCAGCCCTGGCGCTGGTTCTCCCTTTGCCGTTGGCTGTAACCTGTCGCTGTCCCAACCTAAGCCGCATCTCAGTGCTCCCTGTGAATTGCGTAATGTCAAGACTTTACTTCCCACCGAGTTTTGTTCCTTTCTGCAAATGTACTTTTTTAAGGAATTGCTTTTGTGTACAAATTTGTGTATACAGATTGTTTAAGGATGCTTTGAGTTTTCATGATATTTGGCTAACAGGTAAACATCATTTGTTTATACAAATTGCCATTTGTTTCAAGTTTTGTGAAATTTGTCCATATATTTAGTCTCCTTTTCTTTTAAAAAAAGGTTTTTTTTGTTTATTGTTTTTTGTTTTTTCGAGGTAGGGTCTCACTCTGGCTCAGGCTGACCTGGGATTCACTATGTAGTCTCAGGGTGGCCTCGAACTCTCAGCGATCCTCCTACCTCTGCCTCCCGAGTGGTGGGATTAAAGGCATGCGCCACCACGCCAGGCTCCATAAAAATATTTTATTCATTTATTTGAGAGAGAGAGAGAGAGAGAGAGAAAGAGAGAGAAGCAGAGCAACAGGGAGCGCACCAGGGCCTCCAGCCACTGCAGACAAACTCCAGATGCGTGCTCCTCCTTGTGCATCTGGCTTGCATGGGTACTGGGGAATGGACCCTAGGCCCTAGGCTTTGCAGGCAAATGCCTTAACCACTAAACCATCTCTCCAGCCCCAATCTCCTTTTCTTAATTGAGGATTAACTATTATTTTCTCATTTGAAAGTTTATGGTTTGTGGGCTGGAGAGGTGGCTCAGCTGTTGAAAGTGCTTGCTTTTGAAGCCTGATACCTTGGGTTTATTCACCCAATACCCATAAAATCCAGATACACAAAGAGGTGAATGTGTTTAGAGTTCATTTGCAGTGGCAGGAAACACTGGTGTACCCATATTCATTCATTCATTCATTCATTCTCTCTATCTCTGTGATTCCTCTTCCCCTTCCTCTCCTCCTCTCTTTCTCTCTCTGCTTGCAAATAAGTAAAAAATAGTTTAGTTAAAAGTTTAGCCAGGTTTGGTGGCACACGCCTCTAATCCCAGCACTTGGGAGGCAGAGGTAGGAGGATTACCATGAGTTTGAGGCCACCTTGAAACTACACAGTGAATTCCAGGTCAGCATGGGCTAGGGTGAAACCTTACCTCAAAAAAACCAAAGAAAGAAACTTTAAGAAAGTATGTGGTTTAGAAGGAATGTGCTAATTCAAGTATTATTTCTTGATATTTTACAGGTCCTACCTTTTTTTGTGCATATACATGTGTGTGGTGTTTGTGATATGTGGTATATGTGTTCACTCCCTGTGCGTGGATGTGAAGCCAAAAGAAAATGCTGGGTTCCTCTTTTCAGTCTTCCACACGCTCTTCTCTTTGAGATGGGATCTCTCTCACAGCCCAGAGTTGCTGTCCATCAGTAAACCCCAGTGATTTTGATTTTCCAGTGTCTTTCCCCTGCAGACTGGAGTGACAGATATGCATGGCCATGCCTGGCTTTTTTATGTGCATTCTGGGGAGCTGAATTTGGCAGTCTCTGGCCCAAAGGCTGGAGTGGCAAGCACTGTTAACTGCTGAGCCACGTCCTCAGCCCGACTTTTACCTTTCTATTAAAAATAAATAAGGCCGGGGATGGTGGTACATGCCTTTAATCCCAGCACTTGGGAGGCAGAGGTAGGAGGATCTTGGTGAGTTCGAGGCCACCCTGAAACTCCATAGTGAATTCCAGGTCAGCCTGGGCTAGAGTGAGATCCTACCTTGAAAAACCAAAAAAAAAAAAAAAAAAAAAAAGATAAAATCTGAGGTGAATCATTGTTAAGCAGTTCACTTTAAAAATATTTTTATTTACACAAGAGCAGAGGGAGAGAAGAGAGATGGAGAGAATGGGTGCACCAGGGCCTCAACCTGCTGTAAGTGGGTATACACCCCTTTGTGCACCTGGCTTTATGGGTACTGGGGAATAGAACCTGGGTCATTTGGCATTGCAGGCAAATGCCTTACTCACTGAGCCATCTCTTCAGCCCCTATATTCAACTTTTTACCTTCAAATAGTGCCTGGCTCACTAGGAAGTGTGTTCATGAAACTGGCATGTTTGAGTTAACTCTTTATTCCCTCAAATTGTGGTTTTCCCAAGAATCATGAATAATAATAAAAATTAAATAATCTCATTCTGAAAACTGCATATGACTGCCTGAAAGATTTAGGATACTTTCCAGACCAATAGACTTGGAGAATTTTCTTCAAATGTAGTGATACATGGCTGAAGTTTCTTTCTGGACATCACAGAGGGGATAATACTTCTAAAACTTCTGGCTTAGTACCCACTGGGCAACTTTGTTGGTTTCTTTTTCCTTTCGTTTTAGATTTACTGGGAGCTAAGCAGTGAATTTGACATCACTGGAGACTTCCTTTGCACCAGTGGGAACTTCAGCATGGCTGATGGGGAGGACGCGGCCCGCTTTGACGTGCACTTGCTGCCCGATGACACCCCGGAGATAGAGGAGGAGTGTGTGGTCCGCCTGGTTTCCGTAGCGGGAGGGGCGGAGCTGGATCTGGAGAAGTGTGCGGCGCGGTTCTCCGTATCTGCAAATGATGACCCGCATGGCGTGTTCGCCCTGTACCCAGATAGCCAATCAATACTTATTGGGCAAAACCTCATGAGATCCATCCGAGTTAACATAACCCGCCTCGCTGGAACGTTTGGGGATGTGACTGTTAGGGTTCGCATACTGTCTGATCATAAGGAGGAGCCAGTCACTGTGGAAAATGCAGAGAGGCAGCTGTTGGTCAAAGATGGTGCCCGGTATAAAGTGGATGTGGTGCCAATAAAGAATCAGGTTCGTGTCGTTTCCTCACCTTCTTCAGACTTCTTGCAGCTGTCCTTCAGGAGCGCCCTCGCTAACCTCACGATCACTTGACAACCTTAGGTGTGTAGAGCTAACCATGGAACTGAAAACGCATAGCGGTTGTTGGATAAGATATTTGCAGGTCGTCCATGCATTCCTGCTTTGAGGTGGTATGTTTTCCTGCAGATTGTGGTCGGTCCCTTCGTTAGTCCTTGCTGATTTCAAAGGGACCGCGGTGAGAGGCCCATGCAACCTCCCCGGGATTTGAACCTACCCAAAAACAGAGTCTGCGCTGTGCTTCTGCCCTCACAGACCTGGGGCGTGGGAAGTGCCCACGGTTCTCTGAGAGGGCAGTGAGTCCAGCAGGTGGCACGTTGCTCTCCCGACATCTGGGATAGGACAGCGATGAGTGTGCCTGGCTTCCCCAGGTGTCTGGTGGGTTCCCCAGCATTCTTCTCAGCCTGACCCCGCAGGCAGTGATTTGAACAACTTTAAAAACAAGACCTTTCCCGAAGATAGTGACACCATTTCCATGACACGAGGAAGGTGAATTTCCTTTATGCACCTGGTGCTCACAACATTTGTGTGATTTGTGCCATAATTTACGTTCTGGTTGAGAAATCTGCCCAGAAACCATCCACATTAAGATGACCTTGAGAAGCATCTGCCGGTGCATTGTGAACCCAGAAGGGAATCTCGAGGCCATCTGTAGGGTGCGTTGTCTCAGACGGTGAGGTGTGGGGTTCTGAGGGCTGTGAGGACATCCAGGTTGGTTCAAAGAAATACCGAGCCTTGGGTGCTCCTTCCACTTAGGTGTGGTGGTCAGCCAGGGTGAGCTAAGACAAGACCCCAAAAAAGACATTCCGTCTCAAGCAGGGCTCTTCTGACTGTGTCAGAAGACTGATGGCCATTTTCAAGGGGGTGAAGAAGTATTCAGGAATTATAATGTGACCTGTTTCCCAATGTATATATCTGAGTTGTGCATTAAGCAAGAGCTGTCAAAAATAGGGGACATTTAAGTGAACGTAAAGTTGAAGTTTTAATTGATGTAGGGGTCTGTTGTTTTTTTGATTTCTGATAATGATGACAGCGTGTGTGTGTGTGTGTGTGTGTGTGTGTGTGTGTGTGTGTGTGTGATGCTTAGTCATGCATAGTGTTGCATGCCTGTAATCACAGCACTTGGGAAGTATAGACAGGAGGTTCTTGAGTTTGAGGCCAGCCTGGGCTATACAGTTATACAGTGAGACTGTGTCAGAAAAACAAAATCCTTAAATCATGTGTCTTAAAATATTCCCATACATTAATAGCATCCTGTTCTGAATGAATTCCAGTTATAATCTGCTGGTAAATACCAGGTATCATTGCTTTAACTTCAGGAAATAGATTAGAATTGTCTCCTGGTTGATCCAGGTGTGGTGGCGCACACCTTCAATCCCAGAACTGGGGAGGCAGAGGTAGGAGGATGGCCGTGAGTTCGAGGCCACCCTGAGGCTATGTAGTGACTTCCAGGTCAGCCTGGACTAGAGTGAGACCCTACCTCAACCCTCCTCCCCCAAAAGGATTGTTTCATGTTTATAGCAATGTTCCATTTACCAGTAAAAGTTGTTATAGAGAAGAGTAGATGTTATCTTTACTACACAATTTGTGTAACACAAGTTGTTCTCACACTACATAAGGATAACAACATGTAATGTGATATATGTGAGAGGGAAGAACATGTCTTATCCCCCTTAGCTTTATTCTTGTGGTGCTTGGGTCATTTTGAAGGACAGTGAGTGGTTCTCTTTCTATCTCACACGGAAAACTTACTGGCATAGTTTATACTAATAGTTGACTTTCCTCAAGCTATATTTGAATTGCCATTTCATTTAATTCAATTTAACTTCTGAATCTATTTTAATTGTTATTTTTTTCAGTCAAGAGTAATAAAAGTTTACATACATACATATATATACATATATATATGCATAATTTAACATCTTTCCTTAACTTATTCAAATTTTATTATATCTTTTCTCTCAATACATTTCAGGGTATGTGACATAAAATTGCTCCTGGGTTATTAGATATTAGATTCTTCCAGGGAAGTTTTTGGAGCAAAGTCTTACATGACACAAAGCCCATTTAGTAAGTTTTTCATTCTTCCGTTTCTCTATGTTGCCCTAGACATATAATACATTGCTCTTTGAGATTTGAGATATAGTTATAAGAGTCTACATGCAATTCTGCTTCACCATCCTGGTAAACGTTAGGACTTTCTACACCTCAGCTCCAGAGAACACCAAATACTATGCCTATGTTCACACCAGTTTTTAGGCCATTTGGGCAAATGTGGAAAATTTGCAGACTTTTGTTTTATTCTCCTCAACTAGGCATGCTCACCTCACTCTATATGAGGGTGGCTTGTCTTAAGACAAGGGGAAGCCATTGATGGAGCTGCCTGCTATGAGAGGAGCTTGGAATTGTGTGCGGACTCAGGTTGCATGTCTGTTTTTCTCTGATGATTATTGATTAATTATTAATTACTACACAGTAACTTATTAGCACTGTTGGTTTGTAGGTCTTCCTGTCACTGGACTGTAATTTCACCGTGCAACTGGTGACTGTGGTGCTTGTGAGTGGACGTTCCTATGGAATGCCAGCAGTTCTCCAGGAAGCGAAATCAGCTGTTCTTCCTATTCCTCAGGAAGCTGCCAATTCTCAGGTAATTAGCCCCGGTGTTGCTTGCTCAGCAGACCACTTAGAGGGCAGTTTGTGTAGCAGCACTGAATTCTTTTGAGAGAATGTTTTAAGATTAATCTCTTCTTTAATTCCCAGTAGCCCTGTATTTGCATATCAAGATGCAGGCATGCTGGATTGATCATAACATAATAATTTGTCAACTTTTAATATTAGTTAGGTATGTTTTCTTTTTTTAAACATTTATTTTTAAATTTAATTTTTATTTATTTGAGAGAGAGAACGAGGCAGAGGAAGAGAGAAAGAGAGAGAAAGAATGGGCGCGCCAGGGTTTCTAGCCACTGCAAATGAACTCCAGACGCATGCGCCACCTTGTGCATCTGGCTTACGTGGGTCCTGGGGAATTGAGCCTAGGTTCTTTAGCTTTGTAGGCAAGTGCCTCAACTGCTAAGCCATCTCTCCAGCCCTGTATTTTCCTTTTAAGAATTTTATAAAGTTTTTATGTTGCAGAATTGGTAGGGTAATGGGTGTTTATCAACTACCTACAGTCAACATTTTCATGTCTTGATATCAAATATTTAGTAGTAGATATTTATAGTCATTAATTAAACATGAAATGAAAACATAAATGAACATTTCTGACTTCTGCATTTACTAGCAGTACACATGTTTGTTTTAACATCTGGGCTTTGGGTTGCTGTGGCAACTTTGTACTGATGTAGAGAAGTGCTGATCATTCTACAGGCGAGTCTGTGAGTCCTCTGAGTTCATTGCTGGAGTGACTCCCAGACACTCCACAGACTAACACGGAAGCCAAGAACCAGTAACTTTCCTCTTAGGCCCATTCTGTCCATATCAGAAACACCCAGGGCTGGTGGCATGCCATATGCATTTTAAGACATTCCTGAGACACAGTCCTGTCCACACCGTCCTATTGGAGGAGCCAGTGACCAGGGCGAGCCTGTCCCAAGATGCCGACGGGTTGTCCGGTGGATCTGTGTACAGGAGCACAGGCAGGCGCGGCCTGTGGTCATTAAGGGTGCTCCAAGCTGTTCCCGCTGGGCATCTTCTCCTCAGGGGATGAGTTTTCTCTGACCATGGAAAGTGAGTCCATTAGCATCGAAGAGAATTCTTTCTTTAAAAGAGCCCCTGTCTTTGCTTCCTCTTATTTTATAGCAATGAAGGAATGGAAGTTATTAAAATTGTCTTTGGAATTCTCATATCCCCTTTTGGTCAAAGGTGGTTTTGGAAAAGATTCCTTTCACCCCATTATTTTTGCCTGTTGTCACAATACTCAACCAACCCAAAGGGCAAGGTTGGGGCAGTAATGTCTGTGATGTAACTTCCATACTAATAACAGTGTAGATAATGGTGTATGTGTGTGTGGGGGGGGGTTGGGATAAGTAGCTATGCAGCAAACAATATCTCACCCATATTTTCTGGCATTTTCTATGACTGGCATCAAATTAAAGTCATGACTGTTGTTTAGTCTTTGATAGCTCCGATTGTTTTTCTGCAGCGCCCCCCCCCCCCATACTTGGCAAAGTGGAACTGTCTGAACCTACAGTTGTTGGTACAATGGCACCTCAGATTTCTGTCCTTTGAAATCAAGAGAAGTAAACGGAGCTGTCCATATCAGTATGTGAAACCAGGAATCTGGTTTTATTCTAAACTACTGATCAGAACTTACTTTAGCCATAAATCATACTTTGCATAGGTTGCCCTTTTGATGAGCTTGAATTTGATATTTGTGGAAAAGAAGTAACTTAAAAAGAAAAACAAACACAAAACCTAAAGCTTTCTCATCCACACAAAAAAATGTTAAATTTAATCAAAGGACTGAAAACTTTAATAGGTCAGCCTCAGCTGATAAATGTTATATCTCAGGAAAAAGACAAATTCAATTCTAGATATATCAGATTCTGGGAAAAAAGAAACCTCATGAACATGTTAGAGTGCTATTTAAAATCAGGTCATGATGGCACAAGTCCGTAACCTCAGCACTTACTTATTCATGAGGCCAAGGCAGGGGCATTAAGAGTCAAGGTCATCCTCTACAACACAGCAAGTTTGAGGTCAGCCTTGGCTATATGAGGCCCTGTATCAATATAGAGAGATAAACTGGTAATGCACAACCACTACAAACTTCAAAAAAAAAATGCTATCTAAAATCTTTTGCTTTCATGTAACTGTGATTATATTTATCTTTTTGATTTCTTTGTTCAAAGGATTACATTTTAATAAAACAGAGAAAGCTAGAGGCTATAATCTCAAGTATGAAATAGAATGAAACTTGAAGTCTGAGATGT
The DNA here is from genome assembly GCF_020740685.1 of Jaculus jaculus. Classification (NCBI taxonomy): domain Eukaryota; kingdom Metazoa; phylum Chordata; class Mammalia; order Rodentia; family Dipodidae; genus Jaculus; species Jaculus jaculus. The sequence continues at coordinate 73,612,583 of NC_059115.1, read as the reverse complement.
CATTTCTTAAGCATTTCTCTTTAATATTTGTATTATGGAGGAATATATTATGTAAACAAAAGGGAAGCTGACATTGAATCCAGTCTTCAGAATTTAGGAAAATTCAGAGAGAAATTAATACCCTGAGCACATCTTCCCTCAGGTTGGGTTTGACTCCACAGCCTTTCACCTCACGGACATCGAGGCCGGCACAAGCCAAGTCACGATTTCTAGGAGAGGCACGTATGGGGAGCTCCTGGTGACTTGGACCTCTGGATACGCTCCTGGGTCAGATATCCCTGAATTCATTTTTGTTGGAAACATGACGCCAACACTGGGTAAGTCTTCGTTTTTCTAGTTCAGCCTGTAGCACGTGGGGGTGTGACACTGGTCTCATTACTGGGTCAGGACACCGAGCTGCTTTTCCAAGGGGCGCTCCCTTACTTAACAAGGAGCTGCTGCTCCTGCGGGCTTACGCTGCCAGGCTGGTATAGACTGCTGGGAGAGGAGGAGAGAAACTTTCGTCAGTCAAAGCAAAAACTTCACACTTCAGGGAAACATGGTGATTCCTAAGTAACACAACTCTGTCAGGAACTTAGGGGTTTGTTAAAGCAGTCTGTGTTAGAAGTGGTGATGCACGCCTTCAACTCCAGCACTTGGGAGGCAGAGGTAGGACTGCTGTGAGCTGAAGGCCAGCCTGGAACTACAGAGTGAGTTCCACGTCAGCCTGGGCTAGAGTAAGACCCTACCTCCAAACAAACACACAGTTCTGCATATCTTATTTGACCCATACAGTCACAAAACAGATACTGCGTTATATCCAGTTATGTGTACCTTGATACTAGTGACAGTAAGGTGCCTATTTGTTCACATAACTTATTTTTAACTGTAGACTCTTAACTTTTAAAATATTTTTTCATTTTTCATTTTTATTTATTTATTTGAGAGAGGGTAAGAGGAAGGGAAAGAGAGAGAGAGAGGGAAGGAGGGAGGGGGAGGGAGGGAGGATGGCCGTGCCAGAACAGTAAGATGCAAGTGGTAGATGGCTCGACCTCTACATAGAACTCAGTGCAAATTCATATGGCAGTTATAAAGGACTCTCCTGGGGCTCAGACTCTTTGTAGCTTCCCCACCTTTATTTATAGTGTCTGCTGGTCACCAGACAAGCGTCACAACACTCACAAACAAGTGTCACTCTCAGTGAGTCGAGAACCCAAGGAGTCCTGCATGAGAACTGAGACCCACATTCTCTCAGTAAGGATGGGGTACCTTTCATCTTCCCCCAGCCTCAGGAGGCTCAGAGACAGAAAGAAAATGGAGGGATAGGGCTGGCCACATAAAAAAATGTCTTATCTCTAGTTTCCATTCCAGCAAGAATCCCACTGAAAATAGGTGACTCCGGATACTTCATTGAGAGACAAGATAACACCACAATCGCCCTTGAAACAACAGGGTTCTGTAGCCAGTATGTAGGCACCCCTGATTTAACTCATCAGACACTGACTGAAGAGCCTCAATTTCCTTTTTGTCATAATCCTTAAACATTTTTCATTGCATTCTTTATCTGTTTTTCTAGCTTTTTAAAAAATATATTTTATTTATGGGGGGGGGGAGAGGGGGAATGAATGGGTGCACCAGGACCTCCAGCCACTGCAAACAAACTTCAGATGCATGTGCCCCCTTGTGTATCTGGCTTATGTGGGTCCTGGAGAGTCGAACCGGGATCCTTTGGCATTGCAGGCAAATGCCGTTAACTGCTAAGCCCTCTCTCTAGCCCCTAGCTGTTTTTATTCTGAATGAACTTTAGTTGGTACTCTTCTGTGCTTTCTGTTAATCTGAGTGATATGTCCAATTCCTGTATTTTAGACAACCACTTATGATTTATGTGTAGAAATACTGTTCTTTTTATTCAAAATTTTTTATTTTTCTTTATTTATTTGAGAGAAAAAGAGAGAGAAAGAGGGAGGGAGGAAGGATGGGAGACAGAGAGAGGGGGGGAGAGAGAATGGGTGCACCAGGGCCTCCAGCCACTGCAAATGAACTCCAGATACATGTGCCACCTTGTGCATCTGGCTTACGTGGGTACTGGGTAATCGAGCCTCGAACCGGGGTCCTTAGGCTTTGCAGGCAAGTGTTTAAACCCTAAGCCATTTCTCCAACCCTAGAAATAGTATTCTTTATGTGTGTGTACCTGGCTTTGTTTTTTATATAAAATTTATTTTCAAAAGTTGTAGTGAATTTGCAATAGCATGGTTAAGCAAACAATTCCCATACAATTGGCTTATATGTTCCAATTGGCTTGGTTCATTTTCTCAGCTTTTATAATATATTTTTAAGTGTAGCTAAAATTGAAATAGGATAAATTTTCATAAACATTTTCTTTTTTCAACGCTGGATTTAATAATTGAAAAGAGAGGAAAAGGGAGAAAGAGGGATAAAGAAGTAAAATAGGACTAAAAACAAGGTTTGTGAGATCTCAGGAGATTTCTGTATATCCATTTACCTCGTCTTTTATTAAACATTTAATGTTGTGGACTCTAATCAAGTTTTGTGAAAAAAAATTTAGCACATGTTTTAGAGCAAAATTCTGTTTTAAAAGTCAAGAATGATGACTTACTTTTGCCATATTTTTCCTTCCAGGAAGCCTGTCATTTTCCCACGGTGAGCTACAGAAGGGAATTCTGCTCCAGGCGTTTCCCAGCCCTGGCCGCCCTGAGGCCTTTGTCCTTCACCTGTCAGGTGTGCGGAGCAAAGCTCCTGGGGGAGCTCAACTTCGGTAAGGCAGCCTACTTCTCACCCAGGATACCTACTCTCTGAGGAATGATCTGGAATGAATCTGGCTAAACAATCAAACAAGGAGGCTCCGTGAGGCTCATTGTCCTTGAGGCAAGAGCATCGTGGTTGTTGAAGTTACTTTCTCATTGCTGAGACAAAACCCCCCAGAAGCAGCTGACCAGAGGAAAGGATTCATTTTGGCTTAAGGTTTCCCGTGGTAGCTGGAAGAAGTTCTAGCATGTCAGGGAAAGGGTGGAAAAACAGAGGCTGGCGGGTACACATCTTTCCATAGTGCCTGGCAGAAAGCAGCAAGAGCGAGCTGAGCTCTGGCAAGGGGGCAGCTGGGCTGTAACACACCGGAGCCTGCCCCCGGCAGCGCTCCTCCTCCGGCAAGCCTCTGCCTTCCTGCTGTCACCAGCTGGGGACCGAGCATTCAAAAAACGGCTCTGTTGGGAGTGGCATTTGATTCAAACTGCCAAAGTCGTAGAACAGCTAACGTACAGTCTTTGTGCCAGAGACTACCGGAGGCGGGGCCACGTTCTGTGGACATCTGCTCCAGGGAGCCTTGCTGGGCTCATCACGACTTCTCACTTCGCCACGGAGTCGTGGGGCCGCAGCTTGTAGAGGGACACATTCAACTGTTTTTAGGAAGCAGTTTTCTGAGAAGCAGCTGAAAATACCTGATTTCCCCAAGTTATTGAGAGTCTAAGAGTGGAGCATTGCAGTAAGATAATAGTTACTTGTGGGGACCAGTGGCTCTTTGAGTTTAATCTTACTTAAATTTGCTATTTATTGCTAATGGCTATTTTTATGAAACTCAGTGTATTTTCAGATAAATACATTCCACCCCAGAGCAGTTCCTTTTTCTCATATTTTGGCTTGACTAGAACCTCAGCAAGCAGTTCTGAGAGCCATTTTAAAGGAGCAGTGTCTATTCAAGTGTGTTTGCATATGTGTTTGGAGAGGTCTGTCTACTGACATGCTGGATTATATATATATGGCATTCAAATATTATTTGTTCAAAGAACGTATTTCAGGGTCACAAATCCAAATGCCTTTGACAAAAAGAATAGTAGCTGTTTTCTCATGCTGATCTCAAACCAGACATTGCTGTAAGCACTCTCCCCCTCCTCAACAACAAGAATATGAGGACGGTACTATTATTTGTCCTGGTTTGTAGATTGGGAAAGTGACTTGTAAATAGATTATTTAATGAGCCTGGCATTACACTGCTAATCAATATTAGGGATATTATTTGATCACAGGTTCTCTGGACACTGAGCTCCTAACTAATTTATGTGTGGAGTGATAGGCCCTTCACTATGGCGAGTGATGGACCCTGACATTCTTCCATAAATCTTGCACATTTACCTAGCCATGTAAGTATGCATGTATATAATGATATACATGCATAAATAAACTCTGATAGAAAATCTATCTGTAATCAAATTCAAGGTGATGTGCCACAAAATATAACTTCTGAAGTAAATATTCATAATAAAAACACATAGGAAATGGCTAAGGATAAATTATTAAACTATGGGGCTGGAGAGATGGCTTAGCAGTTAAGCGCTGGCCTGTGAAGCCTAAGGACCCCGGTTCGATGCTCGGTTCCCCAGGTCCCACGTTAGCCAGATGCACAAGGGGGCGCACGCGTCTGGAGTTCGTTTGCAGAGGCTGGAGGCCCTGGCGCGCCCATTCTCCCTCTCTCCCTCTATCTGTCCTTCTCTCTGTGTCTGTCGCTCTCAAATAAATAAATAAATAAATAATTAAAAAAAATTATTAAACTATGGGTGTTTCTTGCAACTCACATATAAAATTTTAGTTACAGTTGTAGGAGAGAGTATCCCCCCTGACTGACAGCTGGAAGAAACAAGGATTTTGTTCCTGATTCCAGAGAACAGTTGTGTTTGGTAGTGTAAGAGATTGGATCCTCTCCAGAGGACTACAGAGTTTAGTTCCCTTGTCCTGGTCATAGAGAAGGCCCGGTGGTTTCGATCCCTCAGTTAGCTGATGTCAGGTGACAAGGGCATCACCAGAGCCGAGGCGGGGTGGCTGAGCTCTTTGCCTCACCGATACGCGTGCCTGCTAATGTAGCCCCGACTGGTACATTTCTTGTTCATCAGTATGAACGTGCGATGTGGTGGAATTTGAAAGAGCGTGCTCAGTTGTTCCTGTCATGTGGAGCAACTTAAATATCCAAAGAGAAAGACCTCTCTAGAGGCGTCAAAATCAATTTTCATGGTTTGATTTTTTTTTTTTTCTCACCCCCAGGCCGGGTTTCACCGTTGCTGAAATTGAACCCATGGGAGTCTTCCAGTTTTCCCCCGGCTCTAGAAACATCGTGGTGGCCGCGGACACGCGGACGGTCCGCATGAGCGTGCAGCGGCTGTTCGGCTTCCGCGGCGGTCCGGTCGCCGTCTCCTTCGAGGCGGGCTCCGCGCCCGCGCGCCGCGGCGAGGCGCTTTTCCGCGGGCTGCAGGCCGAGGCGGCCTTCGACGTCGCGCTCGTGCGCGGCCGGCGGCCCGAGCCCGAGGCGCTGTGTTACGTGCGCCTGACGTCCGTGGAGGTCAGAGCGCCGGGGCCCGCGGGCGCCGCGCCGAGACCGCGCCTGCACCCGGGCCTCAGCGTGGCTGTCATCGCGATGATCGCGGACGACGACGACGGGGACGCGGAGGCCACGGCGCCGGGGGTGGCCGCCCTCGCTCCTGTGCAGACCGCGCCTCCCGTCACTGAGGCGGCGGCGGCGGTGTCCGTGGTTTCGGGACCCGCGGGCGCGTCTGCGGCCGGGGACACGCCCGTGCCCGCCGCCGCCGCCGCGGGGACGCTGAGCCTCGGGCCCCCCGTCGTGCACGCGCGTGAGGAGGCGCGCGCCGCCGAGCTGCTGCTGAGGCGGAGCGGGGGGCTCGCGGGCGACGTCAGCGTCACGCTGAGCACGTTCGGCGGTCGGCGCGCGCGGGCCTCCCGCGAGTGGCCCTTCCGCGACGACGAGCCCCGCGCGCCGGGCCTGGCCTGGGCCACGGAGGACGAGGACTTCGAGGAGCGCGCGCTCACGCTCACGCTGCGGCACGGCGAGGGCGGGCGCCGGCTGCCCGTCCGCCTGGTGGACGACGACGAGCCCGAGGGCCGCGAGCTCTTCTACGTGTACCTCTCGGAGCCCCGCGGCGGCGCCCGGCTCGTGGCGGGACGGGACGACGCCGGCTTCGCGGCCTTCGCCCGGGTGGTCATCGCAGGTGACGCGGGCGCGCGCGGAGGGGGGAACGCGGGCCCGGGCCGGCTCGCTGAACAGTGTCTTCCCCGAAGCCAGGACCCGCCACGTGAACGCGCGGCGTTTGTTTTATTTACGTATTGGCTGCAGGGGGGAAGGGAGAGACGGAGAGAATGTGTTAGAGAAGGAGAACGGACGCACCAGGGCCTCCGGCCACTGCAAACCCATTCCAGACGCCTGTCATCTTGCGCAGCTGGCTCACATGGGTCCTTGGGAGTCAAACCTGGGTCCTTTGGCTTTGCAGGGAAATGCCTTTCACCGCTGAGCCATCTCTGCAGCCCGTGAACTGGTTTTCTACTTACTTAACCTGACCTCGTCTCTGCCTTCCCAAGTTCCGTCTTGCGAGGAGGCTCGTAGGAGCCGGGTGTCTAGGTGGGAGACGCAAGCGTCTCCGAGGCACGTGGCTTTAGGATCGTTCCTTCTACGATCATTTTGCAAAACTGGGCCGTGGGGAAAATAGCAAACATCCGCGCGTGTCCAGCGGGGTTTCTCTAGTTCACGAAGCTCAGTTGGCTGCAGCTCAGGGTACGCGGTGACCGCGCCTGTCTGCACTGCAGACCCCTCTGACCTTGCTGCACCAGCGTTCTGCAGAGAGCGCCCGGATGCTCGAGGCCGTGCATCTCTCCAGCCCTGATGCTGTAATTTTGAATCTGTTTTTAGCAAACATCTTTTAAGTTAGCAGTTCCCCTTACTACGTGTGAGTTCCTCACTTAACTGTGCAAGATTCCTGAGGCATTGGAGTCCAGGTAATTTCCTGAATGCGTCATAGGCTACTTTCTTTCCTTCCAGGGAGTGACCTTCCGAATGGTATCATAGGCTTCAGCGAGGATTCGCAAAGGGGCCTGGAGATGGGGAGAGGAGCTGGTGTGGACAGACAGCACCTTGTTGTCACAAGGCAGCCAAACAGGTAGGCTGTGTGTGTGCACGTGTGTGCGTGCTAACGTAACATCTTTGTTTTCTGTACAGTATTTAATTGGGAGTCGTACAAAAGGGTCCAGGTAGGTGCATGTTGCTAGAAAGTGCCGTGGCAAGATGGTCAGTATTGAGATTCCACATCATTGATCCTTCATTTAACAGGCTTGGCTTATAATCATGATGTGGGGGTACCTTGAAGTGTTGCATTTCACAAAGTAGCGTTAGGATGAGAGATGACATAGGCCATCACTTCATTGCATTTATTTCTCTCTGATGACCCTGCGCACAGAATCATACTAAAGGAGACTGGGGCACTGAAGTTTCCTTGTAAGCTAATACTGTGGTAACCTCATTGGATGCTTGTCCCATTGTATGTGTACATGCACATGTGTGTATTTCATTTGCCATTTTGGCCTCTTTTGTGAAGATGTCGACATCTTTGGCTCTTTCCTTGTGGTAGTTATGACCATATGTAGGAGTGTAGTGTTTTCCTTCAGAGAGACTTTTGTTCAAAAAGGAATAAGAAACCTTTACTTAAGGTCAGGAGTCTCGGTACTTTTTTATTTTCACATTTTGGTCCTTTGTAGGACAGAAAAATCCTATTTATTTCCATTTCCACGTACAGAGCACTTCGCTATTGAACACATGCCTTTTCCCCAGTGAATACTGTGTGGGTGAAGAGTAGTGTGTGGAGCCTGAGCCTTAACTTCCCGTCTTGCCCCGAGCACTGCCCACTTCCAGCATGACTCGACACAAGGGCAGTGTGGCCCCGCGGGCGAGGCAGGGCACGTCAGCACAGCCAGGGCACGCCGCGCTGCCACCGCGTATCCCGTCGTCACTGCGTTTGCCTGGGTTTGTTTTGCACAGGGCCTTTGAAGATGTCCAGGTCTTTTGGAGAGTCACACTTAACAAAACAGCCACTGTTGTCCAGAAAGAAGGGGTAAACCTCACCGATGAACTTCTGTCTCTGTCCGGGATCACGACATGTGCAGCGGGTCAGACGCAAAGTTTTATCACGCTCCAGCTCAAGCCCGAGAAGGTGAGGAGCGATGGGTCACGGTGCTCTCAGTTATGATTCTTTCTGAGGACTCGTTCGTGTTGAAGGCCCTTGATTGAAACATGTACGCTGCTTTTGTGGTGTTGGGCATAAAATTTGTCACATTATGAATTTCCTGCATGTGAGCCTATCAGTTTTTTTTTCCCTTTTTTGTTTCCTGCCATTTAAAAAATATTTTATTTATTTTTAAGGAGAGAGAGAAAATGGGTGCATTGGGGCATCAGGGCCTCTAGCCATTGCAAACAGACTCCAGATGCATGCACCACTTTGTGCACCTGGCTTTATGTGGGTCCTGGGGAGCTGAGCCTGGGTTCTCAGGTTTTGCAGGCAGGCGCCTTAACTGGTGAGCCTTCGCTCCAGCCCTGTTCATGTTTACTTCTATAGAAACAGTCGTTGAGGAGTACGTGATGATGTACTCAGCGGTCTTAAAGTGCGTTTTCATTCATATTCTTCGCTGACAATGGACTGGTGGAGGTGCGGGTTGACAGGTCTGCCTACTGAAACGTTTGTGTCTGGATATCACACTCCCACTCCCGAGGACTTTCCTTCTGGGCTCATGGATGCTTGAAAGACCAAGCCCTAGTTTTTAAAAAAAAATTGTTTTATTTGCAAGGAGAGAGAGAGAGAGAGAGAGGCCTCCAGCCACTGCAAACGAACTCCAAATGTGTGTGCCTGTTGTGCATTTGGCTTACGTGGGTCCTGGGGAATCGAACCTGGGTCCTTTGGCATCACAGGCAAACACCTTAACCACTAAGCCATCTCTCCAGCGTCCAAGCCCTAGTTTTGCTGTCACTTTATTTACGACTGGTCGCTGAGTCCTCATGCTTCTGTAGGTGGTTTTCTGGCATATGTAGACCCTTTGCACAGATGGCATTTTCAGTGGATTTAGCTCCTGGAGTTTGCCTTAAAGAGGAAGAAGCAGTTGCTCCATTTTCCTTATTGTTTAGGAAAAAACTTCACACTGTTCTTGCTGTTGACACAGAAACAGTTTTAGGCAGTTTGTAAGATTATATACTGCAATTCCTTCCATGACTTCACTTGTTACACTAAAATCTTCTTTAAAATTCATCCTTTTCAGTCACTTCTCAGTACTGTGTGTTCTCCTCCAGAATGTTGTTTTCTTTTTTATAAAGAATTTGTTTTTATTTATTTATTTGTTAGAAACAGAGAGAGGGAGGGAGAGATAGATAGATAGATAGATAGATAGATAGATAGATAGGGAGGAAGGGAGAGAGAATGGGCACACCAGGGCCTCTAGTCACTGCAAATGAACTCCAGATGCATGTGCTATCATGTGTATCTGGGTTATGTGGGACCTGGAGAATTGAACCAGCGTCCTTAGGCTTCGCAAGCAAGCGCCTTAAGTGCTAAGCCATCTCTCCAGCCCCTCCAGAATGTTTTGTTGTTAAATTTTTAAGAACTTTTTATTGACAATTTTTATATGTGTATATAATATAGTTTGATCATTATCCATTCCCATTACCTTATTTTTGTCCCCCACCCCAAGCCTCCTTCCATGGAACCCCAGTATTTTGTAGGTCTTGTACAGACAGTAACAATAGCTGTGAGGTCACGAGTGCAGTGACCACTTCATGCTTGGAAGACAGTGTTCTAAAGCTCTCAGCCCACCCTGTGCCTCTTATGTCCCCCCACCCCTTTTGTGACAATCCCTGAGCCTTGGAGGAAAATGGATAGCTCTAGAAAAGACTGGACTTAGGGAGGTAACCCTGGCTCAGAGAGAAAACTCCACTGCATGTTCTCTCTCATAATGCAGATTCAACTTTGCATGTTTAGATTTGTATGTAGATTGGCCAAAGAGTCAGTGGAGGCCAGGAAGCGAGAAAGGAGCCATCAGGGATGAGTGAGGAGACCTTATGGTTATAGTAGATATGTAATCGAAGGGGTGAAACAATTTCAATGGGGTCAGAGGAGAGGATGGGTAGATTTAACCAGAACAAATGAGGTTATGAGGACTGGAGGGATGGCTTAGCAGTTAAGGCATTTGTCTGCAAAGCCAAAGGATCCAGCTTCTATTTCCCAGGACCCACATTAGCCAGATGCACAAGGGGGCACACGCGTCTGGACTTCATTTGCAGTGGCTGAAGGCCCTGGCATGCCCATTCTCTCTCTCTCTCCTACTCTCTCTCTAAATAAATAAAAAATAGTAAAATTGAAACAAAAAGAGGTTATGAGAATGCCACTGGGAAAGTCTCCCTTACATTGGGAAATATCTGGGGATACGTACACACATGTGCGTGTGTGCGCGTGCACACACACACAGAACGCAAAGGATGAGAGCTCAAGAGACAGGGTCCCCCATATATCAGCGATCACAGAGGATCAGGAGATAGTAAGGGGTTCAGAGCTTAAAGAGCGGTCATATATGTGACAAAGTGAGTGTGCATCTGAAACAAAATGCACATAAAAAGCAAGCAGAAAAATGCCTAGGCAGGAAAGAAATCCTGCTGCCCAGAGCTTAGCAAAGCACAGAGTGGGTGAGTCAGGGACCAGGAGAATGAAGAGGAAAGAGAGAGAGTGTTACACACATGTGCCAGGCCCATTTATGGGTTACACATCCAATTAGGACGAGCCGTGTCATCAGACTCAGGGTGGGAAGGAGAGTCCTGATTGGTTGGTGGACTCACGAAGCTGATGCAGGAGGGGTGTGCTAAATCCTGGGAAACTTCAAGAAACAGGAAGCTTCTGCTCAGGACTGTTGTTTGCAGCCACCTTGGATAAAACTGGATCAGATGCAGGTCAGGCAAGGGTTCTTGGACCACAATCCCTGGCTGACTACCTATGAAAAAGGCTATCTGTCATGTTCCTCGCTCTTCAACACAGTGCGTTCCAGGTCAGCCTGTGCTCTAAGACCCTGTCATAGAAATAAACAGGAGGTTGAGAAATGATTATGTTACTAATAACAATAAGTTTCTAATACACATTTTAGCATATTTTGTTTTATGATTAGAAGTGGACCTATGGCTCACCCAAGTTCAAATTCCTTGTTTCTCATGAACTCAGATGCAGTGCTATAAACATGGCAAGTCTGACCCATATTCTTCTGCAGGGGGCTTTGAGAGACTATGTAGCTGTCCTACAGAGCAGCACGTGTATTCCTAAACTTCTGGCCTAAGAGCCATTTTGGACCTTTGTCAAAGGATGGGCTTCAGTTCCACAGAACTTGTTCTACCAGTCTGTGTGGTGGTTAAGGTTATTTTTTCTTTTATTTTAATATATTTATTATATATGGCTATATTTACTATGTAAACAACACATGTTGGTGCCATCCTTTCTCTCTTCCCTGCCCCTTTTCTGAAGAGGCCTTCCTCATTGGGGATGATTATGTGGTTCTTATGGTTCAGTTTATTTATGTGGTGTAGTATGTTGACTGATTTCCATATGTTGAACAATCTCTGCATTCCTGGGATAAAGCCTCCTTGGTCAAGGTGGATAATGCTTTTGATGTGTTGTTGAATTCAGTTTGCAAGGATTTTGTCCAGGATATTTGCATCTAAGTTTTTTTTTTTTTTTTTTTTGTTTTTTTTTGAGGTAGGGTCTCACTCTAGCCCAGGCTGACCTGGAATTCACTATGGAGCCTCAGGGTGGCCTTGAACTCACGGCAATCCTCCTACCTCTGCCTCCCGAGTGCTGGGATTAAAGGCGTGTGCCACCACGCCCGACACATCTAAGTTCTTTAGGGATATAGGCCTATAGTTTTCTTTCCTTGTTGCATCTCTGTTTGGTTTTGTTATTAGGGTGATTCTAGCTTCATAAAAGGAGTTGGGGAGGATTCCCTGGTCTTCAATCATGTGGAACAGTGTGAGACAAATTGGTCTCAGTTCTTCAATGAAGGTTTGATAGAATTTAGCTGAGAAGCCATCTAGTCCTGGACTTTTCATTTTGAGGAGGTTTTGATTACTTTTTCTATCTCTGTGTATATGGTAGATTTGTTTAGGACATTAATCTGCTTTGAGTTTAGTTTTGGTAAGTGGTATGTGTCTAGGAATTCATCTATTTCTTCCCAGTTATTCTGTTTTGTAGAGTAGAGGTTTTGGAAGTTTGCCCTGATAATTCTTCCAATTTCATTGTTGTCTGTTGTGATCTCTTCTTTTTCATTTCTGATTTTATTAATTTGAGACTTCTCTTTTTTTTTGTTTGCGCAACTTGGCTTTTTTAGTTGCTTGTTTTGGCTTTTTTTGGTTTGTCAATCTTGTTTGTATTTTCAAAGAACCAGCTCTTCATTTCATTGATTTTTGAAATTGTTTTCTTAGTTTTCAATTCGTTAATTTATGCTCTAATCTTGATTATTTCTTTCTGTCTGGAGCTCTTTGGGTTGGATTCTTCTTGTTTTTCCAGCATCTTTAGGTAGACAGTTAGGTTACTGATTTGGGATCTCTCAGACTTTGTAATGAAGGCATTTAGAACTATGAATTTTCTCCTTAGGATTGCTTTAATTGTGTCCCATAGGTTTTGATAGGTTATGTTTTCATTATCATTCAATTCTAAGAATTTTACAAATTATTTTTTGACTCTTCTACAACCCATTCATTGTTTAAAAATGTCTTGTTTAGTCTCCAGGAACTGGTAGAGTTCTTGATTGTTTCTTGTTAATTTCTACCTTTAAAGCACTGTGATCTGACATGATGCAGGGAGTTACTTCAGTTTTCCTGACTTTATGAAGGCATGCTTTATGGCCTAATATATGGTCAATTTTGGAGAAGGTTCCATGGACTGTTGAAAAGAATGTGTATTCTGTAGAGTTGGGGTGAAAATTTCTGTAGATATCCATTAGGTATAGTTGATCTATGATGTTGTTGAGCTCTATTATTTCCCTATTGATTTTCTGCTTGGAGATTCTGTCTATTGATGATAGTGGAGTATTGAAGTCTCCGACTATGATGGTGTTGGTATTTATTTCTGCTTTATTGTTGAGTAGATTTTGTTTTATAAACTTTGGTGCCCCTGTGTTTGGGGCATATATATTTTTGATTGTGATGTGCTTATGTTGGATCATTCCCTTGATGAGTAAGAAGTGGCCTTTTCAGGTATTAATATAGCAACACCTGCTTGTTTTTTTTTTTTAAATTTCCATTTTCTTGGAATATCATTTGACAACCTTTCACCCCAAGGAGGTGTCCATCTGTAGTGGTGAGGTGGGTTTCTTGAAGACAGCAAATAGTAGGGCCAAGGTTTCGATCCATCTTGATAACCTGTGTCTTTTGGTGGGTGAGTCAAGACCATTAATGTTTAAGGTTTGAATTAATCCTTGCCATGATGAGGTGTTTTATGGGGTTTGGTGCTTTTTGTGTTTTGTACTATTTTGAGCCTGGTGGTTATTGTGATCTACTTGCTGGCTCCTGAAATTGGTCATTTGACTGTTCTTTGTGGAGTATTCCCTCAGGTATTCTCTGTGGGTTTGACTTTGTGTTCATATACTTATAGAGTTGACTTTTTTCATGGAAAGTTTTTCTTTCACTATCTATTATGAGGGGCACTTTTGCTGGGTAGAGTAGCTTGGGTGGTTAAGGTTAACAGAAGACCTTGGTTGAAATCTTAAGTCCACTTATTATTTAGGTAATGTTGGACGAATGGTTTTAGCCTTCCTCAGCCTCCTAGGATTAAAAGGGTTGCTGTGAGGCAGACTAAATGTGATACTGAATGAAGGTTAGAATAGTTCTTGGTAGAGAATTGACCATTACTTAGAGATGATTGGTAGTGCTATTATTTAGAAGGGATAGGAACAGAGACTGGTAAGGTGGCCACACCAACACTCCTGATAGGGGTTCATACATATTACACACAGCAAACACGTCCATCCATGAAATGATACCACTGAGTAAAGGTGGGGTCTGCTCATCTCAGTCTAGTCCCCTTTTCCTCAACTTTAAGACTTTTAGCTCTATCTTATTTTCAATTATCATCTCTACAGTTATTCAGTCCTGTCAAGTTATGAAGAATTTAACTTGCCCATTCAATTATGTGGACAAATTAGAGCCCACCTTTTGAATCTTAGTCCAAGTATACTTTTCCTGATGACTTAGCTTATGACTCCGCATTAGCAAAATATATAAACTAAGAATCAGCTTAGGAGGCATGTTTCTTAACCCATTAAATCTGTTTAAACAAAGTCCAATGGTTAGACATTTTCATCATTTTATTTTAAAAGAAAATATTTAGGTAAGATATGGTTTCCTTTTTCCTTTCTGCTTCTGAGCAGTTCTTGACCCAGAGAGAACCATTTTATACTAGCAAGAGCAAAGGGTAACTTTACTGTGCATGTGCTGTGGTTTCATGAGAGGTCCCCGTCACATTCAGGAGTCTGGAGAGGTTCGCCATGATCTTTGAGTCTAGGTTTTCTGGCAGATCATAGGAATATTGTTTGAGTAGAGTATTCTGCCTGGAACATTCCTTTTGTCTCTAGCCTAATTGTGTGTCTGCCCCCTCCCACGTCATTACATTGTTCAGCTTTAGATGGTTCTTTCCTTAGATGACAGCATATTCTTTTGATGATAAGTGGTTGTAAGTAATGTTCACCTCATCATCACAATTAAAGGGAGTATTTTACTGGAAATGAAGACAAAAGTCTCTGCTGTAATTTAATATGCTGCAGTCTTCAGCTAGAAGAGACTGTTGTGAATCCAAGCTCACTTGAACATTGGGCAATAATGGCTCTCAAATATAGTTACCCATGCTTTCCTAGTGTTTCAGTTTATTGTATTTGCCAAATATAGTGTCTCAAAAGTAGAAAGAGTAAAGTTATTTCCATAATTCAGTATTTACTTGAGGATGGGTTTACAAAAGTGGAGAAGGATGTGTTTTTCTTCAGGCCTTCCGAACCACATTAAGAGAACTTATTGCATAACTAAGATGGGACTGATTTTGGATAATGCTAAGTGACTTGATGTATTCTTTCAAGACATAATGAATATCATCAAAATGGCCACAAAACAAATAATGAGTAAGGCTTTTGCTGGGAGATAAAAATGATGGTTTGTCTTACATTGGACAATGACATGTGCAGTTGAAAACATATCAACTTAGCTTTGTTGGGAAATCCCAGAAAGCTGACAACACTCTAAGGCTTTAAATTTTACTATATAAGAGTAACTCTGTGAAAACAGTGCTATAAAAGTAAAGTCCGGCTCCCACTTCCCTGGTCCCAAAGGAAGGGAGACTGGAGGACATAAACTACCCCTCACACTTCAGCCAAGCCACAGCTGAGTGCATAGAGGAATTGAGCTGAGCAAGAGCACTGCTTCCATGCTGAACCTGATAATCAGCACCAGGGTGAAGGAGACAGACCCTGAGGACACTACCAAAGAAGAGACCCAGAGGCTTTTAAGAGCTTGTCACTGAAATAGACTTAAAACTCACCCACCACGGCTCAGGGAATTTTGTGGAAGAGGGGGCGGAAAAATTGTAAGAGCCACAAGTTGAGACATTATGTCCAGAGGCATTCCCTCTCCCCCCAAAATAAGTGACTACTGTTCCCACAAGGCACAAACTACAACCCCATGGGGAATACCAGCAACCCCACTGAGGAGCATCGTCAGCAGAATGGGGGAAGGGATGAGGGAAAACAGGGTGCCAACACATGATGTATCCATATGAAAAAGCATGTTAATAATAATCAACATAAAATGAAAAAAGCAAACTCAGGTTAGAAAACAAATGATTTGAGACTGCTAGCAAAAAATGAGAATGAGCAGGAACAAATTTGTAATGAGCAGAGTTAAGTTGAGACCTAATATTAAGCTTTGAAAAAAAAAATCTGAATTACAGAATTGAATATTGTTAATATTTGGTCATATTTATTAAGAACTTTAAAAGTAATAAAAAATTAAAACAAATTCTTACAAAGATGAGCTCCCTTGTTTTGTGGTTCCCGGTGTTAATCAACGCCACATTCCGCCCCTGGCCTCTGCTTTGCCTCCCAGTGGGGAAACTGCTGCTTTTGTTTGGATGTTGAATATTTATGTAAATATCCCTGGCAACATGTAGTAAACGTTATATGTTTTAACTTTACACAGGGTTTCTATTTATGTATGTATATACTATGTATGTATATACATATCTTTATGAAATAATGTTATCACTTATTTCAACACTTTTGAGATCTGCCTGTATTAAAAAAATGAACTAGTCAGTTCTTTTCAGTGTTTTTTAACTGCTTTAAAGTGTTCTGTTGCATGGATACAATTTATTCATTTGCTTCTTGAATATATGTAGGTTATTTCTGGTCATTTATCTTCAGGTAAGAAGATCACTTAAAGAAAACTTATTTTTGTCCTAGGGAAATGGCTTAGCGGTTAAGACATTTGTCTGTGAAGACTAAGGACACAGGTTCAATTCCCCATGATGCACGTAAGCCAGATATATAAGGGGCCCATGCATCTGCAGTTCATTTGCAGTGGCTGGGGTCCCTAGCATGCCCATTCTTTCTATCTGTCTCTTCCTCTTTCTCTCTCAATAAATAAATAAACAAAATAATTTAAGAAAAAGAAAATTTATTTTTAAACAGAGACCAGGAAAAAGGATAAAAAATTACATGGTAATCTAATCTAAGAATTAAATTATGTAATTATCTAGAATGCATCCTTAGGTGTGTAATTACCTCTAGAACAGTATGTGTAAATTATAATATTTCTTGTTATAAATTTTTATTTATTTATTTGAGAGTGACAGAGAGAGAGAGGAAGGGAGGGAGGGAGGGAGGGAGGAAGGGAGAGAGAGAGAGAGAGAGAGAAAGAGAGAGAGAGAGAGAGAGAGAGAGAGAGAGAGAGAGAGAGGGAGAGAGATAGACAGACACTGGGCATGCCAGGTCCTCCAGCCACTGCAGATGAACTCCAGATACATGTGCTACCTTGTACATTTGGCTTACGTGGGTCCTGGGGAATTGAGCCTCAAACCGGGGTCCTTAGGCCTCATAGGCAAACCCTTAACCACTAAGCCATCTGTCTAGCCACAATATTTCTTTTTTAATATTTTATTTTTAATTATTTGTTTGACAGAGAAAGGGGGGAGGAAGGAGGGAGGGAGAGAATGGTTGTGCCAGGGCTTCTAGCCACTGCAAACGAACTCCAGACATTTGTGCCCCCTTGTATATCTGACTAATGTGAGTCCTGGGGAATTGAACCTGGGTCCTTTGGCTTTGCAGGCAAACACCTTAACTGCTAAGCCATCCCTCCAGCCCTATAATATTTCTCAATATTAGAAATCTGTGAGACTGAGACTAAGCTATTACTAATTGAACATCTTTCATTTTTCACCATCAGATACCTCGTGTGGAAGTGTACTTTTTTGTGGAGCTATATGAAGTAACGGCTGGAGCTGCCCTAAACAACAGCGCCAGATTTGCTCAGATTAAAGTCTTACAGAGTGATGGTCCTCCAGACCACGTGTTCTTTTCTGTGGGTTCTCGGCTGCCGGTGGCTCACAAGAAGGCCACTTCAGTCAGTTTGCAGGTGGCCAGGGATTCGGGGACCGGACTGATGGTGTCAGTTAACTTTAGTACCCAGGTATGCGTGGAAAGTGTAGTGTCATGTGTTCAGGTTTTCTTTGACTGTATGAGGGCAATGAAACCAAGTAACCAGTGCAGTTCCATACAATCAGCTCAGTTCTGATAATGATCAGGGCAGTAATCAGAGGATATCATTGTAACTCTTGCTTTTACAGTTTTTATCTATGGCAGATTGCCTTTTCTCTTATCAGTAGCAGGTCATGCTTTAAAATGACAAGCTTTTCTGGTTTTTGTTTTCTTTGTTGTGCCAGAGTTGATCACAGTGGAAAAGTTGTGGATGAATCTGTTCCACCTAACATCTAGAGGGCACATTACCGTGACATGTCCTCAAGAGTGACAGGGTGCACCGAGCAGAGAGCAGGGTCCTCTGGCTAGGAGCTGCGCTAGTTGAAGATCTCCTTCTCTAGACCCTCAGACACTGGCTGTTCTTAGGGATTTGCAAGCGTTCAGGTTCATGAGGCCTCCCTGGCACACTTTTCCATGTATCTTGTTAGGTGTTGTTCAGTGACATACAGGGGAACCAGTTGGGTCTCTGAGCTTCACAACAGCACTGCCAGCACTAAGTGTATCCAGATGCCGTTCACCCCAACAACACCAGAAGTTTTACTCATCAGCCAACTTCTAATATAGTAAAACAAAGACGTGTTATCTCTTCTGACTGAGCAATGAGCATAGAGATTGTTCCTTGCTCCTCTTAGCCCTCTGGCACTCCCCCCCCCCCTCCCCGCCGCCACCCTGACTTGTACAGCTCCAGAAAACCCACAACTTGAAAACTACTGTTCTCGACAGTGTTGTCATTTACTGTTTCAAGATTCCAGACCTCTAGGCCTCAAGGTCACAGCATTTTATGAAAAGTTCCGTGTACCACATCCGTGACTGTGTCACCATTGGACTGCTCAAGCGAGATCATTCTGCCCACAACAAAACACACACGTGAGGCCAGTGCACCACAGTCAGGCGCGGGGGGAGGGCAGGGGCAGCACTGCGCTTCTCCATGCTGCTCAGGAGACTTACTCAGCACAGAGACAATCCTGTGACAGTACGAAGCTCTGCTAATGAGAAGACAGAACCACTGCATGAGAACCTAGGATCAACTTCACCA
Source organism: Jaculus jaculus (assembly GCF_020740685.1). Lineage (NCBI taxonomy): Eukaryota > Metazoa > Chordata > Mammalia > Rodentia > Dipodidae > Jaculus > Jaculus jaculus. The sequence goes on along the minus strand of NC_059115.1, from coordinate 73,593,967 downwards.
TGAATGGCCTTGCAGTACGAACACAGAAACATGTTTATTCATAATGGGAAATTTGTAGTGTTTTTGTTTAGAATGTTTAACATAGGAAGAGAAATGACAAAATGTGTTTATTATTGTCCTTCTCCCATGAAATATATAAATACATAAATATTTATCATCCTAGGCTCATGGTATTTTAGAATAGGAGGAGGACTGGGGATAAAGAACAGATAATTAAGATATTTGAGGCACATCATTATTCAGTTATGTAGGATACTATGTTTCACTTTATTTAAAAAATATTTTTTTATTTGAGAGAAAGAAATACACACACATAGGGATAGCAAGAGGGAGGGAGGGAGGGAGAGAGAGAGAGAGGGAGGGAGAAAATGAGCATACCAGGGCCTCTTACTATTGTAAATGAACTCCAGATGCATGTGCTACTTTGTGCATCTGGCTTTACATGGATACTGAGGAACTGAACCCTAGTCAGCAGGCTTTTTAAGCAAGTGCCTTAACTGATTTTCACTTTAAAGTAAAAAAAGTGATTAAACCAGTCAGTATAGCATACATGTCCATGTATATAAATATGTAGTTTTAGCATAAATTCTCTTATCTCTTAAGTGTTTGTGATATACTTAGGGGATTTTTTTGTCCCTATTGCTTGAAATAATGGACATATCTCTTATTCTAGTTTTTTTTTTTTTTGAGGGTCTGGGATTGAGGTAGGGTCTCACTCTAGCGCAGGCTGACCTGGAATTCACTGTTCAGTCTCAGGCTGGCCTTGAACTCATGGTAGTCTTTATACCTCAGCCTCCCGAGTGCTGGATTAAAGGTGTGCTCCACTGTGCTCAGCTCAGTTATGCTTTAATTAAATAAGTCGATAGCAATACACAGTTGAAAGCTCTTTGTAGGTACTTTCACTCATATGTTTACATACTAGCGCAGAGCATAATAAAAGGTCACAAAAGACTATGTTTTTTCCCTATCTGCCTGATCTTGTTTGACATCTTGAGTTGGATTTCTAGGAGACATCTCAGACTTAAAATCTACGATAAATAACTCCTGACTTTTTGCTTATTTCTCTTGGTTTTCCATCATCTGTACAGTAACATCTATCCAGGCCAAGTTGGATGTTCCCCTCAATTTTTATTTTTCTCTCTTCTAATATTAAATAACTCAGAAGTTCCTATTGACTCTGCCTCAAAATATATTTCCAGTGTATTTCTACCATTGCACCACATGTGACCCTAAGAGTTCGGCCACCACTGCTTACTGCAAACATTGTCTCAGAAGCGTCTGTCTGTCCCTTCTGTCCGCCACGAGTCAGGACACTCATGGGAATATGAATGCGCTGCAGCCAGTCTTCTGCTTGAACCCTCCTGTGTTTTTCTTCCACCTTTCAAATAATGGATCCACATTGTGTGACCCCTTCTACCTCTCCCATATCATTGTCTCTGTCTCTCTTTCTCTCTAAAAAATAATAAAAAATATAGTAAAAAATAAAAAGTTAAAACAAACATGGTTTATTGCTAATGTTGTTATTGCATATTGGTTAACCCTAACAAAAAAGAGAATTTGTTTAAGAAATAAGAATTTGTATAGGATAAGCCTAAAGGTATCAGTCTCACTTGCTTGTTCCTGTTTCATTTTCAGGAGTTGAGGAGTGCTGAAACAATTGGTCGGACTCTTATATCTCCAGCTATTTCTGGGAAGGATTTTGTGAGAACTGAAGGCACATTGGTCTTTGAACCTGGCCAGAGAAATGCTGTGTTGGATGTCATCTTAACGCCAGACACAGGGTCTTTAAATCCATTTCCTAAACGCTTTCAGATTGTGCTTTTTGACCCAAAAGGTGGGGCCAGAGTTGACAAAGTATATGGGACTGCCAACATCACTGTCGTCTCTGATGCTCGTGCACAGGCCATCTGGGGGCTGGGTGATGAGCTACACCAGCCCCTGGACGAGGACATTCTCAACAGAGTGCTCCACAGCATCAGCATGAGGGTCGCCACCGAGAACTCGGACGAACAACTCAGCGCCGTGTTGCATTTAATAGAAACGGTAAGAGTCCTTGCAAAGAGAGGCCTTGGTTCAGTGTGCTTCGTGAATTAAAATGCGAAGTCAGAACACACGCCACAGTCTCTCATTGTCCCAGTCGCTGTGAAATGATGATACAGCTAAGTGTTTGTACACAGGCGTGGAATTCATAGTACGTGAGACTGCCGCCTCGCTCGGATGTGGTTGAGAATTCCTGAGGGAATTACTGGGGAATGGCGAGTAAGCGGTAGAACAGGAAGGGCAGCTCGAGTGTCCAGTGAGCAGCTGATAAAGTGTCAGAGACTAGCTGGTTATTTTTACCACTTTTTGGTCATTTTCTTTAAATAGAATTTTATCTTTTTCTTACTTAAAAAATATTTTTATTTTTTTATTTGAGAGAAAAAAACAGCAGAGAGAGAGAGAGAGAGAGAGAGAGAGAAGAGAGAAGAGAGAAAGAGGGAGAAAATGGTGTGCCAGGGCCTCCAGCCAGTGCAAACAAACATGCACCACCTTGTGCATCTGGCTTATATGGGTCCTGGGGAATTGAACCTGGGCCCCGTGGCTTTGCAAGAAAACACCTTAACCGCTAAGGCAGCTCTCCAGCATGCTTTTTGGTCATTTTTCAGTTTATAATAAGACTTGGGCTAGATTACAATCATCGTAGTCCTGTCAGTTTAAAAGCCACACCACAGGGGCAGCTACTCTCAGATGACTTTCTGTTTCTCATGGGAACTGAAAGCTTTCTCAGAAAAGCAAGACTAAGAAACAACTGGATAATTTTAGGCATTCAATTTGGCATGGATTTGAACCAACTAGGTCTTATTTCAAGTTATTTATTTATCTACACTCCTGCAAAAAGATGGAATTACTTCAGATATAAGATTTTAAGATTATAAATGAAAAACATATCCAGAATGATTTATTACTAAGGGAGAAGTTATCTTTTGGTTACCCAGAGCCAAAGGTCTCTTATCAGGGCATTTGTCTTTTAAAAATATTTTACTTATTTATTTGAGAGGGGAGATAGAGAGAGAGAGAGAGAGAGAGAGAGAGAGAGAGAGAGGGAGGGAAAGAAAGAGAGAAAGAGAAAGAGAGAGAGAGAGAGAGAGAAAGAGGCAGATAGAGACGGTGGGCATGCCGGGGACTGTAGCCACTGCACACGAACTCCAGATGCATGAGCCACCTTGTGCGTCTCACTTTACATGGGTACTGGGTAGTTGAACCTGGGTCCTTTGGCTTTGCTGGCAAGCAACTTAGCCACTAAGTCATCTGTTTAGCTCAGGGCATTTCTTTTCAACATACTTACATGCAAGTCTAAAAAGTTACGAGCATATATATATGATTGTGCGTCTCACTTTACATGGGTACTGGGTAGTTGAACCTGGGTCCTTTGGCTTTGCTGGCAAGCAACTTAGCCACTAAGTCATCTGTTTAGCTCAGGGCATTTCTTTTCAACATACTTACATGCAAGTCTAAAAAGTTACGAGCATATATATATGAAATTTCTTAGTGCTGTATTTCCTGCATACTGATCTTTAAGTATCTAAAATGTTTACATTAGCATTTTAGAATGTACATCTTGTTTCTTAGGATATTTCTTAAGATACAATGTTTGAAGGGTAGAAGAGAAAATTATAAAGTATGTAAGGTAAGGAACAGGCCGTGTCAGACAGCTTCTAAAATGAAGAGAAGTGACTGCCATCTCATGTAGAAAATGGTGTAGAGACGACAGCTCATGTTGGAAATGGTGTCACTTAAACTTGTAAATGGTGAAATGGCATTACTGACTTTACCAGGAAGAGAGAAGGCATGCCTGCTGACTACACTTTATAGTAGAAAAGCAAACCCAACCTCAAATGTTTTAGAGAAACTTGAACTAAATTCTGCTATCTTTTTTTTTTAAATCTCAGTAAATTATATGGGAAATCCATATAATTGGTCAGGAATCAGCACTTAAAGTCAGATATGGTGGTGCACACCTTAGTGCCAGTACTCTATGGGTAGAACAGGAGGATTAGAAGCTGAAGGCTGGGCTGGAGAGATGGCTTAGCGGTTAAGCGCTTGCCTGTGAAGCCTAAGGACCCCGGTTCGAGGCTCGGTTCCCCAGGTCCCACGTTAGCCAGATGCACAAGGGGGCGCACGTGTCTGGAGTTCGTTTGCAGAGGCTGGAAGCCCTGGCGCGCCCATTCCCTCTCTCTCTCCCTCTATCTGTCTTTCTTTCTGTGTCTATCGCTCTCAAATAAATAAATAAAAAATTAAAAAAAAAAAAAGGAGCTGAAGGCTAACCTGTGTACGAAGCGAGACTATGTACCTTAAATAAAAACACAGAAAGAAATTAACACAGCAGGTGTGGTAGTGCATGCCTGAAGTTCAACTCTTATTACAATAATGCTGCGAAATAGCACGTGAGATCATTTTGTTTGTGTGCTGTACTGACGTCAACCATTTCCTTGTTCTGTGGAAGAACGTGGTGAAAATCTAGAATTCTTGACTTGCCACCTTCAGTTGCTTGCTCAAGGTGAACCCCTAGTGAGTAAAATGCTCAAGAACAAGTGGGTGGAGGACTATCCGTACAAGTACACGTGTGATGGGAAGATTCATTGCAGCGTTGGTTATGATAATAACAACAAGGTAAACTAGCCTCCATTGAAAGAAGGCTGGGCTCAGTACGCCCTGGCGTCGTGGGCCGAGGAGAAGCGCGCCGGGAGGCACAGCTGGCGCTCGGCTTGGGGGGTGCAGGGGCGGGGCTTGTCGCACGGAGCAGGCCGTGGTGGAGTCTTCGTCTTCCTCTTGTGCAAACACAAAGTCCTTTCAAGTACGAAGCTCACTCCGAGATGGACAGCGTGCCGGGAGGTCCTGAGTATCTGTGATTGAAGATCATTTTCTCTTCCGATGTTTGGGAAACTGAGTAATCTGTCACAGTTTCTGTTTATTGAAACAGACATTAGGAATCACCTTCCATTGTAAACAAATATTCTTGCTGTACTTATATCCTTATTTGTTGGTCAAAAAGAAAAAAAGGAATTGTTGGGATAAATGTAAAAATGAGATTAATTGTGATTTGTAATGTTAGTTATTGTAGCTAAGTTAAGTGATTCAGGCAACCAATTAGGTTTTATCCAATGGTGAAGTAAAAAATATTTTGGTGGTTATGCCTTTTCATTGTATATCATTTATCCTCTTTTAAATGCAAACAAATATATTTAAATATGATTTTTCCAGCTCTCCACAAATTGTTTGTTAGAATTAACAACTACAGGTAAAGAACACATAAGATACATATGTAAGCACACACACACACACACACACACACACACATGTATATATATATATATTTACATGTAGTTATGTGTGTATATACATATATGTACATTTATTATATTGTTTGCTTTTGAACATATCTTCTAATACTTACATTTCTTTCCCCAGATAACTATGGAAGGCAACAATCAAGCCTTCGGTATTGAAAGCCGAGCTCTTCTGTATGAGGTTCTTTGTGCTTTAGCTAACCCAAAGCGCAAGGACACCAGGGGATTCAGCTACTTTCCAGAAGTGACTGAGCATTTTGCCTTTTCTCTTCTGGCTGACGTTACCTGCGGCTCTGCTGGTGAAAAGTAAGTGTCATGTAGTGGATTAGCAGTGCCTGGTGTATTTCTTGCTATTTCCAAAACTGTGTGGTGCAAACCGGCATTTAAATAACCCTCATGGACAATGCCTGTCGGGCAATGAAGCTAATTTTTTGAAGAAAACATAACTGATACATTAAGAGAAATAAACATCAATAATATTTTCCTCTAATTTCTAAGCATTGATTAAAGGGAAAACAAGGGCTGGGGAGGTGGCTACGAGGTTAAGGTGCTGGTTTGCGAAGCCTGAGAACTCCCGTTCCACCCTCCAGGCCCCATGCAGCCTGCCGTCCAGTGACCAGGCATGCAGTGCCGCACATGGGCACAAGTGGGTGCACGCATCTGGAGTTCATTCACAGCAGCTGAAAGGTTCTGGTGCTCCCTGTCTCTCTCTTTCTCTCTCTCTCAAAAATAAAAATAAAAAAAAAATTAAGAAAGGGGAAAACAAAAAGTCATACTTGCAGCCCTTACTTACTTAATTAAGTGAGTAAGAAGATATATGCAGAGGGAAAAGGAAGGTGGGTTGCAACGTTGAGGCGCGCTTTGATGTGCCACCAGTGCCCCTACAGGCAGCTACTTCCCCCGTTTCATGGTTAGAGTTGGACACAGAGGAGGACAAGGCAAAATGTGACTCACTGTCACTACACAGTATAAGATTTAAGGAGTTCATTTCTGGATATATTCCAGGACTTGTATTTTTCCCCAGATAAGTATTGGAGAAAAAAAATTAAGCTTTCAAAGAAATAGTCTTGGTACACAAGGATGGTAAGAGAGAAGAAGATATAATTACAACGTAAATGATATTAGACATATCCTTGCTGTAATACTGACATTGAATTCAATTGAATAATATGGATGGATATTTTAAAAATTAATTTACTAATTAATTAATTTGCACATGTGTGTGTATGTGTGTGTGTGTGTATGGGCACAACAGGTTCTCTTGCTACTGTAAATGAGTGCACGCCCAACTTTGTGTGGATGACTGGGAATTGATCCGACCTGGCAGGCTTGCAAGCAAGTACCCTTTAACTTCTGAACCTTCTCCTCAGCCCCATGAATGGATATTTTGTAGGTAACCAGCACAGTGTTGAAAGTTTTATATGATTTAGCTTAATCCTTGCTAAAGGTTGTATACATATGTTTTAACTTTACAAACGATCACTCTAAGTAGCTATTCAAAGTTAGTATTGGTTCTTTAGTGCTATTTTCATGTGTGCTCAGCTTAACGAAGTCCACTTGATTGGCCTGTGGTGAAGCTTGTGTCCAGTCATGTGCTTGCTTGAGATGCGGCTCCTCCTGGCCACCATGCCGTTAATCAGAAGCGATGGTGACAGAACGTCCCCTTTAGCCCTGCTTTCACCACAGAGCAGGGCCAGGGGGCGATGAGGTTACAGAGCTCCTATCTGTTTACAAATTTACTCCTTGTCTAAACCTGATGGATGAGTCCTGGGGGCTGACACCTTGTTAATGGCGAGATCAGGAAGGAGTCAGAAACACGTGCAGGAATCTTCTTCTCAGGCGATTCCTCTCCACTCCCACCTGCTGTTTCTGAAAGTCCGTCAGAGAGCAGTGCTGTGTATTTCCACCTTAGCGCCTTTTGCTAATGTCTCTCACACTGTCTTTGGAAACCTGCTGTGGCACGCATCATTTGTTTTCACTGAGGCCACTGTGTGTGTGTGTGTGTGTGTGTGTGTGTGTGTGTGTGTGTGTGTGTGTGTTTGTGTGTGAACACCCAAAGACTTTTCTGACATGATGCTCAATGTAGCCCCAGAGCTGAGAACACTGGGTAGATTATCAATGTCGTGACAGACTACCAAAGTTAATGGCAAAGCAAGTGACTGGTGTGAATAAATGAATCAATATGTTTCTGCCATGTGCTTCTAAGTTCATTTGACATTCCTTTGGAGTTATCCAAGAGCATGCAGTGTGTATTAAGACAAAGCATGGTGTGCTTGGGAAAATCATTAGTTGTTTTTTTTATTGTTTGTTTGCTTTGAAAGAAGCTGAGCACATAGTAAACTAGATAGGGTGTGTGTGAGAGAAAGAGAGAGATAATGACATCATGTTGAAGAGAGTGACAGAGACTAGAAAGCAAGGACGAGGGAGACTTTCTAGAGAGCGATGCTTTAAGAGAGCAGGAAGGCTACAGTTCAGAAAGGGACACGGAAGGGTGCAGCCTCACAGCTGAGTGGCTGAAGCCCGTGGTCGTGGCACACTGAGTGTGAAAGTGAGCAGCGACTGCGTTTGGCTTGCTTGGCTCAGGCCTGTGGAGAGGACATGAGCATTCATTGCGCATCAGCTATGCATTGTCTTAATGTTAAGGGCATTTCCTGAGATCAGGGGACTAGGAATTGAGGAGGGGGTTGAGAATGAGAGTCCAGAAGGACCACTTAGAATCCAAGCTAAGGCAATGCCAGATGGCAGTGAGTTTCGGATGAATGACTATATTAGTAAGACTCTAACATGCTAGAACATGATGGAATATGATCTGTGATCGTAAACGAGGGCACCGCCTCCTCAGTCTGTCCACCAGTGCTGATGCACCTAACACAGAAAGTACACTCTATAGCTACAGGTTGTATCTCGATAGCTGCGTGACAGTGTCCTAAAACTTGTTCCAATGTACAAGCGTGATTAGGCAGGAGGAGGCAGAAATCTGTCACACTCAACCATAAAAACCTGAAGGCAGATTGTATCTAGTGTTCTGGGCTTGTAAGTCATTGTGAGATGTGAAGAATGCCACCCCTGAGCAGTGCATTTATACAAGTGAGTACATGGATGCCAACACACACCATTGTGGCTGACTCTGTGTTTTGTTTGGTAGAAGCAAAACCGTCCTGGACAGCTGCCCTCACTTGTCAATCCTGGCTCTGAACTGGCACCCGCAACAGATCAATGGGCACAGGTTTGAAGGAAAGGATGGTGACTATGTCCGAGTTCCAGACAGGTTATTGGACACTCTGGATGCAGAAACAACAGAAGGGAAAAATACCTGCAAATTAGTCCAGTTTGTAGAGTATAGCAGCCAGCAGTGGTTTACAACTGGAAAAAACCTCCCTGCCCTGAGAAACAAGGTAATCCATCATTTTACAAAATTATGTGGTGGAAATCTTATTGTCCCATAGCAAGAAAACTTGGAATATATTTGCTTAGCTGTTTTGTTTTTGCTAAGTCATAATGTGAAAAGCCTTTCATCATTGTGAACCATACGTAGAATGTTTGGTCTCAAAAATTTGGAAATAAAGCCGGGTGTGGTGGCACACGCCTTTAATCCCAGCACTCTGGAGGCAGAGGTAGGAGGATCACCATGAGTTCAAGGCCACCCTGAGACTCCGTAGTGAATTGGATCTCTAAAGAGACTACATTGACCATAGGGGGGTGAACCATGTTCTTTTGATTGTCCTGCAAAATGGACTACACTCAGTTAAAGGCTCTTTGGGGTTCAATCGATATTTCTCTTCTCTCTCTCTCTATATATATGTATATGTATATGTATATGTATATGTATATGTATATGTATATGTATATGCATGTATGTGTTTATAAATACATATGTACAGATATGGAGAGTGTGAGAAACTGTAAGTTTCCCTGATTATATAATCCCTATTATAAGTCTCATCCTTACGAAGTCGTCATAGCTAATAGGAGAGCAGTCAGTGAAGATGCTCCGTGAGCGCAGGGAGAACGCACGCGATGGAAATCCAGTGAGGAGCTGGATTCCTAAGCTCAGTAGCTGCTGGCTGAGAAGAGCGCGTGGGCCACAGAGATGACATCATGAAGCCCAAGTCAGAACGGAAGACCCAATCATAATGACAATTGGAAAATGTCACTAAATTTTCTGTTTCTTCTGGCATTATAGGTATTGTCCTTGAATGTGAAAGGTCAGAGTTCACAACCCCTGTCTAACAACAATGAGGTTCTCTACAGAATTTATGCTGCCAATGATGCTAGAATTGTTCCCCACTCATCTCGGTGCCTCCTTTGGAATCAGGCCACGGCAAGGTACTTACTGATAGACTTTTCTATTGGAATTGGGTGCTTCCCCATTGCAGAACCTCACTGTCTGTACTGAGAATAGATGCTGGCCTTGGGCCACATGGTGGGCTGGAGAATCATCTCTACAGTATGTAGGACAAATCGGTGAAGGAAGCAGCACCCTGTCAGTCAGGGGAAGTGCAGCCCAGTGATTTAACTATGCATAGCATGCCTTTTCATTACTGGTGCTATTTTTATTGAATTCTGCTTAGGTCAGATAACTTTCCTGAAATTACGATTTAATTTGTAGGACAAGAACGGCCACTCCTTCCCATACCCTTGCTGTGTGTGGTTTGGGAGCTGAAGTTTTTCTGGTAGATGGGTCAGTAGCATTTATTGTTCTCTCTCTTGTCCACAATGGCTTGAGGCATGTTTGAGAGTTAAGCCCAGATAGGAATGGAAACATATTGATGCTTTCTTTGAATCTCCTTGACCTACAGCTGAAATTCCAAATACCTTTAGTGCTTACTTGGGCAGCCAACTAAACATAATTGAGGTTTGTCTCTCTCTCTCTTTTTAAAAATATATTTTATTTATTTATTTATTTATTTATTTATTTGAGAGAGAGAGAGAGAGAGAGAGAGAGAGAGACACGGAGGAAGGGAGAGGGAGAATAGGCACACCAGGGCTTCCAGCCACTGCAAATGAACTCTAGATGGATGTGTCCCCCTTACTCATCTGGCTTACTTGGGTCCTGGAGAGTTGAACCGGATCCTTTGGCTTTGCAGGCAAGCACCCTAACTGATAAGCCATCTCTCCAGCCCCCTTTTCTCCCCCTGCATCTCTCTCTCTCTCTCTCTTTTTTTTGGGGGGGGTTGAGGTAGGGTCTCATTCTAGCTCATGCTGACCTGGAATTCACTATGTTGTCTCAGAGTGGCTTTGAACTCACAGATCCTCCTACCTCTGCCTCTCTAGTGCTGGGATTGAAGGTGTGTGCCACCACACCCGGCTTCTGTCTCTCTCTTTTTGATACATTTTGAATTGAAACTCCTAATATTTGATAGTAGGTCTTAAACACAACACAGATTTTCTTCACATAATGAAATTTCAATATAGAATTTTATATTTGAGGAATGTACAAAAGTGATACACATGCATTGAAAGTGTACTCAAAGTTTGAACTCTAACCATTTCCCGTACTGGCACTATATAGTTTGAAGCTCTGTCACAGTGCTGAGCAGTGACAGCAAGCCACAGTTCCTGGTCAGCCTCATGTCCTCCAGGGCGTGCAAGCGAAGCTCAGCGTGCTGTGCAGCTGCACTGTGATGGTCAGTAGGTTACGTGTGTTTAATGAATTTGCAACCTACAAAATTTTCAGTTTTTAACGGGTTTATTCAACTCTACCTCATCATGCCAAAGAACAATACTACATAGATATTTTTAAAATTTATTTATTTATGAGAGAGAGAGAGAGAGAGAGAGAGAGAGAGAGAGAGAGAGAGAGAGAGAGATTGTGAGAATGGGCGCACCAGGGCATCCAGCCACTGCAAACGAACTCCAGATGTGTTCATCACCATGTGCATCTGGCTTACATGGGACCTAGAGAATTGAACCTGGGTCCTTAGGCTTCACAGGCATGTGCCTTAACTGCTAAGCCATCTCTCCAGCCCTACATAGATATTTTTTTAAGCTTCAATTTTTAGCTATTAATGTTTCAAGCTGAAATCTTCAATCTGAGTTAGGTAGTTACATCCTCGGAAAAGCAATGGAATCAAGACACACTAAAAGGAAAGAGGTTCCAGCAACATTGCCACAAGGACGTAAAATCAGGCCAACTTCATAGAAGGATACATTTGCAGTTCCTTTAAAAATATATTTACCATGTATGGTTAAACATATGTATAATTTACGTGGTTCAGAGTGCAAGGTCGTATAAGAACAAGGCCAGCGGTGAGCACTTCACACACTGGCTGTGTTGGTCTGCTGGGATTTTTGAATGATAGACGGAAATGTCTGGTCCGGGTTAGCTAGGGACAACTACTGCTCTTCTTAGAGTAAGAGCGTCATCACCGAGGGTTTCGGCAGCTGTGGCTGGTAATTTACAGTGCTTCTTCAGGTGTTTCATGTAATCTGCTGGGTCATGTCCTGGGCAAGATGTTCCTCCTAGTATTTCTTCTTGAAAATATGATCTACTTAAGTCTTGAATAAAGAATCCTCAAGTTCAGCAAGTTATTTTCCCTTTACAAACAGTGTCAACACTGTAAGTATCAGTGAAAGAGAAGCAGTGACTCAGTGCGTTTTTCTCCAGCTGGTTGTCCGACAGCCACTTTTGCAAGGTGGTTGAAGATACTTCCGACTACGTGGAGTGTGCCTGTTCACACATGTCCGCGTACGCCGTCTACGCCCAGACGGACAACTTGTCTTCCTACAATGAAGCCTTTTTCTCTTCTGGATTTATATGTATCTCAGGTCAGTGCCAGCATTTTCAAGTCAATCATTTTGTTATTAGCACGTATTAACCATACATAATAGTGGGCTTCATTATGACATTTTCATACATGTATATAAAACATTTCAATCTTATTCTCTCTCATTATCCTCTGTAAATCTTGTTGCTGCTTTCCCAACTAGTTCCTATTCTACTCCCATGCCTTAAAATCTTTTTCTTTTACTCAATGATGTTAATAAAGGTTGCTTATATGAGCATGAACAAGGCATGATTTATCAGAACATGGCCCCTCACCAGGGCTGTACCACTGAAGGAAATGTCTCTCCTTCCCTCACAGCCATTTAACTGTCTATAAAAACTGTCAACGGAAGCACAGAAGAAGAAAAAATTCTTCATAGGGTTACGTTGGGCCTTAATGGGCCCAACCTTGTGCAGTTCTCAGGCAAGTAGTAACAGCTGCTGTGAGTTCATGGGTGCAGCAGCCGTGTTCTCATAAGAGACCCTACCATTCCATGACCTTCCACCTCTTCTTTTGGCTCTTGCACTCTTTATGTCCTCTTTTCTGCAGTGGGCCCTGAGTCTTGAAGGAAGAGATAAAATGTCTCACATACCACTGAGCGTTAAACAGTCACTCATTCTCAGCACTTATGCCAATAATTTTAAATACATGTGAGAATGAAACGGTTTCCCCTAGTTCTTTTCTATGAATGAGTAGTGAACATAATGTAATTCATTTCTTTCCTGTTGCTCTGTTTATTAAATCATGAAACAGGGATTTGTGGAGGCCAAACGCCATACTTATGTATAGAGCAAAACCTGGTTTCAACACATAAAGAATATGAAATAGCCAGGTGTGATGGTGCACACCTTTAATCCCAGCACTCGGGAGGCAGAGGCAGGAGGAGCGCTGTGAGTTCCAGGCCACCCTGAGACTCCATAGTGAGTTCCAGGTCAGCCAGGACCAGAGTGAGACCCTACCTTAAAAAGAAAGAACATGAAATACAGTGTGAAGCTGTATAACAGGAAAGGCCACCGTTTATGGTATGTTGTATTTTAGAGGCTAGGCTCCACAGTTACAATGCTAGGATCTTACACATAAAGAACATTGTGTTTTCATTCAAGAAAAATTCTACCCCATGAGTTGATTTGTATTCTACACCTTAGGCACTCGAAATATTACAAAATCACTTTGCTAAAAATTATCTTTTACATTCCATATCTAGACCATTTGACTTGGAATCAAATTCAGCCCTTTAAAATGATTAATTTTGCTTTTTCTCTACTCGTAATATATGAGTTTATAGTTGCATGTTCTGTCAAAATGGGCAAATGAAGTCCTGTTTCTGTTGTGCAGTCTCCTCTTCAGGAGACAATGAAAGCTCATCTTTCTCATGAGCCCCCAGAAACCAGAAGTGGTAGCACTTTGTGACAATCAGTAGTTTGGACCAGGCCAGACAAAATATCTCCCTGCATTGATAGTAGTTAATAGTTCTTTTAATCCATGTAGTAGTCTCCATATTAAATATGAACTTAACCTATGGTTGGTTATTAAGTGATTTAGTTGGCTTTATCCAGAGTCTATGGCCGTGCATCTGTGCCATTCTAGCATGCATTTCTGGTTGCTGGAACAGAGCAGAATAACTGACGATGATGTAAGTGTCTGCTGTAGATACACAAGGCCAAAGCTGAGGAAATACTCTTGAAAGAGCAGGGTATATACTTGCATTAACCAGCTTGCCAAATCCAGAAAATTAAATTTAGTGATTCCTTGAGTTGTAAATCATAGAAAGAGAAGGCAGACGAAATAGAGATTTGTGCATTATGGAATTCACCACAAGGACAGCTTTGGAGAAAGGTAAGTTAAAAAATTGACAGTAATGTCAAAATTTGATAATATAGCTACTAATAAATTTCATCATGGCTTGAGGTACACATTGAAGCTTGGTTTGATAGTGTTCAGGAATCCTGACCTTTCCCATAGCTCTTTTTTTAAAAAAATATTATTTGTTTGAGACAGTGAGAGAGGGAAAGAGGCAGACACACACACACACACACACACACACACACACATACAGAGAGAGAGAGAGAGAGAGAGAGGGAGAATGGGCACATGAGGGCCTTCAGCCACTGCAAGCAAACTCCACGCATGCACCACCTTGTGCATCTGGCTTATGTGGGTCCTGGGGAATCAAACTGAGGTCCTTCGGCTTTGCAGGCAAACGCCTTAACCACAAAGCTATCTCTCCACCGCCCCCCATAGCTCTTTAGATATTGTTCCATCAAAGACAGACTATTGGATTGGATATGCCCCGATTTTGACTCATGTTTTAGTCTTGTAGTCTTGCAAACTTAAAGAGAACATGTAACATTAATTGTATTCCATTCTTATTATAATGTCAGTGAGTAACCTATGTCATTTTCGTGCATTTGTAATTGGAGTTAGGAGTAGTTTCAAGCTGAGTTTAGAGGTTGGCTTGACCTCTTTTTGGTGTCATTTCTTTATTCTTCTATTAAGATGGAGAAATCCTTTGACATATTAGCCAAATTAAAACTTACCTTGCTATTTAGCTAATGGGTAATTTACTTTTTTAAAAATAGATTACTGGGCTGGAGAGATGGCTTAGCGGTTAAGCACTTGCCTGTGAAGCCTAAGGACCCCAGTTCGAGGCTCAATTCCCCAGGACCCACGTTAGCCAGATGCACAAGGGGGCACATGCATCTGGAGTTCGTTGGCAGTGGCTGAAGGACCTGGCATGCCCATTCTTGATCGATCGCACGCCCTCTCTCTCTCTCTCTCTGCCTATTTCTCTCTCTAGCACTCTCAAACAAATAAATAAAAATAAAAACAAACAAAAATTAAATTTAAAAAATAGATTACTAAGTAGATAAATCCTACACAAGGTCAACTTTATAGTAAATAATTATACTTCTAAGTTGTGAAATACAAAAGAGGTTAAGAAAATTAACACACTCAAAAATTCCTTTGAAGCATGATAATTCTTTTTGCTTAGTGTTTTAAAAAATCTGAATGAGGGGCTGGAGAGATGGCGTAGCGGTTAAGCGCTTGCCTGTGAAGCCTAAGGACCCCGGTTCGAGGCTCGGTTCCCCAGGTCCCACGTTAGCCAGATGCACAAGGGGGCGCACGTGTCTGGAGTTCGTTTGCAGAGGCTGGAAGCCCTGGCGCGCCCATTCTCTCTCTCTCCCTCTATCTGTCTTTCTCTCTGTGTCTGTCGCTCTCAAATAAATAAATAAATAAAAAATGTTTAAAAAAAATCTGAATGAGGGGGCTGGAGAGATGGCTTAGTGGTTAAGCGCTTGCCTGTGAAGCCTAAGGACCCCGGCTTGAGGCTCGGCTCCCCAGGACCCATGTTAGCCAGATGCACAAGGGGGCGCACGCGTCTGGAGTTTGTTTGCAGTGGCTGGAGGCTCTGGGGTGCCCATTCTCTCTCTGTCTGCCTCTTTCTCTGTCGCTCTCAAATAAATAAATAAAATTACAAAAAAATCTGCATGAGTACTCAGTTTGTGCTTTTCACATATTTATAAGCTGAAATGCTGATAGATTTTTATAAAAAATAAAATTGCTAAATGCTACCTATATTGAACACTATTATTATTTTGATTTCATTTTTTATTTATGAGAGAGAGAGAGACAGAGAGAGAGAGGGAGGAAGGGAGGGAGAGAGAATGGGTGCGCTAGGGCCTCTAGCCCCCACAAATGAACTCCAGACACTTGTGCCCCCTTGTGCATCTGGCTAGCATGGGTCCTGGAGAATCAAACCTGGGTCCTTTGGCTTTGCAGGCAAATGCCTTAACTGCTAAGCCATCCCTCCAGCCCAAATTCATACTTTTAACATATTATCCTAGTCACTAATAAAATATAGGGCTGGAGAGATGGTTTTGTGCTTGGGTTTGATTCCCCACACCCACATAAAGCCAGATGCACAAGGTGGCGCATGTACCAGGTGTTCATTTGCAGCAGCAGAAAGCCCTGGCATGCCCATCCTATCTTTATCTCGTTTTATTTAAAAGTTTTAAAATTTCTTTTCTGTTTATTTATTAGAGAGTGAAAGAGAGCGAGCGCACCAGGGCCTCTAGCCACTGTAAATGAACTCCAGATGCATGTGCCACCATGTGCATGTGGCTTATGTGGGTCCTGGGGAATCGAACCTGGGTCCTTAGGCCCTTAGGCTTCACAGGCAAGCACCTTAACCACTAAGCCGTCTCTCCAGCCCCTCTCTATCCTTTGTAAATAAATGAACAATTTTTAAACAATATTCTTTGTTGAAGTTACCTTCTTTTTGCTGGGAGAAATCACCCAAGTCAAAGCAGCTGTTTCACAATCTTGAGGGGAAGCTCCTTGGTGGAAGGGGACAGTGTGGCATGGTGGCATGAGCAGAGGCTGGGCCTCATTTCTGCCGTAGCAGGTGGAAAACAGCAGTGGGAGAGTGAGTCAAAGTCTGGTCAGGGGAAAGTGGTTGTAACACAGCCAAGCCCTGTCCCAGCAACTCACTTCCTCCAGTAATGCTCCCCCTCCCAAACTGCCACTGACTGCGCCTTCAGGACATACGAGTCTATGGGGCACATGCGATTCAAACCACCACATTCTGTAACGTGGCATCCTCCTCTGTCAGTCGGGGGGATGAAGAAAGCACATTTCAGTGGGGCTGTCTGCGACGACAAAGCCGTTTTACTCTGACTAATACGGTAGCCACTAGCCACAGGTGGTTCGTGACTCCTTGAGACACGGCTGGTCCAGCGGAAAAACTAAACATTCAATTCTGTTTCATTTTAATTTATGGCTGGCAGTCATTGCGTCGAGAAGCTCAGGTTTAGCTCCCTGATTATCTGCAGGCTTGTCTCCTTGGCAACCTTCCTCCTCTGGAACCAGTCCTTTCCCAACCTCAGATTTGTGTGCTCACAGCTGCTGTCTGCAGACATTTTTTCCCTGACTAGAAATCTTTTCAGAGTTGACGTTTTCTTTTCCTCTGCTTAGCTTATAGTAGCAGTAACAAAAAGGCATTGTACTTAGGGGAAACTTACACGAATAAGGGAATCAACAGTGATGGAGTGGGGAAAAAAAGAGGCCAAAAAACTGACAGTTACAGCTAGCATTATGTGGAGCAATAGGAAATAAAACTTAGCCGAGAAACTAATACCTGATAAAAAAATGAGATGTTGATCATTTGATTCATTTGTATTTATCTGTTGAGGAGGCAGCTATAGATGGAATGATAGATTGACACATGATAAATGCACAATTTATAAATATTTTAAAGGATTTTTGTTTGACAGTGTGCTAATATCTGTCTTGTGGAGAGCTAAATTTCAGGTACATGTGAAGTATTCCCTATTGATAAGTCATACCAAACAATAGGCGGATAGAGATTTTTACTGGGTAAATCTGCTCATCTACAAGCACCATGTGCTTATATCAATATATGCATTTCAAAATTAGATATAGACAGGATCATTATTCAGGTATGATAATAATCAGGGCTGGAGAGATGGCTTAGCGGTTAAGCGCTTGCCTGTGAAGCCTAAGGACCCCGGTTCGACGAGGCTCGCTTCTCCAGGTCCAACGTTAGCCAGATGCACAAGGGGGCACACACATCTGGAGTTCGTTTGCAGAGGCTGGAAGCCCTGGCGCGCCCATTCTTTCTCTCCCTCTATCTGTCTTTCTCTCTGTGTCTGTCGCTCTCAAATAAATAAATAATAAAAAAAATTAAAAAAAAAGTTCAATTATACATTTCCAGAGTTACCATTTTATAAAGGGTAATTCTCAATCTCACCTAAAAATATATTTTATTGATTTATTTATTTGAGAGAGAGAGAGAGAGAGGGAGGGAGAATGGGCACGCCAGAGCCTCCAGCCACTGCAGCCGACCTCCAGATGCATGCGCCCCCTTGTGCATCTGGCTTACGTAGGTCCTGGAGAGTCGAACCAAGATCCTTTGGCTTTGCAGGTAAACGCCTTCACTGCTAAGTTATCTCTCTAGCCCCCACAATTTCACTTTTGAGTCATGTGGAAGTCGTGTTAGTAAATTAGGTGAATGTTCCTTTTCAGCTGAATTAACAATCTTTATAATGCTAGAAAGAAAATAAAGAATAATGCCCAACTATCCAGCTTGCTTTTCTGTAGTGCTGACAAGAAACTGATTTTTTTAAACTATAGAGTACATGTTTAGATAATGTCTTGAACTATAATAATTTGTAATATTTTATTTTTTCTAAAAAAATTGTCAGTACTTGTACATTTTATGGTTTGTGGTTTCCATATTCACATTTGGGAATTTAAACCAGAAAATTTGCAATTAAAATAACTGCCTTTTAAATTTAAAGCATATACACTAAATACAATCATTTGTGTTCAGATTGAGAAAATACTATTTTTTGAAACTGCTATATTAGTATATGGTATTTTAGATACTAAGGTTAACTTTAATTAGTGCATAGTATTATTGTAGAAACTATGTAATATTCGTATTTGTTTTCCTGAAACCTTGTGTATTTGATACTCTACCCGAAGCAACATGGGTCTGCCTAATTGGGAATACAGCCTGCTGAAGGTTCTTAGCAACAGTCTTTGTCTTCTAAATACAAAATGAACCAAATAACCATGACACAGTGTAGTTCCAAGCTAATCCAGCCCTTGCCTTTCTCTTGCCTCTAACTTTGGATCCTGCACAGCCACTAGGTGTCATGGTAGCATTTTTGCTGAAGCTTCTTGTCCTTCATAAGATATTGCTACTCTAGTCACATTTAACTGAACGAAATTTGCCTCATAGAGCAGGTGTATGAAGAGGGCTTACCAAACTAAGGGGGATCTCTCATAAATATAAGACCTTCATATGAACTAGAAAGAGCAGTAACGTGTGCGTGTCTCTTGCCCAGTACTCATCCCCTGAACTTACATTGTTTCCATCTCCCACAATAAACTTATAGCAAAGAACATAAACTGGGCGTGGTGGCGCACGCCTTTAATCCCAGCCCTTGGGAGGCAGAGGTAGGAGGATCACTGTGAGTTTGAGGTCACCCTGAGACAGCATAGTGAATTCCAGGTCAGCCTAAGCTAGAGAGAGACCCTACCTTGAAAAACAAAAACAAAAACAAACAAAAAAATAATGGAAAAATAACTTTTAAGGTCCTTTTCTTAAGAGAGTGTATTAAACACACGCACGTTCACACTTAATGAATTTATGCTAGTGGAGGTCATCTTGAGAATTCAAATGACCTGTTAGTGAGCTCTGAGCATCAGCTCCAGTAATGTAGCCGCTACCCAAGTCAAGGTGTGACATCAGGTATGGCTGTAGCTTCTCAGGAAACACTGTGCCACCCGTGTGGGTGGGTTTTGGAGACAGCCTGTGGCTTGCATGCCTGACCTGGAGCATGTCATGGTAGCCTTCCTAAAAATGGATTGGTCCAGATTTCTTGGACTTACTTCTGTATTAACAGCCTTAATTAACACAATACCTCCCTCATGTCAGGGAGCTTTGTCTATTCTATTAAGGTATAGAAATAGAATTCAGCGGTTTCCAAAATGAGTTCTGAGAGGCATTTCTGGACAGAAAATGAGTTAGAAGACTATGTGGGCATTTTGTAGATTTTATGCTAATCTTGAATACTCTGAAAGCTCACTGCACAGTCCCAGAGGCCACAGTGGACGGCAGCAGAGTGCTCTATGTGTGCATGTCTCCTGTTGGCCAAGCTAGCGTCGATATGCTGAACCCAGGCAAAGCAAGGACAGTGCACGGCTCAGCAGTGTACATGTGTCAGGTTCCAGAGTGCTTCAGCAATCCTTGAAGAAAACTATCTGATTGAGTCCAAGAGTGGGATAAAAGGGTTAAGTGAAAAAAATGAAAGGATTACTGTATGCAGCACATTTCAAATTTAAAATGTGAAGAAAGCTTTTGGGTTTGCTTTTTTAAAAAATAAAGTTTATTTTTATTTATTTATTTGAGAAAGAGAGAGAATGGGCACCAGGGCTTCCAGCCACTGCAAACGAACTCCACATGCATGTGCCCTCTTGTGCATCTGGCTTACGTGGGTTCTGGAGAATGGAACCGAGGTCCTTTGACTTTGCAGGCAAACACCTTAACCGCTAAGCCATCTCTCCAGCCCCAAAAGTGTGAATAAAGTTTTTAAAATATTTTGCCGTTAGGGGCTGGGCCTTGGCTCAGTGGGTTAGAGCACTTGCTTGCACAAGCCGGAGGACCTGCCCTTGATGTCTAGCGCCCACATGGCCATGCATGCTTGTAACTCCAGCACTGGGTATGGGGGAAAGGGTGGAAACAGGAGAATTGCTTACACCTACTGGTCAGTCTAACTAAAAATAGTGACCTGCAGGGTCAGTGAAAGACTTTGTCTTAAGGAAATAGGATGAAGAGTAACAGAGGAGATAAACAAGGATATAAATTCACATTCTTCCCTTACACTCCAGCATCAAGGTCTGGCATGGTGGTGCATGCCTGTAACCCCAGCCCTCCCAGGAGGCCGAGGCAGTAGGATTGTAAATTCAAGGCCAGGCTTGTCTACATCACATGACCTTATCTCAAAACAGACTCTTCACACTACATAGAATTTATATCTTTTTTTTAAATTAATTAATTTATTTATTTGAGAGCGACAGACACAGAGAGAAAGACAGATAGAGGGAGAAAGAGAGAATGGGCGTGCCAGGGCTTCCAGCCTCTGCAAACAAACTCCAGACACGTGCGCCCCCTTGTGCATCTGGCTAACGTGGGACCTGGGGAACCGAGCCTCGAACTGGGGTCCTTAGGCTTCATAGGCAAGCGCTTAACCACTAAGCCATCTCCCCAGCCCTAGAATTTATATCTTTACATTTTAAATTCATCATGGGGGCAAAAATTTTTGTTCCTGGTTTTGGTCATTGACTAAAAATTAATAATTACCTCTACAGTAATCCCATAATTACTTCTAGCCGCTGAAAAAGAGTAATTATCAACCTGAATTTTGCTGGTACCATTCACAAATTTATGCCTGAAAAATTTTATTCACTTCTGTCAATATTATATTTAACCAAGTCAGTCATTTTTAGAAAGTTAGGTTGGAAAATAGAATGAAAAGTAGATGCTTTTCTTACACAGGAAATTTGATCAGTATAAAAACAGAAAGTAAAGTGTTTATTAAAATTATTAATCTAGGCTGGGAGATGGCTCAGTGGTTAATGGTGTCTTGCTTGCAAAGCCTGGTGGCTTGGGTTTGATACCTGCTTAAAGCCAGATTCACAAAGTGGCACATGCATCTGGAATTCATTTGTAAAGGCAAAGAGGACTGGCTTGCCCATTTTCTCTCTCTACCTCTCCCTCTGCTTTTTAAATAAATAAAAATATTTTTAAGGTAAAATCATGAAATAAAATTGTTAATCTTAATTTGTGATTCAACAGGGAAGCAATCATCCTTTGAGTGGTAAGTTTGGAGTTTTTTATGCCATGCAAAATGGAGTGGATTACGTTGCCATTGTGATCTTGGTCTGTGAGAGGTTTTGTGCTATGTGCATGGACAAGCCTTTTGTGCTTAACTGTCCCCGAGATTTCACCCTGTACTGTTTGTCTCTGCATGGATTATGAAACCACATGTGGGCTCTTTTGTTTCTGCAGGTCTTTGCTTGGCTGTTCTTTCCCATGTCTTCTGTGCCAGGCACTCCATGTTTGCAGCTAAACTTCTGACTCACATGATGGCAGCCAGCTTAGGCACACAGGTAGGCGAACCTTGGCACATCTGATTCATCCTGAGGTGTTCACGTCTCTTCTGAATCTATAATCCTTGAACTGAATGGTCAAAACAAGTTTGCCTTACATTAGTTGAACTAAGCTCGTTTATTTTTGCAACGGAGGAGGATGGGGAAGGAAGTAAATAAAAGGACATGAAAATGACAAGTATATTTTGTGACATTCTTTTTGTGGAGAAGCTCCTTAATATTCTAATTTACTAGTAAATAGCTTCTTAAAGCATTCTATTGTGAACCAATATATGTTAAATATTTTTCTTTTTATGCATATGAATATTAACATGTGTTGTTTCTTCTGTTTAGTCAAATGTGCCATGTTTCGAATGCTTTATATGGAGGGCACTAAAATGATATATTATGCTTTTAGATTTTTTTAAAATTATTTATTTATTTATTTGAGAGCGACAGACAGAGAGAGAAAGACAGATAGAGGGAGAGAGAGAGAATGGGCGCGCCAGGGCTTCCAGCCTCTGCAAACGAACTCCAGACGCGTGCGCCCCCTTGTGCATCTGGCTAATGTGGGACCTGGGGAACCGAGCCTCGAACCAGGGTTCTTAGGCTTCACAGGCAAGCGCTTAACCGCTAAGCCATCTCTCCAGCCCTGCTTTTAGATTTTTAACTCATCAGTAGAGTATAGACTTACCATGTACAAGGCTGTGGGTTCAATCCTTAACACATACACAAAGATATATATGCTTTAAAACATTTGGATGATATGTAGTGTTTTGTTTCATATCCTAGAGTATGTCATGGAAGAACATTCTCTCTTGAAAATTGTTCATTTTTCTACGGTAGATGAATAATAAGGAAAACATAAACATATTTGTTGACAGTCCGTTTCAGACGGACAGTTGGAAGCATGGTTTCAGGTACAGAAGGCAGATCAGAAGATGTTTTAAGTCTTGTATTCCTGAGGGGCTCACAGTCTGGAAAAGCAGATGACAGTTATAGAATGATGAAATCCATATAAACGCCTGTAATTAAGTGTGATATGAGAACACGAAATATTTATACACTCATGTGAATCCCACAGATAGGGACTTAACCCTTTGGGAAGGTGAAGAGCGTCTTCCTGGAGGACAGGACATTTGACTTGGTCTTTGGTGCGTACTGATGGGGGGAGAAGGACGTAGACAGGAGTGCAGAGAAGGAGAAATAAAAGACTGAAATTGTCGATGTGGATAGTTAGAATGCACTATGTAATGTTTTCATCGGCAAAAATCTGTTTTATAAAAGCAAAACCCCACTTTTCTGAATGGATGACACTTCCGGAGGGCAGTGGTTAGTTTTTTGGTTGGATGCTGCTTAAATGCAGGCATTCAATGTGTGTATATTTATTGCACTGTACACTTAAATTTGCACACTGTTATTTAGAAGGCCAATGTGTATTTTCTTGAAGTCTGAACAGTATTTAAAAAAGTAACCTGGGCTGGAGAGATGGCTTAGCAGTTAAGCGCTTGCCTGTGAAGCCTAAGGACCCCGGTTTGAGGCTCGATTCCCCAGGACCCACGTTAGCCAGATGCACAAAGGGGCACATACGTCTGGAGTTTGTTTGTGGTGGCTAGAGACCCTGGCGTGCCCATTCTCTCTCTCTCTTTCTCTATCTGTCACTTTCAAATAAATAAACATAAAACAATAAAAAATTTAAAAAGTAACCTTAAAGCGGGCGAGGTAAAGTATAAGACGGAGAGTTACCTTATTAGCATAACAACAGTTATCATATTAGGGATATTAGCATTCTGCTGCCTTGCTTGTCCCAGGACCTTTAAATCTTGCAAATTATTTTTCAGAGACAAACCAAGTTATACGGTTCAAGTAGAGTGTTCAAATTGTTTGAAAAGTGCCGATGAACTATGGAAGGCAGCAGCTCTTACTGAAAGGAGCCTTGCATTGAACTTGACAAGGCTATTTTAATTACCTTGGCGTCCCGTGTTAGCTGTCGGATCTTGTCTTTGTTTCTTGGGTACCATATCTTAGAGTTCCCAACTTCCATAATTAGAGTTTACTTGGATGTACTCACCACCCATTTTGGTGATGTTTTTGGCAGCAGAATTTGTACAAGACTTAATTATAGCACCATAGAATTATAGGCAATTTCTCAGCACCCTAGCAGACGTATTTGTTAATGTCTAGAAATGTGAAAGAAAGACTCAAAATCTGGGTGCTGGAACATTGCCTTCTGATTCACATTGTGTTAAACACTGGTCTTGAGGAAAGTGGTTAATCAAATGTCTGAGTTTCTAGCATATTTTTAGAGTAGACAAGTAATAGGGCATGAAAAGTCATATAAGGAATGGCTTGATGTTTTAGTTATGTTTAGTTATTACATACTAATTTGATAGCATTGTTTTCTCAACAGTTTATAGACAAGAATTTTAAAAATACTTTCTGAGTTAAACAGAATAATTTTCTCCCTAAAAACCCTTTAGCTAGGCTTATTTTTTTCCATAAATTCTTAGATTTCCAAAATGGGGAATGGAGTTGGCTCTGGCTGCAGGAATACGGGGCGCTCTGCTTTCTGGATTGGAAAGGGGTTGTAGCTACAGTCACAAAGGGATGCGATGAGGCCCCTCCGACTCCTCATTCGGGGTCCTCCGTCATGCGTGCTGATGCCACCACAAGTTAAATTTATTCCAGACAGAGCGGTCTTCAAAAATACAATCTGGACCTGTGGTTCTTGGCACAGGAGTTAAACTCCTACATTTGACCACAAGTGTTACAATTGTGCATCCCTTCAGGGCAGTCTGCCGAGAACGTTCATCCTCAGATCTCCGTTGCTGATTGAGCTTTGTTAGAAAGAAAAGAATAGAAACGTGACAATTCTTGACTTGTATGTTTCCCACCCACCCCATTCTGGAGGCTGTGTCTCATGTAGCCCAGGAGGCCTCCAATTCTCTATGTAGTCAAGGATGACCTTGAACTTGTGGTCCTCTGGCATCACTCTCCCCAGTGCTAGGATTGCAGGAATGAACCTCAGCACCAAGTTTATGCAAGCTAAGCAAGACTGTTACCAACTGAAGTCCTAGCCCTCTTCACTTATTTAGGACTCTGACAGTTCAGGAAAATGTGTCAGAGTTTGGTTCTACTTTTCGACTTGTTGAGTTATATGAATATTATATGAAGAATTAATTACGTAATTTATTGCACGCATATCTATAACTTGAGGAAGATAGGCGGTACTACAAAGATTGTCCTTGCTGTAAAAGTCAAATGATAAGGCTTGGGGAATTTGTCATTCTAGTACCTTTGTGTGTCATTGACTGTAATCTACCAGCAGGTGGCAGTAGAAGATCTTCTCATGAGGTGGTCAGTACAGCAAGGATGGGGTTCAGTAAAAAAATCTAGATGCTTCCACAGTGCTTCTTTATTAGGCAGAGAGTGTTGGCAGCACACATTTGTGGGCTTTAACCTTTGTCTTTTTACCTCCTGTGTTGAGAAGCAAGTTAAATGCGTTAGTAAGGTAGCACTGGAAATCTTGTATGTAACTGAATCTGAAAATACCTTGCTACTACTTATCCCTTATATTTAAAATTCAGGAACAAAATTATTTTCATCATTATGGTAAATAGAAGAATGTTGATACAGAAAATTGGTTTATTGGCATGTCACAGAATTTTTGAGATAAGGTTTACATTTCCAGTAGTTTATCAAAAAGAATATATTTTCCTTAAAAACCAAGGTATGGTCTGGAGAGATTGCTTAGTGGTTAAGGCATTTGCCTGCAAAGCTAAAGGACCCAGGTTTGACTCTCCAGGACCCATGTAAGCCAGATGCACAAGGGGGTGCATGCATCTAGAGTTCGTTTGTAGTGGCTGGAGGCCCTGGCGTGCCCACTCTCTCTCTTTTCTCTCTCTCTAGCTCTCTCTCTAGTTGTAAATAATAATAATAAAACAAGTTGTGTTTTTCTTATTTATCTAAAGGAAAATGATTAACTGGAAGAGAGTGTTGGGCCATTCACTTCAAGTGTGATGTGAAAAGCACCAAACAGATTTTAATGGCATTGGGTGATATTTCTGGGAACAACATCTAATTATATCTTTGGGTTTTTATATCTTAGAATCATGTTGCCCTGAGTGCCCTGATAAGGTTGGTAAACAACCAGGACAAAGGACAAGTTTGCAGTTCAGGGTTCTCAGTTCTGGGGGTTCTGTGAGGAAAAGCAATTCTCTAAATCTAAAAAAAGAACAGAAGTTTCTTCATAGGAAACATGATGATAAGATAAAAACTGTGTTTGCTCTGATTAATAATACTTAACAAGGGGGAAATATTTGGTCTTCCCTATTTTTATAAAAATATTTGTTTGGCTTAAACACATTTTCTGAAACTGAGTAACAAATTGATCTGGGGGGGGCACTTCTGTAGGGGAATATAGTTACAGTTATATCAAGCCTGTATTCTGAACTCAGATGTCAGAGTGCGTATTTAAGAAAGTGAAATACTTTTAGTTGTGTTTTTGGCAGCCACTGGATGTACAGGAATCTTAGTTACATCTGCCTCCTCAGGAAGGCAGAAAGGAATGGCTTTCCAATTCTGAGCACTGTTCTGTAGAATGCAACAAAAGTTGGGATGTCAGTATTTTTTTTTTAATTTTTTATTTATTTATTTGAGAGCGACAGACACAGAGAGAAAGACAGATAGAGGGAGAGAGAGAGAATGGGCGCACCAGGGCTTCCAGCCTCTGCAAACGAACTCCAGACGCGTGTGCCCCCTTGTGCATCTGGCTAACGTGGGACCTGGGGAACCGAGCCTCGAACCGGGATCCTTAGGCTTCACAGGCAAGCACTCAACAGCTAAGCCATCTCTCCAGCCCAAGGATGTCAGTATTTTTTGTGCAGTTTCTCACTTTACAAAATTTTGGAAAGTGGGCTAGAGAGATAGCTCAGTGGTCAAAGGGGCTTGCTTGCAAAGCCGGACAGCCTGGGTTTGATTTGCCAGATGCACAAGGCGGCACATGAATCTGGAGTTTGTTTGCAGTGGTAAGAGGTCCTGCTGCACAGTTCTCATTTTTTTTTCTCTCTCCTTGCAAATAAATAAAAACATTTAAAAAACTTTCGAATGTAATTTTGCAATGGGATAAGCCAGATCCTACCCACTTGCTGAAAGCTCCTTCTTTAATGTGCAGCTTATGTCACTGTCACTTTGAGTATCTAACACATGAAACCCTTCAAGAATCACAGACTGTATGACTGAAGCCAAAAGCTGTGTGTGACTCCCAAGTGCTGGCTCATTCTGGACATAGCAGGGCCTGTTTTTGTCCCAAGTGGCTCACATTGTTTTGCTGAGACTGAACTCAAGAAATACATTGTGTGATGGGGACCTAAAAGCACAACTATATATATATATTCCAATCAGTTAAAGCAGGTGAGATGAGATTGTAAGTAGAACAGAACAGAACAGATTTTTTTCTTAGTTTCAGTTACTCAACTTATCAATCAGCATTCTCTCTGCTATGTTTACATTTGCTACTGAAAACAGAAAATATGTTTTGAGTCAAGTGCTCGAAATTTGCCTTGAAGACTGAGAACTTGAGAGGTGCCGAGGGTCATTATTCAGTAGCACATTTGCGACACGACAAATGTTATTACAGATGTAAATGAGTCAAGAGTTTCCTAAACTTCAGTGTAGGAGACATCCTGTTAAATAAAGGTCAGATACCGAAGCAGTACGTCATAGTGGATTTTCAAATCCTGCCTGTTAAGAGATGAGCTTCTCTGTTATGACTTACTGGGATCTCTGCTTTTTGTTCCTGTTGCTGTTTTCATCATTATTTTTACTAGACCCAAACTATCGACCTATTTTCCTTAATATAAAATTATTACTTTTAAATACTTCAATATTTATTATTTGTTTACTTATTTATTAGCAAGCAGAGAGAGAATAGGCACACCAGGGCCTCTAGCCACTGCAAATGGACTCCAGATGCATGGTCCACTTTGTGCATCTGGCTTTACATGGGTACTGCCACATTGAACTTGGGTCATTAGGTTCTGTAGGCATGTGCCCTAACTGCTGAGCCATCTCTTCAGCCCACTGTAAGATGATGATGATTATTATAATTATCATTATTTTACTTATTCAAGGTAGGATCTCACTATAGTCCAGGCTGACCTGGAATTTACTATATAGTCTCAGGGAGGCCTCGAATTCATGGTGATCCTCCTACCAATGCCTCCTAAGTGCTGGGATTAAAGGTGTGCGCCACCATGCCCGGCTATAAGATTACTTTTAAGGAAGCACATTGGGGGTTGGGGAGGCGGGTCAGTGGATAAGTGTGCTTACTGTGCAAACATGAGAACCCAAGTTCAGTCCTTCCTCAGCACTTATGTGAAGAGCCAGGTACGACTATGCCTGTGCCCCAGCACTGAGGGAGACAGACAGGAGGACCCCTGGGCTTCCCTCGTCAGCCAGTCTAGCCAGTTGGTTCAGTGAAAGCCTCTTTCTCAAGGAAATAAGAGAGAAGAGCCATAAAGGAAGATACCTGATGACGTCCTCTGGCCTCTGCATGGATGCTCCCCGAATGCACACACAATTGCATACTTATGCATACATCACACTCACACACACACATCCAAAAAGAAAGCCCATTAACTAAAAAATGTTTTAGATTTATTTTTGTTTTATTTTTATTTATTTATTTGAGAGCAACAGAGGGTGAGAGAGAGGAGAAAGAGAGAGAGAAAGAGAATGGGTGCACCAGGGCCTCCAGCCACTGCAAATGAACTCCAGACGCGTGTGCCACCTTGTGCACCTGGCTTACATGGGTCCTGGGGAATCAAGCCTCAAACTGTGTTCCTTAGGCTTCACAGGCAAACGCTTAACTGCTAAGCCATCTCTCCAGCCCCAAGATTTATTTTTATTTATTTATTTATTTATTTATTTATTTATTTATTTATTTATTTATTTGAGAGAGAGAGAGTGAAAATGGGCCTGCCAGGGCCTCTAGCCACTGCAAATGAACTCCAGATACATGTGTTAACCTTGTACATCTGGCTTACATAGGTTCTGGGGAAATGAACCTGGGTCCTTTGGCTTTGCAGGCAAGTGCCTTAACTGAATGGCCATCTCTCCAGCCCTCATTTTACTTTTTCATACTTAAGAAGGCTTTCTAATGATACACGATATTTATGTGGTTGGCTCACGGTGATGATTGAGTCTATCATGTACTTAATGTGTAATGATCATGAACTGAGCGCTTGCATGTCCTTGATGCTATGTTGGGAACCTCGAGACTGTGCTGGCTGTTTTCACGTGCACAACGACATGTAGACGGTAGCGAATACTGTGATGCTGTAGAGAGCTGGAACCATCCCTCCCGTCTGATCATTTCTTGGTTCCTGTCGCCCAGCTTCTCTTACTCCCTCCTCCACATCTCCTCCAAGCCGCCTGGGACCACTGCTTGCTCCCTACTTCTGTGATGGCCTGTGCATTCTGACAATTTTTCTTGTATTTTTATTCTGAGTCTAATAAAGAGAAAGATGTTTGGACAAGGAAACTGATATATGATCCAGAATACAAGAGTTTTTTTAAATACATTTTTATTTAGTAAATTGAGAGGAAGAGAAAGAAGCAGAAAGAAAGGCAGATAGAGAGAGGATGGGCATACCAGGGCTTCCAGTCACGGCATACGAACTCCAGACGCATGTGCCACCTTGTGCATCTGGCTTACGTGGGTTCTGGGAAATTGAACCTTGGTTTTTTGGCTTTGTAGGCAGGTTCCTTAACTGCTAAGCCATCTCTCCAGCCCGGTTATTATTTTCTGTCTGTGTGTATGTGGGAGCGGGGGGTGGCGTGCCCCCGTATATGTGCCCATGATTGCTTGCCTGCAGTGTGTGGAGCGGAGCAGAATGTCGGGTGTCCTGCTCCCTCACGCTACTCCTGTGTTTATTTGATCTGGAGTCTCTTAGTGATCCCAGAGCTTGCCATGCTTCTTGTGAGCTCTGGAAATCCTCGCGTTTCTGCTGCCCTACTGGACTGGGGTGACTGACGCTCATGGCCCTGCACAAACATTTATATGGGACCTGGCGATTGACCCTGAGCAGTCTCTCAGGCCGCCAGAGGCCCCCGTGCTCACACAGGAGGCGTTACCACTGAGCCGCCCTCCCACCCCACAGGTGGCTTTGGTTGTGGTCTTTTCACCTTGACGACCTCTCCAGTACTGTTTGGATAGAAAATAAGTCACTAGGCTGGGCTGGTAGTGCACGGCTATAATTCTAGCACTGGAGAAGCTGAGGCAGGAGAATTACTGTGAGTTTGAGTCTGCCTTGCAGTGATTATTACCCTGTGGTCTGGGGTAAGTCATTGTCACAAACAAACACTAAGAAAAAGCTGTTATCATTTTTCTTGAAGTAGGTCCTTTTCTTTTTAATATTTATTTATTAGACAGAGAGAGGGAGAGAGTGAGGAGGCAGATAGAGAGAGAACGGGCACTCCAGGGTCTGTAGCCACTTCACACAAACTCATGTACCATCCTGTGCATCTGGCTTATGTGGGTACGGGAGAATTGAACCTGGGTCCGGAGGCTTCACAGACAAGTGCTTTAACCACTAAGCCATCTCTCCAGCCCTGAAATAGGTCCTTTTCATCCATCACCCTTACGTCCTTATTTCTCTCCCTCCGTCCCTCCCTTTCTTTTTCTTTTTTTTTTTTTTAATTGCATGGTATATATGTATTCCTTTGCGTGTGAGTGTATGTGTGTGCATGTGCCTGTGGGAGAGGCCACCACTGGACATCTTACTCAATTGCTGTCTATCTTACTTTCTGACAGGCTGTTTCTCTGAACCCAGGGCTCACCAGTTGGCTGGTCAAGCTAGCTAGTGAGCTTTGGTGGTCTTCTGTCTCTGGCTCCCTAGTGCTCAGTTTATGAGCATGTGCCACTATCCCTGGCTTTTCCAAGGGTGCTGGTGGTCTGAATTCAGGGCCTCAGGCTTGCATGGCAAGCAGTTTAGTTAGTGAACCATCATCTCTTCAGTCACTGGTCTCTGTCTTTCTTATAAACAACTAAGTGTGTGTCCATTTTAATGGCTGTAAATATAAGTATTTTTTGTGCAAAGCATTTTTCAGATATTTAATTATATTTTTCCTTTGTGTAGGGGTCACGTTAGTGAGCATGATGGAATAGGAATATGTATTTAAGTGGGATTTATTGCACGATTGTCTTTGAGTTCTAGATGCACATATCCATTTGACAAAAAAAATAAAAAATAAAAAATCACATGTGCATTCAACAATCCAATAGTGAAATGAAAGCCAGGAGAGACTGTACAAGCACTTATCCTGGGTCAGGAGCATCATTCCTCTGTCCCTCTCTTGATCTATCCTATATGTACCACTGAGATTGTACAGTGGAATATTCCAACCCCCCTTGTACACAGGAAGCATGTACGTCACAGGGATGTGTACACTGGGAAGACAGCTCTTATGCAGTGTACCTGCCTGAAAAGAAGGGCTCAGCTAGAACATTCTGTGGGGGAAATGTTATCTGACCTGTTTGTTGACATGCATGTAAGATTTGTTTTTATTTATTTGGGAGAAAGGGACAGAGAGAGAGAGGGAGAGAGAGAGAGAGACAGAATGGGGTGCCAGGGCCTCCATCCAATGCAAATGAACTCCAGATACATGTGCCACCTGGTCATCTGGCTTACATGGGTCATGGGGGATAGAACCTGGGTCCTTTGGTTTTGGCTTTGCAGGTGCAAGTGCCTTAAGCACTAAGCCATCCCTCTAGCCCGACATGCATGTAAGATTTGCAAGCAGACCATGGGGCATTGTAGACAGGTAAAAGACAAGAATAAAAATATGAGATGATAGTGAATTTGATGAGCTTTACTTGGGCGACATTCACAGACTCCCACTAAGAAAAAGATATGTGCCGCTAAGTTGGTTCCATATTGTCTGAAAACTGTGAGGAATTAGGTCCCTCAGTGATATTAATGCATGTGTTGCCATATGAAAGAAATATTTCGAGGAATAGTATTTCAGTGAGTGACAAGCATGCATGAAGGCAGGTGGGAGGCTGGAGTTGGGGAGACATAGAGTGGTAAAGGGGAAACAGTCTCATTGCCTGTGATAGCTTGTGAATTTGAACAGTGGCGATGGAATGAGAGATTGAAGGAATATGAATGGATAAAAGTCATCTTGCTTGCCTTATGGACGTGTTGAAGTTTCTTGCCACCTTGCTTTAAATTGGCAAAAAGGGCACATTGAAAATTGTTTAATAAACATTAGTACTTAATATTATATAAGGATTATGAGGTAGATAGTATCTTAAGGTGAGGAAATTGTGTCATCAATTCCTTGCCAAAGGTCACATCAAGGTAACAGAACTGATACTTGACCACTGTGACCAGTCTCCAGTTATTGCATTAACCACTACACTATCCTGCCTTATAAAAGAGAAATTTATGAAATGTACTCTATAATCACAGGTGATAGTTTTAAGGTACTGTGACCTGATGGTTTCATTTGACTAAATAGCAAAGGCTGAAAGGTTTAATGGCTAGAAAGAGATAAGTGCAATTTAGGGTTTCCATATCCAAGCTGACAATAAAGATGATGTGATAGCCGGGCGTGGTGGTGCACGCCTTCAGTCCCAGCACTCGGGAGGCAGAGGTAGGAGGATTGGTGTGAGTTCGAGGCCACTCTGAGACTCCTTAGTGAATTCCAGGTCAGCCTGGTCTAGAGTGAGACCGTACCTCAAAAGAAAAAAAAAGATGATGTGACATAACTGCAGAGGTCTTGATGCAAACAAATAGATTCTCTGAGAAGAATTCTCTAGAGCACCTGCGGTTATGAAGATCACATAGCTAGCATCTCTGGTAACCTGTCTTTATGGCAGAGGACTAGGTGTGTTACATTATTGCTGTATGTATTCCAGACATGGGGGTCCTGCCATTCTTACTTTAAGATGGGCAAAGGGAGGCTAAGGTAGACTCTAGGAAGGTTTTACTGCAAGTCTCTCTGGCTGTAAAACCTGTTTACTTAAATAACATGTCGTGTGGAATGACTAAGAGCTTTTGAAGAGAATAAAGATACAGTGAAAAAAATTTTTTCTTGGAAAAAAATTTTAAAAATCAAGGAAAGCGATGTTTTGAAATGGAAAGATTTGTCCTCAGTGGGAGATTAATCTTCATAATCAGCAAGACCAAGGTCCCTGGAAACTTGTGAAGAGATGTTGGAAATGAGAGAGGCTTAGAGCAGAGGAGTAGGGAAGAAATGCCAGAGACTGCCACACAGCTCCTGGGAGAAGGACTTGAAGAAGAACAACTCTGGTGGCTTTGATGGCAGAAGGCTGGCTGAGGGACATTGGTCCCTACATCCAGCGCCAAAGGGACAGCTCACCCCAACCCTGGTGGTATTTTCTTTCCTTGCAAGAGAGAAACTTCCTGTAGAGAAAAGTTCTTCGAAAGAGTAGTAGGAATTAGCAAATTTCTTTTTAGTTCAAGTTTTTATTCATACGAGTTTGATTGCTTTGGACTTTTCCTTACCTTTACAGCAAGTAACCCACTAGTGGTCAGCTTGACCTAATCACATGATACCCAAGAGACAGTCAGAGTTCCAAGGTGACAAGTTTTTTTCTCCCAAGTTCTTGACTGCAGCTGCTCTGTGATGCCCTGGGCACGGCGGCAGTGTGTGCCTGTCGTCTCACCACTCAGGAGGCAGAGGAAGGAGGACTGGGGTGGAGGCCAGCGCAGCTACACAGTGAGACCCTGATTCAAAATAAAAATACCACCAGATTTCCATGGTGTTCCATCATTTTTTTTTACACTTTTTTGTTTTATTTTTATTTGTTTATTTGAGAGCGACAAACACACAGAGAGAAAGAGACACACATACACACACACACACACACACACACACACACACACACACAGAGAGAGAGAGAGAGAGAGAGAGAGAGATTGAGAATGGGCGCGCCAGGTCCTCCAGCTGCTGCAAACGAACTCCAGACGCGTGAGCCCCTGTGCATCTGGCTAAAGTGGGTCCTAGGGAATTGAGCCTTGAACTGGGGTCCTTAGGCTTCACAGGCAAGTGCTTAACCATTAAGCCATCTCTCCAGCCCAGAGTTCCATCATTCTTGATCAGATTATTTTTACTGAACTCCATGTGACCTTGCAATAAATTGTGAAGCAAATATTAACGAGCAATTACCAAGTGATTCTTAATCCTTTTCCAACCAAAAATACTACTGTTGTATATTTTTGAGAAGTATGATGATGTGTGTTCCAAATAACATCAATTTGAATATTGATCAAAGTATTAAATGTCCCAAACAGGAATGTGCATATAATGAACTTCATCATTATTTTTATCCTACTCGAGTATACATTTTTCTCTATCAGTTCTTTTCCTTAGGATCTTTTATTTATTTATTTTTTTAAAGTTTGGTTTTCTTTTTTTTTTTTTTAAACTTTTTTTTGTTTATTTATTTGAGAGAGACAGGGACAGAAAGAGGCAGATAGAAAGAGGGAGAGAGAATGGGTGCGCCAGGGCCTCCAGCCACTGCAAACGAACTCCAGACGTGTGCGCCCCTCTGTGCATCTGGCTAACGTGGGTCCTGGGGAGTCGAGCCTTGAACCGGGGTCCTTAGGCTTCACAGGCAAGCGATTAACCGCTAAGCCATCTCTCCAGCCCCAGGATCTTTTAATAATAAAATCCTGTTCCCTTTTCTCAGCAAGCTTTGAAAATTCAACTCAAATAGATTGCTCACAGTAAACTGAAAATAAGTAGATGCTGAAGATATAAAAATAGTATCATGGTCACACTACTGGGAAATTCAGACTTTCCCAAGCGCTGAAGTAGCAAGGCAGCAGAAAGAGTGAGTAATGCTCTTAGTGAGGCTACAGCGACATTAGCAGGGTTGCAACATGGCTTTTGTTACTAGGAAAATTTGTGAAGCAAAACCAGAATTTACCAGAAAATACCAGTTTGGAATCTTCTATTACAGCCTCAGAAAAAAAAGTGAACTATCCTTGACTTTTAAAAGACTTCTTTTGATGTCTCAAACAAGGGGAAAATCAGACTATGAGAAAAAAACGTTTTTATGAATTTTTAATGATCACTTTAAAGAACTTTAAATAACAAATAGGAAAAAGTCCCAGTTTTCGAATTACAAGGACAAATGGGTAACATCCTTGAACAACAGAAAAACAACCACTGGGAAAAGAATGAGGAAGCCTGCCTCATAGAATTGTCAGGCTAGATAGTAAATTGTGCTCAGAAAGCATGAAGCAAGGCCTCTGGAAGGTGGCTGATCAGAGGATGGAAGGATGATTGCTGCTACCACTCAAACTGGGGGGACCTTTGGGGTTCCCCAGCACCCTCAGATAGATACTATTAAGTGTCCCGTGGAGGGCTGGTGCCTGCTTCTCAACACTTGAAGTTTACTCAGCTGCAAGAGAGGTGACAACTTTGCAGCCTTGCCTTTTATTAGAAAAAAAAAATATTTACTTATTTGCAAGCAGAGCAAGATAGAAGGTAGGCAGAGAAAATGGGTGGCATGTGCCACTTTGTGCATATTGCTTTGCATGGGTACTGGGGAATCAAGCCTAGGTCATTAGGCTTTGTAAGCACCCTAACCACTGAACCATCTCTCCAGCTCAGCCTTTTTTTTTTTTTTTAAATAAATAGCTGAGTCTATGGAGCCTGTTCCCACAGTGCTTCTGTACTGGATGCCAGGCTTTCTCCATTGTCTATAGTAGACATTGCCTGAAATTTATTTTTCTTTTTCAAATAACGTGTTTTCTCCTTGTGAGTGTACATATTTATATATTTGTGTTAATGTTATTATTGCTTGTATTGAATTGTTAGAACCCTACAAATTGGCAACACACACACACACACACACACACACACACACACCATACCTATTTACAAAGATATATGGGGCTGGAGAGATGGCTTAGCAGTTAAGGTGCTTGCCTGCAAAGCCAAAGACCCACGAAGCCAGCTGCACAAGGTGGAGCACGTGTCTGGAGTTCATTTGTAGTGGCTGAAGGCCCTAGCGTGCACAGTCTCTCTCTCTCCCTCTGCCTCTTTCTCCCTCTCAAGTAAATAAGTAAAAACTAAAAATGTATGTGGTAATATGTGGAGTGAGTTTGTGGATATATATGTACATTTGAAGTGTGGAATAGGCATATGCTTTTAAAATACAGAAACATGTTTTTTTTGTTGTTTATTTTTATTTATTTATTTGAGAGTGACAGAGAGACAGAGGCAGAGACAGAGCGAGCGAGCGAGCGAGAGAGAGAGAGAGAGAGAGAGAGAGAGAAAATGAATATGGGCGTGCCAGGGCCTTCAGCCACTGCAGATGAA
The DNA here is from genome assembly GCF_020740685.1 of Jaculus jaculus. NCBI lineage: Eukaryota > Metazoa > Chordata > Mammalia > Rodentia > Dipodidae > Jaculus > Jaculus jaculus. Next base: position 73,557,834 of record NC_059115.1, on the reverse strand, counting down.
CTCTAGACATTTACGCCCCCTTGTGCATCTGGTTAATGTGGGTCCCGGGGAATCGAGCCTTGAACTGGTGTCCTTAGGCTTCAAAGACAAGCACTTGACCACTAAGCCATCTGTCCAGCCCCAGAAAGAGGTTTTTAATGTAGTTAAGAACTCTGATGTGCACTCAATACACAAAATTCCATGCAGTCTTTACAGCACTTCATGAGGTAGTTGCTGTTGTCACTATGGCTTGGACATCTCCAGGGGGATACCTCAGCCATCAGAAGATGGTGTGTTACGTGCCCGCTTTGCACATAAAGGAAGTCTGTCGGCTCCAAAGCCCGGGCCCACACTTCCTGCTGCCCATGTGTGTAGGTGGTGCATTTGGCCTCCACACCCATGGAGCATAACAGCAGGTTCTCCTTGCAGACAGTTTATTCTGCTGCTATACTGAGCTGCTAGGAAGCCCGTCATCAAGCTCCGCAGACTTGGCAGACACACGGCTGTGTGTGTGTGTGTGAGAAGCTCTCCGTGAGTGGGCCTTACACCCTGGGCTTTAGTTCCCCCTCTCTGGGAGCCCCGGGAATTTGAGTTGCCTGAGCTCTCCGTGCTTACTCCACCAAGGGAGGGCCCTGTGCTTAATTGCTTGTCTGCCTAGTGGGTCAGTAAGATCCTGAGGGAAGAGACTATTCCTTTGTTTGTAATATATGATGCCAAAAGATAGAAGACCAAAATAACAAGTCAGAAAATGAAGCAGCCTTTCTGCAGGCCTGGCTACAGAAGCCCTGGCTGAGCTCCAGCGTACCATGTCTTAGGAACATATACTTCGTGTTCTGCCAGGGCGAGGGAGGGGCTTGGTTTCAAGCACTGTGTTTTGGTTCTCAGGGTGAATATGGTTGCCAAAGTACAACATTTTCAGGTCACACGTAACCATCTAGAGGATTTTGGGGCCAGATTTCATTTGCAGAGGAGGGTATAAGGAAACAATTTAAGACTGTTCAGCATGGAAGCTGTAAGAAATTCTACTGCTGTCTCACAGCCCACTTCTGAGCCCACTCCGTCATTTGGTTTCTTGTGCCTTCTAGAATATAGAATACAGAAGCCAAAGTTGAATGAAAGTCAACAGCTGAGCCCTGTTCGCAACTTTTACGTGTTTAAGCTTTCTTTTTTATACAGCTTTCCTTTAAAAGGCATACACTTAGAAAGTTCAACCATATTTGAAAATTAAATGCATTTTTCTCTGTCTTTCATAGAGTTTATCTTAACATGTTTCCTCTCCATCTTCACTGTTACCAAACTCATATGAGTCTTCCTTCTTCTGAAATAGTATCCACGTGGTGTCCATGGATTTATTCTGGTTCCTTCCTTTCTGTTCTCAAGAGCTAAAGTGTTCCTTAAAGACAAAATCAACTAAACTCCTTCTCTCCCCATGCCCCACCAGAACCCTTTGACAACTTTCTTCCACACACCTAACAGGAACCTCTGACCTCCACAAGTCAGAGTTAGTCGGTGCATTTTCTCAGATTTCATTGTACACCATGCCCCATTGTCCAGCCCCAGCTGCAAGAGCATGCCCAGGGCCAAGTGCTCCCATGTCGTGGGTTCTAGTTAATGCCTGAGCCAGAGCAGTCCTCATTCCAATTACACGTTCTGCATTCACTCACCACACTCAACCCACACGACCATTTCTGTTGTACATGTTATGAACAAATCACATCATGCATTTTAACTTAGATGCGTTTAATCCAGAATTACTTTTGCCTGAGAGAAAATAGTTATACATGGAAGTTAGTGTCTGTCCCAGTCCAAAGCCCATTTATCTCAGTCTGTTTGACTGTTGTGGGTCCTAATTGTACTTTGTTACTTGAACTTGTTTTCATGTTTAAACCCATTTTCTACTTCTGGATGTGACCTTCCAGACTCTCCATGCTGTTCCCACGACCTCTCCTGTAGGGCTCTACCTCGTTCAGAACCCCATAAAGGCTGGTGGCAATAGCACAGGAGGTGGGATGCAGGCGAACTGGATAGCAGATGCTAAGCTTGAGGACACTGACTATGCATAGAAATTTTGTTCCTAAAGCACTGTAATGCTTTCTTATTGAGGAGCAGGGCTTGAGATGAGAGGACAGAAAATGCTTTCCAAGATCTTTCTATAGTCATAGCAATGAAATCTTGCTTTAAGTGTAGACCCTCATGAACAATATTAATTATATGTCCATAACTATTCATAATAAATAGCTAACTAGCAAATGTTTGTCATGCAAAGCAATTAATCAGGCCTTTCAAGTAAGAAGCAAGATAATCATATTGGTAGTATGTTGGAATTGCGGCTGAGAAGAATATCCCAACATATTGTAATATGTCTGGACATAATGAGCAGCCTTGTTATGTTCAGATCTTATTTATAATTGTCAGTTTCTCACTTTATTGTTTTCTAATGCTGTTGTCAATAGGCCTTTAACCTGTGAGTAGCTGAAAACCTCCCTTATAATGCTTGGGTTATTGGGATATAACAATCACTAATTCTCCTCACCATTCAGAAAGTTTGAAAAATCAAACCTTTTTATTTAAGGAATAGAGTCTTATACCTTGTAAATACATAAACGAAAAACTGAAAGTACTGATTAATTTTCTTTGCTAATTTGAATCTGCCTAGGGAAATGTTCAATAAACACTTACTGTAGAAGGGCCACGAACGTGGTAGCTATTCCTTGAGTGCAGGTGTGAGGCATAAATTCTTCACTCCAAGGAGAAGCAAAACCTACAAGAGCCTGAGAGATTCAGCCCAGGGGCGGAGGAGCTGAACGGCCCGAGTCTTAACTCATGTTGTTACTGTCATCACTGTGAACTCACTAGATACTCAGGAGAGACCCCCATTAGGAACGCCATTCTAGTGGGCAAGCAATCCACATCTGAGCCACATTCCACATTCTGAGGATTAGGACTTCCTCTTTTGAAACTTTTGTCAGGCTTGATGATTGGAGACTCTAATGTGAATGTAGAAAAGTCCAGTGAGGGCATACACGTGTGTCTACCACCTCCTGTGTGAGTTGTCATCAGAGCAGAAAGCCTCATTTTTTCTCTAGGTAACAAAAAGATGAAAGCCCTTTGTGAAACATTCATGGAATAACAATTTTAAATTTATCTCTTATATGCAACAGTCATTCATTGTCCTTATTCACCACTTATTTAGCATTTTATGTAATGTAGATGGGAATTTCAGGCAGACATAAATCATAATTGAGACCCTCAAGCAATTTATAGTCCGTGAGGAAGGTGCTAACAAGTGAGTAGATAAATACAGTAGAGAACTATAAGCACATGGACGTATGCAGAAAATACAGTGGGAATAATAAAATCAGAGTTATTGGTTCTATACAAGAGAGGGGTGGAGTCAAGAGTATATAAAGATGAGAGAATGCTTAAGCTGTCTTGAAAGATGAGAACTCTTTGTCAGGTAGAATCTATATACATAATTAAAATACAGACATTAGTAAAGATGGAGGTATGGGCTGTGTCTGGCAGGATTAGTGTTGCAAAAGGGTAGCTATGATCTGCCTCCCTTCTGTTTCGCTTGTGAGGGTCCGTGCGTGGCTCCGCTGGTGAGGGCTTGAGGAGGAGGGGCTTGCTTGCTTGCTTGCTTGCTTGCTTGCTTGCTTGCTTGCTTGCTTGCTTTCTTTCTTTCTTTCTTTCTTTCTTTCTTTCTTTCTTTCTTTCTTTCTTTCTTTCTTTCTTTCTTTCTTTCTTTCTTTCTTTCTTTCTTTTTGCTGAGGACCAGAAGGAGGAGGAGACTGGCGTCCAGAATTGATCAAAATCGATGTTAAGAGAAATAAGCGGAAATAAGAAGTTCTTGCAGATATTTCTAGGATGGGAATTTTGGCCCTACAGGTTCATATTTGTGTTAGGGATGCATTTATTGCTCTGCTCTGAAAAAAAAAATTAAAAATAACCATTCCTGCACTATTGCTCGTGGAAGAATTGGGAGTTTCTGTTCTATAAGGGGTCAGTGGGTCACAGATTTTGTCTGGATTTTTGGTCTTTCATTCTAAGTTACTACATCTTAGAAATCAAACTGTATCTTAAAAATTCATTCATTATACATTGAGATAAAATACTTCATAAACAATAGTTCCTTATGATCCCAGTAAATCCTTTGCTATTATAAATAGGAAAAAATACATGTAAATCATTTTCAAAATTACTTAAATGCATCCCACAAAAGCTTAACACAACATAACTTTACATGTCATAATATTTAAATTTACATAAAGTATTATTTCAAAATTACTTTAAAAATATTTTTTTGCAAGAGGAAAGAGAGAGAAAATGGGGTGGGGAGAGAATGGGCACACTAGGGCCTCTAGCCACTGCAGACAAACTCCAGACACACGTGCCACTTTATGTATCTGACTTTATGTGGGTACCGGGAAATTGAACCTGGGTCATTAGGCCTTGCAGGAAAGTGCCTTAACTGCTGAGCTATCTTTTCAGCCCCAGAATAGCTTTTTATATGCCCTTTTCAATGTAAGACTCACCAGTGTAATTCAGGAAAGACAATACAAAGAAATTGTGAAAACATCGGCCATATAACTGTAGGAAATATATCCTGTGTATATTTTCCATGATATTACCCTTTGTGAATTCGCTATTGAATTCTGACTCTTAAAGTAAAGACAGACTTCGGATCATGGAAAAACATGGTGCAATAATACAGGAAAATATTTGTGTTGTTGTTTAAAGTTTGTCATTTGTAACTCTTTTCTAAGTTATTAATAGGCTTGAGAAAAATAATGTAAGCAATTTCTCCTAAATAGAAGCAAGCTCGAGAGAATAGACTTCCGTCAGAATTGGCTGCTGCTTGGGAGAGGGGAAGCTCAATGCAAACAGCTTTGTGAGAAACTGGGAAAGAGGAAGTAATCCAGCCTTACAATCGGCCACGGAGATTTGATTTACACTCTTCGGAGTTTACAAGGAGATGCCAAGTTGCGTCCAACGCACACTGCCTGGTCCTTGGAGGCCTCTCTTCCAGCTGATATCTGCGTCAGTAGTGACCATGAGAGAGGAAGCAACTTGAAGAAAGATTGTTTACCACTTAGTTTAACATGGAATTAGAAGGCTAAAATAAGCAGTTTAGAACTCCCTTGAAAAGCTATTATTTTTTTGTATAAATTCATGTCTCTCCCAAAGACTTTCCTAAGTGTTCTAAATAGCTTCTTTTTATCACTTCTTTGAAGGTTATTATGAAAAGTCTAAGTTATACTTTTTTTAAAAAATATTTTTTTATTTGAAAGAGGAGAGATAGAGGCAAGAGACGAGAGAAAAAGAGAGAGAAAGAGAGAGAGAGAGAGGGAGGGAGGGAGGGAGGGAGAGAGAGAGAGAGATATTGAGAGAATGGGCATGCCAGGGCTTCTAGCCACTGCAAACAAACTTCAGATGCATGTGCCACCTTTGCATCTGGCTTATGTTGAGTACTGAGGAATTGAACCTGGGTCCTTAGGATTCACAGACAAGCACCTTAATTGCTAAGCCATTTCTCCAGGCCCCATTCAACTTTTTTGTTGTTGTTGAGAATTTTCATAAATGAACATATTGCAATTGGATCATAATCTCTTGTGCTACCTTCTTTTTGTCTCCTCTCCCATACCCACTTTCATTTGTTCCCCTTCTTTGTAACTAGTCCCTTTTCTGTTATTTTTTGCTCTCCTCTATAATCCATGTCAGCGTGTTGATGGCCTCAATATTGTGCACGTCTTACTGAGGTAACGGCACCCCTATGATGTCAATGGTCAATTCGTGCTGGCGAGTAGTATCCCAAAGTTCAACCTGTGGTTTACAGTTTTTTTTTAACCCCATCTTCTGCAGTGTCCCCCAAGTCTTGGATGGCATGATATATTTGTCCATTTAGCACTGAGCACTCAACGGTCACTTTTTCTGTGCTTTGAAGTGTTTTGAATCTCTCTGGTATCCACCATCATCTGCAAAAAGAAGCTTCTCTGACCAAAGGTGAAAGTAACGCTAATCTATGGACGTAAATATTATGTAAATACTTGGAGGGCAATTAATGGGTACAACATATCCCATTAGTCAAACAATAGTTGTAGCTTCCTCCTTCCAGTCTGTGACCTTTCCAGCCACGGGCTTTTGACTAGGCTTTCAGTAGTAGCCATGGATTCCTTCCTGTGAACTGGGCCTCAGATCCAATCAAGAGAGCAGTGGGTTGTCCTCCTAACAGTCAGACCATCATTACGTCAATAGGTAGATCTTGGTTAGCTAGCACACAGGGTGAATCCACTATTGGGTAAGACTATTCATGCATTTTCTCCTTCAGTAGCCAGCATAGTATTGTCAATCCCCATGACAACTTGCCAGCAGGGAGGGCACTTCCAGCTCAGGTCTAGTTTGGTTATTTAGTATTCTGCAAATGATACCTGTGGTTTCTTCAGCAATAGGGTCTTCGCATGTAATTCTGGTGGGTAGCCAAGAGCCTGTGCAATAGCCTGTGTTGTTTTGTGCTTCCCTGGTCAACCACTCAGTGGCAGGTATCATACCTTTGGCATTGAGGTTTTCCTGCAACTACCTATGGCTTCAGAGAATAGCATTATCCATGCCCACCAGCATATACTTCAAAAAAATACGTCTGTGGTCACTGACTTTTGTAAGTCCCATGTGAAATTAGACAGAGAAACTGACTAACCAAGCCTAACATAGTCATGGCTGCGCCATGTGGAAGACTGGGGTCTGAAGTGCCAGGAAGGCATGTATGGAAATGGGAGCAAACCATGGGAGATAGAATCTGCCTACATAGAATAGTGTAGTTGTCACATATTCTTTGTTATTGCACAGTTACACCTCCTCCCATTTGACCTTACCATTTACTTTTGGGTATATTTATTTGTTACGTTTCCTCCCGTGGATAGATTGGAAACAATGAGAAATCATTGACCACTACACGTGAGTAGTACTCTTTCCCCAGGATAACCCTCCTTCAACGCTTAAGGGGAGGTTGGCTTGACAAAGGAGTTGAGGAAACAAGGTCACAGAGTCAGTGGTGTTTGGAATGAGGCTCTGTTTCTTCACCTGCCTGCCTGCAAGGAAAGCCGGGTGGGGGTGAAGGAGGGAGAAGGGCATCAGCTGTACAGCTGGGTAAGACTCACTTCCATGGCTCATCACCTAGGGGTGCAGATCCACATGCCTACCTAGCACCGTCTTTCCAGAAATTGTTTGGAGATACAGAAAAGAGAAAGGCTCCTGTAATCCACAAGTCAACCCACTTATCTGTATTTGAGGAATAATTCATGCGCACATTTTGAAAATAAGGGAAGTGTCAGTACACAAGGGACGATATAATCATGACAAGCGGTGTTCATAAAGGGAGCAAGACACGATTTCATTAGGTTTAATTGCTTCTTGCTTTAAAATGTGTCATGTTATTCTTTTTTAAGTTTTTATCAGCATACAAAGGCTTGGGTTTCGTTATGCTGTTGTCAAACAATTTTTTAAAATTAATTAATTTACTAACTTATTTTTTTATTAAGAGCCTACTTTGTATGGATACATCATGCGTTGGTACCATCTTCTCCCTCCTCCCTGCCCCCATCCTGCAGGGTCCCCTCCTCAGGGGGGTTGCAGGTATTCCCCATGGGGTTGTGGGTTATACATTATGGGAGCAGCGGTCAGTTACTGGGGGAAGGCAGTGCCTCTGGGCATGACGCCCCAACCTGTGGCTCTTATAATCTCCTGCCCACTTTTCCTTTGTTGTTTCCCTTCTCCCACTTTCGTTCTCCTCCTCCTTGTGCTCTCCCCTCTAGCATGGTCGTCTTCCTGCTTTCTTACTGCATGTTTCCTTTTTGTTCTTTATCCCCCACTTCTCTTCACCCATTATTCCCCTCAATGGTCTTCTGTCTCAAGCCATTAAAAGTTAGGATCCACATATGAGAGCAACCATGCAATTTTTGTCTTTCTGGGCTTGGGTTACCTCACTTTGCTCACTTTCCTCCCAAATTCTACCACAGGGACACTTGCACATCATGTTCGTTGCTGTTCTAGTCACAAAAGTTAGGAAATGCAGTCAGTGTAGATGGATGTGTATCAGCTGATGACTGGATAAAGAAAATGTGGCACATATGCACACGGGAGGTTTACTCAGCTGTAAAGAAAAATGAAGCTATACAATTTGCAGGAAAATAGATGTAATTAGTATATTATGTTGATTATGGGAAGTACAGATCCCCCTCATCCAAGGAGCAACATCTTTTTCCAATTTGCTTCTGAGTTTCTCAGAATTTCAGTTTCCTTCTTTGTTGCACTGCTTTTCGTGGGTTTGTTTTTATCATTCATTTTCCCAAATGGTCAATAGAATCTATTTACTTTAAATTCAATTAAAGTAAATGATTTTAAGAAGGCATTTAAACAAGTTGAACTCAAAAACATTATCAGTGACATACTTGAGATCTAGCAAGTTCCGGGCATATTTAAAGATGCCCCAGAGTAACAACGTTGGGACTAACATGCATCCTCCTTAATGGGAATGTTTGAGGACAGCTTGGAAGGGCAGCTCCAGATGAGCTTGTGGGAGGCTGCGAAAGCTTGACTTAGAAGTAGAGATTTTACCTTCTATGATTTGGACGGTTTCTGTCAGAAAAATGATATTTCCACAAAGTCCACCGGGGACACCCTCTCAGTTCAGCGTCTCTGAGCGTCATGGAATTGTTAACTTGCACAGTTTGTAAAAGGAACCCACCCTCCCAACATGTTGTTTTTTGGGGGGTGGAGGGCAGAAAGTATGTCATTAATATATTAAGAAATTTTGGCCATCTCAAATCTCATTCCATAGTAGTCTTTTGCCCTTACAAGCAAGCCCTGGAAAGCGGGCAGATTAGTGATGAGCTTTCCTTCTCACTCCGACTTGGAGCAGTGACTGCTTGGCTCTGTCTGAGGTGTCCTCACATCCTCTGCTTTACACTGTGGGTGTCACTATATAGCCCAGGCTGGCCTTGAACTCATCCTATTTGAGCCTTCCAGATGCTGGGATTACAGGTGTGAGCCACCCTGGCCATCCTGTCTTCGTTTTTAAAAAATATTTTATTTTTATTTATTTTACAGAGAAAGAGGGAGAGAGGGAGAGAATGGGTGTGTCAGGGCTTCCAGCCACTGCAAACGAACTCCAGATGCTTGCGCCCCCTTGTACATCTGGCAAATGTGGGGTCCTGTGGAATTGAACCTGGGTCCCTTGGCTTTGTAGGCAAGCACCTTCACCCCTCCAGCCTTGTCTTTTTTTTTTTTTTGGTTTTTTGAGGTAGAGTCTTGCTCTAGCCCAGGCTGACCTGTAATTCACTATGGAGTCTCAGGGTGGCCTTGAACGCACTGCGATCCTCCTACCTCTGCCTCCCGAGTGCTGGGATTAAAGGTGTGCACCACCACGCCCGGCTTTGTCTTTGTTTTTTAAGGAAACATAAGCTCTTGTTTCTTTGATACATCCTTGTCTTCATATCTAGTTAATATTTTAGCTTCACTTTAACCAAGCAAGACTGCTGGGGTCAAAGCCCCATTGTGCATACCATCTTTAGCTGATGCTTGATGGAATATTTTGTATTTCTCAAATACAACTTCTGTACATTACTAGACGCTGCTGGATTCCACCTGTGCAATTTTTTTGAAAAGGAATTGATGAGTTCCAGGAAGGGTTCACATTTGCTTATTATTTCTGGTTTAATCAAATTAAAAGAGAAGAATAAAAAACAGCTAAGACTCCAGCACCTGTATCCAGTGTTGCCGGAAATTATGACCCTGTTAGTTTGACTTTTTTTTGTGTGTGGTAAAGAGTCTAATTATTAAGCTTGGTAATATTCTTAGTTAAGTACTCATTAAATGTGCTACCATTTAATAGGCTTATCTGATCACAAACTTTCATTACAAGTCTTGGGACTTTATAAAATTTTTTTTAATCTTGTGTTTTTCCATTGACTACCACAGGAAAAGTGGACTTTGCCCAGTGGGTGCCAGTGTAGCACAAAGCATGGGTGCCCTAGAATTGTTTTAAATATTTTATTTATATTTACTTATTTAGAGAGAAAGGGGGGCGAGGCAGATAGATAGAGAGAATGGGTGCACCAGGGCCTTCAGCTACTCCAACCAAACTCCAGACAGATGTGCCACCTTGTTCATCTGACTTACCTGGCTACAGGGGAATCAAACTTGGGTCCTTAGGCTTTGCAGGCAAGCACATTAACTGCTAAGCCATCTCTGCAGCCCCAGAATTGTTTCTGTGTGAGCTATTGGAAAGATATGTTAGTAGCATGAACTTTTTGCCCAAGACAACTAAATGTCTTCTTTGACGGAGAATAGGAGAAAGCATTCCTCTTTCAGGTAGTTTCAGTTAGAAACTGAGGCCTAGAGGGAACCAGGAGATGCCACCCACATGCCCTGGCAGGAATGGAACTTGTGTCTAATTGAGACTGATCTACAATGGCTCCTGCTGCCCACAGGGTAGCACACTACCCTGATAGATGGCCCGGGTGGTCTGGCCCAGGGGTCTACCCTCCGAATCTACAAACCCATGGGGGTCTTCTCTTTTACATACCCAAATCTAAGGAAAGAATACACATTTCAGTCAACCATAAAGGCTGCTCTAGCTCCTTTTTTGCTCTCCCTGGATTCTCTCTCTGCCTTCCTGTGCTTGCTTGGGCCACGGGGATACGTGTGAGTCTGGCCTCTCCCATTATGTTTCCTGGTTGGGGATTTTCTGCTTACCTCTGCTTTATATTTGTTGTATCTTCTCACTTTAATTACATGTGTGATTTTCCTCTGGTCTCTCAGCTTCCCTTACACTCCAGACTACCATGTGGATCCTTTCCTTAATGCTAGACCTGTGTAACTTCTCTAAACTCAGGCTAGCCATGGGTTCCACTCTCTTTAACTCTACTCGTCTTTCCGTAAAAGCCTCAATTTATCTTAAGTGAACTTTGTGAACTCTGCAGTGCTTTCCACCTGAGTTCATGTTTCCCACTTCCCAAGTCTTTATGGCTCTGTTCTAGCCTCTTTTCTAGATTCCAATTTCCCTTAAATAAACCCCACAATTTGTGTTTTCTCCCTAAGTAAACATAATAATTCATAATTTATCCTTCCCAAGTTCATTTTTATCAATTCATTGCTAAGATTAAAACAGCACCCAAAATTAGGGTTTATAAGCATGGGACACCCCTCTTGAAATCCAAAATCCTGCGTTGTTATCACTGTAGATATGATTTGGAGAAAGTGTTGGTGACAGTTTCCTTCCCCCTTTGGTCTACCTGTTTTTTTCTTGAAATCAACCACCATTTTCAACTTTTTGTTACAACTGAATCCCACATGATTATTGTGCTTTTTTCCTTCAGCCCCAAACACAGGACAAATTACTGTCTGGATTTGAGGTGACCAACTGTCCCTGTTTGCCTAGGCTTGTCTTGGTTTTAGTACTGAAAGTTCCAAATCTTGGTAGATCCTTCGCTCCTAGGAAATCCATGTCGGTTGAATACCTGGATTAATATTCCCTCTACTTTTCTGGCAATTTTCAGTAACTTAATTCTGCAATAATTTCTGTTCTACAGTGATGTAGGCAGTCTGTTCCAGGGGCTGTAAAGTCCTTTGTGTTGTTTGGCCCATAGTTATACTATATGTGATCTCACAACATTTCTCAAAAACAGAATTTGAATGCTTGCCTGAGGCCTCTGGGCCCAGTGTTGTTTTATGTCTGGCTTCTGCACACATTTATGTTAATTACTTTATACCTAATTGTCTTTGATTTCAACCCCTCATGTAACAACTGCTTCCGGCTCTGTTTGGTAAGGAAAATATTTGGCTCTCTAAAGGTTTTTTTTTTTTTTTTTCCACGAGCAGACTCATAGCGATACTTATCCAAGATTTCTTTAATGTATCATATAACATGAAATCAGCTTTCTGTAGCATTTTATAATCTCTTGGCAGTCTTTTGTGAAGTTTGCTTGCTCTCAGGTGATTAGCGCAAAGACTTCTTAAACTGTTGGGAATTTGCCGGTGAAATAGATAGCAATCTGCAGGGTGTTGATTCAAGATTATTAGCGTTATCTTCCCTTCCATCCTTGGTGTATCTTCTTTATGATGATGTGGGAACACATCATTACTAGTACAACTCCTTCAAGTTAAAGTTTTTCTCTGCCAACGCTTCTGTTGGAGTATAAATCTGTAGGAGGACTGGAGAAATGGCTTAGCAATTAAGGTGCTTGCCTGCAAAGCCTAAGGGCCCATGCTTAACTCTCCAGATCACATGTAAGCCAGTCACACAAGGTGACACAAGTGTACAAGGTCGCATGTGCTCGCAAGATGGCACACATGTCTGGAGTTCCATTGCAGTAGCTGGTGGCCCTGGCTTGCCAATATTCCCTCTGTCAAACTTCTCTCTCTCATAAGAAAATAAAAAAAAAAAAAAAGAAAGAAAGAAAGGAAAGAAAATCTGTAGATGATAAACCATAGTCTTTTCATAGTTTCCTGAATTAAATGGTTGTTACCCAAGCCTAGGTAAACTGTTGCAGGCTTTGAGAAGAGATGGAAGCTTGAGTTGTCTGTACCAGATAGCTGGAAGGGTGGAACTTTGAAGCAGTTAGAATACTTAGGAGATGAGGTGCTGAGAAGTTGGTTAAGGAACATAAGGTTAAAGAAAGAAATGAGTCTGCCTTATAACATGTGGACCTTCTTGCCTTAAACTGATGTTTGTTTGTTTGTTTTAACTCACTGAGTACAGGAGCCTTGAAGCTATCTAGGTATTACATGGTACTGTAGCTGACAAGAGTTTTTCCTTCTATCCCTCCAGTAACCTTGAAGTGAGTGATGGAGATCCTCTTTACCCCAACACAGCTGCTGCCCGCCCACAGTGGCCTCTCCTGATTTTAGTTCAGCAGTGTGAGTAGCACTCTTAGAAGGCACTGGCAATGCTGTGGCTGAAACTATGTTTAATTAATTATTTATTTTGTGGTTTTTCAAGGTAGGGTCTCACTCTAGCCCTGGATGACTTGGAATTCACCATGTAGTCTCAGGATGGCCTCAAACTCATGGTGATCCTCCTATGTCTGCCTCCCAAGTGCTGGGATTAAAGTCATGAGCCACCAGCCCGGCTTTATGTTTATTTATTTATTTTTTCTTCATGGTGACAAAGCACAACGTCATGGAACAGTTTTAAGCACTTGCACTGGTCTGGTCTCGAGTTCTGCTCCTGGCTGTCTTAGAGGAACATGCCCCATGAGATCTGACCAACTTCTGACTGTTAGTACCTCATTGTCAAATACTCCCCCCCTCCCCATTGAAGCTGTTCAAATTGCATAGTTCATTCTCTAGGTTGGAATCAGCATCAACAAAGTCTTTCTGGTTAGCTACGAACTGCTAGAACTTTTCAGTTCACTTCTGGGTTCACTTATTTTCTAGGTCTTAGCATTGTTTAACGAAATAGTACTGGAATGAGGCTCATCTGGAAAGTTTAATAAAATTGCATTTTCAGAGTATCCACCTCAAAACTACTGAATCACATTCTCCTGAGGAAGTGTTTCTACATACTAAAATTATAGAAACATTACTCCATACACCCTCCACAGGTGATCTCATCATTACCCATAGTGTTAAGCTTGAACTATTTTTGTATATTCTGTGACTTGCAAATTTATAGCTTCATGGCATGTCACTCTTTGAAGCTCTAGTCCTATATACTTTCTTGTGACTTGAGAGCTCCTTTAAGATGTTTCACATGTATCTCAAACTTCACATGATTTTACACAGAGTCTTTCATGGCTCAGTAATTGGAGCCATTATTCACAGTCTCTTAAGCATTATTCATTCTCCCCTCTGCATATATCCAAATTACGTGGTTGACCTATAAGTTTTGTTCACTTTCCCTCTACATAATATCATGACTTTATTCTCCTCATCCCAAGTTCATCTACTGTTTTTTTTTGTCCAATCTGTCACATATCACATAAGACCACTGAAATAGGCTCCTGTAGGTCTGCTTGCCTCATGTCTCCCTACCAGTTTAATCTCTGTTTAGGAGCCATCGCTATCTTTAAATAATGTCATGCACATCCTTCCTTAAAACCTTGAATACCTCCACCATGCTTCAAGTTCAAATCTACGTTCTCCATGGTAAGGCTGAGCATGGTGAGCTTCCATTGTCCTGGGTGGGCCGAACCTCCCTAGCCCTTTTCCATTGTGCTCCAGCCATTCTGTCCTCAACTTTGTTCCCTGAAGTGCCCCAACTTGGGATCTTTGGTGGCTGATGTCCACTCGCCTGTGGCTCCTTATGTTGTGTGATCCTTCTTTCTCTTGGAGGATCAGGCTGGTGCTATAGACGCCCACTCGGCTCAATCCTCCCACCGTTCCGGCACAGAGTGCTCACCCAGATGCCGTCTCCTCTCCTACATTCCTCACACGGTGCTCACACGGATGCCGTCTCCTCTCCTACATTCCTCACACGGTGCTCACACGGATGCCGTCTCCTCTCCTACATTCCTCACACGGTGCTCACACGGATGCCGTCTCCTCTCCTACATTCCTCACACGGTGCTCACACGGATGCCGTCTCCTCTCCTACATTCCTCACATGGTGCTCACACGGATGCCGTCTCCTCTCCTACATTCCTCACACGGTATTCACACGGATGCCGTCTCCTCTCCTACATTCCTCACACGGTGCTCACACGGATGCCGTCTCCTCTCCTACATTCCTCACACGGTGCTCACACGGATGCTGTCTCCTCTCCTACATTCCTCACACGGTATTCACATGGACGCCGTCTCCTCTCCTACATTCCTCACACGGTGCTCATACAGATGCTGTCTCCTCTCCTACATTCCTCACACGGTGCTCACACGGATGCCGTCTCCTCTCCTACATTCCTCACACGGTGCTCACACGGATGCCGTCTCCTCTCCTACATTACTCACATGGTGCTCACACGGATGCCGTCTCCTCTCCTACATTCCTCACATGGTGCTCACCCAGATGCCGTCTCCTCTCCTACATTCTTCACACGGTATTCACACGGATGCCGTCTCCTCTCCTACATTCCTCACACGGTGCTCACACGGATGCCGTCTCCTCTCCTACATTCCTCACACGGTGTTAACACGGATGCTGTCTCCTCTCCTACATTCCTCACACAGTATTCACACGGATGCTATCTCCTCTCCTACATTCCTTACACGGTGCTCACACGGATGCCGTCTCCTCTCCTACATTCCTCACACAGTATTCACACGGATGCTGTCTCCTCTCCACAGTACTCACACGGTGCTCACACGGATGCTGTCTCCTCTCCACAGTACTCACACGGTGTTCACACGGATGCTGTCTCCTCTCCTACATTCATCACACAGTATTCACACGGATGCCGTCTCCTCTCCTACATTCCTCACACGGTATTCACACGGATGCCGTCTCCTCTCCTACATTCCTCACACGGTATTCACACGGATGCCGTCTCCTCTCCTACATTCCTCACACGGTGCTCACACGGATGCCGTCTCCTCTCCTACATTCCTCACACAGTATTCACATGGATGCTGTCTCCTCTCCTACATTCCTCACACGGTGCTCACACGGATGCCGTCTCCTCTCCTACATTCCTCACACAGTATTCACACGGATGCCGTCTCCTCTCCTACATTCCTCACACAGTATTCACCCAGATGCCGTCTCCTCATCTACCTTCCTCACACGGTGCTCACACGGATGCCGTCTCCTCTCCTACATTCCTCACACGGTGCTCACACGGATGCCGTCTCCTCTCCTACATTCCTCACACAGTATTCACATGGACGCCGTCTCCTCTCCTACATTCCTCACACAGTATTCACCCAGATGCCGTCTCCTCATCTACCTTCCTCACACGGTGCTCACACGGATGCCGTCTCCTCTCCTACATTCCTCACACGGTGCTCACACGGATGCCGTCTCCTCTCCTACATTCCTCACACGGTGCTCACACGGATGCCGTCTCCTCTCCTACATTCCTCACACGGTATTCACACGGATGCCGTCTCCTCTCCTACATTCCTCACACGGTGCTCACACGGATGCCGTCTCCTCTCCTACATACCTCACACGGTGCTCACACGGATGCCGTCTCCTCTCCTACATACCTCACACGGTGCTCACACGGATGCCGTCTCCTCTCCTACATTCCTCACACGGTGCTCACACGGATGCCGTCTCCTCTCCTACATTCCTCACACGGTGCTCACACGGATGCCGTCTCCTCTCCTACATTCCTCACACGGTGCTCACACGGATGCCGTCTCCTCTCCTACATTCCTCACACGGTGCTCACACAGATGCCGTCTCCTCTCCTACATTCATCACACGGTGCTCACACGGTTGCCGTCTCCTCTCCTACATTCATCACACGGTATTCACACGGATGCTGTCTCCTACATTCCTCACACGGTATTCATACGGATGCTGTCTCCTCTCCTACATTCATCACACAGTATTCACATGGATGCTGTCTCCTCTCCTACATTCCTCACACAGTATTCACATGGATGCCGTCTCCTCTCCTACATTCATCACAGTATTCACACGGATGCTGTCTCCTCTCCTACATTCATCACACAGTATTCACACGGATGCCGTCGCCTCTCCTACATTCATCACAGTATTCACACGGATGCTGTCTCCTCTCCTACATTCATCACACAGTATTCACACGGATGCCGTCGCCTCTCCTACATTCCTCACACGGTGCTCACACAGATGCCGTCTCCTCTCCTACATTCCTCACACGGTGCGCACCCAGATGCCGTCTCCTCTCCTACATTCTTCACACAGTATTCACACGGATGCTGTCTCCTCTCCTACATTCCTCACACGGTATTCACACGGATGCTGTCTCCTCTCCTACATTCCTCACACGGTGCTCACATGGATGCTCTCTCCTCTCCACAGTACTCACACGGTGCTCACACGGATGCCGTCTCCTCTCCTACATTCCTCACACACTATTCACACGGATGCTGTCTCCTCTCCTACATTCATCACACGGTATTCACACGGATGCTGTCTCCTCTCCTACATTCATCACACAGTATTCACACAGATGCTGTCTCCTCTCCTACATTCATCACACGGTACTCACACGGATGCTGTCTCCTCTCCTACATTCCTCACACGGTATTCACACGGATGCTGTCTCCTCTCCTACATTCATCACATGGTATTCACACGGATGCCGTCTCCTCTCCTACATTCCTCACACAGTATTCACATGGATGCTGTCTCCTCTCCTACATTCCTCACATGGTGTTCACACAGATGTTGTCTTCTCTCCAACAGTACTCATCATGTCAAAGTTTGCATGTCTTTTTCCCTCCTGAGACTGCACGCACCATGAGGGCATGGAGTAAAGACATTTTTTTCCAATCTTATTTTATTTTTTCTCAATTTTTAAGAACAATTTTCATGATTATAAAAAATATCCCATGGTAATAACTCCCCCACTCTTCCCCTTTGAAATTCCATTCTCCACCATATTTCCTCCCCATCTCAATAAGTCTCTTTTATTTTGATGTCATGATCTTTCTCTCCTCTTACGATGGTCTTGTGTAGGTAGTGTCAGGCACTCTGAGGTCATGGATATTGAGGCCATTTTATGTCTGGAGGGAGCATGTTGTATGGAGTCCTACCCTTCCTTTGGCTCTTACCTTCTTTCCGCCTCCTCTTCCGCATTAGACCCTGAGCCTTGGAAGTGTGCTCAAGATGTTACTTGGTACTCTAGTCTCTTTCTTCCAGCACCATGATACCTTCTGAATCATCCCAAGGTCACTGCCATCTGAAAAGAGAAGATTCTCTACCCAAAGTGAGAGTAGCATTAATATAAGGGTATGAATATTAAGAGAAGTGCTTACTGGGCAATTTGATAAGCATAGTATATACACTTATCCAGACATCAGCAGGTGTTACACCTCTATGGCTCATGACTACCCCTATTTTAAGTTTTCAGTATCAGGGATGTATTCACTTCCCATGGAGCGGGCCTCCAGTCCAATTAGAGGGCAGTTGGTTTCCCTGATAACAGACGTGCCACTATCGCACCTGTTGGCTCATTTGGCCTGGCTGGCCAATTATAAGGCTTGCAGTGTCTGCTGTTGAGTATCTTCACTGGTGGTATCTCTTTCTCTCATTGAACTGCATGTGGAATGGCTTCTTCTAGCTTTCTGTCAGGTGGTCTACATGGAGGAGGTTATCAGGTCAGTTCCAGCAGGATTTCTCAGTGGCCTTGCAGCCCAAGTATGTGGAGTCTTCAGTAATAGGGTCTTACCTAAAGACATTTTTATCACTGTGGTGCCATCATTGCCTACACCAGCATTTGGCTGATGATAAGCACTGAACGGATATTCATAAAAGAATGAACTAAGGAGCTGGAGAGATGGCTTAGTGGTTAAGGTGCTTGCCTGTAAAGTCAAAGGACCTTGGTTTGATTCCCCAGGACCCTTGTAAGGCAGATGCACAAGGTGGCGCATGCTTCTGGAATTCATTTGCAGTGGCTGGAGGCCTTGTCATGCTCATTCTCTGTCTCTCAAATAAATATATAAATAAATGAATTATTTGTTAATAAATAAGAATTTTAACAAAAAGAATGAATTCATGTCTCTGTCTTACTGTTTGTCTTCAATGCAAGGCCAAGAAACATTACATGAGAAATGGAATTTGGATAAGACTTTTAAGAACAACGTTTTTAATGCTGAAACTTGTATATAAACAATGCCAAGTTGTAATATTCAGCATAACTTTATGCCATCCTTCCTCTATCATGCTTTTGTAGGATTCCCATATTACTCTTTGGTAACATTGTTTCATTGTTAATGTTATTGGTTTGGATTTCTGCCTCATGACTAATACGACCTTTTACAGTGCATTTCCTTTTGCATCATTGAGACATAAGTATTCACAAACTTGCATTAAAATAAATAATCAAATATGTGGCAGGGAAAAGTATTTAACATGCATATCCTTATTACAATCTGGACTGCTATGTGAAAACCTGAATAAATATGGTATGGACTTTGGAGAATAGCTCTCCTTGTCCTCTGGTCATCAGAAATGAACAAGTTGCTATCATGTGTTCAGTGTCATGTGTTGCTTGGTAGCTTTACCATTGTGTGCAGGTTTGCTTCTCATTCTGTGTTGGTGCCTTCTTCTCTTCTCTACATTGCCATTTTCACCTCCTATGCTTGGCTGATGTTGGTTAAGTGGTACAAATATTGAGAAATATTTATTGATGTTGGCACACATTTCACAACCACTTTGTGGCCTTTGGCCTCATTACCTCACTTGACACTCTTTTTGCTGTGTTTTTACTATTCTCACAAAACTTAAGTGAAATATAGAAGCCATTGTGTTTAATCTTCTGACCACTGTTATTCTCATAGTAAAAGCTGTGCCTTCATCTGGGATATCATTAGCATGTTAAATGCTGAATATCACATCTTGGATTGTAGCCTCATATGAGTCACTTGCCTTTTGGACAAGGTGTGTCCAGTGTTGGAGAGAGATCATAGCAAGGCCTCCACCAGAGCGCCAACAAGTCTTCCAATGGAGTGGCCACACCTAATCTAAAGCTTTTCTTCAACAGCTGAGATTAAGAGTAATTAACACTTAGTATTCTCCCAACTTGTTTGTTCATTAAGTTTCTGTGAAAACTAACATTTAACCATGTGTGTTGGGACCTACATTAACCTCTGTCTTTCAGAGATTTGCCCTTTTTAGATGTCTTTTCACAACAGAGACTTAAAATACATTAATTGTTCTCAACGAGAAGTAACACCCTACTCTGTGGTGGCTGGTGGCCTCAAGGAACTGGCATCAGCATGTGCTCCCTTGTTCACTACATGAAGAAGACCTATGTGGAACGATGAGGAACAACGAGGTGCCCTTACTTTCTACTGCTGCTATTCAGTACTTAAACATGCTTCCAGTGTATATTAACAGAGTACCTTTCTATTGACGGTCTACTTCAGTAGCAGGGAAATACCTTGGCCTTCAAGACATTATAGTATAGCAACTGTTCCATTTTATTTTCTCAACATTTTTCACTTTTTCAGTTATGTAAAAATAGTCAGATTTTTAAACTATTACATATTTTGCAATGAACATTGTTTTAGAGTACTATTTGGTGTTAATAACAACCTTCCTTGCACTCAACAGATTAATATCTAATATATACAAAGCTAAGTAAAGTGTGCTACTATTTGTTAATATTTAGTATAACACTTCTCCTTAGTCAAAATATATGCCCATCAGAAGTGTACACAAACACACTTTTTATTTTTTAAATTTTTGTTAATTTTTATTTATTTATTTGAGAGTGACAGAGAGAGAGAGAGAGAGAATGGGTGTGTTAGGGCCTCCAGCACTGTAAACGAACTCCAGACACGTGCACCCCCTTGTGCATTGGGCTAACATGGGTTCTGGGGAATCGAGCCTCAAACCGGGGTCCTTAGGCTTCACAGGCAAGTGCTTAACCACTAAACCATCTCTCTAGCCCACAAACACACTTTTAATGGGACAAGTAGGAGAAAGAGAGAGATGTGTGGGCTGTTATACTCTCCTTCATTTATACAGATTTATCCTCGTCTTTGAGAGCATACATGTATCTTGCAGCTATAAAATTACCTGTTCTAGTGCCCACTCCTAAACTCAGTAACTCAGTCTAGTTGATTTGTCTCGAGTGTACAGTATGATCTGCTCTTTTTTTGGGGGGGGGGTGAGATAGGGTTATGCTCTAGTCCAAACTGACCTGGGACTCACTATGTAGTCTCAGGGTGGCCTTGAACTCATGGCAGTCCTCCTACCCCTGCCTCCCAAGTGCTGGGATTAAAGATGTGTGCCAGCATGCCCAGCTTCTTTATCCACTCTTTTTTTTTTTTTTAAGGCTTTTTCAAGGTAGGGTTTCACTCAGGTCCAGGCTGACCTGGAATTCACTATGGAGTCTCAGGGTGTCCTTGAACTCGTGGTGATCCTCCTACCTCTGCCTCCCGAGTGCTGGGATTAAAGGTGTGCGCCACCACGCCCGGCTTATCCACTCTTTTAAATGTCATTAATTCTTAACCTTAGGAGAGAAAAATGATCTTTCTCCTTGCTCTTCATATCCTTGTTAATGTAGCCTATGACTGGTTTAGTATTTTAGCTACTGGTAATCAATTTGAAAGTAACTTTTAATATCATATAATCTTTCTACCTTCCCATTCCCAGTTAGCTTTCTGAAATGCACACAAACTGACATTGGCAGGTCCTTTGTATATATTTAAAAGGCTGTGTTACTCTGCTCTCTTACATATGTTATGCCATGTTTGTTCCGTATAGTACTGATAAGACTTCCAACCTTATGATTTTATACACAGTGCTCCTGCCAACCAGGCATTCACTAACAGATAGCCCAGAACTGGGTTGTTTGTATTTATGGTTTCCCCACTATTAGTTATGAGTGTTTGACAAAGTATAAGCTTTTGTACCTCAGTTTGCCCAGATATAAAATGGGATGTTTGTATAGGAAATGAATGGTTTCTGAGTGTAACAGTAAATATGAAGGCCTCAGAATAATACTTGTTAATATGACCCACATGCATGTCTACCCTAAGCAAGGGACACTTTTACATGAATGGATACTGAGAAGGGCAGTTTCTGGACCATAGAATAGGATGTCTTCAGTTTCATTAAAATTTGATCTCTGAAGATACTATAGGGCTGGAGAAGTAGCCCAGCAGTTAAAGCACTTGTCTGAGAAGTTTAAGGACCCATGTTCACCTCCCCAGATCCTACGTAAGCCAGAAACACAAGGTGATGCAAGCATGCAAGGTTGCACACGTGTCCAAGGTAGCACACACATCTGGAGTTTGGTTGTATTGGCTGGAGGCCCCCGTGTGCCAATTTTTTCTCAGTCTCTTTCACTCGCTCTTGCTCTCACTTTCTCTCATAAAAAAGGCCACTCTTTTGGGCTTGCCTAAAAAAAAATAAATAAATAAAGATACTGTACCAGATTCTTTTTTTTTTTCCAAGGTAGGGTTTCACTGTAGTTCAGGCTGACCTGAAATTCACTGTGTAGTCTCAGGGTGGCCTTGAACTCAGGATCCTCCTACCTCTGGCTGCCAAGTGCTGGGATTAAAAGCATGTACCACCACGCCCTGCCCAGCTTAGATTTTTAACAGTCTTATATGAATTCCTGTTTCTCCTCACCTTCTCCAACAGTTTATATTAGTAGACTGTTAATTACTTTCATTTGTGATGTGTAATAGAATACCTCTGTGTTATTTTAATTTTTATTCCCTAACTAAAAGTGAAGTTGAGGGCTTGGAGATGTCTCAGTGGTTAAAGCCTTTGCCAGGTGTTGCAGTCAGGTTCGCATTGCTGGTAGAAATCGCCCAACCAAGAACAGCTTGTGGGGCAAAAAGAGGTTAATTTTGGCTTACACGGTTGAGGGAAAGCTCCATGATGGCAGGGGAAAAAGATGGCATGAGCAGAGGGTGGACATCACCCTCTGGCCAACATCAGGTGGACAATAGCAACAGGAGAATGTGCCAAACGCTGGCAAGGGGAAACTGGCTATAACACCCATCAGTGTGCCCCCAACAGGACACTCCCTCCAGGAGGCTTTAATTTCCAAATTGCCATCAGCTGGGACCTAGCAGTCAAAACACCTAAGTTTATGGGGGAATACCTGAATCAAACCACCACACCAGGTAACTCTGAGTACCTAAGTTCTGACTCCCAGACTTCACATAAAATCAAAAACCCATAACAGGCGTCTGCAGGGATGGGAGGATATCCTGGGACCTTGTGAATGGAGCAGTGAACAGCAACAAGACCCTGCCCCCAAACAAGGTGGAAGGTGAAAACCAACTTGAAAGTTTTCCGCCTTGCCTCTCTATGTGTGTGGTGACATATATGCAACCCCTCCCCCCACTCGTCCAGAAACACTACATATAACAGACTGTTAGGACTGGAGAGTTGGCTTTGCGGTTAAGGTGCTTGCTTGCCTGAAAATCCTAATGTAAAGTCAGATGCACAAAGTGATGCATGCATCTAGACTTTGTTTGCAGCAGCTGGAGGTCCTGGCATGCGTATTCTCTCTCTCTCTCTTTCTCTCTCTCTCCCTGCTTGCAAATAAATAAGTAAAATATTGGGCTGGAGAGATGGCTTAGTGGTTAAGCACTTGTCTGTGAAGCCTACAGGCCCTGGTTCAAGGCTTGATTCCCCAGGACCCACGTTTGCCAGATGCACAAGGGGGCACACGCATCTGGAGTTCGTTTGCAGTGGCTGGAGGCCCTGGCACACCTATTCTCCCTCTCTCTATCTGTCTCTTTCTCTCTCTGTTGCTCTCAACTAACTAAATAAATAAAATAAAAATCAACAAAACATTAAAAAATTAAGTAAAATATTTAAAAAAAGACCTTCAAAAGAAAGTGAAGCTGAAACTCTTTAAATTGGCTTTTTGGGAATTATCAAGTAACATATTTAATTCCAAACAAATGTCTGTATTACTGGGAATGCAACTCAACTTAAGGAAACTCACTTTTTTGTTTAGGTATATTAATATAGCACGTGAAAATTCTAACCCAGTTTTTAAAAGAGATATATTAATCCCATGTGATTCATGCTTCTTCATATTCTTCAGAAATGTTCAAAGCATACTTAACTTAAATCATAACTTTAATCAGAGATACCCCAGTGGATGTTAGCTGTGGTTAAGACATTAACAGAAACAGATAGATTGCAAGAGGATGTGTGTGTTCATCACCTACTGCTGCATGAGAAATTCTACCACCTGTCAGCAACTTAATGAATATTTACTGCCTGTCAGAATTTTAGACCGTGAAGTTCAGGAGTGGCTTGGAGGGTGATTCTGGCCTACTCTTTCTCATGACTTTGCAGTTCTTCCAATGAGGGCCTCAGGTACATAAATGCTTGATTGTGCTAGAAATTCCGTTTCCAAGATGGCTTCCTCACGTGACCATTGGTTAAAGGCTTAGATTCTTGGTTGACACTGCTGTCAGAAGGTTCTTGTCTCTTGTCCTTTCTATGAGATTGTAAACCATGACATTATGCCCTTCCCCAGAGTGGATGCTTATGAAGGAAAATGAATGTGAGCAGTATCTTGCTGCACGACTTAGTCTTCCAACCCGTCTCCAGGTTCCGCTTATCAGAGTACGATGGTCCACAGAAAATGAGGGTGATAGGATCTTTCCAGGAAGTGGGGGTCATCGTGACTACAGTGAAGAGTGCTTACTGTGATATGTTTGCCTGTATCTGGTGGATATTATTCCTGCATAGTTAGCCTGTAAAATGAACCTGAAGGCTGCAGAGATGGTTCAGCAGTTGAAGGTGCTTGCTTTCAAAGCCTGATGAGCTGGGTGCAGTCCTCAATACCCGTGTAAAGCCAGAAGTACAAAGTGGCGCATGGCATCTGCAGTTTGTTTAAGAGGCAGGAGGCCCTGGCATGCCATTCTCTCTCTCCTTCTTCTCTCTCATAAATGAACGAATAAGTGAATGAATAAATATTAAAAATAAAATCCATCCTAGCAGGATCTATTTGCCTATAATTTTTGAGCTGATTATACAGCAGTTTTACAATAAGGTAAATAAATCCTTCTGAGCACATATTTGTCTAATAGTTTTCTACCAGCAGTTGAAAATAATCCTGTATTTTTTGCTGAACACTATATCAAAGTATTTTGTTAAATTTGGTGGGTCTCCACCTTCTGAATTTCTCTTTTAGTACATACTTAATTACTGTGTGACTTCAACAAAATTTATTTATTTATTTGACAGAGAAAGAGGGAGAGGGGGAGAGAGAGAAAGAGAAAGAGAGTCGGGGGGGTCGGAGAATGGGCATGCCAGGGCCTCCAGCCACTACAAACGAACTCTAGATGTTTGTACCCCCTTGTGCATCTGGCTAACATGGGTCCTGAGGAATTGAACCTGGGTCCTTTGGCTTTGTAGGCAAACACCTTAACTGCTCAGCCATCTTTCCAGTTTTACTGTGTGACTTTTATCAAACCTTCTTGTATAAAAGAATCTGAACCTGATTTTTGTAAGATTCCTTTATCAGGGCCCAGGAGTAGTGGCCTATGCCTGTATTCCAAGCACTGAAGCACAAAGACCTTGAGTTAGGGGACAGCCTGGACTATACAAGAAGACCTTGGCTCAAAAGGGCATGTTTTTTTTTTTTTTACTCCTGTGGATTGACAAGTTAATTTACTATTTAGGTAACATATATTAACAGTATTCTAGGTATAAATATATTTTGAAAATTAACATGGCTTTAAAACCTGGTATGGGGACATGTCAAGAGGTAGATTTGGTATAAAAATAAATCCCACATATCATTCAGCATACTTTAAAAAGATCTCAGAAAAGTGATACTAGAGCTTAGAACTGAACTCTAATATGGACTGAAAATATTGATAGATCTCACGACTTAACAGTAAGGAAGAATGGGACTCAAAATAAGCCTCCAAATGCAAACAATGAAAACCAACTTGAGCACAGCACCAAAACACGTCTGGCAGTGAGCTCGTCGTGGACCACCCTCCAGCACGCGCCGTTCTCAAGGTAGAGAGCGGGTCCCACAACTTAAGTTTTGGTACTGCTTTCTGTCATTCTCAAACCTTCTTCAAGCTCCTAAATCTTATTCACTGTGTTACTATTTTCACTCCTGTACCCCCCCCCCACTTCTGCTGCTGCTGAGCTCTTTAGAAAATCTTAGGACTCCCCGCGGATTTGTATAAATATAATTTTTACTGCACCCAAAGCCCATGTATGTAATGAGCTTCCTTTTAGTGAGTTGTGGAGGTGGTGTGGGGTGCCGGGAGGGGTAGCACGTGTCCGCTGTTGAGAGAACAGCGCAGTGATACCTCGGGACGATTTGCTTCCCGAGCTGAAGTGTCTCATCTTTAGATGCTGCTGTGATGGCGGTCACTGGCTTCCCCAATGGTGAGTTCCCTGACTTCACTGAAGTCGATCCTCTCTTGGGCATGTCAGATGGCAGAGCACCGGGCACGGGGTTATCTGTTTCTAAGAATGAATGTGGAGCCCGATCCACTCTTACCACACGTGTGTAAAGGTGGGTAGGAGGAGCCGTGGGAAACATCCAAGGATTGGCAAGGGCAGGAGTGGATCTTCCAAACCCCAGGGGAACACTGTCAGCACCGTCTCCCCGCACTCTTCATGACCAGGCCATGAGTAGCCCAGGGTCACTTTTGGATGCAGATGCAAGATGCTCTTAATAGACCATGCTAATCACACATTAAGTTTGTTACTATTGATTAACTTTCCAATATTGATCAAGAAACCATATTCCTAAGGGTGAATTAAAAAGAGCAAGTTTGGGGCCAGAGAGATGGCTCAGTGCTTGATTGCAAAGCCAGATGGCCTGGGTTTTGCTCCCCAGCACCCTCGTGAGGCCAGATACACAAAGCAGTGCACACATCTGGAGTTCATGTGCAATGGCAAGAGGCCCTGGTGTGCCCATCCCCCCTCTGTCTGTCCTTGCAAATAAATAAATGAAAATATATTAAGAAGTGCATATTTTCTGCATTCTGGGAGTAAGCTAGCATTTGAGACAGAGCTGAGGGGGTGCACATACATACTTGAAATATTGGCAAGTGTTGCAGTGAAAGTCACGTTGAGAGTAACTGTGGAAATTCACAGAGGTGCTGTGATGAAGGTAATCTAAACGCAGAAGAAAGACCTGCCAAGACCTCGGGCTCAAACATAGGCAGAGAAAAAAGCAAGAGCAGAGGTCTAGCAGCTGTGGAAAGTTCGGCATGCTGGTGCCACAGGGTGGGAACTTCAGCTGGACTGGTGAGCAAGGTGGGGGGTTCCAAAGTGTTTGGAAGGTGAACTGGAAGTCTTGTCATAGCATATCTATGCAATTTGTTGGAATGTATAATTATTTTGATTACTCATGATAAATTAATTCAATGGACTAAGGAGAGAATCACCCCCACATACCTCAAAAGGGCCCTGGCTGAAACTAAGAATAATTGGCGAAACAAACAAGGGTGCTGTTTTCTTGGTGAACCGGGTACCAGCACAAGGGTGAAGGAGATTGACACAGAGAACACTCAACTCCTACCAAATCAGATATCCAGAGACACAGAGGCCCCCAACACCTCATCACTGAAGCAGACCCAAAATGAACCAACATGGCTCAGGGAGAGTTTGCGCAAGAGGGAGTGGGAAGAATGTCAGAGCCACACGTTGGGTCAGGATATGCAGAGACATTTCTCCTACCCATAACTGTGGGCTAACTCCACAATGCACGACCCATACACCTCAACAAGGAGGGGCCAAGGGGGAGGGAGTAGGACATGGACGAGCCCAACAATGGTACCAACTTGACTGAATTCACTGAGTACAAAACTCATTAATTAAAAACATTAATTAATTTAAAAAAAGAAAAAAAAATGAATTCAATGGAGTAGAGCTGATGTACCATCCTGAGAAAGTTCATAGTCTAAGGAAAGAAATGTATCTCTTTATGTTTCTTGCCTGGTAAGTTTAGTATGAAATAATATAATAATAGAGTTCTTCTGATAGTGAATTATTTAGTATGTAGTATGTAAGTCCTGAGGATGTTTCTTAAGAATGAAACAGAAAGCACTCTATTGCTGTGGGTAGTATATCAAGCAAGTAAGCACCTACTTAATGGGGCTAGTTCCTACCTGCATGTTTCATTCTTACTGCTTAAATGTGCACTCGTGCTGGGTGTGGTGACTCAAGTCTATAACCCTAGCACTTGGGAGGCAGAAATCGGAGATTGCTTGAGTTTGAGGCCAGCCTGGGCTATATGGAGAATTCCAGGTCATCCTGGGATAAAGTGAGACCCTACCTCAGAAAAACTATATATATTCGAAGTGAAACATATAAAAACCTAAACATCCCATTAGGGTCAAAAGAAAGCACCAGTAATTCTCACGAAAAAAATAACCTAAAAATTTGCCTTGTAAGGATTCTTTGTTAGTGCGCCTTTGCAAAGCGGCAGTAAGCAGGCTCAGAGGCACGAAAGGAGAGAGGAGGTGCTCCTTACGCAGACTGTCCGTGCCAGGCTGAGCAATGCAGACTGTGAACAGTGAAGTCTCCGGAAGCACTGGCCTAACATATGCCCAGGATCTGAAGTTATTTTTGGAATAATTTCTTTCATGTACGTTTCCAGAAATAGCTAATTCTTATTAATACTCATTGTTTTGCTGTTTGTGTGTGCTTTAAGTAGAAAAATGAATCATCTAAAACAAAATTGAGTCCAGAATGTCATTAAGACAGCATAGAGTTTAGCACCCTTACACATGTATAAACACACACAAAATTTTGGGCCAAGTGTTGTAGAGCACACCTTTAATCACAGCAGTTGAGAAGCAGAGGTAGGAGGATCTACGTGAGTCGAGAGTCACCCTGAGACTACATAGTGAATTCCAGATGAACCTGGGCTAGAGTGAGACCCTGCCTCAAAAACAGCAACAGGGGCTGGAGAGATGGCTTAGCAGTTAAGCGCTTGCCTGTGAAGCCTAAGGACCCCTGTTCGAGGCTCGGTTCCCGAGGTCCCACGTTAGCCAGATGCACAAGGGGGCGCACGCGTCTGGAGTTCGTTTGCAGAGGCTGGAAGCCCTGGCGCGCCCATTCTCTCTCTCTCTATCTGCCTCTTTCTCTCTCTGTCTGTCGTTCTCAAATAAATAACAAAAAATTTAAAAACCAACAACAACAACAAATTAAAATTTAAAGCTAGGTGTGATGACACATATCTTTACTCCAAGGACTTGGGAGACTGAGGTGGAAGGACCACTATGAGTTTGAGGCTGGCTTGGTCTATAGATTTAGTTCTAGATCAGCCTGGGCTCAGAGTGAGACTCTGCTTCAAAAAGACAACTTTTAAAAAATTTCATGAATTAAGTTAATACAGACAATGAAATTAACATGCTGAAGAAAATTCAGACTATAAATGTGATTTCTAGTCAACACTGGTATGGAATTCAAAAGATCTGAATTTTCTACCTCTATCTCCCACTTAGTAATGGGTTCTCATTTCACCAGGTATCAAATCTAAAAACACAGTGTTAAATATGGAAAGGGTAAGGGTAGACGTATACACACATTAGACTCAAATCATTGTGTGTGAGTTCTTGAAGCACTCTTGAGCTTCAGCACAGTGCCCAGTGAGCACATCAGCACTCAGTAAGTACTCATGCCATCCGTCAGGCCTTTTCTTTTATGAGACCACAGACAGCAATTTTACACTTTGTATTCTGTTATTTTAATACCATATGCCAACTCAAGCACCTTGAAAATAAAATTTTCATCTGTAATCAGATTATCATTATTTAAAATGTATTTTCATATGAGAGAGAGAGAGAGGGAAAATTGGCACATCAGGGCCTCAGCCACTGCAGTTGAACTCCAGACACTTTTGCCACCTGGCGGGCATATGCAACGTTGCGCTTGCCTCACCTTTTGAGCATCTGGCTTACATGGGATCTGGAGAGTTGAACATGGGTCCTTCGGCTTTGCAGACAAGTGCCTTAACTGCTCAGCTATCTCTCCAGCCCGCCATAGATCATCATTCCCTGACCCCCAGGATTGCTTGTTTTACCTATGGTTCTTGGGCTATGTTTACTTAAAGTAAATGTAGGCAGAGTGTCCCCCCTTTGTTGCATTATAGTATATATAGATGGGGAACCCTGCATTCATGTAGCTCAGTACCAAAAAAGATGAACTAGAAACTGACTCCCTATAACTCCCCAAACCCCATCTGAGTAGCAGATAAGGGTGAAGGGTATTGTACTGTGCCCACCCAGGCCCTACTGACCTTAACTCGACATGCCCAGGTTTCACTTTGTTTTGCCCAGCTCCCCATAGGCCCAGCAGGATCTTAAAAGTAAGATAGAGACCTCTACTAAAAGAAAAAAATTCTTATTCTGCTTTTGTTACATATATAATATTACTTTTTCAATTGTTTACAATTTCCTTTTTTAAAGGCACATTTATACATATTAATTCCTGTAAACATTATACAGTATATAATGGGAATTTCTAGTTAATTTCCTTCTGTCATGTTTGCCTATTACATACCAAAGAGTCCCCAGTGACCTGAACTACTGCTCAGGCCAAGAAGGAGAAGATCCTGGCAGTTCAGTCACTTGTTTTTGTTTGGTCTGTGGTGGTCAAACCATTGCCTTAAGTAGTTAAGATATTTCAGTTTAGCTACTACATTTTAAAATCTTTTCAGAGATTGGTTTTTTCAAGTTTAATGGACAAGTTTGAAGGCATAATTGTCTTAGTCAGTCTTGAGTCACTGGCCTCTGTTTGCTTTCACAGCAAATTTGAGCATTGAGATTTAGTATACGGAAACACTTTGCTTCTGAATAGAAAGCTTCACAGCTTATTCTGGGTTAGTATTTTCAACGTGCTTGATTTTCAATCATGCTTGAATAAGTTTAAATGTTGGGAACTGGTAGAAAGCAAGTGAGTAAGAGGAACTGAGGATGGTGACACTGATTCTTGGAACTTGGTCCTGGTTAAAAATTAAAGCCAAGTCTGCTATCCGTCTTTCTTATGTAAGCATCAGGTCCAAGGCCCACACATACCAGGCAACAAACCCCTTATTTTTAAATAGTTTCATGATCATACATGGTAGAGTAAATTAAACAGTTGAATTTCTGGGAGGCTTGATTTTATCAAGAATATAGCAGACGGCAGACTCACTGGCAAGTGAAATCACACACAGTTTGCACACTGTTAATGAACATACCCAACCACACCCAGCCTCTGCTCAGCCCTAGAACTTCAGGACAGCGTTTCTTGCTTTCTATCAACTTAGGGAACTCTTGGCACTCTATATTGCTCTCTGGGTTTATGTTCACAACCCTACCTGGTCCTTGCCGGGTAAACATCCCGCCCCTGACCAAAAGCAACAGAGTTGGCAAAACTTAACTGCAGCTGTAAACCTGTTGTTAATCTGTCTCTTCTTGTACCAGAGACCTCATTCCATCTCCTCTCCCAGGGCCTCTCTTTAAGCCACCACTCCACTCTCGCCTTGACCTCAGCACCTGTCTTATGCATGAATCGAGACCCTCCTCTCTCCGCCTATCCCCACCTACTTTCTTTATACCCTACCCAGAATCATTATTCTGCAGAGTACTTTTTTCCCCCTCCTTTGGTTTGAAGAAATGCTTAGTTTTTATTTTAGGCCTTGCTTACTAGTTTCGTGTAGCTTGTAGACCCTCATCCATTCTTGTTGCTCCCTCCATCCCAATCTACTCTACTTCACCCAACCTCTGATAGCAGCAGCTGGCTCTGCCCATCTGAGCCTGATAGTTTTGGCACAACATTCCTTTACTATCCAATGGGCCTCATGTCCCATGCGATGACCTCTTTGTCCCTAGCCACTTGGGAGAGAGAATTCATATTATAGATTTGCCCTAATGGAACCTTCTGGTTTTCGCTTTTTGAATCATGTAATCTTTGTATCATCTTTAAGCCATATATTTCTCATTAGATGTTCAATATAAGAAAAACATGCATCTCACTTTCTAGTTTGCTAAAGTTATTCTACCTAGAGCATCGTTTAGGAGCCACTCCACTATCTTGTTTATTCTACTCACACATTACAGACATGGCAATAAATAATAATAATGAGCAGAAAGAAAGATTTTAGAATTCTTTAACCATATTTCACTTAAATGTAGATTTGATAGGTGCCTTTTAAGGCATTGGTGTGAAAGCTTAGACTTCTGCATATAGACTGCTGTTAAAAAAAATTGTCATGTGCTTCTTAAGCATTACTGTTCATATAGCCAAAATGTTATATTATGAAGGCAAAATAGCCCTTGAAAATCACTTACATTTTAAAATGTATCACAGATAAACTTTATTTGATATGATTTATAAATCAGAAAATGCCAACTTAAGTCCAGCTTTCCAAAGTCAAAAACATTTTCTGAAAGAGCTGCATCTCTCCCAGTATTCCTGATACTGCAGCCTCCCTCCCAGTATTCCTGATACTGCAGCCTCCCTCCCAGCATTCCTGATACTGCAGCATCCATTCCAGTATTCCTGATACTGCAGCCTCCCTCCCAGTATTCCCGATACTGCAGCATCCATTCCAGTATTTCTGATACAGCAGCATCCCTCCCAGCATTCCTGAGACAGCAACATCCATTCCAGTATTTCTGGTGCAGCAGCCTCCCTCCCAGCATTCTTTGCTCAGTGAGGAGCATCTCCCTCTTAGCCTGGGAATATGTTTGCTGGGGTGACAGTCACGCTTACAGCTGCCTGGGTTCTATAGCAGAGTTTGTAATTGTTTTTAAAAGAAAACTAGGGCCTGGGGAGGTGAATCAGAGAGATAAAAAGCAGTTGTTTTAAATTTTTTTGTTTTATGTTTATTTATTTATTTGAAAGTGACAGACAGAAAGAGGCAGAAATAGAGAGTGAGAGAGAATGGGCGCACCAGGGCCTCCAACCACTGCAAACGAACTCCAGACGTGTGTGCCCCCTTGTGCATCTGGCTAACGTGGGTCCTGGGGAATCGAGCCTCGAACCAGGGTCCTTAGGCTTCACAGGCAAGCGCTTAACCGCTAAGCCATCTCTCCAGCCCAGAGGCTAATTTTCAATAAGTCTTTTCCATTCTTGGAGATTTTGCTGACTCCCCCTCCGCCTCCCCCCATTGCTGGTTTAGTAAAGTTACCTTTATAAATGTCATTCATTGTGTGATAAGTGCATTAGACTTTCACCAAGTCACTATAGTCATTCCTTGTTAGACTTCTCTGTGGCTGTCTTTTGAAGGCAAAGGTATGGTCATCACTTGATCTTACACTGGCTTAATTAGCACAAAGTCACCACTGTAAGTGCTTCACATTTTCTTTGTAAATGTTCACAGCTGTAGTTTGTCTCTCAGTACAGTTGTATTCACCTTGTGTGGTCTAAGGCCAACTCCCAGCCACAATAAGAGAGATGAGGATACAGGAAGAGCTGGCACAAGCAGCAGCTGTTGGGAGGTGAGGCATCTTCTGCTGCCTCCACAATTGTATACTGTCAAGCCATCCCTTAGGAAAGGGCGCGAATCCATTCAACTTTTGTTTAGGCTACTTACATATTTACCAACTTTGATTTGTAATTGCTGTGAATTATGGCAGTTGAATACTATTAGTGTTTAGTATGTGATTATATTTTCAAATTAATCATTAGTCTCTTCCTTTGTATGCTTTCGATAATGACTGTAACGTGTGTGTGTAATTTTCAAGGAGATGAAACTGGGGGCTCAACATTTTCATTTGTAATTGATATTCAGTTGATGTCTATTTCTTCTTTATTAAAATATAACTCTACCAATCTCGTAATAATAATACTCTGTGGCCTATTATATGGAAATCTTGTCAATTATATCATGTTTATTTGAAAGTACTTTTTATGTTGTGCATTTTAGGAAGTAATGTAAAGATTCTGTTATTTCTTTCTTACTCAGTGACAACTTTGGGCATGATGGAAAGGAGGTGTATGACCATTATCTCCAGCAACATGACACGTCACAATGCTAGGGCCCCATTGCTCACACCACAGGCCTTAAGCGGGTTATTTGGTATACTTTAACAGCTCTAACGTGTCTGTGCTGCTGTTTGCATTCTTCCATGTTCTCTCTGATCATTGTGCTCACTCATGCATTGCTGTTGGCAGTACACCGTGCTGCACGTGGAATGTGCTAACCTGTAACCATAGGCGGCGTCTCTTGTGTGTGTCCAGAGAGCAGCAGATGCACGTTCTCCTCTCAAAGAGCGATTCACACATGCCTCTTTTATGCACAAAATAAAGTCAAATCCTCTGTTAATATTTCCACATAGAAATTTTCATAATTAAATAGAAAATTACCACTAGCTAAGAGAATATTTGCGATTAAAGAGCACATGGCTAGGTCAGTGTTGCATGGAATAGTTGTTGGCTGGAATTTTGCGTTAAGAACCAGTAGTATAATGAACACTGGAGAAAGAAGGGCAGAGGATGGAAGGAGGTGGATGTAGTAAAGCCAGACAGGAGAAGGTCTAATAGCTTGTGTTAGTTTCTGTGTTGTTCTTTTGTTTTTTACTTTTATAACTCCATTTTGACACTCAAGAAGTTACTTCTCATCCACGTTGACAGTCTTTAGATTTTTGAATGTGGTAATAGGGACATAGGTCACCAAAGTATAAAGCTTGTTTGTTGAATCTTCACCCTTATTCCGTTTCCTGGACAACCGTGCACAGGTACAATATGGGACATTCCTTATTCCCTGGGCCCACACAGCTTTATTGAGCCTGGTGTCAGGGTGCACATCTGGAGTACCCATCTCCTTCATGGCAAACTCCTGGATCTCTTTGAGGGCCTGAGGGTCCCGCTTCTTGAAGCCCGCTCCATGGATGCACTTGTGAATGTTGGTGGCGCATTCTTGGGTCACCACCTTGTGGATGGCAGAAAGGCCCTTCTTTTTCTCACTGTCCTTCTTAATGGGAGCCATTCTGCCAGGGCCCAAGTTGGAAGGGTGATTCTCTGTTATTCTAAGTGTGGTAACTCTTCATAGCGTGTTGGCTGCTGGCAGCGGGTCGTCCAGAGAGGACACAGGGGCACGGAGGCAGGGGGAGTAGGCCTTAGACCCATGTGAAAGGTGGTAGCGGTTGAACCACAATATTGGGGTGGGGACAAGAAGCTTCAGGTTTGTCACAGACTTTGAAAGTAAAGCTGACATTTATGACTGAATTGGGGATGTGTGCAAGGGAAAGAGTAGTTAAGGAAGAGTTCTGGATGGAATCATTTATTCTTTCCCTTGATGTGCAAATTGTCTGTCATATCTACTTTAATGACTCAATTTAAACCATCTCACCATTGCTAAATACTGCTTTCTCTATGTGCGCTTGCTCTCTCCCTCTCCTCTTTCTTTATAGATTATACCTGTTTTCTGAACTTTCTACCAGATTTTGAAATCTTTGCTCTTTCATTAGACTCAGTGATTGGCCGCGGACCAGATTATTTCCACATAGTTTATTCACTTGGAAAGAAGCACGATGACTATTCTATCCTCAGCCCAGTTACACGTGTTATCCTTCTTGCTCTAGTGACTCAACTTTTGTTGGACAAAGACTGTGACCTTGGTTTTTGTCATCTCTCTGTTCTGCAAGTCTCAATTCCATGTATTAGTATTTGCACCCATGCCAGTGACTATCTTTGATGTCGAACCTCTGGAAGACAAGCTGCTACCTACCTTGTGCAATTAGATTTTAAATAAAGACATTTCAGTGATGCTAATATTTTCATTCTAATAACTATTTGATATGAATTTTAATTATATTTTCACCAATAACCAATCTCTTTTCCTTTTACATCTTAAAGAATGATGCATTATCTTTTATAACATCCAGCTATTCACAGTGGAGCAGTCTGTTTTTAGTTTTCAAGTCCTGGCTTTTTTTTTTCTTGACAATAACTGACTTTACCAAGTTCTCCATATGATTGCCTATGTTGGAAAGCCACTTCTGTGCTAGAAAATATTTGAAATACAATGGAAAATCTTGGATTTTAAGAAAAATTGACAGTCTATTGAAGTAATAAAACTAGAATTCTCATTGAGTTGGCCTCAATAATGTTTTTATGAACAGTGTTTAGCAGAGGGAATTAATTTCCTTTGAATATCACCATGGACTTTCATAAACCTTGAATGGTTTATTTGCTTTTTGCCTAAGATTAACCAAGTTAAGAATGGAAAAATCCTACTAGATAATAAGAGACTGGTCCCTTTCCCAGTGCAAAATTATGTACATAATATATTTCCTACTCTTTGTCCTTTTATAAATAAAATTCTTCCTGTATCTATTTGCAAGACATTTCTCCAAAATACAGTCTTTTTTGGGGGGGGGGGAAGGATTTTCGAAGTAGGGTCTCACTCTAGCTCAGGCTGACCTGGAATTCACTAGATAGTCTCAGGGTGACTTTGAACTCATGGTGATCCTCCTACCTCTGCTTCCCAAGTGCTGGGATTAAAGGCGTGTGCCACCATGCTCTGCCAAAATATATTCCTTAAATTATATCATTAATGACTTTAGATGGAGATAAAACCTTTATTTTGTTTTAGAAAAACATCAATTTTTTATTATGAATGTGTTTAAAAACTTAGTTTTGGAATCAAAATAATACATTGTAAAATTGAGAGCCACTTTAGTTGAATTTGCATACTTAGTTATATCTTTTTATTTTTGCCCAGGGACCTAGTAAAAGTCTGCTAATTTGCAACAACAAAAACAACAATACAATGGTAATGGCTTGCCAGTGCTGCCGTGTTGTTTTGCTTCCTTAACACAATGCATGTTTTGCCCTCAAACTACCTTTCAGTCTTACCTTCCATCCTTCTCTCATAACTTCCTCCTGTCCCAGCGCATACTGCAGATGTTTCCCATCTTCAGTCTTCCCTGTGTCTTTAACTTGTGAAGAAGTGTTTCTCTTTTGTGCCTACAAAGGTGGTTTTTCCTCTCCTGGCTCCTGCACTGGAAGCTTGGTCTCCCGGTGACAGTGCTGTGGTGGCAGCATCTTTAAGAGGTTAGATGCAGTAAGGACTTAAGAGATCCAGTAAGGGACTATATAATGGCCTGGGGATGTCGCTCAGGAATAAAATGCTTTAGCGTGTATGAAGTCCTGAGTTCAATCCCCATTACTAGGAAAAAAAGATTCATCCCTTCTTGGGGAAGAGGATTTGAGCTCATGGGACTAGGTTAGTCCTTGTGAGGAGAGGTGTTTTTTTTTTTTTTTATTTACTTATTTCAAAGTGACAGACAGAGAAAGAGGCAGGTAGAAAGAGAGAATGGGTGTGCCAGGGCCTCCAGCCACTGCAAACGAATTCCAGATGCATGCGCCCCCTTGTGCATCTGGCTAACATGGGTCCTGGGGAATCGAGCCTAGAACCGGGGTCCTTAGGCTTCACAGGCAAACACGTGTTAACTGCTAAGCCATCTTTCCAGCCCGAGAGGTTTTAAGTGGGTCTGGCACCTCCCTGAACAGTCCTTCTGCACATGCCACTTCTTGCCATTAAGAAGGCAGATCCTGGTGCCACACTGCTCGACCTCCAGAATGTCAAGCTAAGTAAATTTTTTTTTCCTGCAAATTGTCCAGCCTGTGGTATTTTATTATAACGACAGAAACAATGCTAAGTCAGTGCTGGACCTCAAATAGCAGAGCATCCTTTCTGGGCTTCATTAGGGAACCCTGAAATATAAAATACTTCTGGAGTTTTCCAAGAGTGAGATGACTTTTTCCCATCATTGCAGTCACATCCTCATGTAGCACCTGCCATAATGTCTGGTAGATGTTCACTGATAGACATTTTGTAGGTGTTTCATGGATTTGTCAATAAAGTAAGAAGTAAATACTGTAATAATCCGTCTACAGTTAAATAATCATCATGCCTTAGTAAATTGTGTTCAATTTTTTTCGCTTGGTCTCTTCATATTCCACACAAGTGAAAGAATCTATGCCTGTCATATCTGATGCAGAAATGCTATGTTTGCTCTGACTTTGATCTCAATGGTAGGATTTGCCTGTAATAATCCAAGACAAATTCCCTGATCTTATATCATATCATATCTTTTTTAAAAATTTGGGATTTAAAAAATTTATTATTTATGTATTTATTTTTGGGTTTTCGAGGTAGGATCTTACTCTAGTCCAGGCTGACCTGGAATTCACTATGTACTGTCAGGGTGGCCTTGAACTCACGGTGATCCTCCTACCTCTGCCTCCCGAGTGCTGGGATTAAAGGCGTGTGCTACCACACCCGACCATAAGTACATGATTGGTGCAATATCCAAGGAACTCTCAGGAACACTTAAGATGCATTGATTACTAAAATGTGTCCCAGGCATCCCTTGTTGTCTGGGTGATGGCAGTCTGGGGAAGCTACAGGAATGTAGAGAAGTATATACTGAGACAGTGAAGAAGGTGTAAGGGAGGGAAGGACTGTGGGAGTTTAGTGGAAGTCATCCAGTGAAGATGGGTACACCTTGGCAGACATTCAGATCGTGCGCAGCTGTCCACGTTCTTCAGAGCAATATATCTTGCTCCTTATTTGTCTTTCCCCCTTTTGTCCGAATGCTCCTGTGTGCTTGCTGCTTTGTTCAGAGTCAACACTAGCCAAGTTCTGGGAAAAGATCCAGTAGGAAACATGTAAGAAACTTCCTGCTGAAACAGAAAACTGCTGCGGCATGAACTTGCTTTGTTGCTTGGGCCTCACATCTGTTTCCTTGTCCTCTCGCCAGCCCGGTGCTGAAGTGATCTCCCCGATTCCTGACGCCTTGACCTCCTGACCATTCCCAGAGCCTTGTCACTGTGCTTTGGAGTCTTCCCTGCTTGCGTGATTGCTACTCTGTCTTTGGTCTCTGAACCCCTGGGGCCTGAATGTGCCCCTTCCTGCTTTGCTGGTCTCACTCAGATTCTTAGCTTGCTTGGGTAGCTGGCTTGCTTACTGGACATCCTGGGCGCACCCCTAGCATGAGGGGAATTTTGTGCTCTTAGTTTCACTCCTAGCTTCTTGTTCTGTCTTAGCAGCTGGCTTCTGGAGGATTCTAGGAATACTGAAAAATATCTGTTAGGATGCTAAAAAGAAGTGAGGTTAAGCTGGGCTGTGACAGGACTATCAAAGCAGGTGGAAGTTTTCTCTCCTTTGTGTTGGTGGTCCACAAAATGAGAGCTCTGCATGCAAAATTAAGCAGGATGAGTCAGAGGAATATAGAGAAAATATTGTAATAGTTGGTTTGATGTGCCCATTAAAAAATATGCTTATTTTAAATACAAAAGAAGAAAAACATGCATTTATAACGCAAAATGAATTAAAAAAATATATATGTAAATTATGAATTGGCCTAA
The DNA here is from genome assembly GCF_020740685.1 of Jaculus jaculus. NCBI lineage: Eukaryota > Metazoa > Chordata > Mammalia > Rodentia > Dipodidae > Jaculus > Jaculus jaculus. The sequence goes on along the minus strand of NC_059115.1, from coordinate 73,518,935 downwards.
ATAACTCTTTAGGTCTTATGACCACTTAGAATGTTTAGTCATAGTTTTTTGGAGCAAAACTTATAAATTCAACTTTCTGGAAGGGTTGGTAATAGGGACCTTATTTATTCTTCTCCAGCATATTTGAGCTATTTCAGTGTCTTTGTACTTAGTTTTCCAGACTATGTTTCAAGCTTTGGCTAAAATAACACTCAAATAATGGCCATGTGGCTTAAAAAAAATAAAATAAAACAAACAAACAAAAAATACAGAAATCTCACCAGGAGGCTGAGTTGAAGCTGCTACTCATACTGCCCCCACAGGACCGAGCTGGTACTGCTGCACCGCAGGTGGACTTCCTCAGCTTGAAGCAGTGCCATGTCAATGAGATTCAATGGAAAATCCACCATCAAAAATTGAGAATTTCTGAGAAGACTGTTAGAAATGTGGATGATTCTCAACATCATAGACAAAGAACTTCCTCATTAGTGTATTCTGTAGTTTGACACAAGCACTACCTATAGTATGATTAGCAAGCCAGTGAAGCAGTGTTTATTTCAAGTCTATACCTTTAAAAATTATTTTTATGAACAAATAATCACATTTGGGCTGCACGAAAGTGATAGTGGGGGCTGGAGAGATGGTTAGTGGTTAAGGCACTTGCCTGCAAAGGCAAAGGACCCAGATTCGATTCCCCAGGGCCTACATAAGCCAGATGCACAAGGTGGTGCATGTGTCTGGAGTTCATTTACAGTGGCTGGAGGCCCTGGTGCACTCATTCTCTCTCTTTCTCTCCCTTCCTTTCTCTCTCGGTCTGCCCCTCTCTCTCTCTCTCTCTCAAATAAAATTAAAAAATGGTGGTTATTTTATAGTCACCTAATTGAAAATTTTGGAGACCATAGATGTTTTCAGGCAAGAGTGGTTTCAACATATGAATGACAATATGAATTTAGAATTTTCTGACATTTATTGTGAAGAAGTTGATTAAAGAATACCATTTATTTAATTTATTTAAGTGGTTAAATTTTCACTTGAAGACGTAACCTCCCAACGATTTTTAGTTGTGTGGGAATCTAGTGTACTACAAATTTTCCTGAAGACTGAGTATGAGTTTATGTGAACAAATTGAATTATAAATTATTGATTAAAAGGTGATACACATTTTCATCATTTTATTTCACCATTCATGACAAATATTTTCTGCATTTTAAATGATTGTCAGAAATTTTATTTTTAACTATCCTTTAGACAGTGCCTATGACAAGTGACTTAATCAAAGCTTCTATTTGATTTTGGAAACTCAAAAGAATAAGAAGAATGATATTAACTTAATGTGAGATTTTTTAATTCGATATTTTAAAGGTTCCAATTAATATGCATTCTGGCTATTCTACAAACTTAGGGGAATGTTAGCAGAATTAAATGCATGGGGTGCGTTTACCAAGAAGAATCATCATAGCTGTGATGTCACTACAGCTCTATTTTTAAGTGAATTCTTCAGGAAAAGGGGTTAGGCGAAGAACGAATCTATTTTTAACTTGGGTCTATCCTTTTATGTGTTGGCTGCACGGTAACCCTTTCAAACAGACAACTGGGCATGTACTTTTGAACCCTTTCCTAGTCTGTAAACATGAGGAAACAGCCCTGAGCCTCCTTGTCCAACCCTTCTTAGATCTAACGTGTCCAGTCCGTGGTCATACCCATTTGCTTATCAAAGTGCGCTGACAGGTGTGAGCCGGGTTAGTTCTTTTATCACCTCCTTGGAAACTTAAAAAGAAAAAAAGTTTGATTCTCCTAAGAAGAAAATAAAGTTTATGTTTTCTTATGTTAATTTTTATTAGTGTAAAATTCTGTAAAATTCAGCCACACAAAAGTTGACCTTGAGACTTCTCAGTTCCTTGTACTTAAAATAAGAAATTTTAAATGATATATTTCTTTTAAATATATCCATCTTCTCTGTGTGTTTATTTCATTTTGGCCTTCACCATCCTGTCTTCCTGTATCTTCAAATGTTTATGAGCTTTTGGACCAGAAACAATGTCATAGACTTCTTTCCCTTGTCCTACAGGAAGCTGATTAAAATGGGAATGCTCCTGGTCCCATGTTTCTTCCTGTATCTCAGATGGAGGACAGATTGAGCATAGGACATTCTGTGACATCGGCAAAGTCCATCGCTGCTCAGTAGCTTAATAATGAGAGTGCGTAGCCCATGACCTGGTCCAAACCCTGGTGTTGTGATGTAGGTAGCTGACTTAATGATACCATGCGATGCACTTGGTGTGGGGCATAAAACGTAAAGCCTTGTACGTTCCATAGCAAGATGCCTGACCCACGGGGAGCACTTCCTAAGTTAAAGCTGTTGCTATTGGCATTTTATGTGACAGAGCACCCTGTTAGCCAGGGTGTTTGAAGAAACAGTGGTGAAAGTAGAATGCCTGCTGTGCTGTGAGCACCACGCGGCCTTCCGGGGAAGGGTGCAGGAGGAAAAGGAAGATGAGAAGACATCGGCTAGATGACCCGAGTGACTGAAGTGACACGAGCCAGGACTCCTCCTATCCCGTCCCGTCAGCATTCTCCTCATCCCCAGGCATGTATGCTCATGGGGGGTGTGGGGCGCACACACCAGGCTCAAGGGTGGCCTCAGGTGCCTTTTCTTTTCTTTTCTTTTTTTTTTTTTTTTTTTGGTTTTTCGAGGTAGGGTCTCACTCTAGCCCAGGCTGACCTGGAATTCACTATGTCGTCTCAGGGTGGCCTTGAACTCTCAGCGATCCTTCTACCTTTGCCTCCCAAGTACTGGGACTAAAGGCGTGTGCCACCACGCCCGGCTTGTTTTGTTTTGTTTTTGACACAGGTTCTCACATTGGTCTGGAGCTCGCCAACTAATCTACTATTAGGCTTGTCATAGAATTCCCAGGATTCATCTGTGTCCACCTGCTCAGCACCAGGACTACAAGAGAGTGTCACTGTGCACACTTAAAAAAATATTGTAAGGAAAGATAGCCTGGAGAAAGACAAATGGGGGTGAGCGGAGGAGACAGACAGAGAGAGAGGAGGAGTGGGGGAAGAAGAGGCAAGCCAGGGTCTCTTGCCACTGCAAATGAACTCCAGACATGTGCTGTTTTGTGCATCTGTTTTTACATGGGTAATGGGGAACTGAACCTGGGCCATCAGACTTTGCAAGCAAGTGCCTTTGACCACTGAGCAATCTCCTCAGCCCCACATCTTTTTTAAAAAAATCATGGGTACTAGGCTGGAGGGATGGCTTAGTGGTTAAGGCGTTTGCCTGCAAAGCCAAAGGATCTAGGTTTGATTCCCCAGGACCCATATTAGCTAGATGCACAAAGGGTGCACACGTCTGGAGTTCCTTTGCAGTGGCTGGAGGCCCTGGTGTGTCCATTCTCTCCCTCTCTCCCTCTTTCTCTGTCAAATAAATAAATAAAATAAAATATTTAAAAAATCATGGGTACCATGGATCAAACTCATGTCCTCATACTTGTAAGAAAAGCAGCTGGGGGACAGAGCCTTTCCCTCAGTCCAACCAGCATTATATTTTGTGCAAAGTTAATTAAGCTCACCTTTCAAGCCTATATTGTCCACATTTGTTTCTCTCTAGTTGAAATTTGGGGTCTGGATGTTGGGATCCACTAGGTCTGTCTTACATGGAACACAGAACTAGACAAGCATTATAAATCTTGAAAAACTACTTTCTAGATTAATTAAATGAACAGAATTCTGAAGCAAACTAAAGTGCCAGGGGAGGGGCCATAGATTCCTACATTAGCTCAAAAGAATTGGTGTTTCCACAAATATATTATTCAAAATACATAATCATTTTTTTCCATTGGTACCATTCAAAACATAAGTACACAAGCTAAACTTGATGAACCATCAAAGTTTCAGTATGAGTGGGGAATTGTTATCGTCATTTTCTCCTGAAGACATTAAGATAGAAGAATTCAACTTTCTTAAAGCCAAATGTCTAAGCTGACAATTTGCAAGTGGTTCTGCCCCAGAGCCTATTCCTGGATTGCTGCCTCGTGTCAACTTCTGTTAGTCTCTGCTTGGTGTTAAAAACATGCACATGGGATTCTGATCATTTTTAAAAGGTCCAGTGTGTTCATGATGTCCTACACTTAGCCAGGGGCTTGTGTTTCCCGTGGGTAGTTTGGCCCATAGGCAAACTCTGTATGTCCTGCCTGAAGGCTGTGGTGAGGGCCAGTGGAAGTGGCTGCTGCCCGTGGCCCGTCCTGAAGGCTGTGGTGTGAGGCCAGTGGAAGTGGCTGCTGCCCGTGGCCCGTCCTGAAGGCTGTGGTGTGAGGCCAGTGGAAGTGGCTGCTGCCCGTGGCCCGTCCTGAAGGCTGTGGTGTGAGGCCAGTGGAAGTGGCTGCTGCCCGTGGCCCCGTCCTGAAGGCTGTGGTGTGAGGCCAGTGGAAGTGGCTGCTGCCCGTGGCCCGTCCTGAAGGCTGTGGTGTGAGGCCAGTGGAAGTGGCTGCTGCCCGTGGCCCGTCCTGAAGGCTGTGGTGTGAGGCCAGTGGAAGTGGCTGCTGCCCGTGCCCCGTCCTGAAGGCTGTGGTGTGAGGCCAGTGGAAGTGGCTGCTGCCCGTGGCCCCGTCCTGAAGGCTGTGGTGTGAGGCCAGTGGAAGTGGCTGCTGCCCGTGCCCCATCCTGAAGGCTGTGGTGAGGGCCAGTGGAAGTGGCTGCTGCCCGTGGCCCGTCCTGAAGGCTGTGGTGTGAGGCCAGTGGAAGTGGCTGCTGCCCGTGGCCCGTCCTGAAGGCTGTGGTGTGAGGCCAGTGGAAGTGGCTGCTGCCCGTGGCCCGTCCTGAAGGCTGTGGTGTGAGGCCAGTGGAAGTGGCTGCTGCCCGTGGCCCGTCCTGAAGGCTGTGGTGTGCGGCCAGTGGAAGTGGCTGCTGCCCGTGGCCCGTCCTGAAGGCTGTGGTGTGAGGCCAGTGGAAGTGGCTGCTGCCCGTGCCCCGTCCTGAAGGCTGTGGTGAGGGCCAGTGGAAGTGGCTGCTGCCCGTGGCCCCGTCCTGAAGGCTGTGGTGTGAGGCCAGTGGAAGTGGCTGCTGCCCGTGGCCCCGTCCTGAAGGCTGTGGTGTGAGGCCAGTGGAAGTGGCTGCTGCCCGTGGCCCGTCCTGAAGGCTGTGGTGTGAGGCCAGTGGAAGTGGCTGCTGCCCGTGCCCCGTCCTGAAGGCTGTGGTGTGAGGCCAGTGGAAGTGGCTGCTGCCCGTGGCCCGTCCTGAAGGCTGTGGTGTGAGGCCAGTGGAAGTGGCTGCTGCCCGTGGCCCGTCCAGCCGGAAATGGAAGCAGCCTCTTGCACTGGCACACTTGGGAGTTCACACCGGACCCAAAGTATACGCCTTAATTTCTAGAACGTGTTTGTTTTGCTACATTTATCTTGTTATGTAAATGCTTAACATTTTCTTAATGAAAAGTGTATTTCAGGATTTTAATACAAGCTATATAATCAGCCTTTATAAAACTTTTATAATAAGTTGCATAAAAATTTTAACTTAATGATGGATACAATTTGATTTATGCAATCTGACTTTGACAGACCTACAAGGAAATATAACACGAAACTAAATAACTGGGCATGGTGATGCAGGTCTTTGATCCCAGCACTGGGATGCTCACTGTGAGTTCAAGGACAGCTTGAGACTACATAGTGACTTCCAGGTAGAGCAAGCCCCTACCTCAAAAGAAAAAAAAAAGAAAAGAGAAAAGGATTAAACTAGCAAAATTGAAAGACATTTCTTTAACTTTTATTTATTTATTTATTTTTACTGGTTGCAGGAAATTTTAATGTGATGTGGAAAGCAGGTATGCTCCATTGGGTGATGCGTTCCGTTTATCACAGTCTCCTTTTCCCATGGCCCAGTGAGTTTTCTAAATACAATCACGAGAGCGCCCTTCCCATGAAGCCTTATTCTGAAGGAAGTTGTGTGAGAGTGTCCATAGAGACAGCTAAGCCAACCAAAAGGCCACTGTCAAGAAACATGTTCATCTGAACACCGTTAGTCGCTTGTCATTACCTGACACTTCTGCTTCAGCGGCACACCTTTGCAGATGGAGAGCATATCACATTGTAGAATTTCGTCACCGTGGCACGAGTATTGGAGGTTTAGGATGGCCCCTTAGCGTGGATGGACACATGATCCTTGCTTGGATATGTATGGTAATAGGTGGGGCTACACCAGTGTGTCCAAGTTGAACTGAATAGACACCATGCTGAAGTGGGGCTGTAATTTGGTACCAAACACTTTGTGAAATCTTTAGTGGAGGCTGTCCCATTTCCTTAAAGAGATCTGTGACATGCTCATCTTAGTTTATGGCTAAATAGTATTAAGGATTTGAATACGAGGGGAGTGAAACATAATACACGCCCAGCTGCAGTGGCACGTGGTTACAACCTGGAACTCGGGAAGCTGAGACAGGAGCAGGGTTGGGGCCACCCTGGGACACACACTGAGTTGGAAGCCAGCTTTGCCTGTTTAGTAAGCTCCTGTCTCAAACGCATAAGCGAAATCATAAAACAAATGTACTGTCAAGTAAAAATAAGCCAAAATTTTGTAAATATGATTTTGATAATCAACCTTTAGCAAAAATGATGTTTCTCATGTGCTTTGCTTATTAGTGGCTGCTGAGTCCTTCTTATTACATTTATAGATCAAGTGGTTAACCTTTGGAGAGAATTTTAAGTCTACCAGTTAAGTTTATTTCTTAACAACATAAACAAAAACTATTTGTTTTTCAAGAATCCTTTTCTAATTAACATTAGTCACAATGGAATATACTGTAATCACCTTCTGGAGCTCCAGAGACTAAGACTAGCCTGAGACAGTTATGAACAAACAGAGTTTCTGGTCTGTGACTATATGTTCCCCTCAAAAGAAAATAATGAGATGAAGGAAGAAACATAGGACATTTGTGATTCTTTTAAATTTTATTTTGTTTTCCCATTTTAACTTCAAGAAAATTAGCAGTACAGAAAGTTACAGCTAATGTAGCCCTTGTCTTCTGAGTAAACAATTTATCTTCTAGTTGTTTGGCTAAGAAAAATTCCAAACATAAAGTTCTTTTTGATACTCACTATCAAAAAAAATTCATTTTTAATTATAATTTGTTATAGGGCATTATCCTTATAAAACAGCAAGTAGAAACTTAAAAATAATCTGGTTTAGAGGAGCTTAATGCTAAAATAATTGTTTTAAAGATGTTTCATGGAGTTACTGTGGATTTTGGCTGAAGAATGCAGTGCCTGGTTAATCCCTGTGACTTCAGCGTTACTTATTAATCTTGGTGCCCTTTGCTCAGAAATCCAGGGAAGAGCCACATGGAGGAAGCATGATGGGGCCCATGACTGGGTTTACTTTTCCGTTGTGTCTGAGACTGAATTCTTTTAGAAACTCAAAGTGTTCTTCGAAAGTTAACATGGATTATGAGACTGGTAGAAGACAGAGTGAACAGAAACACACACACACACACACACACACACACACACTGAGCTCTAAATGTAACCACTGATCAGTGTGCAGCCGGTGGGGGCTGAGGCGAGCTGACTGATGGTTCGAGGCTCCCCACCCTGCAGAGTCACTTTGGGAAGGAGGAAGCCAGCCTTTGGATCTTGGGCTTCGCTTTTGTGAGTTCTAACACATGGTCACGCTTCATGCTCAGACACAGAACTGACATTTTTCACTTCCCAAAAGCAGACTGGTTGATTTAGGCTCAGCGTTTCATAATTCATGAGTGTAAACATTTAGGCTGTAGTGGTGATAAGGCTTCTGAACCTGGGTACCACCACCCGTTTGTGCATGTTTTTTGGTTCTCTGTTTTGGTTGGTAGGGTTTCACTAAGATAACATAGACAGAGAATCTTGGTCTATTTCTTCAGGTGTAGTCCAACACCCAAATTTAGGGGTGACAGGGGTTCTGACAAGACATTATGGTGAGTTACTTGGATACATGATGTCACTGGTTTTCCACTGAGTATTTGAGGTCACTTCAATTTATCCTCTATCATATTTCATGGGATTGCTTCTAGAATATTATTCCTGTTAGATGCTTGTAAGTAAGCATTATATTTAATAAATCAGTGGTAATTTTTTAATGCACACATTAAATGTAGCAATTTTAATTTCGTTTGATATGAAACCTCCATAGTTATATGATTTAATAACATTTAAATATTTGAAGATACTTTAAAATTGGTAACATTGTTATAATAAATGAAATTTTAAAAATCAGTTTAAATTGTCCACAACCCCACCACCAGTTCCGGAGGATAACTCTAGATCAGTTGACTGGGACCCTTTGTGGCGAAGTTGTGGCATCTTTTAAGAGTGCTCTTCTGGTGAGCCCATCAACACCCTAGGTGAAGAAACGATGCTTTATAAAGTCCCAGACACAACTTTATATTCTAGTTTACTTAATTTTCTAACATATCTTTCATGCTTCTTTCTGTAGTTTTTTTCATAAGACTATATTTGTACATCCTAATTTATTAAGTCTTTCATATAATGCTGAATATTTCATTTGTAAGTCCATTGAAAACACTAGTGCCGTGTCGTATTTCCAGGTCCGTTCGCGGGCATGCGCACGCCCGCTCCCTGGCTGTCGTGTGGCTTGCAGAAGGGCTGTGGCAATCCACTACCACCAGCAGCCCACTGTGCTTTCAACACAGCTTTCCCGGAACAGGGAATTATCATTTGCCAAACATATTTTACATCTTCATTATGTCCTAGGAGTCTTAAAATAAAAAGGACAGTGCTGCCAGCAGCTACATTTGTAAACACGGCTGAGCAATCCCTGGAAGTAGAGGTGTGTTCCCAGTAATATGTCTACAACTAGGTTCAAATAGGCTGGTCTAATTTAAAAGTGGCTTTTTAAAGTATTGTCAACAAAGGTGTTAAAAATGCAAATTAACAACCAGCAGGCCAAAGTGGATAAAAATTAACTAGTATGCCTTATGCCAACCACGTGCTGCCCATTGCATACTTAAAATGAGCAAAGAAAACCAGCGAATAAAAACAAAATGAACAAGTACAACCTGCCTCTCCTTCTTAAAGGTTGTGTTTCCTCTGTCATCAAGAGAACTAACTTCCATGCCTTCTAACTCTTAGCTGCAAACAACAAATAAACAAACAAACAAAAATGCTTGGCAACCCCAAAGCAGGCTATTGGTAACAGAGTACCCAAGTATCCAGATGCTCTAAAGAGCTCTCTGAAATGTTTGCATTAGGCCCCGCCTCTCCTCCTGCCCCTCCCTTATTTGCTGTCACCATCATCAGCGTCTTCTTCATGTGTTGTGAACAGAATGTGTGTAAAGCATGTGTGGCGTGGAGCACTTTATGTGTTTTGCATTGTTTACTGTTTTTCGTGGTTTTTTGGGGGGTAATCTTTGACTGTTGCCCTTTTCCAGAGATGGAAGCTGAGCCTGGAGGGCTAAATCCCTAACTGAATGGCAACTGGTCACTAAGGGCAGAAACTAGAGCTGGATCGAAGCTCCCAGGTCCGGGACGTGTTCTTCTGCCCTCTGGACTCAAGCCCTCGGGCAGCCCTGTGCGGCCTGGTGTGCTCCACGCGGTTCTAACCAGATGGTGGGGCTGCGTGGTGGATGCTAAGTTGTGGTGGAAGTGGTCCAGAATTTGGGACAGCTCTGGTTTTATGATGCCACAGGAAGTTTTCCTTGACTTTTGGGAAGCCTGCAGTAGTTTTATGACAGGCTGCATCTATCAAGACTAAACTAAAGCCCAGATCCAGAGACATTCTATAAGCATCTGTTTTCCAGAGGCCATTTCCTTTTCTTTTTAAATTAATAATCACATCACTAAGTTTCAGTCTTTATTCTGTTTTCAGTGACTTTTATCTCTTGCATCTCTACATCCATGAGCCACTATGATCAGTATGAGAAGCAGGTTTCAAAGATGAATGGGAAATTACAGGTTTGAATGGAACTGTATCTAAGTTGAAACCTAGCCTTTCTTCCAGTTTTGGTTTTTGTACCTTTGGACACTTAAGAGACTTAGTGTCTAAGTGTTTGATTTTTTTTTCTTTAGAGTGTACAGAATGCCAAGTTTGAAAGGTTGTTGTGGATTAAATAAGATGGCTGCATGCAGACATTTTCTACAGTGTCTGCATGGAGTGATCCCTCATCCCCACTACATATAACCACGCAATGTAATCATTATTTTCTATTTCTACATTAGTGCTTCCCTGTGTTTTTGTTGAACACATATGTGTGTACCAGCTATAGGGATGGTTCTCAAATGATCCTTTTTAATTGTACCTATCCTCACTTTAGGAAATCGGTGTCCATTAACCCCCACTTTTTTGCCTTGCTTCGAAATAATGTCAGGACCACTTCCAAGCCATTTTGACAGTTGTACCAAAACATGACTTGCTTCCAAATGATAATCTTTGTTTCTTATTGTTGCATGCCATTCATCTTTATAAACCACTTCCCGCCCCTGTAAATGCCCTGTATGGCATTTTTTGATGCCATAATACAAACTTCTCAAAAGGGTTGCCATCTTTTACTTAATAAAAATATTTTAGCTGGGTATGGCAACTCACACCTGTAACCCAGGTACTTGGCAGGCTAAGCTAAGAGACTGGCCACAAGTTCAAGGGAAAGCTGGAGTATGTAATGAGTTCCAGGCCAGCCTGAGCTTCACAGTTGATTCCCTGTCTATAAAAGTGATTTTAAATGGCATCCTTCAAACTTTACAGATTTTGTTCAGTACTGAATTCGTTTCCATGAATATGGAATTATATTTATGATTCCATAATCTTCTCCACTCAGACATTTTTCTTGAATCTCAAGGCCTGCTCTTGTCAGGCAGGTTTTCACCTCTTCCATTCCCTGCATGTAATGCTTTGTTGTAGTAGCTGGAGAGATGGCTTAGCGGTTAAGCGCTTGCCTTTGAAGCCTAAGGACCCCAGTTCAAGGCTTGATTCCCCAGGACCCACATAAGCCAGATGCACAAGGGGGCCCATGCATCTGGAATTCTTTTGCAGTGGCTGGAGGCCCTGGCATGCCCATTCTCTCTCTCTCTCTCTCTCTCTCTCTCTCTCTGCCTGCCTCTCTCTGTCACTCTCAAATAAATAAAAATATTTAAAAAAAAGAGATGGACACAAGAGAATCTCTGGAAGCTGGTGGTTTTTTTTTTTTTTTTATTCTAGGTGTTATTGCACAGTGATTTTGGATAAACATAATAATGTTTTCCTTGCAAATGCAACAGGCTTTTGGCTTAGCAGCTCAAAGCTTTGGAGAACAACTTGTAAATCCCACCACATTTTTTATTTCCCTCTTATTTAATATTTCTCTCTGTGTCTGTGGTGTGCGTGCACATGTGCATAGGGGCATGCACGTACTATGGCACACATATGGAGACCAGAGAACAGTCCTGGCCATTGGTTCTCAACCTTCCACCTTGTGTGAGGCAGGGTCTCTGTTCAGTGCTGTGCATGCAGGAGAGCCGGCCTGCGAGCTTCCAGAGACTCTCTTGTGTCCATCTCTTATCTGCCGCTACAACAAAGCATTACTAACTACCCCTCCTTTCAGATACCATTTCCAAACGCTTTTTAAAAATTTAATTTATTTTTAGAGAGAGAGAAAGAGACAGATGGAGAGAAAGAGAGACAGAGAATAGGTGCACGAGGGCCTTCAGTGACTACAAACTCCAGGTGCATGTGCCACCTTCTGCATCTGGCTTATATGGGTCCTGGAGAACTGAACCTGGGTCCTTTGGCTTTGCAGGCAAGTGTGTTAACTTCTAAGCCATTTCTCCAACCCCATTTCCAAACTTTTAATATTTCTACCTACTAGCAGCATCTTTCCTGTTCCCATATAGAGAATCAGAGTGTCTTTCTATGGCCACAACCACCTTGAACACACAGAGTCTCATTTGATCTCAGAAGCTAAGCAGAGTTGGGCCTGGTTTGTGCTTGGATGGGAGAATCAGAGTGTCACAAGGGGCCACAGAATTAGTCAAGAGCTCACGTAAACTACTTAAACAGAAAGCACTCTTGTGCCTCCCAGGGGAACAAGTACACCTTATCATGAGAGTTAAGTTCCTGTCCATCCTTCCTGCACACCATGCGTAACCACCATCCACAACTGGGCACTCATAATGCTAATGCATTCTTTTTAAAAAAATGTTTTTATTTTATTTATGTATTTGTAAGGAGAGAGAGAGAAAAAAAAATGGGCATGCCAGGCCCTCTAGCCACTGCAAATGAACTCCAGATGAATGCACAACTTTGTGTATCTGGCTTTACTTGGGTGCTGAGGAGTCAAATCCAGGTTGTCAAGATTTCCAGACAGGCACCATGAACTCTGTGACATCTTCCAGCCCACCAGTTCATTCCTTTAAAAAATTTTTTTTATTATCAACTTCCATGATTATAAAAAATACTCCATGGTGATGCCTTCCCTCCCCCCACTTTCCCCTTTGAAACTCCACTCTCCATCATACCCCCTTCCCATGTCAATCAGTTTCTCTTTTACTTTTGATGTCTTGATCTTTTCCTCCTCTTATAATGGTCTTATGCAGGTAGTATCTGGCACTGTGAGGCCATGGATATACAGGCCATTTTGTGTCTGGAGAGAGCATGTTGTATGGAGTCCTTCCCTTCCTTTGGCTCTTACATTCTTTCCACAAACTCTTTCACTTTAGACCCTGAGCCTTGGAAGGTATGATACATATATTGCAGTATTGAGCACTGCAGTCATTTCTTTCCATCACCGTGATACTTTCTGAATCATCCCAAGGTCACTGCTATCTGAAAAGAGAAGATTCTCAACCAAAAGTGAGGGTAGCATTAATATAAGGGTGTGAACATTAACAGAAGTACTTACTGGGCAGTTTGATAAGCATAGTATATATATTTGGCCAGACAACAGCAGATATTACACCCGTAGGGCTCATGACTACCCCTGTTTTAAGTTTTCAGTATCAGGGATGTATTCATTTCCCATGGAGTGGGTCTCCAGTCCAATTGGAGGGCAGTTGGTTTCCCCCATAACAGACATGCCACTATTGCACCCGTTGGCTCATTTGGCCTGGCTGGCCAATTATAAGGCTTGCAGTGTCCACTGATGAGTATCTTCACTGGTGATTTCTCTTTCTCCCATTGAACTGCATGCAGAATGGTTTCTTCCAGCTTTCTGTCAGCTGGTCTACATGGAGGAGGTTATCAACTCGGTTCCAGTGAGATTTCTCAGTGGCCTTGCAGCCCACATATATGGCGTCCTCAGCAATAGGGTCTTACCATCTATTCCTCCACCAGTGCATTCTTAATAAGCTTTGATTCTGTAGATGTATACTCCTTACAGAGGACATGTGATATGTTTGTGTGATTCTATAAGTAATATCACTGTTTTCTGTGTTCTGTCTATCCTACCCCTGTTTGCTTTTCTTTTGGACATAGCTTGTGGGACTCTTCTCCCATTTTTGTCCTTGTTTCTTGGGACCCATCATGAACAGCCCTGTCTTCTTACTCACTATTCCTCCCTATTCATTCTCTCCTTTAGGTGGCTTTCCAAAGTTTTCTTGCTCTCCTGAAATTCATACTTGGTCTTAAAACCAGCTGAGTTTCTCCATCAGAACTATATCCTTTATCCTTCTAAATATGCTTTTTCTAGATCCACAACCTCTGCCTTTTCCTTACCACAAACCACAGCACACTGTCAAACTTGTGGTCTGCTGTTAAATGTAGTCACCCCCAAGATTCTTTCTTCGACACAATCACATAGTCCTCCAGAGACTTAAAGTAAAAACCAAGCTGCTCATGCAAAAATCATATGTGTGTATGATGTAAGGCAAGCTCTAGGTATCTTGACTTGTCATGATTGGTTTACTTGAGGCTTTAGCTCTTACCAGTTGGGTGTGGTGGCTCATGCTATAAGCACTCAGGAGGTGGAAGTGGGAGGATCCCTATGAGTTCAAGGCCAGGCTACACTACGGCGTGGTCTCCAGGTCAGCCTGGGCTACAGTGAGTGAGACTCTGCCTCAATAAAAAAAGCAAAGCAAAGCAAAGCAAAGCAAAACAAAACAAAACAAAACAAAGAGTCTCAAGAGAGCACGCTGGCTCAGTGGACAGTGCTGTACCACAAAGCACTTGGCTGACCTAGACTACGTGGTGTCTTCTATGTTCAATACGTGACCTCCAAGGTCACCTTTCCAACAGTTGAAAAGGGGCTGGTGCAAATCCAGGGTCAAAAGTGGGCTCTTAAGCAAGATTTAAGTCTCTTCCATTCTAACTTTAGTAGATGCTAGATGTCAAAGAAACAGGAGCTCTAAGTGGGCAGCCGTCCCCTAGCCATAGCTGTACACCATGAAGGCATAGGAAAATGGACGGAAGGGGGCAGTCCTGTGTTTTGAAATCTTATGTCTTCATGAGTGTGTTTCAGGACCTTTTTATCCCTTTTACCTAGTATAACTGCCACTGATGTAGCCCAAGGCTTCACTGTCTCTTTAAACCCTTTATTTCAAAAACTTCTGGCCTGGTTCCAGTTGCTTTCTGTTCTTCCAATGCATCTCCACACAGTGCTGACTGAACTGTCTTTCAAAAATATGATGCTATTTTATTTGCCTTTGAAAATTAAAGAGGTCTAGTGTCTCGGTGGGGTCACTAATATTCTGATAGGACAAACTTCATGGCACATGACAGACATGTAGAAAAGTCACAAAGTAGTCTCTGATTATTTCTCTGACCTCTCTTCTGCCATCTGTATGTTCTGTACTTTGAACATCATTGCCTGTATTCTGTACCTTGAACCCTTCTACTAACTAACTCCTGTCACTTTGTTATGCCATGTGTTTTCATAGCTGTTTTCTTTAAGTTTTAAATTTTCCTGTTTCTAGGAAATCCTTCTCTCCTTTCCTTTCTTCTTTCTTCTCATTGTGTAGAGCAAGCTGGCCTGGAAGTCTCTCAGTCACCCGGGCTTGCCTGGAGACCCTGGAAACCCTCCTGCTGCACCTCCCAAGTGATGTGGTCACAGGCATAAGCCCCATGCCCTGCTCTTGCCAGCTCGCCCTTCACTTCTGTCACCGCCTCCGTTGCTTTCCCCAGGAGGTGCCCCTGGAGCAGCTAAATGCTGTTCTGCGTGTGTTGTCCGCATTTAAGCTTTTACTTCTGACAGCCTAGTCTGCAGACCAGTGGTTCTGAAGCCACTGCAAGTCTGTTGGAAATGTAGACTATGGAGCCCAGCCTGACTTTCTGAATCAGCATCTGTTTGGGTAAGTAATTTGCATGGGCCAGTTCTCCAACATTAGAGATAGCATTTGTCACGTTAGCATCACTGTTTCTTGATACGTTGTCTTTACTGAACTTATGTTCCTCATACAAAAACTGTGTCTTGGTCAGTTTGTCAGCAAGCACCTTTAACTAGTGAGCCATCTCCCTCGCCCCAGTCTTGTTCAATTCGGACTCCTGAGGACCTTTCACAGAACGTACACTACATACTCTACATATGCACACCGAGTACACACACATGCGTGTGCGCGTGCACACACACGTGAGAGAGAGAGGGAGGGAGAGAGAAGAGGAGAGCCCAATTTCTATTTAGAATGGTCTTCTCTAGGCATATATGACCTTCTACACAACCATGTTTGGAATTTAAGTGTTTTGAGTACTGAGCCAATTAAACTGTTCATTTTAATGAGAAGCAGAAGCACTTTTGCCTTTCAAGACTGTGTCCTATTAAACTCATAAGCATTGCATGCATACGTCATATAAATTGCATAGAATGATTCGGAGTATATGATTATTTTGTTATACCTATAAAAATCCATTCACTGAAAGCATGTTTTCACAAGTTAGTTATTTTCCATAAAATAAACAAGTCATTTTTTTAGTGGATGGGGAGTTGCCTCACTTAGTAGAATGATTGCTATTGTAAGCATGAGAGTGTGAGCTTGGATCCCAGCATCCATGTAAAAGGCCAGACACAATGGCACACACCCATGAGTCCATCACTGGGGAGGTGTGCCCAGCGATGGAATCCTTGAGACACACAGGCTCCGGGCTCAGTGAGAGACCTGCTCAGAATGAATAAGGTGCGCAGTGACTGAGGGAGACACTCAGTATTGACCTCTGGTCTTTGCACACAGGCTCACACACATGCCTCTGCATTTGCACATCCTTGTGTCCTCACCCACACACATATATGCATGCCCTCCATACACACTTACACTGCAAAATAGACATTTTTTAAAAGTAAAATTATTCAAGTATATTCTAAAATGTAAATATTAATAAAATATGAATCTCAAATTTTAATATATACCTAAAATATGTTGTAAATTAGAAGGTATTCTTGATGCTATTGCTGTATTTTGTTCCTTATTGCTCGACAGATCTTTTAAAAATAGCTTTTGATCATTAATTGTGGACCATTGTGGATTGCAATGCATTGAGTATATTTAACTTATTGACCAATGTAATAAATGTATGTCCATTTTCCTGTTCATTATAAATCAAGTAAAATAGGCTTATGACTATGCACTGCAAAAACTTAAGGAAAATATGTTTAATATATTTTGTTTATTTATTTGAGAGAGAGAAAAAAAGAAAAGAGAGAGGGAGAGAGTGTGCCTCAGCCACTGCAAACAAACTCCATATGCTTGCATCCCCTTGTGCATCTGGCTTACATGGGTCCTGGAGAGTTGAACCAAGATCCTTTGCTTTGCAGGAAAATGCCTTAACCGCTAAGCCATCTCTCCAGTCCTTAAGAAAGTATTTTAAAGAATGTGTTTTACTGTTAACCAACTCCAGATGCAAGTGCCACTTAGTACATCTGGCTTTATGGGGGCACTGGGGAATGGAACCTGGGCCATCAGGCTTTGTAAGGAAGCCCCTTTAACTGCTGAACCATCTCTCCAACCTGCCCATCAACATTTTAACATGGAGAATGAAAAGGATAAAGGGAATGAGAAAACAGAACAGAGGACTAACTAACTTGAAAGGGGGAGGGGTTTCTCAGGAGATGGGGCAGGGTAAGAGGGGACAAAACAGGACAATAGGATGGGAACATGATCAAAATTACTGTATGTCCATATAATAAAGTTCTCAATTAAAAAATAAAATTATACTGCAGGTCAAATGAAAAAAACAACGTGTTTTAGGTTAGTTGTTTTATCTGTATTCTGCTTTATAATGGACAATTAAAGAAGCCAGTCTATATTTGAAACACACATCCATTTCAGCCAAGTTGTTGGCTTGGTTAAGATCTTTTGCTGTTTCATTCCTTTTTTGTGGGGCTTGTCGGGAGAACATTTATTAACAGTGCTGTTTTGAGGGTAGATTATGGTGAGATTCTTGCTGTTAACAGCTTCCAGGTCAGGTGTTTGGTTTTCTCACTAGGAACCCTGATGCCAGTATTTACTTGGAGGGCTGGTGTAACAAAGTGAATGTGTTGTCAGAAGCATGTGATGCGTCCTTTCGGCAAAGTCTGAATAAAAAACAAACAGATAAGGTGAAAGAGAGTGCCAATTTAATTTTTTTTATGGACTTAATTGACCAGGATCTTTCTTGCCCAGTCTTCTAAAATATGAGGTGGTCATGTCCTTCCCTTGTGCTAGTGGTTTTACAAGTGGATATTAGTAACTCAGCAATCAAAGTATAAATTCTTTTTTTTTGTTTATTTTTATTTATTTATTTGACAGTGACAGAGAAAGAGGCAGAGAGGGAGAGAGAGGAGAGTGGGCGCGCCAGGGCCTGCAGCCACTGCAGGTGAACTCCAAACATGTGCGCCCCCTTGTGCATCTGGCTAATGTGGGTCCTGGAGAATCAAGCCTCGAACCGGGGTCCTTAGGCTTCACAGGCAAGCACTTAACCACTAAGCCATCTCTCCAGCCCTCAAAGTATAAATTCTTGACAAAGAATTAGTGTTGTTGTTTTCTTAATCGAATAGAAAATGCAAAATATTGCCTTTGCTTGTCTAGTAATTGTTTTTACACCAATCATCTTGGCCTTGAACTGCTAGACGTGACTCCATCTAACGGAAATGAAGAAGCACTGTGATTTCAAGTCCAGTCAGAAAAAAAAAAAATAGCTGGATTTTAATGAAATATTTCTCAAAGTATAAGAACCTGGAAAACTCTAAATATACGTACTAAGGCTCCTCTGGGTACTGTCCTCAGAGCTGGGGACCAACTGCCTGATGTGGAGGACACCTTTGGAGACTGACACCGAGCGAGGGGTGGATCTGTGGGCTGAATGCACGAGCACTCAGGGAGGGCCTGCTTCGTTCTTCCCAGTCACAGTGAGTGGGCGCCTTCAGTGAGTACCAAAGGCTGCATACTTTGAAGAGGAGGTGCTAGTTGAGCTAATAGCATGGACAGAAGGCAGCTGCCCCAACAGGGTATTTCATGCATCTTTGGAGAAAGAAAATGAGACAGTGGCTGAAAGGGACAGCAGCACTGGGAGTCTTGGGAGGTTAGGCTGTGCTGCGAAGCAAGAATGGAATGGTCAAGGGCTGGACATTAAGGAACCTTTGGCGCAGTATCAGTGACAACCTAGAGCAGAGGAATGACATGGCATGGATGGATTGGGTAACTAAAACGTTTCTGTCAGGCTAGAGATGGCTTAATAGTTAAGGCGCTTGCCTGTGAAGCCTAAGGAACCATGTTTGACTCTCCAGATCCCACGTAAGCCAGACACACAAGGTGATTTGAGCACACAAGCTTGCACATGCGCACAAAGTGGTGCACACATCTGGAGTTCCATTGCAGTGGTGGGAGACCCTGGTGCTACAATTCATCCTCTAGCTTGCTCTCCCTCCTGCTCTCTCTCCATACCTAGTTCTTTCAAGTTTTTTAAAAATATATTTAATTATTGAGAGAAAGAGAGAGGGAGGGAGAGAGGGAGTGATTTGAGGCTTATGTGGGCCCTGGTGAATCCAACTTGGTCCTTTGCCTCTGCAGGCAGGTGCCTTTGACTGTTAAGCCAGCTCTCCAGCCCCTTGGTTTTTCTAATGCAGCTACATTTAATGATTTCTGTAAATCAACTTGCTTTTCTTAGTTCTTCTACTGAGCAAAAAATCAAATCAAAAAAATCAAAATCAGCAGACTAGGCCAGCCATGGTGACATGCACCTTTAATACCAGCACTTGGGAGGCAGAGGTAGGAAGATGGCTTTGAGTGGAGGCCACCCTGAGACTACATGGTGAATTTCCGGTCAGCCTGGTATAGAGTAAGACCCTACCTCAGACAAAAACAAACAAACAAACAACAACAACAAAAAACCAACTCAGCAAATTGTTTAAAATGCAAAATATAAGGAAAAACAGCCTTTTGTCAACTTTTATATACATGGTGAAACTGAAATATAGAGAGTATGATTGAACAAGCATATAGTTGTAGATGACAACCAGTTTCCTAAGACAAATATTTTAGTGACTGTCCATTCCTGCCTCACTTCTTTGTCCATAATTAAGCATGTTTCACACTTGATGTCTGGGCATGTACTTGAAAATTTTTGCTGTGCATTGACTCAGAGAAAGACTAATCTCCATTTTTGTTCTTTATAAATTTGGGCACCTGGAATCTTAAATCCTATATAAATGCTTGTTGGTCATGAAGAGAGAGTTGAAGTTGGAAGGGGAACTGTGAAGATAACTGGCTTTATGTTTTCTTCTTTGCTCACCTTGTTTCATTTTATTGTTTCGTTTTCCTTCCTGTTCTAAGTCGTTATAAATTTTCCACTCCCTGAAAGGGCCTTCTTGGACATTACTGCACTCCAGCTTATTTTCTTTGTGGATCAATCCAAGTGTAATTATTCTAGCAGGTGAGAGAATTCCAGGAAGAGGTGACTTGGTAGGAAATGAGTTTGCTGGGCTGTGAATTTTTTTTTATTAGTGGTTTGGTTTCCCAAATATCCCATTTCATTTTCGTGTGAAAGGTACTTTTCCATCTCCGCACTTTTACATGACTGTGACCACTAGGCGGTACTCTTCCCAAGCACTCTTTCCCAGAGCAAATAGACATTGCCCAGTAAACCTCGCAAGCATTTATTCATTATGTTTGTTTCCTAAGTAAAGATTTTTTTTAAAATCCAGCTTCTGTTTCCTGGTAGGGATGGAAGTTTTTGTGTGGTCTATGAGCAAGTAAGCCAACAGAAAACAACTTTGACACAATAATCTTGGTATCTATTTCTCCAGGTATAGTTTTTGTACAAAGAGGCTTAATTTGATATAAAAACAGTCCATTTACTACCAAGTATCAGCTAAAAGTTCTATTCCCTTTAAATAGCAATTCTGTCCTAAATATTTTTCTTGTATGTGAAAGCCTGTAAGTTGTGAAGTGTCTCAAACATTAGTCACATAGGAAAAAGCCTGCCTGTAACATCAGAGATTATAGGATTTCTGTGGTGCATGTGTGTGTGTGTGTGGGTGTGTGTGTGTATGCATGCATGCATATGTGTGTGTAGTGGTAGAAAGGGTAAGATACAAAGAGGGCATTTTCTTAGTGGCCCAGGAAAGTCAGTTACATCTTCACTGGTCACACCGTGACATATGCTCTGTGTATATGATCATACATATAAAATTAAGCTATTATTAGTGAGTCCATAAATCATCTCACTCTAAATATTTAAAATCTATTTCAAGTTGAAATCAGTTGTCTAAGTTAAAAATATAATAATTTTTCAATTTTGATCTCCAAGTTTCCAATCGGCTTTTATCTACTCACTCACTTCTTCATTTATTCATTAAGTCATTGACTGTCTACTGGCTATCAAATACCATTTAATATTTCCTGGATAGCAAAGATAATATAGTCAAAACCCTTTACTAATGGGACTTCTTCTTATTGCTGTTGGTGAGAGTGGTGGGTTCACCAGGTTAAGGTTAAATACTTTGAAAAGGACAGCAGTAGAGGGAGTGGAGCTATTTCATACGAAAAAGTCAAAGGAAGTTCCTTTGCAAAATATTCTTTGAGCAGAGATCTGAAGGAAATGGGAAAGAAAACCATGTGAATGCTGGGATAGAATATTCTAGACAAAAGAAGTCCAGTCCTGAGGTTTATTCTTGGAATAGTAAGAGGTCGTGGTCTACGTCAAGGGACAATGTTGGCTATGAAGTCACTGAGGTATGAACGGGCCTCACAGTATTCTCCAAATGGGCAGGATGCTGTCAGCCAGCTTGGGACAGAAGCATAGCCCGATAAGACAAATCTTCACAGAATAGTGAACTTCAAGTTGAAGTGAGACTGAAGGGGTTGGGATGAAGGAAGAGGAAGACTGGTTTCTTTTCCTTTGCCTGCATGCCTCACCCCAATACACAAACCTGATACTACAATGATGTCTTCCATCAGGTCTCATGAATTCAGTCTGCAAGGCTCTCATTGCTGGATCTTTGCTTGATTCTCCCTGAAGATGTCCTCCCTTTCAATCCTTTTGTGTATTCCTTTGCTTTCTTCTACCTGGGGTGTCCATTTATTTGTAAAGGGGTGAGTCACAGTCCCTACACAGATTTGTAAACATTTGATCATAATCACATTGAGTGAACCCCCATTTCTCTGCTTGGTATAAACAACCTCAATCCTTGTTTCCCTTGGTCTTTTTCTGGGGCTGGACTTAGGTATACAGGCACTCTTATAATAGTGAACCATCTGAAAATGGTCGACAGAGGCCCTTTCTATGGAATAACTGAACAAACATTCATAGCTTTTCGTAGTTTGCAAACTGTTCTCAGACAAGTAGTCATTGGTTCACTTCCCCTTAGATCCCCAAACCTGTTTGGGTTTCATGTATTCTATGAGTTCACAGTTTTTCTTCACTGTGTACCTTCCCTCTTCCCTGTCTGAAGTTTTGTAGATCTGTCTTGATCTAGAGTGGGTAGTTTTGACCTTACCCAATAATCTTCCAGAACCTTGATCTCTTCTTTATCTTCATCCTGCCTAGTGACTTATGCCTTCCTGGGCAATGAACACAGCTCAATCTAGCTGTTGTTTGACTGGTTGCAGATGGATAGTCACAACACGGAAATACTGAGGGGGAAAAGCCTTTCAAAATGTTCTGCTGCCACATAGCCTTTTAAGTCTGATAAATCCTACTTGTCTTTTCAGGCCCATCTCGCTTATCAGTTTTAGTAACCTGCTGGCAGCTCTAGATCCCTCTCCTCACTGGAGATAAGCACTCCTCTCTGGCACTCCCTGGGCTGTGTGTGTGCGCGCTCTATTCTGACTTTTATCTTGTAGCATAAGATCATTTCCTGAACTGCTGTTCCAGACTTTCAGGTGTTCAGTCTTGCACAGCACACGACTCTCACTCCCTTGTGTTTAGCCTGATTGCTTTCTTTGCTTTGTTTTGGTCTTGTGGTAGTGGGTTTCTTATTGTTTGGGGGTTTTTGTTGGTTAGCTGGTTGGTCTTAAGTTAGCTAAGCTAGGACTTTACCAATTGCCACTGCTAGGAGGTTCAAGATCAGACAGGAGCCAGCATCTTCCTGTGCTTTCCCACGGCCTTGTCTTTGTGCTTACTCATAGGAATGGGGGCAGGACATGTTCCTTGTGTGACGTCTAGTGAGGGTACTGTTCTCTTCCTGATGGCCCCAAACTCATGACCTCCCAGTGATCCTGTGTCCAGATGTCCTTGGTGAAAGGGCCACGCCATATGAATTTTAAAGAGACAAACATTCAATTCAGTTTTGTTTTCTTTTGTTTTAGCCTCTAATGTTCCTGGTGGTCCTTGTTATCCTGTCCCCCAACAAATGCTAAAATGTAAGACAGCTTTCCTCTTTTGTAAATAATGTTTAAGGTCTTCCAACCAGATTAGGTTTTGAGGCGCAATTCTTATATAATCAGAAATTATTTTTTTTCATACTCCATAGTTTTCCTTTCAGTTTTTTGTATGTGGTGATGATATAGACAGTGTCACTGATGCAGAAATTTTGGGTACAGGGAGGGGTTAAATTTCACAAAGATCAGGAGATCCCAGGCCTATGAGAATTTTGGGTACAGGGAGGGTTAAATTCCACAAAGATCAGGATATCCCAGGCCTATGGAGTTTGGGTTCTTATGTGAGTAAACAAAGAATTGGAAACCTGGACTCTGAGAAGGGTAAATTATGAATTATTAGGTTTATTTTAGGGAGGAGTAGGATCCAGGGGGAAGGCTAGCTAAAACTCAAGCCAGAAGGAAAATTTCCCCTTTGCATGGCTGGAAAAGGGGAGAGGAGAATGGAGACAATCTCCTGCGAGAGAAATCTCCTGGGAAGAAGCTTTAGGAGAGGACATGTACATGTGCGTACACATGTATGCACACACACACACACACACACACACACCACACAGGAAAGCCCAGGCCACAAGATCCCCTGCACCGTCACAGTCACTCAGGGAGTCAGAAGAGACTAAGAGAAAGTCAAGAGCTTGGAGAGATCATACATGTAACAAAGTGAGAATTTTTAATTCTTTATAATTTTTGAAATGATCTCAATTATATATTAAAAATCCTTCCTTTTAAAAAAAAATGTGCCATTTTTCATGGAGACTTTTTAAAAAAGTTTCGCCCATTTTCTTGGTATTTTCAAAGAACAATCTTACGGTTGTGTTATTGGTCTCATCTTTCCCAGCTCTTACTTTTGTTTTCTTCAATATCTGTTGTTTCCACCTGATATATTTTCTCTTGGCTACATACATATTTACTGACTTTTTAAAAATTTTGGTTAGTAAATACAATTAAATCTGCAAATTTAACTTTAGTCATCACTTTGGCTGCATTTTAAGAAGTTTTTACCTCTTAACTCTAAGCATGTAATTATTTATTTCTATTTTAATTTTATGAATTAATTTAGGAATGTATTTAAAATGGTAACACTTTTACTACATTTTACTGTTACTTTCTAATTTAATAACATTGGGTAAAATAGAGTATATGATATACTATTTAAATTTTCTGTTGAAATTTTGGAGGAACTATATTGCATAATCAATTTGTATGACTTTAATTTCTTAAATGATTTGTTCAGTAATTTGTGTTATTGTGATGTGGCTTATCATCTTCTTAGTATGTGAGTGTCTGATGAAGGTGTTTTAAATCTTCTATTCTGATTATCTATCTCCTTTCTATCACATAGATTTTACCAAGTATGTATTAAGGTGTTACATTGACATATTTCACATATTTTGATATTTTATTATAGGCTTTTAATGTTTTTACTTTTAAAAATATTTATTTATTTAGAGAGAGAGAGTATGGGCACACCAGAGCCTTTATCCACTGTAAAGGAACTCCAGACATGTGTACTACCGTGTGAGTCTGGGTTATGTGGGTCCTGGGGAGTTGAAGCTAGGTCCTTAGGCTTTGCAGGCGAGTGCTTTAACTATTATGCCTGTGTGTGTGTGTGTGTATAGGGATGGATATTTAATGTGCCTGTAACTGCATTATTTTTACCCTCCTCTTCCTGGGTGGTATTGCTGTTGTGTGTGCTTTTTCAACAAAAAGTCATTATCATTGTTTCAAGAAGTAGCTAATGGCATTGATGTGTACTTAGTGACTGTGCTTATCACCATTTCTTGTATTTGTCTCCTGGATAGGTTTTACTTGCCTTTTCCAAGAGAATCAACTTTAATAGTCCTTTGGTAGATTGGTGCCAACTATATTCATGTGCATATATAAAGTGTCTTTTTTTTTGCCCTAATAATCTATAGTAGTTTGACTTTGTATGAAAATATAGGTTAAGTGATGTTTCCTCAGTACTTGGAAAACTTCCTGTGTGGTTTCTTACAACTGTTTTAGTGAGACTTTTCCCCTTTGCTAGTTTTTTTTTTTTAAATTAAGGATGCACCTGACTATTGATGCCATAATTGTTGAGATGAGCAAAGTGTCATAGACAGCATGGGTGTCCCAGCTTTGGGTGGCAGCGGAGGAGCCGTCCTGTCTGGCCGCTAGGCCAGGATGGCTTTCCAAGCCCCTGGAGCCTCGTGAGGAGAGTGCAGCCCTCGGCAGCATGAGACCAGCACTGCGCATGACTCCCAGCGTTCGCCTGTGCCTGGCGCTCCTGTTCTTGCACCTCTGGCTGGCGCTGCTTGGATGCGCCCTGCCGGCTCCCTACCTGTGAGCGCACCGGGGCACTGCTCTTCCTGGGAAACCTGTTAGTAGTTTGCCCAGGCTCCTGGTGGCTGCCACAGTCCTTGAAGTTTATGTTGCTGTCGCTCCATCTCCATCAGGTCACTGTCGTGAAGCACGGTGCCCAGGAGGCCTAGAGCTACCTCATCGAAGTGACCATCTTTGCCTCTGCGGCTCTGCGTTTTGCCCAAGTTCCACCCTTGCTTCCATCTCATCTCACCACGCCTGCCGCCATAGTTAGGTCATGGGGCTGCTTGGTGTGCCATGATGGGAGCTGCACAGAAGTCACACGGCCTCCAGAACAGCTTTCTAGAATTGGCTCCTGTCTGGCAGGTTTTGAAGCTGTGCAGTCTCACTGGCCACAATTTCAGTGCACCTGGGCCTGGGTTTGTCTTTACGGTCTGCCCTCTTATGCTCTCTCGTACTCTGAGTGTAATTCCAGCCGAATGACTTGTGATTTTCTTCATTTCTGGAAAATTCTCAGCACTCTCGCTGCACACACTTTCTCCATATCCTGTCTCTTTCCTATCTCATAAATATTCCTTGTCATAACACATTGTGGGTGAGTTTCTCGGTTCTCATCCTCTTTTCACTGTTTGTGTCCAGGCTAGTGTTATCCTATTTAACTTCGACAAGCGTCAAGATGTGGTGTTTCTCATAGTCTGAGATCCTCACATTACTTCTGACATTGGTTCTTTTCATTGACAATTTTGGCGTCATTAATCTCTGGCCATTGTTAGTGTCCTCTTAAGGTCTTTGTCAGATTGTGACATGGAGTTAACTTCGGCAAGAGGGGTAGTACATCTCCGCGACCTCAGCCTTGGTACCACATGCCTTGCCAAAGGGAATTAGACTGACGTACAAGGATTCTGAGTCTGAGGCCAGCCTGTTAACCTGATGAGACGCAACCTTAAAAAAAATAAGGAAAGAGGGCTGGAGAGATGGCTTAGCGGTTAAGCGCTTACCTGTGAAGCCTAAGGACCCCGGTTCAAGGCTCAATTCCCCAGGACCCATGTTAGCCAGATGCACAAGGGGGTGCACGCGTCTGGAGTTCGTATGCACTGGCTGGAGACCTTGGTGTGCCCACTCTCTCTGTCACTCTCAAATAAAGAAATAAAAAATGAACAAAAAAAATTTAAAAAAAATAAGGAAAGAAAGAAATTCACTTTTTATGGAATTCATTTATACTTACATTGCTGAATGTTCCATTTCTGGTTTGCAAAAGTATTTAGTTGTGTTTGGCCCCAGATACCATCGTTGCTCCCTAAAAGTTTCTTAACTCCATTCCATATATATATGATTTTTTTTTTGTTTTTGTTTTTTTACATGGACCCACTGTGCATCTTGAACCAGAAGTCTCAAAAAGTTTAGCTGGGCAAGAGATAGAAGTAACAATAATTTGGGTTGAAGACATGACTGAGCAATTAAATGTGCTTGCTTACAAAGCTCAACGGCCCTGGTTCAATTCCTCAATACCCATGTAAAGCCTGATACACAGTGGCACATGCATCTGGAGTTCACTTGTTGCACCAGAAGTCCTGGCATCCTGGTATGCCCATTCTCTCTCTCCCTCCCTGCTTCTCTCCTCCTCTCTGTCTCCTCATCCTCCTTCTCCTCACTTTCTCTGTGAAATAAATAAGTAGATAAACATTTCATAAAACAAAAAAGGAGAAATAACTTTGTTGGAAGTGTCACTTAATAGATCTTAATATCAGCGAGGACAAAAAACAATGTTGTTTTTCTCTTATATTCCTCTCAGTTGCAGTACTCTCATATTTTTACTTTAGCTAACTTGAAGCTGTTCTTATTTTTATTTTTCTCAGTTACAGAGCTGTTTGGCTTTGACTTGTAATTTCCTTCCTGATGTAACATTACCATATCCATTGAAGAGTATATTTTTAGAGTAAAAAATAAGTGAACCTCTTAATATTTCTTTGTCAAAAATAAGCTTGAGTTTGTGAAGGCTTCCCTGCCCCCAGCGGTATCTCTAAAGGCTTTCTGTGGTCTGCTCTGGGTATGGCTGTGCTCATTCTGTCAGAGCTTCTCGGTTCCTCACTTCATTGCACTCAACAGATATTTTCTTGATTAGTTATGATATGCTGGGCACTGTGTCTGATAAGCCAGGCTCTGAGTACTGAATATATGGCAAGACACAAATACCCACATCTCCTCTCTCTTGAGGTCTCCATTGAAGCTTACTGTTAACAATTTGAGTCAGATATTTGTTCATTAAATACTGTAACAATGAATAAAGGCTTTACTCTGGGATTGTTTGTTATGCATATTAAAGATTGGAAAAGCACAGTGGTGATTCTAACACTCATTTTCATTACCTTTCAAGTAAATAACCAAAGGGATTCACTATTTAAAAATATGTATATCTTTACTTTTATTTATTTATTTGAGAGTGAAAGAGGGAACGAGGGAGAAAGAGAATGAATGGGCATGCCAGGGCCTCCAGCCACTGCAACTGAGCTCCAGATGCACATGTCACCTTGTACATTTGGCTTATGTGGGTCCTGGGGAATTGAGCCAAGGTTCTTTGTAAGGGGGAGGGGTATTAGAATGGGACCAGGGCTGGAGAGATGGCTTAGCGGTTAAGCGCTTGCCTGTGAAGCCTAAGGACCCCGGTTTGAGGCTCGGTTCCCCAGGTCCCACGTTAGCCAGATGCACAAGGGGGCGCACGCTTCTGGAGTTCGTTTGCAGTGGCTGGAGGCCCTGGCGCGCCCATTCTCTCTCTCTCTCCCTCTATCTGTCTTTCTCTCTGTGTCTGTCGCTCTCAAATAAATAAATAAATAAAAAATTAAAAAAAAAAAAGAATGGGTGCACCAAGGCCTCCTGTTATTGCAAGTGAACTCCAAATGCATGCTCCACTTTGTGCAAAGTTAGACCATTTCTGAGTGGCTTTACCACAGCCGATCCCCTTTTCCCAGAGGTTAAGAGCAGCTGCATGCGCTGGTCTTAGTTTGCAAAGCTGGGCCTGGCTAGCTTCCATGGAGGTTACATGTTTATTTTTCTCACCCGCCTTCTTTATGCCTTTCAGAAATTACATGCTTCTCCGGGGAACTGTGTACTGTTCTGATTTTCCTCAGGCCTCCAGAGGTGTCCTTCCTTGTTGACTTGTTTTCTCCTTATGAACTGCCCCTGCCACCAGCTCCCAGCCCTCACTGCAGAGTAGCCGAACGACAAGGGACGTGCGGCTAACTCAGGGAAGGAATGTCCACAGGCTGAGGTGCCAGGGCCTCTCATCTAAGGCGCTAGGGTCTAAATCTCTTTCTGTTTTATCCAAACTTTGAGCGACGCATCTGAACACACTGAGTGCTCAAACCTGTGCACAGAGAGAAAAACACATCATGGATCTAAATCTCTTTCTGTTTTATCCAAACTTTGAGCAACACACCTGAACACACAGTGTTCAAACTTGTACACAGAGAGAAGAATACATCATGCCACTTTCTGCTTTTCTGCAGGAGTCCCAGAGAAGTCAAAAGATGGAGTGTGCCTGACATTTACTCTGAACTTATGAGTCACCCATAGTTTTGGTGACGCTGCTTCTTGCTCTGAGCTTGCTCACTGTTGGCAAGGGCACAGCACACAGCTGAGTCGGAGTCTCAGCACAGTGTTATGTTTAAACATGTGCACGGGGGTCAAATAAGCTGATATTTTGCACTTGCTGTCACTACTGGCCATCGTAGATCTGCTTCTCGAGGGAGCTTCTGAAACTAGAATTGAAAATGTGTTCAGAGCTCAGAAGCAGGCTTAAGGGTGTAGCCAGGAAAGGCTTCTGGTCATAGCTCTTGCTTTCGGCTCTGAACTGAAGCTGGTCACACTGCAGTGTGCAAATCAAGACCATTGCAGGGCACTGGGGAGTGCATGAGCGTACATGCCGTGCCTGTCCATTCATTATACTGGCCCAGCAGACCCACAGGCAGAAGCTCACTTTCTTGCATGTGACACTCATTGTGAAGACAGGTACAGTCTCCCAGCTGGCTTAGCTCAATAGACCCCACTAGATTTGTTGAGTGTGGGTTAATACCTGCGGGAGAGCTAAAGCATTAGTTGGAAAAGATTCCCCTGTCCTATGACCTTGCCTTTGTCTCTTCTCCGTTCCTCTAATAGCTTCTCGAGACACAGCGTAGGCAGTGATCAGTGACTTTCTTGTTGCTGGCACAGAATGCCCGGTGCTAAGCAGCTTACAGAAGGCAGAGGTTTAATTCAGCTTACGGTGCCAGGGGTCAAGTCCATCACGGAGTGGAAACTACGGCAGGAGTGGAAAGTGTCACTTCACCGTGCCATCACGGAGGAAGGAGAGATAGATAGATGGATAGATAGATAGGTAGGTAGATAGAGGGAAGGAGGGAGGGAGACTGGTAAGTAGGGTTGGGCTATAGCACTTCAAGTCCCCCCCCCCCTTTCGCTAGCAAGGCTCCACCTCCTAAGGGTTCTGCAGCTTTCCGGAAGAGCAGCAGCACATGAAGACTGCATTCAAGCACTTGAGGCTGTGGGGGAACATCACACATTCAAGCCACCACATACGGGACTGTTTGGTGACTAAATAATAATAATCTATATCAAAATGTAACAATTCATATATTAAATTTCCTTTGCTTACTCTGAAAACAAAACTATTTTTGGAATAGTTCTCATTCTTGCAGGTTCTGTGACAGAAGAAATCTATTTCAGTGCTAAATGTTATTCTATAAACAATATCTACCTAAAATAATGCCACTTTATCAGTGACATTTTTTTATTTTTAAATTTTTAAAAATTTTATTTATTTATTTGAGAGAGCAAGAGAGGGAAAGAAGCAAACACACACCCAACATGCACACACACACAGAAAGAGAGGGAGAATGGCGCACCAGGGCCTCTAGGCCCTGCAAAGAACCCGTACGCATGCGCCACCCTGTGTATCTGGCTCATGTGGGTCCTGGGGAATCGAACCTAGGTCCTTTGGCTTTGCAGGCAAATACCTTAACTGTCTAAGACATCTTTCCAGCCCCATCAGTGACATTTTCAAATACTCCCTTTGTTATTAACTAGAAACTGCTCTATTTACTGTGTTTTTGGTGTGTGCATGCGTGTATATGCGTGTTCATGGCCTGTGTCGAGGTCAGAAGATGATGTCAGGTGTCTTTTTTGATCATTCTCCACTTTGTTTACTAAGGAAGGGTTTCTCATGTGAACCCAGAGCTCGCCGACTTGGCAAATCTAGCTAGCCAGCTTATCCTGGGGACCCCTGTCTCCACCTGTTCAATAATAGGATGAAAGGGGAACTGCTACATCTACCTGCCATTTGTGAAGGAATTTGACCTCTGGTCCTCATATCTAGGGGACAAGTGCTTTATCCACTCAGCCCCTCCACGCCCCCCCCCCCCCCCCCGCTGCCTTGCTCCGTTTATTCCTCCTGGCCATCCAGTGGAAAAGGAGAAGTTAAGATATTTGGATGAACTTCCTTTGGATTCTTTTCAAATTCATTACATAAATATTTCTGTAGGATCTCATAAACAGCAAACAGAACAATTACACAGGCTAACTTACAATTACACATGGGATAAAAGCAATTAAACTACCATAACCTGAGGGAATACATGAAACACACACACACATACACACAAATAAATGGTAACATGCAGTTATATTTGTTTTACATTAGTATCATGACTAGGTCATTAATAATTATTAAATTCTATGCTGTAATATTTCTCAGTTTGGGGGTCGATTGCATAATGGCATAGACAGTGAAATCCATGCTCCATTCTTACTCTAACAGAAACAGAAAGAGAGGGGGAGCAGAAGTAGAGGAGAGGGAGGCTCAGGGGGAGGGAGAATTTGAGAATGAATATGCCACAAGAAAGGCTGAAGCCAGCTGGGTACAGCCAGCACTCGTTCGCAGTGACACGGAGGGAAGAAGCAGGGACAGCAGAAGGGAGGTGCTCCCATCTACCAGGGAAAGCCTCACTTTAAAGTCTTGCTGTAGAGACCGGTTAGAGACACATGGCTCCGGGCTTCTGTTCCCACAAACGTCTGATTCCTCAATGAAAGAGTCACGAAAAGAGCTGCCTGTGTGTGCTGCAGCCGAGCGCTCTGTCAGGCCTCCCTGGC
The DNA here is from genome assembly GCF_020740685.1 of Jaculus jaculus. Taxonomy (NCBI): domain Eukaryota; kingdom Metazoa; phylum Chordata; class Mammalia; order Rodentia; family Dipodidae; genus Jaculus; species Jaculus jaculus. The sequence continues at coordinate 73,487,781 of NC_059115.1, read as the reverse complement.
TGGGATGTGTCTTTCCTTGTTGCTGCTGTCCGTCACCTCAGGTTAAAGCGTGGGTGTCGGGAAAGTGCTTTCCTGGCACCCTTAGCAAAAAAAACCCAAAAACCAAAAAACTGAAAGCAAGACCTATTCTACTAGAATTCCTAGTAAGATTGGGGTAAGGAAAAGTCTTTCTTTAAAATATTCTAAGCAGACTCCACCATCAAGTACAAACAAGTTTATTTCAGACTGACACCTCATTGTGATTCTGTCGAATGCTCATAAGGAAACTCCATTCGCTCTAACTTAACAGAGAGACAGACGTCACTAAGGGTCTGTGGAGATGAAACCCACAAAAGACTGTCTTAAGGTTGTCTGAAGAAAATAGAATTGATGGAAGTTGTATGATCTTCTTATGAAAAAACCTAAGCAATGGTTTTAAAAGACGAGGAAGACCTTGGAGCATGAGCCACACTGGGTCGGCATGAGGGCAGCTCCCGGGCTCCTGTTACGTTTCAAACTCATCGGTTTCTAATCAGTTCTGTCTCATTAATTTGTGGTTTTACTGTTATTAGGAAGCAATCCAAAGCTGTTGAAAACCTGCTAGATGGTTACAGCTTGAGGAGTTGTTGCTAAACCAGAACCCACCACCAAACATGCAGGGACTGTAGACAGGCAGGAGAAATGTCTAACCAAAACCAACACTCGGCCACAGAGACACCCTTAGGAATTTTAAGATTTGGCAACTTTAAGGAAGACTCACAATTGAAGTCTCAATTCTGATGCATGTGAAAAGAAATATCTAAGTTATTATTGTGACTTGATGGTTCATGTCAAAGAAGCTGTGGAGGGCTGCAGTCATGGCGTACCTGTTAAGGCACTTGCCTGTGAAGCCTGAGAATCCAGGTTCAATTCCTCAGGGCACACATGAGCCAGATGTACAAGGTGGCACATGTATCTGGAGTTTGTTTGCAGTGGCTAGAGGCCCTGGCATGCCCATTCTCTCTCTCCCTACCACTCTCTTTCTCTCCCTCTCATAAATAATAAATAAATAAAATATATATGCAAAAAACAAAGCTGTGCAGGATTAAATTGTAATATTTAATAACCTTACTAGTCAAAATGTGATAATGCACTTGATATTAAATTTTTGTGAGCACTCATATAGAAATCTTGGATAATCAAATTACTAATAATCAGATAATCATATTTTATCCATTGTCATTAACTTCTAATGAAGCCTTATGTTGAAACAATTCATAAGAAAAGAAAAAATAACTAATCTCATCCCAAAGTGAATGGAATTATTAACTTAGCGATGTTTCTTTTGTGATGTTTGACGTCATTCGTTGTCCAAACATGGGATGAAAGCTCGCTGTATGAATTGTAGTCATAATAGTGGGACAATATTGACGTTTGTGATGGCCTCTAATCTTTGACTAACCATGTGTCTTTGGCAGCGTACTGACAAGGCTGGGCAGTATTCAATTAAGAAAACTAAGTAGAAGATCCAGTAAAAAGTTAGTTCTGGAATAAAGATTCGGCCAACTGGGGCTGGAAAGATGGCTTAGTGGTTAAGACACTTGCCTACAAAGCCAGAGGACTCAGGTTCAATTCCCTAAGACCCATGTATGCCCATTCTCTCTCTCTCTCTTACCCCCGCTGCCTCTTTCAAATAAATAAGTAAAATATTAAAAAGATTAGGCCAACTGTGATTGAGGGAAGGGCTTTATGTCTTAGGTCATCACAAGAAGACGGAATGGAAAGGAGGTGGTGGGAGCAGCGTGGACTCTGTGTGGAAGACTGAGCAGCTTTTCAAGGGTAGTGCTGAGGTGGAAGCTTGAGCCAAGGCCATAGTGGTGGGGTCAGGTTGGAGACTGCAGAGTTAGTCATTGTAGGTCAGGACCCCAAACCCCAAATATTTGTAAGACAAGCTACTGAAGCAGGTTCCTAGCAGGCAGGAGTGCCAGCGCTGGCGAAGACACGCCTTTTCTAAGAGGAAACCATTGCTTTACTCCAACCAGTCCTTCCCCATGGTGACTTAATTTTCTAGAGAAATCAAGTGTCTGCACTGTTGTGTGAAATATCTAAAATTTTAAAACAAAAAGTATATCAAACAAAATCTGCGTGGAGGCTAATTTCAGCCCATGACACTGCCGCCAAAATTGGGTAGGAAAAGGGATGTTGGAGATTTCTGGTTGGCCAGGGTGGGTCTGTGAGGAGTGGCGCCAGCATGGCTGCTTTGGGGGCTTTTAGACAGGAATGACCAGAGCTATAGATTTCAGGAATCCTCTCCATCCTTGTCTTCAGTGAGGGCTGAAGAAGTATTGAAACAACTTGGAGGACTTAGTGACTGATAAACTGAATCTTCCAGGTGTTTCTTTGGATTGCTTTAGCTGAGGGGCTATCCCTGATAGTAGCCTCACCTATCTGTGTACCACTTGCTCTGGAGGCACTGCACTTTACAAAACATTTTTATTTGTGTGTGTGTATACACACACACGTGGGTGCACCAGAGTCTCCAGCTGTTGGAAATGAACACCCATGTTCAGCTTTACACGGAATGGCTGGGGAATTGAACCAGGGTGAACAAACTTTTCAAGCAAGCACCTTTAGCCATTGAGCCATATCTTCAAGCCCCCCTAATTCTTTTTCCATTGAGGGGGTGGAGTATTGAACCTAGGGCTTTGCACATTCTCAGCACTATTGAGCTATAGCCATGATGTACTGCAGTTTCAATTTCCCAGAAAGAAAAATTCCCAGTGAGGAGGGATGGTTAGATGGGTCATTTGATTGACTCCTAGGGCTTTTCTCAGGTGTGGATCAGAATGGGAGAAGCTCTACTTCCTGGACTTGAAATCAGAAGAACTGGAAGGAAGCCCGTATTCTGCTGGTTCCTGGCCTCATGACCCTGGACAAATTACAAGCCCTTTTAAACATGGAAAACACCGTATCTTAGGGCAGTGGCACATTCGCTGTCACTTTCTTTTCCTTAAAATCACAGCTAAAATGGCACTTCCTCAGAGAGGCCTTCCCTGACCTTCCTTTGTAGGTTTCCTAAGGCTGTTGTAGTGAGTTTCTGCAGGTTGGTGGCTAGATGTGCGAACTCCAGGAGCTATCAGAGACATACTCCTTCTGGGGGCTCTGGAAGATGCAACTTCCTTGTCAATCCCTGGCTTCTGGGGGTTACCCCCAATCCTCAGCGTTACTTGGCTTGCAGCCACTTCCCTCTGGTCTCTGCGTGTGGTCACACAACCTCTTCTGTGTCTGCTAAGGTGTGGTCACATGTCCGTCCTATAAGGCCACCCAATAGCCAGTGTGTCTGGAGCCCACAGTACGACGTATCTTCACGAATGACATCTGCAATGGTTATTTCCAAATAAAGTTACTTCTCAGTTTTAGGCGGAGAAGAATTTTGTAGGGACGCTGTTCAGCCTACATCCCACCCTGTGGAGGAGGAGGTTTAATTCTTTGACTGTATTTGTAGTTTCATAATCAATTTATTGATTTACTTTCCTAATATGGAAATTCAAACAGGACAAACTTCAAATCTGTCCTACTAATTTCTATATGTTGTATGACTAGGGAACTTTGATATCTAGCAGCTAATGATAAAGCATTTCTTCTGAGGAGTAAGCAATTTATTTATTTATTTTCTCTGTGGACTAGTTTCCTTCATTTGTACAATTACAGGGTGCTTCTCTTTAAGGTATTCTGTGGTTCCAATCACATGTGATTCTATCCTTTGCCTACATATTCAGTGATCACAAGTTGGGCTGTGAATCAGTCCACCCATCAAATACATATATACGATGCATTTTTAAATAGATTTTTGCTGCCTGTTGTGTTTTTTTGTGTTTGCTCTCTTTCTCGTTAGAGTAATTATTATTACTAGTACTAGTGTGGCTTTTCAAGGCAGAGTCTTGCTGTACCCAGGCTGATCTGCACACTCTCTTTAGACCCAAGGTGGCCTCGAAATCAGGATCCTCTGACAACAGCTTCCTGAGTACTGGAATTAAAGGCACGAGCCACCACATTAAATTACTCTTTTTTAGTTTGCATATAAGCAGTGGGTTTCATTATGACATTTTTATGGACATATATCATTAAACTTTGTTATTTGCCCCTCTTTGTTTCTCATCCCTACTTGCTCCCTCTGACTGGTTCTCTTCCTCCTGCCTTTTGTGGCAAAATATTCCATGACCCCCTCAATCTTGTTCCTGTCATGCCTCCAAAACCAGGACCATGTAGACAGTGCTGCCAAGTTCTGTAGTCATGGGGTGACTCCTGGCCCCCGTGGACTACAGCTATAGAGACCTCTGTATGCCTTCAGGATGACCTCAGGCAATGACATTTGGGCAGGAACCCTTCAGTTTTGGCTTCTTCCTTCAAATGAATTTGGTCACAAGAAGGGGACTCTGAGTGGGTGGTGTGTCACCCTCAGTACAGCTTTCCCAGTGTGAAGCAGGAGCTTTCTCTGCAGCCATGCCATCTCGCTCACCATTACAGCTGCTCTCTCAGCACCAGCCTGAATGCTGCCCTGTCTTGGGATCCATCACTGTTGAGCTTAGAGTGATTCGGGCTCTCAGGACGAGCAGAATGCAGCCAGGTTCTTTGAGAGGCTATAACATGAACTCCTCTTAAGTGCATGGAGGCATGCCGCTGTAATCCCAGCGTTTGGGAGGTAGAGACAGATACAGTGTAGCAAAATTGGTGAAATTCAGTTTCAGTAAGTGACCCTGTCTCAAAAATGAAGGTGGAGGGCTAGAGAGAGAGATGGCTCAGCAGTTAAGGTGTTAGCCTGCAAAGCCTAAGGGCCTGCGTTCAGTTCCCCAGCACCCATGTAGAGCACATGCACAGGTGGCTCTGGACTTTATTTGCATTGGCAAAAGGCCTTGGAGTGACCATTCTGCCCCCCAATGTCTCAAATAAATTTTTTAGGAGGATCACTGTGAGTTCAAGGCCACCCTGCGACTACATAGTGAATTCTAGGTCAGCCTTGCCAGAGTGAGACCCTACCTCAAAAAACCAAAAAAGAAAAGAAAAAAAAACTAAAAAATTAAGGTGGAGAACTTTGGTGGAAGACACTGAGGGTCAGTCTCTGGCCTCCAGTTACACATGCATGTATCTCTACACATGCCCACACATGAACATGTACACACACACTAACACACACGGAAATCCTGGTGTAAGAAAAGTTAAAATACTATCAAAATTAAAGTAAGAAGGAAAGAAAAGGATAGCAAAAAGTAAAAGTTTTGAAGAACTGGTTCTTTCCGGGCCTTTGCAAAGTTGAGACTTCCTGTTAGATGCATTGGTGGTGAGGGGTCAGTTGAGCTTGCAGAGTCTTCTCTTTTCTGTGCCTTCTGCTGATGGCCACTCCGTATTGGACAAGTGTTCATTATCTGCCAGAGCTGACGTTGCCTCACTAGCTTGCCCTGTTTGTCTACAAATCACCTCTGTTTGGCTAGACTAAGCTTGCATTTTTGGAGCTGGGCAGGTTCTCCTGCGCTCCTGGGCCCCTCCGAGTCCCCTGGGATGGCTGGCTAGGATCAGCTTGCAGGTGTGTCAGGAGTGGGGACGCTAACCGCGGCTCCGAGGTCTGTGTAGGTGGAGGACCTGTCTTCAGCCTTCAGAACCCACAGAGGTCATGCTGACGGAGAGCGGCGGCTGCGGGCGTCAAGGAGCCCACTGCAGCTCCGCAGCAGCGAGTGCAGGAGGTGACTGTAGATGGTCAGTGACGTCGGGATCCCGGCTACGAAGCTCCGCTTACGCTCGCTGACAAGCTTTGCTTTTCACCACTGAGGGCGAGGCTGTCTTTCCCTGGGCTCTTCCCTGCCTCAGCTTTCAGCTTGTCAGCATCGGGCCTTCCTGCTTCTCGGGGCTGTCACTCACCCTCAGGCTGTAGAAAATTCAGTGCAGGCTCCCTGGCTTGCAGTTCTCTGCAGTCAGGTCCCCAGTGTCATTTTAAACAGGTTCCCTCTCAAGAGGGAACGTGGCGCCTGCTTCTCAAATCACATAGAGTAATGAGGGGCACTCTTCACGGCTGCTCCGTTCGCCAGAGGAGTCGTTGTCTCTCCAAACTCTGGAACTAGAGTTGAGGTGTCTGAAAGCTATGGGCTTGTGGGCTTGTCCTGAGGGTAGGCCTGCCAATCTCTTGTCTCCAGGGCCACCTGTCTTGCCTTCTGCATGAGACCCCCCCACGAAACTCCCCCCCCCCACAGAGCTCTGTGTGGCTGGAGCTGCATTTGGCCTGACTTACTTCTCTCTAGTCCGTCACCTTTCTTTGACTCCAGCAGCAGAAGTAGGGAGATAGAGCTTCAGTGTGTGTGGGGGGGGGGGGGGAGTGGGGATGGGGATAATAAATTGGCATCTGGCTATAATGATTTTGCATTACCAGTGCTCATTTTTACTGAGTAATTTATAAAAATGCCATTGTGATTCTCAAGATTAAAAAAGATGCTAAGACACATGGATGTGACTATAAAGAAAGAGCTGGAAGGAAGCCTGGACACCAGTGCTGAAGTGGTAAGAGAGAAGGCAGGTCCCAAAAGAGGATGAGGAAGGTCATGAGTACAGGTACTTGTCTACACATTTCTGTTCTTGTCAAACAAGGGAGTGTTTCTTCCCCAGGCATAGAGGACGGTGTTCCAGATCACACATGCCCCATCTTTCTGCTTTACCATGCATTGATGTCGTTTTATAGCACAATAAAATTAATGTCTAGTGTGATTTAAATAAACATGGTCATATTGAATAACATGTAAAATTCACATAAAAATTTAAAGATTCAGTATGACACATACCCACAAAACATGTCTTTGGCAAGGCTATAACTGCAGACTTCCTCGGAAGAATTAAACACACATATTATTCTCCCAAATAACTACTTGAGTCAAGAAGAGTTGGATATGCCAAATGTGTTAGAACCTATTCCTCACAATGACCTCACCAGGTAGTTATTACTGTCTTAAGTTTAATTCTAAAGATGCTGAAGTTTTGAAAGTTAAGTAATTTTCTTAGTACTATTTCTGTTAGTTGCTGATGGATTAGACTTTGAATTCATGGCTCTTTGCTTCTAAAACTTGAAATCTCTATTATGTAAGGAAGGATCTTGGTACAGCCCAGTATGAGGAAGGAAGACATATCCAATAATATAAATACCAGAAAGTGCAAGTTGGTTGAAACCTGATAAGTCATCATGGCACTTAGCATTGGATCACCATTGAACCTGGTGACTGAAAGTGACTGAGACTGGGCATTGTGGTACATGCTGATAATATCACCATTTGGGAGGCTGAGGCAGATGGCTTATGAGTTCAAGGCTAGCTTAGGCTATATAGCAAGTTCCAGGCCAGGCTGAACTAGTTATATAGTGAGCTCAAAAAACAAAACTGGTATATAGCTCAGTGGTATAGAACTTGCTTACCATATGTAAAGGCCTAGGTTTAAACCCTAACATACATGGACATCACATATACACACAAATACACGATAACTATATAAGTGTCCTGATATATCTTCTCCAAGACGTTACACAGAATTAAAACATAATTCAACTTGATCAAAAATTGAGACACACAGCATGCTGATGGGATGCCACCAAATAACATGGAATCCCTACTCTTAAAAGATGACTTTCTGAAGCAGACCAAAAATGAACCCAACATGGCTCAGGGAAATTTTGCGGAAGAGGGGGCGGAAAGATTGTCAGAGCCACACACTGGGTCACGATATGCAGAGACATCTATCCTACCCATAACTATGGGCTAACTCCAGAATCCATGACCCATATACCTCAACAAGGAGGGGCCAGGGGGAGGGTGTAGGACATGGATGAGCCTAACAATGGTACCAAATTGACTGTATTGACTGAGTACAAAACTAATTAATAATAATAAAAAAGATGACTTTACTGACCTCCATATTATTTGCCACTTGGAAATAAAGGTAGTTTTCTGTTGCTAGCTCTTCATTCACCTAGCTGGTTTCAGGTACTTAATGGCACCCATTAAAACAAATTTGACCTACTTACTGTGACAGACACTGACCTAAGATTTATACCTAGTAATGCCTTCAGTCTTCACAATAACCTTAAGACACAGATCGTAGAATTAGTGTCTACATTTTACAGATGAGCAGAAGGACAGGAGAGAGAGAGACAGACAGAGGTTCAGCGACTTACCAAAGTTCATACAATTAATACATAATTGAGACTGGATTTTAAATCAAACTTTCTGGCTTCTGAACTCTGAGGTTTGCTCACCGTACACACGTACTGTTTGGGAAGAGCTTTCGGGGTGACGTGATGAGGAGACTGAGCCTTCCCGAGCTCTTTGATTTCCATAGCCAGTGTCTTAGCAGTTCCCACGATCTCGGTGTCTGATAATACGCAGATGCAGCCTGCGTGTGTGTCTCCAGTTTCTTCTAAAGATTGTAGCCCCTGGAATGGGTAAACATGCGAGCATACAGCCTGTAGTTCTGGTCCTTTCTATCCTTCCAGCGTGTGTGGATGAGCTCTGCTTTCAGCATCCAGAGCCCTGCTGCCTTGGGCTAGTTAGGGATGCAATGACACCTAGTCACACCACTTGCTCTTTTGATATGAATATTACATCTAATCTTGGACTTTATTTGAATCAAAGATTTATGGTCTCTGACAAAGCAACTCTGTTAATATTACTCTAAGTTTCTCAATTTTTTCCCCTAGGTTCTTTAGTTTCTCTCATCCAATTAAGTAGGTTATAAATTTCTAAAGTGCTTCTGCCAAGAATCATACATGTGCAAATTTTTTTCCCAGATGGTTGCATTCACACGGCTCTATATGCGTGGCTTACTCCATTCCTTTTAGTGACTTTTCTAAATAATACAGTTCAATCACCAGAATTGGTTCTGATATATTACTTAAAAAAAACATTTTATGTATTTATTTTCAAGGGGCAAGAGAGACAGAGAGAGAATGGGTACGCCAGAGCCTCCTGCCACTGCAAACAAACTCCAGATGCATGCACCACTTTGAGCTTCTGGCTTTACATGGGTGCCAGGGAATCGAATCCAGGTCACTAGGCTTTAAGGGCAGGCTCCTTAACCTCTGAGCCATCTCTACAGCCCCAGGGATACATCACTTTTCAGTTAAGCTGCTGCTGTTGCTGCCCTTAATCTCCCAGCTGCATCATGTTTCTCTTACATGGTCTAATGATTTTGCACTTTACAGATTAAGTCAGTACAACCTAGCTCTTGAAGTAAAAATTAAATAGGAGGTCTAAAATCATATGTATTCTTTTTTTGGCTCAATTTGAAGTAAAAATATGAATTAAAAATCAGTAAGCATGAAATCATGTGCTATACTTAGTAATCATTTACATAACTTTAATTTTCTTGCATAATTTTCAAAACAAATGATACAAAGTATAGTCTAAGAGGGTATGATAATTATAGAATATTTAATTGATTTTTAACTCCTTAAAGCCTAGATAAAAGATAAAAATATTTTTGAGGACTCATAGTTGTGTTTTATTTTTAATTTTAATTTATTTATTTGAGAGAGATGCAGATAGAGAGAATGGGTATGCCAGGGTCTGCAGCTACTGCAAATGAACTACAGGCACATGTGCCACCTTGTGCCTCTGGCCTACATGGGTCCTGGGGTATCAAACCTGAGTCCTTTGTCTTAGCAGGCAAGTGCCTTAAGTACTAAACCTTCTCTCCAGCCCTCATTTTTAAAATTACTTATCAAGTTTATACTTTGCTTATTTTTTAACTATAACAATGAACTAGTAAACTATCAACAATAATTTAAAAGGATTTTCTATATTTGAACAAATACTTAGGTAACCATTAAAATAAAGTGGCTAAAGATAACAGACTATATTAAGTATCCACATATTATACAGAACTTAAGCATCTTTTTTCTGTCTCCCCTACCCTTTTGAAACATCTTATTTACATACATAATCTATGGTTGTGGAGAGGGCACAGACATTTAGTATCTCTTAAGGCATGTGTGAAATCGACTTCCATAAAAGTGTGAAAAACTCAATGCGTATTATTTTTTAAAAGTTTGGTTGGCATGCAGAGATTTATGGGTCATGCTCTAGCCTAGGCTGATCTGAAATTTATCGTGTACTCTCAGGCTGGCCTTGAAATCACAGTGAACCTCTTACCTCTGCCTTCGAAGTACTGCGAGTAAAGGTGTGAGCTACCAAACCTGGCAGTTTGTGATTTTTTTTTTTTAATTCAGGACACATTTACAGCAATTGGGCACATGCATCATGCAAGGTATGCACACACGCACGCACTAACACACATATACGTGCTGAATTAATGTTGATTTGTGTGCATTAGCAAGGTATACTTCCATCACAAATGGGCAAATCACAGAGACTTTTTTTAATAGCGGAATGATATCATAGCAGAACCAGTGAGTTAGTAATTGCCTGTTCTTAGGCATATGATGTTATCAATACAGGCTAGGAAAAATATTAACTGAAGTATGTACAGTTAGTAACACAGAACTTTGGGTCAGCAACCAACAAATTTAAGATAATATTTTCATAATAGTATATCATCTTGTAATGTAGCTATCTTACTTCAAAGGACTTTCTATGACATTCAAATAATGAAATAGTCACTTAATAACTCATTTTACTCCATGTGTCCTGGTTAACAAGTAACAGTAAACTGTATGAACATGTGTGAACACAGTCCCTAAGTGTTATATAAAATAGTCAATTAATGAGAAATACAGCCACCTCTCAGCTTTCTCCATACTCTTTCTCATACTTATCAAAGTTATAGACATGCTGCACCTCATATATACTTAAAAGTCTAACAAATGTTTGCAATATTATATGTGAAGTGTTTTCTGATAATTTTTATTCATAGTACAATTTAGGGGAAAGTATGAATGTTTAGAAAAAAACTTGTGTGTTTCAACAGATTATATTAAGATATGAAAGCCAGTATTTTATTTACTGGATATTGACTTTAAAATAGTTTTATAGTCCAGAAAGTAGCATAATGGGAGCTAATTCATGTTGCAGGCTATGCTCTGTCTGAGCTGTGGGCGGAATGCCCCCCCCCCCCCCCCCCGTTAACTTGCTGAAGCCTAATCTATAATGTGAAGTGTTCGGGGAGTCCTTTGAGAATCCCTTGAATCACGAAGATAGAGTCCTGTAAGACAGTATTTTGCCCTTACCAAATGCCCCATGAGAGAGCTTGTGTCCCTCTGTCTTTGCCATGAGAGGGCACGGCTAGAAGTGGGTTCTTGTCAAATACCAGGTTTATGGTCACTTTGATCCCGGGCTTCCTAGCTTCTAGAACTGCTAATGCTTTCTGCTTCTAGTGTACTTGTTATTGTAGGCCAAATGGACTAAATCATATATACCATCCTTACTTCCTGTCTATAAATCAATTTATGTCCCCATTATATTTTTCCAAAGACCTCTAAATTTATTATGTGTACATCTTGCCTGCTGCCTCAAATCAGGGAGATCTGTACTTTTCTTATATCATTTCTTATCAACTCTAGATCTTCTCAAAAAAACCTTCAATCTGAAATAGAAAGCGATTTAAAATAAGCAAAGCTTGGCTATAGAATCAGGCATGTGTCAGCACACAGATAACATAGGTTGATGGAATGAAGAATGGATTTTAAGGAACATTTGCTCAAATCCAATACTTTTCCCTCTTTTTTCAACCTGCTCTGAAATTCTAGCACACTTTTGCATTGGGGAAAAATAATTAGCTAATAAAATTAATATTTTATGTTGCCATCTGTTAATTCTATATAGGTTACAATGGGTGAGAATTCTATTTTGTGGATTAAAGTGTGAATCCAACAGTTCAAGACAATCACAACCTTCATGTTAAGGTGAATTAAAAGTTTTTTTTTTATTTATATAAGCATAGAATATCAGAGTACTTTTGAGGACATAGTGATTTCTCTGTTACTATGTAGAGAAAGCATAAACTTTGGGATTTGTACAATAAGATTAGTGTCTGGTGTTTAAATTAATAAATGCTACATTTAGGTTTGTGTTGAATTTTGTTAACATTTTGTTTATCTTAAAATTCTATCTAATTAGATTTCCTTTCTAGTTTATGTCCAGAATTATGTTATGTCCAAAGAATTCCACAAAAGTTGAACTGAAGAATTTTCAAACCATAATTTACAAAAATGTTAAATCCTCACTGTATATTTCAAAGAAATTTATCACATATTTTTTATGTGCCCTTATCTATTTTGATTGCTATTTATGTACTTATACATATATATCAAAAATGAAATGTAAACAGTGAACATGGTTTTTATTTAATGTCAGTCATTCAACAACAAAACTATAACCTGGAGTTATGTAAATGACATTGATCCCAGCCCCACCTGGAAAGTATTGGAATGCGGGGATTTCATGATGTGATAGGAAGTTTTTGTTTCCACAGAACTTCTAAACTTGGTCATTGAATAATTAAAGAATGTAACTTTGAAAATTCAAAACTATAGGTTAATATTCAATTCAACCTAGTAATAGTCAGATAATTTTGATAGTTTATCCAAACTTTGTATTTGTTCTTTCTTCAAATGTAAATATTTAATGTGCTCTTTCAAAACTTCCTATACAACCAGGAAGTATGTGGCCTTAGTATTGTTTAGGTTCCACACTAGTATCATTGTAAGTGGACATTGGAAGTGACATAAGTAGTTTGGAACCCAAGCTTTAGAGTCAGCACATGTCATCCAAGTTCTGGTTCTGTCATATCTTAGGTCTGTGACCTTGGTAAATGTATTTACTTTTTAAAAATTATTTATTTATTTGAGAGAGAAAGAGGGAGAGAGAGGGAGAGAGAATGGGTGCACCAGGCCCTCCAGCCACGGCAAAGGAACTCCAGACACACCTGCCCCCTTGTGCATCTGGCTTACGAGGGTCCTGGGGAGTTGAACCGGGGTCCTTTGGCTTTGCAGGCAAATGCCTTAACTGCTAAGCCATCTCTCCAGCCCAATTTATTTACTTTTATTAAGCCTTAGTTTCCTTGTCTTAGAGTAAAAACAATGGATTCTAAGTTACAAAATCTACTGGAGGGTAAAATGAAGAAAGGTCTGCAGAGCGCTCAGCAGAGCGCCTCGCACATGAGCACTGCTCACCACGCTAGTGCTGCTAAGCTGGCTGAGAGTGAGCTCACACTTCTTCGGCTAGGTACCAGATGGGAAAGACTAGTCTTGGTCAAAATGAATGCTTCACGCAGTTCTGTTTTTCAGTGACAAATGACTTCTTAAAGAAAAAAAAACATCGTAAAATACCTCTATAAAAATTCTGAAAAAGACATTTTATTTCCTGAAAAAGTCAACTGTCATCCTTTACAAAATCACTTCTAAACATGTCTTTATTTGTGAATGGTAGTTGCTGTAAGCACAAGGAAGAGATATAAATAAATTTGAGATATGTAGACTAGCTGTGTTGTTTTGACTTTAATGATAAGTGACATTTGATTGACTAACATTTTTTGGGAGGGTATATCATGCACATGATTTATTTGAATGCCATTCACTTTTTTTCTGAGGTCTTATAGAAGACTACTTACTTAATAACATTTTGGTTATTATTTATTTTTATTTTTATTTATTTATTAAAGAGCGACAGAGAGAGAGAGAGAGAAAGAGAAGAGAGAGAGAGAATGGGCACGCCAGGGCCTCCAGCCACTGCAAATGAACTCCCCCTTGTGCATCTGGCTAACGTGGGTCCTGGGGAATCAAGCCTTGAACCAGGGTCTTAGGCTTCACAGGCAAGTGCTTAACCACTAAGCCATCTCTGTAGCCCACATTTTGGTTATTTTAAGCCATATACTAAAACAGATATATTAACCTAGTTGATCATACACAAAGAGTAAACTTCTAATATGCACCTGCCTCTGGTCCTGAATTGTAGCCATTAATTTGTTTAGTATAAGTCACGTGCAGTACATGGTTAGAGAATGAGTAGCATGGTTAGTGTCCTCATAGTAAGAGTCGGTATTAGGAGGAGCTCATTGACTTTTAAAAAATATTTATCTTATTTATTTATTTGAGAGAGAGAAAGAGGCAAAGAGAGAGAGAGAGAGAGAGAGAGAGAGAGAGAGAGAGAGAGAGGGGGAGAGAGAGAATGGGTGTACCAGGGCCTCCAACCATTGCAAATGAACTCCAGACGCATGCCCCACCTGTGCATCTGGCTTAGGTGGGTCCTAGAGAATTGAACCAGTATCCTTTGGCTTTGCAAGCAAATCCCTTAACCACTAAGCCATCTCTCCAGCCCTCATTGACTTTTTATTCACAGCAGCAGGGAGAAAGATACATTAAAGGCAAGACGTGCAGAATGTGCCATTGAAAACTGTAAATATGTTGATTGGTTCTTGAACTGTATTTTCACCATGGCAACTATAAACAAATAATAATTATCAGAACCTGTTCGTACGAGTTTCTGGCATTTGGTAGTTGCCAAAAACTACTTCGCTGCATAAAATAACTCCCCGACACACCTAAGATGTTAAGAAGCACATATAGTTTAGCACTGGGTCTTTTTCTTTGATCCCACCATAGATTTTATATAGCAGACCAAGTGTAAAATACTGAAGGATAGGATTTATTTGTGGAAGTTAGGGAGAAATCGTGGGAAAGAAAGGAAGAAGGTAGGCAGGTAGGATGGAGGGAGGGGAGAAAGGAGCGAAGGCCAGCCACAAAAGCATGCATAGTAGATTCCCCAGTCTTTGACATGAAGAGCATAGGAGGGGTAGCCAGAAATATTTAAAGTTTGCTGATCAGTGTGGGGAAAATGAATGACTATGTGAAATCAGGGGAAACATCCCTAAAATAGAGATGTTGTGAGTAAGAGTGAAAGATTTGGTGTTGACAGGCTACTTCTGACCTCAAGTGTTCTCTTAGAGAGCATAGAAACACAGATGGACACAGCACTGGCCCAAGCGCGGGAAGGAGTAGTAAATATTCCGTGTGATCACCAGGCACTGAAAAAACAGCAAAAAATTAAGTGTGGCATCATTCCAAGTGCTTTGCTTAAGGAACATGCTCCAGGCTCTAGCTGAGGGATTAGGTAAGGGATAAAAATTGGTAGCCTTTACTTAGATTATGTTACCATTTCTGGCTTTTAGTCTTAATAAAAAATGAATTAAAGTTTATCCCTAATTTTTTAATGTTTTAATATTTTCTCAAAGATCTTCGGATACTTTTTAATGTTTCTTCATGTATGTTTTAAAATTACCAAGAGAAAATATTGATAAAAATTTAAACAGGGTTGGAGAAGTGCCTTAGCAGTTAAGGCACTTGCCTGCAAAGCCGAAGGACCCATGTTCACTTCCCCAGTACCCACTTAAGGCAGATGTGCATGGAAACGTATGCTACCTGATACACGTTTCCAGGCTTCAGCACAAGTAGAGGGAACCTAAGATGAGCTTGGCCGACTCAGAGGTCAGAGGCTCACTGAGAGTCTGGGGAAGGCCATGTGGTCAGCCAGAATGTTGGAACCAGCACATCGCCCCAGCCAGTCATGCAGCTGGGAACTCATTTTCCTGTGGTGTGCAAGGTGCCCCAGCTGCAGCAAGTAACCCAGAGACCAAGAGAAACCTCGCAGGCCCTTGAACAGGGCCAAGCATAGTGCGTATATACTCACACACTTTTCATCTGGAACACCCAGAGTCTTGTGAGCACTTGGGTAGAGTCCATGGACCTGTCTTCTTCCCTTTGCCATGAGGAACAATAAGCCGTGGACTGAGTGCTGTGGTGCTGTCTAATAAAGCTCAGTAGCATGAACTGAGAAGATTAAACTACTTCCACATGTGGGCCCTAGAACGAAGCTAAAAGCATTTCCAGGAGCACGAGTAGCCAATACACAGAGAATGAAATCACAGCCTATCATACTCAATCAAAGGTATGGGGCTTCTCTAAAAGTGAGAAAATATGATCCATAGTTATTACATAGTCAAGGTAGTAACTGATATTAAGCTTTAAAAAATGATGGAATTGGCAGACAGGAAGGAAATGAAAATAATAGCTTAATTAAAATGATAAGTGAATTCCATATGATTAAAAGTTAAGTAGAATATATTAAATATGTGTATTTATTATATATACAAAACTTTTATATAGGTGAACTACAATATGTGATATAATAATACACTGAAAAAGATTAATAGTAGATAAGAAATAATGGAAGAACAGAGGCGAAAACATAGCAGTATAATTACCCCAAACTAAAATTAGAAGAGGGGCAAAATAAATCAAGAAAATCTGAGAGCTCTAGGGGTAAAATTTAAGTATTTAATGTATATGTAATGTCCTAGAAACAAGTAAAAGCATGAATGGGAAAAAAGTGTTGGAAAAACAGCAGTTTTTAAATATCCATGTTTGTTCAAACTACAAACCCAGGAGGACTTGGAGGATGCCCAGTAAACCAAAAGCGGAAGCATGAAGAAGTGATAGCAAGGCACATTATAATACAAATGGTTAAAAGCCAGTGAGTGCTAAAGAGAAGAGACCATTAAATGCAACAAATTTAAAAAAAAAAAAAAAAAAAGCAAATGTTACCTATGGGGTAGAAAGCAATGCAGATGAGGAGACACTGCAGTAACATGTTTAAGCATCAAGAGAAAAAACATTTGTCAACCAAAATAGCTTTCCAGTGAAGGTTAAATAAAAATGTTTTCAAGTAAGCAAGTTCAAAGAAGTTACTACTAGCGAAATTGCAACACACACACACACACACACACACACACACACACACACACACACACGCTCCAGAAAGTATTTCAGGCAGAGCGAAAGTGGTGCCAGGTGCCAATGTGAATGAGTCAGCGCAGATATGGAGGGGACTTTCTTATCTAAGTATGGAGCAATGTAATGTGAAGTTTATAAGATATGTAAAAGTGAAATGTCTGACAGTGAGAATGCAGAGGCCAGTGGGAAGATCTTAGCCAGTACCTATGCTATACATGAGGTGCTATCCTGTCAACCAGTGTGCCCCGCGAGCATCGATGTAAACACTCCTGGCACAGTTGTAGCAAATCAGGAGAACAGTGCATCGCTACGAAGAGGTAGCAATCCCAATTTGATGCAAGGTTGACTTAATATTCAAAAATCTAACTTCCCACATTAACAAACTTGAAGAAAGTCTTTTGAGGGCTGGAGGGATGGCTTAGCAATTAAGTGCTTGCCTGTGAAGACTAAGGACCCTGGTTTGAGGCTGGATTCCCCAGAACCCATGTAAGCCAGATGCACAAGGTGGCACATGTATCTGGAGTTCATTTGCAGTACCTGAAGGCCCTGGCATGCCCGTTCTTTCTCTCTCTCTCTCTCTACCTGCCCCCCCCTCTTTTTCTCTATCAAATAAATAAATAAAAATGAAATATTAAAAAGAAGAAAGGTTCCTAGCAGGTTGGAATCTTGATCTACAAATAATAAAAAAACGAAAGTCTTTTGACATTGTGTGTGTGTGTGTGTTGGTGTGGTGTATGTGTGCCACAGTGCACATGTGGGATTTGGTCCTGAGTTTCCACCACACTGAAGCAGAGTCTCTCATTGTTTACTGCGGGGGTGGCCCACATAGCCGATGTGAAAGCTTCTGGGGGGATTCACCCATCTCTGCTTCTCATATCACCCTAAGTGTGCTGGTACTGCAAACGCCTACTGCAACATACAGCTTTCCATGGGCTCTGCGGATCTGAACTCAGCTGTTCACACTTGCAAGTCAAGCATTTTATCACCATTAAACTATCTCCTAAGCTCCAAATTTGATAATCTTATTTTTCTTTTTCTCTTTCCCTCTTTCTTTGTCTCTCCCTCCCTCCCTCCCTCCCTCCCTCCCTCCCTCCCTCCTTTCCTTCCTTCCTTCCTTCCTACCTTTTTTCATTCATTCAGGCAAGCCCAACAGACAAGGCTTTTTTTTTTTTTTTTTTTTTTTTTTTTTTTTTTTTTTTTATGAAAGAGAGCAAGACAGAGAGAGAGACAGAATTGGCACACTAAGGCCTCCAGCCACTGTAATCGTACTCCAGAGACATGTCACCTTGTGTGCATGTGTGACCTTGTGTGCTTGTGTCATCTTGTGTGTCTGGTTTACGTGGGACCTAGAGAGTTGAACATGAGTCCTTGGGCTTTGCGAACAAGTGCCTTAACCACTAAGCCATCTCTCCAGCTCCAAATTTGATATTTGTAACAAAGAAGTAAAACTTACAAAATTCCCATCTATTCCCAGTAAATATTCCAGGCAGAAAAAGAATAGACAGGAAGGTTCTCAGTTAAATTAAAGGTATCTGAAAAACTTGTGACTAATGCCATGCTTGTATTTGCTTGCTAGGGCTTCAAACAAAATAAACCACAATGGCTTAAAAAGCAGAAGAGTATTTTCTGATGGTTCTGGAGACTTCTGTTTGTTCAGAGTGTTGGCAAGTGTGAATGCAGGGTGACTTTTCTCTTCTCTTCATGTCTTCACATGGCCTGAGTCCTATGCACGTGTGTTTCCATGTCCATAATTTTCTCTTTTCATTAGGACCCTTTCCTGAGGCAGTTACAGTTGATTTTATCTACTAACTTAAATTTATAGGGAAGTCAAGTCTTATGTTAATATCAGTTTGCTTTTAAAAGTTCAAAGGCTAGACTTTGTGCCTCATGGTTGAGGATTTTTCTGGCATGCACAGCTCCAGGATTCTATGCCCTGAAGAGAAAAACAAATGAGAGAAGGAAAAGTTTATTTATTTGCTATAAATAGTTAAATATTCATAACAAACTTGACAGTTCAACTATGCCCTGTAGGATGAATGGGATTTCAGGAAGATGAGAAAGAGAAATTCAGGGTGAAATGAGGAACAACAAAGGGAAAAAAATGAAAGATGTTGAAACACATTTGGAAAACAGCAATAAGTACAGTTGGGATAAAATGTTTATTACCGAAGAGAACATGTGGGGAAGAGGCCAGGAGACTTGGGGTCTCTCTGAATCTCGAGTCCTACAAGCAGAACTAATCACACTCCATTGTATGTTAGCCTCACTTTTCATTCTGTGCCCTGGGGAAAGCACCTGGTGTATTTTATTGCATGATTTATAAATCTGGTTTCAACCTTAGGTGGCCCTCAAACATAGTATGTCTTTTTGATGGTGAAGCGCTATCCTGACTCGTAGGTGGGCTTAACTCAAAACTAGGGTGTGAATTCTCAGCGGTCACCGAAGCTTTACTCAGTCAGTGGCTCTGAGTTCTTGGATCTCATGAAATTTGAAGACTGAATCTCACAGACAACAAAGTATGAGCTTAAAGGGAGAAACTTTATTTCAGAGAGAAGACACACTAGGGGAAAAGATTGTATGAAGTTTATTGAGTGGCAAGAGACATGAAAGAAGAAAGTTTGCTATGTCAGTAGAGAAGGGACCTGGACAGGTTGTCACTGAGTGCTCTGGATTAGGGGTTTTTCAAAAAAATTATTTTAGAGAGAGAGAGTGAGACAGAGGGAGAGAATGATCATTGACATGCCACGGCCTCAGCCACTGAAATCAAACCCCAAACGCTTGTGCCACTGCCACCTAGTGGACATGTGCAACCATGCGTTTGCCTCACCTTTGTGCATCTGCCTTATGTGGGATCTGGAGAGTTGAACATGGGTCCTTAGGCTTCGCAGGCAAGTGCCTTAACTGCTAAGCCATCTCTCCAGTTCGATTAGGGGCTTTTGTTATAGAGGATGAGCCTGTCCTATAACTTAGGCATCCAGTTGGGATGAACTTTATTGGTTAAGCTTAAATGTATATATAGGAATCTAATGGGTTGGTGGATCAGGAATAAGAACACAGACTCTAAGAAAAATCTCCAGGCTGGTGGCTTCTGGGATCCAGCTGGAGCCTGCCAGGACTGGCTCTGTTTTTCCAAAGCCTTTTCCCTCCCGTAATCTGCTAAGCTTGGCTGTCTCATCCACAGCTGTGATTCACCGTATTTGTTCTTCTCCAGCGTTCCTGATTTCACTGTTCTAACCCCAGCATTCTCTGTAATTGTTAATTCCCGAGGCAAGGATAAAAGACAAGACTGATGCCAAGGGGTAGATGAACTGCAGCCAAGGGCACAGCGAGACCAAGGTTGCTGTCCTCATGGGCACTTCCCTTGTTACCTAGCAAGTCTCCTTCCCCTTCCCTCTATCAGTATAATAAAAGACTACATTTGCCTCATAATATATGTTCAGCACAAGGGAGTGTCCTTCTTTAAAGACTGGAAAAGGCTAGAAATCCACCATAATCAAAGTAGGCAGGTAGATTGAACTGGCCTTGTGCAAACTAAATAGGTTTTGAATAGATAGAGAGTAACAAGGAGTCACTTGAATAAATTTCTGGATAGCACGTGCCCATCATGGAGTGGCGGACAGGGAGATGGTATCTTAAAGAGTAATGAGAATAGAGGTGTGTAGGAAAACTGATATTTATTATTATATTTGTATTTATGTAATATATTTATTATTATTATACATACATTGACATGCCCTGAACCAGTGGGAACAGTAGTGCGCTGATCAACCAGAATTGGGGAATTTTTATTTTTGAGAAGTTAGACCTTGGGCTAATCCTTTTAATATATTGTATTCATTTATTTGTCAGGGGCAGGAGAGGAAATGGGCATGCCCAGGCCTCTAGTGGTTGCATACACACTCCAGATGCTCGTGCCACTTTGAGTATCTGGCGTTATGTGGGTACTGGGGAATCAAACTCATGTTGTTAGACTTTTCAGGCACATGCCTTAACTGTTGAGAAGTCTCTCCAGTTCAAAGTGGAGAATTTGATGTCATTTTAAAAAGATAATATGTCAGATATGTTTTCCTCTGGTTAACTGCATGTTACCTCACTGTGTAGTGACTCATAGCAATATAAGGGCTGGAGAGATGGCTTAGCGGTTAAGGTGCTGCCTGCAAAGCCTAAGGACCCAGGTTTGACTCCCCAGAACCCACATAAGCCAGATGCACATGTACTCATCTGGAGTTCATTTGCAGTGCCTAGAGGCCCTGGTGTACCCATTCTTTTCTCTTTCTCTGTCGCGCTCTCTCTCTGTCTATAATAAATAAAATATTTTTTTCTAAAAAACAGTAGCAATGTGTGTGTGATTTACACTATATTATATTACCATTAACTCATGGTAAGCCATGCATTAACAAGAACTGAGGAACAATGAATTAAAATTTCAGCATTTCAAAATGAGGCTCATACCTGATTTAACTTTGTAGGTGGCATCTTGCTGTTGTAGATAAAATGCCAGTCTTATAAGTCAAAACACCAGATCCTGAATTCTATTTTAATTTTAAAACATGTTTAATGACCTTTAAGCATCTTATTACACTATTGTACTGTCCTTCATAATTTATTAAATTGGGTTAAAAATCAATGACGTTACACCATTCTAGGTGAGTTTTCCATGCCCATGTAGAATGATGAGGCATCGCGCTGGCTCCCAGCAGTTTCCTGGCATTGCACTCTCCATTTGTAGTGTTCAGCTTAATCCTCTCAAAGGGTGACTGTGGAAATATCCCTTATTCGGGTCATTTCTTTGTGTTTGAGTAAAAAGGACACCGGTGATATTCTATCTGTTCTTAGATAATGTCATCTTAAAGTTTTGTGAGCTAAACATGCTTGGAGAGTTTTAAAATTTTTTTTATATTGACCAGACACAGTGGTGGCCTCTAAATACATAGTCAACATTTGCTCCTCGAGAATACAAAGTCTGTTCATTGAAATGTTGTAGTATCATATTATTAGCCCTACATCTCCTTTTCCAGCTATGCTTTTCATTACAATGACATAGTAGTCATATAATAGTGAAAATGCAAAATGAAGGCTGGAGAGATGGGTCAGTGGTTAAACGTTCTTGCTTGAAAGCCTGGTGGCCTGGATTTGATTCCCCAGTGCCCACATAAAGCCAGATGCACAGAATGGTGCATGCATCTGAAGTTAGTTTGCAGGAGCAAGAGACCCTGATACTCCCATGGTCATTCATTCATTCATTCTGTCTTTCTCTCTCACTCTCCTTACAAATAAATAGCAAATACATGTATACATATATTTTTTAATGACAGAAATCAGAAAGTATTTCCTTTGATTTGGTCACTTTCTCAACAAGTATTTATTGAGCTTCTACCAGGCTCCAGACATGAGCTGTGTGAGTTGATCCAATGAACAAAAGAGCCAGAAATCCTAAGCTTGCACAGATCATTTTCTACTGAGCAAAACTACCAGGATCAAACTAATTAATAATAACATAGTAATAATAATAATAATAATAATAATAATAATAATAAATTATAGGACATGTGCCACATGCTTGTAACTTCAGCCGTAAGGGTAGTGGTGATGGGTGGTGCTTGGACTTTCAGTTCAGCCAGTTTGACTGAAAACAGCAGCTCCACATCCCATGAGAAAATTGGACTCAAGGAAGTAAAGCAGAAGAGTGATGGAGGAGGAGGACACCCAGTTTTCTCCTCTGGTCTCACACGTGGGAGCATGGGCACATGCATCTGCACACACACACACACACACACACACACACTGTCTCTTTCTCTCTCTCTGTCTCCTCTCTCACACACACACCACATCATGCACCACACATACAAGCCAAAAATAGAAAAAGTGGGCTGGAGAGATGGCTTAGCAGTTAAGGAACTTGCCTGCGAAGCCTGAGAATGCATGTTTGCATCTCCAGGTCCCACATACCCAGACACCCAGTGATGCAAGCATGCAATGTCACACATGCACACAAGGGGGCAGATTGTCTGGAGTTTGTTCACAGCGGCTGAAAGGCCCTGGCCCATCGATTCTCTCTCTCAAAAATTATAATTAAAAAAAAAAAACACCAAAGCAGAAAATCGAAAACGGGCTTAAAAAAGCCAAATGACCCCAGTTAAATTCCCTAGGACTCACGCAAGACAGATGCACAAGGTGGCACATGTGTTTGGAGTTTGTTTCCAGTGGCTTAAGGCCCTGTTACATCCATTCTTTCTTTCTTTGTCTTTTTCTTTCAAATAAATAAATAAAAATAAAATATTAAAAACATTTTTTTAAAAGGAACAAGAAGAAACTAGTCAGGACTTGTATAAGTTGGAAGGGAAGAGAAATAGACAGGACAGTTTAAAGAGCATCATCAAGAGTTCTTATTGTGAGAGTGACTTCTGATCAGCGACTTAAAGGTGATTGGTGTGTTCCAGAGATTTAGGTTGCAACAAGCCTTGGAATTTTAAACTTATATTATTTTGTTATGTATGGGTACTTCCTGACAAGAGGTTGCAGACGAAGAAAAAGTCAAATATTCTGCTTCTCATTCTCCTCTTTCTTAGACTTACACAAGGAATAGCATTTCTCCTCTGTCTCCTCTTCCTTTTTTAAAAAATATATATTCTTTTATTTCTTTGCGAAAGACAGACAGAGAGAGAGAGAGAGAGAGAGAAAACAAGAAAGAGTGTGTGGGCATTCCAGGTCCTCTTACTGCTGCATATATGAACTTCAGAAGCATACACCGCTTTTTGCATGTGGCTTTGCTTGGGTACTGGGGAGTTGAACCCAGGCTGTCAGGCTGTCTAAGCAAGTGTTCTTAACTGCTGAGCCACCTCGCCAGTGTGCTTCCTCTTTTTTACATAGCTAGAACAAACATACTTCAACACTTTGACTTTAGTCTAGGAATGTTAAAAATGTGGTTTTCTTTATAAGTTTCCTCCTGACAGTCTGCAACAATATGGAATATAAATGTATATCATTCCAATTATAGATATTATTTCTTAAAAAATGCAAGCATTCAGTGCCAGCATTTTGGGAATGATTTGTAGTTAAAAGAGTTGGGCAAAACATCAACTTCTTTTTCTTTTGAATCATTGACTCATAGGTTCACATGAGAAAACAGTTGGAAGACTCACTATGCTTCATCAGTGTTAGCATGACTTGAAAATAAAACTCTCTCTCTTTCTTCCAGGTCATGTTCCTGGCCTCTGCATATGCAAGCCCCCAGCTCAGTGAGGAAAGCTGCTCGGCCATGGCTGCGGTGGCACATTACCTGTACCTTTGCCAGTTCAGCTGGATGCTCACTCAGGTTGGTAGCTCATTCCCTCTCCCACCCCTCCCCCCTCCAAGGATCATGGCTGGAAGACCCCCAGTACCCGGGAGTTCTAAACAGAAGAGGAGTGATTCCATGGCGCCATTGCTGCTTTTCCATGAATTATCATTATCATTGCATTATCACAGCCCATTTCGAGCACAGTGTACAAAAACTTGAGGGCACTCCAGCAGGATAAGAGGGAGATGAGGCTTGTAATGTGGGCTCTTTGAAGGCACTGCTAACAAATCTGAACCTTTTCCTGGGGGATTTAATGGAATTTGTTTAAACAAAGTATGGCTGTGATTAGATTTAGATTTTAGAAAGGTGTCTCCTTCTGCAGTTAATTGGAGCTAGGAAAGAGTGGATGGGGTAAGCCAATTAAATAGTGCTAGCTGTGGGCTGGAGAGATGGCTTATAAGGTAAAACACTTGCCTGCAAAGCCTAAGGATCCAGGTTCAATTCCCCAGTGCTCACATAAGCCAGATTCACAAGGTAGCACATGTGTCTGGAGTTCGTTTGCAGTGGTTGAAGGCCTTAGGAGCCTCACTCCCTCTACTTGCCTCTTCCTCTCGATCTTTCTCAAATAATTATTAAAAAAAAAAATAAATAGTGCTAGCCATATGGAGGATGAATAGATAGTACGAAGTATGGAAGAGAGGGAAACAAAGAGAGTTAGACAGGCTTGAATGCTTGATTTTTGTTAATGCAGAACTTTAGGATGCAGAGCTTGGTGTCAGGAATGCAGAGTGGAAATGGCTATTTCTCAGTTTCAGGCATGAGACAGTAGCTGGTGGAGAGTTGTATTCTGGCCTGAAGTTAAGATCTCTGGAGAATGGGCAAAGGTGTCAAGTAGTTTTTAAAATATTTTATGTATTTATTTGAGAGTGAAAGGAAGAGAGAATGGGCGCACCAGGGTCTCTAGCCACTGCAAAGGAACTCCAGACATGTACACCACCTTGGGCATCTGGCTTACGTGGGTACTGGGGAATAGAACCTGGGTCCTTAGCCTTTGCAGGCAAGTACCTTAACTGCTAAGCCATCTCTTCAGCCCATAAAATATTTTATTTATTTATTTCAGAGAGAAGGGATTTACCAGGGCCTCTAGCCACTGCAAACAAACTCTAGATGCATGCACCACCTTGTGTATCTGGATTACGTGGGTATTTGGGAGTCGAATCTGGGTCCTTAAGCTTTGTAGGCAAATGCCTTAACTGCTAAGCCATCTCTCCTGGGCCTTGGTTGCAAGTTAAGTTTTGCTTGGGACATGATCGTGGAATGTCTGTCTGTGAGTCCTCCAGTGGAATCTCTGAGGTCTCTTGAAGCTCAGAAGGGAAACCTGTGCTGGAGAAATGCATTAGATAATTGTTGACTTAGTTGGAAAATGGAGCCATTGCCTTAACAATGAAAGAGTCTTCTGTGCAAAGGAGTCCTAGGAAACTCTCCTGAGAAACTTACTGAGGTTAGAGAGATATCTGAACTCGCCTTTTCTAGCAGTTTTCAAGCTCACTCTACTATCCTGTGCTGACTTCCTTCATGAGGAGTTGGACCGTAGATGATGTCATTGTCACTAATAAGATGGTTGAATTAAAATGCTGCCCTGCATGATGCTTCCTATGTAATAGAATTGTCTTCTTGTGTGATAGAAATAGTGTCACGTGTGTTTCTCAGGCTGTATACAAACTGATTTATGTACACAGATGCTTTTTGGCTCTTGTATAGTTTTTGTTGTTGAATGAGAAAGATGGGAGATTCAGTTGCTTATTGTATAAGTTAGGGCTCTCCAGGGGAACAGAACAGATAGAATGAATTGTATTAAAAGGGAATTTATTGGGTTAGCTTACAGGAGTCCAACAATAGCAATTTGTAGGCCCAAGAGTCAAGAAATGCAATAGCTGCTCAGTGCATGAGGCCAGATGCCTCAGCAGTCCCAATCCAGAGCTGAAGGTCTGAAGGTGCCCTGGAGAGACAGGGGTCTTCAGTCCATGCTGGTCTGTAGTCCACACTGGTCTTTAGTCCACGTTGGTCTTCAGTCCACACTGCTCTTCAGTCCATGTGGGTCTTCAGTCCATGCTGGTCTTTTATCCACACTGGTCTTTAGTCCACATTGGTCTTTAGTCCATGCTGGTCTTT
This sequence comes from Jaculus jaculus, assembly GCF_020740685.1. Classification (NCBI taxonomy): domain Eukaryota; kingdom Metazoa; phylum Chordata; class Mammalia; order Rodentia; family Dipodidae; genus Jaculus; species Jaculus jaculus. The sequence goes on along the minus strand of NC_059115.1, from coordinate 73,461,601 downwards.
AGTCTGCAGCCCTGGCAGCCAGCTGGGAGGAAGGGATTCTTTTGTCTCAGAGCCTTTTTAGATTAAGTCCACATCGAGAGGGGTCACTCATTCTGGGGGAAGGGTTCTCTGGGGGAAGGACTTCCTCCAATTAATCCTTCCTGGAAGGAACCTAAGAGACCCACTCAAGGGGAATGTCTGTGGATTTCTAAACAGATCAAGTTGACACAAACTTAACTATCACATTTAGAAATATTGAAGTGATGATGGCAAAAGCAGAAAGTGAAACCACCACTCAAACTCAGAGGAGGGGCTATAAGGTTGTAGGACTGAAGGAGGACTGTTTGGTTAACAGAACTAATTAGAATAGTCTACTCCTAGGTGTGAGTTTGATTTCGGGCTTTGCTATGATCTGTAGAAGCTTAATAAAATGACTATGTCTCTCCAGGTTTTTTTTTTAATCTAAATATGCATATAGGAATAAAAATTCCTGAGCCACACATTCAGTGCTTTTTAACTATTTTAGTATCTCTAGTCATGGAAATTGCAGTGTTTTGGACCACCCCCTTCCAAAAGTAAATTTAAATAAATCTAAACTGTATACATAGAACATAAACATCTATTGAAATTAAAATAAGTTTCTTAGATTTACTGGTTGCAGAATTCTTTAGGAATTTATCTAAGCTGAACTTAAAAAAAATATTTTTATTTTATTCATTTATTTGACAGCGAAAAAGGGGGAGGGAGAGAGAGAAGGAGGGAGGGAGAGAATGGGCATGCCAGGGCCTCCAGCCACTGCAAATGAACTCCAGATGCATGTGGCACCTTGGGCATCTTGCTTATGTGGGAATTGAACCTGGGTCCTTTGGCTTTGGAGGCAAGTGCCTTAACCAGTGAGCCATCTCTCCAGCCCTAGGCTGAACTTTATGACATGTGACTATGTAGATTATTCTCTGTCTGGCCTGAAGTCCCCAGTGATGTGCTAAGAGACTTTGTCCATGTCCCTGACCTATTCCGATTTTCTGATTAACGACTGAGATGAAAACGCAGGAAACTGCTTATCACATTGGCAGATGTGAAGGTCTGATAGGGTATTTAAAATAGCAGGTAATACTGATACAGGGAATCTTCTGATTTACTGAATACTAGAATGAAAGAGATATCATCTGAAATATGGTGAAAGTGACCCAAATTTTTACTTTAAGATAAACTCAGTAGCGACCGGATATGTGAGCAGAATACCACACAGAGCCAGGTCGGTTGGATAGCAGTGTGGACGCAGCTGGGGCACCATTATGTCCTGCAGTGTCCTGTCGTTGTGGAGACACAGCTCATCCTTTTACAGGTCGTTTCAGCCTGGGAAATGTCAGGGGTGACGAGGCTAAAAGGATTTACAGCCACGTGGTGCCATATACCAGAAGAGCTGCACCAGCAAAGAAACTGTGGACCAGCTGTCACCATTTTGTAGAACCAGAAAAAATAGGGCCAAGTATTAGGAAATGATTTCTTAGTAAAGGTTTAGAGCTTCTGTGGAAGTGACTTTCACGTATATTTTAGGTGGACTTCTTTCTTTGTGGAAGTGCTAAACAAGACAGCAAGAACGATTTTACCCAGTTTACTGGAGATTGGTTTACACTGACTGTTTCTCTAGCCATAAGCAAATTTGACTGTGGCTGACGCATACTTAGTAAGCTCATTCCATTTCTGCAGGGCTCACGGTTTAAGGAAAACTATTTAAAGTGCATTTCAGATGGTGTACCACACATTTTTTATGGTTTGCGGTGTGACCACAAGGGAAAAATTCAATAACTTCTGAATTTTAGGTAGGTTACTTTTAATAAGCGACTTTGTGGTCACAGTCTGTCGCTTTAGCAGTCGACATTTCCCATCTGTAAAATGCTGTGTGCTAAAACAGCGTCTGCAAAACTAGAATCTATTTTAAGCACATGACATAGTAGGATGGACTACTATGAGTCAAATTCAGCTGAAAAATATTGAAGAATGTTAACACTTTAATGATTCTATTTCATATTTTTAGCAGTACAGGAGAGAATCCTACACTATGTATGAGTAATGATTAATGACAGTGACTTAACCATTCAGCATTAATAAGCTAAAGATACCAAAATTGTTTTCATTTGCATCATGTATCCATCTTAGAATAAATATATCCAAACGACCTTAGTTTACAAAGTTATTTCACTCTTATATCACATACTTTTAATATTATCCTACTGAAATTTGATTATATCTTAGACCAGTGAAAGAAAAATGTTACTGGTGAACCAATTATACAATCCCTCTAAGCCTAGATTGTTTTATCTAGCAAGAGTGAGATTACAATTACACTGCCTTTCTTTGAGGATCCTGGAATGAGAAAAGTAATTAGCACCTGAAGGGAGCCTGGTATGCTGTCTGGCGCGCATTGACACATGTTCTTACTTAAGCCGAGGTTGCAGAGGCTTTGAAATACATTGAGTGCTCTGCTTGGTCAATGTAACTTACATCCTTTTTACAAAAGAAAATGAGTTTGGAGCTGTGGAAATAGAGCTGACTTCAAGAGAGGCAGACACTGGTCACAAAGCTTACCTCTTTTTGAGAATGCATGTCTGTCTCACTGCAGGTTCCATAACTAATAGGCTTATCTTCTGGTTTCCTATTTCTCATCTCTAGTCGTGACAGAGAAGTCATACAGTACATGGTTGGATTATAGCAACAATAAACACGCACACACACACACACACATACACACACACACATATTTTGTGTGTGTGTGAAACAAACAACTCACAAATTCCCTGGTTGACCACGGATAATTGACTGGTCCTCCTGTTTGCTCTTTATGTAAGATCACTCAGTGGAGGAATTGAAATCATTCTTCACTTCCTCATGACACCAGGTCATGTTTACTCTAAGTGACATCGGCAATGAGAGTTCAAACTCTTAAAATGTCTTCACTCTGTTTTGCTAGGGAGTTGTTTTATATTCATTTCCCTTTTTTGTTGTTTTTATTTGCTTTTAATTTAGAGGTAGCAGATGCTAGTGTTACGAAGCACAAGCGCAACAGAGGAGTCTAGAATGAAAGTATGTCTCCTTCTTGCTATTTGAATAGTCTCCCATTTCTTGCTCTACACCAAAGCTAAACACTGCTAATGGTTTCCTGCATACACTTCCACAGATACTCCAAAAATAGACAAGTATTTTTCAGTCTATAAACAAATGCACATGTGTGTCCTTGTGTATATATACTTTGGTATATGCATGCATATATATCTATATTTGTTTACAAATACATAAATTTGGAACTCTTTAAGTTCACCACATACAACTACCCTTTTTTCCTATGCTACAACATGATTATTTTGTATCTTTTAATCTTATGATTAATAGAATTAATAAAATTAATAAATTAAAATTAATTTAAAAAATTGTGATTGATACAAACTTCTTGTTATTATAAATATTTGTTTTCTAAAAATTTCTTGAAGTTATGCCTTTATTTTGAATTTTTACATAAATGCTTCTAGTTGAATTGTCTTATCAGTAGTTAACTGAAGAAGAAAAAAAAAGTAAACTGGGCATGGTGGCTCACGCCTTTAATCCCAGCACTTGGGAGAAGGTGAATCTCTATGAGTTCGAGGCCACTCTGAGACTACAGAGTTAATTCCAACTCAGCCTGGACTAGAGAGAGACCATGCCTTGAAAAAAAAATGCAAGTACATTAATTATGATATTCATATTCTATAGAGGTAAATAGAATTGTAATTTCACTTATATATTTGATTTGTTTGGCCTGGTTTTTTTTTTTTCAAATTTTTATTTATTAGAGACACAGAGAGGGGGAGCTGAGAAAGAAAGAATGGGCACACCAGGACCTCCACCCACTGCAAACGAGCTCCAAATGCATGTGCCACCTTGTGCATCTGGCTTAGATGGGACCTGGAGAATCGAACCTGGGTCCTTAGGCTTCAAAGGCATGTGCCTTAACTGCTAAGCCAATTCTCCCGCCCCTTGTTTGGCCTAGTTTTATGATCACTTCCCATCAACATGTTAAATTATTTTAGAGCAATATGCTTAAATTATGACCATTATGAAAACCTTCTATTGTCTTTACAGTGTATTCATCTCATTCTTTTTTTAAATTTTTATTTATTTATTTGTGAGCAACAGGGAGAGAAAGAGAGAGAGAGAGAATGGGCACGCCAGGGCTTCCAGCCACTGCAAATGAACTCCAGATGCATGCGCCCCCCTGTGCATCTGGCTAACGTGGGTCCTGGAGAGTCGAGCCTCAAACCAGGGTTCTTAGGCTTCACAGGCAAGCGCTTAACTGCTAAACCATCTCTCCAGCCCTCATCTCATTCTTAAAGACACTTTAATCCAAAATACAGTGTTTTATTTTGGAACTGAAGCTCCTTTGAAGGACACATTTTTAAAATGGTAGAGTAAGACTAAAAATTATTATTATGCCTAAGCATTTTTATCTTATGCCTTAATTTCTCCATATATCGAGGCAATGAAGAATCAAATGTACAAGTATGAGCTGGGTTTGGTGGTACATGCCTTTAATCCCAGGAATGGGGAGGCAGAGATAGGAGGATCGCTGTGAGTTTGAGGCCACCCTGAGGCTACGTAGTGAATTCCAGGTCAGCCTTGGCTGGAGTGAGACTCTACCTCATGAAACCAAAAAAAAAAAGTACAGTTAGGTCTTTATGCCTTTGCAGACTGGCTACTTACAGTCACAGCAGGAAGGGAACTGCTATAATTAGCCCTGTTTTTCCTTTGTCACTGATTTAATTTGAGGGAACATCAAAAGTATTGAAAACAACAGACTTGTAATTACCAAGGTAAAAGTGAAATATCTAGGACATACTGAATTCTCTGACCCTCAAAAGGCCTCAAGATTTATTTCATGAAATAAATATTAAAAAGATGGAGGAAAACTGGAGCAAGGGCATATGGGAACATTTCTTAGACTCCCATCTGAGATGATGGATCAAGACCATATGGTAAAGAGTGAGGAACATCTGTGATTGCTGACTGAACTTGATGCCATAAATCAGCTCTGATTCTAGAGAAATAGTTAATAATAAGATATGAAACAATCCCATAAAAATTTCTGGAATTCAAAACATTTGTTTATCATAAAATAAATGCTATTTCATCTTTATATTTTACTAACATATTAACATATAGTATATGAAAACATATGAATAAACTAATGAATTTTTGCTTATGGAACATATGAAGGTGTAATTATGACCTGTGATAATTAATACATTTAATAAGATCTGTCTTTGATTTTCCTAAGTGGGCACTTGGAAAATAGTAGTCACTGAAAGTGTTACTGTAAAATTAAATGGATATGCCTACATGGGAATGTTAGCAACTATGCCTATAGACACAGACTTTATTTTATCCTTACTTGTATTTAACATGAGTTATATCTGAAAATTTTAGTTGCTACTTTGCATATTAAACAGGAGTATTTAAATTTCATCTGCCTCCATTATTAATTCTGGCAAGTACACTTCTTCCACCCTCATTTTCCTCCTGTGTAAACAGAAAAGGAGGGAGAAAAATGCAACACACAAGTTGCCATGAATACATATATGCATATATATGAAGAAGCTTGGAAGTGTATCAAATTAAAGTAATTATTGAAGACAATAAAGTATTCCTCAAAAATTATGCATCTTCTTTTATTTGATACCTCAATAAATATTATATGCAAATACATTTTACTAGGTACTATATAATATAATTTGGAAGCTAGCTATACAGAAATAAACCTGTAGTTCATAGTTGGGTTTCACCTGTTTATATTCTGGTAACCAGTTTTTCTTTTCTTTTTTAAAAAGATTTATTTATTTATTTATTTATTCGAGACAGAGGTGGGGGAGACAGAGAGAAACAGAGACGGAGAGAGAGAGAGAGAATGGGTGTGCCAGGGCCTCCAGCCACTGCAAATGAACTCCAGATGCATATGCCACCATTTGTATCTGGTTCACATGGGACCTGGAGAATCGAACCTGGGTCCTTAGGCTTTGCGGGCATGCACCTTACCCGCTAAACCATCTTTTTTTTCAATTTTCATTAAAAGTTAGCATGAAATGAGTATAGGAGGAGAAATTATGCTTCTCTGTATCTTCTATTAGGAACATTCATTTCCACCCAACATGTAAAGTATATGTGGGTTGGGAAGACACAAGAAAAGGAAATCACATGCACATGATGGTCATTTCATTATTTGTATGAGTTTCTATGGAAATAAATCTTTTAGTGCTAGGGATTGAACTTAGGGCCTTATACATGCTAGACATGTGCTCTACAAATAATTGTTTTCCTGTTGTGTTTTGCTTTGAGGAAGGGTCTTACCCTAGCCCAGGCTGACCTAAAATTCATCATGTGGTCTCAGGCTGACCTTGAACTCACTGTGATCCTACTACCTCAGCCTTCCAAGTGCTGGGATTAAAGGCACCACCCTACCTGGCTAACCTTAAATGTTTCTCAGAATTCATATTTTCATGAATGCATCCCATTGCCAGTTCTTCCAATTAGATGAGCAAGTTGTGCTTTTCTCTCATTGACAGTTTCCTAAACTCTGTAAGATTTGCATTGCTATGAAAATTTGTATTCTGTATGGCCATGACATTTATATTTGCCTTATATTTATTTTATTTATTTACTTTTTTGAAAGAGTGAGAAAGAGAGAAGGTCAGATAGAGAGAGAACAGGAATACCAGGGCTTCCAGCCACAGCAAATAAACTTCAGACGCATGTGCCACTATGTACATCTGGCTTTCTTGGGTGCTGGGGAATCCAACCTGGGTCCTTGGGCTTTGCAGGCAAGTGCCTTAACCGCTGAGCCATCTCTCCAGCCCTGAGAAACTTCTAATGTAACCTCTGATGTCAGAGATGGAAGCATGCTCAGAGAAAACAGATGATATTAGCCCAAAACATGTTTGTCCATGCAGAACCACCCCAGTAAACAGACCAGTTCCCTATGTCTCTTCAAATTGTTATATTTTTAAATTTGTATTTATTTGTAGTTGGCATACTGGGATGAATGATACCTAAATTTTCTAAAATTTTTGCAAACCATTATATCATTTAGCTTACATTACTAACCCAAAAGTTTATCTTGGTGGGGTTCTCTGCAGTTTTCCCTTTCCCATATTTTTATAGAATCTTAATACTATAGGAAACTTTTAAAAATACCATTACTTTAGGGTTTTTTTTTTTTTTTACATTTTTCACAATTTGGTGTTAATTCAGTTCTCCCAAATATAGTCATCCAGGTAATCAAGACAATTGACAATAGTGATAAATCTGCAAAATTCTTTTTTTTTTAATTTTTTTGTTCATTTTTATTTATTTATTTGAGAGTGACAGAGACAGAAAGAGGGAGAGAGAGAGAGAGAGAGAGAGAGAGAGAGAGAGAGAGAGAGAGAATGGGCACGCCAGGGCTTCCAGCCATTGCAAACGAACTCCAGAGGCGTGCGCCTCCTTGTGCATCTGGCTAACGTGGGTCCTGGAGAATCGAGCCTTGAACCGGGGTCCTTAGGCTTCACAGGCAAGCGCTTAACTACTAAGCCATCTCTCCAGCCCTAAAATTCTTTTTAAAAATAGATAATGCAAATAAGAAAATGGTGGTTATTCCAATTTGAGAGAGTAGATGTTAAAGATTTGATTATTCAGCAACATCATAGATTTTTTAAAAAATTTGTCTGTTATCTCTTTCAAAATGGCCACTTATAGTTTGTAATGCTGAAAATATATTTGAATCTTTTTGTACTTCTCTTCAGAGACTATATCATATCATAGTTTGAAACATCTTAATGTTAGAAAACATGGTATTCTGAGTGTATGAGAATTATCATTAAGTCACACAGCTGGTAATACTTTGAGGACCGTTTTGGCTAAAATATAACATAACTACATGATGACCCTGGCTGGTCTTGAGATGGCATACAACATGCTGCCAACAGCATGTTTAAAGCTTAGAGGTAGAAATATAAATATACGTAGATATTTCAGTTCACATCTAGCCTTTAGCATGAATGTGTAAGATGAAAAACGCATGGTCAGCCGTGATGAGTTACCACGAAGCATGTTTGGGTTAGAATGTCACACTTGACATCAGGTAAGCATATACACATTAGGCCTGTAGGTGATTGTACTGTGTGTCTGTCAACATGAAATACTCTTGTTCTGTTTATTTTTCCATTTCCTTTGGATTGTGTTTTTCACATAGGGTCTCGAGGAGCCTCAGCTGGGCTCAAACTCACCGTATAGCCAAGGCTGGTGTTAAAGTACTGGACTTCCTGCTGCCAGCTCAGGGGCTGAGATTACGGGTGTGTTCCACCAACGCAGCTTCATACTCTTCATTTACAGACTAGGTGCTATAATTTTAGGAATAGGAAGATGGTCACATGTATTTCATGCTTTAGTTTAAGGAATAACACACACACACACACACACACACACACACACACACATCCAGTCAGTATGGAAAAAGAAAACTACAGGCTGATGAGATGGCTCAGCAGTTCAATGCACTTGCTTGCAAAGGCTGCAGACCGAGGTTCAGTTCCTCAGTACTCATATAAAAGCCAGGTGCACAGAGTGGTGTATTTGTCTGGAGTTCATGTGCAATGACAAGAGTTCCTGGCATGCCTATATTCTACCCCCCATCACCCCCAAGATGAAATGACTAGAAAATATTTTTTTTTCAAAAAAGAAAACCAAGTTGAAAGAGTTGGAATCCACATTGAAATCATGAAAGGAATAAGCACTCAGGGTAACACACAAACCAAGAACCGCTGGGGCGTGTGCACCGGTCCTGTGTCCCCTACAAGAGCCGCTGGGGCGTCTGCACCGGTCCTGTGTCCTCTACAAGAGTCGCTGGGGCGTGTGCACCGGTCCTGTGTCCCCTACAAGAGCCGCTGGGGCGTGTGCACCGGTCCTGTGTCCCCTACAAGAGCCGCTGGGGCGTCTGCACCGGTCCTGTGTCCTCTACAAGAGTCGCTGGGGCGTGTGCACCGGTCCTGTGTCCCCTACAAGAGCCGCTGGGGCGTGTGCACCGGTCCTGTGTCCCCTACAAGAGCCGCTGGGGCGTGTGCACCCTACCTGTCTCCCCTACAAGAGCCGCTGGGGCGTGTGCACCGGTCCTGTGTCCCCTACAAGAGCCGCTGGGGCGTGTGCACCGGTCCTGTGTCCCCTACAAGAGCCGCTGGGGCGTGTGCACCGGTCCTGTCTCCTCTACAAGAGCCGCTGGGGCGTGTGCACCGGTCCTGTGTCCCCTACAAGAGCCGCTGGGGCGTGTGCACCGGTCCTGTGTCCCCTACAAGAGCCGCTGGGGCGTGTGCACCGGTCCTGTGTCCCCTACAAGAGCCGCTGGGGCGTGTGCACCGGTCCTGTGTCCCCTACAAGAGCCGCTGGGGCGTGTGCACCGGTCCTGTGTCCCCTACAAGAGCCGCTGGGGCGTCTGCACCGGTCCTGTGTCCCCTACAAGAACCTCTCTTCTCTGGCTTTGCTGGTGGCTGCCCCGCCCCTGGGCTCGTGTGCCTTCAGGTTTCAGTGGCAGGTGAGAGTGGGATCTCGAGCACTCAGTGACAGATGACTGCCCACATGGGTCAGGCCTGTGTCCCTCATTGGATCAGCTGAGGCCGTTCAGTGGTCTTGGGGGCACACGGAGCTCTCAGCCCAGCCTGGTTGTGGTTGGAGAAAGTCAGGGACAGAGCTTAGAAAAAGCTCCCAAAGTATGCCTGCCTTTCTACTCAGAATAAACTTGACAGCTGGGGGTGGCGGCACACTTCGTAATCTCGGCACTTGAGAGGTGGCAGTGTGTGGATGTGCCAACTTGGGACATGTGAGAATCCATCTCAAAAAGAAAATTTAAAAAAAGTCTAAATAAGTAAATAAAATGAAATAAAACTTGAATGAGTTAATAAAAAACAAATCTTATGTGTGGACCACGTGGTGTTTCTAGAATAATGTAATTTTGTTTTGTTACATAGTATTTCCATTCCATAGTTTTAAAAGGATACATAATGAGAAATACTCTCCTTGGAGCATACATCAGTGACTGGATTGTGTGTGTGTGTGTGTGTGTGTGTGTGTGTGTGTGTGTAATGACACTTGGAGTTTGCTTTGCTTAACCAAGTAGTGAAGAATCCAACCACACCACTGAAACATTACATGTATAAATCTATATGTGTATGTGTGTGTGTGTGTGTGTATATATATATAAGTCTAGCCAACAGCTGACTTACCTTGATCTCATCTGAGCCTGTAGTAAAGGTCAGGCAGTTGCTGTTATCCCAACTGATGGAACTAATGTCTGTGCAAAAGCAGACCACTGGAAAGTGTCCCAAACATTTCCATTGCAAATCCACTTAGAAATCTTTTACCAGTCTGCTCTTTGCACCCACACCGTACAGCACTGAGGTACCACGTTATGTGGGTGCACATGAGCACACGTAAGAGGAATGACTAGTGCTTCTGTGTGGAGACACGTTAGTCAGTGAGACGTAGGTTGTGGAGCTTCTCATTGAACAGACAACAGTGATTTTTCTCAGTGTCAGGCACTCAGCACAGCCCACTGATTTGGGTCCCATGTCCCTATGCTAAATTTAAAAAAAGAAAAAAAAAAGTCTTTTGGCTCTAATCATTTTACAAGAAGAGTTAGAACAAATTTGCATGAACAACAATTCACAACATGCTTTAGAATTACCAATAGATGCAGATGTACATAAAGATAAGGAAATAAAATTCAGAGACAAAGATCTCCAAGTAATGAAACATTTTTAGTCCTTCCCTAGTTTAGCCTAATACACTCCCTAAGGCTAATTTGGTCCAGATAGGATCTTGCTTGGAAGCCTCAGTACACCGCTTGTGAAAGCCTTCCCATGAACACTTAGGCATGAGAAAGGGTTTCCAGTGTATCATGGCTAGTTTTGGACCTAAACTGTTTGCCAGTCTTCTAGGAGATTTAAGGGAAGTGGTCACATTTCCAGTGATGACTGCATGTGTGTTCAGAACTTCACATGTGATATATCGTTCAGTCTTTCTAACGACCTTTTCAAGAACAGGCGTTTTGCAAGTGTTGCCTGAAATTATCCCACCAATGCAATATACATGCATGTAAAATTTATTTATACTTATGGCCAACCATATGAAATTGAAGAGTATGATATTTTAAAGTATTTTTAAAATTTATTTATTTTCAATCTCAGAGAGAGAGAGAGAGAAAATGAGCGAGAGAGCATGCATGCCAGGGCCTCTAGCCACTGCAAAGTTCAGATACATGCACCACTTTGTGCACCTGACTTTATGTGGGTACTGGGGAATCAGACCTGGGTCCTTTGGCTTTGTAGACAAGCACCTTAACCACTAAGCCATTTCTTCCGCCCGAAGTGGGTGATTCTTGCAGAGAACAAGCATTATAGCAAGACATGATATTCAATGTCATTGTATACTAACCTGTCAAAAAAATCTGAAAACCTAAATCTATTTACTTATTTTCCTCATGAATTTGTTGATCTTTCTTCAAAGTAAGACAGTTAAATGCTGGCATTCTCCATGGAAATAAAACAGTAGAAAGCAGACTCCATATATTCTAGATTTGGCTTCAGTACAAGCTTGATATGGGATTTGGTGCCAATGAAAACACAGCCCCCAGTTTCTTATTCCATCCATCTACTCAGTCCCACCATCCTGTTCACTCTCGGGACACTTGTCCTTTTGATATTTTTACCTTAATGAGAAATAACAATATATGATAGGATATAAATACAAGCTATTCATCTTAAATATCTGTTGCCCACTTGTTTGGCATCCAGGGTTCAGGGCAGTGAGGTCCTCCCCGCTCCTTTCACTGCCGAATCCTCACTGGCAGGACTGGCTCTGACATTTACTAGTTAGTAGGTCACGTGGCTGAACAAAAGTGACATGTGACATGTGACACAAGGCAAAGCAGGCCTCGGACAGCGCCCAACCCTGCCGCTTTCCTCTGTGCGCACGCGTGCTGTGTGTTCCTGACTCTGCTCCTGCCAGCGGAGACTGCGCCGGTCCCGACCCACAGAGACCTCTCCGCCACTGAAAGTGCCTGCCCTGCCGTGTGCAGTGCCCTCAGTAAGTGAAAATGCTCGGAAGTCTGAACAATCTCCAGGTGTTTCCCCTATGAAACCATCACGAGCTCTTGTTCATGGGTTAGAGTATATTTCTTCAAAGTCAGGTTTTACAGGTCAATCACAGGTTGCAACTGAGATTAAATCAGAACAAAGAAAGAAAAGGAAAAAGTCCAATAGATCAACTAAATATGTCTCTATGTTTCAGAGTTTTCTTTTTGTTTATTTTTATTTATTTATTTGAGAGTGACAGACAGAGAAAGGAAGATAGAGATAGAGAGAGAGAGAGAGAATGGGTGTGCCAGGGCCTTCAGCTGCTGCAAAGGAACTCCAGACATGTGCGCCCCCTTGTGCATCTGGCTAACGTGGGACCTGGGGAATCGAGCCTCGAACCGGGGTCCTTAGGCTTCACAGGCAAGCGCTTAACCGCTAAGCCATCTCTCCAGTCCAGACTTTTCTTTTAATGCAAGCCCAACAGACTGGCCTTTTTTATGAGAAAGTGAGTGAGCGAGTGAGCGAGCGAGAGAATGAGAATGAGAATGAATTGGCATACCAGAGCCTCCAACTACTGTAATCAAACTCCAGACACATGTGCCACCTTGTGCACAGCTGCGACCTTGTACACTTATGTCACCTTGTGAGCCTGGCATAAGTGGGATCTGAAGAGTTTAACGTGGGTCTTTAGGCTTTGCAGGCAAGTGCCTTACCCACTAATCCATCTCTCCAGCCCCGGCTCCAGACTTCTGAAATGTCCTGAATTTCCTGGGTATGTGAAATAAGTGAGTTAACTGAAACTGCAAATGCAAACCGTCCTTATTACTAAGTCGATCTTCACCATCTGCTGCTCGGTGACTCTGTGCCTTGTGTCACTAACGCAGAGCCTGCCCTCCTGCGTTTCCTCCGCAGGCCGTGAACTTCTGGTACGTGCTCGTGATGAACGACGAGCACACCGAGAGGAGGTACTGGCCCTTCTTCCTCCTGAGCTGGGGCCTGCCGTCTTGTGTGGTGGTTCTCCTCATCGCTGTCCTGAGAGTAATCTATCGGCAGAGCATGCCACAGGTCTACGGCCTCATCCATGGTGACCTGTAAGTACATCTGGCCAACGCGCTGTCCTCTTCGCTTTCTTGAACCTTGGCCGTATTACTGATAGATGGTAGGCACAGGTCACCAAGAGTTGTGAGTACGGACTCTTCAGGAAGTGTGTTTTCCTCACGTGTTGTCTTTTGAGTAATCATTTCTTTAAATAAGAAACTATTGCCTCTCAATTATCTTTGAGAGAGACAGTTGTCTTAGTGAGTGGTATTAACCAGTTCCGAATGGTTCAAGCCTTCATATAATGCTTTACCAGAATGAGGCAGATAGTAATATATAATGGAACATGACACTATGATGATCAGTGGAGAACTTGGGAATGTGGCACATTATCTGCGGTGTGTGTTTTTGAAGGTTATACACAGCATCACCTGTGAGATTTGCTAAATACCAAAAGACATCATCTGAGTAAATGCGACATCTGAGAGTACATAGGGAGTGATGACGTCCTTCCCAAACATTCTTTTTGAGGTGTCCCGATAATCTTAAGATCACATTCTTCTGTACAGACACACACATACGCGCGTGCGCACACACACACACGCACACACACACACACACACACAGCTTACTTCATCCCCTTTAATTAATTTCCCATACAAGGACAAAGAAACAGAACATTTGCAACAATAAAGCTTTCCAGAGACTGGAGAGATTGCTTAGTGGTTAAGGTGCTTACCTTCAAAACCTAAGGACCCATGTTCTCGTCTCCAGATCCCATGTATGCAAGCCCAATGCACAAGATGATGTAAGCATGCAAGTTTGTACATGCACACAAGGTGGCACACACCTCTGGAGTTCAGTTGCAGTGGCTGGAGGCCCTGGCACACCAATTCTCTCTCTCTCTCTCTCATCAAAAAAAAAAAAAAATTACAAAAAAGCTAGTCAGTTTCTTTGATCTAATGAATATATAAGAGAAAATGTAAAATTGTCAATAAGAAATAGTATATTCACAAGCTTATCAGAACAATGTAATGTACTTATCTCACAAGTTACTTGGAAGATAATTATTATTTAATATATGTGAAGACCTTTGAAAGGTAAAATGCTATACAAATAAGTCATTTCAATAGCATAGCTTCCAATCAGTAATTTACTTAATAAATACACATAATTTGGGCTGGAGAGATAGATGGCTTAGCGGTTAAGCGCGTGCCTGTGAAGCCCAAGGACGCTGGTTCGAGGCTCAGTTCCCCAGGTCCCACGTTAGCCAGATGCAGAAGGGGGCGCACACATCTGGAGGCCCTGGCTCGCTCATTCTCTCTCTCTCCCTCTATCTGTCTTTCTCTCTGTGTCTGTCACTCTCAAATAAATAAATAAATAAAAATAAATACACACAATCTGATGTGCAGAAACGTGTTCTACACATATGCAATCATAGGCATATATGCTATGCCATGTCCAACCCCAGGAGACTAGTTATGTGAGAAGTACTCTCGAATGACAGGCAAGCCACTAATAGGCATGTTTATTAAGATTCCAGAAAATTCTGTCACACTGAATACTTATGGCATTATATTTTGTCCACGTGAAAAAAGTCAGTGACTATCTAGAAAGGAATGGTGTGTCCAAGGCTCAGGGTCCACTGAGGAAGAGATGGCAGAAAGAACGTAAGAGCCAAAGGAAGGGTAGGACTCCTTATAATGTGCTCCTCCAGACACAAAATGGCCTGGATATCCATGATCTCACAGTGCCAGTCCCTACCTACACAAGACATCATATTGGGAGGAAAGATCATGACATCAAAATAAAAGAGAGAATTGAGAGAGGAGGGGATATGATGGAGGGTGGAGTTTCAGAGGGGAAAGTGGGGGGAGGGGGCGAATTACCATGAGATATTGTTTACAATCATGGAAGTTGTCAATAAAAAAAATTAAAGTTCATACCCTTTACTACCACGATTTAATTTAAGTCGTGGGCTGCCAATAAATTTCAGAAGTTTCTGCTTATCCTGTGCTAAATACAAAGTCAAGGTGACTATGGTAAACTGTTTGGCAAAAATAGGACTCATTTGGAAGCCATTTTTGCCATTAGCATTGATGAATGGGAGCCTTTGAAAGTGATACTCATCCGAAGAAGCTCTCTGAATGCTTGTAAAAGGTATTTTGTAGACGAAATAAACCGACATGTTGAATGTCCAAATGTGCTTGCCTTCTGGAGACTGGTGCGATTGCTTAGTGGTTTAAGGAACACGATTGCAAGCCTGCCAGCGCCAGTTTAAATCCCCAGTACTCATGTGAAACCAGATGAAAAAGGTACCACATACTGCTGAGTCACTGGCATTGACAGAAGGTCTGGCATGTACACACGCACACACACACACACATTCAAATACATAAAGTATTTTAATATTTAATATTCCATTTCTTAAACTTTTATAAAATGATCTTTTCAACAAGCAGCCAAGTTATAGGTGAAATGTAAGAATGTACATCATATTAATGTCTATCTGGTTTTAATATTGCAGAATCATTGGCTTCAGTGATTAACTTTTGTGTTCTAAGTTACTCTTCTCGTATGCATACAGAGCATTCATAAATCTTCACCTTACGAATTTGAGCTTCAAAGAATTGTTTTCAATATCATTTCATTCTCAGCATAAGGTTATAAATTGGTACATTAATCATATTAAAATATCACATACTCATGTCATCATTTTACAACATGCCATTTCCCTAAAGGTAATGGTAGGATTTATGATTGTGTGAAATTCATGAGAGCTCATCTGTTGTGCAGTGATCATTTTGTAGTTATAATAAATTTTCTTTTAATGAAGATAGTTCTCTAATAAAAATCTCTAATTGCATTAATGTGTTCAGGCTTCTGTTATTAAAAATATTTTAAATTTGAGGTCATGCTGATTTCATAAAATGACTTGGGGAATCTGGTCTTATTTCTTTCTTGCTAGTTTGGCCAATAGCATATGTGTGGCAGGCCACAGCTGATTTTATTTTGTAGGAAAGCTTTTAATTCCACATTACTTTTCTTTGAAATATATAAAACCATTCATACTTTCTAGTTCTTTATTTAAAAAAAAATGTGATTTTCTTCATTTCATTTAACTAAGCAAAAATGTAATATCTGCAGAAGCTATAATGTCCTGTCTTTTTCCTTCCTGCTATTGGTAATATGTGACTGCTCTCTCTTTTTCTCTGTCCTGACCAGTCTTTGTCAAATGATTGACAACTGAGACTTTTCTTACTATCGGGACCCAAATACAAATTTAGTTTTGAATATTACTTGGTGATTTTTTTATTGTTTATTTTACCATAAAGAAACTTGTCACGTTTTTTGTCCTCTTACACTATCCATGACAGAACTGGAAATGATCTTATACTCTGATGTGTAAATCACAATGGTTATAGTTTTTGGCCTTCAAGTCATGGTTCAGCAGGTCAACCACATCTTGACACTGATAGTTTCTTAGGTCATTCCTCCAAACCATATTCACATGTTGCCCTTTGCAACTGAATTTTTTCATGTTTCTCATGGTCTCTTATGCCTTTACTTTTTGTGTTATTTTTTTATTTATCTGTGTGTGTGTTGTGCACATGCACACGTGCATGCTTGTGCAAGTGTGTATGGGTCTACCAGTGTCTCTTGCTGCAGTGGACACAGGCACCCCTTTTTGAGTGTGGCTTTACATGGGTGCTAAAGAGTTAAACTTGGCTGGGAGGGCTTTGCTAGCAAGAATCTTTAAACACTGAGCCATCTCTCCAATCCCGTATGCCTATGTATTTTATGTTTCAAATGATTTCTTCCTTTTTGTGTGTCTAGAAAATGCCTGTTTTCCCCTCTGAGCAGCAAATGAACAAAACACTTATTTTCAGGTTGAGACAATACCTCATCGGTGGCCTTGTCAGCCTCATATCATTTTGTAAATTCTGTGATGGTATCAGTTTCACTATATTAAAATTTTTAAAGATTTTTTTTTATTTATTTACTAGAGACAGAGAGAGGGGGAAAGAAAGAGAGAGAGAGAGAGAATGGGCATGGCAGGGCCTCCACCCACTCCAAACGAACTCCGTACGCATGCACCCCTTGTGCATCTGGCTAATGTGGGACATGTAGAATCGAACTTAAGTCCTTTGGCTGCACAGGCATGCACCTTATCCGCTAAGCCATCTCTCCAGCCCTACTTTTTTTTTTTATGTTAGACTTGAGATTCATCCTAGGGATCAGGAGTTAGTTGCATAGACATAATAATAAGAGTTAATACATCTTTTTGGTGTATGTGTGTACAAGTTCGTGTCACGTGTGGGGGTGTGCGTGTGCTATGAGTGCGTGCATGGCGATCAGAGGACAAGTCTCAGGTGTCAGACTTTACCTGCCGCCTCATGTGAGGCAAGAGTTCTCCTTTTACCGCCCTGTTCCCCAGGCTAGCTGGCGTGCAAGCTTCTGGCACTGTTCGTGTCTCTGCCTCACTTCTTTCCATATGTATGCTGGGGTTACAGATGCCTTCTATAGCACGCGACTTTTATGTGGATTCTGGGGATTAGAACTCAAGTCCTCACATTTTACATGGCAAGTGCTTTATGATCCTCTGAGCCATCTCCCCATCCCAAGAGTTAATGTATTTATGGTCCATGTAGCTTAATGTATCCACTGGTGGAAATACATAAACTAGAAAAAAAAGAACCACCTGAGCTGGAGAGATGGCCGAGTAGGTAGAGCATTTTAAAGGTAAGTGTTAGTACCTGATTTTGGGTCCCTAGCACCCATGTAAAGGCTGGGAGTGCTGTCGTGAGCCTCTAATTCCAGTGCTGGGGAGGCAAAGTTGAGGAGATCTCTCAGGAGTGCTGGGTAGCTAGTCTAGTTAGCAGCTATAGGTTCAGTGAGAGACCCTACCTTGAAAAACAACGTGGAAAGTGATTGAGAAAGCCATTCCGTATTGACCTCTGGCCTACGCATGCATATGCAAAAGATAAATTTAAAAAAAGGGAAACACCCGAACCACCAGGTTAAAATTACACAAATGAGAGCTCAGATATCTTTCATGCTTTCTCTCAGTAAACTTTCTCTCCTCTCTGTCTCTCATTTATTATAATCATATATTATAGAATCATATATTATGATCACTTAAAACATATAAAATATACTTAGATGTCACTAAATAATGATAAATGTCTCAATGTTTTAAATGCCACGTAAAACATAAAATCTAGTAAGAAATGCTTTCTTTTATATACATAAA
This sequence comes from Jaculus jaculus, assembly GCF_020740685.1. NCBI lineage: Eukaryota > Metazoa > Chordata > Mammalia > Rodentia > Dipodidae > Jaculus > Jaculus jaculus. The sequence continues at coordinate 73,443,205 of NC_059115.1, read as the reverse complement.
AGACCATAGTCTAATTTGGCAAGACTCATAGATTTTTTAAAGTGAGCTTTAAATCACTCAGCTTCATTTGGAGAAAGGCCCAAAGAGCTGTCCAATTATAAGTGTGTTTTTCCCCATGATATGCAAAACCCAATGCCGACCTATTACTGACTGTGTCTCTGAGCTGGGTGCTCTTTTGGCTCTGAGGAATCACTCTCCCAGTGGAGAAAGGAAAGCTCCTAATCTCATAATGGAATAGTGCTTAACTGAAATACTGACAAAAACAAATGAAATCTGCCCTTGAGTGATGGCCATTGTTTACCAGAAACATCTGGAGGGAGTCTGCCGAGTCGCTGCTGTTGGGTGCCCATCAGTCATCACGTGTTTTTCTTGGGCTGGTTTCTTGGTTACCGTAGCTAGGGAAAACCTGTGTGTGTAGAGGACACTTCATTATGCAAAGTTCAGAGGAAAACAACAGCTATGAGACAGGTCAGAGCCAAGGAGGCCATAAAAAGAATATGGTTCTGAGGACTGTCCTAAAATGAGAATATGGCATTCATTGGAAACCCAACCCGTGTGAATACTGAAGGGTAAAGTGACTCTCAGGTTCATGCACACTGAGGTGAGGACAGTCATGACAGGACTTGTCTAGACTGCAGTATTCCCAAGAGCCCAGCATGTTAATAAACATCCATGATAGCAGAAATTACATAATAATGACAACAGCTTGTTTTGTAGTTCCAAGATACTGGTTTCTTCTTTCTGTTGCCATTTCATATTAAATAAAATCTTAAAAGGCATGAAAGTTGGAAGAGGATTACTAGGGAATAAGAAGGATTTTCATGGGAAGGGAGAGCAATAAGAGAGGGCAATTGAGGTGGAGAGTAAGATCCAAATACATTATATACATGTATGAAAGTATTAAAAATAAAAAGAAGCTGGAATGCTGGCACACGCCTTTAATTCCAGCACTTAGGAGGAAGAGGTAGGAGGATCACTGTGAGTTTGAGGCCAGCCTGGGACAAATGAGTGAGTTCCAGGTTAGCCCTGGGCAAAGGTGAGACCCTACTTCAAAAAATCCAAAATAAATAAATAAGTATAAAAAACAAGAAAATACAATTTAAACTTCTTGAGTTAACAATTATGTTCAAAGGTCTGAGTGAGTTCTCCTCCTATAAGCTTCAATTTTATTTAGTCATCATGACTTAAGTTTATAACTTAGATTTAAAGTTGATTACAGTTTTTCTTGATGTTTCAGTAATTTTGTTCGTAATATTTCAGTGTCATGTTTTAGCTTAGGTCCTCTTAACAAATTTTAATTGTAACAAACTGTTGGTCCTGTTTTTCTGAATGGAATTACCCATTTTAAAAACTGCTCAAGAGGTGGAGAGATGGCTTACAGGTTAAGGCATTTTCCAGCAAAGCCTAAGGACTCAGGTTAGACTCCCAGAACCCATGTAAACCAGATGCACAGGGTGGTGCAAGCATCTGGAGTTCGTTTGCCATGGTTAAAGGCCTTGGCACACCCATTCTCTCCCCCACCCTTTCTTTGAAATAAATAGTTTAAAAATTGCTCAGTCTTCAACAAGAATCTAATTTTATTACATATATTTAGAGAAATGTTATACATTATATGTTATATATGTTATACAGTATATACATCTCTGTATTCTAACTTAGAACAATTGCTCTGTATGGGAAGTGTGATATATGAGGATTTTTATTTTCATTAAATTAATTAAAATTGAGAATCATGAAAATGTTTATTAATGCAAGGGAACCTGTTCACCTATTTTCTGAGAATTGGAGACAGTAGCCATGTCAGTCCGAAGGTTGTTGTTTGGATCTCTTCCTGGTTTGCTTACTTTGGGGTTGTGCACACACCCATGTGCATGAATGCATGTGCATACTGATAGGAGATTTTAGCTAGTACATTCCATTTATTCAGGTTCCACAACATGCATGCTTCCTGTAAGGACCTTCAACTTGCTTTCTACAATAGCTAAATTAAACTGAGGGGGGGAATAAGTGACTGTACTCCCCCCACTCTCAAAATAAGCTAACCAGTAGAGACTCTAAGACTACCTCTAGAAACCACTGGTAAGTAGTGGGCACTAGGACCAATGAGAATGTAAGAGTTCTAACATGTCTAGCTTGTTTTAATAAAGTTTCAAGCACATCCTTGACAGCATATCGTATTTCAGCTCTCTGCTCAAAGACTTGTTAGCTTCTGGAACTCCTTCTTGTAAGCATCCTTGGTTTATTTGACTTTTTATCTCTGCAACTCACTCTGCTAATGCTCAGCTTGTTCCTGTGCCCAGGCGAACAGTCTTCCCTCAGTAGTAACCTCAGCTCTTCAGTCTGCTCCCTTCGCTCTCTCTGAGAAAAATTCCAACTGCTGTTTTAAGTTATATCATCCTTGGCTCCTCAAAGTTCCTGGATCCTGCTCTTTACAAACAAGGTGGAACCTAGACACTAGGAAAACACTGGAAACCCCTGAGTCAGCTGTGCCGGAATCTGTTAGTAGCGTTCACAGATTTGCTGACAGGTGTTCATTTTTTTACTTCCTCGATGCTAAAAAGAGTGTATCCTTGACCTCAGTCAGTACTTGTTCGTAAAGCATAGCAAGCTATCTCTTTTAGATTCTGACTGTACCTAAAAATCCTAAATAAGAATTATTAAGTTCCCAATTGTTGAGTTCATATGTAAAACAAGAACAAGTATATAAACAAAATAATGTAGCCTTTCCACAACAACACTTCAGATTTTATCCAGGCCTTTCCTTCCAGTCTTTCCATTTCCAGTCTTTACACAGTGGTTCTTATGACATCTTTTCACTATTGTGGTTTCTCTGCCCCAGTGTTTCTTCTTTATATATGTTATTTTGAAAGAAGATTAAACTTAGAGAAAACTTGCAAAACGTAGAAAAAGTTTACTTTTCTTTTTTTGGTTTGTTTTTCAAGGTAGAGTATCACTGTAGCCCAGCCTGACCTGTAATTCACTATGTTGTCTTGGGCTGGTCTCAAACTCACGATGATCCTCCTATCTCAGCCTCCCAAGTGCTGGGATTAAAGGCAGGTGATGTCATGTTCAGATTCTCCAGCCCCTGTAAAAATTATTTTTATTTATTTATTTGCAAGCAGAGAGAGAAAGAGGAAAGAAACACACATAGAGAGAGATAGAGAATGGTTTTGTTTTTGATGAATAGTGATTATTTCAAAGAATGAATTCAAATTTGGGTTTTTTTAATGTTCCCTCATTATCAGAGGGACAGTATGTATTTTAGGCCAGGATGATACAGAATGTAAAAGGAAATGATTTTCGCATAAGTTTTTCAAGTCTCATGAATTGGGTGATTGGATTGAATGATTCTCATGAATTGAATGATGTTAGGAGTGCAATTATTGAATCGTATGATTTAATTTGCTTCTTGTAAGCTTATCAGTATTTGAACAGTGTAATTAGACATCTAAGTGTGGATCTCTGAGGTTTTCTTCATTGGTGTTGATTGAGCCTCTTGAATAGTTTGCTATCCAATTTGTGCCATTATTTCATACAGTGTTCTTTGTGCCTCTTTTTCCTTTCTTTTTCTTATTCATACATTTACACACTTAATAGTATCCCATGGACCTATATGGTTGTATCCATTTTTGTTTATTCTTTTTTCTTTCTAGTTCTCAGACTTAGTCGTTTCAGTTGACATAACCTTGTGGCACTTACAGGCTCTTCTTTCTCGCAGATTTGCGCTTGAGCCTCCCACTATAGAGAAGACTTTGTTTTAATTATTAAACTACAATTTCTACTTGGTTATTTTCTGTTGATGTTCTCTGTTTGGTGAGATGTCCTTCTCATACATCCATTTAGTTCATTTTTTAAAACATTTTAAAAATTTTATTTATTTATTTGAGAGAGAAAGATAGAGAGGGAGAGAGGGAAAGGGAGAGGCAGATAGAATATGGGTGCACCAGGGCCTGTAGCCAGCCACTGCAAACAAGCTTTAGCTGCATGTGCCAACTTGTGCATTTGGCATTACGTGGGTACTAGAGGATTGAACTGGGGATCTTTGGCTTTGCCAGTAAGTGTATTCACCACTAAGCCATGTCTCCAGCCCGCTGAGTTCTTTAGATGTGCTCTACTCCAGGATTGTGAGCATAAGTGAAACAGCGTATGTAAAGTCTGTCCAGCAAGTCTAACATCTGGATTTCCTCAATGATGTTTTCTATTGAAAGCCATAATTTCTTCTTTCTTTGCTTATTTGTTACTTACTGGTTGAAAGCTGAAAGTTCTATATAATGCAGAAAATCTGTGTCCTAATCCTTCTTGCAGAATTTGCTGTTTTCTACTCCTTCTGGAAGTTGTTGACTTGCTGATGCTTTTGAACTTATAAATTCGACCCTGTGAACAGGTACTCTTTTTGAGTGCCTGGCTGGCCACTGAAGTAAGTGTCTGTTCTGTTAGTTTAGTGACAGTTGAGGCGAATCAGAAATGACCTTAAAAGCTTGAAACCAAGAAAGCTCCCTGGCTTTAAACGAGGGATTCGAGCTCATGGAAGTGCGTCAGTCTGCCTGTGCTTGTGGAGAGCCCCAGAGGCAGTGAGAAGAAGAGTGCCTTTCCCAGCAGCGCCCGCCCACCAGCCTGCTTCCTACTTTCCCAGGAGAGAGTGGGCGCTGCGCCAACTCCGGTGGCTGTCCCCCACCCTGGCTTTGCTTTCCAGCATTTTGGTCTGTTTGCTCATGTTGTTTTTCCTCTGTCTTAAACAACCATGCTAAATTCCTTGCTTTTAATTGTTTAAAACAAACAACTCCCCTGTCTTTACCATGCAAGGAACAGACTTTTTGTACTGGCTAAGCTCGTGAGAAGGATCAAATGTGGTGAACCATGCAAATCGGCACTTCACTTGGAGAGTGAAGCTATGAAAGAATTTGGGGTCTATTTTGTTCCCCCTAAACCTTCTCCCCCGTGGGTGGAGACTGCACCAGAAATAAAGTGGGATTTTGTTTTCAAGGCCACATGAATCTGAAGAGCAGAGCATGACAGGAGCAATTGAATTACTACATGACTCCCGGATCTCACCGAGATTCAGCTCTTCATGTCTTTCCCACCACTCTCTCTTCTTAAGGCATGCTTTTGTCACGTTGTAAAAACGATGGCTTAATTTCTTGTCGTTAAAAAGTTGTTTCTGGGGCTGGAGAGATGGCTTAGCGGTTAAGCGCTTGCCTGTGAAGCCTAAGGACGCTGGTTCGAGGCTCGGTTCCCCAGGTCCCACGTTAGCCAGATGCACAAGGGGGGGCATGCATCTGGAGTTCGTTTGCAGAGGCTGGAAGCCCTGGCGTGCCCATTCTCTCTCTCTCCCTCTATCTGTCTTTCTCTCTGTGTCTGTTGCTCTCAAATAAATAAATTAAAAAAATATTAAATAAAAAAAAGTTGTTTCTGGGCTGGAGCTTGCTTAAAAGCCTGGCGGCCTGGGTTCAGTTCCCCAGTACCCATGTAAAGCCAGATGCACAAGTAGAAGATGTATCTGGAGTTATGTGCAGTGGCAAAGGGCTCTGGTGTGCCCATTCTGTCTTTCTCTGCTTGCAAATAAATAAAAATATTTTTATTGTTGTTTTTGGAAATTGTTGCTAGCCTTTTTATTGCAAATATGCAACAGAGAATTTTAATGTGCCCTAATTATGCTGTTTTAAGTACTTATTCTACTCTTGCTTTTAATAGAAATTCACATATTTTGCAGATATCGTTCCTTATGATGCAACTTGCAAAGACCTTGTCACATTTTATCTATTCTACTTTATGCTTTGCAGTTTTTTAAAAAAATGTGTTTAAATTTACCAAAAATTTTATTATTGCCTCTGGATTTTGAGCCACATGGAGCTTTTCATGAGATGACAGTTAAAAAGAAATTGGCCCATGCTTTTCAATAGTATTTGTAGGCTTTGCTTAATGTTTGTAAATTTAAATCTCTATTGAATTTGAAGCTTACTCTTGTCTCTGTTATAATATATGGATTTTTTTTTTTTTCCAAATGAGATACTTGGGAAAACCACCTACTATACCCAACACTATTTACTGACAACATTTGCTTAGACCTCATCTTCACCCCAGTGGACATTATGCTAAACCCCCATGTTCTTGGCTTTGTATTTGGTATTTTATTTTCCTCATATGCTGCCATGTCATTTGATTTCTTTTGCTAATACCTGATTATGCCTCAAGTTCAGTTACATAGTATGGGATTGCAGTGTCTTTGTTACATTCCAATTGTGATGTGTCTCTGATGGTTTCCCCACTAGATAAGATATTAGTGTTTGTAATAAGATATGTATATCTTATTCAATTAAGAAATGTCTTTTAAAAATGTCTTTGAATGGATTGAGGTGCTTAGTAAAATTGTGTGTCTGATGAAAATTCTCTGGCAGAGCTAAAAAAAATACTAGCATTCATTTCTCAGCTGTACTAAGGGATCTGCATCCCTGTAAAATAAAGCAAGTGCAATTTTGGATAAAAGGAAAAATCAGAATATTGAACAAGACCAGTCTAACATTTCAGTCACAAGATCCTTCTTGTTAAAATGCTTTGACAAAATTCAACATATTTCCACAATATAAACACTCAAGAACCCAAGAATCAAGAGAAATTTCTCTTTTTGTTTCAATATTCTAGGTGTTTTCATTTTATGGTGATATAGAACATTTAGTAGACATTCAAAGCACCAAGAATTGGGATATTGCATTACATATTTCTTTCTTTCTTTTTTTTTTGGTTTTTCAAGGTAGGGTTTCACTCTTGCCCAGGCTGACCTGGAATTCACTATGTAGTCTCAGGGTGGCCTTGAACTCATGGTGATCCTCCTACCTCTGCCTCCCGAGTGCTGGGATTAAAGGCGTGCACCACCACGCCCGGCAACATTACATATTTCTTGACTGTTGTTTCACCTTCTTTCTATGGAGTTGGATTAATTTTTAATTATATTTCACTCAACATCACTGCATTTCTCTTGAGTGCTGTTGGTCTATAGTTTTCTTCACGCTGTCCTTTTTTTTTTTTTTTTTTTTTTTGGTTTAAGTAAGAGTTTTCCTTGCTTTATGAAAGGACTGAAGAAGTGTTTCTTGCCTTGCATGGCGTATAGATAGAATTCCCTTATGAGACCACACCATCTGCGCTTGTTTTGTCCTGTGGAATTTTCCCTTAACAACTTCCTCTAGTTTTTTCTATGAGAATTGGTCTGTTTAAGCTTTCTGAGTCAAATAGGAACAATTTGGTTAGTCTGTATTTATCTGGAGATGTGTCCATTTCATGTAGACTTTTTATTCCTTTAACTGAGGACTATAAATATTCATTAGTCCTTCATGAGATAACCTTCAATATAAAATCTTCCAAAAGTGATCTCACCAGAGCCACCTGATTTGGCCAATGTCAAAACAGCATGACAGAGTTCCTTGTTAGCTATAAATCATGAAAGGGAGATACATTTGTCTGGTGTAGGTTTTCAGAATTAAGTTTAAATAATGACAAGAATGTTTGTAACCCATGGCTGTGTCCCAGTGGCAGGGTGGTACTGAAACACCCAGGAAAATACTCAAGTCAATAAAAGTTGTCATAAGGAGACAAAGATAATAATTTCCTTTAAAACTAGACTTAAAATTCTAGTTTTAAAATTTTCTTGGACCAGGCTGGAGAAATGGCTTAATGGTTAAGGTGCTTGCCTGCAAAGCCTGAAGACCCATGTTTGACTCTTCATGTCCCACATAAGCCAGACACACATGCTCACAAAGAGGGGCATACATCTGGAGTTCGACTCCAATGGCTGAAGGCCCTGGAGCGCCAATTATCTCCTACTTTCTCTCTCTGTCTCTCACAGACAATCTCTTGGACCTAGCATAATTACTAGGGAAATTTATAGAGACATTAGCTTCTTTGGTCATTCACCCTATAAGGAATTCATTCATCTTTATTTTGACACAGTGTCATGTAACTGAAGCTGACCTTGAACTCTTTTTATTTATTTTTTTATTGACAATTTCAATAATTGTAAACCATATCCCATGGCAATTCTCTTCCTTCCCCCACTTTCCCCTTTGAAACTCCACCCTCCATCATATCCCCTCTTCCTCTCAATTAGTCTCTCTTTTATTTTGATGTCATCACCTTTTCTTCCTGTTATGATGGTCTTTTGTAGGTAGTGTCAGGCACTGTGAGGTCATGGACACCAGACCATTTTGTGTCTGGAGGAGCATGTTTTAAGGAATCCTACCCTTCCTTTGGCTCTTATATTCTTTCTGCCCCCTCTTCTGCAATGGACCTTGGGCCATGGAAGGTGTGATTGAGATATTTCAGTGCTGAGCACTCCTCTGTCACATCTTCTCAGCACCATGATGCCTTCTGAGTCATCCCGCAGTCACTGCCATCTGAAAAGAGACGGTTCTCTAAACAAAAGTGAGAGTAGCATTAATATATGGGTATGAACATTAAGAGAAATGCTTACTGGGCAGTTTGGTGAGCATAGTATATACATTTAGCCAGACAGCAGCAGATGTTACACCCCTAGGGCTATGGCTACCCATCTTGTAGGTTTTCAGTATCAGGGATGTATTCCCTGCTATGGAACAGGCCTCCAGACAAATTAGAGGGCAGCTGATTCTCCCCATAACAGACATGCCACTATTGCACCCATTGGCTCATTTGGCCTGGCTGGCCAAATATAAGGCTTGCAGTGTCATCCACTGTTGGGTAACTTTACTGGTGATTTGTCTCTCTCCCATTGAACTGCATGCAATGTGGCCTTTTCCAGCTTTCTGTCAGCTGGTCTACATGGAGGAGGTTTTCAGCTCAGATCCAGCAGTATTTCTGAGTAACCTTGCAGCCCAAGTATGTGGAGTCTTGCCATCTATTCCTGGTGGGCCTCAGCAATGCCTATAATGTTTTGGGAGCATCAGGGACCTCCCTGGCCAACAACTCACTGGAAGGCATCCCATCCCTAGCATTGAAAATTTTCTAGTGACAATCTGTGTGTGTTCAATCCTGTGTGTTCCATTGTCCAAAAAAGTAGGTTTCCATATGACTTATTTATATCTTCTTAGATTTTGATTAGCCCTCCCTCCACCTTTCCTTTAGTCAGTCTCCTCCCCTAATCTCACTTAGGCCTTTTCACCCCATAAATTTGTTCTCCTACTTACATATATATAATACCATCATATTAAGTCCCTCTCTCCTTCCTTTTCTATTCCCTTTATATCTCCTTTCTAGCTTACTGGCCTCTGCTACTGAGTTTTCTTCCTGCTCACACAGAAGTCCAACTCTTGATCTTCCTGTTTCCACTTCCTGAGTGCTAGGACTACAGGACTTCACCACCACTCCTGACATCATTGAACCCCATATATATGTATATTCCTGATAAACCAGTTCCACAGTGTCTTGTATGTGGGTCAAAATTATACAACTATGAACATTGCTTATTTTTTACACACACACAACAAAATTGGGATAGCAATAGAGTATTTTGTAATTTACCTTTTATTTATTGGGAAATTTTCTGTATTAGAATATATGTTGACCACATCTTATTCTATAATGTTCTGTTAACTGAGATGATTTTTTAAATCATTTCAATTAATTTTCCATTTTTCTTTATAATATTATAATGAATATTTTACATGTTTATTTCATATACATTGCTACAATGAAATAACCAAGGCAGACTAACTTATAGAGAAAAGAAGTTTCTGTTGTCTCAGCTTTGGAGATTGCAGGGCTCTCTTGATGATGACACCTCATGGTGGGAGTGCAAAGGAAGGACTGGTTGTACCCTAGGACAGGTAGTCAGATGCTGTGCGCATTGACAGAGCCCTGTGGTTTCAGCTATTGAGATGCTGACGCAGGAGATCACATGAGATTAGGAGTTCTGAGCAATAGAGATCCCCATCTCAAAAACAAAATAAAAATAACAGAAGGCCATAGAGAGACTGGGTCTTCCAATCCCATCCTTGGGCCCTAAGGATCTCCCACTCGGCCTTACCTTTCAGTCTCCCCATCTTCCGAGAATACCACCCTAGGAACTCAGCCTGCAGCACACGAGCCTGTGGGGGAGGGGCACACTCAAACTTTCCAAACCATCCCCATCATACATATAGTATAAGTGACACACTTACTTTTTAAAAACCATGTCTCTTTTATAACCCTAACCCTAACCAAACCATAAATTATGATACATTTTACACTTTCTTACCAATTTTGGGTGTCATGGCCTTAAAAATATTTGTCACTGTAAGAAAATTATATTTTATTGCACATGGTTCTTAAAATTTTCAGTCAGGCATGGTGGCGCATGTCTTTAATCCCTGCACTCAGTAGATAGAGGTAGGAGGATCAAGGCCAACCTGAGACTCATAGTGAATTCCAAGTCAGGTTGGGCTAGAATGAGACACTACCTCAAAAAACAAAACAAAACTGGGTGTGGTGGCACACACCTTTAATCCCAGCACTTGGGAGGCAGAGGTAGGAGGACTGCCATGGGTTTGAAGACAGCCTGAAACTACATAGGAAATTCCAGGCTAGAGTGAGACCCTACCTCGGAAAAAAAATCATACCTTTAATTATTAGTTATATGGTTCCACTTATCATGTTCCAGAAACTATATTAAGCCTATTTCCTCAGTTGTTCTTATATATGTATTTGAATGTATTTGCATAGATTTGTTTAGTATTTTTATTTCTTTTATAAATTGATGTTCACATCTTGCATTAATTTTTCTAATTTTCTTGTTCAGTTTTTTTTTTTTTTTTTTTTTTTTTTTACAAAACTTTTATTTCTCAGCTGGGTATGGTGGCATACACTTTTAATCCCAGCACTTGGGAGGCAGAGGTAGGAGGATCACCATGAGTTCAAGGCTACCCTGAGACTATGTAGTGAATTCCAGGTCAGCTGGGGCTAAAGTGAGACTCTACCTTGAAAAAGAAAAAAATAAATAAATAAAAATAGATTTATTAAAAATTAATTTCTCTACTAATATATCATTTTCCATTTTAAAAGAAGTTGAAAATTTAGTATATGATGAGCTATATGATATAAAACAGTTTCTGAGAATTATTCTTAATATTTTGTGATAATTAAGTTTTTAAAACTATAATAATAATTGTATGTGAAAAACATTTAAATAGATTTAGTTGAGGTCAAAATGATGAAGGTATAGGTTGCCTCAAGAATTTCAGTCTGTGTTCATCACTTACTATCTGGAGGCAGAATGAGGACCACTAAAGATAATCTTTAATGCATAGACATTTGAAATATTAAGTGACTGATGCATTAGGAAAAGGTAACTATAACACAGTAGGAGGTGGAGTTGTACTGAAAGTCATCTTTGTGAGGTTATATCTCATCTCATTTTCTTTAAAATTGGTAAAGTTAAAATGAAAACTTGGGTCACATTTCATTATTTGGATATCTGCAAGGCATTTTTTCATCTCTCACAGATTCTCAGTTGGAAAAGTAGAAAAACTCATGTAACCACATTCAAGTGTACATTATTTAGGAAGCAAATGGGCCTGCTATGTGGGGCATTTTTTCATATCTTAGTTATTAGCAAGCAGAGATGAAGGAGAGAGAATAGGCATGCCAGGGCATCTCACTACTGCAAATGAACTCCAGATGCACGTGTCATCTTTGTGCATCTGGTTTTGTGCGGGCACTGGGTCCTACACCTTCACCTAGGTGGTACAGGAAAGCTTCTTTGACCACTAAGCCACATATCCAGTCCAGGAAATTTCTTTATACACACATCTAATGAAAAAGGAAATGTCCAAAAATGCCATTTGTCAAAGAAGATGTGTAGTACAATTTAGCAAAACCATTCCTGTGTCTAAACGATTTCTGACAATTGACTTGGGGCTTGTGCTGTCCATTCTGTAGCTTTCAGAAGTGAGGATTGGCCTGCTGAGTAAGAAATAACTCAGACAAGTAAGAAATATGTTTTCAGAAATTATGGAAAGAACAAAGGATATAATTTTAAAAGTGAAAACTAGATACACCTTCATCATTCAAAAATAAACACTTTCTTGGGAGGCAGAGGTAGGAGGATTGCTGTGAGTTCGAGGCCACCCTAAGACTACACAGTGAATTCCAGATCAGCGTGGACTAGAGTGAGACCCTACCTCAAAAAAATAAACATAAACACTTTCAATCATTGAATATATTTTTGTTTTTGTCTAGATTTATATAGTTTTGCTTTAAAGTACAGAATTAGAATAAAATAGTTTTGGCCTATGTTTATTTTTGTTAAGCATTCAAAGTGATGCATGAACTACCATACATGATATATGTTTGTTTTTTGTTTTCACTTTTTTGATGTGACCATGGAGTTTGAATATGATTTCATATTTATATTGGCCAAGTGCAATTTTATTTTGCATTATCACATTCTTTGTTAAGTTTTGTGAGAGCTTTGTTCTTACTAAAATAGCCTTATTCCTACTAAAATGTAGCACTTGATGAAAATATTTGCAACAAGGTGATTTATAGATTTAAATAATACAATTTATTTAGCTTTGTTTATATTTTTATAATATGTATGGTTCAAAAAATTTAGGTTATTTTGCTTACATCTCATTTTATTGTCTTATATGTCGGAGGACTCTGTTTCCTGAACGCCAGTGAACTATCTTATTTGACCTTCCTAGTCTCTTCCACATGACACTTTCTTGACCCCAGCATCTTTAGGAATTTTCTCCCCCTCTCAACTTTCTCATACTTCTTGCTAATTAAATTAAAACCTGCATTTACATTATTTCCCATAAATAATTTATTTATTCGTTTTTGTACTTTTTTATGTGAGAGAGAGTGAGAGAAAGAGAGAGAGAATTGGTGCACCAGGGCCTCCAAGCCACTGCAGTCAAACTCCAGGCACGTGTGCCATCTCGTGTGCACGTGCGACCTTGTACACTTGTGTCACCTTGTGCGTCTGGCTTACATGGGACCTGGAGAGTTGAACATGGGCCCTTGTGCTTTGCAGGCAAGTGCCTTACCCACTGAGCCATCTCTTTAGACCTATTATTTATTTTTTTCATTATCCTCTATATCAAAGCTCAGTAAATATTAATTCTGGCATTTTGTGATATAGAGGTTATCCTGGTATAATTTTTTCACTCACAAAAAATTTTATTTACCTTTTTAGATTCTTTTATATTCTTAACATTTTCTTTGTTTAGTGTACACTCTGAGTTTGCAATTATATATTATATTTATAAATTAAAATTAGAGTTTTAAGTTTATAAATGTTTGTATATGTACCTACATATGTATGTGTTTGTGTGTGTGTGTATATATATATATATATATATATATTTTTTTTTTTTTTTTTCTTTTCCAAGCTCATCTTAAGTTCAGCAGTATCTGGTGGCTTGATTGTGTGTCCCCTATAGACTGAGGTGTTTTATTAAAGCTTGTCTCCAGCCAGCTGGCTGGAGGAGGTGTCACCGAGGGTGGATCTGGGGGCCAGCCTAAGGTGTGTTGAAGGCAGATCTGAACCAGCCAAAGGTTTGCAGAGAGGCTTCCGCTCTGCCCGAGGCCCCGCCGTTTGCTGCAGTTGTGTACTGGTTGCTCTTGGTCTTGGCTGGCTGGTGATGGCTTCTGTCTGCGTGGATGGATGGCAGCAACTTCTGCCACTGATGGAGCCTCCTCTGGATCTGTGAGCTTGAAATAAACCCCTTCTTCCCACACACTGTGTTTATTTGGACGTTCATCTCAGCATCGTGGAGCTTGCTACAAGAGGGTGTGTGCTCTTCAGTGAAGTTTTTCAATTTTTATATATTTTGTTTTCTATTTTGTATTTACTCAGAGAAGATTTAGAGAGCAACGTGATACATTTATCATCATACTTTAGCTTCCACACTGGTACTAATCAAGCCGTAACATCCCTCACCTACTGTCCGATTTCTCCAGCTTGCCGCCATCTGTGACCGTCATGGGACTCAGCATTGCCTTTTTCTGTTGTTGCCTCCAACACAGGCTCCATTGTTACAGCATCTTCCCCATTCTTTTTCCTCTTGTGTTGGGCACCTCAATCAACTTTTGTCATAGTATTCTTTCATTCTCTTCTTATACTTTATTTCCTTGTCTCCTACTTAGAATGCCAAGCAGTGTTCTAAGTTCTTTTAATTTTTTTATGTGAGGGAGAGAGAACAGGCATGCCAGGGCCTTTAGCCTCTGCAATTGAACTCCAGACACGTGTGCTAACTTGTGCACATATGACACCCCATACACGTGTTCCACCCTGTGCGTCTAGCTCACATGGATTCTGGTGAGTTGAATCCACGCAGTATCTTAACTGCTAAGCCATTTCTCCAGTCCCTAATTTATTTTTTCTAGTCCTTGTAACAATTCTCAAAATAATCATCAACCCCCGTCCCCTGATATAGGGATTTCAGTTTTTCTTCTCATATGTCCCTGTTGTCAATTTAATTTATTTATTTACATATTCTTAACTAAGGTCTCTTTGCAACCTTTTATTATCCTATGGGTAAAGTTATGATATTTTCCTTCTTTACTTGGTTCTTAAGTAGAATCTCCTATTTCAGATATAACACTTGACTTGAGGTCATTCTATGTATATCATCATAGCATAATTAACAATGACTGATATATTCCCATCCATTTCTTTCTCCATGATCAAAAATGATATGACCTCCCATTACCTACACAGATTAGCTTTCTGACACTCTCACCCAGTAGAATGGAGTACATGAAAATTGTCAGCTCCAAATAGACACAGCTGTGTGAGGGGTTTTCCTGTTCCTGCCTAGATTTATATTTCCTTAGAACCAATACTCCAAAGGCACAAACACCCCAATACAGTCCCTTCTACACATGGCACTCCTGTGCATTTGACGAGCTACAGCCTCTGAAACAAGGTATGGATATTGTTAGTGCTTACTGAGGGATGGGCTCTGGAACTGAGAAAAGAAGTCTGGTTCTTTCACAAGAAAGTGTTTGTGAGCTTCCAAGCTTTCTAGTTAATAGAGATCCTGGCCTTTGTAATTTAGTTACTATCATTTAAGCCATCAAAGAGCTTGTTTCTTCATGGAAAATTAAGGCATAATGAAGTATGTGGTCAGAGTAATTATAGGTAGTACATCTGAAATTAAACTCTCTGAGTCTGTCTGACATATCTACAGACATAGCTACTTTCAAACTCACACTAGAAATTCTGTTTTTATAATAAATGATGATATTTTATTTGAATATCTGTTAACTTCATAGAAAGTAGAGGAAAGAATGAAGCAAACCACTTGACATAATTCTGTTCCATTCTAGAAATGGAACTGGCAAGATCCCAGGAGAAAAAATGCGGTTGCCTTTATGGAGCCCTTGATGAAAAGAGAAAGAAATCCTGTATATAATATATGCACACACTAAAGTTTGGGAAGACCAATTTTGAATCAGACAAAAATAGGCTAGTATTTCCTGTACAGAGGGAATGAAAGACAATGCTTACCAGATTAGTAAATACTTCAGAATTGGAATAGTTAGCTGAAAGCTATGTTGAAGAGGAAGAAAGAGGAAACAGCCATCTGAGTCACATGGTTCTACGTATCTTGCTGATGAGCTCAGACTTCAGGAGACGCATTACGCAAGAAAGTGTCATTAGTAGAAAATGAAGGTTCATGTGAGATAAAGACAAGCTTAAAACTAAACATGAGGAAATGGTAACCGGAGAAGAGACCACTTAAAGTCCATATACAAATTAAAAAGGCACTCTACCAGGCACTGGAGGAAGGGGGAGAGGAACAAGAGAAGATAATGGTTGAATATGAGTAAAATGTGTGATATACACATGGGAAAGTGTCATTTTGAAACCCATTATATTTAAATTTTTGTGTTTTTATTGACATATTCATGTATATAGTAATATATAGCATAAAGATATTTTCATACAAGTATATTATGTACTTTGAGCATATTAACCCCTCATTTTCTACTTCTCTCCATCCCTACCACTAAGTCATGTTCATAAGCCTGGAAAATTTAGATTCTGTTTCCATCGCATATATACATAAGGGATTTTATATGTTTATATAAAATTTTGAATCAACAAATGAGAGAAAATATATTATATATGTGTGTGTGTGTGTGTGTGTGTGTGTGTACATATTTAGTATTAACAAGTGTAACTTAATTTAGTTAATATGATAACCTCGAGTTACACAGATTTTTCACTAATAACCTAACTTTGTTCTTTTTTATGACTGAATCAGATGGCATTGCATATATTTTCATTTCCTTTTTCCATTTGCCATTTGGCAAACACATAGGCTGATCCTGTATTTTGGCTATTGTCATTAGTGCTGCTGTAAATGTAGATGTGCAAGTATTATTGTAGTAGATTGACTTAGAGCCCTTCAAGAATATCCCAGGCATGAGTTTGATTTTTTGTTTTATTTTGTTTTTAAAGAAACCTTTATACTAATTTCCATAGTGAATAGGCTAATTTACATTCCCACTAACAGTATATAAGGATATAAAGATATAAGTATTCCTTTTCCTCACCAGCAATTTTAGCTACTGGTTCTCTTAATGACAGCCATTCTGACTTGGTTGAGATAGAATCTAAATGTAATTTTAATTTTAATTTTCCTGATGGCAAATGGTGTTAACACTTTTTCATGATTATTGTCATTTATACCACTTTTGAGAATTGTCTGTTCCTTTCATTAGCTGGTTGATTATATTATTTGATTTCTCTATATTAAATATCTTTGTGTTATTTCTATACTCTAGATATTAGTCCTCTGACCAATGTGTAATAAGCAGTTTTTATCCCATCCTGTAGGCTATCATTGACTTGTTTCCTTTGTTGTTCAGAAACTGTTTCATTTTATGCCAATTCTTAATTTATTTCTAAACTATTGGAATCTTTCCTGAAAGTACTTGCCTATGCCTTTATTTTAAAGTGTTTTCCTTTGTTTTCTAACTGTTTCAGGACTTACATCAAAGTACTTTATCCATTTTGAATTGATTTTTAAGGGGTGAGAGACAAGGATCTAGGTCCATTCTTCTACATATAGATATCCAGTTTTCCAAGCAAAACTTGTTTAAGGAGGTACCTTTTCTCCAGTGTATGTTTTTGACATTTAAAATCAGGTGGTCCATAGCTGAGTTGAAATACATTCTTTTGTATGTCAATTTAAAAATGCACTGAATAAAGGGAAAATTTTCCAATATAAGAAGGCTTTAAGGTATTAGAGAAAAGATGCTTTATGTCCTTTTTGCTCTGTGTCTTTCTACCAAAGGTAATCTTTGAATGAAGCAGAGGAAAAGGTTACCTGCAAAAGATTTCATATCTCAGAGTAGTGAGATATCTAGAAAACATGTTGGTGATCCAAATAACTTTACATTTCTCTTTCTGTGTGATTAATGTAGAAATAGAGGAGAATTAGATGAAGTGACTTTAAGAAATGTAACATTCAAACATTTTGGCAGTGGCAGTGGTCAATAAGTGAAAAATTAAGCAGCTGTTATCCCCCATTTCATAAATTAGATTCTGCCTTCTCCTGCTTCTGAAATAAGGGTTTTGGGGTTCCTCACCAATATACCAACATATGCTGAAGCACCAATAAATTTTGGGATATCCTCATATTCTTACATTATGAGTTTGAAGAATTAAAATCCACAGACCAGAGGGCAAGGTTTAGAGAGATTTTTCTCAGATTAAGAGAAGGATTAGGAGGAAGTGCAGAGAACTCCTGCCCTGTGGAAGGTGGGATGGGTAAGACCCATACAGAAAGGGAACACGGACTCACACACACACACACACACACACACACACACACACATTCATACGCTCACACACACACACACATGGGAAGTGTAACACAAGGATGTAAGCCTTTCTCCTTCGCCATCTCCTCAGGAAAGAGTTAAGAGGTCAGGTACGGAAGGCCCCTCCCTCATTGCAGCCCAGATCAGCTGAGGCGGGGTTAGCGGAGCAGGCCCGGGGTTCAGGCGGGGTTCAGGCGTTAGGAGAGCAGTTGAGAAGAGGCCCGCGCTCCTCACAGCAGGTGTTCATAGCTATTCCAGCACGTTTGCAGGCTCATGCGAGTCATGAGAGACCTGATGGGTGTGGACTCGGGGAATGCGCTGAGGAAGAGGCCAGCGCATCTGCGCAGAGCGCTGTCACTGAGGGTGGGACTCGCTTGGATGCTGAGTTCCCCTCGGGCCCATCCCTAGGTGATGACTTGAAAATGAAGCTACCTGACCAATATCCCCTAAGTCCTAAAAGTGGCCGGGATAAGAATGGGCAGAAAGGTTAGGAGCATTCCCCGTGACTTTATGTGGAGACTTGTGGGTAGAGGCCCAGAGGGGCCTCATCGACAAAGGAGAGGCCATGGGGAGACAGCATGGCTTGAACAACCGACACAGACAGGAGGCCCAGAGGAAAAAGAAGTTTGGTATTCATCCTACACTAAAGGTGGACACTTTGCACAATTCCTCCAAATTCATTTAAACCTTACAGCCTATACAAGCTCGTGTTAGAGTCAATGCTCAGGAATCTGTGTAGGTGACCAGTTTTCTTTGATTCTGGTTGTTGGGTTGGGCTTTTGGCTGAGTGGTACACTGCTTGCCTAGAGTTCCTGAGACAAAGGGAAGAGAGAGGACGTGAAAGAGGAAAGGAGAAGGAAAGAAGTTTCTAGTGTTAAAGTGTCACATAAGATGGATTGACAATTCAGAGTTGCCTTTTACTCACAGAAAAAAACCCATTCCAAAATATTTATATAAGGAAATTTAATGTAAATTTTCAAATTTTCAAAATAATGTCAAAATTATACCAAACATTCAAGGCAATAAATCCAGTTTGTTTTCTGTGACTGGCTATGGTTGTGAAAGATCTGCTAAGGTTACATCTATTATCAGCAGCCTGGTTTCTCTAGTTGCTTAAACTTAGATGACACCGTCCTCCCCGGCAGCTCCCCCACCAAGCGCTGCGGCGCACTACTCACTGGGCTGCTGACCCTTCCCGTCCACTGAACCCTGTTCTCCTGTCCATCTCCACTCCACAGATCCATCCATTGCCGTTGACTCAAAGTCTTGCCGTTTATCCCATAGCTAATCTTTCTCTTACACATCACGAAAGTTCATTGTAGAACAAACTTGATTTCACAAAGATTCTAAAAATCTTGCACTCAACAGGCAACAAATATTCATATCTAGCCTATATGTATCTAGCTTTTCATATCCACTTATGCATCCTATTGCATGCTAAGCCATGGATTGATAAGCTTTTCAATCTAGAGTACTGGTAAAATTTCCAGTATAATGCTGCCACAGACTGTACAAGACTCCTCTTCCTAGAAGTTTAATTTTATTTAAAATACCTAATACTTCTGGGTGTGGTGGTGCATACCTTTAATCACAGCACTCTGAAGGCAAAAGTAAGGGGATCACTGTGAGTTTTACGCTACCCTGAGATTTCATAGTGAATTTCAAGTCAGCCTGGGCTAGAGTAAAACCCTACCTCAGAAAACCAAAAAAAAAAAAAAAGAGATAATAATAATAAAGCATCAGACTAGTGATGGATACATTAAATCGTATTTACACTAGTGACTGAGCATTATGCCTTGTGACACTGGAGTGGGAATAAATGGACAGAGACAGGTCAGACGTCAGTAAGACTGAGCTCCTGTGAGTTGGAGGACCAGCTATAATTAAAAGTATACAAAAGATAGAAATCAAAAGTTAGCTACAAAATTGAATTTTTATCTGTGATAACAAAAAAAATCACAACAAATTTTACATTTAAAAATCCAAAAAATATGGCTGGGTGTGGTGGCACATGCCTTTAATCCCAGCACTGGGGAGGCAGAGGTAGGCGGATTGCCATGAGTTCAAGGCGACCCTGAGACTACAGAGTGAATTCCAAGTCAGCCTGGGCTAAAGTGCGATCCTACCTCAAAAAAAAAAAGAAAACAAAAAATACCATAGACATACAAATCCAGGAAATAACATGCTAATGGAAGCATCTGCAAGTCACGTTTATGTCACTTGTCAGACACACATCTATTTTTCTCATTATTGTCCTTTAGCATAGCATCAATGGGTAAGGCCTTCTAGAGAGAAGCCGTGAGCGACAGATGAGTGTTTCTTCAAGTGTGGTCGGCTGAGGCTTGTCCCCACTGGCGTCGTCACAGTAATATTGCTACAGGTTTTTCACAGCAGTGACAGAGCCTTGCCACTGTTGGTTCTGTGTGGTTTCTCATAGATACGCCTGCCTTCATGTATTAGCTCTCTTTCTCTGGTAGCCCGAGCTGTCCCGCAGATCAGTTTGCAGCTATCAGCACTCTACAACTGTTTCTCCTTCATGGTCTTCTGTGGCTGGACTCGAATGGACATTTTCATAGACACGTAACTTCCTGTCCTTGTCACTGATGCCCTGGAGCTGGTACAAGGGGCGTTGGTTATCGGTGACTTCACTACTAAAGGAAGCGTTTGCAAGTCACATGAATACATCACATACCTCTAGTGAAACAAATCCCCATCTGAACATCTTCTTAGCTCCGCCTCACATTACCAGTCATCCCAGTACCACCCATGGCTTCAAGAAATATGACCAAAAGGAAACTGATTGAAATGATGATGGCTATAACTGACTGCAATGGAGATGTCTTATTTTTGTAAGTCTAGCAGAAATTGATGTCCATTTGAGAATATTGCTAGGGCCACTTCCAGGCCTTGGAAAGTGAGTGGCCCTCCCTTAGCTTCTGTGTCTGCCAACCTCATGTCTGGTGCTTTATGAGACAGACACCATACTCTGCAGGTACCTGATCACAAATATAAAACATTTTTAACATATGCCTATCACATAGCCTTCTGAACTTACTACCATCATTCCAAAAAGTCATTCCTCCTTGATTTCCCTGTCTACATTTTTGTGTGTCCTTAATCTGAAATGCATGGTAGCAGAAGTGTTTCAGATTTTGAAGTTGAGTTTTGGAATATTTACATAGGCTTCACCAGTTGAATGTCCCCACTGTGCCGGGCTTGCACGCCATGGTGTATGATTCAGTTTTCACTCATCCTGCTCTTGTCACCACTGGCCACAGCCAGGGGTACCTGTCCTTTTGTCGGGGCTGTGTTTGATGGTTCCTTATAGTCTCAGAACACAGAATATATGAACGAAACAAATATTTTTCTTCGTAATACCAATTCAGGATACCAGGGTTACTGAGGTGGAAATGAGAAGGAGTGTAGAGAACCCTCTCTCAAATGAAAATGCGTCAGAAGGATGATGGAAAATTCCAGTGAACTTTAGGTACAAAATTAAAGAAATTCATTCTTAAAAGCAAAGCTTTTTAAGCTGCAACTTGAGATAAATGGAATCAGCCACTTATTCTTTTTTGTCAATGATTCAGAGTAGAAGATCTGCAACATTTCTTTAGACAGACACAGTTTTACTACTTATGATTAGTACTATTCTAACCACCACCTTGCGTTCTTCAGTGGAAGAGCATCTGCCTGTCTACCACGTGAAAGTTTTCTCAGCACTCAACATTTAGTTCAAAGATTACTTCTATGAGCCCTTCTAAGAGGAACTCAAGCAAAATTATGTCTCTCCCATTTTAGCATTCATAAAACATGTTATAATTAAATATTTACTTATTTCATCTTTAGGTTATCTTTTATTTATTTATTAAAATATTTATTTATTTGACAGAGAAAGAGGGGGAGGGAGAGAAAGAGAGAAAATGGGTGCAGCAGGGCCTCCAGCCACTGCAAACAAACTCCAAACGTGTGTGCCCCCTTATGCATCTGGCTAACAACATGGGTCCTGGGGAATTGAACCTGGGTCCTTTGGCTTGGCAGACAAATGCCTTAACTGCTAAGCCATCCCTCCAGCTCTATTTATTTATTTTTATTTGAGAGAGTGTCTTACATATCCCAAGGTATAGTTGAACTGAACTATGTAGCAGAGGATGAACCTTGAACTTCTGGTCTTCCCATCTCCACCTCTCAAGTGTCAGGATTATGGGTGTGTGCTATGGCACCCCTGCGTACAGTGCTGGGAACTGAACCCAAGGCTGTCTGCAGGCTAGGAACATAGTCTGCCAACTGAGCTATACTCCATCCCTGTCACCACTTCTTGAATGTTAGGCTTTTATATTGCTGGCAATTGCAGAACTTACCCTAGCATTGAAACGCTGGTATTTAACACCCGACTGGTGGGGGCAAGAGACAACTCTCTATAGCACTGATCAACCTCCATGCTATAATGCTCCCAGTGCTAATGGTTTCAGAGTCCTGAACACAGAGGTGAAAAGAAAGACAGAATAGAATGCATAGAACGCATTCTAGGGCCACACAGGGGACATAGGAGTAGTATGAAAATGAAGCCAGATCTCTGGGAAGTGGTAAGTTTAATATAACTAATTCACCTGTGCCTTTGATTAATTACCCTAGTCAAAATCTGTATATTCTCATTTTTAACAATGGCTGTACTTAGTTACTAGTTCATCTAGTTCTTGAAGGTTTGTAAGCCTGTATAAACCAACCCTAGTACCTCATTGTTTGTGGTTCCTTGGAAGTAAGTGGAGATAAATCCTAATAAGTCCAGAGGATTGTAGAAAAAAGTTCATATTTGTACTTGAGTAGAGGCACTATGGTGTTTCTTGAATCAGTCCTGATATTATCCTTCAATAAGCAGTTGCATTTGTTTGCAACTTATTATCTCTTTAATTCATAAAATACTCAAAATATATAGTTTACAAAAGAAAAGAACAAAGAAGCAGAGACTAGTTAGTGTCTGTTTCCTTGAGCACCCTGCAAACATGGCCTTTTTCGTAGTATAGAAATCAGGCAGAAGGGAGAAGCTGTGACTTCCCACTCCCAGAATCTCTGCAAGATGAGTGTTCATTAAAGAGGAGATGAAGGGCAGGAACCAGGTGTTCGGTCCTGTTGGTGTCCCCTCTGACAAGGCTGGAAGAGCTGCAGCACTTCCACGTCAGCCTCAGGTCCTCAGACTGAGCCTGTTGAGAAGAACTATAACAAGACAAGGCACGTGAATCACGTAGCTCTGGGCTGGCATAGCGTCACACTGACTGACTGGTAGCCTCCCTGTAACATGAAATGTCACACCCCTAGGAGATTTCAGACTGAATTTTGTTTCATTCTCAGTGTTCACGTAGCTGATGTTTGTCCTGTCATATAAGTACCTATTGGTATTAAATACTAACAAGAATTGAAATTTTTGCTTGTTAAAGCTATAACTTTTGAATAAGGTTTTAATGGAAGAATTACAGTGTTTTTTTCCTTATTCGAAACAGCAAACGAGAGACTCGCTGGCTATGTCACGCACCACAGTTGTATAACACACATTTCTAAATGTGCAATTTGTACCACATTAAAGGGTGGATTAAAAAAATACAAAACTAGCTGGGCGTGGCGGCTCACGCCTTTAATCCCAGCACTTGGGAGGCACACATAGGAGGATCGCCATGAGGTTGAGGCCACCCTGAGACTCCATAGTGAATTCCAATTCCAGGTCAGTCTGGGCCAGAGTGAGACCCTACCTCGAAAAACCAAAAAAAAAAAAAAAAAAAAAACTATTCCTTCAGGCATTTGGAGTTATGGAAAAAGTGAAAATTTTAAAAATATCAGGTCTAGGGAGATGGCTGAATAGATAAAATGCAAGTATGAGAACCTGAGTTCAGATCCCCAGAACCCACACAAAATGCCAGGTATGATAGTGTGTGCCTCTAATCCCAACACGGGTACCAAGGCAGGGAGGTCCTGGGGCTCACTGTCCAGCTAGTGAGCAAAATCAGTGAGCAAGAGACCCCGTCTCAGAGAATAAGATGGAGGACAATTGAGAAAACTGCACATTGACCTTTGATCAACAGACACACACACGTGCACACCACACACACACTCAGAAAATTACAGGCAGAGGGTAATTATTCAGATGTTAGGCACACATTTCATAGTTTCTAAAACTCCATGACCTTCTTTACTTTGTGAACTCCTTGAAGGCATCACAGAAATGAGAGGTTGACCCTAACACTGTCACACTCACATATTCTCATCATCAAACTTGGCCTACAGTAGATCACAAATAAAATTGTCTTTAAGGGTGAGGAAGCAGATGTTAGTAGAAGTGTAAAATGAATGGGAATGGAAAGAAGCTGACTGCAGAGAGGCATACAAGCCGCCCCAGGTATGAATAATCAATCTTCTCAAGTAGCATTTCTGAGAACTGGTCGCTTCATGTGAGGATCTGAGAGTGGGTCAGAAAGAGCCACCTCAGGACGAGCCCACGTCTGTCCACTTTCTAAAAAAGGAAGCACTTGGCAGACAGCACACATAGGCCGTGTTAGAACACTAGACTTGTTCTCAGAGATCAGATGATCCTTGAGGGACTGAACGGTTCACTGACCCACCTTCAGGTTGTGCAGGCATATTTATGAAGTGTATGAATCTGAGTCTTGAACTATTCAGAAATAAGACAATCAATTTGCATTTGTTTAAATAGATTCTTTAGAGGCCAAATTTAAAAATGAAGGATCTTAGGCCAAAATATGTTGAGACTTTAGAAGAATTGGAAATAAATACTTAAATGTTTAATCCACAATTTAAAGATATTTTACCTAGCTTAGCTGAAAATGTCTTGCTGACACATGTACTATTCACATTGAAAACTTTCTCTAAATCTTCTATCAAGATTTGCACTAGAGGGCTGGAGAGATTGCTTAGCAGTGAAGGTGCTTGCCTGTGAAACCCAAGGACCCAGGTTCAATGCCCCAGTACTCACGTTAGCCAGATGCACAAAGTGGTACATGTGTTTGGAGTTTGTTTGCAGTGGCTGGAAACCCTGGTGCACCCATTGTCTCTCCCTCCCTTCTCTTTCTCTGCCTCTTAATCTCTCTCTCTTCCTCATAAATAAATACATAAATAAAAGATTTACACTAGGATCAACTTTTCATTCTGCTAAATGTTAATTCATCTTAATTTCTAAGAGTGTTCTGATTTTTTTGAAGTTTATTTAATAGTCTTTATACAAAATAATGGCATTCATAGGTCTGTGAGCTAACAGTAATAAATGATGTACTTCTTTCTCTTTCCTTATAAGTTACCTAAAAATAAGACCTTGGATTTTCAGCACACTGTGCATATACTCTCTGTCTGATGAATGGATGATTTCCTAGGAAAAGATAGCAGTGTGTTTTACTCCATGTAATTTGCATCACAAGTGTAAATGTGGCAGAAAAACACCAGCAGCAGTATTTGTCTCTGGGGAGTGAGATGAGGAAGCTTTCTCTTACATTCTGCCTCAAGTTCTGTTGCCGCAAATTATGTAATACAAGTGTTTGAGGCCAAAACCATGGGAATGTAAAATTTATAGATGGAAAAGCTTTGCATACATTTAACTTTTCTAAGCATTTTCTTGTAGGGTTTTTTTTTTAAATAAAATTATCTTGCTGTTCATTTTGTTTCCTAACGACAGGACTTGGACATGTTTATTATTAAGAACCTGCTTCTTAGATTGTCTGAGAGGGAAAAATCCACCTTGAATGTGAATGGTGCCTCCTTGTGGGTCGCTGGACTTGGGTGGGGAGAGGCCAGCAGAGAACTGGCATTCTGTTGCCTCTGCTTCCGGACATGTACTGCTCTGCTGCACTGTGTCCTCCGCACCACGGCGAAAGGGATCCGCTGAGACCATGAGCCAAAGCAGGTCCTTCCTCCCAGAGTCGTTTCTGTAGGAATTTTGTCACACCCATGAGAAAATCTAACCAATACACATCCATTGTAATGTTCTAAAGGCGAGAAGGAATATGTCGATTTTAATTCCTTTTTTAATATTTTATTTTGATTTATTGATTAGAGAGATAGAGAATAGGCATACCAGGACCACTATCCACTACAAACGAACTCCAGACACATGCTCCACCATGTGCATCTGGCTTAGATGGGTATTGGGGAATTGAACCTGGGTCCTTAGGATTTGCAGGTAAATGCATTAACCCTATTATAATTATTTTATTTTATTTTTTAAGATCCAGCTTCTTTTCATAATTCTACCCTTTCCTTTTCCCACATAAGGTCCTGTTTCCTCGTTTAGTCATCACCCTCCTGGTTCACAGCAAAATCACAGCATTTTATTTCATGCCTCTGGAGCACAGTTACATTCAGTGTTTACCTTTGCGATTTTTTTTTCTGCGTTTGCATATGGTGTATTTGTCCAAGCATCTTCATCTGTAAAACGAGGAACCAGCAAATTTAAACATTCTCTCTCTAGCCTTGTCATTGCCCTCTCTCTGTTTGTAACGTGCCTTCCTGTTTCCAGTCACAGAGGTGTTTTCTGCTTAGGTTTGGTAAAGCGAGAAACGAGCTAACAGAAATGACTTCCACTTAATGAACCTGCTTTATTAGCTTGAAATTGAATTCTAGTAAGAGTAGTAGCAGTTAACTGATTGATCCATTTATGCTAAAGACACATTATTCCCTGGGAAATGAACCACAGTGGTATTCAAATACTTGAATTTTCCTAGGTATCGGATTTTACATTGACTTCATTCCCTGCCCTCCACTCTTCATGTCTCAGAAATGTCCTTCATTCTTCTCCAGTCTGCCTCACGAGGGGTCTTTTCTTTCCATTCTCCCTTCTACCATCGAACTGTATGAACTAGACTATTGCAACAGAAACGTCCTCAACAGCCTGCTGATGCCCTTCAGTTTTCATTACACTGGAACCAGGTTGAGCTACCTTTCCTTCCATTCACCTGATGGCCAGTTCTGTACTTATTCCTAAATAAATTACGAATTCCCTTCAAACCTCTTTATTCTATTCTGTAAATGGAAGGCATTCCCATTTGTTCCAGCCTATTTGGAAAAGATGCTACCAACTCATCCTTTTTTCCCTCAATCCATTGCATATACCATTTATTTTAATAAATCACCACTGTCAGTCCTTTGCTACTTATTTTTAAAACATTTTGTATGTGCTTTGATCTTAAAATCTATGACCCTCTATAAGCCTTTCTTCATTTTCATTACAGTGGTATCTCTTTTTTATTTAGACACTCTAGTGACATGTGCTACATAGTTTCCTCTTTTTTAAAAAAAAAATTATTTATTTATTTTGAGAGTGACAGACAAAGAGAGAAAGAGGCACATAGAGATAGAGAATGGGTGCGCCAGGGCCTCCAGCCTCTGCATACTAACTCCAGATGCATGCGCCCCCTTGTGCATCTGACTAACGTGGGTCCTGGGGAGTCGAGCCTCGAACCGGGGTCCTTAGGCTTCACAGGCAAGTGCTTAACCAATAAGCCATCTCTCCGGCCCCATAGTTTCCTCTTTTTTTATGTATTTTTTCTCTCCTAATTGATTTATTTATTATGCCTTAAATAGCGTGATGAGGTAACAATGGAAAGCAAGCAGCAGTTGTCTTCAGCTCGAGATGGGGTTTGGGGTGGAGTATGTTGACACATAACTGTGTTGTGTGCATGGTTCTTCACGAGCCTTTACTCGGCTGAGGTGAGGTGTCCCTTGCTTTAACAACAAAACATAGCTCTGGCTTATGAAATATATCCACTTCAACTATCTGTTTGGACCCAGGTATTGTGTAGTACGAGTGGTGCAGAACTCATCAATCGTGGGGTTCTTGCTATTCTCCCCACTCATCCTCACGCCATCATCTTTCCCCCCAAGATCTACACACAAGTGCGCACCCAACACAGAGACAAATTCCATCATGTGTGGCCCTCTTTCTTGGCACAGCTATGAAGAAGGAAAGCTCATGAGGAGAACAGAGAGCACAGAGGATTTTCATGTTGCTCTATCTGGAACTGTGATAGTGGAGCCTCCATATATGTAGGCTGTAAGTTCTAGGTGAACTTCCTTAAACTAGTCATTGAATACAGATTCTGGACTTTGGAGGGAGGTGAAATTCTGCCCAATCTTTTTTCCCCTAGATCATTAGAAAAGGCAAACACATGAACCTACAGCTCCAAAGGCCAGAATGATGAGTTTTAGGTATCCTGTGGTTAAAAAAAATATAGTGAACATGAGAGCTAATTCTCTGCTACTCCAGCTTGAATAGATAGACTGAGCAGAATTGAACTGGACCAAAGGCAGTTGACTAATTCATTTATTTGTTTATTCATTCAATAAGTATTTGTTAAGCACGTTTTATGTGCTCTCTAGTAGACATTACAGAGACAGGAATAAAGTGGTTGAGAGCACGAAACTGAAGGGAAGTTAAAGAGGGAACAAAGAATGGGGCAGGGTTCAGGTGCTGCTCCGCGTGGCCATACAACTGCAAAGCCTGGTATATTCAGGACCTAAGTTAAGCAGTTCCTTGGCGAACATACGCGAGGGCCTGTCAGTCCAAAAGAATTGACAGTTTCAAACATGTCTTATTACCAATGTGGTTTTCAAAATGGAAGCGAGAAAGAGACTTGTTTTATCCGCTGTTACTAAACATTCAATTTTCACATGTAGCTTTTCTGTTTTCTGTTTGGATTCTTCCTTGAAATGTTAACTGACCTATTGCCAAACCATGCGAACTGCAATTTTATGGTTATAAAAAAAATCAGACATGTTTTCTATTGTAAAGGGTAACATAGCAGATACTTTCTTATAGTTTCATGTTTAAAATTAGAACAAATTATAATCACTCCCCAAAAAAAGCATGGTGAGATTTCACATTAGAAGGTGTGGCTAGATTCATGCGGGTAGGTGAGAAACCTTTTGCTTTTCTGTGTGAATAAGCTGGTGCTTGTCTGTGTGAAGAGAGCCAGAGCTTGGCTATGTGCAGGAGGCTGGGCCTTGGCTGCGTGATGGGAGACAAATGGCTTGTTGGTACAAGAACACTTTATCCTCTTGTGACATGAGAACGGGAGGTGACTGTAGACAAAACAACAGTCACAGCAACTATTACATAAACTTTTTTGATTGTGTGGCTCTTGATCAGTAGGACTTTATAATAAAAATCGTGAAGTTTGTAGACAGGGTCCCGTGGTGTGGATTGTTCTCCATTAGATTTCCAAGGCACACACATATGTATACCCTGGGATGCAAATTGACCTTCTTCTTCTAGTAAACAATTTGATAAGCATGTTAGACTTCAGTGCAAAACGACGTGAAGAGTAAGACAGCTTTTCTACGCCATTGTCTAAATGATTTCGATGTACTAGCTTGAGGATATAAATCATTAACTTACCTTACACCTGGTTTGGTGTTGCTGTAATAAAAGGCTCCAGGGTTGGAGAGATGGCTTAGTGACTAAGGCGCTTGCTTGCTAAGCCTAAGGACCCACGTTCTACTCGCCGGATCCCACGTAAGCCAGATGCACAGGGTATACGTGCAGAAGGTTGTACATGAGCTCAAGATGGCACATGTGAGGAGTTCAGTTGCAGTGGCTGGAGGCCCTGGTATACCAATTCTCTCTCTCATAGAAAAATACAAAAAAAAATACTTGAGGCTTGGAACTTACAACGGAAGAAAGATTTACTTGGCTAATCACTCTAGTGGCAAAGTCGCACCAGTCCTGTGACAAGGGCCACTGGCTGACACTGAGATGACAGAAAAGCCGACAGAACACCCATGTACAGAGAGCCAAGGCCTGGCGTAGTCACACTGTACGACAGGCCAGTCCCAGACCACCTGGCCCTCTTCTACTGCATTAACCACTCATGAAATTGGAGACCCCAGGACCTAATGTGTTCCATGCCTCTCACCAGCTCCTACCAGCCTTCTAACATGGGGACCTTTAGAGAATCACACCATATCTAAATGGCAGTCCTAGATTATTCCTCTAATGGGGAAAAAACTTAGCATGGTATGCCACTTGATTCCCACTCCATTTTGTTCTTATGAAACCTCTTTACTATTATGTTTAATTATGAGATCCCTGGTAACTTCATTGATAGATGTCAATCAAAGAAGATGATAATGATGAAAAAAAGTCCCTTAAAATGAATATGCTTTTAGTTCTTTACATTTTAACTGTTCAGATTCATTAGGACTTTTTTTTGGGGGGGTTGAGGTAGGGTCTTACTCTAGCTTAGGCTGACCTGGAATTCACTATGTAGTCTCAGGGTGGCCCCAAACTCATGGTGATCCTGCTACTTCTGTCTCCTGAGTGCTGGGATAAAAGGCGCGTGCCACCACGTCTGGCTTTCAGTAGGACTTTTTAAATGTAGAGGAATCTAATTTCTCTGTCACTGCATTTTCTCACTTGTCTGTCTAGACTTTTCCTGTGCTCTGTCGCTTTTCCATACCCCTCCCCCCGTACCTCTGGTTCTTTCTCCATGTATAATTATAATTTGTGCTGCTGGAACATTAAAATCCTCACCAAAGGGACTGGGCTCCACAGTTAAAGGCACTTGCTTGTAAAGTCGGCCAGCATGGGTTCAAGTCCCAAGCCACCCACATAAACCAGATGCAAAAAGTGGCACAAGCATCTAGCATCCATTTGCTCTGGAAAGAGGCCCTGGTGTGTCTGTACACACACACACACACACACACACACACACACACACGAGAGAGAGAGAGAGAGAGAGAGAGAGAGAGAGAGAGAGAAATAAATGTAAAATAAAATAAAGTCCTCAATAAGTCTTGAACCCATCAAGGCCTTGCTGATAATATCCTATGTTTTGAAGTTGTAAAGGAAATATAATATGTTTCTAAACATAAGTTTCTGTGGCTTATAGCTGTGCAGGGTGGCTGTAGTTTCTTTTGTATAGATTGCCAAGGATGCTACTGTGTGGATCACTTTATTTCTGAGTTTGTCTCGGTGTGAGCAGTGTTTGTAAAGTGACCTTGATCTTAAGCAGTAGGACTCAGAATCTAACGTGTGCCCAGTTCCCTTCTCAGCCCTCCAAGCTATGGGACTTTCCCAGCCCTGACACACTCATTGGCCTTCACCGTTTAGTCAACAGAACACACTAAAGCAAAACAAAACAAAGAAACAAACAAAATGCCCCAGAACTTACCAGACAGCCTCCTTTGTATCATTCCACTACAAGCTCACAGCACATGAGGGCTTATCCCCTACCTTCCCCAGGGAAGACTGAAAGCTCGGGCAACTTCTGGATTACAGAACTAAGAAGTGACAGCATCAGGTCTGTGCATGGGACCAAGTCTGTTTTTCCATCACACCACTGCCTGGCATCCATCCTGGCCTTGGCAGACGGTAAGGCAGAAAGCTCAGCATGTGTCAAGACCCGCTGCCATCATGCGTGCCCGTCAAGAACGCCATAAAGCCGAGGCTCTTCTGGGCATCTTGACTTAAGGGCGAGGAGCCTGACAGTCACGGAGGCGCCAGGCAGGTACCAGCAAGAGGGCTGAGCCAGTGGGAGGCGTTTGGAGAGATAGGAAACCTACTGAGCGCCACCACCTTGACATGGGTGTCTCTGAAGCAGGTGATGCACCAACCTTAAGCACAAACCAGCTCATGCTGTACTTGTGTTACAACTTAAATAAAAGAAAGATTGTCAAAGAATGCAATGTTTAGTAGCTTTGGTTTGGTGAGAACTGAACATGTTTAGCTGTCTGTCTTCTTTTGAGCTTATTTCATAAACTTTCAAATTTCAATATAAATTTGAAGCAGATATCAATTAATGGTTTGGATTGCTAGTAGTGTTATTTTAAATCACTGAACTTACTGTTGATTTATATGCAAGCAGAGAAAGAGATAGAAGAGAGAGACAGAGAGGATGGGCATGCCAGGTCTTCCAGCTGCTGCGAACAAACTCCAGGTGCATGTGCCACTTTGTGCATCTAGCTTTGTGAGGCTATTTGGGAATCCAACCGAGGTTGCCCAGGTCGTTGGGCTTTTCAGGCAAGCACATAACCGTTGAGCCATCCCTCCATTGCCTGGAATTACTGTTTGGATTTGGAATTTCAAAAAGAAAATATCTAACCTCATTTTTGTGTAATTTTAAGAATGTCAGGCTGGAAGGATGGCTTAGGAGTTAAGTTATTTGCCTGCAAAGACAAAGGGCCTAGGTTCGATTACCCAGGACCCACATGAGCCAGATGCACAGGGTGACGCATACATTTGGAGTTCATTTGGAGTGGCTGGAGGCCCTGATGTGCCCATTACTGATGTGCCCATTATCGCTCGCTCGCTCTCTTTCTCTGTATTAAATAAATAAATAAATAAATAAATAAATAAAAGGAATCTCTATCACCATGATCACAACTGGCCTTATTGAAGTCCAGTAAAGTAAAATCATACACGCTCATGAGTTTCACGACTCAACAAGGAAGACATGACTTTGAATTCTAATTGAGGTGGTATTATCTTTCCTCAATTTCCTCATAGTGCTGCCTTTACAAAGTTAAGTACAGAAAATCCAATTTGAGTGTCTGGAAGCACATCAAATGATTTAATGAGCTCAGCTTTATTTATATTAAGTGGGGAAATCAAAGCTGAGACTAATAATTTCTGTGCTCATAAATGAACGAGGGACCTAATTAAGCCCACACAGGATAGAGACTGCTTATCGTCCCCCACTTCCTGCACAAAATACTCCAGGCCCTCCCCATCAGCCTTCATGTGATCCAGGAAGCACGGAATGCAGGCAAACCGACCATCCAGCTGTTTTGCGTGAAGGCAGCAGGTGGGTGGGTATGTGACGCCCACCTCCACCCGTGGGGTGTGCTGCAGAGCCACAGTGTTTCCCAGCCCGGCCTTTCAGGAAACGCCAGTCACGTGCGCAGCAAGAGTAGATGTAGATGACAGGCACAGAGTTACTTGCCTCTGGGTCAGCTGAGATTGCGGACTTCAGATCTGCTTTGGATTTGATCCCGGGGCTTAAAATCAATCTTTCCCTCTGCCTTATGGTTTGCGGGGAATGCCTCTAAGCCACATTCTAAGTGCTGAAAATATTTATATTCACATCTGTGTAACCCCTGTAATCAAGGCTGAGCACAAACATCTACGAGTTTCTCGACCTGTATTTACTTGAAATGGCTAACGCCCATTTGCAGGCTCATGAATCCTGCACGTGTTCCCATGAAACAGATTAGGAGACCCCAACTCCCGCCTATGAGCAACTAAAACTGGGTCACAGCTAAGCTTGATTATTTGTGGGCAATTTTTTTTTTGTGAGATGTACACAGTAATTTAGTTCCCCTTAATGTGAGGGATGAATTTGTTCCAACAGGTTTATAAGTTACAGTTCCAGCCAGCAGATTTCTGTGTTCTTATTTTAGTAGGTCATATTTAAAGAAAACAAAAGATGTTTAAAAAATTAAATTTCAATGTGGAGCCTTGGGACCTTTGTTTCTATAACTCTTAAGCTGTCAGCTATCTCAGTCTTAGGTCTTCCTTCCTTTGAGGAGGGTTAAAATAGAAATGATCGATTTTACCCAACCCCCAGAACATGACGTAAAAGTAAATTGATGCCAATCTCTCTCTTGCTTCGTTGTTTTTATTTTTATTTTTGAGGTAGGGTCTTGCTCTAGCCCAGGCTGACCTTGAATTCACTATGTACTCTCAGGGTGGACTCGAACTCACGGTGATCCTCCTACCTCTGCTTCCTGAGTGCTGTGATTAAAGGCGTGTGCTACCACGCCCGACAAAAGATGCCAATCTGTATAAACATGTGTATATGTGAAACTTTATCGATATTAAAGACAGAATTTAAATACTAGAGCACTGCTGTGGTTGAAAACACTGTACCCTGGGGCTGAGTGATGGGTTTGGTACTGTGCACATGTGTTCGTAAGCAGGAGGAGGGGTGAGGTTCCAGGGCCCAGGCAGAAAGTGGGGGTTGTTGTGAGCACTGCAGGTGGTGAGGGCTCTTCTGAGGACAGCAGGGGGCAGAAGATGAAAGCGTAGACCCCTGCAGAGCGGCGCAGAAGGGAGGGAACAGGACCCAAAGTCTCGCACAGCAGAAACAAAGTTACTGCTACCTGGCCAGACTCAAAGACCTGCGTGTTCTGTCCCCGTCTCTCATCTGCATTTTGAATCAGTTTGCCTGTGTGGTTTCTGGTTTGTAGGAAATTTGGAAGTGCTCTTGGGTTTGGAAATATCTCATATATCCTTGTGCGTTGTTTTTATTCTCCTACCGAATGCCCAAAGGGTCCTAAGCCACCACAATCTTCAGAGACGGGCTGGTGGGCCCAGGATCCTGGCTTTTAGCAGTGTTTTCTCCTAAAGCAAGTGCACAGTGGGAAGACTAACAGAGAAGTTGCTATAATCAGAGAACCTTTCTTACGTCAGGACCTAAATGTAATAATCTGAAGGAACTAGGCATAATAAGATTTTGCAAAAAAAAAAAAAAATGTTTTGTGTCTTATTCAGGACAGTGGTACTCAGCTTCAGTGACACATCGCACCTCACAGGAAGTCATCCCTCTCCACAACCACACTGGGAGGTTTTTTCCTGTTCCGTTTTCTTCTTTTTCCTTTTCTTAGGGAGTGTTTGAACTAGTGTAGATGCCGTAGGTGATCCAGAGCGTAAGCCTTGGGCATGGGTGTGGCCTCATACCTTCCTAGCTGATTCCAGCGTGCAGCTAGGGTTGGGTTCTTGCTCTCCCAGCAGCCAGGCCAGGGCCGCGCGGTCTGAGCCGCCGATTTTCTTGCTGACTCCAGTCATTGCTGTCACCGTGTTGCCGGCCTTGTATGGTGTCTGACGATTTCAAGACAGAGAGCACCAGTGGACTTGGTGGCCCGAATGTTCTCCACCTAAAGGGCAATGGTGTGAAGGTCACTATGGCTTGTTTTAAAAAGAGAATCAACTTTTGACTCTAAATTATTTAAGTTGATTAATGAACCTTAAGGTATTCAGTAACTAATGTCTATATTCTGCCATCATTTAGGTTTTAAACTCATTAAACTGTTCTTTACATCTTCTATAAATTGGCATTGGTTTTCCCTAAGCCCAGGATGTAGCCAAAAGCTATGCTCAGTTGAAGACATATTTAAAAGAAATCTGCTCTCAATGCAATGATTAAAACAAAAATTTCCAGTGTATGTATTTCATCATAAAAGGTACTGGTTCCATTCTTCCATTTGAACTTTTTCATTTGGCTTATATAAACACATATATAAAACTACATATATGCACATGTATAAAAAACAGCAGCATAAGTATTTTCCATAGGCTTTAGAATTGTGCTGCTTGCATAATGGGCTAAGAAGGTTAAATCCTTCCTTTCTGTAGAAACCATGCCCTTGAAATTTCTCACCAGGATAAATGACAGTTGAGGTACTTTACATCCACTAAGATTTCAGTAACTTGATGCAATAGCCTTAGCAACACAATTCCACCAAATGAAAAGCATCAAATTGCACAGAATGGGACTTGAAGTCAATGGGTCTCCCCACTGACTATGCTGGGAATTGTGCCAGGGTAAAAGGCTTCAGTTTCCATTACTACCTCTTAGTTAGGAGCTGCAGCTTTTAGGGCTTTTATTAAGCTAGGGAGTTTGTTTCCTATAGAAAGTTTCTCTGGCCAGTGCTGACAGATCTTGACAATAGTTCCAGCCCATTAAAGTAGAAGACTTACCTCATATTATTCACCACAATATTCTTATCATTCAATCGTCCTTCTCTGTAATGTTCCCTTACTCTTCTGTTTTTCTGTTAGTCTTTCTTTGAAAGATAGTTTTGAACCTCTTTTCATTGTGGAAAATCATTTGCATGAAAACCACTCAGTGGCTAAAATGCTTGCTACACAAACACGAGAGCCTGAATTTGGATATCCAGCACTGACATAAAATGCCAGGTACAGTGGTGTGCAGCAGCAGACACAAGAGGATCCCAGTGGTTTGTGGGCTAGCTAACCGAGCCATATATTGAGGTCTGCATCGCTGAGGACTCTGTCTGAAAGACAAGGTGGAGAGCCATTGAAGAAAACACCTGACTTCGACCTCGCTCCTCCATACTCATGCACCCACATGTGCACACACATGCATATGAACATGCATATGCATACATGCACACTACACACACACACACACACACACACACACACACACAAACTACACAATTGGAGCAAAGTCAGGAATGAGCATATTGCAGAAGCAATAATGTTGCCTAAGGTATAAGGAGTATTTTTGAGGTCATGGCTTAAGTCACACTGTTGAGCATTTTAATACAAATTATCAAAATGGGTTCATAAATGCCCCAAAATAACAGAAAATTTAGCAGAAAAATCAGTGGCTATGGTGGTTTGAATGTAAAATGTCACCCGTAGACGCATGTGTTTGAACACTTAATCCCCAGCTACTGATGCTGTTAGAGAAGATGGGAGGAACTTTAGGAGGAGAAGCCCGACTAGAAGAAATGTGTCACTGGTGTGTGGGCCTTGAGAAATTCTAGCCTGGTTCCACTTACTCTCTCTGTTTCTTTCCTGATGTGACAATGTGATTCCAACTTCTTCCTCCTGCCATCTTTCCCCTCCATGATGGAACTGTAAGTCCAGACAAACTCCTTCCTTCCCTAAGTTATTTCTGACCAGGCATTTTGTACAAGCCATGAGAAAGTAACTGATGCAGCCTTTGTGGACATATAAGTAGAAGAGCATAAATAATGATTTTTGAATACGTAGGATCCTTTCTCTGCTGCAAGAGATGTTTAAGAAGGGTGAGCTCTCAGAGAAAATGAATTAATTCAGTCCATTATTCTGCCACAGGGAGATATTAAGTCAGTGTTCTGAGTCACAGTGATATCCTGAGAACTAGAGGTGTCACTAGTAACAGTTAGATGAGATGACAGAACATTCCCATTGTGTGTCAAATAGGGAATTGAGACAAAACTGTTCTACTGTTGTTCCACTGAAATTAAGAATAAGGTATTGTACTTAGAAAAGCTTAGCAGGGTCCCATCAACATACAGACACTTCTATCATCAACAATACACAGTTGACAAATTTTAAGAGTTAGGCACTGTATGTGGTGATAACCAAGAAAATGCTATTTACCAACAGTAATACTTAAGCACTTGCTACTAAGTGTTACTGTAAAGTAGGTTTTTTAAAATATAATTTTTATTGGGTACTTTAATGTATGAACTTATTATAAATTGGTTGTATTCCCATAAGATTATCTTCTATTGTTTCCTCTCCCCATCCCCATTCCACTGGGTCATAAATTAGACCAGCTATTTCCTGTGAGGAGGAAAATGCCTCATAGTACACCTTTCCACCCTATCACTCTTACATTATTTTTGCCCCCCTGCTCCACAATGTCCCATGAGCCCTCAGTTGGGGGGCTTGTTATACATCTCCTTCAGTATCAAGCTCTCAGCAGCCTCTGATTTTCTACTTTGATGAGTATGGAGTCTCCTCGGTGACTACCTCTATGGCCATAGAGAATGTTTTCTGGTTAGAAGTGAGAGCAGCACTCATATTGAACGCACCACTTTCTCAGTAGCACTATTTTGCACTCTGGTGGGTGTCATTAAGAGGACTTACCCAGCGCTAGGCAGTCCACTTCCTTTTCATGTTGTACTGCTGGTCGTAGGTTTCCCTGATATTCACTACCAGCTCTATAAAGCACATTATCTAACCAAGAGTGAGAGAAAAATGGATCACAGGGGATAAACATAGATGTTTTTGATATATATAACCTTGGCTTTTAACCAAAGAGCAGCAGAAACTTCCCGGCAGGGTCTATGTCCTTGCAAGCCATAGGCTTTTGACTTGGTTCTCAGACTACCACTGAGCAGACCTCGCATTCTGTCAGAGAGCAGCTGATCACCTCCATAACCCGTGTGTCACTTTTGCACTGGTGGCTGCATCTTACCTAGCTAGTTGACTTTGTAGCTTGCAGGAACCACCGTTTACACTGTTGAGGATGATTTTAT
Source organism: Jaculus jaculus (assembly GCF_020740685.1). NCBI lineage: Eukaryota > Metazoa > Chordata > Mammalia > Rodentia > Dipodidae > Jaculus > Jaculus jaculus. The sequence goes on along the minus strand of NC_059115.1, from coordinate 73,405,432 downwards.
CCATAGCAGCTCACATTTAACTTGCAGCACCAGGTCAAGCAGCATCAGGGAGATAGGTGGCTTTCAGCTTGATTTCTCAGTGTCCTGTAACCACAGCCTGTGGTGTCTTCAGCGACAGCGTTTTACCGTCCACTGCTGGTGGGTGGCGAGGGCTTTGCCAGTGGCTTGCATTTTTTTGGGGGGGTGGAAGGTTTTAGGGTTCTTGGTTGCTCTGACCAATACTTCACTTTTGGGGGTGGTAACCTATTTATCAGCAACAATTTGTGAGTTTTAAGGGCAATATTTTCACCACCCCAGTGATATTGCCACCCAAACTACCAACCTCTCTCTTGGAAGTGGCATCTTTTAATTAGCTAATGAAGAGTATGTTTCTATAGTACTTACACACACCATCTTTAATTTTGTTCATCCTTCACCCTTTTTTCCCTGTCCCCCCTAAACATTTTTAGATTTTTTACTGTCTCTTCACTTGCCTGTTTACTATCCCCTCCAATCTCTCCCTACTTCTCTTCTCTTCTCTCCAATCCTTATGTGATCTTCCTTACAAGTACTTTCCTGATGTGATGGAGAGAAGTCTGAGCTGGAGAGCAGTTGAACAAGATTTGTATGTCAAACAGATAGAAAGTAGATTAACTGGGATTTGACCCAGTGATAAGGTTGGTGCTTAACACGATTAACCTGTGGTTCTGTTAACCTTAATGAAATTTCTGCATCTTACTTGCATGATAAAATCTTGAAAATACTTTAAATTAGAAAGGAACAATGCCAAACAAATGTAATATGAAAATTTTGAGTAGGGTACAAAATCATGCCTTTTTAAAAAAGTGAAGCAAAAGATCATTTAACTGTTTTGTTGTTTTGTAAATATTAATCAGGACATTATTTAAATAATGGCATTTTATTATGAAGTACTGTTTCCCTATATTAGTGAAATGATCTTTCTGTATATTACAATAGAGGTCCAGAATCTCTGGTTTTCATGTTGAGGATGGAAGGCAATGAGACTATACTACTTTGTATTAACCTGACATGACTTTGAATTAGGCCTCCTTGGAGTTCAGTCATGAAGGGAAAAATACTTTGATGTTGAAAAAAAATACTTTGAAGTTTGGAGACTGAGTGGCACGTTGAACCCGAGCATTCTTACTCAGAAATGATGTGGCTGTGAGTGCCATGTGCAGATCTGGGAAGTATACCCGAAGACCTGTCAGGTAACAGGGATGGGAGCGAGGAGGGGCTCTGTTAAAATGAGTCAACTGTAAGTAAGAATTAGTGTTGTTACAAAGTGAACTGCCACTCCCTTTACACGATGATGAAGATGGGACAAGATGTTCACTCTCACACTGTCAGCATCTAACTCCAGGGAAAGGCCAATCTCTCCGTTCTCCGATGTCCAGTCTATGAAACAGAGTGGAATAGCAAGTGACTCTTCACCTCTTTCATGATTGAATAAAACCTCAGAACTCTTTTACTTGCCCAGTGTAATGTACACAAATAAGCACAATTTGGTCTTTGGGCTCCCAGACCTCATCCTAAAATTTTACATTCATCTTGATTAGTAGACATAATGGGGATAAAAGCGTGAAACAACGGACAAGGAAGGACATTGGTGTAGTTTACTCAGACTCTCAGTAGAAAGAAGAAACAGCTATCCTGGGTGCTCAGCACCGACTGAGAACCTGACAGTGTTTCTTGGGGGAGTTGAATGTTGTCCTATTGCAATCCACTGCGCGTTAGCCCGCCGTCTAGTGTCTAGCCAGGATCTCTTTAAGGAGAAGCTCAGCATTGTTGGAGTTCTCTTTCCCACAGCAGAACTAAAAGTAAACAGCTGCCCACGATAAACAAGGAACATTACTTTTTTCCCTGTATTGTACAATAGCTAAGTGTAATTTATTGACAATATTGTTGCTGGCATAAATACTGAATCTTAACAATGAACTGTTTATAGAACCCACTGGTTTCTGAGCATTACCAAGCCTGCAGACTATCTTTTGTTGTTAATAATATTTGCTTTCTAAATCAGGATTTGTTAAATAGCAGGCTTTGTAGTCTAGAGGACACAAGCCACCCACTTATTACTCTGGACCACATTCGTTTGGGTTTGCTTTTAATTATTTAACCCAATGAATGGCCGAATTTCAGCTTTTCTCTTCTTTTGTTTTGTATTTAAAGAAGTAGAAAAGATAGATTACAATTTAAAGAATAAAACTAAAGAATGGTTGCTAACATCCCCTGCTTTTGAATGTTCCTTGAGGCCATCTGGGTCATGGCTTAGACAAGGATCCCACCAAAATCCCTGAGCCAGTTCCACTGTTGACTCCCTTCCCCTCATAGTCAGCTATCCACATAAATCCAGATATACAATTCAGCCCTAAAGAACCAAGGTTGGTTGGGATTACATCCCTGACTTGTGACTGATTGATTTGGTGGTGACTGTTAATTTGTTTGTGATTGTGGCTGCATCAAGCTACCATTGACATACTCAGTGGTTTTAGTATTATTTCTTTTTGTCCATTGTCTGTTTGACCTAATCCACATCCTGCTCCCAAGCTTAGCCTTCCAGACTTATCCAACACCACATCTTTCCTAATCTAGTGATATCTTGTCCAGATTTACTTAAGACATCTCTTGGATCAAGGTCTAGACTCTCTAAATATAACCTGAGCCAAAGACCATTAAGCAAAAAACTATTAGACTTTTCAACTCCTCATTACATACCTTCATATTCTGAAGATTGGTGTAGCTACCCTTTTAATCTGCATTTTTATACTCTTCATGAAGTACATAGAGCATTAATTCATGTAAACATACTGATCCTTTTCTAATTGTGTGTTTAAATAATAAAATATCTTGGAAAGTATTTCAAGTGCTACACTTACCTTTAATTTACTTCAGCTGTTCTCGCTGCCAAAATGTGAATCTACTGCACATTATTTCTATCACTTACTAGCTACCAATGAGTGTACAGATTTGCCTGATATTTTCAGTTATCAGCAGTAAGTCAATGAGGACGGTTCCATATTTTTGTGTATAAAAGTTTTTACCAAATATATAACTAGCTATGCAATTGCTGCGTCTCTTGTAGATACGTCTGAAATAGTAGACATTGACAAGTTACTCTTAAAAATGGTTGCAATAATTTGCTCCCCATCGGCCAAATGGGAGCATTCCCACAGCTTTAGCACATGTAGTGCCTGTCCTTTTATTTAGTTGCTTTTTTTTTTCTAATAGATTTCTTTATTTGTAGTGTAGATTTGTAATTTTATAGCTTTTTCCCATGCATGTAATTGTCAATTGTCTCATAGACTTCCAATAGCTGGTTCTAGTCTCCCTTGTTTATAAAATTCCATGAAATTATGAAACAGTGTTTAAATTTGATAGTCAAAATCTCATCATTAGGAAATTATCTGTTCCAAATTCATAATCTTTTTTAAGTGCCTTTCAAAGTATTGCAAGGTTTGTTTTTTGTTCACACTGACATTTTATCATTTTGAATGTATTTTGGGAGTGGTGTCAAGTAGAGATCTAATTTTTAAAGACAATTTTCTCAATAGCACTTGTCAAGCACTCTTTCCTCATTTGTTGACTGTGTACTAACATCCCATCTGCGTGTGAGTAGGCCTCCTTTCCTGTCTCATTTGCTTCTCTCTGTAGTTTGCCTTTAATGTGTTCCCAGTGAGATCATATTGATAGATGCCCTACTGTTAAATGATCTCTGAAATCCCTGGGTAAGTCCTACTTTATTTAGTTTGCTCTTGGATTTAATTGCCAATATTTAATTCAGATTTTTACACATATTCATAAGCAGGACTTGTTTTTAGGGTGTTGGTAACTAAATTGTGGTCGCATCAAAAATGAGATGGTGAAAACTAGTAAGAAGCTTTTTTAAGATTGTGTTGCTGGTTGCACAAAGATTTGATCAACACTTGATTAGGAGTCTTATTAACTTTGTAGGTACAAAGCACATTTTTACTATAATTAATACTGTAGTTTCAACCTAACTAGTTTTTCTTTCTTGTTTTTAAACTGAGCCACTGTTTTGACTGTATTTTTCTAAAAAAATATCTTATCTTGACATTCGCATTTTCTGACATAAGATAGTTCACATACTGGAGCTGGCAACATAGCTCAGTTGGAAAAGTACTTGCCTCACAAGCACGAAGAACTGAGTTTGATCCCTGGAATCCATGTAAATGCCCAGCAGGGGGTCACATACCTGTATTGTTTTGTTTTTGTTTTTCAAGGTAGGTCTCACTCTAGCTCAGGTTGACCTGGAATTCACTATGTAGTCTCAGGGTGGCCTTGAATTCCTGGTTACCCTCCTACCTCTCCCTCCAGAGTTCTGGGATTAAAGGCATGTGCCACAAGGCATGGTTGGTACATACCAGTAATCCCAACACTCAGGAGGCAAAAAACAAGCAGACCCCTGGGAGCCAGTCTAGACTAATTGATGAGGTTCAGGACACTGAGTCGTTTTTCTCACAAAAAGAGGCGGATGGCCTGGTAGGATTGAGGCCAATACCTGATATTGCCCTCTGGCCTCCACATGCATGGGCACATACATGAGAATGTATCAAGGCACACACACAAAGATAATACATATTATTTTCCTGTGGCTATGTTACATTCCCCTTCTCGCTTTTAATACTGTTTTTTTTTTAAGTATTTTTTTCTGTTTTTGTTATTTTGTGACATTATCTCAGGTAGCCGAGACTGACCTTGAACTTTTTTTTTTTTTTTTGATTTTTCGAGGTAGGGTCTCTCTGGTCCAGACTGACCTGGAATTAACTCTGTAGTCTCAGGGTGGCCTTGAACTCATGGCGATCCTCCTACTTCTGCCTTCCCCCGTGTGACCTTGAACTTTTGATGCTCCTGCCTCCACCTCCCAAGTGCTGGGATTATGTCTGGCCTCAAGGCTGACTTTTTTTTTTTTTTTTTTTTTTGGAGGTAGGGTCTCACTTTAGCCCAGGCTGACCTTCAATTCACTATGTAGTCTCAGGGTGGCCTTGAAGTCATGGTGATCTCCTACTTCTGCCTTTTGATGCTGGGATTAAAGGTGTGTACCTCCACACCCAACCTTTTTTGTTTGTTTGTTTTTATTTATTTATTTGAGAGTAATAGAGAAAGAGGCAGATAGAGAGCAAAATTGCACCAGGGCCTCCAGCCACTGCAGACGAACTCCAGACATGTTCATCCCCTTGTGCATCGGCTAATGTGGGTCCTGGGCAATTGAACCTCGAACCGAGATCCTTACATTCACAGGCAAGTGCTTAACCACTGGGCCATCTCTGCAGCCCCATGTTTTTCTTTGTAATAATAATACTGCCAAAAATTCTTATTTTTTTTCAAAAGAGCAGTTCTTTAATCATTTATTTCATGTAATCTATAAAGTTTATTAACTACTATATGATAGATTCTATTCTATGTTATTGAGATTAAGAATGAATGAATGAGGAAAGAAAGGGAGACAGATAAAAGAAGAAAGGTGGAAAGGAAGGAAAGAAGGAAGGAAAAAAATAAATAGGTCTTAGGTGCCTATCTTATGAGGTCTTTTTTTTTTAAGTTTTTTTGTTGTTGTTTATTTTTATTTATTTATTTATTTGAGAGTGACAGAGAGAGAAAGAAGCAGACAGAGAGAAAGAGAGAGAATGGGTGTGCTAGGGCTTCCAACCACTGCAAATGAACTCCCGATGCATGCCCCCCCCCCTTGCGCATCTGGCTAACGTGGGTACTGGGGAATCGAGCCTTGAACCGGGGTCCTTAGGCTTCACAGGCAAGCACTTAACTGCTAAGCCATCTTTCCAGCCCATTATAAGGACTTTTTAAATATAGACAAACAAACATGACAATTCTTAAGTTTATGGGGTATTAGTAACACAATAAATAATAATGGAAAAATGGGTCAAAGTGGGGAAGGTCTGCTTCAAGGTGGTATTTCATTTGGGTTTCAGCCTTAAAGAGGGCCAGAAGAGTTATCATAGAGAGGATGAGGCTTGTACACAGACTCAAAGGAAGCAGAGGTGTTAGCCATTTACCTATGTGGAAAATAATGTTCCAGTCAGCAGAAAGGCCAGGCAGAGCTGTAGGTACATGCTGAGTGTGTCAGGATTGCAGAGAGAAGCCAGGGTACGCCAAGCAGAGAGAGAGGAAGAGTAGAGAAGCCACAGTGGGAGGTGAATATGACTCTGAACTGACACCAGGGGCCTGTGGGACTTATGGTGTGTCCTCATACCTAGTTCCCAATGAAGACAGATGGAGAGGTTAGGAGGTGACTACAACAGTAGTGACCAGAAATGATGGTCACTTGGTTCAGGGTGATAGCGGTGGGTATGCAGAATCAAGCTGAGAGTCATCTGTCTGATACTCTCATTTGGTTTTTTTAAAAAATATTTTATTTATTTGTTTGAGAAGGAGAAACAGGGAGAGAAAGAGAGAGAGAGAGAGGAGGAGGGGGGGGAGAGAGAGAGAGAAGGAGAAAGAGAGAGAGAGAGAATGGGTGCTCCAGGGCTTCCAGCCACTGCAAATGAACTCCAGATTCATGCAGCCCCTGGTGCATCTGGCTTACGTGGGTCATGGAGACTCGAACCGGGATCCTTTGGCTTTGCAGGCAAGCACCTTAACTGCTAAGCCATCTCTCCAGCCCCTTTTTTTTTAAGTGTCATTGGTTTATGTCTATGTGATTGTATTGCTAGTACTCTTTGTTTGAATAATCACGTTTTCTTATCTTTCTATCAATTATAATGAAATATATTTGGCTAAGTCTCTTCACTATGTAGTTATTCTTTTTATTTCCTTTCCAATCTTTTGTTTTCATCAACTTGACTGATCCAGTTCCGAACAGGATTTGTGACTGTGCTTTTGTAAATGTGTCTTTACTCTCCACAGTTTTCAGTAGCCTGCCACTCATACATGAACAATGTTGTTTCATATTCACAGTACTGCCTTATATATCGTTGCCTTTATTTCTTTTTGTCTTTGTCCATGAGGGCAGTAAAGTTTGGCATGCAAAAATTTACAACCCAACTGCAGTTCTGTGACAACTTAATTTTATACATAGGCACCAAATTAATTTTTTACTTGGTCTTTAGTGTTAATTGAGTGCTAAGAAAATACATACAGTTTTTTTTTTCTCATCTTCCAAAATGTGGTTGAATACCAAATGAAGGTGGGCCAGGAGGTTACCTAAGACAAGCTGACATGTGTGAAAACCAGTTAAGATCAGTCTAAGTAGAAACACATTAACTTTCAATCCAAGAAGATCTACTGTAAAAACTTTAGGTTAAACTCTGCAGAAGACTCATGGGAGGGTCCCCCTCAGTACGTGAGAGAGCAAGGTTTTCTGAACAGTTAGGAAGGTACTAAAAAAACCCAAAAACAAAAAACCCACTAAGGTAGAATGGTAAATTTTCAATAGTATGTATGTATGTTCATTTGTGTGGGGGATGTAGTCGTGGGTGCAGGTGTACATGCATGGGCATGTGAAGGCCTCTTCATGTAATTTAGACCGGATCTCTTACTGAACCCAGAGTTTGCAGATTCAGCTGCCCAAGCTAGCCCGCTAGCCCGCAGATCCTCCCGTGTCCTCGTCTGAGCGCGGGTGTCACTGGCGCATACGCACCACATCCAGCATTCGCGTGGCTGCTCAGGATCCAAACGGCGTTGTTCACAAGTGCACAGCAAAACTTTATCAACTGAGCCTTTACCGCAAGTACATTAGTAACATCAATTATTCTTTTTTTTTTTTTTTCCTGAACATGTTATCCTCTAGAACTTTTGTTTATCAAGTCTTTCGCCCACGAAGGTTCTGGAAGCTTGACATCATGACCCTTTGTAGGAAAGGAAGGGATAAAATAATGGGGTCTGTGTCTCCGCCAGGCTCTGCAGAATTGTGTCCGTTCCTTGTGCTCTCCAGCTTCTCGAAGATACTTTCTTTTGTCTCTGCCTGACACAGAAATGAAGCCCACATTTCTTTTGCTTTTTCATGTCTGACCAAATTCTCCAGCACAAGTGGGAGTGAGAACCTAGAAAGTCAAGGTTCCAATTTGTGTTTTGTTTGACCTCAATATTTTTAAAGGTCAACAGGAATTTACAACATAGGGACAGGCTCAGGGTCCTTTTTTTGTCTCCCAGGCAACCTTCCACCTCCAGCCTGCACTTTACTCCTTGTTCTCTCCACCCCTCTTACCTCCTTGTCCCTCACGGCCTCCCTCTCGATGCTGTCGATGCTGTCTCTAAAACAACCGTGTGTTTTTGTACTGCTTTCTTTGGAAGAGCAAGTCAGCTTCCTTTTCTTTTCACCTTTTCTTTCTTTTGTATCCCATGCATTTGCCTAGCAAAAGCCCATTAGGGAGTTTGCTAGATAAATTATCTTCCTAAGAATTCTATGTGTCAGATTTTAAAATAATAATTTCTGTTTCCCAACATGTGCTCTAGAACAATTTTACAGTTCTCTTCTTCACCTTAGTTATCTGAAATGTTTCAATATTTCTAACTCTGATTTTGTGAAATAATGAAATTTTCTAGACTATAATTCTTCTTACTATTTATATTTGCATTACTCACTGGACCAATCTGATATGTCAAGTCAAGAAACACAACTTGACCAATATATAACAGCAAAATAAATCTAGTAAATATCTGGAATTTGAAAGCCAGTATTGGTTGCTATAAATATTGTATGAGCTGGTGAATCTGCTTGTCTACTTTCAGATCTTCCTCCATCCCTTACTGGCTATGTGACTTTGGGCAAGTTATTGATCCTCTCTTCAGTTCCCCCATCTTTAATTCCCAATAGTGATAATAAAAAACAATGATGATACCGATTTCATAAGTAGTAAATGAGTTAATACATATGCCTATCACTCAGCAAGCATTGCCCACATATGTTAGCTAAGATGCACATGCATGATTTCAGGAAATGGAAGCTGGGTGGGGTGGAAAGGCAAAGGGAGGAGAATATAAAGGCAGAGGGAGAAGAATTATAAGAAATGGTGCCTACGTGGAGAGATTCATAATATCTGGGGAGCCCATCCTTGTGCCTTAGATTAAGAATTGATTTAAGATTTTTCTGGTAGAAAATCAGATGCAAAATGTATAAAATAATTTTTTTGAGGCAAGCCCAACAGACTGACCTTTTATTTTAAAGTGACATTGAGAGAGGGAGAAAGAGAGAAAGAAAGAGGGAGGGAGGGAGAGAACTGGTGTGCCAAGGCCTTCAGCCACTACAATAGAACTCCAGACACGTGCACCCCTTGTGGACATGTCCAAACTTGCGTGCTTGTGTCACTGTGTGTCTGGCTTATGTGGGACCTGGAGTTAAACATGAATTCTTAGGCTTCACAGGCTAGTGCCTTAACTGCTAAGCCATCTCTCCAGCCCTGCATAAAATATTTTTAAATGACAAAATCATTCTTGTTGCCAGGAACTCTGATGGGTCACATTGACTCTCCTTGCTGGCTTACAAGTTAGCCCACCACAATTTCATGGATATAAACAGATATGAGAACCGTGGAGAGGAAAGAAGCAAATATGTTACTCCTGTGACTATAAGCACATAACTCCATGGTTATGTTATTTTCCTTGTCCCCAAGCTGACAAAAATAGCCTATGTGGGGCTGGAGAGATGGCTTAGTGGTTAAGCGCTTGCCTGTGAAGCCTAAGGACCCCGGTTCGAGGCTCGGTTCCCCAGGTCCCACGTTAGCCAGATGCACAAGGGGGTGCATGCGTCTGGAGTTCGTTTGCAGAGGCTGGAAGCCCTGGCGTGCCCATTCTCTCTATCTGTCTTTCTCTCTGTGTCTGTCGCTCTCAAATAAATAAATAAAAATTAAAAAAAAATAGCCTATGTGGATGGTGTACACAGTTATTTTACATAATAGTAGTGAAGCCCAAGTTTAAGATCTTCAATTTTTATAATGGGTATAAAGCATCATGTCTGGTCACTGCACATCTTCATTATATGAGGTAATACAGAAAGATGCTCTCTGCTCCAGAAGAAAGTGCCATGTTAATTATCCCATGTGGTCCACACATTCTTGGAAAGGTAGCCCACAGCAAAAGCTGTCAGTGTCTTTGCAGACAAGCTACACAGAATCAGAGATGTGTGTACCACCATGTCACCGTGGAAATACAGCCCCCAGTGCTGGCTGGATGGAGAGAACTAAAGCTGATGTTATGGATGGATAGACCAGCATCTCTTTACAGTTCTGAGAAGAATAAGAAGGAACAAGATCCATAGCACTTGCCTTCGGGAAGCTGACAGACTAGTGACAGGTGGCGACTGCACGGAAGCCGAGTGTACGTTGCAGTTTGGCTACATTGCCTCAGAAGAAATGGGAAGATTTTGTGAACTTTTATATTGAGGGCCTTGACCTATTTATGAAGTCAAAGCATTGTCACTAAGAAATGCTCATAGGCAAACAGGTCTTGACAGCACAGTAGGGACTTCCAAGTTTAATGAGGGATGCCGTGTTCTGAGTAGAAAGAAAACTTTGTGGAATGGAGGGACACTACTGTGTTGTCAGAGTGAGTTTTGGACTTGTCAGTTCGAGGCAAAGGAGGACTAGGAACAAGAACAACCTCATTATATTTGCATTGTTAAGGGCTCTCATCTCCCTTGGTGTATAAGGAATAGGCTACAGGACCATGACTGGGTACTCATAGGGGAGTTGCCAATCGGCTGTGATCAGCCAGGTTATAGGCAAGCGTGTATTGCCTCTGCAGAGTGCCATGGGAAATGGAGAGAAATGAACGGCTTTAAGGATATTTATAAAATGTACCTGTCAGCCCTGGCTGACTGATTTGATTTAGAGATGGAAGCACGAAGTCGCGGGTGACCCCACGGGTGTCCGGAATGGGCAGCCGCGCTGGCAGGATGCTGAGAAAGAATTAACTCGCCGTTGGGATTCATCTCATAAATTCACTTCTGTTTCGGTGACAGCAAGTACTTTAAATACATGCACATTGGGAACCTAATTCTCTGTAGAGCTCTTAGAAGTAACTTTGGTGCAAATCAAAGATGGACCGTGGGGAACGGCCGTGTTGCACATCACCTCTAACCTCAGTGCACAGCTCTTTCTGCTTGACATCTTAGAGGAAGGAATAATTTAGTTATTAAAATTGCTACCTCAGGTTTTCTGACCATATGACTACTTTCAATCACAATTTAAAGTTGACTATAATGCCGTTATTAGTGCAAGCATGCACTGATACTTGTGAAAGATGGAAAGAGCATAGCATATGACTTGTCCACAGGTGATGGAGTTTTATAAATGAGAAAATTTAAAGATGAATGGAGAGTACATATACAATCTGGAATGATGATTCAATTTTGCTAGTTTACTAGCCTTGAATTAAATCTGTATATGTGGGCTGGGTCTGAAAGCAATTAGAAAGGCGCCAGAAGAGTTCGACAAACATGAGGAATGGGCAGAAAATAAAATTTAAAAACCAGTAAATATGCCTGTAGTGTGTTGTCTCTGCAAAGTAAGCCTGGTAAGGAACATAGCAGATGTCATACTTCTGTGATCTGAACAGTACATTGAGCACTTTTACATAGATTCCAGTTTAGAAAAAGCTCTAACTGACACATGGAACATTTGTGTTAGAGCTTTCTTAGCTCAGAATGTTCATGAGTGATGGGCTGAATTTCAAACCTTCCCCGAGATTCAAGACAGCACTTCTTCTCATGATTGTTTTGCGGGTGGGGACGCTGCCGTTCAGAAGTTGAGTGATCAGCTAGAAGACTTGCAGGCTTCACAGAGAGAAGTCACGTGTTTTAAGGACCTGAATCTCAAGGGAGAGAACACAGCTCTCACCTTCGGTTAGAGGAGCACACAGTAAGCACTGGGGGCATTGAAAACTCATAAAAGCGCAGAGAATAAGCTAGGCGCTCAGCGCTCGTTGAGACATCTTCGCCAACCCCTCCACGACACAGAGAACACTGTAGAGGGGGCAAAATATGAGGAGGGGTTCTCAGGAACAGGGTCTTTCAGACATGAAGTGTCTGGGGCTTTCGTGACCTCACAGCAGCTGTTGACTGTACAATACTGAACCCATCACCATTCTCTCATGGTTGATGGAGCAAGGCCAAAAGAAAAAATGAAAATATAAAGGACATCAAAGTAGAAGAGTCTGGGCTGGAGAGACAGCTTAGTGGTTAAGGCACTTGCCTGTGAAGCCTAAGGACCCAGGTTCAATTCCCCAGTACCCACACAAGCCAGATACACAAGGTGGCACATGCTTCTGGAGTTCACTTGCAGTGACTGGAGGCCCTGGCACACCCATTCTCTCCCGATACCTGCCATTCTCTCTAACAAGTAAAATAAATAAAATATAAAACAAATAGAAGAGCTAGTTGGAAAGAAAGTGTTCAGTGGAAGGGCAGAGGGAGAACAAATGAAGTTAATGGGAGGAGATCCTGATCAGAATATACCAAGGACATGTATAGAAATTGTCAATGATTTTTTAAGAGAGGCAAAATATTATCCTCCAAAACACTGGCTGAATGAATGTATGCTGCTGGCTGCTTGTGTATGCTCTCAGGTGCTAATTATCTGTGTATGGAAGCTGTCTGAGGGACCTGCCAAATATCTTCTTTAACCTGCTATCTTCATCACCCCTAGCAGATTTCTAGGTTACCAATGTCATAACTACTGTGCTTTCAGTGACTAAAAACCAGAGATGGAGCTGGGCATGGTGGCGTATGCCTTTAATCCCCGCACTTGGGAGGCAGAGGTAGAAGGATCACTGTGAGTTCGAGGCCATCTTGAGACTACAGAGTGAAATCCAGGTCAGCCTGGGCTAAAGTGAAACTCTGCCTGAGAAAGAAAGAAAGAAAGAAAGAAAGAAAGAAAGAGGAGGAAGGGAGGGAGGGAGGGAGGGAGGGAGGGAGGGAGGGAGGGAGGGAGGGAGGGAGGGAGGAAGAAAGAAAGAAAGAAAGAAAGAAAGAAAGAAAGAAAGAGGGAGGGAGGGAGGGAGGGAGGGAGGGAGGGAGGGAGGGAGGGAGGGAGGGAGGGAGGGAGAAAGAGAGAAAGAGAGAGACAGAGAGAAAGAAAGAAAGAGGAAGAAATAAAGGAAGTTAGAGATGTGCTATTTGTCCAAGTAAAAGACAACAGCAATGTGACATTGATGAAATTTGAATCATGATTCATTGTCTTCAGCTGTTATCATCAACTAATAGTTTATTTTAGCCATAATTATGAAGTATGGGGTTTGCAAATATCATGTTACACTTAAACACACATGGTCCTAGCAAGTTTGTGGGTAGACAGTGTGGGGTAGGGTAAAGACAGGGGATGACGATAAGAAGAAAGTAAAATGAGGTGCATTCGTGCAAGTGTCAAAAGCCATTCTCTGTAAGCTAAATTGAAAATAAAAACAATATATAGAATCTAGGTCAAAGTGGAGTTGCACAAGTGAGTTTAGATTCAAGGATATAAGTCGGTCGGTAGAGTGCTTGCTTCGCATGCAGGAAGCCTTGGGTTCACTTTTAAAACTTTTATTATTTTATTTACTTATTTACTTTGAGAGAGAGAGAATTGGAGCAGCAGGGCCTCAGCCACTTAATTGCACTTAGACGCTTGTGCCACCTGGTGGGCCTGTGCGACCTTGCACTTGCCTCACCTTTGTGTGCCTGGCTGACGTGGGATCTGGAGAGTAGAACATGGGTCCTTAGGCTTCACAGGCAAGTGCCTTAACCACTAAGCCACCTATCCAGCCCAGCCCAGGGTTCTGTCCTCAGTGGTTCATGACAGCAACCAAGCACTCAGGAAATAAAGACAAAGGATCAGAAGTTCAAGGTCATCCTCGAAAACAAATTCTCTAAAACAAATTTAGTCAATCATATCAAATGTGTGTTTTAACAAATATGCTTTTCCTTCCTCCCTGTACATTAAGAAAGTTTGACTAAAATTATTATCTTTTTGTTAGAAAGTAGTTTTGAGAATATAGGAATTTATAAGTCATACCCCAAAAAAGTGCTACACAGATATTTTAAGCTTGAGAATCTTTGTAGGTTTTACCAGTTTACCTGCAATTGAGTCACTCTGATCTCTACTCCCTTAAGCAGGAGAAAATACTCATTGGGTTCAAAAGTCTTGGCACTGGAGAGATTGCTTAGTGGTTAAGGAACTTATCTGCGAAGCTTAAGGACCCAGGTTGATTCCCTAGAACCCACTTAAGCCAGATGCACAAGGTGGCACATGCATCTAGAGTTCATTTGCAGTGGTTAGAGGCCCTGGTGTGCCCATTCTCTCCTTTCCTCCCTCCCTCCCTCCCTCCCTCCCTCCCTCCCTCCCTCCCTCCCTCCCTCCCTCCCTTCCTCTCTCTCTCTCTCTCTCTCTCTGCCTCTATTGCTTTCTCTTTCTCAAATAAATCAAAATAAAATATTTTAAAAAACCAAGGTCTCCCTATGCACTACCTGAACTCCTCTTAAATCTGTTGAGTAAGTGATATACTGCATTGCTAAAGAAAACCTTTATTTTAAATAACAAATTTTAAATCTGACAAAGCATTCTGCTGGAAGTTATCATAGCTTCCATACCATGTAACTGCTTTTCGTAGTTTACCAATAAGAGAAGGCACGCCTATCACCTGGGAATTTCAAACAAATTTTACATTGCTTAAGTAGGGTACATTTTGGGTTTTAGCCAATCACATTACAGAAAGCTGTCTTTAAATATGAAATCAGGATAATTTAATCTGAATAAAATTTCAGCATTTTATAATACAGCAACCTTTAAAAAATAATACCCTACACATTAGCAAACAATCTGTGTCCTGTTTCCTTTATGCGGTCATCAAATGATGTATGTCAGGGCTGCAACAAACTTGCCCTTGTGGACCCATAAATGGGAGGCACCCTAGAATCCAGCTTCCACGACGGCTGTATGTATGACTCACAGGGCTGAAAGGACTTACTGTTGTGCTCCAATTCTTTATTGAGATCCTTAAAACTTGATTTCTGCATTTTTTTTTTCTTTTCCCAAAAGAACAAACAAGCTCTAGTGTGAGCCGATGGAAGCCCCAAGCCTTTTTGTTAATGTTTGCTCAGTAACAGTCTGAGCTCTGTATGGTTGCCTGATTCACAGTTCAGTGTGTATCTGCAATTTCCTGTTCACCATCCGGGGAAGCCAGATGTAGTTCTTACAAGAAGACACGCCAGAGCCCCATCTCTGTTGCATTGTTACAGATGTAAACAAAGAAGTGAATCTATGGTATGCTTCTGGCTGAGATACAGGAAAGTTATACATAGCTAACATGCACATCTAAGTAAGTTCATTTGCTTTTAGAAGAATCTATACTCTGGACAAATTTTTAAATTAAGTATCATATTGATTTAGGCTGATAAACATTTTTAGATATTTTTTAACGAGATGTTTTATGGCTTATTTATTTGAGAGGGGGGGGAAGAGGAAGGGAGGGAGGATGAGAATGGGTGCACCAGGACCCCCAGCAAATGAACTCCAGACACATGCACCACTTGTGCATCTGGGTAATGTTGGCCCTGGGGCATTGAACCTAAGTCCGTAGGGTTTGCAGGCAAGTGCCTTAATCAGCCCTCAGTTATTTTTCTAATTTTTTTTTATATGAAAGAGATAGTGAAAAAGGAATAGAGAGAAGAGAGAGAGAAAATGGGCCCATTAGGGCCTCCAGCCACTGTAAATGAACACCAGAGGTACTTGCCATCTTTGCATCTGGCTTATGTGAGTATTGTGGACTTGAACCTGGATCCTTTGACTTTGCAGGCAAGCACCATAACTGCTAACCCATCTGTACAGCCCAACTTTTTAAAATCTTTAACTGAGAACTTAATTGTATGAAAATCTCATATATTAGGTGTATTCCCACTAGGTTGCACTCTTATGTTCCCTCTCTCCCACTACCTTTCCACTGAAGGCTCTCCTCAAAAGAGGTAATGTACGCTTGTATCTTGAAGACATTTCTCTTTGAAACTCTAGAAGTTCTGTTACAACTTCTTTGAGGAGACATTACTCCGTGTCCACCCCATCACCTTTCTGCTTTTGTTTTGTTTTGTTTTGGCATGTGTGGGGGGCCGCGGGGGCGCACACATGCACCCGGGTTCAGTGTGTGGGGGGGCGCGGGGACGCGCACATGCACCCAGGTTCAGTGGGGGGGGGCGCGGGGGCGCGCACATGCACCCGGGTTCAGTCGTGTGAGTGTAGGCACACACATGGTAGTCAGAAGACAATTTCACATTTTAGTCCATGCATAAACTTGAGACTAGGTGATTAAGTGGCAGGGAGGTCTAAAGATGTAACTCATTTCTTCTCACCAAAACATGACACTGTTTTCTTTCACTAGCAAAGAACTTAAGTTGTAGTCACTTAGTATGCCTTCCCCCCTACCCCCAGTATTTCCATTAAAAATACTGTCTCATTTTAAAATTTTGAACCATTCAACAATGAGTTGTCAGAACTATTGTTTTCCTCTGGAACATACCTCAGGGTAAAGTAGCCAAAGGCTCTTTAATCTAAACAAGTTATGTAAAAACAGCAGCGAAAAGCGAAGGCCTCCTAATCCACACCAGAATTGCACTTGCTTTGATATTGTTATTTCAGTATTTTTAAATAAAAATAAATTGGCTTTGCCTTTTGAAATTTCATTTAAGTACAGATTGGCAGTACTTTAAAGATAAAAGAACAAATGCTTCTTGTTTCTGGAATCTTTCTCATGTTCCAATATGTTTCACACTGAGCAGAATACAAAACACTAAAGCTGAAGTCTGCTTAGAATAAGAGACACAAAACTGTAAGGGATCAGTGCCTATCAGTAAATTGGTTAGTTTCTACAGATTTTCTGATACAGAACAGACAGTCATGAGCAGTCATGAGGGAAGTCCTGAGGAGAGGGGACTGCTGTGGCCAGACACAGAGCAGTGGAAAACGCTTCTAGGTACATAGAAGGAAGAGAAGACACAAGGAAACAATGTCCAAAGTCACATGAGCACGGCCAAAAGCCAGAGCTTGTCTGAACTGCACATCACCCCATGGGCAGAATGTGTATTGCCAGCTTCTTGACATCTTGGAAACACACGGCCTCTCCCTAATGGATTCCTGCACCTGTGCATTCACACTCTTCATGAATACTAGATGTGCACTTTCATCAGTTGTCAGATGTTTAACTTTAAAAAATACAATGTGCGCTGGAGAGACGGCTTAATGAAGGAGCTTGCCCTCCAAGCCTACAAGCTTGGTTTGACTTCCCAGCACCCATGTAAAGCCAGATGCACAAGGTGGTGCACACATCTGGAGTTTGTTTGCAGTGGCTAGAGGCCCTGGCGCATCCATTCTTTCTTGATCTCTCTCCCCATCTTTCTGTCTGTCAGCTTGCAAATAAATAAAATAAATATTTTTCAAAGTTTCAAAAGTACAATGTATGTGTATTTTGTTAGGAGTCTTTTGATCAGAAATGGACACACTCTCATGCAAATCTGTGAAAAGAGATTTGAAAAGGTCCACTAAGGATCTCATGGAAATTACAGGCAAATAACCAAAATTTAGGTGGGTCTGAGGCCAAATAGCTTTCATAAAATTCTGTAATAAGAAAGACCCATATTAGACCTCATCAGTGAACATTTGGTGACCATAGCAAAGTAATATTTATCTGAGAAGTGTAAGATCTGGATTGGTTCTCATATTTCCACATCCAAGAACTGTGGCCATCTTCCTCAACAAATAATTCCTTAGCCCATTTAAATGGGACAACATTTGCTCTATCTAAAAAGGTAGATAACTCTCCACTGTAAGTCTCTCTCTGCTTGAAAATAAATAAGTAAAAAAATATTTTTAAAGGAGGGTTTGAGAGATGGCTTGGTGGTTAAGGTGTTTGCAAAGCAAAAGGATCCCGGTTTGACTCTCCAGGACCCATGCAAGCCCGATGCACAGGGTCGCATGCATCTGGAGTTCATTTGCAGTGCCTGGAGGCCCTGGCACACCCATTCTCTCTCTTTCTCTCTGCCTCTTTCTCTCTCTCAAATAAATAAATAAATAAATAAATATTTTTTTTTAAAAGAGGAGGGTTAGCCAGGCATGGTGGCGCACGCCTTTAATCCGAGCACTTGGGAGGCAGAGGTAGGAGGATTGCCATGAACTCAAGGCCACCCTGAGATTACAGAGTGAATTCAAGGTCAGCCTGAGCTAGAGTGAGACCCTACCTCGAAAAACCAAAAAAAAAAAGGGTTGGAGAGATGACCAGGTTCAATTCCCCAGTACCCATGTAAAGCCAGATGCACAATGTGGTGCATGCATCTGGAGTTCGTTTGCAACGGCTGGAGGCCCTGGTGCCTGTTCTTTCTGTCTCTGTCCTCTCAATCTCTCCCTGCTTGAAAAATAAATAAATAATATTTTCAAAGAAAATCAAAAGATAATTTCATCACGTCCTCCAAGGCACAGGCAACATAGTGGAGGAGGGGGCAGAAAGAACATAAGAACCATGGAGTAGAGCGGAGTGCTGTGGGATACTTTCTTCCGAACGTGACTCGGCAGTGACACTCATACGCTCATGCAGCGGGGGTAGCTGCCCATCGTGAATGGGGAAGGAGCTGTTGACGGGTGGGTGGGTGGTGGGAGAGGAAGAGTCATGATCTTCCGTCGTGTAGCCACTGCTAAGGGGCCCGCACTGCTGAAATAGCCACACCCTCATGCTCATGCGAAACCTCTACAACTAGTGGTTCAGCAAGAAACAAAGGCGATGAAAGTAGGACAGGACCGAGTTGGAAAAAAGGATGGGTTTTTGTTGAAGTGCTAGGACACTGATAGTAGTTGGATATAATCAAAATATATGATACACATGTATAAAATTATCCCAAAATCACCTAGTTAATTAAAAATAAAGGATAGAAGAGGTATGTGAAAGTACTGTGTAAACCTGAAAAAATTCTACAACAATACTATTGTAAGATAGTATCATCTAAGATAGTCAGTCCCCTATTAAGATCCTCAGATGATGGCTTAACAGTTAAGGCACTTTCCTGCAAAGCCAAATGACTGGTGTTTGATACCCAGTACCCATGTAAAGCCAGGTGCCCAAAGTGGGGCATGTGTCTAGAGTTCCTTTGCAGCGGCGACAGGCCCTGGTTCAGTCATTCTGTCTCTCCCATGCATGGTGCCACAGTTTAATCCCAGCACGTGGGAGGCAGAGTTAGGAGGTAGGAGTCTAGTTGTGAGTTTTAGGCCAGACTGAGTCTAATTCCAGGTCAGCCTGGGCGAGAAAGAGAACCTACTTTAAAAAACAAAAAACAAGGGCTGGAGGGATGGCTTAGCAATTAAAGCATTTGCCTGCAAAGCCACAGGACCCAGGTTCAATTCCCCAGGACCTACGATAGCCAGATGCACTAGGGGGCACATGCATCTGGAGTTCATTTGTAGTGGCTGGAGGCCCTGGCGTGCCCATTCTCTCCCTACCTCCCTTCCTCTCCCTCTCTCTCTCTCTCTCTCTCTGTCTCTCTCTCTACTTCTCTCACTGTCAAATAAATAAATAAATAAAAATAAAAAATAAAAAGACTCTTAGATGAAACAAAATGATAAAGTCTATGATGTATACTCATCTGATAAATAGGGCAGCTTTTTAAATTGATAGTCACAATGATAAAGATCTTCTTTTACACACGTAACATGTCCAATTCGTGAAATCCAACCATAAAGCAATGCTGTTTTATTATACACTGTGTATAATGGATTTAATAAAAGTTTCTGCCCCGAATAAAATACCAGAAAACCTCTTCAAACTACTAGTCACTCCAGAAATAAAAGTCCTGTAGTAGTGACTCTAAATCCATTTTGATTTAATTATTTGGAAGTCTAGTCCCAGGGAATTGTCAAAGTTGCTAGTTTTATTCAGTTACAACACCTATACTCCCAACGGCGAGGGCTTACAATGACAGGAAGCTTGTAGATTGGGAATTATGTAGCATTCTCTTCTTTTTCTCTCCCTTTCTTTCATCTCAACAAAGCAATCTCTATTTCTGACTCTCTGGAGTTAGAACATAGGGAGGGAAACTAGAAGAAGTGAGCAAGAAAATGCAAAAAAAGAAAAGAAAATGCCAGCGTGTTTATGGAGCTGCCACAGTCATACGCTGCCTCTAACCTTTAGAGAATCCCTTTTTTACACACTCTCTATCAAGTCAGTAATACCTATAGGCACTTCCTGCTGGAGCTTTCTGGCCTTTCTAGAAGGTTCTACTGGACAAGAGCTAGAACTACCATGTCCCAGTGCTCTCTTGCACAATGGACCAGCAACATCTGTGTAAGACTTTGACTTACTAAACTTCCAAAGTGCAGGTTACTCAACCCAACCACCTCTCCAAGCTTGCTGCAAGATGAGCCTGCCCGGCCGTGTGCCATCTCTCAGCTTTGATATTTTTCCACATGCAAGTCAGCCTCGGAACTTTTCGTCCCTTTCCCCAGTTCCAGAGGGCAAAAGGAACGTTTGCAAGTAGCACAAGTGCAGCAGTCCTTTCTCCCTTCCCGCTCTCCCAGTGCAAAGGGGAAGGAGGGGGGGAGGGAGGGAAGGAGAATCAAAGCCTCTTCCTTGGATTCTCCCTTTCTATCACGGCTCGAGGCCCTTGAAACATGAAAGTTTTATATTCATCCTCTCCTTAAACACTTTCACATCTTTCAGCAGTGTCTCTATGTTGCAACCTATCTTAATATTGATAACACTTCATTGCCATATATATATATTGCCATATATTTAAAAAAAAATAGAACTATTTAAAAAGTGAAAATTATTAAAAAATAAAGAAGTTTTTGTGACCTCTTTATAGTTAAGTAACACTAACAGAGTATTTTATTCAAGGGCATTTACATTCAACCACACACAGATAGATGATAGTAAATGAATTATAACCAAAATTGTTTGAAAACATACTGAGCTTGTTGGTATGGCTTTCACATTACAACCAGCCCTTAAAGCACATTTTGTCTTTAAGTTAAAAAAAAAGGGTAATTAATACTAGAAAAAGACTACTGAGCTTAGTCAATTGATAATTATCTATTTATTTAAAAATATTTTAAACTTTTTAAAATTAGTTTTGTACTCAGTGTATACAGTCAAGTTGGAACCATCATTTGCCTCCTCCCTGTCCTCCCCTCTCTGCAGGGACTCTCCTCATTGGGGCATATGGGTCGTGCATGGTGGGCTTAGCCATCAGTTACGGGTAGGAGGCAATGTCTCTGTGTATAATGACCCAAAGTGTGGCTCTAACAATCTTTCCGCCCCCTCTTCCGCAGATTTTCCTGAGCCATGTTGGGTTCATTTTAGGTCTACTTCAGTGATGAGGTCTTGGGAGCCTCTGTGTCTCTGGATCTCTGGTTTTGGGAGTTGAGTGTTCTCTGTGACTATCTTCTTCACCCTTGTGCTGATACCCGGCTCACCAAGAGAGCAGCATTGTTACTCATTTCTCCAATTATTCTTAGTTTCAGCTGGAAAAAGGTCATAAACGAACCTTTAAAGTCTTCATAAGATTTTGCGGGGGGGCTGGAGAGATGGCTTAGCAGTTACATGCTTGCCTGTGAAGCCTAAGGACCCTGGTTCCAGGCTCGATTCCCCAGGACCCACATTAGCTAGATGCACAAGGGCGTGTACATGTCTGGAGTTCATTTGCAGTGGCTGGAGGCCCTGGCGCACCCCTTCTCTCTCTCTCTGTCTCTCTTCCTCTTTCTCTCTCTGTCTGTCGCTCTCAAATAAATAAAGAAAAATAAACATCAAAAATTTTTTTAAGGTTTTTTCTTACTGTTTATAAAATGATTGAGATGGCATATTAGGGTTCAGGAATTACTAATATTTGTTTTGCCTTAGTAGCAGTAATAATGAGAGGTACATAATTATTTCCTGTTTACGGTTTGTCCCAAGATGGCTTTGGGAGGTGATGTAGTGCGTTGTTTGCGATGGGACAGAAGTGGTTGAAATGATAACAACGCACTGCTCGTGATGGGCATGGAAGTGGAGCCAGATGCTCCTGAAGTGCGAAGTACGGGACACGCAGGACTTTACTTTCCTTCCAATTCACATCTTTACACATGCTCCGTGCTTCCAGACAGTGCTCAAAACTCGTGTTTATTTATGGGTTTGACAGGCCAGCTGTCTATTTAAATTCATTATCTGGTGATCAAAGATGTTGCTTTTGTTCCTTTGAAGAAATGTGTCTATCTTGAGTGAACTTTTCACATTTATTACCTAGAAACTTATTCTAGGGCTTAAAAATAGTCATTTTTAAATTTGCCACATGGCACTTGGAATGAAGTAGCTCATTGGGAATAAGTAAATATTTAATTAAATGCATCTATGCTACACTGAATGGCCATACATGAACACCTGTTACCCTGCATATTCTTTCAACAGTACCACAAACGTTAGTATTCAAGTTACTGAATAGCGTGTGTTTAGATAAGTGCTTGGATTTAAAGGTATGTATAATTAAATGGAATATGTATTTACATAGGGAAAATGTCAAAACTAAAAAAATTTAAAATTCAAGTCTCTGATGTCTCCAAATTATTTCTGAAGGGAAGGTGTTTTACGAGAAAGGTGAAAACTAAAAATGAGAACAAGAATATAGTTTTAGGATTCACAGACTCCTCACAAAACCCCACAGATGTCAGCTATCCAGCCACAATGTCCCTCTGGCAGAGTTCTGTGCTCGCCAGCAGAGGCGAGCTCCAGCTGTCTTCCTCCAGACCTTACAGGAAAATAATTACCCATAGTGAGCTGGGTGCATGTGGTGGCAGCACAGGTCTTTAACTTTGAGAAATAAAGTAGAGGAATGCTGTACCAGTTACTGCTTTTCATTCCTGTGAACAAATACCCTATAAAGAAGCAGTTCATGGAAGGAAGAGGGTTTCATTAGGCTTAACAGTTCCAGAGTTTAGAGTGTGACATGTTGGGGAAGACATGGCAGGAGCAGGAAGCTGACGTCACATCAGCAAGTGGGAAGCAGAGAGAGAGCGAGAGAGCGAGCGAGCGAGAGAGAGAGAGAGAGAGAGAGAGAGAGAGAGAGAGAGAGAGCGTGAACAATCCATGGGGCGTGGCTGTCACAGCTCAAGGCTCACCCCTCATTGACAAAGTTCAAGGTGTGTCACCAGCAAGGCTCTGCCTCCTGAAGGTCCCCCTGCCTTCCAGAGTAGCACCAGGAGCTGAAGAGGAAGTATTCCAACACATGCTCTGGGGAGGCATTTCACCTTCAAACCATGCTTTCTCCAACTGAGGTCCTTCATGGGTGCTCTCCTGTCACTTCAGGGCTTGCGCTAATCTTCTGGGAACAAAGGCCATGTGGGTATAAAAAAAACACTGGCCTATTTACTTGACATATCTCCTGTTCTAAAAGAGTCGCCTGTCCTCTAGTTCACTGGTTTGGTCACAGAAAAGCTCAAGTTTCAATTTGGCTTCTAAATGGAAGACTATGGCACCTTCACCACTAAGCCATCTCTCCAGCCCAAGGATATATTTTTATTTAGCTATGAAAGTTGGCATCCGTTACCTAAACACTTTAAGAAGATAAATATAATATGTTAAGTTAAAAATTGGGTTCTGGAGCTGGAGAGATGGCTTAGTGGTTAAGGCAATTGCTTGCGAAGCCTGAGGGACCAGGGTGTGCACGCTGGGTTCTAGCGGTGCTCCATGACCAAGTTCTGTGTTTACTGTCCTTCTAAGAACTTGGGGCTGGACAAGGGTGCAGTGAAGATAACTAGGCATGCGGGCTCCGGAGGACATGGCTTTTTGTTTCTGTGGTATTCATGCTCTAACCTGGAGCTTTGAATAGTTTCTCCTCTGTGATGGGTGTTCAGCAAACATTATCCATATAAAAGAGTGGAGAGAAGGACGTTTTCTTACAGGTTCCTCCTAAGTATTGAACCCATGTAAAACTACCTACCATGACATGATCACATGTGTGTTTAAAACACGTATTATTTTTGAAATTGTATTCAGCATTCTTGTTTCCACAATTAAAAAGCAAGCTTTTGGGCTGGAGAGATGGCTCAGATGCCTGCGAAGCATAAGGACCCGTGTTCAACTTTCTGCATCCCACATAAGCCATATGCACAAGGTGATGCAAGCAAGGTTGCACGTGCGCACAAGGTGGGGCACACATCTGGAGTGTGAGTGCAGTGGCTGGGGGCCTTGGCATGCCAGTTCATTCTCTCTTATTAAAAAATAAATAAAAACCAGGCATGGTGGCGCACACCTTTAATCCCAGCACTCGGGAGGCAGAGGTGGGAGGATCACCGTGAGTTAGAGGCCACCCTGAGACTCCACAGTGAATTCCAGGTCAGCCTGGGTTAGAGTGAGACCCTACCTTGAAAAACAAAACTCAAAACAAAACAAAACAAAAACAAAAAGTGAGCTTTTTGCAGAGAGCACGCTGGCAAGACATCTTATGTGGGATCTCTGAAAACCTTTATGTAAATAATACTGAGGATCCATTGCAAACATTTGGTGGCTTGGGGTTTTGTCTTAACTTACTTCTTGGATCAGCCTTGAGCTTCTGAACTCAGGCAATCCTCAGAAAAGCTGGGGCTTTTTTTGAAATAAGACTTGATTTGACAGCTCTTGCAGGCTGTCCTCCACCAGCCCTTCTTCACGTAGCCTGTGTGAGGGCACAAAGTGATGCCTGTCTTTCCAGCTCTTCCTTGCAGCATGTGCAGCACAAAGTCCTTGTATGCGTGGGCCATTCGGGCTTGAAGGGCGGTGCTGCGTGCTCCTTAGCTCCGGTTCCTGCCCCAGAGCAGCACACATGTCATCCAGAGACGCCCGCCCTGCACACGCACACCGCTGTGTTCACGTTAATCCTAATCACTCACGATAGTACTCACTGTGCTCAAGCTACGTAGCAAACTGAATACGTTTTCTGTTTTTAAAAAAAACTTTTTCTATTTTTATGTTTGTTTTTTTGAGGTAAGGTCTCCTAGCTCAGCCTGACCTGGAATTAACTCTGTAGTCTCAGGGTGGCCTCAAACTCTCAGCAATCTTCCTACCTCTGCCTCCCGAGTGCTGGGATTAAAGGTGTGCGCCACCACCGACCGGCTGTTTTTTTTTTTTTTTCTATTCTTTTAGATTTTTGAGCAAATGCAAATGTTGGCATGAGTGTGCTGCTCCTCATTTTAATAAGCATTGAAAAGAGTGACTTATAAGCAGAAACACATCTGACTTTAACTTATGTTATAGCTTCGTAACTACTGTATTTTCTTTTCTTTAAATATTTTTATTTATTTGACAGACAGAAAGAAGGCGGGGAGAGAGGGAGAGGGTGGGTTCGCCAGGGCCTCCAGCCACTGCAAACCAGCTCCAGACACGTGCGCTTCCTTGCGAATCTGGCTAACGCGGGTCCTGGGCAATCAAGTCTGGGTCCTTTGACTTTGCAGGCAAATGTCTTAACTGCTAAGCCATCCCTCCAGCCCTTCTGTATTTTCTTAATTAAAAAAAAATTGGTGTGCATGTGTGTGTAGTAGTGCTGTGTGTTTGTGATGTATGCATGTGATGTGTGTGGTGCGCATGGGCGCACGTTCCTGGAGATGGATGCGCCTGTGTGCGCATGTGCGGAAGCCAGGGGAGGACGCTGGCTGCCCTCTCTGTTACTCTTCCTCCTTATCTCCTTGTGACAGTCCTCTCACATCTGGTACTTGCACCAATTTTCTGTAAAAACAGGTGACCAAGGATCCCCAGTGATTCCCCCCATCTTTGCTCCCCAAGCGCAGGGGTTACAGGTGTGGGTGGACACTCCTAGCTTTTTACCTGGGTGCTGAGGATAAAACTCAGCTCCCCATGCTTGCACAGGAAGTGATCGCATCCGCTGAGCCATCGGCCTCCCAAGCCCCTGTTCTGTTTTCGTGAACATTTCTACCAAAAAGGAGGCCGTTTTGGAATACTACTTTTCAAAATTGCATGGAGTTACATTTGCTGAATATGTTGCGATGAAATTTTGTGTTCTTGTCTTTTTGGTATCCCTGAAAAAAAGAGAAACTGACATGTTTCTTTATACCATCCATACATGACGATGAATGCAGTGCTATGCACTCTGAAGAGAGTTTAGCTTTTAGAGCTCCCATTTTAACTGTCTTGCATCTTGTTAAAGATATTTATGCCCAATACTAGTTATGGTTTAAAAGAACTTTTAAAATTTTTTAGTAGTAAACCAATTTAAAATGAAAATACACAGAAAAATAATACCAAAGGCCTCTTGTGCCCCCAAGAAATCTTGTTTCATGGGTATTCTGCAATTTTGTACTGTCTGCAAAATGTTTGACTCCTGGCAGGCTAATAAAGGCAAGTAGAAATGTGGGGAGGGCCGTGGGCTATTTTACCTCTCCTGCACTTCCCAAAGCTCTTCCTCTCAACTTTGATCTGTGATTCCTGTCTTGTCTTTTCATTGGGCTGAAGGGTTCTGGGAAGGGAGCATTGGTTCATTAACCGCTTCCTTCCTGATGTAGCTGCCATTTCCAGATTGTCTGGGGCTCTTTTGAAATTCTTGTATGATGTCTCTCTTGGGCTTTCCTCCCAGCTTATCCTTCTTCGTGCAGGCACTATGGAGAGGGTAAAAAGTGACGTGTCGTCTTTCTTTCTAGCCCCGCTTTCTGAAACTAGTAAGATATAAAGTCCTGGGTACCCATGAATCAGTCTGACCTGGCTTTTAATGCTATGTGTTTATTAGTTCTGGTCCCTGCCCCCAGGATCAGCACACATACACAAATCCTTGGCCTTGAAAGTTTTATGGCCCCAGAGGAACAAAGATAAATCATAATTATATTATCTTCCTGAAAATCTCAAGCCCTACTTCCCTTTTAAAGAGCACAGATGATTCCTGAACCAACAGGAAACAAAGTTGATAAATATTTTTGAGCGTTGCACTCTCTTTGCCATTGTCTGGGAAAGGGAATACAGCTCTTCTAAGACTGTCCAGCTCATTTTCATATCAGATTATCTTCCTCAATTGTCTTTTGTTTTGTTCTTGACAAATGATTTCACCACTCCTGTGATCCTTTGATTGCCCCCGCTAGGCCCTGGGTAGCTTTGTTATCTCACAGAATGCCCTGCACTAAGGTATGGCCTCACAGAAGCCACTCCAGCACACACATGCGGGTCCTCCCACGTCAGGGTCGTGTCTTACCCACCGCTGTGTACCCAGAGGCTGGCAAACGGCACACTCATCGCGCTGCTAGTAAATGCATGGTGACTACACGAATGCCAGTCTTGTGCTAGTGCTGCATTGAACGTGGGTATAAGTTCAAGATCGTTGTGCATCATATGAAGGAGTAGCCATGATGCTCTCATATGGAAAAGAGTCATGCTGCTCTTGAAGTGCTGAGAGTGAAAGAGACAGAGACAGAGAGAGAGAGAGAGAGAGAGAGTGAGAGAGAGAGGGAGAAAGAGAGAAAGAAAGAATCTGAAATGGTTGCTAAAGCAAGCAAGCTGGAGAGAATTACAGCAAGCAGCATTTGGGTCCACTCCTAGTTCCAGCTAGGTTTTTTTTTGGTCTCATCTTGAGATTACTCCTTGTGTTATGCATATAGCTTTGTAAGTATCTTTGGGAACATCAGTTAAACTTCAGCAGTTCATATAAATAACCAGTAGATGACCCAGTACCTCTGCTGAAAATGAAAATAAGGGGGAAATCATGGCGAGGATATATTTGCTATTGTCTCGATGTTGAAAAAACGTGGAAGGGTTTTATCTTTGTCAGTTTGAGCCACTAAGATAAAACACCATGGAGTGAGTTCTTGAGCAATTGTCATTTCTCAGTTCTGGAGGCTAGGCATTACAAGATCAAGGCCTCAGCAGAACCGGTTCTCAAGAGCGCCCCTTCCGAGTTTGTGGATGGTCATCTTGTTGCAGTAACCTCCTGTGGAGAAGAAGATCAAGGCAAATCTTTGGGATCTTTCAAGTCTAGATATTAATTCCAGTCGTGAATGCTTTCCCCTAATGATGTAATCTCTTCCTAAAGGCTCCATCTTCAAATAGCATTCATCACCTTACGGGTTAAGGTTTCAACGTGCATTTTAGAGAGATGAAAACATTCAAACCAGACCAGACCTTGCAAGAAAGTGGCCTTAACTTCCAAAAGAAATGTATTCGGGATCAGAGTACAATAACATGACCGTGAACAAATGGCAGCAGGGTCGTAAAAGGGAAGGACACAGCTGAGCAGTGAAGTAACCGAGATCTGACCATGGAAATTAATCAGTACTTTAGCCTCGATGACTTTAAACCTAGGCATTACTACAGATGGTTCTGGATGTTGGTGGAATCACAGAGAGGCTTAAATTCATATTCAGGAAGGGCATATGCCATGCTGTTAGGTGACTGAACACTGACCCTGAGCCTTCACATTGGCATCACTGTTATGGAGGCTCTGAAGCAAATGAAGGCTTTGCTGTGAAATTGCAGCAGATGCCACCTAGAGGGAGTGACGACTTGAAGCATTAAGACCTCTGACAAGCTTGCTGTTCAGAACCCCAGTGATTGTAACGAAATATTGGAATACCCTGTGAAATAGGAATGCACTTAGTGGTGCGAATGATTCTACTCATGAGCAGACAAGATGGTGTTTCAGCACAGTGACTGGATCGAATCACATGCTAGTCCCTTCCACGTGCTTGGTACTCTGCTAGGCATGTTCCTTCCACCATCTCCACCTCACAAGCTCAGAAAGAAAGAAAACATCCTGATTCCACAGACCGGGGTACTGAGGCCGGTGAGGTGCCCGCACACGCCGTCACACGCCGTCACACAGCAGAGGAAGCCAGGCCTCTCTCACTAGCAGTCCCCTTCGTAAGCCCTTCGCTTTCTATCTCGCCATCGTTTTGTGAAATCATCACGTTCCTTTGGCTTCAGTTTTGAATTCCGCAGATGGAAGGAGCTGGATGCGTTTCTACGCAGAAGCAAAAGCAGTGGAGTTAGTCTCTGTCCTTCGGGGGACATGCAGTAGCATCTTTAAGCAAGGGTTAGATGTAGAGATGATTTCTCATGACCCCCTCACGACACAGCCAAGCAATAAGCCTCCAAAGGCGTGAGGAAAGATTTTCTATTTGGAAAGTACATGGCATCCAGTGAGATGGCATCCTTGTTGTGTTAATAGTTTTGGCTACAATTGAGAAGTGAAGGACTTCAGAGAACAATTTTAATGGTCATTAGTTCATGATGCAGCTTTTTAAGAGAGATTCCCAAGGCTTGCAGAGAGGCAGCCTTCAATTTCTACAGCATGTGTGGGACGACTTGTGTTTTTCTCATGTAGTCGTGAGTGTGCTCAGGAATTAAGGTTGCTCTCCCTTCTCATTGCACTTTACTGCCCTGAAATCCTGCTCTTGAAACTGCAGGACTCAAAAAAAACAGGAACATCCTGTTGACAAAAGTAAACTCCTAATGATAAAATATAACCAAAGTCAATTTTTTTTTGGAGGGGAAAAGAACATTGGAAAGGGGGTTATGAGTGACAGGCTGCCACTGGAGTCCTGTTCTCTCTGTGTACCTGCCATGGTTCTAGCTGAATTGTATGCATGCTTTTGTATGATTTCTTTTTACATTTAAAAAAAAATTTTATTAGCATTTTCCATGATTATAAAAAAAATATTCCATAGTAATTCCCTCCCTCCCCCACCCACGACAAAAATTTTAATGTGTTATTAAAAACTGCTTTTTGAGAAAGACAGGTGTGGTCTATTTTTCTGGGTTATCTGCTATATTAACCCCACAAATGTGCATGTTCAGTGTTTAATTCTGTGATTTATCTCAGCCTTACAACCCCTAGGGATTCGTATACAAAGTAAAATAAAACATGAGGAACTTCCCTTTTTTGCAATTTTTTTTTATGAGAGAGAGAGAGAATTGGCATGCCAGGGCCTCCAGCCACTGAAGTCGAACTCCAGAGGCTCACACCACCTTGTGCACATATGCGATCCTGTGCACTTGCATCACCCTGTGTGTCTGGTTTACATGGGGCAAGCAGAGTTGAACATGGAGCCTTAGGCTTCACAGTCAACTGCCTTGACCATTAAGCCATGTCTCCAGACCAGAACTTTCTATTTTTTATTCATTATTTGAGAGAGACAGTGAAGCAGATAGAGAGGGAAAATGGGCACACCAGGGCCTCCAGCTGCTGCACATGAATGCCACCTGCATGTGCCACCTTGTGCTTC
Source organism: Jaculus jaculus (assembly GCF_020740685.1). Taxonomy (NCBI): domain Eukaryota; kingdom Metazoa; phylum Chordata; class Mammalia; order Rodentia; family Dipodidae; genus Jaculus; species Jaculus jaculus. The sequence goes on along the minus strand of NC_059115.1, from coordinate 73,375,289 downwards.
TGGGTTATGCGAATCCTGGGGAATGTAACGTGAGTTCTTTGGCTTTGCAGGTAAGCACCATAACTGATAAGCCATCTCTCCAACCCTGAGGAACTGTCTTAAAAAGGGATTTTATGTTGTCAGCAGAATATGGTCTCTGAAAAACTTTCAGATTATATTTCCATGGAGTCTGATTTACACTTCAGAGCCCACTAGAACACTGGCCTAGGCATTTTGAAGATAGGTATTGGGTAGGTTCTGGGACTATTTTGACTTTTTTTTTGAGGGGGGGGGAATTGGTGCCCCAGGGCCCCAGCCACTGCAGTTGAACTCCAGACACTTGTACCACCTAGTAGACATGTGTGACCTTACACTTGCCTCACCTTTGTGTATCTGGCTTGCGTGGAATCTGGAGTGTCAAACGTGGGTCCTTAGGCTTCGCAGGAAAGCACCTTAACCACTAGGCCATCTCTCCAGCCCAGGTTCTACGAGTCTTGTGTCTTGGTTTCTTTACCCATAAAACATAAGGCAGGCAATGGTAATTTCTAGTTTTAAGAGTCTATCATGTTTGTTAGTTTGTTTGTTTTTCTGTCTTGGTGGGTAGCTGAGGGATGGGGAATTCAGTGTCTGCTTCCTAACTTCAACAACAGCAATCCTCTGAGCACCTGGAAAGAGCTCACTTCTAGAAAGCCTTCAGGCACTCGGCCCCTCCCTTTGGAGGCACTGGACAGGAGAGCTGGAGGACGGGTCAGGGACGGGCTATAGGGCTGAGCGTCCAGCAGCCTCAATCTCCAAAGAAGCCTGTGCAGGGCCAAGAGCTGCGTCCACTTTTGACCCTCCTAGGCCAGGACAGTTCCATGGGCTGTGGGCGTGATCACAGCGCTTTAGGTATGCTCGCTTATTTGTCTCTCTTCCAGTGTTCCACAACTACCTTCCCTCTTCAAATTGAAAGCAGGTTGCAACACTGGTTTTGTAGGAACCCACATGAGTCATGGGGAAAGCAATGAAGGGAAAGATTTCCTCCTTCCCCTGGCACAAGGTGCTGTGGACACAGGCGGGGGTAATATTTGCATGAGTGAATCACATTAACCATCTGCTGATTGTTAAGGGATTTAGGACTGAAAAGGAATTCAAGACTGCAGGAGGGTGAAGAGGTTTCACACAGTTCTTCCAGGAACTCTTCCCTGGTCAGTCAAAAAACACATTTTTTTTTTTTCAGTGAATTCATACTGCATATAAGCAAGAGTATCTGAGCTTAGTCAGAGATGATAATAAAAACCAGATTTATCTTCCATGAAGTTCCTGGAGCCCTGACCCAAGTCTATGTCTGAATTAACTTGTTTGGTTGTCATTGCATGTTTATGAGACTGTTGTTCTCTCCATTTTATTTTTGGGGAAACTGAAGTATGAAGAAGTGAAGTATTGGCCCAAATCACAAAGTGGATAAGAGGTGAAGCCAAGATTATTCCAAAGAGCCTGGCCCAGAGCCATGATTCTTAACAATATTTTCCTGTAAGCAGAATTATTTTAATCTAACAGGGTATTGTTACCTTTGTGTGGTGGTGACCAAATACCTGGCAGACATACTTTGTGGGAAAAAGATTTAAATGGGTTCCTTGTTCCAGAAGGTACCAGGCTGTCATTTCCTGGAAGGGAAGAGGAGCTGCTTGGTCCGCGGGGGCAGGAGCGGGAGGCCAAGCTCATGGTGTCAGGAGCACGTGATGAGATGTCTCACGTGGCTGTAAGACCAGTAGAGAGCACTGGCCACACCCACAAGTGTGCATGCCTTCAAGGCCTGTCCCCTGTAACTTTTCACCAGCCTTAGCGCCACGTCCAAAAAGGTTCTGCCGCCTCCCCAGAGAGTTCCAGCAGCCTGAGAGCAAGTGTTCAAACACATGTGCCTGTGTAAGATGCTTCAACCCAGGCCAACAATGGGTTAAAGGCCTCTGTCTGCTCTCCATTTCATACCCTCAACAGCAAGACTGTTTTCTTTGGTTAAATGAAAGGTGATTATTGGACATCTCCTCTCTGTCCAGTGTCTAATTCAGAACTGTACAGTGTGGACCATCTGAAATGTTTCTTCTGCTTCTGTCCCTTAAGATGGCCAGACGTTAGGGAAATGAAATGTGCCCTTTGCTCCTAAACACTGGGAATTTCCCACGAACTGGTTCAGCTTAATCCTCTTTCTCTCCTTTCCTTCTCCAGTTACTTTTGCTTTCCATCTTAGATTTACATGCCATTTTGGTCCATTATTGCTTAAAATTTTAATATTTATTAAATGTCTCTCAAATATTAGGAGTGTATTATACATTTTGTCATTGTTCTCTTGTTACTACCATATATATATATAGCCTCAAGATCTTTCAAGGAAGAAGTACTCCTTACAGCCTTCTCTCTCTTCCCTCCTTCCTCCTGCTAATTGCAGTGGGGATATGAGTCACTCATTGAGTTATATTTCTAGCCCTCTTCATATATATATATATATTGACACTATATAGAAATGGGTATCTCACTAAATTTCTCTAGGCTGAGCATAAATTTACTCTGTAGCCCAAGAAACTACATGAACTGTGGGTCTCTGCTTAAGCCTCCCAAGTAACTAGTATTACAGACGTACACCACCAGGCCATTATATGTCTTAAGTTTCCAGCTGTACTCACAATATCATAAGACATATAAAACCCATAAATAGCCAGGTGTGGTGGCGCATGCCTTTAATCCCAGCACTGGGAGGCAAAGGAGGATTGCTGTGAGTTTGAGGCCACCCTGAGACTCCATAGTGAATTCCAGGTCAGCCTGGGCCAGAGTGAGACCCTACCTCGAAAAAAAAAAAAAAAACACCAAAAAAACCCATAAATACCTCTTTATAGTCCACTGTGGACCAATTCTAGAACCCACCTGATTTGAACATATTAAGAGTGTTGTCTTAGAATATATACTTTTGTTTAGTTGCATATGTGTATATCTTCATATACGGTGGGTGTGTGCAATGTGTGTGTGTGTGTTTATAATGTGTATATCTTCATATGTGGGGGGATGTGTACGATGTGTATGTGCTTATAATGTGTATATCTTCATATGTGGGGAGATGTGTGCGATGTGCGTGTGCCATGGTTCACATGCGCATATCTAAGGGAAGCCTCAGGATGCGTGTCTTCTCCCCTACTCTGCTTGAGACCGGGTCTCACTTGTCATTTTGTTTATTTATTTGAGAGCAAGAGAGAGGAAGAGGCAGATAGAGAGAGAAAGAGATTGGGTATGCAGGTGCCTCTGGCCACTGCCACAAACCCCAAGTGCATGTGCCACTTTGTGCATCTGGCTTACATAAGTACTAAGGAATAGAACCTGGGTCCTTTGGCTTTGCAGGCAAATGCCTTAACCACTAAGCCATCTCTCGAGCCCCATTATTTTGTTTTTGCTGCTTCACTGACCTACCTGCTTCCACATTCTCCTAGCTCTGTCTCCCATTGTCATAGGCCTGTTGGGACCACAGATGCGTGCACCACTTGCATATAGCTTTACGTGGGTGCTGGGGAGTTGAACTTGGGCTGGCAGACTTGCAAACAAGGGCCTGAGTCATGTCTCCCCAGTGCAGAACATAATCTTGATGAGCTAGACATGGTTTCTTAAACTGGTGGCCACAACCTCATATTAGGGTCATGCAGCTGACTATGAGATTCATGAAAATCTGGGGAACAGTAATAGATTTAGGAACATGAAATGTCCTCTGAGTGATTAAAAATCAACTGATTAGTGAATCTGAGGTATTTCTGGCAGCACTTACCCATGGTGCCTTGTACAGTTTCTCCGCAGCCTTGGTCCTGAACACACAACACCTGCACACTGCAGTGTGTGTGTCTTCATGTTACACAACAGGAATAAATGCTGCGTGAAATACTTCCGCTCAGGTTCATGACTATTGTGTGTGTGTGTGTGTGTGTGTGTGTGTGTGTGTGATATGCCAAAGAGTCATTTTAAAATAAATTTCTTTGTGACTATTGATCAGCAAGTGTATGCTTTGTATACCTACTTCATATTACCTGTATACCTGTAGTCTTGTAAAAATTTCTTGGGCAGGGTTGGAGAGAAGGCTTATCAGTTAAGGCACTTGACTCAGAGGCCTAAGGACCCATGCTCAACTCTCCAGGTCCCACATAAGCCGGGGTGACCCCAGCGCTCAAGGTTGCATGTGTGCACAAGCATCTGGAGTTTAATTACAATAGCTATTGGTGCACCAATAGTCTCTCTCTCTCTTTCTCTCTTTCTCTCTCTCTCTCTTCCTGCCCCCCCTCTTCATTCTCTCACATAAAAAACAGCCCGTCTGTTGAAGATTCCTCAATAAAAGGCGGGCTCTCAAATGGAAAAAGGTATGCTGACACAAAAACAGCTATATAAGTCAAGACAATGGAATAGAGAACCATAAATTTATCTTAAAAATTTACAACCAGATGATTTTTTACAAAGTCGCCAAGATCACACATTGGGGAAAGGACAATCTCTTCAATAACTAGTACTAGAAAAATGAGGTATACAGATGCAGATGAACAAAATCAGATCCTTGTATCTCATCCGTTACAAAAATCAACTGATAAATGTAATAAGATCTTACATATAAGCAACTACAAAACTCCCATAAGAAAACACAGAGGGAAAACCATCATTACATTAGTCTTGGAAAAGATGTTTTGAATGGAACTTGAGAAGCCTAGGCACCAAAAGCAAAAATAGACAGATGGGGGCTGAATAGATGGCTTAGTGGTTAAGGCGCTTATTTACCTGCAAAGTCAAAGGACCCAGGTTCAACTCCCCAGGACCTGTGTAAGCCAGATGCACAAGGTGGCATGTATGTCTGGAGTTCGTTTGCAGTGGCTAGGAGGCCCTGACATGCCCCTTCTTCTCTATCTGCATCATTTTTTCTCTCTCTTAAATAAATAAATAAATAAAATATTCTTTAAAAAATAGACAGACGGGATTACAGAGAAAGTTTTTGCACAGCAAAGCAAATAGCAGTAAAGGGACATCTTATAAAATGGGCAAAAATAATCACAAAACTGACCAGGTTAATACCCTTAAGATATGATGAGCTCTAGGCAATAGTAACAACTATTGTCACCATCATAATCAAGTGTAAACATTGCAAATGCCAGAATAAATTCTCAAAGAAGACAAACAGCCAACATACCTTTGAAAAGATACCCAAAATCACTTATTATCAAAGAAAGAAACATCAAACTCATAACAAGGTATCATCTCATCCCATCTCTTGTGGCCACTATAGAAAGACATGAAACAATAAATTATGGCAATGCTTTGGAGAAGGGAAAACTCTTATGCACCATTGGTGGGAAAGTAAATTAATACATTATTAATATGTAATAATAATAAGGAGGTTCTCCCAACATAAAAATAAAAATAGCACTGCCATAGGATATGGGAATCCCACGACTCACTATATAGCTCAAGAAAATGCATTCTTTATATGGAATAGGCATCTTCACTACCATGTTCATTGCAACAGTATTCAAAATAGCCTCTATAGCAGCAACCTAAGTGTCCAACAGCAGGTGAATGGATAGCAAACAATACAATACTATTTATCCATTTAAAAGGCTGAAATCTGGGCTGGAGAGATGGCTTAGTGGTTAAGGCACTTGCCTGTGAAGCCTAAGAACCCCTGTTCGAATCCTCTGGACCCCAGTATACCCGGACTCAGCAGTGACGCAAGAGTGCAATGGCACATATGCCCACGAGGGAGCACATGCGGCTGGAGTTTTTACAGCCGCTGAAAGGCCCTGGCCCAACCATTCTCTCTCTCTCTGTGTGTCTCTCTCCCTCTCTCAAAAGGCTGAAAGCCTGTCATTGGCAACAACATGTATGGATGTGGAGGACACTGTTAAGGAAATTAAGCATGACATGGAAAGACAAACAGCATATAATTGCCTTCATGGGGGAAGTCTAAAGTAGTAACAGTGACCGAGGGAGCTTTAAGAAAGCAAGGAAGTCCAGGGAGTGGCTAGTCAGCTTTACAAGTAGACAGGAGGAATCGTTGGGGTGTCCTGCTGCGCAGTAGGGCAAATAAACATAGTGTGTTACATATTCCCAAATAGACAGAAGAGAGGTTCCCACCAAAAAGAAATGATAAGTGTACACACCACTGAGTCTTTTATCATTCTAAAGGAACACCTGAAATGGGCTACTTGTGAAGAAAAGGGGGGTTATTTGCCGATCACTTCTGTAGGTTCAAAGTCGTCAAGGGTAGTGCAGGGCCGGTGTTGAAGACCACCCTCAGCTGCATCATCTCACGGCAGGTGACAAGAGCAGTTCAGACAAAGCGAGATTACTTCTCAGTTGAGGAATATCAGAGAGAGAGCGCGCTGGGTGAGGCCAGGCTTATCCCTTTTATCCTCTCTCTAGAACTGAAGAAGACACATAAGAACTACTGTACACTCCAGTGACCCATGGGAGCTCCTTGTTTCCTAATGGTTTACCTTCATGAGCATTACCACCCTGGGCTCTAGTCACAATGGACCCTTGGGAGATCCCCAAGCCCTACCCAACATAGCAATATGTGGGATGATGGATATTAAATTACTCTGATAGTTATACGATGTAAGTGGGGATTGAAATAATCTTATTGTAACCCACAAACACTGTGTCAATAGAAACATGGCTTTAGAAAGCCATAACTTGGGGGCTGAGGAGATCACTCAGCATGGACTCTTGTTGTGTAAGCATGAGGGTCTGAGTTTGAATCCCAGCATCCATGTAACAAGCTATGTGTGGCCACATGCACCTGTAACCCCAATCCTGGTTTAGGGGAGAGAGACACAGACAGGAGAGAGAATTGTTGGGGCTCACTAGTCAACCAGCATGCCTTCCCCCCAAGAAAAAGGCAGAAACCAGTTCAGTGAGAGATTTTGTCTCATGGAAACAGCAGAAGACCCTCGATGTTCTCCTAGGGCCTCTGCACACGTGCATGGGACACAGACATCTGCACACACACGTGTGCTACATAGAGACACTACAGTACACACACACACACACTTGCACAAAAAAATCACACCTAAAGTGCTGAGTATCAAGAGTGAAGTAGAACTCAGCAGCTAACAAATAAGATTATTATAATTGAGATATAATGATACTATTGACAACTTGCAATCATGACCATTCAATGGGTGACTGAGTGATTAGTCCTGTTGGAAATGCAGTAGAAATAAATCACAAGAACCTGTGAGCCTTCCCAGCACATTGCCCTCGAAGCTGTCATGTTTATGCCTGTCAATCAGTGCTCCTGTCACCTTTGGTCAGAGGATCTTTTTGCACTTGGCAGCGGTGCTGTGGGGACTCAGCGCTTGTGAGAACGCGGACACTAAGAGACTGAGGAGTGCTCAGCACTAAATGAAACGTCTCTATCACCACCACCCCAAGGCCCAGAGGCAGTTTGGAAAAGGGGGCAGGAAGAATGTAGGAAGCAGAGGATGGAGAGGAGTGCTTTGGGACACCACCTTCCACACATGAAGTGGACGATATATTCATGACCTCGCAGCTTCTGCATTTACCGGGACAATTTTGGGCCCATCAGCATTCTGTAATGGATGATGGAGGATGGGGGTAAAAAAGACATCAAAATCAAAAAGGGACTAGTTGGAAAAATGAAAGGGTGCTGTGGAAGGGGTTTGGGGGATAAGAGAAGGTAATGAGAGGGGAAGTTTTTTCTAACGAATCTATGAGAGGCTGAGAGATGGCCCAGCAGTTAAGTTGTTTGCCTACAAAGACTAACGACCCGGGTTCAGTTCTCCAGTACCCACCTAAAGCCAGATGTATGATGTGGCACATATACCTGGAGTTCATTTGTAGAGGCTAGATGCCCTGGTGCACCCATTCTCTCTTTCTCTACTTGCAAATAAGTACATAAAATATATATTTTTTAATTTTAAAAAACCCTATCAGCGTAATTTACATAAAATGTAATGTGGTTAGTATTATATAAAATGTGATAGTGAAAATGTAAATTATCCTCCTTTGAAATTACTTCACCCCTTTGAGAAGTCACCAGCATTGCTGTGAGGATCTTTTGCTGCTCAGAGTGCATCAAGTGGCGTGCAGCGGCGCTCTTCCACAAACTGGAAATGGAGCAAACACAGGTCACTATAAGAGTATTGGAAAAGGGTCATGCCAAAGCTTGCAAGATTTTCAGGAAAAGGAAATAATATTTATGCTACCAAGTCACATGGTCTACCATTTCTTCTAGACTAACCTTAAATTTTTTTTTTTTTTTGAGTTCATTGAAACTGAAGGCTTAAAAGACAGAGAACACAAGCTGGTCTGTATAAAATTTATTAAAACAATACTTCAAAAATCTAAAATGGCATTGCATCTGCAGCATCAGCCTCCTATCAGAAAGTCCCGCACCCTGCCTGTGTAATGAGCACTTGGACGCGCCTAAGCGGCTGTGCCCACAATCCCAGTGGAATGTCGTTATCCATGGGTGCTGCTAATGAAAGAAAGAAGCTTGAAAACACATATCTGTATGTATGGGAAGGAATATACTTTTGAACATTAACATATTATTACTGTCACCTGTATAGATCAATTTTCATAAAATCAGAAAGAACTATCATTTTGCCATTCTCAGATACAAGAAGGCACTACAATGTGCCTAAGAAAAAACCAGAAAACAAGTTATTGTAAGTTGACCCTGTCTGTGGTTTTTGTAAAGACATTGTAAAAAACCAAGCACATGCCATCCAGTTCTTATCAAACATTGTTGTATAAGTCAGAAAAACTGAAGAGAAATGATTGTTTTACACACTGAATTGCTTTGCATGGTCTCATTTGAGATAGTCTCATTTTAACTGATGTAAGAATCGACTTTTTTTTTTACCTTTGCAAACATCAAATAAAAATGGAAACATGAAAAAAAAAAACATTTTAGCAATCCATTAAGAGCTTGCTAAGCAAAAAGCAAGGGCAGGACACCTTTGAATGCTCTCACACAGTGACATTTCCCAGCACCAAGCACTTTTGTTTTATGAAAGAACATAGAGCATTAGTACATGCAAAAATATAACAAGTCAGCTTGACCTTTTTTCTGATGAAATTTTCAAGGGGCTCAGTTCATTGGAACCTACCTGGAGTGAAGCTGGCAGGCACTGGCCAGTTGATTTCCACAATGTCCTCACAGTCAGAGAACAGACTAGCCAAACTTGAGTTACTTGAAAAAATTAAAAATTATTCAGGGTCTCATATATTTCAGACCGTTTTTCATCAACAACCTCTAATCTATTAATATGAGTCCATTATTCATCTTGGAAACTATGTAAGTACATTTTGCCTTTTTACTGAGACATGTATGTGCAGTTAGATTTTACTAATTATATAAAACATAAGGTGCTACACACACACACACACACACACACACACACACATATATATATACACATGATATATTTTTTAATTCAGGAAAATGAAATTGTTCTCATAGGTCCTGTCATTCTTGATGGTCTAGGAACTGTGTACACACACAAGTATGTGCAAACATAAATCCATAAGTGAATAAAAATGTGTGCAAAATAAGAGACATCATCATTGGAAAGAAAATAAGTAGTACGTGAGAGCAAAGGAATAGTGAATATTGGCCTAAATTTTATTTACAAATATAAATGTATTGACATAATGAGGAGCATCTTTATTCTTCAATGAATGAAGCCAGTGAACAAACATGCTACATTTTCTCATAACGTAGGAACCAGTTTCCAAAAAATGATGAACAGTTCTTTTTAAGGTTTAGAGAGACTTTATTAGATTAAGAGAAAGAAAGAGGAGGAAGTACCGAGGGCTCTTGTCATGAGAGAGGTGAGGGGTAAAGGCTGCCCCACGCCCCCCATTGGGGTCATTGGTAGATTCCGAATGCGTCTGAGCCAACCAACCATGATGTCAAGTTTCAGAGCTGAGCTTAACCAACCACAGTGTCAGGATCAGATGTAAACCTTCCAGGAATGCTCCTTTCCAGGGAGGGGCTCAGGTGTGGAAAACAGGTCTAGGGAACTCCTCTAGGCAAGAGATAAGGAGAAGCCAGGTTCTTCTCTGATCTAATAAGTGGAGACCTTAAGAACATTCCTCTTGTTTACTTTCAGGGCCCAGTCACCCTAAACTGCTTCAATTCTCCCTCTGATGTAGCAACCCTCAGAGCTGTTCTGGAACTGGGGCAGAGACCAATCTGGCTTCTTCAAGTTGGGTCCTTGGGTGTGGCACTTGGGAAACTTCTCCAGTGGTACTACCTAAGGGACCCTGAAAGTGCTTTGGCAGTGTGCAGGAAGACAGGCCTGGAAGAAAACGTTGGGAAAAAAGAATCGAAGCCGAGAGGTCAGGGGAGTGGGCACACGGCACACTGGAGGTCTCTAGGGTTCCCATTCCTGTAGACTCTTGGGCCTTGGAGAGTGATCAAGGGAATCCAGGTAGACAGAGGTAGATTGTCTCAGGACCATCTGAGTGTGAGCTGACTGAAAACAAGCAGAGATAAAGTTAAGATAAGAATTGAATATAACCAATAACTGTGGGCTAACTCCACAATGCATGACCCATTTACATCAACAAGGAGGAGCCATTGGGAGGGGATAGGTCATGGATGAGCCTAAACAATGGTACCAAACTGCCTGTATTTGCTGATAAGAAAACTAATAAATTAAATTAAAAAAAAAAAGAGGAGAGAGAATAATGGGAAGAGATTATGATCATGGTATATTGTCCATGTGTATGCATATGTATGGGAATTGTCAATAAAAATATTTTGGGGCACAGATCCCACTCCTAAAAATAAAAATAAAAATAAAAAGAATTGAATATACAGGGTCCAAAAATTAACAATACCTGTAAGAGTTATGATAGGTCTAATCTTTTTCCACCATGAAATGACCCAAAATCCACTCCCAGAATGAACAGTATGCTTTTATTGAGAGCTTTAATATATAAACGTAGAGCAATTTGATCATGTTCCCATGCCTTCATCCTTTTTGCTCCCTATCCTCTTCCCCCATCCCCTGAGGTCCCTCCTTTTTTAAGGTAGTCCTTCCACTGGTTCAGTGTCTTATTCCTTTTGTCCTCCACATCAAACTGTTGATGGCCTCAGGACAGTGCTGGTCTTGTGCGGGTGTCCATGTTCACTGTGGGGACATGAATAACCTAGTCACTCCTTTTCAGCAGGACAGCACCCCAACATACACTTTTATACTCTGAGACTCTTACATTGTTTTCAACCCCCTCTTCCAAAATGTTTCCTGAGCCGTTGTGGGCATGGTAGAAATCTACTTTTGTGTTGAGCCCTCAACAGCCTCTTCCTTCCCTTCCCTTCCCTTCCCTTCCTTCCTTTCTTCCTTCCTTCCTTCCTTCCTTCCTCCCTTCCTTCCTTCCTTCCTTCCTTTTATTTTTAAATATACTCTATGTATTTATTTGAGAGAGAGAAAGAGGGAGGGAGAGAATGGGTGCACCAGGGCGTCCAGCCACTGCAAATGAACTCCAGATGCAGGCGCCCCCTTGTGCATCTGGCTTCTGTGGGTCCTGGGGAATAGACCCAAGATCCTTTGGCTTTGCAGGCAAACGCTGTAATCACTAAGCCATCTCTCCAGCCCAGCCTCTTGTTTCCTACTTTGGCGAGTTTTGGCTGTGCTCAGTGCCTCCTGCCATGTCCTAGAGACTGCTCTCGACTGGCGTGAGAGAAGCAGTAGGTCCTCTGTGCGGACGGAGGCATCTGCAGTGCTCGCTGGTCCTCGGTGGCTATGGCACAGGACTCTTCCAGCGTGAAACCCGGGCTTCCGCTGCGTGTCAATTTGATAAGTCTTAGGTCTTCTGCTATCTGCCGCCAACTGGAAAAGAGGGCTCTTGAACCAAAATTTAGAACTTTGATAACTAAAAGGCTTAAGTGTATACACGTAGAAGTCTTTTTTGGTGGGCGTAATGTCTCCATTTAACCAAAGAACAGTGGAAGCTTCTCCCTAGGTTCTGTCACTTTCCAAGCCATAGGCTGTTGACTTGGTTCTCAGAATCAGGCATGAATTCTGTCCCTGCTGAGTGAGACCCATATCCAATCAGAGAACAGTTGATTCCCCCGTAACTTATGTGCCACTATTGCACCAGTAGATACATCTTGCCTGTCTGGTTGGTTCTGAAGCTCTCAGGATTCGGTGCTTATTCAGACTGTAGATGACTTTTCTCTCCTCCAGTTTACACAGCTCCTTCTAGCATCATGGCTGCTACCTGGCAGGGAGATGACTTCTGGCTGAGGAATCAGCTGTCCTTGGTTGATTAAACCTAAGTGAATTCATAGAATAAAACTGGAAGGCCATCTTCATGGCTCTTCAAACAAAGCAAGGCAGCAGCGTGCACAAGGAAACACTGGTGGAAGCAGCGATCTCAGTTCTGGCTGTGGACACATCGGGGAGAACTCTGGAGACCCATCCCCTAGGGAGGTTGGCAGATGAGCTGTGAGTGACACTGACGTTTTGAAAAGCCCTCAGTCCTTGGAGACAAACATTTGTTATTTTTTGTTAAAAAAAGATTTTATTTTTTATTTATTATAGTCAGAGGAAGAGAGAGAGAGAGAGAAAGAGAATGAGTGAGAAAGAGAGAATGGGCATGCCAGGACCTCCCGCCACTGCAAACGAACTCTAGATCCATGTGCTCCCTTGTGTATCTGGCTTATGTGGGACCTGAAGAATCGAACCTGGGTCCTTAGGCTTTGCAGGCATGTGCCTTAACCACTAAGACATCTCTCCAGCCCAACATATGTTACTTTTTCATTACCTATGTAACCCAGATGTCAGCTATCTGGCTCTCCTCAAGTCTCCCAGTTTTCCAGAGTCAACTTTCCCTTTACAAATCTTTTAAAGAACTCAAATCACAGCCTCATGAACAGCGAGCTCCATTTGCCCATCTTGGTGTGTCCCGTGGTGGTAAGTGAAATTTGTGTCCTTCCTACATGCCTCTGAGCTCCTGCTTCAGTTGATTCCATGTAGGAATGAATAAACTGAACACCCCCTCACACACACACACATCATAAGACCTAAAAATCAAGTGAGATGACACAGGGGAAACTTCTCAATAAATTAGTGCTGCTGAGACGCAACAATCTTACTAAAGTACAAAGCGACCAGAGGCATTATGAGTGCTCTGAGGGAGGACTTGGAAGAGGGAGCATCTGAAAGGAACGGAACAGCATCTACTAGTTTCATCTGGATAAAAATAGAAAAGAATGAAGTCCTGACAAGATTTTGAAACACTAGGATTATCTGTGGGTAATAATGAGCACAAGGAGGGGAGGCCTAGGAATGTTTAAAAGGGAACAGCAGAAGTCAGTTAAGTGAGTGCCAAAGTAGAAAAGAGCCCAGTGCCTGGTATTGGCACAGTCACAGGAGCCTTCTGCAGCTGCGTGAGCTGGTAATTCCCAGGGTCACACTTTACACACCTTTCTCAGGAAAGGAAATCCACATGGTCTCAGTCTGTTTTCCAGTATCCGACACATCTATTCTGTTTTCTTTTTTCAGATCTGTTCTTAAAACAATAGCTTCTGGCATGTAAACCAACCACATGTCCTGGTGTGTACACAGAAGTGTCTGTTCATCATTACCTTTGTTCCCCCCCCCCCAGAGTTTGTTCTATTTTTAGTCAGAGACCATTCTAACATGACAGTTTCCTAGCACCCCACGTCACTTTCATGTGATCAAATCCCCAAACTACCTGAATATACCTATTATTTTATTGGATTGGAAGAAGATCTGATTGGTAATGTTCTTTCTATAAGGATAGGATATAAGCTCACTTATATTTTGCACTTAAAAATATATGTGGTAAAAAAAAACTTTATAAAATCTTCCAGAAAATTTAAATGACTATTAGTTTGCAAAGACGTTAAACCAGACTTTAGAACAAGAAAGTGTTCAGATTATGAGCTGCCATAAGACTTCATTGCTAAAGACACCACCTGCTTTAGTTGTGGGACACTGAGAAATCAAGCTGGAACAGAGCTGGAAGCTCTCTCTCTGCTGGCTAGCTGTCATAGTGCTGGGGAAGAAAGGTTATCAATGTTCTTACCCAGTAATAGATCCTGCCAGCTATACAACTATCATCTGGGCAAGATATGCCCACCGGTGCAGTAGTGGTTTGACTGTTGTGGAGGTAGCCAACTACGTTCTGATAGGATCTGGGGCCCATTCCACAGGAGGGAATTCATACCTGGTACTGAAAACCTACTCAGTGGCTGGAAAGGTCCCAGGCCCTAAGCTATGACTATTGTTTGGCTAGAAGGACATGTTGTGCCCATTGATTTATCCTCAAAATATTTCTGTGGGTGCCCATAGGTTACTTTTTGTTAGAGAAGTTTCTTTATGCGGAGCGTGGTCAGAACTGGTCATAGTCCCGAGAATAAGTGACTGTTGAGAGCTCAGCAGCACATGACATCTCTCCGCCACAAGCTCTGGGGCTCAGGAAGTGTGGTGGAAGGGAGCTGCAGAGGAGGGGCGGCAGGGGGGCTGTGGCACACTTGAAGTGCCCATGGCATCCGTGACTTCAAAGTGACTGTGCCACCGTACCCTGATTCAGTCATGACACGTTTCAAAGAGAAAAGCACTGCAGTGCGACCTGTGAGCCCGCCTTCATCAGTCCCTGAATCTTTCTACCTCCTTTCAGAACAGGCTACGTCAGTGACTCTGTCATTCCAGTGAGAGAATCACTAGTCATTTGAAGCCAATGTAAAATGTTGCTGTCAGAAACAGGAGCACTTCTGTGGGGGGAGGGGTACAGATACCCATGCAGAGGCGGCGGTGTGGGGGAGGGGTACAGATACCCATGCAGATGTGGCGGTCAGAGCTGTTGGGCGTCTTCTTCAACCCTCATCCTCCTTGTTATTGTTTCGGGGGGTTTTATTTTTGTTAGATTGTTTTTCAAGGTAGGGTCTTGCTGTAGCCCAGGTTGCTCTGGAATTCACTATGTATTCTCAGGGTGGCCTTGAACTCATGACAATTCTCCTACCTCTGCCTCCCAAGTGCTGGGATTAAAGGCATGCATCATCACATCCAGCCACCATTTTTGTGTGTGTGTGAGACAGGGTCTCACTATATTGGTAGCTTAGTGATTCAGCAAGTCACAGGGGTCCTCCTGTCTACCTCCCTAGTTCTGTGATAACAGATGTGGACAGCTATGCCGGGCCTTACTTGTATGGGTGCTAGGGAGCTCCTCATGCTTCTGCAGCAAGCACTTTGCCTCCTGAGCCACCGCCCCAGGATGACCTCGGCTTTTAGTACAGAGACATATTCAGTACCAAAGCCATTCTATTTAATCATGGGGCTTTTACCTAGAAGAAGTAGGCCTTTCTGCATATTGGTGGGGCACAGTGAAAGATGCAGGCTTTGTGTCATCCAAGTTAGATTTCTAAATTTCTAAAATCAGAAAAGTCTTCATTCTGACATTGCTTTGCAGACAGGGAATGTTTTGAAATTTCTCTTACAGTGTCGCTTGTTTACACTAGGGATGCATTGAGCAGTCAGTATTCAGTAAAAGTGATACTTGAGTAAGGCTTTTAATAATGTATCTCAGTGTAAACATAAGATTCAGAACTATTTTCTCACCGTGAAAAAAAAATGAGTATTTCCCCAGCGATCTATATTTTGCATTTTGAAATTTTCTTCCAAACAAACTATGTTTTTCTTGAGTTTTCTTCAAGGTCTAGTGTTTATGGCTGTATTGTAATAGAGGTTTACAGATATCATGTATCAAGACACAGAGAGGAAGTTTAGAAAAATAGAAAAGAGACACGTCTCCTTGCTAATCACATTTTATATAATAAAACCATCATGACTGGATATGCTGGCAAATGCCTATATTTAGCACTTGGGAGTCTGAGATAGGAGGATCTCGAGTTCACAGCAATGACCGACTCCTGGGAATCCTCAGATTTAAGAATTTGTTCTCCCAGGCTTTTGTCAAAGGATATTTAGGCCAAGAACATGGAGCCAGAGAAAGTAAAGCAGAGAAATGCTTTATTATCAAGTCCCCAGCAGTGAGAGAGAAAGAGCGACCCTGCATATGTGTATGCATTCATATGTGTGTGTGTTCATGTGTGTGTGTTCATGTATGTGTATGTGTCCGTGTATGTATAGAAAAGGAGAGGCATTCACTAGTCACTTCAACCTAGAAAAGGCAGGGTTAGGGCTGGAGAGATGGCTTAGTGGTCTTGCCTGTGAAGCTCAAGGACCCAGGTTTCATTCCGCAGTGCCCACATGAGTCGGATGCGTAAGGTAACACACGCGTTTGGAGTTCATTTGTAGTGGCTGGAAACCCTGGTGTGCTCATTCTCTCTCTCTCTCTCTCTCTCTCTCTCTCTCTCTCTGTCTCTCTCTCTGTCTCTCTCTCTCTCTCTCTCTCTCTCTCTCTCTGTTTCTCTTCTCTCTCTCTTTCTCAAGTAAGGAAATAAATAAATAAAATGAAAAGGCTTTTAAATGGCAGTTTAAATAATGTCTAAGCAATGAGTTAATTCAATTAATTTTTCACAAGCAATTTCTAGTGTGGATGCTGTTACAATAATAATCCTTATTCTAAAGATGAGAAAGGCATAGAAAAGCTGAGGAAATACAGCTGACCTCTCTTATTCAAGGTGTGGCACTGAGGGTCAGTGCCACTCTGATTCCAAAGTGCAGACATACTCTACGACATCTACAACCTTTTAAAATGTCATATATGGGACTGAAGAAACAGTTCATTGGTGGAGGGTACTTGCTTGCAAGGCCTATTAGCTAGGGTTAGGTTCCTCAGCACCCATATAAGCCCTGGTGTAGAAGAGACCCTGGTGCACTCCTGCATGTGCATACACACGTGTACACACACAGAGAAGGAAACAACCTAAGTTAAATAAATAAAATCTGCTGAGGCTAGAGAGATGGTTCAGTGATGAAAGGCGTTTGTTTGCAAAACCTGAAAGCCTGGGTTTGATTCTTTAGAACCTATGTAAAGCCAGATGTGCCAAATGGCACATGCATCTGAAGTCATTCACAGTAGCAAAAGGCCCTGGCATGCCCTTCTCTTTCCTCTCTCTCTCTCTCTCTCTCTCTCTCTCTCTCTCTCTCTCTCTCTCTCTGTCTCCCCCTTTCTCACTCATATCTCCTCTCAAAAAAAATCAAAAATAATCAAAGCATTACAATAAAATATTCCCCCTGCGACCTGCATCTTTGAGGTGTGTCTAGGCTGTGGCTCTGAGATTCATTTGCCCGTGGCCTTTTGAGAAATCGTCTGAGATCCCAAGAGGTAAGTGTAAGGCAGCTCCCATTGAGCACCTGGCCGAGCTTTGACTCGCGTTTGCCCGCTCGACACCCAGAGCCAGCGCGCAGCGCCGAGAGAGGAGGAGTACTCACGCTGCGCTTGTCTCCCGCAGGTGCTTCATCCCCGACGCGCACGCGGCGCTGCTCACGGCCGCCCTCGTCCCGCTCGCGTGCCTCGTGGCGGTGCTCGTGCTGTGCGCGCACGCCTACCTGCGCAAGCCGCGCTGGGCCGCCTACGACGACGTCTTCCGAGGGAGAGCCAACGCCGCAGGTGGGCCGGGCGTCCCGCTTGCTCTCTGCAGAGGGGAACTTCCCAGCGAGGCGGGAAAGGACGCTGAGTGTTTACCTTTTTATAGAAAGCAGGAAAATTCGGCTCCGCTTTTGGCTCTGAAACCAGAAAGTCAGCTGTAGCCCTGCAGCGCCCGCTACTTGGCGGCGGCGGGCACCGCCGTCTCCGAGGCGCTCCGGGCGCGACTGCAGGCTCCGGTTCTTCCCTGAGCTCGCGTGCTATTCCCGAGTCACAGCCCCCGGGAGCTGCCGCCCCAGGCCTTGCCCAGCTTACGCAACAGCGCCGCGCGCGCGGCCTGTCCTGCCAGTCCATCCGTCCATCCGTCCATCCGCTTCCCACAGGTGCCGTGGCCCCCGCGCAGAGTCACGGGCCCCCACAGTGCTCGTGAGCGCTGTGTCTGGCACGTGGCATGCTGAGCGTGCGGACAGAAGTTTGAAGCCATATGTAACCAGACAGCTTCGTAAGTGACAACACGTGGTTGTCTGGTGGCTCAAGAGTGCAGATCTTTCCAGCTCACACGGGCTTTCCCCGCAGGTCATTTTTTTTTTCCCCCTTTGAATCATACTCAGCCCAGGGTTTTATGACTGGATTCTTCTGTTGTTGTTAGATGAGAGTTTCCTAGGAATTTTCTTAACTAGGAACAATAGCCACACACCTACGGAAAGAGACTTTCACTTGAATACTGTGTGGGTAGCTGAGCTATTGAGGACAGGCTTATGAAGGGGGTTGTGGGGGGGAGGGCGCCTCCTAGCTCCTGACCCGGCTCAGGCTTAGGATGCGCATGTACTCATTTGTGGAGGGAGGAGAAAAGGGCTCTTCTGTATCTCTTTGTGGTATTGCTGCAAGATCTTGGAACCTACTCTCGCTCACTCAACATTTCATAATGTATAGGCAGAAATATTAACTTATGAATTACCTTAAATTCTTCAATAAAATAGTTCAGGACTTAGGAGATGACTCAGTGATTAAAGGCACTTGTTTGCAAAATGGTAATATTCAGAGTAGAAAGCCTTCTATTTCGAAGGACCCAGAATTGACTCAAAAGTGATGCTTTTATTCAATTTGGGATTCACTTTATTAAAATGTCTATTCTTGTCTGGAGGGGAAGTTTTTTTTTCTTAAATAAGATTTGTTTTGTTTTGTAATAATATAAATGGGCCACTATTTGCATGATATTGATTCAAAAGTACCACTGTTTATATGTTATCGATAGTGATAATGTCAGGGTCTGACATAGAGAATTAATTCTTTGAAGGCCTAAATCTTCCCACACACATCTTGATATGATCCAGCACCAAGAGTAGGTAAGTGCTACTCTGATTTTTGAAACAAGAGCCCTCAAGCACTGAAGATGTTGTTAGTGCATATCAACTACCGAGCCCACTAGGAAACTGCAATAAGATATTAATAGAAGCATTGGTTCTGTCCAGGCTTTTGAAATGAAAATATTTATTGTATTTCTAGTTCCTCTGCTCCCATAACGAGAGTATCCAATAGTTATTATCTCATACTTGGACTCTTACCACATTTTTTCTGGTTAGTCTTGCTTGATTTCATCTTGTTTTTACCATTTCATTACCCACAATGTCTACTACAAAACTATGAAGTGAATCTGTTGACTCTCCAGTACTGTAGTACTTGAAGGTCTTTCTCGGTGCCCTGGCCACCATCCCCAAGGCCCCATCGTCTACCTCTCTGCTCTCTGTTAATCCCTAAGTTAGTAGCTACTTGTCCTGCATTCTGATCATATCCTTTTGCTTAGTTTTTTCTAGAATTGATTGATACTACCCTCGTTGCTCATGTAAGAAACCCTTGGATTGAGCTCCACATCATCAGTGGATTTGAGACATGCGCTTAGTGAGGGATGGGGGACAACTGGGTGGATGAGAGCAGGCAGACCTAGCTGATCACACTCCTAGCATCTTCACAAACCCCTCAAACAGCTCAAACTCCAGGTGAAAATGGCAGTGCTTGATAAACACAATTTAGCTCTTTGCAGTCTCACTTCACTCCTCTCTAAGCTCCTAACAGCCTACTTAATCGTGAACCATTTGGAATTCTCTCTTCAGAGAACTACTGTCAATGAGAATTTTTCATTCCTTCATCCATCTTTAAAAAGTTAGTTATTTTTAATAGTGAAAGAGAAAGAGAAAAGGAGGCAGATAGACGAAGAGAGAGAATTGGCACATCACAGCCTCTAGCAACTGCAAACAAACTCCAGACACATGGGCCACCTTGTACATTTAGCTTAGATGGGTACTGTGGGATTGAACCTGGGTCCTTACGCTTCATAACAAGTGCAAGATCGACATTTTAAAATAATTGAAAAAACAATTATCAGTGAGGGCTGGGAGAGAAGGATTAGCAGTTAATGTGCATGCATGTGAAGCCTAAGGACCCAGGTTCGATTGTCCAGGTCCCACGTAAGCCAGGCGCACATGGTAGTGCATGCCTCTAGAGTTTGTTTGCAATGGCTGGAGGTCCTGGTGCACCCATTCTCACACTCTGTCTATCACTCTTTCCCTCCCTCTGTCTTGAACAAATAAAAATCTTAAATTATCAATGTACCATAAAACCTGTAATTACAGGCATGGATACCTCATAAAAAAATAGCATTAAGAAGAGTAACTCTTACATCATCAAAAGCACATTTTAAATGACTTAATTTATAAATTTCTTTGTACATCTCCCTCTAAAAAGGTTTTTTTTTTTAATAACTAACACTATTTTTCTTTATCTTGGACTTCTATGATTCCCAAAACTATATTTCGTGTTTTACCTCCACTTGATCTTTTTAGATTATATCTGCAACATAAGTGAACTCACCTCCACTTGAATATGCCCCAACATACTTTAAATACAAAATTTTTTAGGGGAGAAAAATCTATTTGCTCTAACCATGAACATGTCTAAATGAATCTTCTTGTCTTGCAAAAATTTAATTGCACTAACTGATAAAATATTCAGTTCAAGGGATACTGGAAATTAATGTTTTATCTTCTACCCTATTCAATAGAGCTAGTACCTAGAGATAACAAAATATAACAAAAAATTATTGAAAATAAGATGGCTATCTCTGTGGATCAGAAACAGAGCAGAAACATAAGGTGGTGATCTGCCCCACAACCCTGATCTTCTCTGGGGCCAGAAAGAGCCGGCTGTTTGAATGTGTCCACTGCTTTGGGGCTGACATAAAGCCTGCAGGACGCTAACCCACGTCTTACAGACAGGTGAGAGCCATACCCAGTCCTGGCTGAGGGAAACTGGGGAAAGAGCTGCTCTGGTAGTGGGGGCTTTGCTTTAAAGAACTCCGGTGGCCCAGAGAGAAGGCTAACATCTCATTAACCACCAGGGCCAACCTGTTTAGAGTTGAGAGACTCTGTCTACTTAGCCATAGCGTTGCCATGGCAACAGAAGGCCCGAGACATCAAAACACTCCTTTTTGAAGCACCAGGAGGAGGCAATAAGAAACCCATTTCTTTCAATGGAAATGGTAGCCAGGGAGAGAGCAGATGAGCAAGACATGAAGCCAATGCTTCCTGCTCAAGATTAGTTGAGATGTGGAAACCAAGAAATCCTGAGATAGACCTTCACATTGAAGCGAAGAATCACATCCATCGCTTACAAGTCGTGATCTGTAAATGATTTTTTGAATTGATATATTAGCATCCTTAACATATTGCAGACAGAAAGAGCAAACTGACCATACAGGCTCAACTACCAGTTTCCCCCATTTCATCCAGTGACTTTGTGAAAGCTTTGTTGAGTGCAGTTCACAAGCCATAAAGTTCCTCTGTTTAAACTGTGCCATCTGATGAGTTTGAGTGTGTTTGTCTACTTGTGTAACTATGAGCACAATCTAATTTTAGAATAGTTTCATCATCTCCCAGAGAAACCTTGTGCTCCTCGGTCGCCGGTGCTCATGTCCCGCTCTCCTGCGTGCTCGGGAAGTCTGAGTCAAGCCTCCTCCCCGACGTGTGTGTGCTGGGCGTTCTTCATGCAGTGGGGTCTTAGAATGCGTGGGCTGGCTTTTTTAGTCAGTGTAAAGTATTCGAAGTTCATCCATGTTGCAACATGTACCTTTTGTGCTGTGCCTAGTACCTAGTCAACTATATACTCTGTTAAGTCTGCTCATCAGTTGAGGGCCATTTGGGTTGTTTTCTCCTTTTAGCTAATATGAACAATACTGGCATGGATATAGATGTTTAGCACTTTATGGTCTGGTTTCTGGCTTTTTTTTTTTTCATTCATTCACTTTTTTGCTTTTTTAAATGGCGAGCAAAACATATATTTGCAATTTAAAAGAATTCATGACACTTTTTAAAGACGATAAGGAAAATTCTTCCATGGCGGGGTGCAGCAGTAGTTGCAGGCATGTGCTGTTGCAGTGGGTCTTGCCATTTACGTGGGGAAAGGAGCGGATTAAAAGTAGTCTGTTTTCTCTGTTGCCCAAGTGCCCTACTTATTCTAGGAGAAAACAGCTTTTTCTTTCCTATTAGCGACATGGGCCCTGTCTCCTTTAGTGGATGACGTTTGCTGGATGGTACACGCAGCCCTGTGAGCACCTGACAGGGGAATTTCCTTGGATCCTAGGGCAGTGCAGCCAGAAATGAAGACATGGGCTTCAAGAGTGGCCCGTGGGGCTCTGGGCGAGAGGTCCCAGGTTCCTGTGACACGTCAGACAGGATCTGTGTCACTCACTGCACCCTAACTTTCTCATGTTCCACAAATGACTATGTCCCTATTTTGTTAAAAAAATAAATAAAAATAAACCAAAAAACAAACTGAGCAGCTGCTTCCTGTGGGCCCCTGGCCGCCCTATTCTGGTGACTCCCACCAGTTCAATGCAGCAAATCAAGGAACTCTATTCAAATACCGCTTGTTCCCAAGGCGTCTGCAGCGCCAGCATGAACTTCAAGGGACAAGGAAGGAAAAGTGAGAGGTGACAGGGTTTTATTATTTGTTCATTTATTTATTTTTAAGTGTGAGTACTGCAGTCAGGTTCGCATTGCTGGCAGAAACCACCTGACCAAAAGCAGCTTGTGGGAAAAAGGATTTATTTTGGCTTACAGACTCAAGGGGAAGCTCCATGATGGCAGGGGAAAACGATGGCATGAGCAGAGGGTGAACATCACCTCCTCGCTAACATCAAATGGACAGTAGCAACAGGAGAGTGTGCCAAACGCTGGCAAGGAGAAACTGGCTGCAACACCCATAAGCCCACCCCCAACAACACACTCCCTCCAGGAGGCATTAATTCCCAAATATCCATCAGCTGGGAACCTAGCATTCAGAACACCTAAGTTTATGGAGGACACCTGAATCAAACCACCACAGTCGATTTTTCATGTGTGCATGGGGAGAAACAGCTTGGCTCTCTGCAGTTGCAAACATGTAAAACCATTTCTTTTCCCATAGATAGCTTATAGTTCAATTTCATCTTCCTGAAGTTTTAAGCTAGATGAGAATTTCGTAGAAATATATTTATAGTTATTTATTTAGAGGTTTGCAGTTGGTGAACAGATGTGATTAGTTCACACTGCCATCAGCTGTATTTGAATAACAGAAGAGTTTCCATCATTTTGTTAGACCTAGAATCTTCCATATTTCATGAGAATTATTCTCCAAGACACATCCTTTTCAGATTAGGTGTGCCGGATAAGAACAAGTAGTTTCCCCAGCAACATGTGATTGTCCTAATGAATACAAGCATCAATTCCTTGCACCCTAGACTATGAGTGACTTTTTTATTTTTTTGCTTCTGGCATTCCTTAATAAACAGAGTTCAAGTAAACTCAGTGAAAGCCAAAGGAAAGGGGAGGAAGAAAGAGTCCCCAGGACATGAAATACACTTCGTGCTATCAATAACAGCCACTGCCCAGTGCCGCCTCTCTCCTCAGCATGGCCTGCAGCATGTGACTCTGGGGCCCTTCAGCTAATTCCGTGAACCCAGCTGCTGAGGATCACTGGCCTGTGGTGGGAATCACTAGCTTCTTCCTTCCATCAGTGGGGGAGATGTGCCACCAGAATGAGTCACCATAAAGGTACACCACACTAAATTTCAGTGTCTCAAACAGCACTTATGACGAAGCCTATAATTTTGGGGTTTGGTTTTGATCTCTGGCAACGATAAGCTTGTCTTTCCCTTTAGACTCATTAGGATTTGCTGACTCTTTTCTGATTCATCAGGCAGCTCTTATATGAGGAATGATTCATAAGCCAGAGGAAGACAATTAATTTAAATAAAAAAGAGGAAGTGGGTGATTACAAATCCCTTTGATACAGAAATCCCACACATAAGTAAGATGGGACAGTGGCTGGTCCAGTTAGCCATGTATAAGGTAACTCTCTGGTATTTGAATCTCCTGGTCTAGTAACAGCCACTCTCTTATCTTGAGGGATCACTTGGGCCTGAATGCTTCTAGTTCTTAGGAGGATCCATTTCTTTATCCTGAGAATAACAACAGTAGTTTTAAAAAATAAGATTCCATTATTGTTATTTCTCTGTTGAAATCTGGTTGGCTTTGGTGTTGTCCACAGCAGTATAATCTGAAGGAGGTGGTATTGTCTTCTGACAGGTCTAACCTATCAGAAGACAAGCAGTTTCAACTGCCTGTCCTCGGGATCTAGCCACCATTGTACATTAGTTAACCCAAGATGACCTCACTGGGAGAAACCCAAGCCAGTCATGGAGAGACACAGTTAGCTCTCCCAGCCTGGTTCACAATGTGTGGGTGAAGAAGCCTACCGGCAGGTTCCAGCCCACACCACTAAGAACAGGAAGGTGGTCAATACAGCTTAAGTGTTGTTACAAATTTTAAAAAAAAAAAAAGTGTTGTTACTTATTTTAAGCCATTGAGTTTTCTGTAGTTGATTAGAACCAATGGCTGAAAATCAGTGGATCAAGATTCCTCATTCTTCTCACATAAACTTTATAAATATGTCACTGTTATTTTAAGTATCCTTGGGGAAACATTCATGGTATATAAGTAAAAATGTACAAACACCTTGACATTTTTTCCTAAAGCAAAATTAGTACTTCTCAGGGGGCCACCAAGAAAGTGGTAGAAAGAATGTAAGAGACAAAGGAAGGAGAAGAGTCTTTTATAATAGTGACTTCTAGACACAAAGTGACCATGGTACCCATGACCTCACACTGATTGATGTCACCTACACTGACTTGCACAATAGAAGGGAAAAATGATGAGATCAAAATAGAAGAGAGGGCTGGAGAGATTGCTTAGTGGTTAAGCACTTGCCTGTGAAGTCTAAGGACCCCGGTTCGAGGCTCTACTCCCCAGGACCCACGTTAGCCAGATGCACAAGGGGGCGCACGCATCTGCAGTGGCTGGAGGTCCTGGTGCACCCATTCTCTATCTGCTTCTTTCTCTCTCTGTCTGTCACTCTCAAATAAATAAATAATAGAAGAAAAACTAGTTGGAAAGAAGGGATTTGGTGGAGGGGGGTTTAAGAAGTAGAAAAGAAATGGTGACAAGAAGGGACTATGGTCTCAATATATTGTCCATAAGCATGGAGGTTGTCCATAAAACGTTAAAGAAATAGAGCTTCTGCTAAAGCAAAGAAACAAGTGGTCTTACCTAATAATAGTACATGCTTGACTAGGGTCCAGGATGACCAACACAACAGGTTTCACATGTCCTTGGCAGTAAGCCGCTTGTTTGCAATCTCCTCCCAGTTTTATTGCTGTAAAGAAAGTCAAGGAAAAAAAAAATGTCTAGAGAACTGAGCAGAGTTTTTTTGTTATACAATAAGTAATCTCTTCTACGCCAACTTGGAAAGTGTTTCTAAGCAGGTCAGTCTTCCTGCATTTGGTTGATAGAGGTGGGGAACTTTATGATCAGTCCTTCTTCTGAAGTTTGTGTTTGTGACCTCAGTCTTCAGAGCTTCAGTTCAGAAGTCTTTCAACCTAAAAGTTGATGTGTGATCAATATTTCCTGCATTATTGTCTTTGAAATCACTAACTTCTCCTAGACCAGTCTGCGGCTATAATCCAGCTGTGCATAGCTTGTTTGTGTGATACCCTGAGCTTGATGTCAGGCCCCACAAACAGACAGAGAGAAACAACAACAAAAGAGCCTCTTCTAGAACCAAAACCTCAGGAGTTTCTTAAGTTTTTGAAGATCCAAAATAAAATAAAATAAAATAAAATTATAGAGTCGAAGGCTTAAGGTTCTCTTGGAAGCGCTGGTGTGAACCTTGTAACCAAAGAAGGGCTACCAACTAGGTTCCCCTTCCCTCAGTTACACACTGAATGGCTAACCATTTTTACCTGACCAAGATCCCAGACTGTTCAGTTTAACCTTAGGTGTTTTTTTCTAGTTGGGCAGAGGTCAGCCATCATGGGCATATAGCAAGGCTGAGGAACAGTTGGTGGGGTGTACCTGCATGTAAGTGTCAGGCTTGAGTTTGCTTGGGCCCAGGTGGTCTGCATCACGTTCATTACCTTTATCATCTTTAGTAGTAGCGTTACCATAGCTACGTATCGTATCAGCATTTTCCTTAATCCAGGCCCCCTGTTGGCAACTTATATACACAGATTTCATCACAGTGTTTTCATGAATCCTGTAAGGCAAACCTTGCTGTTGCTGGATCCAGTCAAGAGCACCCAGGCAATGCAAAGCTCAGGGAAGCTCCGCACTGACCAGCTGTTGGGTGGCGGAGCCGGGGTCAGAGCCCCAGGCGCTTGGCGGGGCAGCGCCGCTGCGGCCCCCACACAGCCCCACACAGCCCCTGCCGTTCTGTTATCACAACTTCCAGTGACTGTCCATTCAGTTATCCCAGTCTACTCCCCAAAAAGAACTTGAGAAGAGACACAGACTGGAAAATTGTTCATCTAATGGACATCTTCAGACTTAATAAAAAGAAAAGCCCCTTGCTTTCCCTGATAAACTCTCCCCATGCCTTAGCCATGCTCACTCACTGAAAGTGAGCTCGCCTATGGGTGATGCGATTCCCGAGAAGTCTGGACTTAGTGCATCTCCCTCTTGTGTGTTCTGGGTCCCTCTGTGTGGTGCTCAAAGGGGAGATGGGATGGAATTGGAACTAACTTCTGTCCTGATGTCCACCATTAATTGTCTTCCGTAAGAATTAGTGGCAGATATATGGTCAATGTATTTTTTTTTTTTTTGAGGCAAGCCAAACAGACTGGCCTTTTTTAGGCAAGAGAGAGAAAGAGAGAGAGAATTGGTGCACCAGCCCTCCGACCACTGCAGTCAAACTCCAGTTGTTTGCACCACCTGGTGTGCACGTACGACCTTGCACATTTGGCTTATGTGGGACCTGCAGAGTCGAACATGAGTCCTTAGGCTTCACAGGCAAGCACCTTAAGTGCTAAGCCATCTCTCCAGTGGCATGCACTTAAAGCCAGTGGATTTCTGATGGCCACAGTGGCATTGTGGCTGACGTGCATTGTCCATTCCTTGATTCTGTATGTAGATGGCTCCTCTCATAATCATGGTTAGACCCTGCCTGTGACATGTCACTCTTGACCTAGAGAACCAGGGAAACAGTCAGTGTCTATAATGTTTGATTCCACCAAGTCTCCCATACAGTCTTTCTTTATCTCTAAATTAGTAAAAAGCTTAAATTTCAATTCTGTCACTCTCTTCTTTTTGAAAGGACATTTTTCTCCCTCAATTATTTCTCCATGTATCCTGAAAAAGATTGCCAATGAGTCATTACTTTCTAATCCTTTGAAAACTCCATAAAACATTTATTCATGTTTATTGCTTTGGTTTAAGAGCAGTTATTTAATGGGTGACTGAAGTCTTCCATCCAATTCTTGGCTAATGAAAAGACAATTTCTCATTTTCAAGTATGTCTCTGTAGAAGTTATATTTACACCACTGCCAAAGAATGTGTATAAATAAAACTCAACTCGACAGTAGAAATCTCGGGTTTTCAGAACTGTTTCATCTGTGACATTGACAGCACTGTTTTGTCCTTGACCTTGTCTGTGAATGCCTTTATGGGCATCAACATGCTGATCCCCTCATGCCCCATGGCTCTGTCTGGTTCACTCCATCTCAAGACCTTAATTGTAGCCTCCATTGCAGCTTTTTCCATGCATTCTTACTGCCATTCTTATTATTTCAAGTCTTCCTATTTGTGAGTCAGTGCTGACCCTGTTCTTTCAAGAGATAGTCCAGACCAGGGGGATGGGGAGAGGGACAAAGGCAGGTTGTGGGAGGGGATCATGATCAAAGTACATCATGTATGAAAAATATCCATAAAATACTTAGAAATAATCCATAAGATATTAGTTTGTGAGATCTCACTTTAAATTAATCACCTGGTAAAATATTTTTTTAAAAACCCAGTAATAAAGGAAATAAGGATTTACATTACAAGAAAAATAAAATGCAGGGCTAGACAATGTGGGGACTTAGTTTATTTTTTCTTTTTGCATGTGTAGTATTACGCATGACTGTATGCAGGTGGCCCCATGTGTGCACATGGGTGTGCATGCCAAAAGTTAGTGTCTAGTGTCTTTCTGAATCATTCGCCACTGTGTGGGTCTCTTTCGTGGATCCAGAGCTCACCAGTCTGGCTAGTCTAGTCAACCAGCTTGCCACAGGGTTCCCCTGATCCCCTGCTGGAGCTACAGGTGGGATGCTATGGCCACCCAGCATTCAAGTAGGTTCTAGAGATCCAAACTTCAGTCCTTACGCATGGCAAGTGTGTTATCCCAAGCTATCTCTCCAGCTCCAAACACAATTCTTTTTTTAAGATTTATTTATTTATTTGAGACAGAGAAAGACGAGAGAGAGAGAGAGAGAGAGAGAACAGGCACACCAGGGCCTTTGGCCACAGCAAACAAACTCCAGATGCATGTGCTCCCTTGTGCATCTGGCTTGCATGGGTCCTGGAGAATTGGACTGGGATCATTTGACTTTGCAGGCAAACACCTTAACCGCTAAACCCTCTTTCCAGCCCTCCAAACATAATTCTTAAACATATGTATATGTGGGTGGGTGGATGGATGGATGATAATGCCTCTGGTTTTAGTACTAAGCTGACTAGTTTATGTACATTGAAATACTCAGTCAAATAGAGGAAAATGACCTTTTTTTTTTTTTTTTGGTTTTTTGAGGTAGGGTCTCACTCTAGCCCTGGCTGACCTGGAATTCACTAAGGAGTCTCAGGGTGGCCTTGAACTCACAGTGATCCTCCTACCTCTGCCTCCTGAGTGCTGGGAATAAAGGCATGCACCACCCCGCCCGGTTTTGATCATTTTACTATATTTCGTTTTTGGGAAAGAAAAACGACTAGACCGCAGGTGATATTTGGACTTCATTGGGCCAAAAGGCAAAGCACTGACAAGTGCCTTATCACAACTGAAATGAGTGGCCTCGTAAAATAGCATTTTCCATGAGACCAGCTACCAAAGGCCACTCCTTCTAGCACACAGGTTGTCAAAAATATTTTTCTTCCATCCTGGGCCACTTTCCTGTTTGCTGATCTCCCTGCTTTGGATCTGTGCATTTGTCTACAGCCACTTGTGTCACTATGGCTGCCTTGTATTTACCATACACCGCCGCCCCCTGTCTTTGGTCACCATTTTTCTCTCTACAGCCTCTCTCTGTCCTGCATTCTCAGTTGCTTCTTGTTACCTGCTCTTTATCTTCATAGGGACCCTCCTTAATTTTGCCCCTTTGCTGTCCTGTCAAGAGTCCAGCCTGGAGCCTGAGATTTCAAGGATACTTACATCAGGTTCTTTGCTTTCTTCACCAGCTTGGCTTCCTCTTGGAACAATTTTGCCAACCACCAATCCAGGCTGTGCCACACAGAACTCTTCTTTTATCAGCCAATTAGTGGTGCTCTGTAATGGCTACTAATTTATTCTAAGAAACCTTAACTAGGCCATGTCTGCTTCCCAGAAATCCTTCGGATTATCTTTAATTGATTCTTAAGTAATCCTTGAAACAGAGCCCACTGCCTTAAGTCTTGAGTTTCATACCTTCTGCCCTCCCTGTCCATGCAGGAGAGGAAGGCAGCATGGTGCGGTCTCCCTCAGCTGTTCCACCCGCGTCTGCTCATCTCTGCATTGTCTCCCTCACTTGCCCCGTCCCTCCCTCTTACGTAAGAAAATAACCGGTTCTCACGAATTAAACCTTTCATCTCATTTTCCTTTGCCTGCAACTTGTTCTGTTGAATGTTCCATCGCTGTCTTACATGTGAAATCTCTCGCCCGGGTCTGTTCCGTCCTTCTAAAAACGTGCACGGCTTTCCACGGCCTGCAGGAGCACTGCGCATCATGCCACTGCGTGGTCGAGTCTCTCCTCAGCCTCCCCGTGGCCCTTCGCCAGCACCCAGCACATTTCTAGGGTAGTTCTGACCAGTCACCTCTGGTCACTGCCAAGCCTCGAGAGTACTGCGCTTACTCCCTCACTCAGCACCCATGTGCTTGCACCCCAAGCCCACCCGTCTTTCCTGAAAGTCTCCCTCATGACTAAGTGCTGATGGCCACCCCTTCTCAGAAAGTCCATCTCTTGGTTTTATAATTCTTTGCATTTTTCTGAAAACTGCCCTCAGATGGCTCTTTCTTGTGACAATAACTGAAGTGTTCTCCAGGGATGGGTAGTAATTTGCAAATGTGCCAACTTCAGCTCCACTCTGCCTCTGTTCATGGGCACATGCTTTTATGTGCTTTTTGGATAAAGCTATCTGGCTTTCTTCTGACCTGTCGTCCAGAAGAGGTACAGAATTGTCAGTGTTCCCCATCTCTCTTACCCCAGGCGCTCTGATCTCAGTGTCATGTACACACCTTCTGTTCTTCCCATTCTTTTTCTTAAGCCTTTTTCTGTCCTAGGCACTGATTTGATTTCTCTCACTCCCCAGTCCTAGCTTCTCAAATCAAAGATTGTCAAAACTCAGTCATCATTAAAACCGCATAGTCAGGGCGGGAGAGATGACTTAGCAGTTAAGGAACCTGTTGGCAAAGCCGAAGCACCCAGGTTTGATTCCCCAGGACCAATGTAAGCCAGATGCACAAGGTGGCGCATGCCTCTGGGAGGTTGTTTGCAGTGGCTGGAGGCCCTGGTGCACCCATTCTTTCTTCCGCTGTATCTGCCTCTTTCTTTCTCTCTCTCTCTCTCAAATAATTAAAAAAAAAAAAAAAAAAAAAACCTAAATAAAACTGCTTGGCTGGCTCTTGAACTTCCAGGTTCTGGTAAGCCTTTTCTTGGCTCAGCCCAACTGGCCTTTAGGAGGGGAGACCCCACCCCATCTCTGTTCCCACATGGGCTCTTTTCCCCTCGTGCCGTCATATGCCAGGAGCTTTCTGCACTTTATTCTCTTTCCTTCTCTTAATCTAATAAAGTCTCTCTAAAGCTTAAAAGATTAAAAAAATTAAAATCACATAGACTTTCAGAAATGATGGTCAAACAGGTCTAGAGAGTTCCTGGAGCAAACCCTCGAGTGATGAACTCCACCATCTGCAAGCTTTCAGCCTCTGCTGCTTTCTGACTTGGGGAACTAGTGCAGGCTGTCTCTGTGCTGTATCAGTGTCTGTTCCCATCCGGACCTAGAGGACCAGCTCTTCTGCCATTGTCTCAGACCGTCGTCATCACCCACTTAAACCACGGCCGTGGCTACCCCTACCCTGGTGGGGGGCCTGGCCTCTAGCCGTCTCTCCCTCCATCAGCCTGTTTACTTTCCTTTGAGGTTAAGCGCTCTATCAGTCACGGCACACCTCTTCGCAGCAGTTTTGAATGGCTCTCCGTTTGCTGTCACCTTGTTCTGTACTGCTTACCCCGGCACTCAGAGTACTGCCTGATCCGCTGCTGCAAACACATCATCACTCACCTCCGAGGATGTTTAACTACAGCAGAAAGGAACAATCCACTCTGATCTGTCTTTTTGCCTCTGTGTTATTCTGCCTTCCTTAATCTGAATAAACCATATGTTACATATATAATCCTTGAAAACAAATCCATCCTCTCATCTACATTTTTTTTTATCTAATGTATATTTTAAAAATACTTTTAGGGGCAGGAGAGATTGCTTAGTGGATAAGGCACTTGTCTGCGAAGCCTAAGGACCCAGGTTCGATTCCCTAGTCCCCACATAAACCAGATGCACAAGGTTTTGCATGCATCTGGAGTTCGTTTGCAATGACTAGAGGCCCTGGTGCATTCACTCTCTCTCTTCCCTCCCTCTCTCTTTATCTGCCTCTTTCCCTCTCAAATAAATAAATAAGTAAAAAATAAAATATTTTAAAAATTATTTTAGTCATTTATTTGCAAGGAGAGAGTATGGTGTGCCAGAGCCTCTTGCCACTGTAAATGAACTCCAGATGCATGCACCATTTTTGCACATCTGGCTTTATGTGGGTAATGGGAAATCAAACCCAGGATGGCAGGGTTTGCAAGCAAGTGCCTTTAACTGCTGAGCCATTTCCTCAGCTTATATCTAGTATAGTTTTTTTTTTCTTAATTTACTTGTGAGCAGAGGGAGAATGGGTGCAGGAGATAACATGGGCATGCCAGGGCCTCTTACCATTGCAAATGAACTCCAGATACATGTGCCACTTTGTGCATCTGACTTTACATGGGTGCTAGGGAATTAAACTCAGGCAGTTAAGATTTCTCAGCAAGCATCTTTAACCACTGAGCAATTTTTCCCAGCCCCTCTAGTGTATTTTTTGTTGCTGTGGTTGTTTCGTGATTTACTTTTTGACGTAGGGACTCAGGCTAGCCTAGTGGAACTCATCCTGTAGCCCGAGGCTAGCCTCAAACTCACAGCAATCTTCATACCTCTACTTCCAGAGTGCTGAGTTATTAAAGGTGTGCATTTTATGGTAAAATATTATATATATATATTTCTTGGGCTAGAGACATTGCTCAATCGTTAAGGTGCTTGCTTGCTTTTTTTCTTTTTCTTTTTTTCTTTTTTTTTTTTGAGGTAGGGTCTGATTCTAGCTCAGGCTGACCTGAATTTTCACTATGTAGTCTCAGGATGGCCTTGAACTCACAGCAATCCTCCTACCCCTGCCTCCCGAGTGCTGGGATTAAAGGCGTGTACCACCACGCCCGGCTTCTTCCTTGTTTTCTTGCAAAGCCTGGCAGCCAAGTTCGATTCCCTAGTACCTACATAAAGCCAGAAGCACCAAGTACAGTATGCATCTGGAGTTCATTTGCAGCAGCTAAAGGCCCTGGCACTCCCATTCTTTCCCTCTTCCTCCTTGCAAATAAATAAATAAATAAATAAAATACTTGTTAAAAGGAAACATTTTTTGAATAACAAGTAAAAACTAAAGTTGTGTGGCACTTTTTAGTGTACTCCACTTCAACCCACAGAGCCTCACTGAGTTCACAAAACTTTATTTGGTATGTGTATTACTATTATATTTCATTTATTTGAGATGGGTATTACTATTCTGTTTATTTGGTATGTGTATTACTATTATATTTCATTTATTTGGGATGTGTATTACTATTATATTCCATTTATTTTGGACATATTACTATATTCCATTTTTAATAATTTTTTTAAAATTTTTTATTTATTTATTTGAGAGCGACAGACACAGAGAGAAAGACAGATAGAGGGAGAGAGAGAGAATGGGCGCGCCAGGGCTTCCAGCCTCTGCAAACGAACTCCAGACGCGTGCGCCCCCTTGTGCATCTGGCTAACGTGGGACCTGGGGAACCGAGCCTTGAACCGGGGTCCTTAGGCTTCACAGGCAAGCGCTTAACCGCTAAGCCATCTCTCCAGCCCTATATTCCATTTTTAGATGGGGAAATGGAGTCTTAGAGCAGTTTAGGAATTTACCTAGAGTAAGACAGCTAATAAATGGCCCTCAACTATTCTGCAACTAGAGCCGAAGTTTATCGCCATTGCCTTATTCTGACTTTTAAATACAATCCCCATGCAGCCATTGTTCTACAACTTAGGTGCATGTTTGTTTGTTAATGGTCTGATTAGTCATATCCAGAAACAAAATTTCTTTAAATTTAATTTGACAGAATCAAATTATAGATGTTAGTAGAAAGGACCTTCCAAAAAGTAAATGGTGTGATTATAATCAGGATACAACAACTTCGAACATGCATCAAAGCTGCTGTGTAAGCGACACTGAAGCTGTTGCATAGTTGTGTAATAAAAGTGCTGAGCACTGTTGCAAAGACAGTGCCAGTTGCCATGGCTGTGAATTAATCATCAAGTAAGGTGGGCAAGGGTTCGTCCTTACACTCCTGAAATGATATAGTCTCCAAGAGGTGAGGGGACTCCCTTTGCCTCCCCTTTGCTTCAGCAATGCTTGCATATTTGAGAATTATTATTATTATTTTTTTATTTTAGAGACAGACACAGAGAGAGAATCGACACACCTGGGCCTCAGCCACTGCAAACGAACTCCAGACACGTGCGCTACCTAGTGGCCATGTGTGACCTTGTGCTTGCCTCACCTTTGTGCATCTGGCTTATGTAGGATGTGGAGAGTTGAACATGGGTCCTTAGGCTTCCCAGGCAAGCGCCTTAGCCACTAAGCCATCTCTCCAGCCTGAGAATTAATTCTTCATCCACAGTGATACAGTATACGAATGCTGTGTTACCATACATGTGAAAGCTGTATTTAAGTAAAATGAAAGTGCTCTCAAACTTAAAATTTAAGACACCCAGAAAGGAAACATAGTTTTAAGTGTAGGATAAAAAGAAGCATTGACCTTATAATTTCAAGTTGTATCAGGTATCTGTGAACCAGTCTAGCTAACAATTCAAGTTTCACCTGAAAATGGAGAAAAGAGGAGGAAAATGCTAGAATCAAAATCTCACAAAAATGCTGGGTGTGGTGGCGCACGCCTTTAATCCAAGTACTCGGGAGGCAGAGGTAGGAGGATCGCCGTGAGTTTGAGGCCACACTGAGACTACACAGTGAATTCCAGGTCAGCCTGAGCTAAAGTGAGACCCTACCTCAAAAAAAAAAAAAAAAAAAGCAAGCAGCCCATGACACCAACGTACATAGAAAGAGAAGTTTAATAATTTATCATTGAGTGCAAGTCACCTTTCAAATAAATAAATTATTTTGATTACCAATATGGAAACATTGTTAAAGTAGGTTTTGGGGTCTCCCCCCCTTAGTTCACTTTGGGAAGGGCCTTTTTTTCTTTTTCTTTGACATAATTGTCCCCTCTTGCACACTGTAAGGAGTGGGTCTGAAGTCGCTAGTAAGAATGACTGAAATATTCATTCACTTCAGCGCGCATCAACCCCTGCTGCACCTGTGGGCACTGCCTCATTGGGATGGACGAGGAGAGCCTCGACGTGACACAGGCGCTGGACTGCTTTGTGCACAGCTGTACTGTGTGCTCTTGACAAGAGCCCATATGTTGCCGTGGTTTTCATTTTCTGCACTTAAAAGTTATTTAACAGCAGAGACTGAGTGACGCATCCAGTGTTTTGAGAAACATAACATTATTTCTAAGTTAGAGGCAATGCCCTGCTAATCCAATAACTGATGAAAGGAAAGATGAAATTAATTGACAGGAAAATAAAGGAATTAGAGCTGGGCATGGTGGTGCACGCCTTACATCCCAGCTCTGAGGAGGCAGAGGTAGGAGGATTGCCGTGAGTTCGAGGCCACCCTGAGACTACATAGTGAATTCTAGGTCAGCCTGAGCTAGAGTGAGACCCTACCTTGTAAAAGCCAAATAATAATAATAAATAAATCAATAAAATAAAGGAATTAGCACAAGTAGACTTTTCAGAATAGTGACATGGCTAAAAAATTTTCAAAATCTAATCCAGGGCTGGATTAATGGTTTAGCAGCTAAGGAGCTTCCCTGCAAAGCCAAAGGACCCAGGTTCATTTCCAAAGGACCCACGTTAGCCATATGCACAAAGGGGCATATGCTTCTGGAGTTTGTTTGCAGTAGCTGGAGGCCCTGGCATGTCCATTCTCTCTCTCTCTCTCTCTCTCTCTCTCTACCTATCTCTAATAAATAAATTAAAATTAAAAAGAAATCGAATCCAATTTTTAATTTGAGTTTTCTAGTATTATTGCTAAAGAATCAAATGAAAGAAAAGAAATAAGCTTTGAGGTAAACTGGGGAATATACTAGAAAACAGTTCTGGGAACTTGCATATTTGAAAAAAAAATATATGTATATATATACACACTATTTGGTTAGTGATAATTTTGTTAGATTTGACTCAAGATTTTTGTATTGAATTTAAGCCTGTTAAGTCTTGATGCCTGCTTTATGAAGTCCTTTCATACTATATAAAATATAACTGGTTATTAATGGTCAGATACATAATAACTTAACTTATAAAAATTATAAAGCCATCTAGTAATCTTCAAAGTGGACTGCACTGTATGTGTGACAAAAGCTAAGTGTGTGAAAATTGCTGTTGGTGGCCGAGCATGCCTATAGATGAATGCTTTGAGCTCTTTAAAGGCTGAGTGACTAGCGATGTAGAGTAAAAAAAAAATAATAAAACTAGGTTTAGGCCAGTCTTTTTTTTGTTGGCTGATTTCATGTGTGTTTTAGAACTCTGATCTTCTGAACCCTTATGTCATAATTTCATTTAATGAAAATTTCATATAATGTGTAGGAAATTACTATGTCACTGTGAAACCAAATGATAATTTCCCTTCTCATAGTTCTAAGACTTTTTTTATTCCTCACATGAAGAAAACAGGTACTTTTAAACGTTTTGTTTAGAATCATAGGTCTTAATTGATACCATCACACCCTCCTAACACTAAAGTATTTCTGGCAACTTGAAGTACATGGTACAAATAGAATTATTCTAATAACGTTTCTTGTAAGATCCATGTGGGTATGTCTCATCTAACTTGGTTAATCTCTTTAGATTCAAAATGATAGCCTGCAAATTGGAAATTATATAGCACTTTTACAAGGCGAGACCATAATTCTAGGTTTACACCATGTTTTTTTTTTCAATCCCAATAAATCACACTCAAAGTTGGCCTGACATTGAATGGTCCCATAGTGTACTGGAGAGTCCCAAGTCAGCCTTTAGCAACGCAATGGTAGCTCAGCTCCCCAAAGACCTGGCGACACCACAGAGAATTTCCTTATATTCTTTCCCTGTAAGACACACTCAAGGCCTATACTGACCATTTTCTCTCCTGTGATTCAGTAACTCAACTGCACACATCTTTCCACACCGTCCTTCTCACATCCCAGAGGATCAGGAAATCCACGTCAGAAGATGGTGTGTTTACACCTCCACTGTGGTTCTGGTTACTGTGCCTGACGTCCCGCTCACAATACACGCGAGTTACTGAAGTTCTCTTCTGGAGCCAGGCCTTGTGAACTGTGTATGGTCAGGAGCAACTGCAGGTGCCACTAACAGGATGGGATGACTTGACAGCGCAAGAGTGGGTAGAATAGTTCAGAATAACTGAGGTTTCAGGAAGGCCTTCTCTCAGAAGCATGTCGTTCCCATTGTAAAGTATGTTTCTTCCTGTGTTGTGGTGAGAAGTTTCAGTGTTAGGACTCAAGCAGCCATGACTCCTCTGGGGTCCGGGAAGGAGATCATTCGTGTGAAGATAGATCTTCAGTGAGCTGGGCTGATTCTGGAGAGTGTTCAGCGGCACTCTTCAGCCCTCCATACATACTCTTTTCCCTACCCAGTAAAAAGGGAAACAGTGACAAGGGCGTACATTGTTTGGGAATGTCACTCCTGCCCGGCCTGTAGGTTCCCCCCCCCCCCTGGCCAGGATGTTCTGTCCCGGCTGTGAACCCGTCTTTATCCCCCCTTCCTTGCTCTTGAAGCAGAGTGTGATGGAAATCCTCGGGAGACAAGTTTAACGCCCAGTTGTACTTTCGAGTGTAGCCTATCCCCTTAGTTACTTTGGCTTTGCTTACACGTTTAGCTAAGCCCCTGCCTTGCGAGCAAGGCTCGGTCCCTATGCTGAGATGCTCCCGCGTGCCCGCATGCAGCGGGGAGCCCCCAGGAAAAAAACGCAGACGTTGATTTGTATTCGACACTTCAGAAAAACAGAAATGATAGGAGATGCATACCACACAGACACATACCGACAGAGATTTACCGATGACCATGAAGGCCAAGAAGGGCCACCATCTGCCACCCCACCGGATTGCTGGGCAGTGACTGTTGTAAATTCTGCTCGGAGCCTGTGGGCCCGCGACCCAGGAGCGCGGGGCCGGTAGGAATCCAGTCAGGCAGGACCATTGTTCTGTGTGGACCCCTTGGCTCATTCCCGCCCACAGGGGAGAGGGTCATCTGCCTCTCTCACTCCACAATGCAAGTGTCATTCTCTCCCTGAAGCACCCTCAAAGACACACCCAGAAATAGCCGAAGCAGGTATCTAGGTATCTCTTAGCTCAGGTTGGCATATAAAATTGATGCTAACATGGATTACATAATAAGTTAAATGCTTCTAAGTGCTGTGAAGAAAAATAAATGGGGAACAGAAAGTGCCAAGAGGCCCATTTTAAGTGGGTTGGACAGAAAGGTTTCATTGGCTAGTTGAGTGTGATGAAACTTCTCCCACATACTTGAGGCTGTGTTGGAGAAGTACTGAAGCGAGTAGGAAAAATCTAACTTTGGAATTGTAAGAATCCAAGCTAACTGAATGAAGTATGGGGTTCTTCCGTGACGTCTGCAAAGCTAATCCATGAGCTCTGCTGTTTCACAGGGCTGGGCTGCTGGGCTCCTCGGCTCCTCGCGCTTGGTATATGGCTGCCTGTGTATTTGCCTGTGAGTTTCTCCTCCCAGAACACTGGTGGGCGCCTCTGCACTATGGAATTGGTGCTAACGCTTAGGCATGCTCAGAGCCAGTATCTTCTCATCAACAAATGCGTCAGATCACTGAGCTGTCCTTGTCTCTCTGTTGGTTTAATAGTAAAAAACCTGTGTTTTAGAAATAAAACCTTTTGACGTCCTTTTTTTCAATTTACATATTTTTCTAATTTAAAACACATGCATTCCTATGGGCGAAGATAGGCCTGTCAGTTCCTTAAATCCGCATCATCTGACATGTGTCCCTTGTTGTATGTTGATGAGATTATTTTAGTGGCTCATCCCAAATTGGAGGTCAGTGAGGTATGACTAAACAGATGCTTTAGGAGACTGTAAACACCGAATAGATTTCAGCCTGGAATAAATGGCCTGTGATTTCCATAATGAAGCCATTGTTGTTGTCACCGCTGCCTAGTTCAACTTTAGAAAGAAAACAGATACCACAGCCCTATGCTTCTTTTAAAAAATGACAATTGAATTTATTGAAATCATGTGTTTCCTTCAAATGTAAAGAGACGGGATGTATTCCATCATCCCCAATTCTTAGGGGTAGATTTTCTTGTTGATAATGGTACTGGCATATCCACCTTACTGTTTTAGCCTTTCCTACAAGTAATTTCTTCCATTCAAACTTTTTCAAAGCACTTTCTTATCACATTAGTGACTCCTTGATAATTTAAGTACTTTAATAATTTAGCAATATATTTGATGTTTTTCTCTCTTGAGTAGAACTTTATTTTATTTTATTTATTTTATTTTGACACACAACTGACTTAGCACGGTTGTTCTCTTTCCTTAATTGTAGTATTATACAGATCATTAAATTGAAGATTCAGGGCTGGAGATATGGCTTAGCGGTTAAGCGCTTGCCTGTGAAGTCTAAGGACCCCAGTTCAAGGCTCGATTCCCCAGGACCCACGTTAGCCAGATGCACAAGGGGTCACACGTGTCTGGAGTTCATTTGCAGTGGCTGGAAGCCCTGGCATGCCCATTCTTTCTCTCTCTTTCTCTGCCTCTTTCTCTCTCTGTCTGTCACTCTCAAATAAGTAAATGAATACATAAAAAAAATTGAAGATTCAACTGCATTAAGTATACAGTTAGTTATCGTAAGGACATCCACAGTGCTGAGCAGGAATCGCCACCAACAAAATCCAGCACCTTTCCATCATCCCAAACAGAAGCTCTGCACCCACTAAATAACACTCTGCTCCTGCTAACCTCTATTTTACTTTCTGTCTCTCTGAATTTGCTAACACTTATGTCAAGTAAAATTATTATCCTCTTTTTTATCCAGATTATTTAACCAAACATTGTCAAAGTCCATCAGTGTTTCAGGATACATCAGAAATATATTCCTTTGTAAGCCCAAGGACCTTTGTCTTAGTAACCTGCCGTAGACTGGCTAAGCTTCAAACCACAAAAATGTATTTCCCATGGCTCTAGAGCCTGAAAAGTCCCAGATCCAGATGCAGAAGTCAGGTGTTGGGTGAGGGCCCCAGTTTCTAGTGACAGTGTATTCTTGCTGTGTCCTCACATGGTGAAAGGAGCTCTCTGCAGCCTGTTTGACACAAGCACTAATTCCCTTGTGAGTCTGTGTCATTGCCCTGAGCGGTGGTGTACTGCCCATAAGTATTGCATTTTCTTTGCTCATCTGTTCGTGGACATTTGGGATGTTTCAATTTTAGCTACTGTGACTAATGCTGCTATGAACACTGGTATACAAATATGTTTTAGTCCTTTCTTTTTAGTTCTTTAGAGTATAACCAAAGCAGAATTATTGAGCCTCCCATGGCAGTTCTACATTTAACTTTTCAATGTACCCCCAAACTCTTTCTCACAGTAGCTATACCATTGTCTACCCCCATCAGTAGTGCACAAGGGCTCACATTTCTTTGCTTCTTACCAATACTTACTATTTTCTGAGTCTTTTTTTTGTTTTGGTAATAGTCATCTTAATGGACAGAGGCATATCATTGTAGCATTTTTTTTTACTATTATTAGTAATGTTGAGCATCTCTTGTGAGCTATTTTCTTTAGAGAAATGTGTATCCGGGCCTGTTATTCATTTTTTATTTATTTAGAATTTTGCTGCTGTTAAGTTGTGGTGGTTATATATGTAGTCTGGATAGCATTGTAGCTTACATAGATTTCCTTATTCCTTTGTTGTTTGTAGCAGCAAGGGCTTTGATGCACTCATACTGTCTCTTTCAAATAAATAAGTTAATTAATTAATTAATTTTAAAATTCCTCTCTTTATTAGAAACATTGAAATTCTATTTAATCTATCGCTAAATATAAGTTGTTTCTAACACTACCAGTTACAAATGTCTTCTTTGATACACATTGACACATAGATAGCAGTCAAGTTACTAGTAGCTCACTAGATGCAAAATCAGCTTGGGTAATATGAAGCAAGTTATTTCCACTAAATGGAACATTAACTACCAGTTTGCAAAATGGATTTCATAGTAGTTACTTAATAGCATGCCCCCAACATCCCTCAAGATCGCCCATTCCCCAACACCATTTCTTCTTTTACTGAGGCCCCATGAGTTTTAAAGGTGCCTCTTCAGACAGAGGTTGTAAAGCTGATGAAGTCTAGAGCTCAAGGCCTCCCCTTGAATGGACGCCTTCTAAGATCCTGTAACACAGTTACGGACTTGCAGTTTTTGTTTTTGTAAATAAATCCCTCAAGTTTTATAGGCTTCAAGCCCACAAAAGCCAGATGTGCCTGTGGGTCTGTGCATACGTTTCTTCCATCTGAAAGTGTGTCTTGATTCCTGTTGCGTTGCTGGAAAGCCAGCCCGGGTCTGCTGCGCAGTGCAGAGTTGATTATGCTGCCCTTTCTCCCTTGCCGAGCTTCTGGTCTCAAGTGCCAAGCTACCACACTTCCTACAGACAGCATGGGCCACGTGTCTTTCTGGGCACCCCATGCAATTCACGGGTATTCTGCAAGGTTCTGTCAGCGTATAGGACTCACTTTGCCTTAGGAACTTACAGGAATATGTAGGCTAGACTCTGGATATTGGGAACTTTTTGTTTATGCAAGATTGTATATGTCCTTCGATACTCTGCACAGAGCCACTGACAGAAATTTGTAACTACACCATGGAGGGAAAGAATGAAATCACCAGAGCTCAATGTAAACAGTTTTCTTTTTTGACGTTTTTATTTATTTGAGAGAAAAAGAGGCAGATAGTGAGAAAGACAATGGTTATGCTAGAGCCTCTAGCTGCTGCAAATGAACTCCAGACACATGCACCCACTTTGTGCATCAGTCAGTCTTACATGGGTCCTAGGGATTCAAACCAGGGTCCTTTGGCTTTGCAGGCAAGTACCTTAACGGATAAACCATGTCTTCAGCTCCAGTTTTCTTTTTAAACAAATTTTTAAACAAATTCTTTTTAAACAAATATTATTTATTTATTTATTTATTTATTTGCAAGGAAAGAGAGAATGAGTACATCAGGGCATCTAGCCACTGCAAATGGTATCCAGATGCATGCACCTCTTTGTGCATCTGGATTTCTGTGTGTAATGAGGAATGGAACTTAAGTCATGAGATTTTGCAGGCAAGCTCCTTAACCACTGAACCAGCTCTCCAGCCCAGAAAACTAAAGTTTTCTAACCTCAACAAAAGTGAAAAGCAGCTTTATAGTCCTTTATCTAAGTGTGAGTTCATTGAAAAACAAAACATTTGATGACACTTAAATCTTAACATCCACTACTGATCTTCAAGACAAAAGCAATACCCCTCATTATTACCCCTTTTATGTTATATTTCTCTGAGCACTTATAATATAACTTAGGCAACTTATGAATATATATGAGCAAGATATCAAAAAAAGTGTAGATTCTTTTTCATCTTCCTCTCCTCTTCCTACTTCTGTTTTTCTTTTCTTCCTTTCCCCTTCCCTTCCTTTTCCTTTCCCAACAATTCCTTCCTAAATGCATTACTTGAAACACAGCAATGAATTCATACACCAGAGGGTGTCCAAACATAGAGTACCAGGACCCAGCCACTGTGAGAGGGCATCTGGGTGAAGAGCTGGGTGTTGCCCAGTGTGACACAGCGGCACAGGTGTGAATCTGGGATCCGTCTGTGCGCAGCAGGGAGAGCGGCGAGCAGCACCTGGAGCTCGGGCACATTCAGGAAAGTTGCATTGAGAATGATGGGAAATAGCCTGGCAGAGAAGCTAGTTACAGAATCTGGAAAAACTAGAACTAACCTTGGGATATTGAGGTGGAAGTAGAAGTGTTGGTATAAACTAAAG
This sequence comes from Jaculus jaculus, assembly GCF_020740685.1. NCBI lineage: Eukaryota > Metazoa > Chordata > Mammalia > Rodentia > Dipodidae > Jaculus > Jaculus jaculus. The sequence goes on along the minus strand of NC_059115.1, from coordinate 73,332,684 downwards.
ATAAGGCTTTTCATTGTTTGGAAATAGATACGTGGCTGCAGAGATGGCTCAGCAGTTAAAGGTACTTTCTTGAAAGCCTGATGGCCTGGGTTTAATTCTCCAGTACTCATTTAAAAACAGATCCTACATTCAGAATCCTTGGTCAAAATACATTAAGTAAAAGGGGCTAGGGAGATGGCTAAGTGGTTAAAGGCGCTTACGTGCAAATCCTGATAGCTTTGGTTTGATTCCGCAGTATCCATGTAGAGCCAGATGCACAAAGTGTCCCATCTGGAGTTTGTTTGCAGTGGCAAGAGGCCCTGGTACAGACTTTCTCTCCCTATCTATCTATCTATCTATCTATCTATCTATCTATCTATCTTCCCTCTCTTTTTCTTTCTCAGATAAATAAAACTATTCAAAAAGTATTTAATGAAACATTCTAAAGCACACAGTTAATGAGTTTTAAGTTGCACACCATCCTGAGTCGAATGGTTAAGTCTCATGCCATCCTGTTCTGTCAGTACTGGGACAGAAATAATTCCTTGGTCCAGTGTATCCACTGTCCAGTTTGCTGTACCTGTTCACCAGTCATTAGCCATCAGGCATCCACTATCAGATAAGTTACTAGAGTATGGTATTTCTCATGGCAAGTAACCACTGGCTATGGCCCAAAGTGCCCGAGTAGTGATGCTGGTAATTTGGATATGATGATGATAATTCATCAAGTATTTCCTCAACATAGTCATAGTTATACATATATAGGAAAATTGTACCCAGTTCTATTCATTTCAGGCATTTTCTTAGAATCTGAGAATATACCTTCTGAGGAAAATATAAGTAGATTATCCTTAAAGTAGGAAGTTGGTAAAGATATTCTAAAGTTAGTCTCTATGAATGGAAGAGCTGTGTCACCAGTAAGTATTGGATGAGACACTACTGTAGAGAGTAGGTGAGAGTGCAAGAGTGCGTGTGTGTGCGTGTGTGCATGTGTGTGCATGTGTGTGTGTGCATGTGTGTGTGTCTACCTCTGCTGAGTGGGAATGATTAGGAATAGCAAAAGCCCTGACTATTGGTAGCCACAAACCACACAGATCATGGTGTCTAGATACTGTTCTCTGTTAAAAGGACCCCAGATTAAAACAGGGCAGGGAATTCTGAAACATCTTGGGCCAAAAATAAGCAAGTTCTAATAGAATGATGAAGACATAATAAAAAGTTTAGGATCATCTTGAAGGAGCTCCTAATAGGAACAATATGGTCACAGAAATAAATAATAATAGTAACACATGACGACTATATTTAAATAGAAATCTGAGTCCAGACTATAAAAGTAAATAAATGGTACTGGGGAAATGGCTTCGTGGTTAAGGCAGTTACCTGCAAAACCAAAGGACCCAGGTTTGATTCCCCAGGACCCATGTAAGCCAGATGCACAAAGTGGACCATGTGTCTGCAGTTCATTTGCAGCAGCTGGAAGCCCTGGCATGCCCATTCTCTCTCTCTCTCAAATAAACAAATAAAAAATTTAAAAAGTAAATAAATGAATGAACTAAACATTTGGCAGTGAAAAATTTGTTTAAATATTTCTAAGTGATGCCAAACAAAGCAGTTATTCATTACAAAGACTTCTTCTCCCTTCCAGAAGGCTTTGGATGGAAAAATCTATGCAGCCCTTCCTAGGGAAGGGACCAGAACAAGGGTCTTCACTAATAGGGCAAGCTGAACTAGAAGAATCTGACACCACTTATAATTTATGCCAAAGTTTATAATTTAAAACTAACCATGAAAAGGCATCAAATAAATGCAAATATAATGGTAATCTGCAAGAAAAACTGCCTGCACTCACCAAACCCGCCAGGGTGAAAGACCCTCTGAACCATTGGGAATTCAAGAGGCTGTTACAGAGACATGCTAACTATGCAGTGCTGGCTCGTGCTGTAAAAAGGAACTTGTTGGGCTAAGTGAATGGGCCTTACTTCAGTGTTGCTTCTCTGTTTGGGTTATACTGTGCCTAGGAAAACGTCTTTGTACACACATCACAGCATTCAGAAGGTAACAAAGGGCCAGGCTCACAACTTCCATGTGGTTGCAAATAATTTGAAAACACAACACTTTGTTGCTACTTATACATCCAACTCTTCTGTGCATTTGAGGTGGTTTCAGAACAAAATAAAATTTAAAAATTGCAAAAGTTTTACTTCCGTAGTGTGTGAAGACTTCAGATGTTGAGGGTGGGTAAGTCAGGGGTTGACATTCACCGGGAGTGTTGTCAGGGCCATGGAGCGTCTCGAATCCTCCACCTTCCTGACAACATGCGCGTCTGCAGTGGCCAAGGCCACGTAGCACTTGTCGCATAACTCACACTTTCAATATTAAAATTCCCGGTCTAGAGAGATGGCTTAGCGGTTAAGCACTTGCCTGTGAAGCCTAAGGATCCCCGTTCGAGGCCATATTCCCATGTTAGCCAGATGCACAAGGGGGCGCACGTGTCTGGAGTTTGTTTGCAGCAGCTGGAGGCCCTGGCATGCCCATTCTTTCTTTCTATCTGCCTCTTTCTCTCCCTGTCTGTCACTCTCAAATAAATAAAATAAACAAATTTTTTTTAATTCCCTCTGTAAGCCAGGCACGGTGGTGCACACCTTTAATCCCAGCACTCGGAGGTAGAGGTAGGAGGATCGCTATGAGTTCAAGGCCACCCTGAGACTCCGTAGTGAAGCCCAGGCTAGCCTGGGCTAGAGTGAAACCTTACCTTGAAAAAAAAAACATCCCTCTGTGAAGTTATTCTAAAACCCATATATCCAAGAATATGCCAAGTGGACAAATGAAAGTGGTAATCAACTCTCTTGGCCCAGAATAAATGTGTCTGAAAACTAGAACCAGCCGCATGCCCATGATAGGTGAAACCCACTCACGCTGGTAGAATTAGCCTCTCCACCTTCGTGATCAAGCCTGGTGTCTCCTGAGTCGGACCAAAGATGTAGACACATGATTTCCTGCTCACATGCAGAAGAGATTCATGTACTTTCTGACTCAAGTGCCTGTTGGCATATGCTAATTTGGGGGAGCATAGCCTGTATTTTCTGGAGGAGCACCTAAGGAGATTTGCCACCAGTTTTCTGCGTTTTGTGGTACTTTCCAAACAGTCCAGCAGGTGGTAGCCTAGGAGAGGGACAGGTCCCTTCTTCTTCTTCTCCAGGTCCTTTTGAAAGCGGAAATAATGTAGACTCAGCCATGTACCTACCTTCTCCTCTGTAGCATGAGAATGGGATTTGTGAGGTTGTTTTCTCAAAGTGGGCTCTCAGCCACGGAGCGTCATCTTAGGACGTCAAATCATTATGTGCTTATGTGTGATTATGCAGTACTCTGAACCTCAGGCTTTCTCTTCTCATTTTCCCTTTTTTGTTTGTTTATGATTTCTAGAAATTCCTCTGGTTTTACATCTCTTTGCCCTGATTTCTGTGACATGGCTGTGGGGAGGACTTCATGTGGCGTACAGACACTTCTGGATGTTGGTTCTCTTCATCATTTTCAACAGTCTGCAGGTAAGCCTGGCATTTTTTCATTACTGACAAAACACCTTGAGTTAATATCAACATCACGTATCAATATTCAACTATTAGAGTGTTCATGTAGATGACTTTGTGTGCACCATAACATGGTAGAGAATTAGACCTTTAATACTTGAAATATGGCTAAGATTCTAACTTGCCTATCATACACACAGGAAAACCAAGCCAGGGACAGTAGTGTATGCCTTTAATCTCAGCACTCAGGAGGCTGAGATTAGAGGTTCACCATGAGTTTCAGGTCAGCCTGGGCTAGAGTGAGACCCTACTTCAAAACAAAGACAGGAAAAACAAAATATTTACCTTCTTTCTTTTGTACAACATCATAGTAACAAAAAGCATACTCTTTTTGAGAGGATTGATGTTAAGTCAGATAGCAACTTTGTAGGACTCATGCCCATTTTTTACACCATAACTGTTTCTAGAAATTAGGTCAGTTGAGCAATGAAATGGTAATGTCCAAAAATCCCCTCTAGAATCTGATATTTAGTGGGTGAATATGTTCTGATGTACTGACATTCCCAAGTCCATGAGTACTGAGTTTCAGTGGGTTTTATGAGCACACTTGGATTGTGTAACTAAAAATTGTGACTGGAAAACTTTAAAGCTGATTGTTCTGAGTTGTTATTAAATGGAAAAATATTGTGCCTGAAATTAACAAATGGAACAAATAAACACATTCTTAATTTTCCAAAGTAAAAGGTCTGTCATAGAATAAGTACTATCTTATGTTTATAGGAGTATTGCAATATAGTCATTCTTTTGGCCACCATATTACAAGGATGGTGTATACGTGCATTGAGGATTATAGCATACAGCTGAAATATGATCCGGAGAATTTTCAGGTTTGCTCTTGAAGAGACACATGATTGGTCTGGGACTGTATCTCAGTGGTAGGACATTTGCCTGCAGACAAAATGGGTGCAGTTCCTAATACTGGAGAGGAAGAGAGATGGAGGGAGAGAGGAAGAAGAGGAGCTAGAACATAGATTGTTGTATGACATCTAATTAAAAGATGCCATTAATTTAAGAAGGGAAAAGTCACAAACACCTGGCTTCTAGTTGATAAAAGTTGCTCATGAGCAACAGCTACAGGAATTTGTCATGGCAGGGGACATGTGATTAGCACCATGAAGATTGAGTGAGACCTGGTGCCTCCATCTTGCTAGCGCATGAACCAAGCCCCCATGAAGCATCAGGTCAGAGATTCTGTCCTGGTCCCTTTTGGATCCCTGAGGCCCAGTAGAACTAAGGTTAAGGTGCACAGTGGCTGACAGCATGCTCCTGAACTTTATTTGGCAGATGCACAATGGTACACAGAAGTAGTTATGTCATGAAATATTTGCTGCAAACTTTTAAAACTGTTACACTATGGGCCAGTGATATGGCTTAGTGGTTAAGGTGCTTGTGAGCAAAGCCAAAGGACCCAGCTTCACAAGGTGGCACATGTGTCTGGAATTTATTTGCAGTGCCTGGAAGCCCTCTCTCTCCCCTTGCAAATAAATAAATACAAATATTAAAATTGCTACACTAAATGTCACATCAAAAGCCCAAATGTCTAGCTTTTCTTGAAGGAAATGCATTCATGGTGGCAGCTTTCAGCCCTGAGCAGGTGCCGCCCCTCGGGGGGATGTGTGGCTTCGAGTTGAACCTGATGTGCTTTAGTCATCACAGCTGTCTGAGGCTCTAGCACCTCAGAAGGCTGATTGCATCAATCAGGAGTAGGTGGCTCATGACGGGAAATTCAGACAGATTAAACAGTGTTCACTAAGGCTACTTGGGCTGGAGGAATGGCTTAGCAGTTAAGGCGTTTGCCTGCAAAGCCAAAGGACCCAGGTTCGATTCTCCAAGACCCATGTTAGCCAGATGCCCAAGGGGGTTCATGCATCTGGAGTTTGTTTTCAATGGCTGGAGGCCCTGGCATGCCCCCCCCCCCGTCTCTTTCTCTGTCAAATAAAAATAAAATATATTTTTTAAAAAGAGTTTAGAATTGTTGGAAAAATGCTCAAAAAGAAGCAATGCCTACTCTGAAGTATGACAAGGGTGAAAAGCTGAAAACTGAGGAGTAATGTAAGTAATTCACAAACAAAATACATCAAAACCCACAAGGGAGAGCTGGAGAGATGGCATAGTACTTAAGGCGCTTGTCTGCAAAGCCAAAGGACCCAGATAAGCCAGATGCACAAGGTGATGCATGCATCTGGAGTTTGTATGCAGTAGCTGGAATCCCTGGAAGGCCTATTCTCGTTTTCTGCCTCTTTCTCCCTCCTTCCTTCCTTCCCTCCCTCCCTCCCTCCCTCCCTTCCTCCCACTCTCTATCTCTCTCTCAAATGAATAAATTAAAAAAAAAAAACCTTAAAAAAATCCACCAGTGGCAGGGCTTGTTTGTGTGCAGATGATTTGGTCTTACTGTCAGAGTCGCTGTCACAGTAGGTCTGGGTAGATGGAAAATTTACATTTCTGACAAGTTTCCAGGTAGTGCTAATTCCACTGGCTTAGGAGCCACAGTTTAGAGGTGGGGGAGAAATTAAATGTCGAATGTGAGAAAGGCAAAGTAATGCCAGAAGGAGAGAGGCTGCTCGGCTCAGGGGAGCCGCTGATGGGGGAGAGTAGGACAGGCTTGTCATCAGGTTCAGGCCATGGATGGGCTGGGGGTTCTGGCGCACTTCTGTAACCCCTGCACTTGGGAGAAACGGGTAGGAGAATCAGGAGTTCAAAGACATCATCAGGTGCATGTCAAGTTTGATCCCAGGTGAAGCAAGAGGAGAAGGAGAGACAGCTGTGTTCTTCGGTGTGGCTGAGGAAAGAAGGAGGGGCTGGTAGATATGAGAAAGGGTAGCAGTGTGCTTCCGGTTCTTAAGACTTTGGGAAGTAAGGTCATTTGTAGAAAGGAATGGGTTGAAAGTTTAAGGTGACACAAAAAGTATGGAGGGCGGGCGAATGGCTCAGTGGGTAAGGTGGTGGCTGTGCTCACACTCGGGTGTGACTACGGGTCTCCTGACCCCACCCAGAGCTGTATGCACTAGTACACAACTGGTGTTGGCCCAGCACTCCTCCAGCAAGGTGGGAGCTGGGCACAGACGGAACCCCGAAGTGCTCAGGTTGCTATGGCACATATAGTGGTGTCTCCAACAAGGGAGAAGGCGAGGACAGACACCCGAGGTAGCCTCTGGCCCCCACGTGCACTCCATGCCGTGTGCACATGTACACACACACACCAAAGATTGTGTTAAAGCATGGAGCAAGGTCTAGGTAGAAGGTAAATACTGGGAGCTGTAGTAGGAGATTGTCAAGAAATGGCGTGCTTAGACGGAAATCAGTAAGATTCAGTGGAGGTTAAATTTGTAATTGAGCCAGCCAGTGGTAATTAAATACATACAAGACTTAAGAATATAGTGTTAGCCCAGGTAACCTGTTGAGCCACATGCTTAAGGAAGAGGCTGTGGACACCTATGGAGGAGGGCTCGTGATGATTAATACTGCTTTTCAGAGGGAATTCAAAAAAGTTAGATCTCTTTCTTTGGAGATCATATAAACTAAGTAAAAACTAAAACCATTTTCAAAGTCACACTCAATGAGCTTAATTCACTGAGAAATGACAATTAAGCTGCTATACTAATATGTCCAGGCATTTAAAAGAATACACATGTCGTATTTATATACTTTGCAGAACATGATAAATGTATGTCTGAGAACAAGGTTAGAATAAAATCATCATTCTAAATATGTCTATTATTGTTTGTGTGACTTACTGATCTCTTAAACTGGGAAAAACATTCCCACAGAATTGAACTTGTGTTGATCTACCATTATATGACTCTCTTGGTTAGTTTTAAACTTTAAAATATTGAATATGGTGATCAGAACATAGAGAATAAAGGTGGAAAGTGTCCCTTAAGCTGATTACTTCAGAATTTTTTCTCCTTTCTGTAGCTGCAAGATAACATGTCAGCATGATTATGGTTGTCGTTTTGCTGCTTCTCCATGATGTTCTTGTTTTCAGGTGTAAAAATGAAGGTTCTGGAACTTCAAAAAGAGAAATCGTTTCATACTTAACTAGCAAGCCCAAATTCCAAAAGCTGTAGGGGCCTATCTTTCCTTTAGCTGAATGGACTTCTCAGTGCCCTAAGTGCAGTTACTGCTACCTGGCTCACCTAACAGCTTTCCAGCCCTAGCTGGCTTGGCATCAAAAACAAAAAGCAAAAAACAAAAAACAAAAAACCCTATGTGGAGGTGGTGTGCACGCCTTTAATCCCAGCACTCGGGAGGCAGAGGTAGGAGGATCACTGTGAGTTTGAGGCTACCCTGAGATTACAGATGAATAGCAGGTCAGCCTGAGCTAGAGTGAGACCCTACCTCGAAAAAACAAACAAGCAACAAAGTCCTAAGAAAGACAGAATTGTCGCACTCAGCCCCCACATTGCATCCTATCCAGGAGCCAGTAACATGGTAACCAGTACTCCAGCCAGACCCAGGTTATGATCTAATGCCAGTGGTAGAAGGAGCAAAGTTGAGTTCATGAAAACCACATGGATGGGACTTCAACTAGAAGAAAGGGTTCTCCTGCCAACAGGAGACACCAAGCCAAAGTCACAGATGTCCCCTGTACACAGTTGCTGATGCTCCTCATTCATTTGTTCAAGTTTTCATGAAGCCAGTGACAGCCGTTGTCAAACTGCCTGGAGACCCCGCGAGGACAGCGGCTTAGCGTGACTGTACTCACATGTCTCTGTATTGGCCACAGAAGATTCATAATAGGCAACACTTTTGAATTTCCCTGCTATGTTAATCCAATAATTTCTCTTTTAAAAGAAAAACGAGTTGCATCTGTCATTCTTAAGGGAATTTGTGCTAATACTTACAGACCCTAAGTTTCTTAAATTATTGGAACCAAGGTATATTCAAATTTGAATAACAACGAATGGGTAATAAAATAAAATAAAATGTTTTAGGCTGAAAAGATGGCTTAGCAGTTAAGGTGCTTGCCTACAAAACCTAAAGACCTAGGTTCACTTCCCCAGTACCCACATAAGCCAGATGCCCAAGGTGGTGCATGCATCTGGAGTTTGTTTGCAGTGGCTGGAGACTCTAACACGCTCACTCTCTCTGTATATCTTCCTCTTTCTGCTCTTGCTCAAATAAATAAATTAAATAAATGACAATGAATGAGACTAGTCACCAGGCTGAATTCAATTGGTAGGCAGTTGTGAAACCCTATCAATTCTTATAGTACAGAAATAGCATCCGTTCCACGCTTGCAGCTCCTCAGATTCCAGGCTCGGGACGGCTGACACTTGCCCACTGCTGGGCTCCCAGGGTGATTCTCTGCATGAGACCTGCACACGGACTGGGCTTTCCTCGGCCTCCCTCATTACTAAGTACATAGGCCTAGCTATGATTGCGTCCTAAAATACACGTCTCAGCTTAACCTGAACCAGGCACATTCAGCCTGACACATGTCATTTACTTTCGGCTTTTTCCTACGGGACTGTCACTATTGAAATTTCACTGGTGGGCAGTTTTGTGATACGTAGGGCGTCCTGTGTAAGGTGACGATGGTGGCCAGTGGTAACCGGCGGGCTCCTCAGAGATGCTAGAGAATGTTACTGGAGAAGGTTCGCATCCTCCAAAGCGGCTGTCTGAATGACTCACTGTGCTCCACTTTGGATGCATTCCTGGAAAGAGCAGAGCGTTGCACACTATTGGGACGTGACACAACCAAGTCGTTCAGGTAGGGAACCACACCAGAGTCCTGCTGACCATCTCTTCAGCTGATTAAACGTGCTCTCTCTACCACCGTCTGGCTCTGAGATTCTCAGTGGGAGTTTATGAAGCGCTTTCTGCTTCAGAGGGAGTTACAACAGGGGACTTACGGCCTTCATTCAGACTGAAGGATCAACTGATTAAAATCATTTTCATTCTTAGCCCTAGGTCTTAAGTGGCTGGAAGATGAATGATTCGAAGGTGGGAATACTTCTATTTTGAAAAATTGTTTCTTGGTGGCAACTACAGTGCCCAAAATATTCATTTTTCTTTGCTTTTTCTGAGATGTCATCTGGCTATGTAGCTCAGCTTGGGCAGGAACTTTCCATGTATCCCAGGAAGAATGCCAATTCATGGGTCTTCCTGCCTCAACCCTCCTAGTGCTGGGATTACAGGTGTGTGGCACCCTATCCTGCTAACAATTTTCTGTCTTCTGTTTTCTTCCCCTCCCTCTCCTCTCTGCCTACTTCTCCTTCCTTCTCCTCCTCCTCTTCTTCTCTGGTCTTTTTCTTTTAAAGCATCCTTTTAAAATATAATTTTTCAAGTTGGCATACAAAGAATGGTTTTCATTATATTATTTCATGCATGTGTGTCATTAAAATTTTCCAATTTATTTTCCTTCCCCAATGCCCTCCACTGTCCTCCACTGCCCTCCACTGTCCTCCACTATCCCTCCACTGTCCTCCACCGTCCCTCCACTGCCCTCCACTGTCCTCCACTGTCCTCCACTGCCCTCCACTGTCCCTCCACTGTCCTCCACTGTCCCTCCAGTGTCCCTCCACTGGCCCTCTACTGTCCCTCCACTGTCCTCCACTGTCTCTCCACTGTCCTCCACTGCCCTCCACTGTCCCTCCACTGTCCCCCACTGTCCCTCCACTGTCCTCCACTGTCTTCCACTGCCCTCCACTGTACCTCCACTGTCCTCCACTGTCCCTCCACTGCCCCTCCACTGTCCCACCACTGCCCTCCACTGTCCCTCCACTGTCCCTCCACTGTCCTCCACTGCCCTCCACTGTCCCTCCACTGCCCTCAACTGCCCTCCACTGCCCTCCACTGTCCCTCCACTGCCCTCCACTGTCCTCCACTACCCTCCACTATCCCTTCCCTGTCCTCCACTGTCCTCCACTGTCCCTCCACTGCCCTCCACTGTCCCTCCACTGCCCTCCACTGTCCCTCCACTGCCCTCCACTGTCCTCCACTGCCCTCCACTATCCCTCCACTGTCCTCCACTGCCCTCCACTGTCCTCCACTATCCCTCCACTGTCCTCCACTGCCCTCCACTGCCCTCCACTGTCATCCACTGCCCTCCACTGTCCCTCCACTGCCCTCCACTGTCCTCCACTACCCTCCACTATCCCTCCCCTGTCCTCCACTGCCCTCCACTGTCCCTCCACTGCCCTCCACTGTCCTCCACTGTCCCTCCACTGTCCCTCCACTGCCCTCCACTGTCCTCCACTACCCTCCACTATCCCTCCACTGCCCTCCACTGCCCTCCACTGTCCCTCCACTGCCCTCCACTGTCCCTCCACTGTCCCCCACTGCCCTCTACTGTCCCTCCACTGCCCTCCACCTTCCCTCCACTGCCCTCCACTTTCCCTCCACTGCCCTCCACTGTCCCTCCACTGTCCCTCTACTGCCCTCCACTGTCCTCCACTGCCCTCTACTGTCCCTCCACTGCCCTCCACTGCCCTCCACTGTCCCTCCACTGTCCTCCACTGCCCTCTACTGTCCCTCCACTGCCCTCCACCTTCCCTCCACTGCCCTCCACTGTCCCTCCACTGTCCTCCACTGTCCCTCCACTGTCCTCCACTGTCCCTCCACTGCCCTCCACTGTCCTCCACTGCCCCCCACTGTCCCTCCACTGTCCTCCACTGTCTTCCACTGCCCTCCACTGTCCCTCCACTGTCCCTCCACTGTCCCCCACTGTCCCCCACTGTCCCTCCACTGTCCCCCACTGTCCCCCACTGTCCCTCCACTGTCCCTCCACTGTCCCTCCACTGCCCTCCACTGTCCCACCACTGCCCTCCACTGTCCCTCCACTGTCCCTCCACTGTCCTCCACTGCCCTCCACTGCCCTCAACTGCCCTCCACTGTCCTCCACTGCCCTCCACTGTCCCTCCTACCTCCTGCTAATCCTCCTCTCAGAAGAGAACTCATTTCTGCTTTCATGTCACCTGTTTTCCCTGTCCCTCTCTTTCCTCTCTGGCTTTCTTTTATGATCACTTCCTCCATTTTCATGGTCCTTTTCCTAGTCTTAGCCCCCCCCCCCACACACACACAATCTGCACATGAGAGAAAATACATGGCGTTTATCTTTATGAATCTAAGATGCTTTGCTTAACATAACTTCCAGTTCCATGCTTTTACCTGTAGATGCTAACCTTGATTTCCAGTTTTTATAACTGTGGAAAATTCCATTGTGTATGGGCCAAATTTTTCTTACTCATCTATCTTTGAGGGCAATGTATATTGGTTCCATTTCCTAGCTATTGTGAAAATAAACATGTATGTACAAGTGTGTGTGTGTGAAAGGACTTCCATTCTTGGACTCTTAGTCTGTGGGTATTTTTTTTTAATTTTTTTTTTGTTCATTTTTTATTTATTTATTTGAGAGCGACAGACACAGAGAGAAAGACAGATAGAGGGAGAGAGAGGGAATGGGCACGCCAGGGCTTCCAGCCTCTGCAAACAAACTCCAGACACGTGCGCCCCCTTGTGCATCCGGCTAACGTGGGACCTGGGGAACCGAGCCTCGAACCAGGGTCCTTAGGCGTCACAGGCAAGCACTTAACCGCTAAGCCATCTCTCCAGCCCAGTCTGTGGGTATTTTTAACGTGAGTGTGTTTCTTGGAGACAGCAGATAGATGGTCTTACTTTTCAATTCAATGATCAAATGTATGCCTGTTTGTTAGTTAGCTCATAATTTGCACTTGAGGTTATTATTGGGAAGTGTTTTCTAATTTTTATACCTTTGTTGGTGTTTTGCTGGTTTGTTGTTCTTTTTTCTTTTCTTCGTTTTGTTCTTTTCCTTCTCTGCTGCTGCCATGCGGGGGCCATTGGTTTGGTGTTGGGCATGACTGATTTCTTCCTAGCTCCTCCTGCTTCATCCATTCCTGTCACATGTGCTCTTCCCTGTGCTCTTCTGGTTGAGGATTTTTGTCTCCCTCCTTTGTGTAAACTGTTCCCCTAAGGATCTTCTACAACGCTAACTTGCTTATTGTGCACTGCCATCACTTAAACTTGTCTAGAAATGTTCTTCTTTTCTCCATCAGTTTTAATAATTATCTTGGTTGGATATAGCATCTTGGTTGGCAGTTTTGTATTTTCAGTGCTTAAAATGTATCATTCCAGCCGGGCATCAAGATGCATATTTTTAATGCCAGCACTCGGGAGGCCAGTACTCAAAACAACAACAATAATAGTAGTAGTAATAAATTGTTCCATATTTTCATAAATTACAGTATTGCTAATGAGAGATCTATGTGTTTACCTTTGTAGGTAAACTGTTGTATTGCTATTATAGTTTTTACTATTTTGTTTTCAAGGTAAGGTCTCACTCTAGCCCAGGCTGACCTGGAATTCACTATGTAGTCTCAGGGTGGCCTCAAACTCCCGGTGATCCTCCTACCTCTGTCCCCCAGTGCTGGGACTATAGGTATGTGCCCTCACACCAGGCCTAGTTTTTATTATTTGTTTGTTGGATTTGTATTTTTCATATCTTGACTAATGTTATGTCATGGAGAGAGTCTCCTTGGATCATGCCTACTTGGGGGTCCTAGATTTTTGTTTGTTTGTTGGTTGGTTGATTGGTTTTTCAAGGTAGGGTTTTTCTCTCGCCCAGGCTGACCTGGCACTCACTACGTATTCTCAGGCTAGCCTCAAACTCTCAGCGATCCTCCTACCTCTGCCTTCCGAGTGCTGGGATTAAAGGTGTGCACCACCACACCCAGCCCTATTTGGGGCTCTAAAAAGTTTCTCTTTTGTTTGTATGTCCACTTCTTCCTATAGATTTGAAAAATTTCCTGCTATAATTTATTGAGTGGATTCTTTATGCCTTGAGTTTTTATCTTGTCATCTTCTTATATCCAATGGATTTTTAGGTTTGATTTATTGATTGTATTCTGAGCATTATTGAATGTCATCATGCTCATTTTTTCTTTATTGGCTTTTTGAATATTTTATTTTTATTTTCTTATTTGAGAGAGAGGGAGAGGCAGAGTAAGAGAGAAGAATGAGAGACAATGGACACACCTGTGCCTCCAGCCTCTGCAAATGAACTCCAGATGCATGTAACACCCTGTGCATCTAGCTTGCGTGGGTCCTGGAGAATTGAACCTGGGTCCTTTGGCTTTGTAGGCAAGAGCCTTAACCACTAAGCAATCTCTCCAGTCCTATTACTACTTCTTCTAAAGACTGTTGGTGATGCTTTCCACCATGTTTTTCTTTGATTTAATTCATTGTTTTTCATTTCCAACATGTCTACATTTTTTTTTCAAGAACTTGAAAGCCATGCTACTTACTGTTCCATGCATACTGCTGACCTTCTCATCTGTTTTGCTTACTTTTTTTCCTCTCTCTTTCTGACATCCCTCACTAGATGCAGGCTACATTCATCAGCTTGTTTCTGTTCTTTTTGATCATCATTTTTACCTGTAAACTTTTAAATCTCCATCTGGAATCTCCGCCATTCACTGTCTTGAACTGGGTCATTGGGGAGCCGTGATCTGTAGAAGGAGTTGTGTCTCATTGCTTTGTCAGAGCATGTGTCTGTGTTGGCGTTCTTAACATGTCTTTATTTTGATATGGTTTCCAATCTACTTCAGGGCCTTCCCGTTGAGGAGCCTCTCCTCGATGGCTCAACACCTCGCCCCAGGTTTCTCCTTCCCTGCCACGGAGCCACACACTTGGAGCATGTTGGGTTTCACTTTTTGTCTGTGAGTCACCCATCTTTTCTCCACAATTTTCAAATATCCTGTCATTGTCTTTGTAAATGTCTGGAGCACTTTTCTTTCATTCTTGAAAATGCAGTCCATTTTCCTTATTCTGACTCTTCTTCATTGGGCTCAAGGGGGGCAGTTTCTAGTCCAGCACCTAATCCAGAACCTGAACTTACTGAATAAAGCCCTCGATTATTCTGCAGACTAAGCCAGATCCGAAGCATTCTCTTGAGGACGATGGCACCAGACTCTTCTGCAAAGAATATTGAGGGAAAGTTTTCAGGTAGAAGAAAGGTAGGATAGGTCAGAAACTTGGGCTGTTTGTCCAAGTGTCCTCAGAGTCTCTTGTTTCCTCTCAGTGCCTGGAGCCGTCACTGTAAAGACTGAAGCACAGTGAGGAAGTCTTTCATAAGCCCGAGCCTCTCAGAAGAGCACAGTGCAGACATGAAGGACCAGAAATCTCTCAGTGTTTTCCTTATACAGAAAAAGTACGTTCTTCTCTTCCGTACCCCATTCTCTCCTTTGTAGTATTCTTCCTTTCCTCTCTCCTTTCTTTGCACTCCATGCATCTCTTTTGAATACACGCACACACACACACACACACACACACACACACACACACACACACTTTCAGTTCTAAAATTAAAGCCATCTTTTCTGAAGAGAGTTCCCCAAATAAAAATAGCACCTAAGATATCATAAGAAATATAGCACATTTCTTTGTTATTGCAAAAGTACCAATTCCATCTCAGATGGAATACTGACAAAATTAAATCCCTTCTTTAAGCCTCTTCTGTTGGAATCCCCATCTAGCACCCATGGGGGATCGGCACAGGTGTCTGCTTAGAGACAGTACATATTTAGTCTTGGCTGATTCCTGTTTGCAGGATAAACAGCTCTTGGGAAATACACATTGTTAAATAATCAGTTACAGAGGACTAATTGTTTCAAGGCACTTGCTTCACGATTGCTTTCCAACAGCCAACAATAATAAGAAATGTCACTTTGTTTGCACTGGGGACTGGCGCATGAACTATTCACGTAGAGTGGAAAAGAGGTCTTCCCAGAAAACCCTGGAATCATCATGTAGAAGCCAGGGGAGGCTGAGACTCGATCACTGATTTGTCCCAGAGCTATTTCAAGCTCACCAGAGGAAAAACAGTCACTGTGTTTGCTTTGTAGAATGAGATCCAGAAAGTCTAACAAATGCTTTCTGTGCCCTTGAAAGCACCCCTGAACATTTCCTCAACTTCACAAATAAATGTGCAGAAGCTGAAAGGAGGAGATGTGTTTGAATGCTCCTTGATGGTGGTGTGCCACGCTGTTGAGTGTTGAGTTGCATCTGAAGTGGTGAAATGTCTCTTGTTTATGTGACCTTCTTACGCCCTTGGACGATGAATGGCAGTGTCTTACATTGTCTTCTCTTTAGCCTGTGGGTTGGCCAGCAGCTTCTTCAGAGAATGGGATTTCCACTTTGTTTGAGCTCATTCTCCAGGTAATGTGTCTGGATCTGACCTGCCAGCAGATGTGTCCATCAAAGCAACTTTTGTAGCATGCATGATGCGTGGACCACGCCTGCTGAAGCCCAGTGCTGTCTCTCCACGTGCCTCAGTGACTGCTGCGCTGACCCACCCCGTCATTTAGCTTGTTTCTTCCCTCATGCCTTTTTTGCTCCACTTCAGATATTCACCACACCACTCCTCGGGCCCTGTGTGGCCACTTTGTTTCCACATGACCCATGGAGCATGCCTCTCTTTGGCTCTTGGAAACTTGCAGGAAGATCTAGCATACTCTTAATACTGAAAGTTGCAAGCCTATCAGATTTTTTTTTTTTTTTGAGGTAGGGTTTTCACTATAGTCCAGGCTGACCTGGAATTCACTATGTAGTCTCAGTGTGGCCTCTAACTCGTGGCTGCCCACCTACCTATGCCTCCCGAGTGCTGGGATTAAAGGCCTGCACCACCACACCTGGCAAGTATATCAGATTTAGAGTAATAAAAAAGATTGTCTCTTTTTTGGGGTTCCAGTGTGTGTGTGTGTCTGATATGCACATGTGTGTGTGTGAATGCACATGCATGTGTGTGGGCACACATGCACATGCACATGAGGACATGCATGTGGAAGTCAGAGGACAACTTTGGATACTGTCCGCCACCTTCAAGATGGCGGCTCATGTTGACCTCGAGCTCACCTATGAGGCTACACTGGATTAGCCAGGGAGTCTCAGGGACCTCCTGTTCTCACTGCCAGGCACTGAGGTCACAGGCCCACAACACCACTTCTAGCATTTACAACATCACTGGGAATTAAACTCTGGTCTTCATGCTTGCAAGGCAGGTACTTTACAAACAACCATCTCCCCAGCCCCAGACTCCCTCTTTGAAACAGTTTTTAGAAAGCAAAGTAAGCAGTAACATCTGAGACTCTGTTCCCCATGGTCATTCCCTCCCTTAATGTTGTTTACCTTTCTTTCAGGATTTAAAATTGTATTGTCTGAGAATACATGTTGTACACATATATTTTGCAGCATCAGTTTCTGATTTTGTGCAGTCAGGTTGACTAGAATAAACATACAGTCGTCAGGCAAATCCAGTTCTCCTTTCCTTGCATGCAGAGGATTGAACCCAGGCCTCACGCATGCTCAGCAAGCACTCTGCCTTAGCTCTATCCTCAGCCCAACAGTTGGGATCCTGTTGAGTGACATGACATCTCTGAGCTCTAGTATGTTTTCCAAATAGGTGCTGATTCTATCCCTGAGTTAATGTCCCATGAATTAAGTAAACATGTATGGATATAAATAAAATTCATAAAATACGTGATATTTTATAAATGTAAAATGTTAAAAATGAATCAGTGAACACTGACAAAATTTTGTCCCATGGGCTATATAAAGAAAACTGAAGCCAAAGAGATCACATTATCATCTTGGTCTTTGAGTTATTTCTTAGACCACTGGTTCTGTCTCTGAATAAGCATCAATGCAGGTCCTATACATCCTTTAACCACCCACCAGACCTTGATTTATACTACGGAACTGCTGTATGTCACAATTTCTGTGTAAATGCGCAGCCAATACCTTTAGATTCAAGCACATAATTTATAAAGTTGAAATGGGCTTGTGATGAGATGGTAGGAAGTGTTGGGGCTCCAGGAGAACTGAAGAGCAGACTCCTCCTAAAGGCATTGAAATAGAAATGGTCAAGGAGCATTTGCACAAGAGGGGTAAATAGTATTTGACTTGACATGTGATACTTGGTAGAAATTTGGTAAAATGCATGACCAGTTCATTACTTCCCTACATATTTATCAGATTTTTCCTGGTTGCTAGAATAAGACATTTTATCTCTGAAATAAAATTAGCTGCTAAGATTATTAAACATAATAGTATTGATAAAATAGGATATTAAGAAAGCCATTTGAAAAGTTTTTCAGGAGAAATCTTATATTTATGCAGTTTAATAAAAATAATTTGAGTTCCTTAGTGGAAGATTTTCAAAATGAAAAAAATAATAAAATAGATATAATTTATGCTTTGAGCCAATATAATAACCCCCCAAATCTTACATTCCGTCATTCGAGGTCATTAATCTGTTTTGAATGTGTTCATGTACGTGTGTAATAGAGTGAACATCCTCCTGTGTGTACGTGTACCACAATGTCAGTAGTTATGTGTGGTATTGTGTGTGTTTCATTTAGTCATACTACGAATCAGCAAGGCAGATGCTGTCACTTTAAATATAGAGAAAGAGAAGCATGGAGAAGTTATGTAACAGAAAAAGGTCACAGGCCTACTAACACATGAACTAGGATTCAGTAAACTGTGACCTGTTCAGCCATTAGGGTATGCAGTAGAAAGACCATGAAAACTGCTGTGTATTTAGCCCTTCTGCAGCTAGAAACTATGCTTATACTATGCTTACAACAGGTAGCCAGCAACTGCTTCTTGATTCTTTTTCTTTCTTTCTTCTTCTTCTTCTCCTCCTCCTCCTCCTTTTTCTTCTTCTTTTTTTTTTTTTTTTTCAAGGTAGGGTTTCACTCTAGCCCAGGCTGACCTGGATTTCACTATGTAGTCTTAGGGTGGCCTCGAACACATGGTGATCCTCTACCTCTGCCTCCCAAGTGCTGGGATTACAGGTGTGCACCACCATGCCCAACAAATTGATCTTTTTTGCTGAAGTAAAATGTATAAAATAAAAATGAATTAAAATGCATAAATAAGCATAATGAGCATTCAAAGTATCTTTCAGCTGTACTTTAACAAATGTCCATGGATTTTAACATTGATAGGCATTATAATCACATCTCTCCAAACCATGGTCTGGAATGGACTTTGCTGAAGCTCTTTACTGAGGGAGCTGGTAGTCAGGAGCATCACATAGCAGGTTCCAAATGAATATGCTTTTCAAAAGGTAGTTCCTAGCTTTCATTTCCCTAGTTTGTAACTTAACCCAATCTTAATAGACTTAACCACAAACATCAGATCAGTTAGCCAGTGAAATTCTTGATGCTTGCCTAGGACATTTGAAATCACTTTTAAAGAAAAGATAGAAATAGCATGACTCCTGCCCTCCAAATACAGGAAAACTCCCCAAAAGGAGATAAAGTTGATGTATATCTCTGGCTTTTATACATTCTTCACTGCTTCTCCTTCCCACCTTCATGTTTTCTCCACTCTAAATCCTTTACTTTTAGCAATGACTCTTCTGTCTAGACGAATGGCCAGTTTTACCTCTTCAAGTAGAACTCATTCTGGGGACATACTCAGTATGGTAGAGTGCATACCTAGCATACATGAAGTCCTAGGCTCAATCCCTGGTAATGTAAAAATGAAAAATAAATGGATGATGGAAGATAGATAGATAGATAGATAGATGGAGATGGTAGTTAATGAATTGATAGATGATGATAGATAGAGATAGATGACAGATAATAGATGGTGAATAGATTGATGATGGATTGATAGATGATGATAGATATATAGAGATAGATGACAGATAATAGATGGTGAATAGATGGATGATGGATTGATAGATGGTGATGATGATAGACCTGATAGGTGATGGATTGACAGACACATGATGATAGATAGATAGATAGATAGATAGATAGATAGATAGATAGATAGATATAGATAAATGATAGATAATAGATGGATAGACTGATGATGGATTGATAGATGATATAGATAGGTAGATAGATAGATATATACATAACATAGATACATAGATGATAGATAGAACTCATTAAATAGAAAAATACAAGACACTAACAAAGTAAGGCAGTGCTATAAGAAACCAAGTATTAAAGCTCAAGGCCTGCATTTATAACATGTTTAGGGGAGTACCTGGCTGAAAAGACCCCAGGGCAGCAAGCATTAAGGTTAACAGGAGAGAACAAACTGGATGTTAACCTCCCCAGTAAGTAACACTTTGATCTGTGAACTCCACTGTTTTCTGATATCCATAATGCAAACTAATTTTCAGTAAATACTATTTTGTATTATCATGATAGCAAGTACAAAGTACAGCTAATATTTCTAGGAAAATACTTGAATTCAAGTTTTTTTTTTTTTTTTCCACTTGGTTGGTCATTGCAGTGAAAACACAAAAACATAAAGTTCTTGGAAAAATGAGGCTTGATAGAGCCAGTAAATGATGGGGTCCTTGGCAGTGCTCAAAGCTCTAGGAGCAGTTGGCCTGAAAATAAAGGGAGGCATTGGAGCTTGAGAAGTCATTCTTGCTCCGTTTTGTTTCACTGTGTTCTGTCCTCCTGTGTGCACTGTGGGTAGATAGTGCAGCATTCTGTACTGAAGATTTATTCTGTTATCCTGGACGTCCTCCTGCACTAGCAGGAATTGAAGCATCTGAGATAGAACAGAGCAGAGAGAGTTCACTGCAATTGTATAACCTAACTTTGTGATTGGTTTAGCCACCTGGTGTTCTCCTGAAAGGAGTACTGAGAGGTTTAAAGGAGACTTGTCAGGCAGGCTGATGGCCAATGAACACATTTGCCTGTAACTTTCATCCAAAAGTTCTCAAATACTTTACACCTTTAAATCCTGGAAAAATAATTGTTCGCGGAGCAACCCTAATGACTGCAGTGAGTAGAAGAGCCTATAGTCTTATTGTATGAATTTTACAATGATTCTAGACATGACCTAATTACATATGACAAACTTTTAAGCTATCACGTTTTGTGATGGATAGCTATAAAAATAATGAGAATGTTATACAGAGATTCTTCCTTGTTCACTGCTCATCCCAAGTATGAAAATTTTTCAGTGTTTCTTATTTTGGGTCTTTGTCATTTTGTTGAATAGTATAGATGCTCCTCATCTACTGACAAAGTTACACTCCAGGAAAAGCTATATATGTTAAAAATGCTATAAGGTAAAGAGCGTAGCTTTGCCTTCCTTAAACAGGCTTTGAACCTTAGCCTACAGTTGGGCAAAATTGTTTGACACAAAGCCAATTTATAATGAGCTGTTGAATATCTTATGTAACTTTAGATATAGTATTACAAGTGAAACCAGAGCCATTGTACAATTGAAAAACAAATATATCAAGTCATCATTAGATCAGGGACTGTCTGAATTTGTGTTAGGAATAAGTTCATTCATAATACCTTTCAAAATGTTGATCATGCACTTACGTTTATCAGAGTCTATTAGAAGTGTTTATGTTTAAGATACATTTAAGAACAACAGTCATCCCATGGAGGGCCTTCAGTATACTAACTTTCTTTGTGTATGTGTGAGAGGAATAAAGCATGGGCATGCACAAGCCGGGGCTCTAAACACTCCTGTGTTCTCATGAGCAGGAGCTCTATGTAGCTTTTCTCTTTCTTTCTCTTAATCTAATAAAGTTTCTCTAAACCTTATAAAAAGAGATATACCTATAAAAATCCTCACTACACCTTTTTCTTCAGGATTTCAGTATGTTGTTACTTAAATATAAATTATTTAAAAAATCAAAATAAACAAATACACGATTTAAAAAACCCCACAGTGTTTTAAACTGATCGGCTTTACCTAGTGCACTACAATTTACTACTTTACTCCTTGGACCAAGTCCACAGTGGGGGCTATTATACCTCTCAACCATATAAATCATATATTTTATTAGGAAAAGTAGAGTCACAGAAACGGAAAAATCGTCTCTACCAACACAAAATCATATTTCGTTAGTCCTTGATACTGAATCTCATCATGTGCTCCTCTGTCTTGAGTGTGGAATGCACATTTTTAAGTAGAGAAGTGAGTAGGAAACTGATATAAAACCTGAGTGAAGCCTGGCTCTGGGAATCAGTGTGGGGGGTCACATCACGTGCATTCCTGGTCTTGACGCTAACACTGTTCTCGTCTCACCTTTCTTCATCCATAGTCCACTGACGACCACTGTGCACTTCCCAAGAGCCCCCTTCACGGCCACCACTATACCCCAAGGCTGCAGGGAACGCATCCCGGCCCTCTTCTTTCTCTTATACCTTCCGTCTTCTGAGGACCTCTCACTTCTCAGTTGCTAAATAGCCAACATTCTGCAACCCTGAACTTCTCACAGTGCCTCCACTGACAGCAGCCCCTTGCTGCTCGCCCAATCACGTTGTTTTTGTCCTGCCTCCTTGCCCTTTCCCTGTAACAGCAGACACCACTCTTGTCTCATATGGAAGGCACCAAACACACTTTTATCACTGGAACAGATTCTGATCTTGGACCAAAGACTTCATTTTATAGACAAATAAACGCTGAAGAGATTGACTTGCTAAGTCACTTTTCCTTTTAAATTTTTTTTTTCTAATTCTTTTCATTTGGGGCCAAAAGTAATATTTTAAGGACACTGTCATTAAAAAAATGAAAAGTGCATTTCCATATAGCTCAAATATAAGCAGATGTTTGTGAAAATTCTGTGGAGTGGGCTGTTTTTACAGATCATGATAACCTATGATCAAAGCTGTCAATGAAGAATGAGGAGGCACAGACCTCTCTCCTCTCTAGCTAGTTGTTTTACCTTGACCAGGGTTTTGAGGTGGAATTGCTTCAGCTACAAAATGAGTAGAATCCGACCTGTCTTACCTGAGACATGGTTTATGCTTTGATTTGGAAACTTTACAAAGATGAACAATGTTTTGAGTTGGTTCCCCCACAAAAAAGTTTTATGAACACTATTATTTATTCTTTTTTGTAAAGGTTTCAAATATGCATGTTCTTTGCCGTACTGTTGTTTTGAATTGGAGCACTGAGAGCAGAGAGGGCGGCAGGAACCTCTAGAGTAGCCGCTTACCCAGGACTGGGGCTGGAACCAAATCCTAGTTCTCCCACAAACAACCACCGGTCCCAGACATCTTCTGTGCTCTCCCTCCTTCCTCTTCATGCACAGGTGCACTGCAAGCGTTTCTTTGCTCCTTTATGGAACTGAGGAAGAGCACTTTGCACATGTGAAACCTCAATTTTCATTTTTTTTTTCCTGAAAACACGCACATAAATGCTACATTTAAAAATATTTGAAAACCTGTACAATAAACAGCCATGCAGCTGATAATCACTTCATCATTAAATGCTAACTCTATCATGCAGTAATTCTTTATTGCTGTCAAGATCTCATTTGAAAAAAATAATCAAATTTCTGTGCAGCTTGGTTCCCCCCTACAAAATGTGAAGAGAAAAACAGTACCTAAAATAAGATCCTTGAGAGCACTGGATAATAAAAATAACATGATTCAGATGTGTATTCATTTATCATGGCTTTCATTCATGACAAACTCATCTTAGGTTGAAACTACTAGAAGCTGAAAATTTATTTAATGCACCTAACCTACTGTGGTAGTTTGAATGTAGTGCCCTGTCCCATTGGCTATTGTGTTTGAGCGCGTGGCCCCTCGAAGAACAGTGCTGTGTGGGAAGATTGCGGGGCCTTTAGGAGGTGGGCCCTCAGTGAAGGTTGTGTGCCACTGAGTAGGCCTTTGTGGTTGTAGCTCAGTCCTTTTTACTCTTCTTTCTCTACTTCATGCTGATTTGATAGTGTGATACCTGCTCCAGCCATGTTTTCCCTTTCACAATGAAGTCCTTTTCCTTCCATAAGTTCTTCCTGGTCAAGTACTTTGTTCCAGCTTTAAAAAAAGTAACTGGTAAACCTATCAAACACCCCAGCTTGGTCTAGTCCACCTTACTCATGTTCAGAATACTTACATTAGCCTGCAGCTGGTAAAATGATCTAACACAGAGCCCATTTTACAGTGATGTGTTCAGTAGCTGATGCTTTATTGAAGATAGTACACTGAAGAATATTGACTGCTTACCTCATGACCCATGGCTCATTGGGACCTGTGGTTTTGCTGTCGCTCCCCAGCACTTTGAGAGAGTATCTTATTTGACAGACTAGCCAGGGAGAAGATCAAAATTTTTAAAAGTCAGAGCATGGTTGTATTGGTGAGATTTTCATTGCTGTGATAAAATATCTGAGCACAACTTAAGGGAGAAAAAATTTATTTTGGCTCATAAGTTTCACAGGTTTTAGTCCTTACCAGTAGGCAGCTTACTCCCTAGAACCAGGAAGCAGAGAGAGTATGGTTGCACGAGCTGTCCTTCTCCTTTGTCTCCTTTTATTCTTTCTAGTTCCCTACACCATGGGATGGTACCACCCCTACTCAGGGATAGTTTCCTCCTAAGTTAATCCTTTCAAGAAAATACCCACACAGACACACTCAGAGGTGTGCTTTACCAATCTCCTAAGCAACCCACATGCCAATCAGTTTGACAGTCAAGATTAACCAACAGTAATTTCTGCTGCATCTGTGTTGCTTGCATGTTATTGTGGAGTCCAAAGAACATGACTGGAACCATGGTAGGTTGGAGGCCACGTAGGCATGAGAAACATGGCCAAGTGGGCGAAAGTAGAACAGTTCTCAGAAATTACTGGCTACGCTGATCTACAGTCATGTCACCCTGAGTTTACCTGATCATGGAAGCTAAGCATGGTTGGGCCTTGTTAGTACTTGGATGAGAGAAACTACTTACTACTCTTTCTGTTAAGGTAGGATTTCTCTAATGTTATTTGTAAACATCATTAGTAATAATAATACTAGTTACAGGTGTTCCTAGGGATATCTAGAAAAGTCAGAGAGGGCTCTAGGTAAGAAGTGGTCTTTGAGCTTGGCAGCAGAGGATACAGAGCCTGGGTGGACCTGGTGAGTCTCTCTCTAGTAGAGAAAGGAACATGCAAAGGAATGGGAGGGTGAGAACATGGGTATCTCAAGCTGAATGAAGTTTCTGTAGCAGAATCAAGGGAAATGGATTGAAAAACCCCTGAAGTGACCAGAGCAAGCACTGGTGCTACAGTACTATGTGATCAGTTAGAAAACTGTAGGGAATTCAAAAATAATGTAAATACCTTGACCACTGTACAGTCTGGAGCTGACCTCTTGCATTCCATCTACAAAGACAAGTTCAAAGATACCCACCAGGAAGTCTTTTCTACTGGACTGCAGAGCTACATTCACCCATGTCTTGCCTCCTCCCCACCCTGTCCCCCCACCCTGCACACACTGGCTCTGAAAAGTGAGCTTAGAACAGCATAAAAGGAACTTACCATATGTAAATTAACCCATAAGTACATAACCCAAAATTGTGATCCAGAGAATAACCTTGAACAGGGCCATGACTTAAAAATCCTCCATGCCCTCACCACGGTGGCACTTCACCATGCACTGGGAATTCACTGAGTTAACTACGCAGCAGCTCTTGCAGTATAGTGCACAGCATGGGTCAGAGTTGAAATAAAACCCCATTTCATCTTTATAGCACAGAAGCTCGGAGAATGGTACAGGCAAAGTGCTTCTGTACTTGGGCTGTTTGCCATGATCTAGTATCACAGGCAATTCTCTTTCTTGCTGTCTCTATCTGTCTCTATTTCATCAGCTGGAATCTATCCTTTTTTTCCCCCATTTCAACATCTGTTTCCTATTGTATCCCATTATTTTCATTTTTATCAATCTTGGTCACTTCCATGTAGTGGAGATGCCCCTAGTAATCGCAACAATAACTGGGAAGAACTTTCACGGAGAGAGCAAGCCTTCATTCAGCACACAAGAACTTTCCTCTACATTAAAAAAAAAAAAAAAATGCAGGGCTAAAGAGGTGGCTTAGCAGTTGAGACACTTGTCTATAAGCCAAAAGACCCAGGTTCGATTCTCCAGTACCCATGTAGGCCAT
The DNA here is from genome assembly GCF_020740685.1 of Jaculus jaculus. NCBI lineage: Eukaryota > Metazoa > Chordata > Mammalia > Rodentia > Dipodidae > Jaculus > Jaculus jaculus. The sequence goes on along the minus strand of NC_059115.1, from coordinate 73,307,230 downwards.
ATGCACAGTCTCTCCCTTGTTCCCTCTCTCTCTCTCTCTCTCTCTCTCTCTCTCTCTCTCTCTCTCTCTCGCTCTCGCTCTCTCTCTCTCTCCTCTCACCTTCTGTCAAATAAATAAGTAATTTAAAAAATCCCACCAACCAAAGCATCCACCTAACATGGTCTGATAGGGAATTTTGCCATTGTTCTAGAAGACATGGTGGATTTTTCCAGTTCACTAAGGATAAGGGAGGAAAAAAAGAATGAGCATAGTTGGGCCATTTCTGCATGTCAATGCACATTCCCAGTGTCTGTTAACAATGGCAGGTGCTGTGAGGAATCACGGGCAACAGGATTCCTGAAGTCAGCCAAGAGCTGACGGCTCATGTTTGCTGAGCTGCTAGGGGATGAGCAACGTGGGCCTATCGCTGCTGTGCAGCCAACAGGAGCCTCACAGCTGCAGCCCCAAGGGTGCTTGAAAACCACCCTTGATTGTCTCTTGCCTCTGTTAGCAACTTTTCAGCCAGCCTTGCAGCAGCGTCCATGCTGCGCGTCACCAAAACCTATCTCTGTTGTGGTACGGGGAGCTGGCGGCTAGCCCAAAAGTAGTCTGAATGTCCCGGCCACAGTTTCTGGTCGGAGTCAAACGTTTGAGGGTTCTGGGCTCAGGTGGTAGGCCTCCTGCTGATCAACGCTGCCGCCTGATTTGGGGCCAGTATTGAAAGAGCAAAATCAAACTCCACACACCCACTTCTCCTTTGGCCCTCAGAATCTCGCCACTGTCATGATTTTTCATATCTCCTGTTGGCAAATGTTTGGCTGAGTTATCTGTTTTCCTCACTCAAAAAAAAAAAAAAAAAAAAAGTCTTTGGCCTGAAGAAATGGTTAAGGCACTTGCCTGCAAAGCCAAAGGATCCAGGTTCGATTCCTCAGGACCCACAGAAGCCAGATGCACAAAGGGGCACCTGTGTCTGGCGTTCGTCTGCAGTGGCTGAAGGCCCTGGTGTGCCCATTCTCTCTCCCCTTCTGCCCTTCTTCCTTCATATCTTTCAAATAAATAAAGATTTTTTTTATAAAGTTTAAAACCAAAAGGTCTTCTCAAGACAGTAGGGTTGGACGCATGCATATGGGAGAGAAGACAGCGCGGCCGCTTTCGCTTCGGTTGGCCTTTTCCACATTTTCTGGCAGAGGAAAATCATGCTTACTCGCAAGTACCTGCCCAGCCTCAGATCAGGCAGAGGGTAGGAGAGGCGAGGGAAGATCATGAAGCGTAGCTTGCCAAGCAGCCACTGACCGGGACGGGGTTCTCACGGATGGGCTGGTGCTCGTTTAAGTGCCACAGGTGCCCACTGCACCTGCTCCAAACTCCAGGGGCTCCCGGGGTTGGTTGTAGATCAGCCTGGCACCTGGGATCAGCAGCAAATTTACCTTGTCTAAAGGCGAAGTAGCTCTTGACCCCACTGAGATCGAGCCTCTTAATTTTTTTTTGTTTATTTTATTTATTTGACACACACACACACACACACACACACACACACACACACACAGAGAGAGAGAGAGAGAGGAGAAAATGGGTGCATCAGGGCCTCCAGCCACTGTAAACGAACTCCAGATGTATGCCTCCCCTTGTGCATCTGGTTTATGTGGGTACTGGAGAATTGAGCCTCGAACCAGGGTCCTTAGGCTTCACAGGCAAGCACTTAACCACTAAGCCATCTCTCCAGCCCTGATCCTCTGATTTTATAAAAAACTTGGAAATCAAACTATTCTATGTAAGCTCCTAATGTTGGCATGTTTGAAGGACAGCATTTCAACACTGTGCAGGGCAGTTACAACCTGTTGTCAGGCGGTTCACAAGCTGCCATCGTGCTACCTCTGGCTTTCCCAATAGGCACTCTTTCATTCTTCATGTGAATTGGGGTGGGGGGGGAGAAACTACTTTGATTTTGTCTTTTATAAATGTTCTACATTGATCATTTAAAAAAAAAACAAACTAGAGTTGTTTTTTAAAAGTTCTTGGACCCTTTCTATGAACATGAACTGGGATCAACCCCAGCGACCATGGTGGCCCTGCAGTGATTGTTTCCTTGTGTGACCTCAAGCTCATGACCAACCAAGAGTGAGGAGGAAGACAGCTGCGGATATCCTGGGCTTGTTTTGGACTAGTGTGGGACACTGTGCTCAGAACCTTAGTCTCATAGCCAGCACAGCATCTACTTATCCCTGACGGATGAGGGAAAGGGACACAAACCACGTCTGCCATGGTTGACGACGTGTGTGGCATGTCCTCCGGGCAGGAGGGAACATGAAGCTTTGGGACGGGACAGAGACGAGATAAACACAGTATAGGATGGAGCATGGAGAGCAGTATTGCTTTCCCTCAATGGCCAGTAAGAGAAAAACCACAAAGTCGGGAGAAGATTCCCTTAACTAACCAGAGTGGAGGAAAGCTCAGCAAATGTGCCCATCTCTACACCAGGCTCTTGGGAATCTTTGCCCAAAACAAACAACAGCACCAGGGGCCGGGGGCTGAGGTGGAGATGACAAGCTCTGTTTGTTCCAAGCAGAAGCAGCCCAGTGAGCAGATAAAGATACGGTACAAGTTACAAGAGCCCAACAACCCCCAGCTCACGGGTGTGATGGTATGAGAATTGGGCCAGAAATCTGAACAACCATGTCAGGACCTGTCATTTTGGCTTTGTCTGAGGTGCAGTTCAACAGTTGACAGAGCAGTCCTGCATGTCCGGGGTCACCAGTGTCCTCTCTCCCTCCCTCCCTCCCTCCCTCTCACCCTCTCTCTCCCTTTTCTCGTCTTCCCCCCCTTCTCCCTTCTCCTGTTCCTCCTTCTGCAACCCCTCTTTCCTGCTTTACTTCTTCAGTGAATCACTTATTTTTCTACAGAGAGGAAAAGATGACCTCAGTCAAATATTAGATACAGACTCATCTAATTAAATTTTCTGTTTATTTACTTGTGATTTTTAAAAAGGAATATGAACCATACTTGAGACACATTTGTGTCTGGAAAGAGTTGAGCAACTCTGAAGCCATAGTGTGTGGAGACCGGTTAAAGATTGCTAAACTGTGTTTCTTGATGTTCTGCAAAACGTCAGGCACTGCTCTTCGGCTTCTGTAAAGGCCAGTGTGGCTGAAAGGGAAGAAAGACTTTGGACCATTAACTTGTTATTGAACTTCAGAAGTGTGTTATTTACCAGTAAAATTGTGGGTGGGAAACAAGAAAGACTAGTGGTACAATTAAAGCCTTTCTGCTACTTCCCTTTTCTTTCAGAGCCTTTCAGTGAAAACCAACACAAGAAAGCTCGATTCGCAGCCAGTGTTATTTATGATTACTCTGTGAGTCTCAGCATATGGGATATAAGCCACCATGTTGCCTGGGTGGGATGTCGTGATTTTTTTGCCCCTTACGCCTTTTTGCCCTTAGATGCTCTTGAATAGAATACAGCTGTGGAAATAAAATTATTTCAATGAATCCATTTCACTGGTGGCATTTACCAAGTAGTAATCAGGGATTTACTCTTCCTGCAAAGAAGTCAGCTCCTTTTTATAACTGGTGACGGAATGAGCAAGAGCCCAGAAGTGCACGCACGCAGAGGAGGCAGAGGAGAGAGCACATTCTGTTCAAGGCTGTGTCTACTGGCCATTGTTACTCATGAGCACCATTTGCTCCCATCAGAGTGGACTGCAGCCTCGTGCCTCTATCTGGATAAGTAAAAGCGAAAATCAGGCTGGGAACCTGACTCAGGGGTAGAGTGCACTTGCCTGGTATGCACAGGGCCTTACATGTAATTCACAACATAGCAAATTAACTAATCAAGTAAATCAGCAAGATGAAACCATACACTTCTTTTTTTTTTATAAATTTTGGAAGTAAAAGGCAATGTATCACTCAACATGTACAATACTTACTTTGCTTGACATTTGAAAGGTATCGGAGAAGACAAACCAGTCACACACTACAAACTTTGGTGGATTCTCACGCGAACCAAGTACACGGTCTGACAATCAAGTTCTTTCCAACAGCCTCCAGCCCTAAACCCAGCGTGAGCTCTTGGATCTTACTATTTCTTTTTTCAGCACTTATTGGCAATTTTTTCTTCATCAAGTCTCAGTTTATAAAGTCATCCTTTACTTAGGAAATGAAGCCATGTGGACGCATATTTTTCCTTAATGCAGAGAAAAGAATCAGACTTGGTCAGACTCAAAGAACTAACCCCACAGCAGTCAACAATGCTTTGAACATTTTTTCCCTCCCATTTTAGATGCTTTTACACCAACTTCCTCTTCACAAAATTCTTTTAAAAAAGTGGACATGCAGGACTGGGTGAACTTAAATATTGAGGGTTGCACATCACTGCATGACTCTGAATGAACTTATCACAACCAAGTTCTCCTACAGGAGGAGGATAGCTCCTATGCGGGCACTACGGTGGTGGAGGAGATACTGTCGAGCACCACCCTCTGAGGATGGAGCTGGTACTGGGCATGGTGCCAGGCCTGGTAGACTCTGTAGGCTTGGACTGTTCCCTGGGACATCATATAATTCTGGGGGCAGTGGTGCAGGTTCTGCTGAGTGTACAGGGGAGGAAGAGAGGCCTATCAGCTGTGCCCTGGGCACCAGCTCTGCCCTCCGGTCCTTCTTACTCCAGTGGCTCTTCCTGCAACCAGGCCATCTCTGCCATGAAGTCTTCTATGGCTTCCAGTTTGTGTTCAATGACCACTGCCATGAGGTCAACAAAGTATTCCAGGGCCTCCTCCATCAGGCCTTCAAGGTCCTCCTCCATCAGACCTTCCAGGGCCTCCTCCATCAGACCTTCCAGATCCTCCTCCATCAGACCTTCCAGGGCCTCCTCCATCAGACCTTCCAGGGCCTCCTCCATCAGACCTTCCAGATCTTCCTCCATCAGGCCTTCCAGGGCCTCCTCCATCAGACCTTAGAGATCCTCCTCCATCAGGCCTTCCAGGGCCTCTTCCATCAAACCTTCCAGATCTTCCTCCATCAGGCCTTCCAGGGCCTCCTCCATCAGACCTTCCAGATCTTCCTCCATCAGGCCTTCCAGGGCCTCCTCCATCAGACCTTAGAGATCCTCCTCCATCAGGCCTTCCAGGGCCTCTTCCATCAAACCTTCCAGTTCCTCCTCCATCAGACCTTCCAGGGCCTCCTCTATCAGACCTTCCAGGGCCTCCTCCATCAGACCTTCCAGGGCCTCCTCCATCAGACTTTCCAGGGCCACTGCCTGGCCTCCATGACGCCTCCCCGTACCACCTCCATCCCTTGGGCCTCCCAACTCTTCCTCTTCACCCCTCCCCCACCGCCCACTCAGGACTGTGGCGCTGCCTGTGGCACTACTCGCAGCATCCACAGTCCCGGGAGCTGGGACATCTGGGACCCCAGGATGGATGGGTGGAAGGATGGATGGGTGGAAGGATGGATGGGTTGTTCTTGGAAAATATGGAAGAGCGCCACAGCAGTGGTGATGGACATGTGCACGCTGAGAAACCGTATGCACACCAGCCATGCAACAGCATAGTCACCAGTGTGTGTGTGTATGTTGGGGGGGGGGTAGTATCTGACAGTAGTCTAGAAGAGTGCAGGCCAGGAGATGATTATATCCTCATTGCTAGAGCTCACAGTAGTGACACTTTCAACAGGATGTGCAAAAGTTCATTTGTCTTTAGTTTATCCCTCACTAGCCACTCATGTCTCTGTCTCTCTCTCTGGCTTCTCTTGCCCCTCCCCCCATATAGCCCCCCAGCTTGTGTCCTTGATTCATTGCCAGGGAATCACTACTGGTGGGATCACAGAGAGGTTGTAGACATGTCTTTTGCTACGATGTTTGCATTTTAAAGAGTCCCAGACCTCCTGCCCATAGCACTCTACTCCTGGAGATAAAGTACGCATGATTAAACCCGTTATCCAAACACTGTGCTCATCTACCTTCGAAGATGTGGTGGTTCATCTCTGGTTATGGCTTTAGCAGGATTTAGAATCATTGTGGAAATACTGCCTGTGAAGGAGAGCCTTTTTTTTTTTTTTTTATATTAGGAGCCATCCTAACTGTAAGCAGCACCATTCCATGGCTGGGTTCCTGGAGTGCAAGAAAAGGAGAAACTTGGGTGAAAAGCGGTGTTCATCTACGTCCACTTCCTCCCTGCTGCTGGGACAGTGTGATGCTGGTTTGCTGCTCTGGCCATGCCTCTCCCATTACTAAGGACTCTACCCTCTGGAACTGCAGGCACAAAGAACTGGGCTACTCCCTGAGCTGCTTCTGATTGGATATTTTCTTCTAGCCACAAAGAAATAACCGATACACAAGCAGTAACAAGCTGTCTGTGTCCTGGGTCCTAATCCTGGCTCTGCCTTTCCTTAGTTCTGCGATCCTGAGCCAATTTGACATCCCTGTGGTTTCCTCCTGTGAAAAAGTAGAATGAGGATGGTAGCTACCACACAGAATTGAGTGAGGACAGAGCAAGATGATATGTGTAAGACATTTAGAAGGGCTGAGTCATGTTGGGTTCATTTTAGGTCTATTTCAGTGACAAGGTCTTGGGAGTCTCTGTGTCTCTGGATCTATGGTTTGGTAGGAGTTGAGTGTTCTCTGTGTCTATCTCCTTCACCCTTGTGCTGGTACCAGGTTCACCAAGAAAGCAGTACTTTTGCTCATTTCCTCAATTACACTATGGCTTCAACTCAGGTTCTGTGTCTATCTGAAAAAAAAAGAAGCAAATTCTCCAATGGAGAGTGAGGCCAGTGCAAAATACATGGATACCCATTATTATTTTAGAGAGGTGTAGGCCCTCTTATAGCCCACGATTGGTGGGAGCTTGATATTGGAGAGTGGGCTCATTTTTCGATATGGTTCTGACTTGATTCCTGGCTCTAGCTATGTGTTCTGTTCCACTGAGTAGGTCAATTAGCCAAATCAAGAGCAGTTGGTAACCCACCATGGCTGTGTGTCACTATTGCACTTGTGTGAGCATCACATCAGGTTGATTGCTTCTGAGTAGCTTAGACCATGAGTTGCTTAGACAGATGTTGGTCATTTTCCCCCAGTCGCTCGTGTAACACCTTATGGCACTAGACAAGTTAAGCCATCTTAACTTTTAATGTGTCTAGTATCACTTCATCAAAAAGAAGTTAAAAGGGCTGGAGAGATGGCTTAGTGGTTAAGTGCTTGCCTGTGAAGCCTAAGGACCCCGGTTTGAGGCTCGGTTCCCCAGGTCCCACGTTAGCCAGATGCACAAGGGGGCGCACGCGTCTGGAGTTCGTTTGCAGAGGCTGGAAGCCCTGGCGCGCCCATTCTCTCTCTCCCCCTCTATCTGTCTTTCTCTCTGTGTCTGTCGCTCTCAAATAAATAAATAAAAAATTTAAAAAAAAAGAAGTTAAAAAGCTGGTGTTGTGGTGCACACCTGTGATCCCAGCACTGTAACTCCTTGGCCTATAATTCTGGGACACTAAAGTCAAACTCCACTTCGTAAGTGAGGTTGATGACTCTCTGGGTCTATACTGAGAGGAGAGGGAAGAAAGAGAGACAGACTTGAGCTCCATCTGCATCCAGTGGGCAGTGCAGTCAGGCAGCAGGGACACAAGGCTCCACGTGGCCAGAGGAAAGCCCTCAGCATGCACACAGGAGGTCACTCACGCTTTCCTCTACTTCCCCTCACGTATCTTGTCAGGCCCCAGGACTTTCTGGCCTTAACTCATTCGAAGGAGAGAAGTGAGGTGTGATTCGTGTAAGAATCTTTCAAAGTCTGAACTGATAACTGAAAGTAGTGCTCTTTAAACTCTTATGTGATTTTTCTTTCAGGTAGCGTGCTAAAAGACCTCCATTGCTGTGACAAAATACCTGAGAGAGCTGACTTATAAGAAGTTTATTTTGGTTCATAATTTTATAGGCTTCAGTCTCTGATCATTTGCCTGCTTGCTCTTGGGCCTGCAAGACGCTGATGTTAGATTTCAGTCCAGGGATGAGCTAGATTCCTTAAACATGCGGGAGGTCCCAAGGCCCATGAATCCCAACTTTGAAAAGTCCTTGTCCAAATTAACAAAGAACTGAAAACCTGGACACAGAGGAGAGTCAATTCTTAATACCGAGGTTTATTTCAGGGAGAGCTAGGATCCAGAGAGAAGGCAAGCTGGAAGCTTGAGCCAAAAGAAGTTCTCCCCTTTCCAGTCTAGCTGAGACGAGGGAGAGGAGGAGGAGAAACTGTCCTTTACATAGGGTGCAATCTTCTAGACACACACACACACACACACACACACGTGCAAGTAGGTGCACAGAAAGCAAAGCAGGAGAGCCCAAAGCAAAAGATCCTCCTCTCGTAGTGGGTCAAAGATGACTACAAGAGAGGAGTAGCGTGGTGGTGCATGTCTTGAATCCCAGTACTGGAACGACTGAGATAGGAAGGATTGCTGTGAGTTCAAGGCCAGCCTAAATCTCCATAGTGAATTCCAGATCAGCCTGGGCTACAGTGAGACTACCTTGAAAACAAAACAAAACAAAAAGTAGCTTTGTTATTTGGAGAGCAGGAAGATGAGGAGCACTTTGTGGCCTTAAAATAAAATTCTCAAGCTGCAGAGGTGGCTTAGCGGTTAAGGCACTTGCCTGCAAAGCCAAAGAACCCAGGTTCAATTCCCCAGAACCCATGTAAGCCAGATGCACAAGGTGGTGCACCTGTCTGGAGTTCATTTGCAGCGGCTGGATGCCCTGGCACACCTATTCTCCCTCTCTCTCATAAATAAATAAAATTAATCATTAAAAAATAGAATTCTGAGCTGGGCATGGTGGTGCATGCCTTTAATCCCAGCATTTGGGAGGCAGAGGTAGGAGGATTGCTGTGAGTTCAAGGCCATCCTGAGACTACATAGTGAATTCCAGGTCAGCCTGGGCTAGAGTGAGACCTTACCTCAAAAAACAAACAAAAATAATAGAATTCTGGGCTGGCCATGGTGGTGGACACCTTTAATCCCAGCATTCGGGTGGCAGAGGTAGGAGGATTGCTGTGTGTTCAAGGTCACCCTGAGACTACATAGTGAATTCCAGGTCAGCCTGGGCTAGAGTGAGTCCCTACCTAAAAAAAAAAAAAAAAAAAAAAAAAAAAAAAAAAAAGAATCCTCCAAATTTATTTTTAACTAATGTCTTTTGTGCTTTTGTGCAAGAGCTCTTACTGTTAAGTGGATCAACAAGACATGAAAGCATGTTGCAAATTGTCCCAGCCTGGATGAACTAATAGTGTTACGATGCTCATACATGATACGGGGAATTCTGCAATTCCCATCTCCTTTCACCGTGCTATTATGTCCCCTTTGAAAAATGTTTCCCAATCTTCCCTTTGGTCGGGATCCAGCTTTAGACATAGGGCTTCCTTGAAGTGCTCAGGGTTTTAATTTATAGTCATCTCCTCGGGTTCCAACTCGCCACGCACCTCACTGCTCTGTGTCTTCCCTCGCTTGGCACCTCATCCCCTGCTGCCCCGGGCAGTTCCCTGACCGCTGCCTCGAAGGCCCACCAGCCTGGTCCCTTGCTTCCTTTGTACTGCTCCTAAAGGCAGTAAGCTTAATTACAGGGCTGGCATAAGGCCTTCAGTAAATTCTTGTTGAATTAAATCTCCTATTTGAAATTTCCAATGTTCCCACTCCCCTCCTACAATTCCCCTCAATGGAGCACGGCCTCTTGCCTTGAAATGGCTAACAAGTTCTCATGCCAAACTGACATTTTCATGCTTCATCATTTTCCAGTGTGTTCTCCCAAAACAATGTTTATATTAGAAACATATTTAATTATCCAACATTTTCCCTAAGAGCTGTGTTGATAGCCAGCAGCTTTGTCCCGCTTAGAGGAGCTAAGAGAGCTAAAGGTTACGTGCCTTGACTCGAGTCATACACTTCGTGGTGGGGTTACGAGGAGAAATGAGGTCAGCCCCCCAGAGCTGTCTGGCCTTGATCAACCAGGAAAGCGAAGTCTGTGCCTCAGCTCCCTCACTGAGTTTACTGGAAGCACATATTTTTCCGTGTGCCAGATTCAGTAAGTCATGGACCAAATGTCGATTCTGTTATGCTTTGAAACGTTGCTTTGCTTCTTGTAAGTTTCCTCATGGAAGAAATCCAAGATATGACTTAATCTGTGTTTGCAGCACGCAACTGGAGACAGGATTTGTTCTGCGACTTGACCGTCACCCCTGGGCCACTGCTGGAAAAATGGCGTGGCATGCAGAAAGGGTGGGCGTAGCGGGAAGAGTGCTGGGGTGTGGATGCTCCTCTCAACGAGGCAGCAAGCAGCGGACCCCCACTGGAAAGTTTTTGATTCCCTCATATCTGGAGGCCAGCATCCCACTTCGCAGCACAGCCGCAGGTGTCTGTTGAATAGTTCGCACTTCCGGTCTTGGACTTCCCACCAGCAGATTGCCACTGGCCTGGGTCGCAGCTGCGCCAGTCATGACCAGGATGCAGCCTGTCCTCAGTGGGAGCTGCTTCATGACCCGGTGAAACTTAGTCCTCGGACGTGCAATTGAGCAGCTGACACTTTGTGTTTGTTTAGTAGTAATAATCTTATTAGAGATGTGGAAAGGACCATTTGTATCTTAGAAGAACAGCTCTTTATCTCGAAGAACAGCCCCCATATTTACATGTAGACCAAGCACAAGCAAAAATCTGATTGACAGCTTGAATCACGATAAGGAAGTAGGAAGCTGACATCACAAGAGACAGCAGGTCCTGCCCTGAACCATTTTAGTTCTTTTGTTTTCATAATACAAATTTGGGTTGCTTTCAAAATCAACAGTCTGTCATGCTATTGATTCGCAGCCTAAACAACCTCATCCACCCTGTCCTTAGTAAGTCACGCTGATTCCTGCACTTATTAGAAGCATGCCAGATTTACAGTCCTTCAGAGTTCTTCATGCCCCCTGGAAGAATTACTTACAACATTCTCTAAAATCTAATCACACTGCTCAGTATTATAATTTTGAATAATCGATGGGATTCATTTGGGATTCCTAAGGCAGTCTTTGGGAACCATATGGCTTGTTTAAGTAAACATCTGTGATTCCCTTTAGCTAGATACTGAAAGTAATGGGCTACATGAAGATTTTACCAAGTCTGATATGGAAGCTCCCCCGTTCTTCCCTGTTGGTTAATAAGCACATGGTCCTAGGGAAAAGTGAACTGTGCTTCTTCCAGTCTCCCTGTCAGCTGTGTCTGTGGCCTGGGAAAGGCAGATAGCTTTAACTTGAACTGAGCCACTCAGTGCCTTGAAGTTGTTCAGAACTTGTTGTTTGTTTGGAATTCTGTGGAATATTTTCTATGAATAGAGCAAACATGCATTGAAATGTGGATTTTATCTGACAAGATGGTCTTATCTTTTATAAAAAAGGAGAGAAAACAAAGGACTCCAGAAAGAACCAGTCTTTTAAAAAAAATAAAAATGAAAAATAGGAAGGATTTGAAGGAAAAGTTATGGAAATAATAGTACAGTAGAGAAATATGGCAATCATAAAGGTATTAAGCAAAAATTCAAATTTATAAACCACATTTGCACTATTTTTAAGTGTCAAAAATGTGGTAGTGTATGCCTGTGATGCCAGCATTCAGAAGGCTAAGGCAGGAGGATGTGAGTTCAAGGTCAGCCTAGAGTACATATAAAATTCAAGGACTGCCTGGGCTATAAAGAAAGACCCTATCAAAAGAATCTCTATAAATTCCTTTTGAAATACATATTACAAGTTATATATTATCTAAAACATACAAGAACTCAACACTTCAATACCAAAGTAATAATAATAAACTAATTTAAAAATGCTTAGAATATACAAATAAATATTTATCAAAAGAAGACAAACAATAACCAACAGGAATATAAAAACATGTTCATCATTACCAATGATCCAGAAATGCAAATTAAATTCCTGATGACATATCATGTTCCCCCAGTAAGAATGGATATTCTATCCAAAAGACTAAGATAATAAATGCTAGTGAGGAGATGCACACTGTGATGTGAGAGGAAATTAGTATTCCTGTTATGGAGCACAATAATGGAAGCTCCTCAAAAAATTAAGTAGCCTTGGCCAGGTATGGTGACACACACCTTTAATCCCAGCACTCTGAGGGCAGAAGTTGGAGAATTGCCCTGAGTTTGAGACCACCCTGAGACTACATAATGAATTCCAGGTCAGCCTGGGCTAGAGTGAAACCCTACCTCAAAAACAACAATAACAACCACCACAAAAAATTAAATATCTGGGTGTCGTGGCATACTCCTTGAGTCCCAGCACTTGAGAAGCAGAGATAGTAGGATCACTGTGAGTTCAAGGCCAACCTGAGACTACATAGTGAATTCCAGGTTAGTCTGGGCTAGAGCAAGACCCCACCTTGAAAAACAAAACAAAACAAAATAAATGAAACTATTTGATTGTCAAGCAATCCTACAACCTGATATACAACCAAATGAAATAAAGTCAAAATGTAGAAGAGGCATCAGCATTCCTATGTTAATTTCAGCACTGTTCACAGTAGCCAAGAAATAGAAACACCTAAGTGCCTATACACGTACATGATATATGCTGTCATTTACAACACCATGGATGGGCCTAGAAGACACTCAGTTAAATAAGCCAGGTATGGAAAAATAAATGTCACGTGATCTCACTCATGTGGAATCCAAAAGAATTGATCTTCTAGAACTAGTGTAAAACTGGTGGGCACCAGGGCTAGGGTGACTGGAGGCAAGAGGAGTAGAGGAAAACGTTGGCTAGAGAATAAATTATAATCAGATAGCATGTATTTCACAAGATCTACTGTGTATCATGGTAGGTGACGAGGTACTACTTTTCCTTAAGCAATATAACCTTTTAAAATCGGAAATATATTACTTTATGTCTCCTAAGTTTCTGGCTCCTCTGGTATGTGTAAGATATCCGTAAAATTTATATTTGTTTATCAAAACCTTACGGTTATTGTTTCTGTTTTTTGCTTTGGATTTAATTCTTTTTTTACAACATTCCATCTGAGACCACCACCTAAAAACTCATGGCTGCTAAAGTCTGAATCTCTGTCCAGACTTTTGTGCATGTTTCCAAATCCATATGTCCAAATTTTTGTTCGATATTACACTAAGGAAAACTTAAACCCAGAGGCACAAAATAGCCCTCATCTGTGTCTGCTCAATCTCCATCTCTTGGACTTCTGAGTTTTGTTTCTCTGCCACCCATGAATTCCTCCTTAAACTAGAAAGCCTGGTGCCCTCCTAAGCACTTACCATCCTTCCTCTGCTAATCCACATAGGCTCCACGTCCTCCTCACCCAAGCCTTAACTTGCCCAGCCTTCGCCCACTTCACCTGAGCTCTGTCTCCAGTCCCAACCGACTCCTGTCGTCTCTCCCAGCCCTCACCTCTCCCCAGTTCCAGCAATACCGAGCGCCATGTTCACCTGCAAGTGCAAAGGAAAAGTCTAGTGTTCTTGAAAACCTCCTCAAGTTGCCCTTACTTCCTTCATCTTGTGTATTTCCCCTGATCTTTCTGGAACTCCTAAAGAGGTCTGACCTTTCACGATGGTCTTCTCTGTTAGGCCTCAACTCTGAGTTCCTGCAATATGATTTTATTTTTCAAATTTCGTCACAGCATTTACACATGCTAGTTGTCTTTATCTTTTTCTTACCAAACTTTGAGCCCTCTTAAAGACAGGTGTTGTGTATTTTATCTGATTCCAAAGCTTTCTCTTTTATTTTAGTAACTCTTTCTTAATATTTTTTTTTTTTTTTGAGAGAGGGAGAGAAAGGCAGAAGCAGATAGAGAGAGAGAATGGGCACACCAGGGTCTCCTAGCCAAATGAGCTCCAGATGTATACTCCACCTTGGGCATCTGGCTTTAGGTGGGTATTATGGAATTGAACATGAGTCCTTTGGCTTCACAGGCAAGTGCTTTAACTGCTAAGCTATCTCTCCAGCCTTCCAGAACCTTCTCTTTTTAAATTTTTTTTTGTTTATTTTTATTTATTTATTTGAGAGGTACAGATGGAGAGAGAAAGAGACAGAGAGGGAGAGAATGGGAGCGCCGGGGCCTCCAGCTACTGAAAATGAACTCCAGACGCGTGCGCCCCCTTGTGCATCTGGCTAACGTGGGTCCTGGGGAATTGAGCCTTGATCAGAGGTGCTTGGGCTTTACAGGCAAGCATGTAACCACTAAGCCATCTCTCCAGCCCCTTCCAGAGCCGTCTAAGGATGAACAAACAGTAGAATGAATGCTAAGAATACTGAAGGGCATATTGTCCTTTTGTGGCATGTTGGCCTTCTCTAAATTCAAATGACTCTTCTCCAGTCTCCCCACCACACTGCACGCCACCCCCACGCAACACACACCCCCCTGCAAGTCAGCCCCCAGGAAAGGCATGGAAGCTCATTCTGCCGTCCTTACAGCAGATGGTAGCAGGCACCCCGCTCATTCCCGTATCCCCATGCTTAGCCCTTGCATTGTTACGATGTCTCTGTGTTAGGCAATCTGGAAACAACAGAATTCACTGGAAAATGAATGTTTTGTTTAAGTTCCGGGAGGATTATTATAAAGACGATGAGGCAAGCACTTTTTAATGCTACAAAAAAAAAAAAAAATCAAAACTTCTGTAATTAAAACCAGAAGCCATAGTATAGATGAAGGAAAATAGTGGCAACCAGCCTAAAAGAGCAAAAGCCTAGGCTTAAAATACAGTCAGGTGCAGCTGGACGACTGGACGTGATCTGAAGGCCGCATCACTAGACCGTTTCCTCACTGCATCAGGACCAGACAGCGTGCTTACACGAGACAGCCGAGGGGCCACCGGGACTAAAAGTCCTCGGTATGTGGCATGTGTGGTCCCCTGGGACGAGAACCCTGTAGGCGGCACTTCACTGCCCTGAAAGCTTGTCTGAACTAAGACATTGCAACAGATTATTCTGGGTGTTTTAGGATCATTATGACTTAGAATATTCTGCTATTGCATTTATGAGTGAGAACCAACTCTGAAAGTCGTACCCCTTTTAAATGAGTAAAAGGTTGACATTGTCTTCTCTAACGTGGTCAGGATGGATATATGTAGCATGAAGAACAAAAATCATTATTGAAGATCTGTTTTAAAGTTTTCTTCCCACTACAATTCTCTGACAGGTAGTAAGCAAAACAGGAAACCATTTGGGTAAGAAGGTAGAGCCCTTCCCTGAGTGAGTCCTGGGCTGACTTGCCCTCGCTGGATTCCCCTGTGTTTACCAGGGGAAGGACGCGGTGGCTTTCTTTGAAGCACATTTTGGAGGCTGGGTTTACCTTCTGGAACGTCACGGATCAAAGTTTGAGCTTTAGCTGAGCAGCTCAAAATCAACTTGATTTTGACAAGGCTCCAGAATGAGGACTCACTATTTAAGTATTCATGAAGTATTAATTTACAGGGGATTCGTATGTGACCGAGGGAATGGACCAATAAATTGTCTACAGAAAATGGGCGTACAGGCTTAATCTTCTTCCCAATAAACATCAAATGGAGAGATTAAGTTCTGCGGCGGGGGTCTGTTCTTAATCTAGTTTTAACATTGACCTTTCATTCTACCTGTACGCCATTCTGTGGCACGTCTTGATCTCCCAGACGAGGAGACTGGAAAGCTGTGTCCTCAGCTTGAGCTGCAGGCTGGGCAGAGATGACGCACTTGGACAAGCCCTGCTGCCGTCTGCTTAAAGCCATTTCAGGGAATGTGAGTGGAGGCAGTCAGTTCTAGAAAACTATGAGGTAGAACACAAGAAATAAAGTCACTGGACCACTGGTTTATGAAGACGACTCTATAGCAGGCTTTTTTTTTTCATTTGTCTTGTATTGTGGTAGTAAGAATCAAACATAACAAAATCGTCATTTGTCATTATTCCACTGAACTGTTTTCTTTATAGAACAAAGTGTTGAGGTGATCTGAACTACTTACATTGAAATGAATGTGGCTTTAATTTGAATCCCTTTCAGAATTTCTGACAAATCCAAGGAACTACAGAGTTCTCTTCATCACTAGAAGATCTTACAAAGCATAGTCTGGGTTATTTCTGAAAAGGTTTCCACAGGGAGCTTCTTTGAATTTACTCTTCCCCTGGCATTCACTAAGCAGGTGTCTGGAGTGGGTCCTCTGAGTGCAGCTGAAAGCCATGTAGAAATGGTCCCCAACAGAATGTGGGGAATCACAGAGGTGGCCTCCCACTGGGCTGGGTAAGGGTTCCCTTAATTCTAGACAATTTTGTTTCTCGGATATAGTTATTGCCTCACATGCTTATTACTTTCAGAAGAGTAAAATTGCCAAATGTGGCATAGTTTTACACTCCTCCTAGGGGTCTTTAGTATGCACACACATATACACACTTCCACCAAGTTCAGCCCGCTTTGCTTTTCCAATGACATGCCTTTCATTCCTTACAACTATAGGTGCTTTGGTTCCAACTTAACAGCCTATTAAAAAGTTGTGATTATATACCTTCATGCCCTTACTTAGGAGTTATCATGGGCACAGTTGCCAAAGAGAACACCTAACTTGAGGACTTCCTAAATCTCTGAGTCACTATACTAAGGAAATAAGTGGCTTCCAGCATACAGCGTGAGCTTGTGGGACTTGGGAGCTCATCATGTAAGGGTACTGGTATCTCTTACCCCAAGATTTTTAGGCCCCAGCTCACATAAGCTTTGTTGGACTTCACTTATTCACTCACTCATCTACCCAACAAATATTAAAAATGACCAAGTCACTGTTTGGAAGGCACCAGGCTGAAGTGAACAAGAGTGAAGACATCCAGTTGTCTTGCTGTGAGCAGTTGATGGAGTGTGGAGTAATGTAGGGGAGCAGCTAGAAAACTGGCAGTTAGGAGAGAACATAAGAAATGCTGTAGAAGAGGTGCATCATGCCTAACACGGGGGTTATCTGACCGAGTATGGGGTTGTGGGGTGCCAGAGAAGCACCTCTCATCCTCTAGGAAGCTGGTGGCTGACTGTATCAGTGGCTGAAGAAATGGCTCACTTCAACACAGGGCTTGTAATGCACTGGGGAGGCGCCGTGAGGGCCGCTGGGCTTTGCTGACCCACTAGTCGGCTGCGTTGGTGAGTTCAAGGTTCAGGGAGAGACCTTCTCCAAAACACAACGTGAGAGCCACTGAGGAAGAGACGCAGTGCCAACCTGCGGCCTCAGTAAGCACACTCGGAAGAGCGGCGCTGAGACAGAGCTCCGCGCGGTTGGAGGAACGGGGATTCTGCGGGGCTCTGCGCCCAGAGCTTGGAGTCCAAAGCAGGGAGTGGTGACCGTTGAGAACCACCCTCAAAACATTTACTGGCCAGATTCCAAATTGTGCTTTTGGTTGTTTTTGTTTTTGTTTTTTTTTTTTTTTGTCTTGAAGATATTTGGGACAATTGAAGAATTACTGCCTCCCTCACCACTCCCTGTGCTTTGTGAGACAACATGTAAAGGACAACACGATCCACTTGAAATAAAACAGCTGCTCACGCCTTAGGGAAAGTGGTCAGCACTTCCAGTCAGAGTCCTGGTGAAGGCCAGCAGCACCTAGGTTTGGTTCTCAGCCATGAAAAGCTGTCATCTGGGAAGATCCCACCTGGGCATCTGTTGTTTCGTTATTTCTTGGATGCCACAATCCACCCATGTGACAGGAATATGTCCTATGTGGCATACAAAGAAATGTCAACCACATTTACATTTATTATAAACTTTATTATTATAAAGTTAACTTTGTGTAACTTTAATTTTTTTTTATTAGTTATGGACATACTTAGTGTGTAAACAGCCCATGTTGGTACCATCCATACCCTCATCGCTGCCCCTCCTCGAAGGGACCTGCCTCATTGGGGATGCCAGTTATCCCCATGGGGATTGTGGGTTGTGCATTGTGGGGGTGTCCATCAGTTATGGGGAAGAGGCAATGTCTCTGTGCATAATGTTCCAACTTGTGGCTCTAACATTCTTTTTATTGTGTAGAAATGATATCACCTTATCTTCATGAAGCAAATTCATGGCATATATGTGTGTGTGTGTGTGTGTGTGTGTGTGTGTGTGTGTGTCAAACCTTTATTTGAGCTGTCATGGCATCACACGCCTTTAATGCTTGGAAGGTAGAAGGATCACTGTGAGTTCAAGACCATCCTGGGACTACAGAGTGAGTTGCAAGTCAGCCTGGGCTAGAAAAACCACAAAAAAAAACCCTTCATTTGATTGGATTTTTATAAATTCAGCTGAGATCATTGGTACTAGTACTCTCATTTTGCAGATTAAAAAAACCTGAATTTCGTATAAAGTCTAGCTCGACATAATAAAACTCAACAAACAGCAGTTCAGAGATGCATTCCCAAGATAACTAGCTTTAAATGCATTCTTGGCAGGAGTAATTTTCTTTTTTTTCCCCTTTTTAAGACTATTAAGTCAAATGTAGTGCCTCACACCTTTACTCCCAGCATCCAGAAGGCAGAGGTAAAAAGACAGTGTGTGTTCAAGGCTACAACTCACTCTGTAGACCAAGATTGAGTTCCAGGTCAACCTAGGTTAGAGTGAGACCTGACATCGGGAAAAATAAATTTATATATGTGTGTGTGTGTGTGTGTGTGTGTGTGTGTGTGTGTGTGTATTTTGCAGCCAGAAAGAGAGAGAGTGAGAGTGTGATTGGGTACATCAGAGTTTCTTGTCACAGCAGACTAACCCCAGATGCATGCACCATTTTGTGTGCCTGACTTTGTGTGGGTACTGGGGAATTGAACTGCAGCTGGCAGGATTTGTAAGCAAGTGCCTTTAACTACTGGGCTAGAGTGAGACCCTACCTCGAAAAAAAAATCTTGAGGCTTCTCTGTACTTTTTTTATCCTCCTTTTCCTCAATAAACATGAACGTACATTTTCCTTGACATTTCTGTATTTTTGAATGAAAATATCCTTAGGATCTTAGTTTTGGTAGTAAGTCAGCTGTTCTGTAGAGCACTGGCAGAGAAACCCCAGGGCCTTTGGTTTCTACTTGTCCTTACCAAACAAGCAGTCATTGGAAGAGACTTTATGAAACTCACAACAAATGGTGTCCTGGCTTTATAGTCTGGTTCTTACCATCAAAAAAAACCACTATTTGTTTCTACTTAGATGATATTTCACCTCAAACAATGAATCTCAAGTTTTCAAAAAGTGTAATACTTTAAGAAGTTACAAATCTGCTGGTGAGACTTCCCCGAGCTCGCCATATTTTCCAGGTGTGTTGATGAACATTTTTCTTCCTGGACCATAGCGTACTGTGAGATTAACTACAGAGTGTGGGAATGCTCCAAAACCAACACCTACCTGAAGTATAGCGGGGTTGTGGAATTGGTCTGGGGAGACTGTTTCTGAAACAAGACCTTAAGTCATCTCTGATGTCCGATTACATTGCCACCTTATGATACAACCAATCATTCCTTTAAAACATATTAGACATTTCTTTTTCCTCTTAAAAGCAATCAAAAAGATTTACAAGCTGAGTGGATATGTGACACAGTCAGCCTGTTGCACTCAGCAACATGTGAGACAGAAGTAAGTCAGGAATACCAAAAGTTGGGCCTTTCCAGCAAAGCTGCTGGTACCCGGTAAGATATCAGTTCTCCAGGAAGGCCCACCCACGCTGGTCTAACTGTGCGGAGAAGCGAGTGCTCCGTGCGAATTCAGCGCTTCCTTCAGACGGAGCACAGGCGTCGAACTCTGTGCGAGGCAGTGTCTTGCTGTGAATAAGAAAAACAGTGATAGAGGAGGGTGGTATAGAGAGGAGAAAACATTCCTGTGAAATGCGAACATACAGCTACCAAAGCAGCTGACCTCCCATCAGTCAGGCTGTTCTAACCTCAGTACCTTCTCCTCGACGCCATGCACGCCAGCCCATTTCAGTCTGCCACATTCTCTCTGGGAGTCACTGTGTTCTTCCCAAAGGTGCCATTTGCATGTGGAAGGGACAGGTAGGTGCCGTTCTCTTTCTCCTTGATGTCAGTTTTGGCAGTACAAAACACCTTATCCTTGTGGAATCGAATCTTATCTGGCTTCCCTGATACACCTGTGGCTGTCTTTTGCTCTGACTTGCTCGGACCCCCTGGCTGTGGCTTATTCACTTCACTCGTCTTTCTCCCAGTGCCTGTCCTCCAGCTGTTTAATCCCGAGCTCATTTCTCCATAGAGTGTCTTCAAAGAACAGACACCACAGACTTCCCACAGCCACCTGGCTCGAGCGTCAGCTCTTAGGCTCTCTTCCACACTTACGTCCCTAACCTGGCCTTCTTTCCTCCTCTCCAGTCTGGTACTTAAAATATGTTGCATATTTGCACTGCAAACATGTAAGAAATTTAATCTGCTTCCACAGTAAAGCGATCTTTTCTCCCTTATCTCTCTTGGCACCTGGTTATCCAAGTTTCCCCTTTCATCATCATTGGGACACTGTTTTTGGCAGCCTACCACTATCCAAACAAGTGTGCTTCATAAAACGTTTAAAGGAATCTGGACACCTTTTTAAAAACTTTAAAAGAATTATTTATTTATTTTATTGACAACTTCCAAAATTGTAGACAGTAACCCATGGTAATTCCCTCCCTCCCCCTACTTGAAACTTTAAAACTCCACTCTCCATAATATCCCCTTCCCCTGTCAATCAGTCTCTCTTTTATTTTGATGTCATCATCTTTCATCCTATTATATTGTCAGGCACTGCAAAGTCATGGATATCCAGGCCATTTTGTTGTCTGTAGGAGCACGTTGTAAGGAGTCCTACCTTTCCTTTGGCTCTTACATTCTTTCCAGCACCTCTTCTGAAATGGGCCCTGAGCCTTGGAAGATGTGATATTTCAGTGCTGAGCACTCCTCACTTCCTTTCAGCACCATGGTGCCTTCTGAGTCATCCCAAGGTCACTGCCATCTGAAAAGAGAAGGTTCTCTAACCAAAAGTGAGAGTAGCATTCATATATGGGTGTGAACGTTAAGAGAAGTGCTGACTGGGCAGTTTGGTGAGCACAGTGTACACATTTAGCCCGACAGCAGCAGACGTTACACCGCTAGGGCTCCTGACTACCCCTGTTGTAGGTTTTCAGTATCAGGGATGTAATCTTTCCCAGGGAGCAGGCCTCCAGTCCAATTAGAGAGTGGTTGTTTTCTCCCATAAAAACACACCACTATTTCACCTGTTGGCTCATTTGGCCCAGTTGGCCAAATATAAGGCTTGCAGTGTCCACTGTTGGGTATCTTCACTGGTGACTTCTCTCTCTCCCATTGAACTGCATGCAGCATGGCTTTTTCCAGCTTTCTGTCAGCTGGTCAACATGGAGGAGATTTGCAGCTCAGCTCCAGCAGGATTTCTCAGTGGCCTTGCAGCCCAAGTCCATATAGTCTCCAGCAGTAGGGTCTTACCATTTATTCCTGGTGGGAAACCAAGGGCCTCGGCCATGGCCTGTAATGTTTTTGGGGCATCAGGTACATCAACAACTCACTGGAGGGTATCTCATCCCTGGCACTGAAAATTTTCTACTAACAATCTATGGCTGCTGGGTGTGCCATGTCCAAAACAGTAGGTTTTCATATGACTTATTTATATCCTCTTAGCCTTCCCTGCACCTTTCCTTTACTCAATCTCTTCCCCTAACCTCACTTAGGCCTTTTCACCCCCATTAATCTGTTATTCTACTTACATATATGCAATACCATCCTATTAAGCCCCCCTTCCTTTGTAAACTTTTAACTTGCCAGTTTTTATACATATGCATAATTATTTTGATTATAATCCTGTCTTGTTACCTTCTTTTATCCCCTCTCCTCTGTCTCCTTCTGCTAAACACCTCCTTCTTCCCAACTAGTTAATTTTCAAGGCATTGATTTCAAACCATCAATGGAAAGGATGCTGCTAAAAACCATCCTTTAAAAGTACGAGGCTGGGCTCAGACCTACGATTTAGGCAGTGTGGAGGCTGAGTTGGGAAGTTTGTGAGATTGAGGATATCCTGGCTTCTTAGACCACGATTCAAAAGAAAACCCTTTTAGGGACTCTCTGGGAAGAGGACAAGGGGAAGGAGAGAGAGCATGGAACAAGAGACAGAAGGAAGGAAGATATGATCAATGCATGAGGTATGCATGTGTGGGAATGCTAGAAACTCATTAATTTGTACAACTAATAACTATTAATTTTAAAATTATATCAAGAGGCTGGGAAGATGGTTTAGGCAAGCCATGGTTCAATTACCCAGCCACTCACATTAAACCAGTCATCTGTTTATAGCAGCAAGAGACCCTCTTGCATCTCCCCTCCCCCACAAATCTGTGCAAATAAATAAACTTAAAAAGTCCACATATCCCCGTGCGTGGTGGCTCACGCCTTTAATCCCAGCCCTCAGGGGAGGCAGAGGTAGGAGAATCACTGTGAGTTTGAGGCCACCCTAATAATACATAGTGAATTCCAAGTCAGCCTGAGCTAGAGTGAGACCCTACCTCAAGGGGTTAAAAAAGTACCTATATCAAGATTTGAATAATCATAGTACAGCTTGGTATTTTATAATTTCTCAATAAAAATATTCTATTCAGGGCTCACTCCAATTCTTTTCTCCTTTTATAATTAGGACTTTATTTTTTTCACTGATTCTAACCCTTTTCTATATTTGTGAGGCTCATCTCAGCACTGTTTGACCATGTCCAGGTCCATCCACCCCTCAGTCCTGACCCCCAAGCTCAGGTATACTTGGAAAATTTTCTAACCTAGAACTTGCAAAACAAAGGCTTGCAGCACCAGGGGTTTGTGTCCTTGTGACTTGAAAAATAAAAAAAACTCAATGTTCAGCTTCTCCACTCTTGTCTGGCTCCAATAAGTAACCTCATGCCTGATTTGTGCTCAGAGCTTTCAGTCTTGGCAGAAATATGATGCAGGAAGCTGGGCGTAGCGATGCAAGTCTTTAATCCCAGCACTCAGGAGGCAGAGGTAAGAGGATCACTATGAGTTCAAGGCCAGCCTGAAACTACATAGTAAATTCCAGGTCAGCTTGGGATAGAGAAAGACCCTACCTCAAAAGAAGAAAAAGAGTCTGGTGTGGTAGCGCATGCGTTTAATCCCAGCACTTGAGAGGCAAAGGTAGGAGGACCATTGTGAGTTCAAGGCCACCCTGAGACTACATAGTGAGTTCTAGGTCAGCCTGGGCTAGAGTGAGACCCTACCTTGAAAAACAAAAAAATAAAAAAAAAATTTAAAAAGAGGGCTGGGGAGATAGCTTATCAGTTAAAGCACTTGCCTGCAAAGCCTAAGGACCCATGTTTGATCTCTCTCCAGAGTCCATGTAAGCCAGATGAAAAGGTAAGGCAAACGCAAGGTTGCACCTAGGTGGTGCAAGTGTCTGGAGTTTGATTACAGTGACTGAGGCCCTGGCATGCCAGTTCTCTTTCTTTCTCTCTTTTTCTGGCTCTCTCTAAAAAAAAAAAAAAAAAAAAGGTGCCGGGTGTGGTGGCTCACGCCTTTAATCCCAGCACTCAGGAGGCAGAGGTGGGAGGATTGCTGTGAGTTTGAGGCTACCCTGAGACTCCATAGTGAATTCCAGGTCAGCCTGGGCTACAGTGAGACCCTACCTCAAAAAACCAAAAAAAAGAAAAAAGAAAAAAAAGAAATGTGATGCAGGCTGGAAGTTTTATAACAAAGTACTATAAAATAAGGTCTGTGAGCAAAGGCTCAAGAGTGAGATTTATCCCCTGGAGAAGAGATTACTGGAGCATGGCCTAATAATTATGTTTTGATTTGTGGGTATTAATCACAATCAGAACTCTTACAACATGCTCCTCCAGACTCAAAATGGCCTGGACATCCCAGACCTCACAGTGCCTGGCACTACCTACACAAGACCATCATAACAGGAGGAAAAGATCATGACATCAAAATAAAAGAGAGACTGATTGAGAGGGGGAGGGGACATGATGGAGTTTCAATGGGGAAAGCAGGAGGAGGGAGGAAATTACCATGGGATATTGTTTACAATTATGGAAATTATTAATAGAAAAGGACTCTGATGAATGTTGGTCATATCCATGGGTGAAATATAGGAATATACTCTTAAGTTGTAGGAGAAACTTTGCTGGCAGAAAAAGAAGAGCATGTTATCTATACACTGGTATTTTTGATAAGAAATCTATTAAACCATTGTTCCTAGGAATAGTACAGTTTGGAACAGACTTTGGTCTAAACCTAAGAAGTGAAGGCCCAGGGTTTCCTAGCTGGTCGCAGACATGTCTGAAGACATCAGATTTCTTTTTCACTGTTCTGGTTCTAAATTGATAGACAATATCCCTTAAATTAAGAAGCAATTAGGGTGAATTTAACAAAACTCATGGTGAATAGTGGATAATTATTGATCTCATCCAAATATTTACAAGAGCATTCAGTAGTAATTGCTCTCATGGGATTCAAAGCATCTCTATTAGGTTGGCTAATCAGCAATTCACTTGTTTCTCTACTGGATGCAGAGAGTCGACCTGAGGGTTCTTAGTGAGCACTAACAAGATCTTAGTAGCCATTAACAAAATCTACTGAATGTGAAAAGTTTAAACAGTTGTAAAAATTAAGCAGCTCATGATCAGATGTCTGCTGCTTCTTTTATGCCTGTAACTGTATACACACACACACACACACACACACACATATACATACATACATATATATATATATATATACACACACACACACACACACACACACACACACACACACACAAGTGAAAAGACACTGCATGTACCTTGTCCTTTCTGTCCTTGCTAGGGACCCTGTCTTAGCTGCTAAGTCGCTGTGTTGCATAACTCAAGAAGCAGTGCTAAAGTGGCTCAAAGCAAGAAACACGGGGTCAGCAAGAGGCCCCCACTGTCTGGCAAGGGGAAAGCACAGGCAGAAGGGCCTTGAAGATATCGCCCAGGGAAGGAGCAGCAGCAGGTTGTCAGTCAGTCCCAGAAGTCACTCCAGGGCAGGGCACAAAGCAACCCCAACCCCAGAGGAATGCCCAGGACAGGACAAAGCCTAGATCCCACCAAGGAATAGTGCTTCCTTATCCCAGGCAGAGTCTTAGCACATATGACATGTGAAACAGAAGACCAAACTGTAAAGAAAAATATTACCAAACAACTCCAAAATTTCCTATCTATTGTTACAAACAAATCAGAGAACTAAAACCAACTGACACATGCCCCAGGCCCATGTCTCTCCTCACCCTTTCTACTTCTTCCCTCTGAAGACATTTTAAAGCCATAGTCTCTGATTTCATAAATATTTAAGATTCCCTCCACATGCCATAGAGCATACTATAAACAAAAAGATACAACACAAAATTGGGCATGAGTTAAAAAACAAAATTAATTTTTTTTAAAAATCTAAGTATGTTCTCTTACTTTCTGGGAGTTGGCAATTGAATATAAATTACTCTTAAAACATTTTATTTATTTGAAAAGAGAGAGAGAGAGAGGCAGATAGAAAACTCCAGACACATGTGCCACCTTGTGCATCTGGCTTTATGTGGGTAATGGGGAATGGAAACTGAGTCCTCTGGCTTTGCAGGCAAAGCGCCTTAACCACTAAGCCGTCTCTCCGGTCCGAAATTACTCTTTTTTGATATCCCAACTTTGTAGCCACAGAAGCATCTTCGTGGAGATGGTGGCAGACCCTGAGGAAACACAAAGCCCATCAAAGTAGATATTGAGAGGTTATCAAGAGCCTAAGACTTACGGAGACTTCTACCACCCCCTTCAAGGCTCAGGAACACTGTGGAAGAGGAAGCAGGAAAATGTACAAGCGTTGGGTGGGAAGGTGAACTTTGGATCACTGTCCTCCCAACATGAAGCACGTGGTGCATTCATGACCCCACAGTGGACACTGATACACCCACAAGACCCGCACAGTTTTGAACCCATCAGGATTTTGACATGGAGAACAGAGGAGGGCAAGAGGAATAAGCCAGCAAAAGAGTAATAATAATAATAGAGTGTGTGTGTAATAAAACCCCAAGTTTGTAGCTGTGGGCTGAAGAGAGGGCGCTTCCCTTTCCCTAATGCCCCATTCTGTCTCGCGTCTTGAAGGAAGGGAGGTGGCGGGCTTCACATTGGTTAGGAGAGCTCATCTGAACCCTGTGGCATCCCTCAACTAGCAACTTTATTCCCTTGTGAGGAAGGGTGGGAGCCATGTAGGGTTTCATTCTGTAGTCCAGACTGGCCTCGAACTCATGGCAGTCCACCTACCTCAGCTGCCTGAGTGCTAGGACTACAAACCTGCGCCACCACCTTCAGCCTTAGGAGCTTTCAAGCCCTGAAAAGCCCATGGAAAGAGCTCAGGAGAAAGCCAGCCGCTGCTGAGTCGCCCTCCTGCGTAAGCCACTTCTCCTTCCCTGCCACCACTTCTGGTTCAACTTGTGAAGCGCTGATGCAGAACCAGCAGCTGTTATTGAGGCAACAGCTAACATCTCCTGACTTAGGCGACTCCTCAGTACTGCTAAGAGCTTGTGTAATCGGGAGAACACTGTGATTTCATCTACCGCTCACTGAGCTTTAACTAGCAAGTTTAAATTCCTGAGATCCAGAATAGAGCGTGTGGTCATGGTGAAACAAGACATAATCTAACTAAAAACTATTGAGAGTCTTCTTCTGATGGTAATGGAGGAGGACAAACAGATCAATCAGTTCAGCCGTTCGCAGAAGGAATCATCATCCCCGTAAGCCTGCATCACTAAGTCACAGAGGGAGCATTGACGGATTACAGGCACAAAGAGTTGGCCCGCTGTTTGGTAGGGTATTATATGTGAATAGCTTGAACATGGGAATCAAATGTTTTGTCCCTGCCTGGCAGTGCACAAGCCATTGTGCAACATTATACTGAAAATGAAAAGAATCTACAGTTTCTTAACAATTCCTGTACAAATCACCATATAGGAGACAGCCTGAGATCAACATGCAGAATTTGGAACGGAGACTTGTTTTGACTCCGAGGTCAGAACCCTCCACAGCCAAGTCCTTTGGATAATGAAGACCCCTTTTCCTATATTTTCCCAGCTTGATCTGGACCTAGGCAAATACCACTTAAACATAATCTGCCCTTAAACATTCTTTCCTTTTCATTTTGACTGTGTTTGTGTTTCCTAGGGCGCATGTAAGAGTTTTCAAAATATTTACTATATATTTCTGTGTTGTTAAGAAAAAAAGGTTCAGTTTTCGTGTGCAAGTTATTTTCAGCAAGCAAATCGTTTCCTGGAGTACAAAAGGCTAGATATACAAAAACAAACAAGAGAGCGTGTGCAGTTTTAACAGATGGGGCCTTGGACATGAGTTTTGAAGTTCGGGTTTTGTTTCCGGATCCCGCTTTTGGCCCTATCACTTCACAGCGCTTAGAGAGACCCTGAAATAATAAATCAGTGACATTTGCACAGTTTTTAAGGCTGACAGTTTAATTTTTTTTCCTGTTTTGTCTATCGCTGTGGCCAATGTAATTAGGTCATAGTCATGTGAAGAGTTAGTCGTACAAGAAAAATGTTGGATGTGGATGCATGCTTTGAGGGCGATTTGTTTCTACTAACATTCACCATATCATTTGCTCATGAAACTCACTCACTTTCCCCACACTGAAGGTATTTGTGCTGTTTCTGAAGGAATGCACAACCCTGACTTAAAGGGATGTTTCTGTTTACTTTTATACAGTGGTTGAAATAATGCCTTGTAAAAAGATTTTTATCATGTATACCACTGATTTTAAAGTGCTGATTTTAATTATATGGTTGCAAAGATGAAAAGCTGTCATTCCAGGAAGAAGAAGAGAAAATCTTAAGTAAGCACAGTACTCCAGAAATGGCAACAGAGTTCATATGCTATAGCATGCACAACTTTGCAGACTGCCATCTAACTTCATTTGTGGAAAGATTGTTTATAAGTCTTAGACCACAAGCATTTTATCATTTATAACCATACATGAAAGTTTCAGTTTTCTACACTGAGAAATGTTAGGAGCCATCAGTGAAAGCAAATTTCACAAAACCATGATATTTATTCATGTTTTGGGAAAAATCTTAATTTTATTTTTTTCTTATTTATTTATTTGAGAGTGAAAGAGAGACAGAGAGAATGGGCATGCCAGGGCCTCCAGTCACTGCAAACCAACTCCAGATGCATGTACCACCTTGTGCATCCGGCTTATGTGTGTCCTGGGGAATCAAACCATGGTCCTTTGGCTTTGCAGACAAACGCCTTAACCACTAAGCCATCCCTCCAGCCCAGGAAAAATCTTAATATTAAGTCTTTTTATTCTTTAGTTAGCTGAGAGTCTTCATTATATTCTTGTGGGTTAATTGAAAATTTTTAGGAATAAAAAGATTAGCTGAACTCAAAATTTAAACACCAGGACGAGGAAACATAAAAGGCACAATTTAACACATTTTATTGGCCAAGTCTAAAGGTCAAAATTACCAAGCTTTATAGGGCACCATTACAGTTGTACAGTAGATCTCTTGTAGGAATCATAAAGGAGAGCTACTGTAGAGAATGTCTAGAACACAAATGCAAAATCTGAGTTCCTTTCTGTGACGGAAGCAGAGTAATTGTCAAGAGTTTAACAATATTGCTAAAGAATTTAAAGGGCTAACAGCTCTTGAAGAATGTGCAAGATAGCTCTATTGTGCTTAAGTAACATTTACTGAGAAGCATGGCATGCCAAACATTAAGCAATCCACAGAATTCCTGAGTCCCTACCCAGTGATTCTATTTCCAAATAAGATAAGTAGGTGAGATATACAAAAGAAATTAGGTGGCATAGTCACTATCTTATAGACATCTACAAACAAAAGAAGTATTAGTGCCCCACTTTGCTAAGTAAAACCTGAGAAGAAGCCAGATAGATAAGAAATAGTGGTAGCTTTTCAGAGAACACACGGTTTGCTTTCCAAAACAAAATGTCCATAACTCATCAAATAAGTTTCTGCAATTCTGTTTTCATATATTAGCAGGAGTAAAATCATCTACTTTTGTTTTTGTTTTTATTTTTATTTATTTGAGAGTGACAGAGGGAGAGAGAAAGAGAGAGACAGAGAAAATGGGTGCGCCAGGGCCTCCAGCCACTGCAAATGAACTCCATGCGCCCCCTTGTGCATCTGGCTGACGTGGGTCCTGGGGAATGGAGCCTCGAACCAGGGTCCTTAGGCTTCACAGGCAAGCGCTTAACCGCTTAGCTATCTCTCCAGCCCACTATTATTTATTTATCTTAGAGAGAGAAAGAGAGATAGGGAGGGACAGAATGCACACCAGGGCCTCAAGTCGCTGCAAACAAACTCCAGACACATGCGCCACTCTGCGTCTGGCTTATGTGAGTCCTGGGGAATTGCAGCCCGGTCCTTTGGCTTTGCAGACAAGCGCCTTAACCACTAAGCCACCTCCCCAGCTCCAGTTACTTATATTTTACTTGAGAAATGAAAGATTCATTCATGAGACAGTCGATTTCCTGAATCATACTGGTGAATTTTTTTGTGACATTTGAAATTCGCAGTGGCCTCTTAACCAGACCACTAACACGTCCTGCTGTCGAGACCACGAGCGCGCTCCGCAGTCCTCAGGACGGGCAGCATTTGGAGGGTGTGTGTGGAACATCAACTCTCACAGTCGGGCTGAGGTTGCAGCTGCCGTCACAGGACTGCCTTCGACGTGCTAATGGCTTTTCTCTTTACAGGGACTTTATGTTTTTGTGGTTTATTTTATTTTACACAACCAAACATGTTGCCCTATGAAGGCCAGCTACACAGTAGAAGTGAATGGTCATCCGGGCCCCAGTACAGCCTTCTGCACACCTGGGAGTGGAATGCCTCCTGCTGGAGGGGAGATCAGCAAGTCCACCCAGAACCTTATCAGTGCCATGGAAGAGGTATGCAGTCCCCACACCAACTCTCTCATTCTACTGCCTCTCCTGCCCCCCCCCCAGAAAAGAGTACAAGACAAATGCTACTGTGTGATTTTTTAAAAAAAATAATTTATTTATTTATTCATTTGACAGAGAGAGAGAAAGAGAGAAGGGGCACACCAGGGCCTCCTGCCACTGCAAACAAACTCCAGATGCATGCGCCACCTTGTGCATCTGGCTTACAAGGGTACTGGGGAATCGAACCTGGGCCCTTAGGCTTCACAAACAAGTACCTTGACCACTAAGCCACCTCTCCAGCTCTGCTTGTATGATTTTTAAATGATTTCCTTAGTGTTTCATGCTGTTTATTCAATTATTTTTCTTTCCTGACCTGTGAGCTGCACTGAGCAGCAGTGTATTAGGAAATCCAAATACAACTTGACATTTCCTTCCAAATCTCTCTAGTTTGCTGTAGCAGGGCTTGACTCGATCTAAGAAGTGGTGATTTTTGTTTTATTAATTATGTATATAGTGAGTACACAGCCGTGACAGGACCGTCGTTGGCCTTCTCCCTTGTCATCATTCACAAAAGCACATCCATAGCTCTTTCTTCATCTATCCCAATACATGACTTCATTCCCAACAGTCCACAATAAAATAAACTGATAGTCCTTTCAATTTAAATACCAGAAAATGGGCTGGAGAGATTGCTTAATGGCTAAGGCATTTGCCTGCAAAGCCAAAGGATCCCGGTTCGATTCTTTAGAACCCATGTAAGCCAGATGCACAAGGGGATGGGGGCCGCACACACCTGAAGTTAATTTTCAGTGGCTGGAGGCCCTGGCTCGCCTATTTGCTCCCTCTTTCTTTCTCTCTCTCTCTCTCCCTCTCTCAAATAAATAAATAAAATGTATTTAACTACCAGAAAATATGCTAGAACAACAGCTCAGAGGGTGCTTTTCTGACACTACTGGAAAATGTAGGCAGGATTTCCTCTGTAAAAACCATGGCCCACTGTTCTTTGTGTTCTGTCCACATTAGTTTGATTTCCTGAATCTGAATCACATTGCCAGTAACTTTCAGCAATGCTGCCCAGGGCAGAAGCTTCTGCTCAGATTTTAAAGCACATCTGAGTAGATATGCCCCAGGGCAGGCAGGAATGCACAGCCCTCCCAGTTGTGGGGGGCTGAGATGTACATGTGTGGCTCACATTGCCCTCTACATGAAGGAACCAGGGGCAACAATATTTGTATTTGCATGCCACAAAACACAATATCGCTAAGCTACCTGTGGCTCAATTTAGAGTAACTGTCATTAAGGATTCATGCCATCATTTACTCTGGCCACACTGTAAATGCCCAGCATACGTGGAAGCTGCGGTATTACAGAACAGTTATGAAATATGTCTGTCATCACCGACAGTTCCGCTGACCAATGTCTTGTAGATGTCCAACTTCCCAGGGAAACCGTTCTTAAGACTCCATCTTCCTCCAGTTCATCTCTAAGATTTCAAGTCACTTTTCTTACTACTAAATATCTCTGCAGTCTCCCAGAAAACCTTACATTGGCAGGTAGCAGCTCTGCTGAGCTCCTGGGCTACAACCACTGCTTGAGTGTTGCCCTGGTTTTAAATACAACCACATAGCTCAAAGTGTGGTCTGTGATACTCAGAGGTATAGAATTGGCTGTGATCCAGCCATCCACAAACCACTGTTGATGACATTCTAATGAAAAAAAAGAAAAGAAAAGAAAAGAGAAGAAAAGAAAAGAAAAGAAAAGAAAAGAAAAGAAAAGAAAAGAAAAGAAAAGAAAAGAAAAGAAAAGAAAAAAATAGGAGACTGTTTACCAATAGCCTAGAGGGGACATAAATGCACTTAATTGTCTCAGGATAGAGCTATCTTTCTAATCATTGAATCAAAAACAAGGAGAGATTCCAGGTGCCAGGGAGGAACTTTCTTTGTAAATTTAGCATGTCCTTCAGACATCTATTCTATTCAAATGTGCTGTTTTAAATTAGGAATTCAGTGTGTTCTTCCAAGTGTCCTTTACAAACATCTTATAAAAATCAAAATGCATTTATTAAATTTTAAATAGTTTTCTTTCTTCCTACACAGCAACACAGAATTTCTGATAAGTTGTTAAAAAAAAACAAAAACACCAAATTAGCTGGGCGTGGTGGTGCACACCTTTAGTCCCAGCACTCGGCAGGCAGAGGTAGGAGGATCACTGTGAGTTGGAGGCCACTCTGAGATTACATAGTGAACTCCAGGTCAGCCTGGGCTAGAGTGAAACCCTACCTTGAAAAACCAAAAATAAATAGATATACCAAGTTATATTGGCTAAAAGTATAGCATAATTGTCTAATGAGCAAAGATAAAGGGTTTTAATTTTAGAGCAACTCAATATTCCTTCACGAGGTGATTATAATGACATGAGGAAATAAATGGCTAACATAGGCCTCAAGGTGAATATGTGTATATTGATACTGTGGCTTTCCTCTTGCCCTCCCCCAACCCAAAAAAGGTGCCCCCTGACTGGGAGAGAGTCTCCTTCCAACAAGCCGGCCAGGCCAGCCCAGATTTGAAGACAGGTCCACAGAATGGTGCCTCATTCCCTTCTTCTGGCGGCTATGGCCAGGGCTCCCTGATAGCGGATGAGGAGTCCCAGGAGTTTGATGACTTGATCTTTGCATTAAAAACTGGTATGTATGAAACCCACAGGCTGCATTTGAAGTACGCTATCTTGCTGTCTTATATCATGTCAGGAATTTTCAAAGTACCCTTAGCACATCCTGATTCTCATGACCCATTCCTAATCTCTGTCAGACTCTAGGATATTTTGTTCTTGGCATATTACACAATCTAAAAATAGTTTACAATTTGCTTTTAGGAAAGAAACAGGTATACTCTAGCTAAATGTAAATATCTGTGTCCCAGAATCTTGCTGGAACACCAAGATCTTAATTTCACTATACAATAGTTAGTCAGGAGCACACTGAGAGAGTTGGGATTCTGATTTGCCAAGAAAAGACGTTACAGAGTATCTTTGAGCAGAAAAACATTCCAAAGATAATACAATGAACATTGCATAGGTCTACAGTTTAAAAAATGTGATCATATATAGTACTTCATCCACTCTTTGTAGGTATATGTGTGTATGTGTTTAATTCCACTTAGCCTATGGCCCTCAAGAATAGTTCCCACAGAGGAAAGAAAAGCCTGAAGGCTCACTTCATTTGTGTATCACGTTGGAGGTCTTCTAAGACACGTAGGAGACCACAGAGACACCTGCCTCAAGGGCCCATGGTACTGCCGGCAATGTATGCCTGTCACTCTTGCCAGTGCGTGAACATCTACAGTCATGGCGTTTTTAGTTAGCTTTCCCTCACCGTAGCTCATGCCCGCGGAAAACACGAAAGGAAGGAACGATCTCTTTCAGCTAATAGCCCCAGAGACTTCAGTCTGTGGCCAGCTGACTCCATTACTTGTAGGCCCCTGACAAAGTAGATAGGTCACAGAGGAAGACAATATGCTCACTTCCTATTAACCAGGAAATGGGAATAACAAGGGGCCAGGGCCAAGATACACCCTTCAATTGGCACTCTGCTATCACCCCGTTTCTTTCAACGTGGTACCACCTGCCAGCTTTCTACTACCTCCAATCGGCTACTCGGGTCATGACCACACCAGCGAATGAAAGCACTTGGGAGGTCAGATCCCTCCTGATCTAATGGTCTTGAAGTGCCCTTGCACAAGATCCACTCAGGGCGTATTTTGTTCATCTCCTCACTTTCACCCATCCTAATCAAGTTGGCAGAAGATTAATATCACATTTGTCATGAAATCTCCTCTGAATATTAAAAGAAAATCATAAAAGCATTTTAGGTATTTTCAACTTCTATATTCATTTTAAAACACTTTCCCTGGGGAAAAGAAAAATCAAACTGATATAAAAATGCTAGTGAACTTTGAATTTTTAAATACTCAGAAAAGCAAGAATTTATGTTCATGCTCAGATGAACTTTTTGAAATAGTTATTCATATGTATATGTTGATGTAATACAATTTTATTTTACTAAATAAAAGGCATATTTTGCTTAAAAAATTGTTATTATAGCTGGGCACAGTGGTGTTCACCTTTAATCCCAGCACTTGGGAGGCAGAGGTTGAAGGATCCTTGTGAGTTCAAGGCCAGCCTGAGACTACATAGTGAATTCCAGGTCAGCCTGGCCTACAGCGAGACTGTACCTCAAAAAAAAAAAAGTCATTATAAAGAAATATTATTTATTCTTAAGAATTACTGCAAATCCCTAGGGATAATATATTGGGTAATTTGCCCCAAATCGCATAATATGAGAGGGTGGGGCTACAAAGCACACCATGGCCTCCTGATTCTTGGTCTCATGCTCTCACTCAAAATGCTTCACTGTGCTCAATGTCTTTTTTGTGGGTGTGGCGGGGAGCGGAGAGGGGTTTGAGGTACAGTCTCACTCTAGCCAAGGCTAACCTGGAATTTACTCTGTAGCCCCAAAATGGTCTCAGACTCACTGTGATTCTTCTGCCTCTGCCTCCTCAGTGCTGGGGTTAAAGGCATGTGAGAAAAGGCACATCCTACTGAAATGATGAAGAACTCAGCTTTGTTCACAGAGATGTTTGCTCCTAACAAAACTGCAGCAGGAACTTTGAATAATGAATGATTGGATGAACAGCAACATAAAATTTGCGGACGGCTGGGAGGAATAGACAGTCCCACAAACAAGAATTAGCAAGAACAAAATAAGCAATATAGAGAGTGTAAGATTGAAGTAGGAAAGGAGCAGAGGAAGTTCACTACAAACTACAGGGACAGAAATGGACAAAACTCAGAGGCTTAACAGTGTATAGCTGTCTAGGCCAGGCAGAGCAGGCCGGGTCACTAGAGAAAGCCTGACAGATGGGTCATTGGCATCATTAGTAGCTCACGGAGTTCCTGCGCTGGCCTTCAGGGAACACCTTCCTTCTGCCATTGATAGCCATATCTCTCTCAATGTGACGATTTCTTGACTTGGTATATTTGGGAAACTGCAGATTCACAGTTCACATTATCATTTTAAGCAATTCTAAAGTGTTATAAAGATAACCACTTTAATTAATGTAACCTTGCCTTTCTGCAACACATTTAGTGAGATTCATTTGGGGAGAGGCAAACTCTTGTTACTATTTGGCATAATACTAAGATGCTGTTTAGTTATTATGAGGAATGCGATTTTTATGAAATGTAGTAGGCCATGGAGGTTTCTGAGCAGAGGCAGACATGTTTCCACTGATGTTTGAAAGTATGGGAAGTAAATTAGGAGCAATAACAGAAAGACTGGAAAGAGATCACAGTGGTCCAGAGGAATGGGGCTCCGGCCTCAGATGTGGAGAGTGAAAGTAAACGAGAGAACAGAAGTGGGGCACTGGAGAGATAGCTTAGTGGTTAAGGCATTTGCTTACAAAGACAGAGGGTCTTGGTTCAACTCTCCAGGACCCATGTAAGCCAGATGCACAAGGGGAACATGCACCTGCAGTTTGTTTGCAGTAGCTGGAGGCCCTGGTGCACCCATTCTCACTCTCTCTCTCTCTCCCTTTTTTCTCTCTCAAATAAATAAATAAATAAATAAATATATATATATATATATATATATATAATATAACACACACACATTTATTTATTTTAAAGAGTAGAGGCAGAAGGAATGCTGGGGGAGAATTGAGGACAGGCGGAAAACCCCCAGCTCACGTGGCTCAAGTGGCTCACATGGGTGACTTAGGGGAATGGTACAAAGAGAATTACGTCTTTGCTTGTTGGGGAAGCTGATGAGTTCAGACTTGGAGCAACTACAGGCCTGATGGTTTCTGAATATTAATACAGTCTGGATCTTAAGGAAGGAACCAGAATAGAATGTAATGAGGAAACACACCAATGCAGCGATTATATCTATAGGCTTGGGAATGAATGAATTTGAATACCGAGAGAGGAAAGAGACAGGAGGCGGGAAGAGGGAATAATAACATGGAAATGGACTGGAACGCATGGGAACCAAGGAGTTGATAAACCCTACATTTCAGGCTGCCAGGCGGAGGAACTTCGAGAAAGCCCAGCAAGCTCAGGAAGACAGTGAACCCCAGAAAGGAGCTGTAGGAAGGAGGGCGTTACATAAAGCACCGTTTAGAACTGGAGCGGAAATGGGCTTTCCGACTAGACACCGTGACCGGGCAGATTATACGTGCAGGGTCGTCCGTCCTTGCTTGTCACGCTTTGGAAGCCAAGTGGTTTCCCAGAGTAATAATTAAATTAAGTCTCTTAGGCAGGGAGGTGGCCCGGTGGATAAAGCACTGGCTGTGCAAGCTTGAGTACCTGAGTTTGGATTCCCCAGACCCCGTGTTAAAGCCGGAAGCTGTAGCCGGCCTCTGTGATCCCAGCACACCCATGGTGAGGTGAGGGTGGAGACTAGAGAATTCCTCAGCTACTCCCAGTGAAAGGGGCAGTGACCAGTGAGAGACCGGCCCTCTGCCCTCCACATGCTCACTGTGGCATGTGCACAACTGTGCTCTTGCACACCACGCACACACAACTGTCTGTATGTGTGTGTGTATGCATGTGTGTGATATATATATATATATATATATATATATATATATATATCATACACACATATATAGCAAGTGCTAAATGCATTTGGTTTAGGAATGCTTGGAATGACTTGCTTACTTAAAGATTTAGCATAGCATTCCTTAGAGTTCCCTAAGTTCACTGGGAACTAAATACTTTAAAAGATCAAAATAACAATGTCTAGCATTGGCTGTCTGCATTTTTAGAAGAGGTACTATAATAATCGTGCATTACCTCCCAGATGCAGTCCATCATAGAATACAGTCAAGTCCAGGAGCTGCCCACATGGTATTCCATGAAATTGACCATTGTCTCTAGGCTGGATTTGGCCTAGCAAGGTGCTTTGCTTGGGCTCACACGGCACTTCAACATTTTTGTGTCAATATTAAACATTAAGAGATCTCTCACCAAAAAAAGTCCCTAGAATTTCTAGGATAAAACCTGTAGCACCATCGTTCCTATGTTATTTTTCCTTAGCACACAAGGAGATGCGCTCGTGGCGTTTCTGCACAGGCTTACCCCGAGCCTTTGCTCTTACCTGCCGCCATCTGCCTGCCTGGCTCTCTTTCCCCTCCGGCTCATCCCCTTCTTCCCTCCCACACGGCTCCTCCTTCTGCTTCCATGACACACACAGCCACTGCCCTCTCCCTTCCCCTTCTCCCGCCTCTGTACACCTCTTCCTTCCCTTCCTCCATCCGCATTCAACTTTCATGCCATGTATGTTCCCCATGTGAGAGAAACGTGACATCCTGTCACAGACTGGATGATTTCGCTCTGCTTCTGTCTTCCCGTGGATGACAGAACCTCATTCTTCTTCATAACTGAGTGCAACTTCATCATATACATGTGCCACATTTTTTTGATCCACTGTCCATGGTGACGACATCCAGGCTTTTTTCCGTATATATCTTGGCTACTGTGAATAGCTGTAGCACTAAGCCTGGACGCCCAGGTATCTCTGCCGTATGCTGACTTCAAACCCTGTGAATATATGCCTGAAAGTGGTATGACAGCTGATCATATAGTAGAAAACTTTCACAGGTGGTAAACATTTTCAGCAAAGTCGTATTACACAAAATCCACCTACAAAAGTCAGTAACTTCTAAATATGAGTAACAAACTTGCCAAGAAAGATATCCAGAAAAAAAAAATTCCCATTCATGCTAGCTTAAAAAAAATGAAAATTAAAAATAGAGACTGTGGAGAGAATTGTGATGGGGAGCTGCTTGTGAAAGTTTGAGGGCCCGAGTGAGAGTCTCAGTTTGCTTTAGTTTGGTTACCCAGACTCATGTGAACCACTGGACGTGGCCACACATGTCTGTAACCCCTGTCCCGTGGGAAGCAGAGAACAGCCAAGGGCTAGGGAAGAATGACAAGCTCTGGAATCAGTAAGAGACTTCATGTCAAGGAGAAACAGGCCGACGAGTGATGGAGGGAAACAACTGACATTCTCCCTCGGCCCCCACAGAGACCACATTAGCCATACATGCATATGCTATACAAACACACACACGTCACACCCCACACAATAAATAAGTAAATGCATCAAGTCCTTAGGAATTAACCTACCTAAGGGTAAAAATGTCTGCAATGACAACTTGAAAACACGGGAAAATGAAACTGAAGAAGATACCAAAAGATGGAAAGATTTCCTCTTGTGCTCATAGATGGTCAGAAGTCCTATTATGAATATAATACACCATCCAGAGAATGACAAAGGGAGGCCTGTGCCCCCAGTTTTCCCAGGTCACACTGGCTACAACCCGTGTTCCTTCTGCACCTCCGTGATGGCTTAGGATCTGGGTACTGCGCACTCATTTCAATTGGAAATAAATGACATGGAGGATGATGTGCGTCACCTTGCAGCGGTAACTCTGGTAGAGGATACATCTAGAACCTGCTTTTGTCTCTGAAGGCTCTGGGCTGCTAAACTAGCTCCACACATGGTCAGTACAGAGCTGGTCTTTCTAGAGCACTGCTAAACTAGCTCCACACGTGGTCAGGACAGAGCTGGTCTTTCTAGAGCGCTGCTAAGCTAGCTCCACACGTGGTCAGGACAGAGCTGGTCTTTCTAGAGCGCTGCTAAACTAGCTCCACACGTGGTCAGTACAGAGCTGGCCTTTCTAGAGCGCTGCTAAGCTAGCTCCACACGTGGTCAGGACAGAGCTGGTCTTTCTAGAGCGCTGCTAAACTAGCTCCACACGTGGTCAGGACAGAGCTGGTCTTTCTAGAGCGCTGCTAAGCTAGCTCCACACGTGGTCAGGACAGAGCTGGTCTTTCTAGGACAGCTGGTCTTTCTAGAGCGCTGCTAAACTAGCTCCACACGTGGTCAGGACAGAGCTGGTCTTTCTAGAGCACTGCTAAGCTAGCTCCACACGTGGTCAGGACAGAGCTGGTCTTTCTAGAGCGCTGCTAAACTAGATCCACACGTGGTCAGGACAGAGCTGGTCTTTCTAGAGCGCTGCTAAACTAGCTCCACACGTGGTCAGGACAGAGCTGGTCTTTCTAGAGCGCTGCTAAGCTAGCTCCACACGTGGTCAGGACAGAGCTGGTCTTTCTAGAGCGCTGCTAAACTAGATCCACACGTGGTCAGGACAGAGCTGGTCTTTCTAGAGCGCTGCTAAACTAGCTCCACACGTGGTCAGGACAGAGCTGGTCTTTCTAGAGCGCTGCTAAACTAGCTCCACACGTGGTCAGGACAGAGCTGGTCTTTCTAGAGCGCTGCTAAACTAGCTCCACACGTGGTCAGGACAGAGCTGGTCTTTCTAGAGCGCTGCTAAGCTAGCTCCACACGTGGTCAGGACAGAGCTGGTCTTTCTAGAGCGCTTTGTCCCAGCGGGCGTCCGACTCCTCCTGCCACTTATAACTCACTGAGGATTGGTCCCAGTCAAGGCACTCATCCTGTTCTTCCCTGGTGCTAATCCGAAGGTTCTCCTCGCTTTGCCACAGCTGTTCTGTTGCAGGCAGCTTTGTTACGTAGCCCTTTAGTTCCATCTTCCCCAGCTTCAGGGCTTCCTCACCTCCTTAGAGAACAGCCACTATCTTCTGAGTTCACTGAGATTCTGCCAGAGAAGAGTCCCCGCTTCACTGACAGAGAAGTATCAAGCCTCTGTTCCTTGAAGGCCTAGGGGCAAATCTAAATATTTCCTTCTTAAGCTAGAAAAACCAGGTGTCATACATAACTATAAAGGGCTATGCGAGAGCAGTGCTGAACTTGAGGGAAGAATCTGGTGCATGGTTTTGCTTTTTTTTTTTTAATTAATGTAAGATTACAGGCCCAAGTTTGCCATGTCTTTTTAAATTGTTAGATCTATATTTTTAATTTATTTTATTTATTTGAAAGACAGAGAAAATATAGGTGTGCCAGGCCCTTCAGCCACTGCAAACAAACTCCAGATGCATGAACCACCATGTGCGTCTGACTTACGTGGGTCCTGGAGAATTGAAGCAGTCTTTTGGCTTTGTAGGCAAGTGCCTTAACTGCTAACCCATCTCTTCAGCATCGATCTAATTTTCTTAATGTTATCTCATGGCTAAAAAAAATTTAAAGTATTGTCATGGGAAATATTGTAGTCCTTAATTTGAAGAAAGATTCCATGGGTGTTTGCTAATAAACATTTTGTCTCATGACCCATATACACATTGACAATAAAGGTATAAGAAAGTTTTTCATCCAAACCAGAACAGTTTGGGAAAATAAAAGGGATGTGATTAATACCTTTGTCAGGTGTAAGGATTGTTCCCCCCCAATAGTACATCTTATTCTTTGGTTTGGAGGAATGGTGACAGAAGGACTTCCAAAGGGTGGGGAGAGGACCTTGATCCCAGACTGATCAGTTTTAGAGAACACTCTCCGGTGGGGCAGGGTGGAGAAACAGCTATTCCTAGGACATGGACAGACTCAGCAGTGTCTTGAAGTCCAAAGCAGGGGTTCCTGACTCACTGCGGATGGCAGTGGGAGATGCTGTCTGCTCTGGAGAAGGAGGGGGTAGTGAGATGCTGAATAGTCCAGTGGCACAGAACAGATGTTAAGGTGGAAGGGAAGCTGTCTAGAGCTGGAGACAGAGCCAAAAACATTTACCAAGTGCCCTAGTGTGCTCAGCATTGAGTCAGTGATGATACAAGGATGCCATCCAGAGTGTGAGGCAGAAATTTCAAAGAGAATCATATTATTTCCACAGGTATCAGAGTCAATACCTGGGCTGACGTGTGTAAGAAGGAGGCAGGCATCCAGGTGAAGGAGGTAGGGAGTAAGAAGCTTGTCCCAGGCAGAGAGAGGTATCAGCATAATAACGATGGTGTGCTGTGCAAAGGGCCTGGCACTAGGAAACACCCATCACAGAACCAGCAAAGGTCAGGCAGCTCCCACAGCCTTTGAAGTAGAACTAAGAAGGGGCCTCAGAGCTGGAGAGATGGATTAACAGTTAAGGCGCTTGCCTACAAAGCCTAAGAACTCATGTTCAACTCTCCAGATCCCACTTCAGCCAGACACACAAAGGTGAGACAAGTGCAAGGTTGCACATGCCCACTAGGTGGCGCAAGGGTCTGGAGTTTGATTGTAGAGGCTGAGGTCCCGGCCTGCCAGTTCTCTCTCTCTCTGTCTCTTTCCCCACTCTATAAAAAGTAAAATAAAATATGAGTAAGAAGAGGCCTCCAGTGCTCACATACCGTGAGACACGAGAGAAAGCAGAAGAAACGTGCAAAGAACCACTGTAGCCGAGCAGGAGGTGGGCAAGCAGCGTTGTGTGGAAACAGAGGAGGGAAATGGGGTTTGTGGAGAAGCAGAGGAGGAAGAGTCAGACGCTGTGACTCTAGTGGTTTACACCGGAACAGGCCAGAACCACATCCCTGTTCTCCCTCTCCCCGAAAGGGTAGGGAGGGGAGGGGAGCAGTAACTAGTAGAACTTCTTCAAAACACTGATTTACGGTGCTCTGGGATCAACCGTGAGCCTTCAGAGCCAGCGTTTCAGCACAGTGAGAGGAGTCCAGGTTCACCACACCCCCACAACTCAGACCACTGACAAACACTGAGTGTCAACTGATGGGACTGCTGACCTCTGTGAGGGGTGGGGGACTGAAGGTTATTTAATTCTAACAACAGATCCTCCCCACCTGCTGAAAAATTCTAGTGATCTGCCTGATTTTCTGTTTTTATAAGTTCCACAGTAAAATATATCTTCCCAACTCACAGCAAAAATAAATAAATAAAGAGAAAGGTGGGCATAGGTGGCTCACACCTACATAATCTCTGTACTCAGAAAGCTGAGACTGAAGGACTGTCTCACATTTGAGGCCAGCCTGGACGACAGAGGGAGACTTTAGCTAAAGAGAGAGGGGAGGGGGCCAGAGAGGAGGGAGAGGAAGGAAAGTGAACAGCATCAATTTGTTAGGAATTAATTTCTACTTTTAAAAGCTATCAAGATTAATTTAAAGTATGGTTCCATGATTTCTTTTTAGCATGATCTCTTCCAAATACAAAGCTTGGCTTCTTTCTAATATGGAAATAGAGAATGGTTGGCTCAATGCAACTTGATCTCTAAGAGCCCCCTGCGGGAGCAGCTGGGCTTATATGTTTATTCTTTTTCCATTGCAGGTGCTGGTCTCAGTGTCAGTGACAATGAGTCTGGTCAAGGCAGCCAGGAGGGAGGCACCTTGACCGACTCTCAGATCGTAGAACTCAGGAGGATCCCCATCGCCGACACCCACCTCTGAGAGCCTCCCTGGCCCTAACCATTAGCATGGGAGAGTTTGTACTGCAACTCCGTGGATGCGCAGCCATTGTAAGAGGAGTCTTGCTGTACGGAACGATTCACACAGAAGTGGCTGTTACATTTGGGATACAGATTACTTAGTATTGTCTGTCTGTCTTAAAAGTTGACTGCTCTAATGAAAGACTAGACCCCTTTATGTAAGCTAATAGGGTATACATATTGCAATAATATTAGTTGTTTCTTAAACTGTCCTACTTAGATAACATTGTTTAATGAAAATAAAAATTAATAAAGGCAATAGAATCCATTTGATGTCGCCCAGGCTCCTGATTCATGAAGAAATGTTTATGGACTGACAATCAATCCATCAAGCCATACACGTGTGTCATCTGACAGTCAGTCAGTGATTCAGAGACCACACCCCAGTGCATTTAGATGACTTTCATTCTTGAAAAGCGCCAAAGCCATGGTCTCTTGAGGATTCTGCATGCACATGCTGATGCGTGATGTGGCTGGCATAACCTCTTTCATCAACAGCATATATTCCTACTCACTACAAAATTAGGGATCTGCACACGTTCCGGAATGAATGTTCTGTCCCCAGTTAAAAGTAGCCCCACCTTGCTGTGTCACGTAGCTAGAAGGACCATTCAAGCAGCACAGTTTGTTTTGGAGAAAAAAAAATTGTTGGTTTGGATTTTTTTTTTTCCATCTTCTCTGTCTTGGAATGAGAAATCAGAAGTTCTATCTCTCCCAGAACACTACTGTATTCAGGATGAGTCCATTGGCTGAGGTTCCAGAAACATCATTAAGAACAGAGCATGGTTGTCCTGGAAAAGGCCCATAAACCTTTTATTTGGGAGTTCTTATATGCTATTAAGAACGTCAGTATCAGCCCAAAGGAAAGGTAAAGTTACTTTTAAACTTTAATAAGTTACGCCGTGTTAGTGATTTCTCTTGAAGGTGTAATGAAGGCACAACAGTTCTCTGTCTGCTAGGAGGTTAGGTGCAGCTTCCCATGAAACCTCTGGCAGAGTTATGAACCTTGTTCTGCCTTTACTTTGCACTCCTGAGAGGCCTCTGCTTCCTCCCCTCCTTCTTCTTTTTTGTTTGTATGTTTGTTTTTAATCTTTGTCTGCGCCTGTGTGTGACGTGCTTAGGAACATGAGCGCAGGTGCGTGTTTGCCACGGCACACGCGTGGAGGAGAACTTTTCCTGTTGGTCTCACCTTCCACCTCGCTTGAGGCTGGGTGTCCAGTTGTTCACCGCTGTGCGCACCGGGCTAGCTGTCCTGTGAGCTTCTGCGATCCTCCTGCCTCCACTTCCCACCAACCCGGAGGGTTGCAGAAGTTCGCTACTATGCCCAGCTTTACTTGCATTCTGGAGATCAAAGCTCAGGTGGTTAGGCTTACATAGTAAGTTTATCCACTGAGCCATTTTCCCAGTCCCACCCCTTCCTCATATAGG
Organism: Jaculus jaculus; assembly: GCF_020740685.1. Lineage (NCBI taxonomy): Eukaryota > Metazoa > Chordata > Mammalia > Rodentia > Dipodidae > Jaculus > Jaculus jaculus. The sequence goes on along the minus strand of NC_059115.1, from coordinate 73,263,573 downwards.
TGGTTCTTGTGAGCAGACTAAAAAAGGTTTCACAACAAATCCAATAGTTTTAAAAAACAAAGGCTGCATCTTTCCTAGATTTATAATCCCTTGTGGAAACTGGAAGTGATAGTTACAAAGCTGGATTTATCTTACACAAGTTTCCTGTGTCTTCAATCCCGGAACATTGAACAGCCATCTGTCTCATGATGGGATGGAACAATTGGTGACTGGTGTTAATACTTAAAATGGAAGGTAAAAAAAAAAATTGAAAATGGTTAACATTGTAAATCATTAGTAGGTCTAAATTAGGTGATGCAAGTATACTTTATGAAATCTGAGTCACACTCACCAGTAACTTTTCAGCAGATACCTAAAACTCTAACTCACCAAGGCAATTGTCCACAACAATTTTCATTTTTACATGCTTTCAGAATTGAAGAAAACCTAGGAGAAAAAAAAAATCACATAACTAGTCAAAGATTCCTTTCTTATTCAACATGACTAGGTTTCTTTTACCATCTGTTATTCCATTTTGATAAAAAATTGGACTATCTGCCACCGTTGAGCATGATTCTTTTAAATAGGGGGAGCACCCTAGGTTTTTAGAAACAGCACTGCTAGAATAAACAAGCTTCCCATGTCAACAGTAGCAATACTTTACCATCATGCTGTGCCCAGTGTGGGCTACAATGAGACATCTGCGGGGGAAGCACCTGCTGGAAGATAAAAACCAAAGCAAAGGAAGGCTCAAGAATGAGAGCCCAGGAGAGTGATGCTCCCGCACATCGCCTGTGCTCATTTTCCTTCAGAGAGTGAATCTGCTTTTTACCACGACATCTCCTTAACTGCTGAATTAAGATAAGATTCACATTTCAAACAGCTCACCTATTTGAAGTGTGTGATTCAACAATAGTTGGTAAATTATAGGGGTTTAAGAAATTGTGCGAACTGGAGAGAGAGCTCAGTTATGAAAGCCCAGTAAGCATGAGAGCCTGAGTTCTACCCATAGCCACTAATGAAATGCTGGGCATGGAGGTAAACCCGTATAATCTCAGCCCTGGGAAGTGAGTGAGTATGAGTATGCCCGTGTAACCTCAGCATTGGAATTGGGGAGGTATGCCCCTGTAATCTCAGTGCTGGGAAGTGGGGAGATATGCCCATGTAATCTCAGCATTGGAAGTGGGGAGGTATGCTCCTGTAATCTCAGTGCTGGGAAGTGGGGAGTTATGCCTGTGTAATCTCAGCGTTGGAAGTGGGGAGGTATGCTCCTATAATCTCAGCGCTGGGAAGTGGGGAGATATGCCTGTGTAATCTCAGCGTTGGAAGTGGTGAGTATGCCCGTGTAATCTCAGCGTTGGAAGTGGGGAGGTATGCTCCTGTAATCTCAGCGCTGGAAAGTGGTGAGTATGCCCGTGTAACCTCAGCATTGGAATTGGGGAGGTATGCCCCTGTAATCTCAGTGCTGGGAAGTGGGGAGATATGCCCATGTAATCTCAGCGCTGGGAAGTGGGGAGGTATGCTCCTGTAATCGTAGTGCTGGGAAGTGGTGAGTATGCCCGTGTAATCTCAGCGTTGGAAGTGGGGAGGTATGCTCCTGTAATCTCAGTGCTGGGAAGTGGGGAGATATGCCCATGTAATCTCAGCCCTGGGAAGTGGGGAGGTATGCTCCTGTAATCTCAGTGCTGGGAAGTGGGGAGATATGCCCGTGTAATCTCAGCGCTGGAATTGGGGAAGTATGCCCATGTAATCTCAGCGCTGGGAAGTGGGGATGTGTGGCTCACTGGAGCTCAATGTCCAGCTAATGTAGAATATTGTTGAACTCCAACTTAATATGGACAATATACTTGATGATAACACCCAAGGCTACCCTCTCCACCTCCACACATGCCTGCACATACATGAGAGCCCACACACATACAAGCTCACATGCTCTCACACCACGACACACACACAAAGAAATTTTGGTCAACCATACACGGTACCATAAACTTTGATACATAACTCATTATACGTGTAGAATTTGGTGGCATGGATCACACCCACAGTGTAGCTTGTAATGCTATGCCACCTTCACCACTGTCTTATTTCCAAAATCTTTGCAGCACTCCAAACAGAATTCTGAGCTATCCCCCACCCTCTTTGCTTTGCTCTGCCAAAAGACAAGTAGCATTTCTCTACCATTGTCCCTGCTTCTGTGTTTCTGTGATTTCTTTATCTTGTGTCCTATAGCTTAAGGTTTTTTCAGATTACATATTTTAGAATGCTAAAAATTTTTTGAAGTATTTTTCCTAATTTGGATGCAGTTTCAGAAGGGAATGCAGTGTGGCAGATGACAAGCGAACAACGAAACGGGTGACATTCTTACAAGACAGGAGGGCTTAGTGGATAAATTGCTTGCTGCTCAAGCCTGTGTTCCTGAGTTCACTCCTCAGCCCACCATTACCAAAGCCATGGAGTGGGCTTTGGTAATCCCAACATCCTGAGGTGGGAGGTGGGGGGAACATGGGAGACAGACTGAATTTTCCAGAAGCTCTCAGCAGCCAAGGAGACAGCAGGGATATGAGCTGGAAACTTCCTCAAAGGGAGGTAGAAGGCCAAGACCAACACCCAGAAGTTGTCCTCTGAGCGCCACATGCACCCATGGTGTGCGCGTGCAGGCACGCCACACGTCCACAGATACGAGCAGACAGGCAGGACCATGAGGATGAAACTCTTAGCAGAGCTTAGAAACTTTAGTCTAAGTTGGTCTTCAGGGCAATTTAAGGATTAATATTTTCCATGTCTCAATTCTGACATAGATGTTTAAATACATAGGACGTATGACTAGAAAAAAAACAACCCACAAAACACAAAACACTAGTCAAGAATGTCGCTGCTCAACAATTTCCCTGGGCTTTTACCAGCGCTTGAGATTCTCCGTGAGCTGCCCTGTGGCCTCTGCGTGCTTCTGTTTGCAGATTGCTCTCAGCGGGATAAATAAGTGCTGTGGACCTTCCTGGCTGCCGAGCAGGTCTCCTCTAGACAGCGTGACCTGAGAATAATGAACACTCAAAGTAATTTCCTATATTCTATTTTAATCGTCACAGTCATGAACCTAGTGCACCACGCTTCTCCAGCAAGTGGGAAGTCAAGAACCTCATTATCCATGGGGAGTATTTAAAGAAAGGACTGAATGACTGAGGCTTGGAAATGGCCTTCGGTCTCTTGTGTAGTGTTTTTATGTGGTGAGTGAAATAAACAAAATTCATCTCAGGTCAGTATTTCTTCACTTATAAAATACAATATATATATATATATATATTAGCTAGTATGTGTTATACGATATACATACATACATACACACACACACATATATATACATACATACATATATATATATGCAGTTCAAGGGAGCACAGTGTTCCTAAAGGGAAAACATTATTGTTGTCTTTAACTATTCAGCTCATGGTGACAACTGAGACACTTTCCTTAATTAACAACTTAATAAATGAGATAAAAGTGCTTAACAAAGATTTATTCAAAAGAACACAGATCTTTACTAAGACTTCAGTATTATTGCTTTATAGTAACAAGTACCTTTTGCTACTGAAAATGATATGCTTTAGGACAGAAAAACAATACAGAGAGTACCTGTTTCACGCTGTCGATGACAATGGGATGCTGTACTAACACCACAGACCTTGGGCATGCCCAGCCAGCCCTGCAGAGGCCTTGGCCTCTAGACCTAGGCCTGAGCACCAAGGACAGAGCTGAAGCAACGCAAGAAAATTAACCCTCGGTTCCTTGAATAGGATTTTCATCTTGCGACTTCCTTATGTGTATAAACAGCTAGGTGTGGGGAAATATGTCTGCAATTCCAGCATTTGGGACACAGAGAGGAGGATTTGGAGTTCAATGTCATCCTCTGCTAGAGTTTGATGCAAGCCTGGGTTAAATGAGACCTTGTGTGAAAAAGAAAGTTAAAAATCTAATGTGATTAGATGTAAGTAAAAATGTTTTATAATAGATAAGATAATTTGAATTTCAACAAGGTCAAACTACACAGTATCCTTATAACCCTGTAGGAAGTTCATGAGAACAATCACAAGCTTATTTTTTTTAATTAGGAAGGTACACCTAAGTTAAACATTTCAAAACCCTTTATTTTTATTTTGGAATATGATCACATTTATTTTGAGCTAGAACAGTAAACAAATTATAAAATTCAGTGTTTGTTACATTGCATGCCTAAAAGACATTTGGAGAATCTGATAGACAGAGTGTGTGAAACTATCCTTCATGCTGTCTCATGCAATATACATCCCTACGCCGTTTCCATCACAATCATGCTGTACGCATCCCTACTCCATCTCCCTAATTCTGGATTAAAGGTGTGTGCCACCACGCCCGGCTCTCTATACACCTTTTGATAGAGGCTGCACCCAGCACTTTGCATTCCTACCAGTGAGATTCACTACATTCTCACAAGCAATTATTGTCACCTTGGGGAGATGGTATGTACGATGTGTATGTGTATATGCACGTTCATGTGTGTAAGTGTGGGCTCACATAGTGCCATGTCTCACACGTACGTGGAGACCAAGGACAAGTTGGGGTGTTGGTCCCTGTTATCCGGCTCATTTTTGTTGTTTGTTTTTGAGGCAGAGTTTCTAGCTCCTCTGTGAGCTTCCCAGAAATTCTCCTGCCTCTGCCTGTCATCTTCCTGTAGGCATTCTAGGAACACGGAAGCTTGCCACACCTTCTGGCTTTCACATGGGATCCGGAAATCCAAACCCTAGCACTCAACCTGTGTGGCAAGTGCTTTATCCACTGAGCCATCTCTCCAGCTCCATCATTATACATACATACATATATATATATATATATATATATATATATATATATATATTTTCCATTTTATTTATTTAATTTATCTATTAGAGACAGAGAGAGGGAAGCAGAATGAGCATGCCAGGGCTTCTAGCCACTGCAAACAAACTCTAGACACATGTGCCACCATGTGCATATGGCTTACGTGGGAAATGGAGAATCAAACCGGGGGCCCTTAGCCTTTGCAAGCATGCACCTTAACTGCTAAGCCATATATATATATATAATATATATATATTATATATAAGAATATATATAATATTCTTAACTTTACTTATTTATTTATTTGAGAGGGAGAGAAAGGCAGATAGAGAGGGGGAGAGAGAAAAAATGGTCACACCAAGGCCTTCAGCTACTGCAAACTCCAGACGTATGCACCACCTTGTGCATCTGGCTTATGTGGATCCAGGGCTTTGGAAGCAAGTGCCTGAACTGCTAAGCCATCTCTCCTCCCCACTACCATTTTTGTAACAATTATTTTGACAGACATGAAGGATAGCACATTATGGTTTTGATTTTCATTTTGCTGGTGAATAGTGATGTTTTTCAGAGTCTTATTAGTCATCTTGTACATCTTCTTTGGGGTAATATTTAGTCACATTCTAAATTAATTTATAAATCCGATTGTTAGGGGTTATTTATTTATTTCTCTTGAGTTGTAGAAGTTTCTTATGTAATCTTAGACATTAATCATATCAGATATAGCATTTGTCAATATTTCCTTCCATGCTATATATTGTGTTTGACTTTTTTGACAAATGAAATAAATGAACTACAAGAGAATAAATACTGCATGATTCCATTTGTATGGTATACTTTATTTGAAATTATTTATTTATTGACTTGCAATCAGAGAGAGAGAGAGAAAAGAGAGACACACAGGGAGAGAATGGACGTGCCAGAGCCTACAGCCACAGCAAGCGAACTCCAGACACATGTGCCACTGTGCATTTGGCTTTCAATGGGCATTGGGGAATTGAACCCAGGTCATTAGGCTTTGCAAGAAAGAGCCTTAACCTCTGAGCCTGACTCCAGTTCTATAAGATATATTTTAAACAGCCAATGGAATCAAAGACATGGATGGTTGTTGCTAAGGGGCGAAGTAGGAGTGTGGGACTTACTAATCAATGAGCATAATATTTCAATAACAAGATGAATAAACTTTAGAAATTTCTTACACACTGTACCTATATTCCACAGGCATGCATATTATAGAATACCATGTTATAGGATAGTACAGTGTTCCATCTCTAAGAATTTATTAATAAGATACATACCATAGTGAGATCATTTTAAAACAAACTGATAGGACTGCATGACCATTATTCACTGCTAGTATTGAGATTGTGTAGAGAAAGACACTTAAAAAACTTGTTTTCAATTTCAAGTTCCCTTCTGGAAATGCAATCTCTTACTCAACCCCAAGTGACATCTATAGAACCCCAGGTGAGCTGTCTGCACTAGAATGAAGATTCCTCAAAAGTGCCAAATGAATTTTATTTGTTCCATCACCTAAGCACACTGACAAGATGAAAATTTATGCCCAATAAGTGTTTAAATAAGGGCTAGGGAGATGAATCAATGTTTAAAGGTACTTGGGTTCAAAGTCTGGTGACCTGAGTTCAATTCCCCAGTACCCACATAAAGCCAGATTCACAAAGTGGTTCATGCATCTGGAGTTGGTCTGCTGTGACCAGAGGCACTGGCCTTCATATTCTTTCCCTCTTTCTCTCTCTTTATTTATTTGTTTGAGAGAGAGAGAGAGAGAGAGAGAGAGAGAGAGAGAGAGCACGGCATGTCAGGGCCTCTAGCCACTGCAAGCAAACTCCAGATGCATGCCCCACCTTGAGCATCTGGTTTATATGGGTCCTGGGGAATAGAACCTGAGTACTTTGGCTTTGCAGGCAAGTACCTTAACCACTATAAGCCATCTCACCAGTCCCCCTCTCTTTCTCTCTTAAATAAATACGTGCTTAAACAATTAAGTAAAATATAACAATTTAAATGACAATCATTATCCTTGTTTCTAATTTAGAGCACCATTTTTCTTTATCACTTAAACATTGTTACAGATGTTTCCCATTAAAAAATTTAAGGGGATAGGAATTATTGAACAAATCAATCCCATATCATCACCATCTTACTGAACTGCTTTCTACCTTTATTTTCACCAGTACAGTTTGTTGAATTACATCTGTCATTCACACTTCTTGCCATAGTTCCCCAGAGTCCTAAAATCTGCTGAATACCCTAGACAAATTTATGGTCTCCATTTTGGTAGTAGCTCAGTATATGAGTACATTTTCTGTTGCTATACCAAAATACCCGAAGCTTGGTATTTTATGACTATGCTTATTTTACTTATAGTTTTAGAGACTTAAAGTAAAACATTGGTCAATACCATCTCTTTAGCCTCAGGTGATGCAGCCCTGATTGCATGTATCCCATGGTGGATTGCTTGGAAACAGAAGTACATGTGAAAGAGAGAGAGATCACATGGTGAGACAGGAAGCCAAGTGATTCAGGGGTCAGGCTTGCTCTTGAGAGAAGTCACCCAGGAGCCTCCCATTAATCCTTCTTGGGTAGCACCCGCAATGATCAAATCACCTTCCACTAGGGTCTACCTCTTAAAGGTTCCATTCCCTTGACATTGCTATACTGAGCACTATACCTCCAACTCATGCTCCTTTAGTGAGTAAATGCGAAAAAAAAAAAAAAAAGGCATTTGTATGTTTCAAAACAGAATCATTTCTTAGGATTACTTGGAGTAGTGAGGACTGGCTCTTCCTATCCATTTCTGTTTCATTACCTGTTAATCATCAGAACTTTGTGGAGAAAGTTACATAGGCAGGAAGATTTTGCAACCTCGGGGTTGCAAAATCTATAATCTCTTTCCTCCCCCTTATCTGGTTGCACAGTAGGAAGTTTACTGAAGTATGTATTTCTCATTACATATTGATTCATTATGACTATGCTAATTGGAAACAGCAGACTGTGCTGTAACAGCCAATCTAAAAAACATCATTTCTAAGCACAGTGAACCCAGGGAAGACAAATCGTATGCTGAAGTGAGGATTCAATGACTGTCAGATTATTAGAATGCTAGATTCAGAATACGCCAAGGTCAAATTCACAACTGATCAATGCCTCTATGGAACAGTGTTTGGAACAAACTGTTGATCTGTGTCAAGACATTCCATATGCAGCTGCCTTTGATTTCTCAGAACAACCCCCAAAAATCCATGAGTCAAAAGTCATTACTTTCTGCCTATCACCAAAATAAAGACTAAACAGGGAAGCAAGCCCTCTTTCTGGCAAAGGACACAAAATATGTTCAAAAAGCACCTAACTTTTTAAAAAATAAATACTTGAAATTCTCAAACTCATTGCCAATGTAGATGCTGTAACAGTTTTGGCTATCTGAACTAAAACCTAACTTAACCACAATGTATTCACCTTTTTTTATTCTTCTTTCAAATTTGTTTTCTGCTGTGTTTCCTATATTAAAAGCTGCTGCTAAAGAAAGAAAATGCATTTCTAATCCTACAGAATTATTCTTGGGGCTGGAGAGATTGCTTAGTGGTTAAGGCACTTGCCTGCAAAGCCAAAGGACCAGGTTCAATTCCCCAGTATTCACATAGTCAGGTATACAAGGTGGCACCTGCATCTGGTGTTTGCTTAAAACTTAAAAAATAAATAAACAAAAATAAATTTTATTAGAAAATTGCTCAGTTTAAAGAAAAAAAATTTGGATTTTTGCTTTAATTTCTTACTTGATCTTTCCCCTTTTCCTCTTTTATACACACTATTTTAAGAAATAATTTCCAGGGGCCTTAGCAGTTAAGATGCTAAGGACTCATGTTCTGCTCTCCAGGTCCCACATAAGTCAGATGCACAAGGTGACACAAGCACACAAAGTCACACATGAACACTAGGTGGTGCACAGGTCTGGAATTTGATTACAGTGGCTGGAGGCCCTGGCACGCCAATTCTCTCACTCTCTCTCTCCCTCCCTCCCTCTCCTCCTCTCTTTCACATTAAAAAAAAACGCCAGGCATGGTGGCACATGCCTTTAATCCCAGCACTCGGGAGGCAGAGGTAGGAGAATCACTACAAGTTCAAGGCCGCCCTGAGAATACATAGTGGATTCCAGGATTCCAGGTCAGCCTGAGCCAGAGTGAGACCCTACCTCAAAAAAACAAAACAAACAAACAAACCAAAAAAATGAGAGAGAGAGAAATAATTTTCAGGCTGAGGAGATGGCTTGGTGGGTAAGAGTGCTTGCTGAGCAAGGATGGTTCAATCTCCAGCACCCACATACAAAGCCAGCTGTGGATAGGCACACCTGTGACCCCAGCACTGGGGCACAGGAACCAGAGGAAGGTTGTCAGCCAGTGTAGCTGAAAAACTTCAAACTACAGTTTAGTGAGAGATTTTTGTCTCAAGAAAATCGGGAAGAAGAACCATACAGGAGGACCCCTAACAGCCTCCTCACGGACCACATGCATCTGCACATACATATGCCTATACTGCACACACCAAAAGATAATTCCTGGAAATCACATTTTAAATCATATTTTGGTTGGGCACTGTGGTACACATCTTTATTCCCAACACTTTAGAAATAAAGGTAGGAGGATCACCATGAGTTCCAGGCCAGCCTGCAACTTCAGAGTGCCAGGTCAGCCTTAACTAGAGTAAAACCTTGTCTAAAACTAAATAAAGAATGCCGGGCATGGTGGTGCACACCTTTAATCCAGCACTCAGGAGGCAGAGGTAGGAGGATCACCTTAAATTTGAGGCCACCCTGAGAATACAGAGTGAATTCCAGGTCGGCCTGAGCTAGAGTGAGACCCTACCTTGAAAAACCAAAAAAAGAAAGAAAGAGAGAGAGAGAAAGGAAAAACTTGGGCTGGAGTGACTGCTCAGTGGTTAAAGGTACTAACCTGTAAAGCCTGACAGTTTGGGTTAATTCCCCAGTACCCACGTAAAGCTTGACACACAAAGTGGCGCATGCATCTGCAGTTTGTTTTCAGTGGCAGGAGGCCTTGTCATGATCTATCTCTCTCTCTCTCTCTCTCTCTCTCTCTCTCTCTCTCTTTCTCTCTCTGTCTCTTTAACAAAAAAAGTAATTTTTTATGAAATTATGTGAGAGAGAGAGAGAATATGGGTACCTGAAGGCCTCTTGGTTCAGTAAAGGTGCTTTGCATGGCTTTAGTAAGGTGGCCTGAACAAGGAAAAGGTGAAATACACAAAAGTGAAAGAAGTTTCTTTCCTTGTCAAGGTTGAGGCGGAAAGGCAGCCTTACCTCCCACAGAGCCAGGCTGCCTGGGCCTTTGGGTTGGCTGGTGTGGATCTGCTGCTCTTTCAAAGATCCAGCCTGCCGTGGAACCATCCTGCTTTGTGGTGCTGTAGTTTGATAATGTGGCATTTAGCAAGCACATGAGCTCCGTTTTGGTTTGGTCTTTCCTGCACTCAGCTCAGTCCAAATCTAAATCTTATTTAACATTATAAACAGGATACTATAAAAAAATTCTATAAGATGAACCACATCTTTGTATTCATCAGAAGCAAAAAGAAACATAAAAGACAATGATGGGCCGGGCGTGGTGGCACAGGCCTTTAATTCCAGCACTTGGGAGGCCGAGGTAGGAGGATCGCAGTGACTTCGAGGCAAGCCTGAGACCACATAGTGCATTCCAGGTCAGCTTGGGCTAGAGCAAGGCCTTACCTTGAAAATCCCAAAAACATGGGGGGAGGCTGGGTGTAGTGCACATACCATAGTAGCCTGGGAAGCCAAGGTAGGAGTACTGATGTGACTTTGAGGCCAACTTAAGACTACATGCTGATGGACTGGAGAGATGGCTTAGCAGTTAAGCACTTGCCTGTGAAGCCTAAGGACCCAGTTCAAGTCTCGATTCCCCAGGACCCACATTAGCCAGATGCACAAGGGGAGGCACGTGTCTGGAGTTCGTTTGCAGTGGCTGGAGGCCCTGGCGTGCCCATCCCTTCTCTCTATCTGCCTCTTTCTCTCTGTCTGTTGCTCTCAAATAAATAAATAAAAATGAACAAAAAAATTTTTAAAAAAAGACTACATGCTGAATTCCAAGTCATTCTGCACTAGAGCAAGACTCCACCTCAAAAAAACAAGAGCACTGCTGGGTGTTGTTTTGCCTTTCCTCCCTAGAGCCAAGTCACCAACTGATCATTGTTTTTCTCGTGGAAATGATACCCGAACTCATGTGCCAAGGCATGGACTGGTGTCTAGACTGCCAGGCGAGTGCAGCAATGGCCAACGTGTCTCATCCTGTTCTTATCTGGCTATCCAGAGTTGAGGCTGATGCTGATTCTAATACGGCCAGTGCTCTGAATTGAAGCAAGTCTACCCAGGTATTACCTCAAGAGTGGAGCCACACCAAAGGAAAAGCACTGCTGCTTGGCACCCTGATGTAGTCACACAGGGCCTGGCCCTCTGTCCCCAGAGAAGGAGACCTCCCAGACCCAAGGCACAAGAATGAGAAGCCCTCTCCTTCCCACTGCAGCCCCACCACACGCCCAGGCCCGTGTGTGTAGGGACAGGGCTTGGGGACCTCACTGAAGAGAGGGGGGTGGAGCCTTTCTGGAGGCAGATTCTGGTTAGAACACTAATAAGGAACCAAATGTCCCATATATTCTTCGGGTGGCTTTATACATATCCTTTCCTCCTTTGATCTTTCTTCACATCGTCTCCTTCCAGAGCCTCACTAACCATGTAAATAGAGTTTTAGAAAAATCATTTAAGGGCTAGAGGAATGGCTTAGTGGTTAAGGCACTTGCCTGCAAAGCCAAGGGACCCAGGTTCAATTCCCAGGACCCACATAAGCCAGACGTACAAGGTGGTACATGCATCTGCAGTTCTTTATGAGAGGTGGAAAGCAGTTAGAAGGTTCTGCTTTCTAGGATCCTCAGTAACAAAGTAAACATATCTAAACATAGATGACAGCAAGATATCTAGCTGTACATACTCTCAATATAGTGTGCACTGTGGCAAACAGAGCAAAGTGGTTTTTTTATTCCTGGACATATAGGTGAATTGTGTTGATGTGAAGCAGCAAGAAGGATTGGAGGGGGAGTTTTGCTATGAACAGCGCAATAAAACTGTCTCTCTCTCTCTAACTCTCTCCCTTTCTACCTCCTGTCCTCTTTCCTTCCTTCCTCTCTTCTCTCATTCTCAAAAGTTGAAAGTCATGTGAAGTCGTTAGGGGTTACCAAATCAACAACAATTAGCCATAACACGTGCAAAAATAATTCATTATATTTGCATGGAGTTCAATTTCCTTTGAAATTCAGCCTAGTCGGCTATGCCTGCTGATAGCTAGGAAATCCTACGAAGGAAATTACTTCCCTGGATATGAAACAAAGCAGCTTGTACAAATAAATATGACTACTTATGAACTCTATAAGTGCAAACGGAGACAGAGAACACACGATGGACTTTGCTGATGAGTTAATGTCCACAGCAGAGTGTGGAGGATAGCTCCCATTTGGGTTGAGAAATCATTCTTTGGAGTGTTACAGGTACATGCACTTCTGGAAGGTAGAAGTGGAGAACTGGGAGGGAGTTCAGTCAACAGAGTGTTCGCCTGGCAAGCATGAGGCCCTGAGTTTGACCCCCAGTGCCCATATAAATGCCAGTTGCCCATAATCCCAGTGCTGTGAAGCCTCCCTCCAGAGACTGGAAGACCTTTGGAGGTTGCTGACCAGCCAGTTAGCATAACTGGTCAGGTCTAGGCTAAGGAGTGACCCTCACTCAAAAAGAAGTAAATGACATGCACACATATAATGTCAAAAAATAAAAAGCAAGCTGGAGTTGAGGATCAGGCATGGTGGGCCACACACAATGAGCACACTCCGAAGGCTGAGTGTGGAGGATTGCCTTGAGTCCAGAGCCAGCCTGGGCCACGGGGCAAGGCCCTGTCTCCACACAACGGGAGAGGAAGGAAAGGAGAAGGGAGGATAGGACAAGAAAAGAGAACAAATAGGAAAGCAAGAGTTGGGAGGGCCTCACAGAAATAAATATTAGGCTGCTTTAGTCAAATAACTATTTAAAGCCAGAACACAAAAATAAAATATTTGGGACTGGAGAGATGGCTTAGCTGTAAAGCGCTTGCCTGTGAAGCCTAAGGACCCTGGTTGGAGGCTCGATTCCCCAGGACCCACGTTAGCCAGATACACAAGGGGGTGCATGCGTCTGGAGTTTGTTTGCAGTGGCTGGAGGCCCTGGTATGCCCAGTCTCTCTCTCTCTCTCTGCCTCTTTCTCTCTGTCTATCACTCTCAAATAAATAAATAAAAATGAACAAGAATAAGTAAATAAAATAAAATATTTGATGAAATTGAAATACAAAAGAGTTACCGAGAGACTGGAATATCTGTAGTACAACCATAGAGCAATGTCTGTCTAGTTCAGTCAAAGGTGATTTTACCAAGAAACATAATTTTCCACTGATGTATTTCTCTTGGATGCTCACTTTGCCATCATCCAACATTTTTCCTTGCTAAATTTAGCATGTCATGTATGTATATACGCACATATGCATGCATACATAGTAGTGTTAGGTGCATTAGCACCTTGTCAGGTGCTGTTACAGCTCGTTGCGAGCTGTCTCCAGGAACCCAGTAGCCCACCCCAGGCCCTTCTTCAGATCCAAGAGAGTTTACAACCCGCCAAGGTTGGAAACGCTGTGCCTTTGAGACTTCTGGGAGGTAACCACCTGCCAGGCTGTCTGAGCACTCCCTCGCCCCCAACCACAGGGGTAGTCATGAGCCCTAGGGGTATAACATCTGCTACTGTCTGGATAAATATAAATACTATGCTTATCAAACTGCCCAGTAATCACTTCTCTTAATGTTCATACCCATATATTAATGCTACTCTCACCTTTTCATTAGAGAACATTCTCTTTTCAGATGGCAATGATCTTGGAATGTCTCAGAAAGCATTGAGGTGCTGAGAAGAAGTTTCAGAGGAGTGCTCAGCACTGCAATATCTCTATCACACCTTCCAAGGCTCAGGGTCCATTGCAGAAGAGGCGGCGGAAAGAATGTAAGAGCCAAAGGAATGGTAGGGCTCCTTACAACGTGCTCCTTCCAGACAAAATGGCCTGGATATCCATGACCTCACAGTGCCTGACATTACCTACATAAGACCCTCATAATAGGAGGAAAAGATCATGACATCAAAATAAAAGAGAGACTGATTGAGAGGGGGAGGGGATATGGTGGGGAGTGGCGTTTCAAAGGGAAAAGTGGGGGGAGGGAGGGCATTACCATGGGATATTGTTTACAATCATGGAAGTTGTTAATTATAATAATAAAATAAAATGAAGGGACTAATTTTTTTAATTAAAAAAAACAAGCTACATAGTGCTATGGAACATGGTTTTCTTGGTTTCTGAATGCCGCCCTTGTGGTTGCACGGTCCTGTCTCATCCAACGGGTGGAAGCTCACTGGAGAAGCATAGTGGCCTTTGTATTTGTTTAAATACTATCTCTAGAATGCAAAGTTATCCAAGTAAAATTGTAAAATTCCTTCATTTTGCAGCATTTACAATATCTCACCAGTTTTTTTTTCTCCTTAGAAAACCACTTTTCTTTATAGGATTTCAACTGGAATAAACAAAACCTTGACCACAGTTAGAAGCTCTCAGAAGATGCCAAGCTTTATTAACGACAGTGGTTTATACTTAACCTCTACACCTTCTCCTGAGCATGCTTGCTGAATTCTTAGACTCTAAGAAAGGGTAAATGCCAACTGACAGCATCGTATCAACTTGGTTCCTGATGCGAAGAGCCCAAATTGTTTTTTGGTTCGTGGAATAAACAATCACGACTTTCTGTTCGGGATCTAACAGAGGCAGATAAACCAGAGACGGGGGTTGGCTCACTATCCATCGCCTGCATCAAGGCGCAGTGAGCTACTGTGTCATCACATACTTTGAAGTGACTTATGTGGCCATACGGAGAGTGCCAAGGTTCCCTGAGAAACAGGAAAACAATTCAACTTGCATATCGTTTATCAGTTTCATTGTGGGGAAAACCAAAACCACTGCTTCACCTCAGGCGAAACCTGACCCTGCAAGGATCGTCGAGAATCATAGATCCATGATGGGCAGAGCTGTGAAATTCATTACAAAGTGAGGTGCTTAAAATAATCTGGCTTCTATCGCTATCCCTGCCGGCACGTGAAGTACACACACAGCCTGCCAGGCCTCCTTCGATGATGCTCGGCAGTCATAGCTGATGTTCCTCCCTCACAACGCCAAAATAGCGATTCCAAGATCAGTCGAGAGTGGTAAGATGCGCACATTACATAATACCTATGCTCTTCTGTGGCATAAGTTTTTGGAAAGTGAAATAAACAGAGGAAGAGAACTCATAAAATCTCTTAAAACAGAATATTTTAGAAGTTCTTAAAATATTGATAATTAAAATGAGGGAATGTTGATAATACAACTGAAAGTTTAGTTAGCAAAACACATGCATAACAAAATATAAATGGAAATGTTTATATTTTACATAGTATACAGAATGTGTCAATATGTAACATATACATTTATATATTTATAATGTAAACATATTTTATACACATCTTTATACACACAAAAATGTATGTAACAAGTTACTAATAGTGGAAATAGAAAATTTTTAATGTCTTTTTCAGATTTTGTGTTTTTCAAGTTTCAAGTCTTTGAAGGAAATATATGGTTTGTTGGAAATTATTTAAGTCCAGATCTTAGTGCCAGTGGCATTTAAGACATCTGTGTTCAGCTTATTTGGCCTCTCGTGCTATTCGCTGCAGCCGGGGTTTCTCACTCTGAGGCTTGTGGACTCCCCGCTTCTTACAGCGACACTCACGTCATCTACCTCACTTCTGATGAGTGTGCAGTCCACCCACGCTGCGAGTGTTACACCTTGTTCTCATACACCTATACTTTCTTCTTTTTTAAAATTAATTTATTTATTTATTTGAGAGCAACAGAGAGAGAGAAAGAGGCAGAGAGAGAGAGAATGGGTGCGCCAGGGCCTCCAGCCTCTGCAAAGGAACTCCAGATGCGTGTGCCCCCTTGTGCATCTGGCTAACGTGGGTCCTGGGGAATGGAGCCTCGAACCGGGGTCCTTAGGCCTCATAGGCAAGCGCTTAACCGCTAAGCCATCTCTCCAGCCCTAGAGTTACTTCATAAAGACAGCCCCACTTTGAGTATGAAAAAGGGAAAAGGGAAGAGAAGCCACATGCCAAAGAAAATATCTGGCACTGACCTTGAGTAGCAAAGGAGTGCTTTGTTCCTAATCCATGGGCGCCACATGTTAGCATATTGAAAAATAATAACAACATGTATGTGTTGGACACAAAGAAATCATTCATGGGAGAATCCATTGGGAAGTTATTCCAGGTTTCAAGAACAAAAGAAAATATGCTATATTTCAAAGGCAATGATAGCTTTAAAGTTTTCTCCTTCAATTATCCTGCAATTTCAAATAACCATTCAAATTGGATCACTAATTTTTTTCTTTGGTTGAATAGAAACCAACTTGGAAGTCACTATATTTCAGTACTAAAAGGTCCAGGGAAAAACGAGTTCTCTGTTTCCACGTTCTCTGGGCTACCAGGCCTGACATGCTCCGTATGAAATTGCACGCAAACAGTCTCCCATCCAGTGCCCATCACCTCAGCAATCCTCCTGGTTCTCCTCCTGTGCTTTGAATCATATGTAGTGCACTTTTTATCATTTTAGAAAAGTCCTTAAATATGCACACATTTAAAAATATACTTTAGAATTTGATATCTGATATCTTTTCTAGTAAATTTAATTCGCTTTACCTCCTTTACACATATAAAAATCGATGCTGGGCATAGTCTCTTAATTATAATTGTCAAAAATATGTCAGCCTACTTTTATATCAATCAAGGCATCCTGCTCAGTTCTAAAATTAGGTCAGCAATTCTACAGAAATGTTCCCTAGCTCCCAAGGCCCTCCATGCCCAATGCCACCCATTTCCTCTTGCCAACCCACTGGTCCCTTATCCCCGAGTAACAGTTTCCTGTTCCTGCATTCTTTATTCTCTTTCCGTAGTAATGTCAAAGACAAGAGCAGCCCAGAGGAGATGTCGTATCAGTTACGATGAGCGCTAGCCACTCTAACAAATCATCCTAAACTTACAACTGACACAATACCAGGTTACTTCCTGCTTATGCCCAGTCTAATATCCTTATTCTCCAAGCAATAATTCAGGAGCTCTGACTTGCTCCATCCTATGGAAACATCATCCTGGAGACCCTATGCGTCGTTTCTAGCAGGAGAGGGTTCTGAGGAAGAGTGACTGAATGAAAGCTTCCATGCAATTCTACGTGATCAGAACTAATAGTCCATCGTCCAGCCTCTTGGTCACATGGCCCTATATAGGTGATAGAAAGACTAGAAAATGTATTGAGCTAATGTGTTGAAAATGAGGCCATACAGATGAACCTCATTCATTCCTGCCATAAACTCTCCCCCACAATTACACCACCTCAGAACAACCCCAGCCCAGTGCATGTTTTTAATGCACATAGTCCTTTTACAAGCAAGTACCTGCAACCACTGAGCCATGTCCTCAGCTCGCATATGCTTTTTTGAGCACACTAGCCACTCTGCCGCCTGCCCTGCTGCTCCTGGGTTTCATTTTGCCCCACACTGAGCTGTTCTCACAGTCCTAGTGTGCCTTTCCCGACTCACTCGTACCACCATGTCGCAAGGTTTAGGTAGGAACCAGATCCTTCAAAACGGTTACGGTTCGAATCTGAAGTGTCTCCCACAGGTGTGTGTTTGGAACCCTTGTTCTCCAGCTGGTGATGCTGCGTTGAGAGTCTGTGCTGGCCGGCTGGCAGAAGCAGATCATCTGAGCTAGACCCTTGAAGGTGACCCAGCCCTGGGGTCTAGGCTGGTTCTCTGCTGGTTTCGCCACTTGGCAAAGCAGCCTCTGCTATGTGCTCCTGCCACCCAGAACTCTGGCAAACCTTCCCTGCCACCAGGAACCGAAGCCCTCTGAAATTGCGAGCTACAGTAAGTCTTTTTTCTCTGTCAGGTGTGATGGTCACTAAAAAAACAGAAGTAATTGCCAAGCATGGTGGCACATACTTTTAATCCCAGCACTGGGGAGGCAGAGGTGGAAGGAGTGTTATGAGCTAGAGGCCAGCCTGGGACTACAGAGTGATTGCTCAGTCAGCCTGGGCTACAGTGAGACCCTCCCTCAAAAAAAAAAAAAAAAAAAAGTTGGCTAACTAGAAAAGTTCATATCCAAACCTCTGACTGTGTCAAATCTCTTCAATCTTTACAAAGAATAAAAACTGGGTAGATGAGGGAGGGGAACAAGCCAAACAGAATCACTGGCTATAATAAAAAATAGTTCATTTATACCAAGTGTTAGTGATAATGCAATAAGCTATGATAAAGAATTCTGAAGTCCTGGGTTTGATTCCTAGTACCTCATATTCCACGTGTAGGGGCACATGCTTATAAATTCCAAACACTAGGGAAATGGAGATAGAAGGATCAAAAGTTTAAGATAATCCTTGATGACATAAAAAGATTATGTGTGTGTGTATGTGTGTGTGTGTGTGTATACACATATGGAGAGAGTTAGCATACATGTGTATGTTATGTTCAGAGAGAAGGTTACAGGTTTCCAGACTCTCTTTCGGCTTCCTTTTCCTTCTGAAATTCTGGGACTGAACCCAGGTCATCATGCATAATTAAGCAAGCACTCTACCACTGAGCTACATTCCCATTCCGGACCTTTGGTTAGAAAAAAAAAAAAAAAACTTTTAAGACAGGACCTCACAATTGCCTAGGCTAGCCTCAATTGTGAGACTCCTTCTTCAGTCTCCCAAGTAGCTGGCATTACAGGCATGCAGCACGGTGCTCCGTTTAGTTCCTCTCTGGCAGTGCTGGGGACGGAATCACCTCGGGCATGCTAGCCAGGAATTTTACTACTGAGCTAGACTTTGGCCCCATCTTTATGTCTTATGGTCATACGATCGTTTCCTGGGTTTAAATTATGAAAAATATTGCCAAACAGGTTGGATTTGTTTTTCTGGTTGGATGGGGAAACACTGTATGTCCTGATTACAAGTGAAGAAATAACTTAGACCATAGAAAATAAATTTCCCCTGGCTTTTTTAAGTACAGGAATTCATAGATTTTTTTTTCTTTCCCCAAGATTAAAAAATGTAAGTAATAAGATAAATTTTCACACAACAACTAACATGCACTAGACAGATGTTGTTTATAAATTCTTTCACTTGTGCCATTTCTTTGGAAAATTATTCAATTATTTTAACTAAAAAATAATAGATGCTTGGCCATTGAGACTTTATCATTATATGAAAAATAGACACATTTCAAACCATTTTAAAATATATTTTTATTTGAGAAATAGAGAAAGAAAGAGGCAGATAGATGAGAGAGAGGGGGAGGGAGAGAGAGAAAGAGAGAGAGAGAGAGAGAGAGAGAGAGAGAAAATGGGTTGTCAGGGCTTCTAGCCAGTGCAAATGAACTCCAGATGCATGTATCACCATGTACATCTGGCTTATGTGGGTTCTGAAGAATTGAACCTGGATTCTTGGCTTTTCTGACAAGTACCTTAACCAGTAAGCCATCTCTTCAGCCCTCAAATCACTTTAAATGTTAATAGTCTAAACTGCAAAATCATAAATGAGGTCATAACTAACTGATTTTGGTTTCCATCACAGTAAAGATCCACTTCTAACTACTTTTGTTGATAAGGGATAACTGACTTGTAAAATTATAGTGACATTGGATAAAAACGGTCTGACTACACTAGTGATCTATTCTATTTAATCTGTCAGATGTTGATTTGCTATGTTTTTTGCCTCTTTCTCCTTCTCCTTCCCCTTCCCTTCCTTCTCTTCCCTACCCAGTGGATATATAAGAAAATGGCTGACAACTTTTACAAAAATATCCTCCACTACGAGAATACCCTGATTTTATAAATTGGTTTTCTATCACTATAACAAAATAGCTGGTGCAATTACAATGTAAAGAGAAAAGGTTTGTTTTGCCTCCTCGTTGGAAGGCGCCAGTGCAGGAGGTGCCACGTCTATAGGACAACCGCCATCCCCTTTCTTACTGGTCTATCCAGATTCTACCTTTTAGACAGTGTAGCATTCAATATTTTTTGTTGATTGCATTGTACAATGCCGCCAAAAAAATACACTAAAATTGAGAAATTTTAAAAATGTTTGCACAACCCAGAGCAATAAAATCAAGGTTTCCTGCAGAGAAAGTCGTGGCTTGGGTATTTTGTATAATGCTTTAAGTTCTATTACATAGGAGGGGACAAAAGCCACTGAGTTATGTATTTTGGACATCTTTCCCACAGCTTGTGTTCTTCTGTGATGGTCTTCTGACATTACAGTCGTTGGCTTATGTAAGACCTCCAAATGGATGGTTGTTGCGCCCAGAGGTTCAGGAGATCACCCAGGAAAATGATTAATGTGTTTCTTGATTCTCCAGACACATGATGTTTCCTTTTTATTAAATTATATATGAAAGTCATATTCCCAGGTTTCAACTCTTCCTTGACTGGCAGAGAGAATGGCTTTAATACCACTTATACCTACTTCTCTTGCTAGTCACAACAAAGGTTGCAAGTAAATGGGGCATGAAATTTCTCTAAGCTGGGGCAAGAACATTAATTTCAGAGCTCAGGGGGTCTCCCAGGGTTTCCCCAAAGAGAAGACCAGGTTTCCTTTGCACTTGCCCCTGTGTTCAGGGCTTCAGACTAGGCATTTGTCTGCTCTGTGTAAGTCTCACCCTAGGGTGCATTGGCTTACTTCTTCCCTTCTGCAGGGAGAACTTGACCAAGGCCACTTCTCTCTGGCTGGCTATAGATTCCTCTTGCCTCTGGCTGATGCTGAGCGCAGCATAAAACTGTATAATTATAAAGATGGTGCACCTATAATTGAAATAGATTCTTCAGCCTTTTGTGATCTTTTTGAGGCATCGCCTTTTACACCATCCAAAATCAAACCAGCTGAATCTGGAACCAGAGTGGCAGCTGTTCAGGCTTGGCACCAAGCAAGCCCTGGACTCAGGGTGTGGCTCTTCTGTAGGATCCGCCCAACACATGAGACATCTCTGCCTACTTTCTAATTATTTCCATTGCAAAAGGTTGTGAGTTATTTGATGAATCATGCCATTTATATTGAAAAGCAAACCAAGACCTACTCCACACATGCTAACCACAAACCTATTATTGGCACCCAAGACCCAAATCTGTACCAGTGTGGGTCCTAGGCACCATCTAGGGTAATCAGGGCAGAGATGGCCTTACCTCTGTAATATGTTCTAACAATGGCTCAGACTATGGTTGCTCATTTAAATAAATTAGAATTGCAGCTGTTTTTGACCACAGATAGATGTAAATGTGACTTCAAAAATCATTCCTGGGGTACAGAGATCACTTACTGGTTAAGACACTTACCTACACAGCCAAAAACAAACAAACAAAAAAAAAAAACAAAGAAAAAATTCCAGGTTTGATTCCCTAGTACCCACATAAAGCCAGATGCACAAGGTAGCACATGTGTTTAGAGTTCATTTGCAGTGGCTAAAGGCCTTGGAACACCTGTTCTTTCTCTCTCGCTCTCTCTCTCTGTGCCTCACTCTCTCAAATAAATAAATAAGTACATAAATAAATAAGTAAATAAAATATACTTAAAAATCATACTTGGGGGCTGGAGAGATGGCTCAGTGGCTAAGACATTTGCCAAAGGACCCAGGTTTGATTACCCAGGACCTACGTAAGCCAGATACACAAGGGGGTGCATGTGTCTGGAGTTCATTTGCAACAGCAGCTAGAGGCCCTGGCACGCCCATTCTCTCTCTAATAAATAAATAACATAGTTTACAAAAACATTCCTAAGGGGTAAGTGGGGGGGGAGGGGAGGGAATTAACATGGGATTTTTCTTATAATCATGGAAAATGCTAATAAAAATTAAAAAAAAATTCCTTAAAGTGTTACTATTTCATCTCATTATAATAATGTAATGATCATAATAAAATACCTGGTTTCTAGTAAAATGCCAAGCACTATTTTTTTGTCCTTTATATGTTTTATATTATAGATGGTACTGATTTTCCTAAAGCTATTCACTCTGGTGATTCCTGAGTTTTAATAAAACAATCCCAGCAATCTTAAGACTTGCCAAATAATTTTCAATTCAATCTTTTCATATCTTCTGCTTATTTTTTGTCTTTGTTTGTGATCCATCTTATTCCTTATCTTTTCCCCCTTGTTGTTTTTTTAGTCTTTCACTCATTTATTCATAAGAACAATAAGATCAATCTTAAAAACATAAAGATTGAACTAAGAAAAAGGCAAATAGAGTCTGAGTTTAAAGTTATTGTTTTCAGGGGACGCAGGCAGCCGATAAGGGTTTACTTTTGACCCAACCCCTCACTCCCTCACAATTTCTGGAAATTGGCTGGCTTACCTGACTGCAAATACAAGCTGTGGAGGGAGAAATGAACACACCAGCATGCGACCTCCTGCCTATGTGCATGGAGTCTAGGTTGGTAAATTCCCACCTCTGGCTCCATATGATCTCATTACACTCCAATTCCTCATACCACACTACCCTGGAGTCAAGTATCCCAAAGAAACCAGAAGACTCAGATATGGGATATGTTAACTCAGTAACAATGCCTTCCATTGAAACCACAAATTTACTTCAATAATCACATCTCATTCATTAATAACTGTATGTGAGTCTGAGATAAAAGTGAGAATGGATCTCCCCTAAATTATCCTGAGACCTTGACTTTGAAAAATTACCACCACTGTGTCTATTTTAATGGGTTTCCAATGCAGTGTCACAGAAAAAGTAAAAGGTCATAAAGAGTACATAATACCACAAACTCGAGCTACCTCCGATGACACCTGTCTAGAATCACCGGCAGTTTTCCTTCAATATGTCTGACTCAGGAATATTCCACTGGGCTACCTTGCAGGACCTCCCGGGAATCTCCGCTTCTTGTCTAGACAGCTCAGGCATGGAAAGCAGCAGCACGTCATAAGCATGTGGGAAGACTTTTCTCCATATGAATTATCATGGAAATGAACACAGGAAATTAACTGAGCGGTTGACTAATCTTCAGTTATCTACATTGGGCCCTTTAGAATTTGTCCTTTGACAGGGACTATGCTGGGTCATTTGGGATTTGTCGGAGAACTTGCATGAGGTTGCAGAATGCTCTCCTTCACCCCGCTTCAGTAGGGTTTCATCTGGAGTCGCAAGCTCAGCAGCCTTGTGCTCCCACAGAAGTCCTCGCCGTGCCCAGAGGCCACTGCCAAGCGGCTGATCGATTTTTATCAAATGGAAAGAAAGATAGAAACCCTTGCAAATCTCTTGGGTTTTAGAATCCACACAGAACTTTCATTATTATGTATAAGACAAAATCGGGAAGTCGGCCTAATTCCCAGAGATAGCCCCCCCACCCCCCACCCCCCGTTCTAGAAGGATAAAGTCCCTCGGGAAGTCGTGCTCGTGGGAGAGTGCTTATATCACATGCACGAAGCCTGGGGTTGATTCCCAGTCACAGCCCACACTGGGTGTGGTGGTTCACGCCCATGATCCCAACACTCAGGGAGCGGTGGCAAGAGAATCAGCTCAGGCACACTCTCCTGTTGCTGTTGTCCACCTGACATTGGCCAGGAGGTGGTGTCTGCCCTCTGCTCATTCCATCATTTTCCCCTGCCATCATGGAGATTCCCCTTGATTTTGCAAGCCAAAATAAACCTTTTTTTTACCCATAAACTGCTCTTGGTTGGGTGTTTTCTGCCAGCAATGTGCACCTGACTGCAATAGTAAAGTTGGTACAGAGAAGTGGGATCTTTACTGATAGAAACCTGACTTTGTGGCGTTTGGCACTTTGGAACTGATTTTTCAGGAGGAATGTGGAAGGATTTGAAACCTGGGCCTAAGAGATGCCTTGCAGGGATATAAGTACAGCTTGATGGATTATCCTGGTCAGAAATGAAAGACCTGAATAGAGTAAGAACTATGGACTGTGAGGTTTAGCTTGTGAGGGTGAGAAATAGCTTTGCCTGAACTGGGCTAAAAGCAGTTTGTGTGAGAGGCTTGCTGGTATGACAATGTCCTAAGAACTTGGACAGGGTTGCAGTACATACAAACGGACTGGTGTGAGCAGAGGGATATGACACAGATATGAAATCTTTGGGCTGAAACTTCTGCCCATTCAGTTGCAATTGTTTGAGAGATTAAAACCATTGAGATTGGGGCAGCTGACCTGCATTGAGACAACAGAAAGAACACAGACTCTTTGGAAAGGACCTGAATGTGAAGGAGTGTTCTGTTCTTCAAAGTCTGCTTTATTCCACCGCCCCCCCCCCCAGATTAACAAGTTGGCAGCTTACCTGGTATTATGTAGAGTATAACAAATGTAGGAAAGAGAGGGTCATTGAATTTTCAACACAGTTTTGTATTTTGGAAATGGCAATGGGCAGTGTGAAGCAGGCTTGTTGGATTACCTTCATGGAGACCCAATGGAGCCATGAGGATGAACCGTGGGTTGCAGTGGAGACCCAGTGGAGATGCCAGGACTATGAGATGGCTGCCAAGGAGAGCTGCCAGCACTGGATGAAGTTTTCTGCTTTCTAGCTGGAGGAACAGAGTTGGAACTCCTTGCAAGTAAACAAAAAGTAAAAATAAAAAAAAATACACTTGGCCAAAGGAAGGGCAGGACTCTCAAGAATCGAATGTTACAGACACAAAATAGCCTGGATAACCAGGACCTCGCTGTACCTGGCATGATCTACACAAGACCCTCATAATAGGAGGAAAAGATGATGACATCAAAATTAAGGAGAGACTACTTGAGAAGGGGAGTGGATATGATGGAGGGTAGATTTGTGAGGGAGAAAGTGGAGAAGGGGAAGGAATTGTCATGGTTTATTGTCTATAATTATGGAAGCTGTCAATACAAAAATAAATAAATAAAAAGTAGAGAGGGGCTAGAGAGATGACTCAGCAGTTAGTGTGCTTGCCTTCACAGCTTAACAACCTGGGTTCAGTTTTCCAGGATCCACATAAAGCCAGATGCACAAGGTTGTGGTTGCATCTGGAGTTCATTTGCAGTGGTCAGAAGACTTGGCATGCCCATTCTCTCTCTCTCAATCTTTCTCTTTGTAAATAAAATATTTTCTAAAAAATTGACTTTATCCAGGTGTAATGGCTTGCACCTGTACTCCCCATGCTTGGAAGGCCAAGTCAGGCAGGTTACCTTAGTTCCAGACCAGCTGGGACTGTGCAGTGAAGGGCTATTTCAGGAAAGTCCCCCAAACAACAAGCAACAAAGACTCTGCTGAGTAGGGGGTGGCTTCTTGTTGAACACTTTGAATCTATAGGATGTCTATAGTAAACAAAGAGAGCAGGAATACTAACATTGTTTGTAAAGCCAAAGAGCCGAGCATGGTGGCGCACGCCTTTAACCCCAACACTCAGGAGGCAGAGGTAGGAGGATCGCTGTGAGTTCAAGGCCACTCTGAAACTACATAGTGAATTCCAGGTCAGCCTGAGCTAGCGTGAGACCCTACCTTGGAAAACCAATAAATAAATAAATAAATAAATAAATAAATAAAAGCAAAAGAAAACACTGAAATAAATGTTTTCTGTGATTCTCCGGCTGTACTTCATGGAAAGGAAATGATTTGGGCAAAATGTACAGTGCATGTATTGACATGTAAAAATAACCTCTTGAGAAGTTAAATCATAAATCTTGAGTACTTGATCACAAGGTTTTTAAACTGGCAATTTCCATAATTATAGACAATAAACCATGATAACTCTTCCCCCCGGTCACTTTCCTCATTACAACTCCACTCTCCATCATATCCCCTCCCCCTCACAATGAGACTTTCTTTTATTTTGATACCATCATCTTTTCCTCCTATTATGATGGCCACGTATAGGCAGTGCCAGGCACTGTGAGTTCTTGGATATCTAGGCCATTTTGTGTCTAGAAGAGTGCATTGTAAGGAGTACTACCCTTCCTTTGGCTTTTACATTCTTTCTGCTACTTCTGCAAATCCTTTTTCTTTTTCTGTCTTGTTGAGCAATAACTTTAAGTCAGAACTCTCAACCCTCATGATAATTTTCAATCCCTTAGTCAAGGAGAGTTCAAACTGTAGAAATGGAGAACATAAAGAATGTTGGAACAGATGAGTAACTAAAGGGATGGATAGGTGACTTGTAGTAGTTAAAAATAACAAATTCGGTCTGGGGAGATGGCTTAGCGGTTAAGCACTTGCCTGTGAAGCCTAAGGACCCCGGTTTGAGGCTCGGTTCCCCAGGACCCACGTTAGCCAGATGCACAAGGGGGCACATACATCTGGAGTTCGTTTGCAGTGGCTGGAGGCCCTGGCGCGCCCATTCTCTCTCTCTCTCTGTATCTGTCTCTTTCTCTCTGTGTGTCTGTCACTGTCAAATAAATAAACAAAAAATAAAATAAAAAAAAATAACAAATTCTCTTCACCTTGACTTTTACTATTTTTCATGTTCTATGGTTTATAACATTACCCAAACCTTACGAGTTTTTATTTTGTGTGTATGTTGGTTGAGAGGGGACGCTTGCTTATTTTCCTGGTGCTGGGAAATAAAGTCAAGGCCTTATATATGCTAAATAAATACTCTAGCACCTGAGCCACACCCTGAAGTCAAACCTTTCAATATTTTTTAAATATTTAAAAATACTTTGGGGTTGGAGAGATGGCTCAGAAGTTAAGGTGCTTGCCTGTGAAGCCCAAAGACTCATGTTCGATTCCACAGTACCTACATAAGCCAGATGCACAGATGGAACATACATCTAGAGTTCATTTGCACTGACTGGAGCCCCTAGTGATCGCATTGTCTTTCTCTGAACTTCTCTCTCTCTTGCTCTCACTCTCAAAAAAATAAAATAAAATAAAATAATTTTTTAAAAAACAGTAAAATTTTTAAATTTTATTGAGAACTTTTATACATGCACATACTCTAGTATGAACGTAACCCTTTCCAATTACCTTCTTTCCCCACTCCTCCACCCAGTCCCACTGAATCCTTCCTTTGTTCTCACTATTCCCTCTCCTATTTTCATGTCTTTGTCTTTTTTTTTTTCTTGAGCTAGGGTTTCACTATAGCAGACCTGGAATTCACTAGATAGCATCAAGGTGGCCTTGAACTCATGGCGATCCTCCTACCTCTGCCTCCCAAGTAAGTGCTGGGATTAAAGGCGTGCGTCACCATGCCCTGCCTGTCTTTTTTTTTTTTTTTGAAATGCAATTCCTAGCCTGGCATAGTATTGCACATCTTTTAACTCCAGCACACAATGGGGGGAACAGATAGAAGGATCACCGTGTGTTCGAGGCCAGTCTGAGACTACAAAGTGAATGCCAGGTTAGCCTGGGCTAGACCGAGACCCTGCCTTGAAAAACAAAAACAAAACAACAATAACAAAAAGCAAAACCCTAAATACAAAATCACTTGCATCTACTCCTCCAAACTGCAGGTTGTTTTGCCTTGTTTGTGAAGTGACCCTGTAACGCCTAGAGTACCTCCAAGGCCCTTCCAGGAAAGGTCAGCGCAGCGGCTGGGCTTTAGCTACAGGGCTGTGCCAGGCGCAGCCTGCAGGCTCCACGCGATTCACAGGTGCGCCAGGCCACAGGCTGCAGGCGCCACGCGATTCACAGGTGCGCCAGGCTGCGAAGTACCTTGCAGGAGCTTTTGCCTTTGTGTAAATGTTGTCATGTTTAGCTAGTAGGCACTAGTTCGGAGAGTGGAGTTTCTTCTTGCTAACCAAAGCTTGAAAGGTGAATGTCACGTTGCTTGGAGGAATTTTCTTTCATTCTTTCCATTAATTTATCTGGTTTCTTGAGCCGAGGTTATAATTCGACTGCAAAAGGAGAACAGTGTGTTCTTTCCTCTGACAGGTTCATGAGCACTGGAGTCCATCATCCTCCAGGAAAGACCACCAGCCCACCAGGAAGCGGCGAGGCGCGCTCTGTTAAAACAGCTTTTCAGCTCTTATTGGAAAAGTGCTGCGGTAGCTCTCAAGAGTTCATCTTTTACACTCAGGCTCGAAATCTCCCTTTGTAAACTCAGACTGGTTTGTTTCGTCT
This sequence comes from Jaculus jaculus, assembly GCF_020740685.1. NCBI lineage: Eukaryota > Metazoa > Chordata > Mammalia > Rodentia > Dipodidae > Jaculus > Jaculus jaculus. The sequence continues at coordinate 73,235,505 of NC_059115.1, read as the reverse complement.
GCTCAAAGATGGTGCCAGGTGGGAGCCTGCTAATTATGTAAAACAGATCAACATGTTTTGGGGACCAGAATCAATTGTGCCTGGTGTGAGTCACACAGAGGTCCTCAACTTTTAGCATGGTTTAGAAACACCTGACTCAGAAGATCTGAATGAGGCCCGAGAATGTGCACTTCCAGCACATTTCCAGAAGGGGCCAGGGCGCCACGCTTGGAAAAGCCCTGCCCTGGGAAGAGCTCTCTCTCCTCAGCGGAGTGGGTGAGAGTACTGTCATATCCAGAGGGAGCTGTGGAAACTTCTCTAGACAGGTCAAGATGGGGGCATTTAAAATTAATTTTTTGGATTGTTTTTCTTAGCCTCTGTTTATTTGTTTGAAGGAGGACTGTGAAGAAGAAAGAAATGGCGCCTAGTACTCTTGTCTAGATCTAGGGTTAGCCGGTTCCATTTCTACGGGTGCCTATTCCCAAATCCATGACTTCTGGTTTCTCATCCTCTCCCTAAGCAAATCAAAATAAATCTTGTGGTCTCTTGCCAGAACTTAAAAAGTTGACAGCAGGGATGGAATCCCCCGGGGTCAGTGGAGGGTAGCCCAGCATGGGAATGCTGCGAGAGAGAACACAGGAGTTCAAAGCGTGGATGAGGTCTGAGGGCATTATAGAAGGAAAACTTTCCATGCCAGGCTCCAGTTGCCAGGGAGCCGTGGGAGGCTCCTCGAGACACACCCCTCTGTGACTCACCGTGTCCTGGATGCCTGGGACTCTGCAAGCAGAGGACGCTGGGGAACTCTGCCTTTGATCCCGTGGGCTAGAAGGCTCCAGAGAACTCTGGTTTCCAAAGCGTGGATGGTTCGGAGTGAACAGACAGCTGCAAGGCCTGTGCTCTGGTTCCTAGAAGTCAGCCTGAGCTCGACCCACCGGGATAGGTGCAGGTTACAGAAAGCTGTGTACCGGGCCCCACGGAGGAGCGGGCAAGGGCACAGGAAGGCAGGGCCATAGCTCCCTTAGGCCTAATGCAACGCTGGCTGTGGCCTGGCATTCGAACCTATCCTGAGCCCCTTTTCAGCATGGAGTGGCCTCCCCTGGGAGCATGCTGGTACACAGAAGAAAAGGCTTCCCATCCCAGGTCATTTTGTCTCTGCTCACTTTTCGCTCCTGCTGGTCCAAATTCAATACTAACTGGAGGCAAGGAATTTCCCTTTTCTGGATGAAGAGGTATACCTAATGCTGCCTCACCTAATCAGATTTTTACTAGGTTTACACTAGTGCTTCTCACACATCAGTGTAAGTACAAACAGTATAAATAGCCTGGAGATGTTCCTAAATGGTGGAATCTAATCTAAGTTTATAGGTTGGCCTTGGAGCCTGTGATCGGGCATTCCAACAGCCCTCTCTGTGTGGTGGCGAGCACGGAGCTTTGAGTAGCAGGGTTCTTTTTGCTGTTGTTGTTATTTTTTAAATTTGAATGATCTGTCCAAACACCCCTGTTTTACTGTTGGCTGTTTTGTAAGACCAGCTGACAGAAAGCTGGAAAAAGCTATGCTGCATGCAGTTCAGTGGGAGAGAGAGAAAGCACCAGTGGAAAGACTCAACAGTGGATACTACAAGCCTTAAATTGGGCCAGCCAGGCCAAATGAGTCAATGGATGCAATGGTAGCATGTCTGTTATGGGAGAAAACAACCGCTCTCTAATTGGAATGGGGGCCCACTCCATGGGAGGGAATACATGCCTGATACTGAAAACCTATGACAGAGGTAGTCATCAGCCCTAGGGGTGTAACATCTGCTGCTGTCTGGCAAAATGTATACACTAAGCTCACCAAACTGCCCTGTAAGCACTTCTCTTAATGTTCATACCCATATATTAATGCTATTCTTACTTTTGGTTAGAGAAGCTTCTCTTTGCAAATAGCAGTGACCTTGGGATGACTTAGAAGGCATCATGGTGATGAGAAGAAGTGACAGAGGAGTGCTCAGCACTGAAATATCTCTATCACATCTCCCAAGGCTCAGGGTCCATTGCAGAAGAGGTGGCAGAAAGAATGTAAGAGCCAAAGGAAGGGTAGGACTCCTTACAACGTGCTCCTCCAGACACAAAATGGCCCTGATATCCATGACCTCACAGTGCCTGACACTACCTATACAAGACCATCATAATAGGAGGAAAAGATAATGACATCAAAATAAAAGAGAGACCAAATGAGAGGGGGAAACATATGATGAAGTGTGTGTGGAGTTTCAAAGGGGAAAGTGGGGGGAGGAAGGGAATTACCATGGGTTATTGTCTACAATTATAGATGTTGTCAATAAAAAAATTTAGACGAGGGCTGGAGAGATGGCTTAGCGGTTAAGCGCTTGCCTGTGAAGCCTAAGGACCCCGGTTCGAGGCTCGGTTCCCCAGGTCCCACGTTAGCCAGATGCACAAGTGGGCGCACGCATCTGGAGTTTGTTTGCAGAGGCTGGAAGCCCTGGCGCGCCCATTCTCTCTCTCTCCTTCTATCTGTCTTTCTCTCTGTGTCTGTCACTCTCAAATAAATAAATAAATAAATAAATTTAAAAAATTATTTAAAAAAAATTTAGACGAATCATCGTGTAAGCTACCTTGTCTATATTTTGCATGGCAGTATGAGAAGGGCAATGTAACTAGGAGGCAAAGACATCATCTGTGAAAATTCTTGAGGACCAGAAACAACCCCTCATTGTGACATGTAGGCTGAACACTGTGCAGAGTCCCAATTCCTACTGTGAGTCAAAGTAATGAGTTTTCTTGGCAGGGGCAAGAACTGACTATGACTTCAAATAAGATGCAGCTCCTAAACCGCGCATACAAAGGACAGCTCTGAAGATCTGGCAGCTCTCTTCTTGTCACTGTCTGTCATTTACTGTCTCTGAGAAACAGCCAAGGCAGAGATGTGCAGGGAGCAGTTCTATACGTTGTAGGTAGGGTTGGTTAGTTCTCCAAGGAGACTTCAGCTCCACCTGCTGCTATTTAAGGAGATCACTCAGAGCTATAAAAACCTATTGGTGAGTGGTAGCCACGAAATGCAATTTCAGCAGTAGAGAATCCAATGCCCATGTCATGAAACGGCTACTTCTGGTCTCAGTTATGCTTCAGCTGTTCCTCAGCACACCAGGTGCATTTAAGGGCTATGTTCTACCCACCACACAGAACCCCGCTGCTGGGGGTCCTCTGTGATGCCTGCTGCGAGCGAAGGGGAATGCCACAGTGGTTATCACTGCCCGGGGAGTCATTATGCAGATGCATGCCAGCACCGGCCCCTGGGCTGGACTGTGTAACAAAGTAAGTCCAAGTCAAACTGAAAACTGAAATCAGCTTGCTTTAAATTATTTAAATTTCACAGCAGCGCTGCTGTACTCTATTTTATCCCGGGACCACACTCAGGAGGGCAGGCTTCAGTGCAGACGCGGTGAAGCAGAGCGTCATTAATATTCTAAACTTTTCCTAGAATAGCTGCTTTACAGCAGATCACTGGGATCCTTTTTGCCCCCCTGAGGAGTAAGGAAGCCAGGAAGAAAACAAAAACAAAAACAAAAAAAAAACCTCTCAGAAATTATTATCTCTCCATTCTTATTCTTATTCCAGATCTGTCCTTTAAAGCATTATTAAGTGAATAGCAGAGTTCTGAAACCTCCCAATCTGACTCAAAGCATTCCTTTGACATATGTTGTAGTTACCTTGGTACTGGGAAAAAAAACACCTGGTCAGAAGCAATTTATGGATGAAAAGAGTTTTTTCTTCTGGCTTACGGTTTTGAGGGTAGGTTTCACCACGGTGGGGAAAGCGTGGTAGAGTCAGGACATCCCATCCTGTCGCATGAGCTGGGAGGATGCTGCTTAGCACTGGCAAGGAGCCTGTCCAGGTGCGGCTCTCCTCCAGCAAGGCTCCACCTCCCGATGGCCCCATGACTTTCCCACATCGCCGCCAACTGGGGACGCACCGTTCCTAACACATGAGCCTGTGGGCAACGTTTCATTCAGACCACCCAACCTCAAAAGAAAGACAGCATCGAGCCTGCAGCCCAGATTTTCTGCCCAGCTGATCCCAGCTCTGGATCCTGGAGAATCTCAGAAGTAGCCCTCAAATCTCAAATTTGACCCCTGCCTTTCAGTCCTTGCACAACCTCCAAACACCCCCCAAAAAGGGCCTGTTCTTGTTACCTCCTCATTGCTAGGAAAAATCACCCAACTAAAAGCAGATGACGGGAGTAAAAGGTTTCATTTTTGGCTTACAGTCTCAAGGGGAAGCTTCGTGATGGTGGGAGACTGCAAGGCATGAGCAGAGGCTGGACACGCCCCTGCCAGGGTCAGATAGCTGCAAGAGTGTTAGCTCAACACTGGCAAGAAGGAAACTAACCACAGCACCTCAAAGCCAGTCTTCAGCAGCAAAACCTCCTCCAGCTCCTTCTCCCAAAGCGCCACCAGCTAGAAACCAAGAATTCAAAACGTGTAAGGGGAGGGGATCTGATTCAAACCACCACTGAGCCTACAACACAAAGCTCAGGTAGGATCGACACAGGCTGAATATGATCACACCTTCTACCCACTACCCCTGCGCCTCCCATTGCTTTTCCTCAGTAGAAGGGCTGGAAAAGTGTCTCGGTGGTTAGAGGCCCTAGAGAAGATACACTATTAATCCTCTACAGTTATCCGTACGGGCTTTCTACATTTTCATTAAGTTAAACTAGCTCATAAGGTTAGAAGCTGGACAGGCCAGCAATGGCTGTGTAAACACTGGAGAGCCAGAGAACCCAGGAACTGCTTGATCCATGAAACCTTTGAGTAAGGGATGACTGATGCAGCCCCAGTGTGAGGCTAAAGGCTTTAGTCTTAGCAACAGTAACAGCTACCCTTGCTCAGGAGTGATGGACGTGAACAGTGAGCAACGGCTTCCTCTGCCTTGACTCCATCCAGACGCCTGCTAGGTAGCGCTGCCCACATTGGCGGCGGTCTCTTATTTACCCGTGCTGTCTCACACGCCAACACTCTCCGGAAATGCCTTCACAGATACACCAGAGCACACTTCACTAATCTCCTAGGCATCTTCCAGTGCAGCCAAGTGCATAATCAAGACACCCATATTCCATTATAGTCAGATTGGGCCATGGGATTAGTCCCGCAAATAGAATGAGGGTGGAAGGAAAAGTCCCTCCCATGTCTATTCCCTTGAGACCTCCTGCCCAGCAGCTCCTCCCCAGCCCTCTGCTTAGAGATGGTGTGTGCAACTGCGGAGCTGCCAAGTGGTCAAGGGCACCGGGTATGCAGCAGGCCAGAGTGTAAGGGGGAAACATGAGTATCCTTTTTGTATCGAATGACTGGGATTTTTGGAGTCTGTGTGCTGTATCTGCCAGCACCGATGATCTCAATATAGACCACCTCATGGAACTGGTGCTCAGGCACCATGCTTCTTAGTTTAGCCAATCTCATAAACGATCGTGAAGTCTCAGAAACCATTATCTTGACATATTCAATTAGTCATGGTCCTAGGCCAGATGTGCTGGTGCATACCACTAATCCCAGCACTTGGGAGGCTTGGGTAAGAGGATGACCATGAGTCTGAGGTCAGCCTGGGCTACAGTGAGACCCTGCTTAAACAAAATAACACAAAACAAAACACAAAAGTAGTGGTGATCCTAAGGCCTTGACTAATGGTTAAGAAAAGTCAGTTAAACTTATAGAAAAATGAGGAAAAATTAAGCTCAAAGAAGAACTGAGGAAATAAAGAAGAGTGAAAAGGGCTGGAGAGATGCCTTAGTGGCTAAGGCACATGTCTGCAAAGCCTAAGCACTCAGGTTCGATTCTCCAGATCCCATGTAAGCCAGATGTACATGGTGGCACACGTGTCTGGAGTTCATGTGTAGTGGCTGGAAGCCCTGACACACCCTCCCTCTCTCTCTCTCTCCTCCCCCTCTCTCTGACTCTAATAAATTAAAAAAAAAGAAGAGTGAAAAAATCAATAAAATAAAAAATAAACAATAGAAAAAAATAAAAATAAATCAATATGGGCTGAGGATATAACGCAGTTGGTAGAGCCTTTACTGAGCAGGTACAATCTCCTGGGGTCAATTCCTACGGAGTGTGGAAGTAAAAAGGAGGAGAGGTAAAAGGGAGGAAGGAAAGGGAAGGGAAGGGGAGAAAAGGAAGTAAGAAGCCTGGGCAGATTGCTCAGTGGTTAAAGGTCCTTGCTTATGAAGCTAGCCCCCAGTACCCACATCAAACCAGATGCACAAAGCGGACCATGTCTGGAGTTTGTTTGCAATGGCAAGAGGCCCTGGCATACCCTTACTCACCCCCTCTCTCTCCCTCCTCCTCTCCCTCTCTCATAAATAATAAAAGAATTAATTCAAAATACACCAAAGTTAGTGCATATTATTTTCTTATTGGCGGGACAACTTAAGGAACGAAAGGGTTTAATTTGGCTTACGGTTTTGAGGGAAAGCTTCACAGCAGGAGCAAGAAGCCAGCTCCTCACATCCGTAGGTAGGAAGCAGAGGATGTGTAGGATGTAGGGCTGGGCCATAAAACCTCAAGTCTTCCCTACTTGACCTACTTTCTCCATCAAGGCTCCAACTTCTAAAGGTTCCCTAACATTCTCAAATAGCACCACCAGCCAGGGACCCAAACATTCAAACACATATGGAGGGCATTTTATTTTCAAAGTATAACAATAGCTTTTCAAAATTATTATTACACTTCATTAACTCTCAGTAAAACCAATAAAAAAAAATAAAAAACATGAAAGGGAAAAGTAAACAAGTAAGATCAGGAACAAGAAAGAGCTACTGTAGACATTAAAAGCATAGTGAGAGGATATTATAAATGACTTTATGCCAACAATTACTTTATTATGATCCATATGAAATTCATAAATTCTTTTTTAAACTACAATTTTCCAAAACTTTCTCAAAAAGAAATAGAAAAATCTGTATAACTTTACCTCTGATAAAGGAATTGACTTTATAATGACGACCCCCTCAAAACAAAATAGTATGTCAACATGGCTTTACTGGAGGCGTCCATCAAAATTCCAACCCTGGACAAACTCTTTCAGAAGAGTAGTAATATAAGCATAAAGCAAAACAAAACGATCACTGAAGTTCATCAAAATTAAATATTCAATCTCTAGATGCCAGTTTCTTTTTTAAAAAAATTATTTATTTACATGTGCGTGGTAGGGTGCTGGAAATGAATGCCAGATGCTCCGGCCATTTTTTCTGTTTCTGGTTTTACATGAATAGATTGAGACTTGATCCCCAGGTCCACAGGCTTTGCAAGCCCCTTGAACCACTGAGCTATCATCCCAGCCCCAACTTGTGACTGAGTCTCTAACTGGCCCCAGAGGAAGCGGAAGAAAGCATTTCTTCTGGCTCCTGATTCAGAGGGTGCAGTCCGTCCTGGTGGGGGGACAGCTGGAGACAGTTCTGAGGAAGCTCGTTGCAAGCAGTCAACCCACATTCAGACAGTTCTGAGATCAAGGGGTCAGGCCACGGCCCATAGGGCAATCCATTTTCTCCAAGGTCCCACCTCTGAACGCCCCCCGCAACCTCCCAAAGCAGCATCCCTACCAGTAAGTTTCTGTAGGTAGTGGTTATCCCTGTCTGCCTAGCAGTGCTGTGATCCCAGGGAGTGAGTGTTGAAAATGTGCCTGTGGCGGCTGGAGAGATGGCTTAGTGGTTAAGCGCTTGCCTGTGAAGCCTAAGGACCCCGGTTCAAGGCTCTATTCCTCAGGACCCCCGTTAGCCAGATGCACAAGGGGGCGCACGCGTCTGGAGTTCGTTTGCAGTGGCTGGAGGCCCTAGTGTGCCCATTCTTTCTCTCTTTCTCTCTCTGTCTCACTCACCCTCAAATAAATAAATAAAAATAACAACAACAAAAAAGAAAATGTGACATTGCAGCGCTGATGACTCCAACCAGATCAGAGCAGAAGGGGCATCTCTGGGAAGCTCTCGACCAGAAGCAGGTGCACTCAGAGTCTAAGGCTATCTACCCACCTGAGCAGTGCAGAGAGAACATCTGCCTGTGCCTTGTAGTTCATGGAGGAGTACCTCTTCACTGTTACCAGACTCCTGCATTTCCAGGGCCTTCCCCCTCACTACGCCCTCCAAATCCTGCTGCACGTTTTCCACTGTGGGTCCTCTTTCCACTTCCAGACATTCTAGAAAGGACGGTGGACCTTTGGTGTTCCTACCTCTGTCTACTCCTCCCTCTGCTCCCACTGCGCAGGCCAGCTGGTCCCAGGCAGGTCTCGGTGGACCTCTGCCCCAGCGAGTGCGGCGGCTGCCGCGTCCTCGTGGTCCAAAGGGCCTGCGGACCAGCCAGCGCCTCTGCATCTGAGCCTCGCTGCGACGCTGCATTCCTTCCATGTTCACTTCTTATTTCCTTTGGTTGGATGCTGGAATGTAAGAGGCTCAACACTTCCAGATGGAGTCCTTCTTTCTCCTCGCCCGATTCCAGCTGCCTTGTTTGTAGCCTGGCTTCTGCTGGAACCTGTGCCCACTGGCGACCCGCAATTTCATCCCCCTTCCTGACCTTGGGCAGTGTGTGTCGGTTCTTTCCAAATGCCAACTCATTATTTCCAGTAGCCTGCGCCTGCCTCAGTCATCTCGGAACGAGCATTCCAAAAACCAAACTTTTCTTTGCCCTGCATTTTTTTTTTTTCCTACTCCTGTCTTGAGCCTTCTTGGCTGAGGAGGCCACCAAATCCCTATTGCTCTAATATGCAAACCCTGACTCATCTCTCTTGTGCGTGCTGCACCAAGCCTGCTGTGAAAGGTGTCGAGTTCTTGAGACCCTCCTCAACCCCCCAGGACCACCCCCCCCCCCCGCCTGTCTCTTTCCTGTGACTCCACCCTACCTCACACCCTCGCCCTCACTCTCTGGACTATACCGTCTTCACCCGACACATCCCAATTCTAACCCCCTCTAATTCATATTGATAATGATCCCTGTACATTGAAACAAGTATCTCTTATCAAGTAATAAGGCAAATTCAAGGGAATTTTTTTTATCATATTTTGGTAGAAAAAAAATGAAGCCATCTTATGTTTAGAAGCAGTATGGGGGCTGGAGGGATGGCTTAGTGATTAAGGGGCTTGTCCCGAAGCCTAAAGACCCACGTTACACTCGCCAGGTCCCAATCAAGCCAAATTCACAAAGTGACACAACCTCTCAAGGTCGCACATGCGCACAAGGTGGCGCGCATCTGGAGTCCAGTGGCAGAGGCTGGAGGCCTGGCACACCAGTTCCCTCTCTCTCTCTCTCTCTCTCTCTCTCCCTCCCTCTCTCTCTCTCTCTCTCTCTCTCTCTCTCTCTCTCTCTCTCATGAAAAAGTTCAGTCTGTTGGGCTTGCCTCAAAAACAAACAAGCAATAAATAAATAAATAAAAAGAAGAAGAGGAAGAACCCCAATCTGTCTTCCTGCCTGAGGAACACTTCTAAGTGAAGATAGGTCCAGCTCTTCCCTGATCGAAGCTCCTTGTCAGCACTCTGATATCTTCAGAGCAGGGGAAGAGAGAACAAAGATGTGACCTCCCAACCCAGGGTGCCCCAGGCCCTCTGGCTTGCTGAAGACAAACTCCAGACGCATGACCACTTTGTGAATCTAGTTTTATGTGGATACTGGAGAATCAAATTTGGGCAGCCAGGCTTGTCAAACAAGTGCCCTTAACCCCTGAGACAGCCTTCCCCAATGCCGCCAGCTTGTCTTACATCGAAGTTCAGCTCCGATGCTGCTTGGTCTATACCTGACCCCACAAGCCATCCTCTGAACTTGGCTCCAAGCAGTGACAGTGGTTTCTAAACTCAATTCTATTATTGTATTTTAAGGGCAATATATTAACCTGGGCAATGTTACTCACTACAGGAGATAAACTTCTCTGTCTTAATAGCTGAAACTAATAGAAGTTCATCTCGTTTCCCACAAGAAGTCCAAAACACATGTTCATAATTGTCAGGTGGCTCCACTCCAGGCATGAGTCAGGGTCCCCAACTCCATCTTGTGGCTTGGCCAATTTTCATACATGTTCATTTTGAAAAGGAAAAAGGAGGTTCATAGGCCATTCCTGCTGGTGTTACACATAGCTTCTGCCCATAAGCTACTGGCCCCAGGTACATCCATGCCATGCCAAAGAATGTGAGGGACTGGGGAACATAGTCACGTTGTGCACCTACAAAGAAATGACTCAGTGACCAGGCATTGTCATCTAGTCCTGGCTCTGCTTTTTGGCTTCCTTTCACCAAGACTGATAGTTGGGGAATAGGTGAGTGAATGGCAAGCGATAGCTCTTACTCGCAGCCCTTAGCAGATGGGCAGAATCTCCATAAACCAGAAACCAGTACAGGAGGCAGAGGGATTCAGAAGAAGAGGCGATTAAGCAATTGAAAATGGAAGCCTTCAGAAAGTGAAAAAAATGAACAGGATTTATTATTTAATATCTAATATCTGTTTAATGCCCTTCACATTGCGGTAGAGCAATAGTTTGTCAGGGGAGAGTGGACTTAAGCTTCGTAGATAAAAGACTTCCATTAAAACGACAGAGGTGGTGGTAGGTTGGAACTGGCAGGGGAGAAAGAAGGCAGTGGGGCTAAAAAGATGGCCTACTGGATAAGGCGCTTTCCTGTGAAGCCTAAGGACCCAGGTTTAAGTCTATAAGTCCCACATAAGCCAGATGCACATGGTGGTGCCTGCGCCTGGAGTTCGTTTGCAGTGGCTAGAGGCCCTGGCGTGCCATTCTCACTATCTCTTGTTCTCCTCCCTCTCTCTGTCTCTAATAAATAAATAAGAACAAATTTTAAAATTAAAAAAAAAAAAACAACAGTCCCAAGCTGGGGGGTGTTTTTAACTTGACTCTATCAATATAGCAAAGAGTTTTAGGCCACGAAAGTGTGACTCTTACGTATGACCTCTAATCTTTAAAGTTAATTACCAATCCTGAACCTTTATTGCCCATTCGCAATTCTTTATCCCTTAGTTCAAAGAACATTTGGAGCTGATGAAACCAGAGAAGTGTTTCATCAAGTAAAACATTACCTTACGTTAAATTTCAAAGGGTATAATAAACATTTTTATTTGTCACATATAAATGCTGTCAAGACAGCCTGGAGCTGCTTCTTAAAATTCAACATACTTAACAAATAGACTAATTTAAATGAATGTACTTGAGGCTGGGGAGACGGCTCATCAGTTTAAAGGCCCTTGCTTGCAAAGCCTGCTGGCACTGGTTCAATGCCCCAGCCACCCACGTAAAGTCAGGCAGGCATTCATTTTCAGAGGCAAGAGATTCTGGTGTGTGCGTGTGTGTGTGTGTGTGTGTGTGTGTGTGTGTGTATACACTCAAACAAAAATTAAACAAAATAATGTGGGGGGGGAGGGAGGGTATTACCATAGGATTTTTTTTATAATCATGAAAAATTTTAATAAAAATTAAATAAAAAAACAACAATAATAAAAAATACCTAAGTGTTTGCTGGTAAAAAAATAAATAAAAATAAGTAAAATAAACACACTTCCCATATAACATTTCAATATAAGTAGTCACCTTCTTATGCACCAGGCTTTACAGAGAGCATCCTCTTCCCCTCACTCCTATTTACGAGTGATCTGCCTCCCCAGCGCAGCAGGCAGCAGCCAGCCTCATATTTATGAATGGCAGGGACACTCAGGGCTTACAGAAGTATAGAGTGAGGAAAGGAAAGGTGGCTCCCTTGGGAGAAGAGGGAGTTGAAAATGGACCAGAGCACGGAGAGAGCCACGAATTTGGAGAAAAGAGAAATAACCTCATTTCCCAATAACCCTGTACTCAGTTAACTCAGACACAAGGAAAGAGACTGGGAAAGGGGAAAAACAAGAAGCGAAGGGGTAGAGAGAGGGACAGTAAAGAAAATAAGAAGGTTGGGGGCTGGAGAGGTGGCTCTCCCGTTGAAGCTGCTGCTTGCAAGGCCGGTGTGCCCAGGTTCGAGTCCCAAGTACCCACGTAAAGCCAGATGCCCAATGTGGTGCGTGCGTCTGAAGTACATGTGCAGTGGCAAGAGGCCACAGCACGAACATTATTTCTCTTTCTTCCCCACTCCCTCTCGGTTTGCAAATAAATAAGTAACACATTGAAAAGAAAAGATGTCGGGCTGGGGAGTCTGCTCAGTGGGTAAAGCACGTGCCGTGCAAGCATGCGGAACCGAGATTGACAGGGATTGACTTTTGAAATAAAGATATTTTAAATGTTAAAAAAAGGAAACAGTGGGCTCGCTACCCCCTCCTGCCTTCCACATGGCACGAGCTCTCGGCCCTTCCTCCTCTTTCCTTCTCTTAATCTAATAAAGGCTCTCTAAAGCTCACCCTCTGGTCTGTGGATTTCGGGTCTTTACCTTTATAAAACAAGAATTTGGAATATCCCAAATTCAAGGATGTGTTGGTGGATATCGGTGAGGAAGCCCGCAATTTCCACTTCATAGAGGTGCAGTTGCCCAGGAATGTCAGAGTAAATGTTCTTCTTCCTGCCTTCCTCCTGGCACTGAAGGAGGGCAGGAGAAAGCTAGCTTTTCTTGGGCAGTTTCAGTTAGGGGTGGAGGTTCAGAGAGCCAGAAGATGCCACCCCACATGCCACCACAAAAAATAAAAAAGAACTCGTCTGATGGAGACCTATCTACAGGGTCCCCTGCTGCCCAGTCTAGCATGCCACCTGGGCAGATGGCCCCCACGGCTGGCCCAGGGGTCCGCCCTCTGTCTATAAGCCAGCCGGGTCTTCGCCTTGCCTACCAAGGCTTCTGTCCTGCCTGTGACTCCGCCCAGCTCTGTTCCTCTGCTTGGCCTGCCTACCTTGCTCTTCCTCAGGGCCGCAGGGATACCCATGAGTCGGGCTTACCCCTCACCCAGCCTGGGAGGGGGAAGGGCATAAAACTGTTTCTTGGTCGGGGTGGTTTTCTGCTTGTCTCTGCTCTACAATTTGGGGTAACTTCTCTCTTCGGTAACATGCACGATTTTCCTCTGGCTTCTGAATCGCCCATGCGCGGTTCTTGCCAAGTCTCCCTGCGCGAGCTGCGAGAGCCTCCTCTCTCCGAGCCAGCAGCTTTGCTCTAATCTCCCCTGCAAAGTCAGTTTCTCTTAAGCGCCTGTGCTTGAGGCTCTTCTTCAGTTTCCCCTCTCAAAACCGCAAATTCTGTTAAATGAACCTTATAAATTATGCAGTGTTTTCACATGAGAGTGTTTCCTAAACCCCACAGTTTGTGATTTTCTCCCTCAATAAACTTAATAATTCATAATTTATCCTTCTTGAGTCCATCTTTATCAATTCTTTGTTAAAGGCAGGACCGAACCCAAAATTTGGAGTTCATACATTGGGGAGCCCCCTCCTGAACCCTAAAAATCCTGCATCAGCAGGAGACATGATCTATTCTCTCCCCATTTCTTCATGTTCTTGTCTGCAACTTCCTTTCACTTGAGGACTGGGCACATTTGAAATTTAGTATTTTGGTAGACTGGTTTACATTAGATTGCTCTGGCAATCTGGAAGCTCACACTTAGATGGACCAGAGACAATCTAACTCCAGCTACCAGGGTTCCTCAATCACCCTTCAAGACCCGAAAGTCTACAAGAACGAGAACCCCAAAGACCTCCAGCTTGTTATGCGCCCACTCCGCCTTTAAATCCTTACTTTTATTGTTTCTTTTTTAAAAAAATATTATTTATTTATTATAGACGAGTGCGCCCCCTCGTGCATCTGGTTAAGGTGGGACCTGGGGAACCAAGCCTCAAACCTGTGTCCTTAGGCTTCACAGGCAAGCGCTTAACCGCTAAGCCATCTCTCCAGCCCCTTTTATTCTTTCTGCACACACTTTTTCCTCAGGATTGTCTTCCAGAACTGGAGAAGTTTCCCAGCTGCCACAGCTGATGATCTCACTCAGCTTGAACAAGCCAGATTGGTCATCACCCCAATTCTCTAAGAGAATTTGAGGTTGCTTCTTCAGAGGGAACACTGAGGGAATTTAGGGTGACTGTGCCCAGAAAGTAAAAAGCAGGAGTGTCACGAGTGTGCCCTTGAGTCTCCTCTTGGCTGGAGAGCAGAGAACGGTCAGGGCTTTCCTTATCTCTTGCCTAAAGGAGTTATCTAGATCATTTTCGCATAAGCGACCTGAGCTTCTCCCTGGGAAGGAGTTCTCCATTGCTAGAATTAGGGACTAAACCTGACCCTGGCTTTGTGGGTGATTAAACTGAGCCCCCAAATTTGGTATCATGGCTGGTTATTTCAGCCCCCATACAGAATCTATAAATGACCCCAGTTTGGGTCTCAGATTGGACCCTCTACCCCTTCCTGCCTTGCCCATGGCAGGAGTTGTCTCTACTTCCCCCTCTTTCCTTCTCACGGTCTAATAAAGTCTCACTAAATCTTAAAAATATATACGTATATAAGCACCAGTTATAAAACTTGCATAGCACTCTTGAGATTAAAACAATGTTCACTTTGTAACTCCAACAAGGAAAGAGGAGACACTACTGTACATAAATTAATATGCAGAATTTTCCTCTTTGTTATATTTTCCTTTTTATTTATATTTTTAGTTCACTTTTAAAAATATTTTATTTGGGCTGGGCTTGGTGGCGCACACCTTTAATCCCAGTACTTGGGAGGCGGAGGTGGGAGGATCACCGTGAGTTCAAGGTCATCCTGACACTACGTAGTGAATTTCAGGTCAGCCTGGGCTAGAGTGAGACCCTACCATGAAAAAACGAACAAAAAATATTTTATTTATCTGAGAGAAAGAGGCACATAGACAGAGAGAGTGGATGCACCAGGGCCTCTAGACACTGCAAGAGAATTCCAGATACATGTGTCACCTACTGCAGCTGGTTTTACATGGGTAGTGGGGAATCAAACCTGGGTACTTTGGCTTTGCAGGCAAAGCACCTTAACCACTAAGCCATCTCTTTACCCCTATAGTCCATTTTTTTAAACATTTTTATGAGGGGGAGTAGGAGAGAAATCAAGAGAAATGGAGAGAGAAAGAGAGAGAAGGAGGACTGGCACACTGGGCTCTCCAGGCACTGTGCCACCTGTGCGCATGTGGGACCTTGCACACTTGCATCACTTTGCACTGCATCTGGCTTACATGGGACCTGGAGAGTTGAACATGGGTCCTCAGGCTTCACAGGCAAGCATCTGAACCACTAAGCCATCTCTCCAGCCCTGGTGAACCTTTTGTATTTACATTGTGCATTCACAATTACTACAGGTCTATAAGGAATGGAAGAAAGCCATTTGCCTCTTCCATATCCAGTCTGATGACTCTGTATTTGGAGTTATTTCTTCTGTGTTTCCAGCATCATCTACATAATCCCAGCATTTTAGCAACTGTGTACAAGACCTTATCTCCACAGCACTGCCCTCCTGTGAAAGTCACCCACAATGCAATGTAGGCACGTCCTTTTTACCTGCTGATCCGTTATCAATACACCCTCGACTCCACCCTGTGCCTTCCCTAGCTCTTCCACTTCCTCTGAGCTTTGGTTTCCCAGATCCAATATATATATCCCTCAAGATACACAATTTTAGTCGCAAACCATGAGATGAAATATTTTTCCCCTGACATGTTCAACCACTGCTATGAAAGCAGCTCAGTGCTAAGCAAACTTAAAAATCAAATGCGGTGCACACCTTTAATCCCAGCACTCGGGAGGCAGAGGCAGGAGGATCGCCGTGAGTTTGAGGCCACCCTGAGAAAACACAGTGAATTCCAGATCAGCCTGGGCTAGAGTGAGACCCTACCTCAAAAAATAAACAAATAAACAAACAAACAAACAAACAAATAAATAAATAAATAGACTTACTTAGAACATTATGAGACTTTTCTTTTTGCAATTTTTTCAACTCAATCACATATTTGTCAGCCTGGTCATTGTGGATGACAATGTCTGTGTCATATTTTGTGAGGTTAGCTATGCCTGCATGCTGACTGGAGTAGGGGAGATTCAATAACAACTGGAAAGCTATGTGAAAAGTACTTTTGTCTTAGTCAAAGACAGATTTGTTAAAGAGAAAGGTATAAAATTCACAATGTTTTAAGTCATTTTTTTTTTGAGTCAGAGACTCATGAAGCCCAGGCCGGCCTCAAACTTGCTATGTAGCTGAGGCTGGACCTCGAATTCTGATTTGCCTACCCACCTTCCAGGTGTTGAAATTATGGGTATATGCCATGGCACCTGGCTTTTATGTGGTGCTGAAGATCAAATACAAGCTTTTGTTTATTTTTATTTATTTAAGAGTGACAGAGAGAGAGAATGGGCACGCCAGGGCCTCCAGCCACTGCCAACAAACTCCAGACGCATGCACCCCCTTGTGCATCTGGCTAACATGGGTCCTGGGGAGTTAAGCCTTGAACCAGGGTTCTTAGGCTTCACAGGCAAGCACTTAACTGCTAAACCATCTCTCCAGCCAATACACAAGGTTTTGTACATGCCAGGGAAACACTCTAACCAAATCACATCCACAGAACAGAATTCACATTATATTTTAAAGGGGGCTGGGAAAACGATTCTTCAAAAATTTGGTCCAATCTTGGGCACATTAGCTTGATCATATGTTATTAGTTTTACAGATTCTGAATATAAAAACACACATCTATAAAAACAACTATGCAAACACCCATTTAAACAATGGAAAAAATGACCCAGAAATGAAGATCAGGCCCAGAATTCCATCTTCCCTCTGTCTAATTCTAACATATGGGAGCCCCCTGGGTGTCTGATTTCCTAGGAGCTAGGTGGGAACCCAAGGAAAACAATTTCATTTTCAAATTAAGTGTATCTTTCAGAAGATCTTCAACCAAGTAAATATCCTCCGGAGCTGATTTCATAACAAGTTCCTCTTATAAAGACTGGCTGTATCCAGTTCTTGGGAAATGTGCTTACAGACAGGGATTGCCCAACAGATTTCAAGAGACAAGAAAGTACACAGGGCCACAAAGGTCATGCCAATGATCGTACACTCTATACATCTTTATGGATAAGTGAGTTTACAAGACAATGGCACATACTTACTTGTTATTAGGATTTAGATAATGCCATCCAAAGAGCTCAAGGCATTTTTCATAAAAACTTAAAAGTAAACAATGATGTTCATTCTTTTCTGGCTGGCAGGATGAGAATTACCTTCATGAGGGCTGGTCATATAGACAGACAGCTGCCCACACAGCACAACAGAAGGGAAGCCATAGGGTCCTGCTTGTTGGAAAACATTTTCTCATCCAATTTTTCAGAACAACCCTCCCTGTATTCCTGGCCTCTGTTCCCACCATTAGTCACCAGTTAGTGAGATGCTAAAGTGGAGGTATTATCTCTGTGAAGTCACAATGGAAATGTACATGACTGGTGATCTGACTAGAGGGCTGGCTTTTTCCCATGTGGACAACAGAGCACATTGATTTGTCAGCCTGAATGACAAACCACTAGGACTGAGTTGAATGGTATATGATAGAAAATGGCCCTTATTTATCTTTTAGGAGAGTTCAGGTATGTGAGTTTCAAAGGCTATTACCCAAAATCAGAAGCTCTAACTGGGGCCCAGATGCTTCATAGTAAATAAAGGGTTAGTAAAGCTACATTTCTTTTCTTCTTTATATATTTCAGGAAGCCATTCCTTTAAAAATTGGACAAACGTAAGGTGAATGGGTCATGAGTAGAGTGCTCAGGTGGCAGTAAATCACTTCTGATGACCTACATTACCAAAACCATTACCATCACCACCTCTTCTCACAGCCACCCATAGCTCACCTGCCTCTGGGAGAACCAACCATTTTCTTCCCTCTGGAAAGTAAAATCAATGAGCTGATAGCCACAGGGGAGAATGGTCATTAGAAAGGCAGACATGATCGGGGCTAATAAGCAGTCACAAGGCTAAACAGGTAGCAAAGATCAAACATCCCCATTTGCTCCACAATAAAGAGCACTTGAGCAACCACCCACTTCCTCCTTGGAGACTGGCCTGGTCACCTAACTGTGACATCTTTACAGGAATTGACAAATGGAGCCTGGTAAGCTAGCTCTGAAAGCAAGGGGATACATATATGTATGTATAGTATCTTTTTATTATTATTATTTGAGAAAGCATCTCTTTGTTTAGCCCAAGCTGGCTTTCAACTCACAGTAATTCTTCTGCCTCTGGTACTCATGTCTCTGATTACAGGTGCATATTTCATTAAAAAGTAAACATCTTGTGGGTTTTTTGTTTGTTTGTTTGTTTGTTTCTTTTTCAGAGCAGGGTCTTACTCTAGTCCATTCTAACCTGAAAATCTATATCCTCAGGCTGGCCTCACACTCATGGTAATCCTCCTACCTTAGCCTCCTGAGTGCTAGGAGTAAAGGCATGAGCCACCACACTGGTCAAATATTAGCTATTGATAAGGAGGGGAAAAAAAAGATTTATAGGTGGTCAAGGCCTAGGACGGGCCATGTTACTATTCTCATACACTTATTTTTAAATAAATTTTTTGTATGCAGATCTAGAGAGCTTACTATGATAAATGCTCAACCAATATTGATTGAATGGAAAAACTGCCACTGTCCTTGGGCTTGAGAAATAGTTTGGGTGATTACAGACAACAGTGTTAAAGATAGCCAGAAAGAAGTTCTGGAACATACCATTGGTCAGAGTACAGTAGCCCAGAAATGGGCAATTCAGAAAAAAATAACATATAAGTATAAATCTTTATTTCCCATATAGGGAAGTCTGTCAGCAGACTCTAGAGCTGTGGCTAGTGTCAGAAGGACATTGTGGTCATTGCGAAGGCACCTCCATGAAAAACGCAGAGGTAGAGCCGTAGGGTGTAAGTTCATCAAGATAGAGAGCTAAGTACTTCTGGAAATGGAATTTTCCAAAAACTATCTTAAATGAGAAAGTTTCATTTCATTAACAAAGCAGGAGCTGCTGTTCTAACAGATATTAATGGTCCATTTCCCACATCAGAAAAGAGGGCTCAGTGAAAATAAGTAGCTTGTCTAACTCCATCACTAACTGTAGATTTTTAATCCTGATTTTAAAATAGAGCTTATTGGCTGTGGAGATGGCTCAGTGGATAAATGCACTCACTTGAAAAGCCTGTCTTCCTAGGTTCAACTTCCTATTACCCATGTAAAGCCAGATGCGCAAAGTGGCACATGTATACAGAGTTCCTTGGCAGTGGCAAGGAACCCTAGTGCACCCATAGTCACTCTCTCCCTCTCTCTTTTGCTGTCTTTCTTTCAAATAAATAAGTAGAATTCAGTGGGCTGGAGAGATGGCTTAGTGGTTACATGCTTGCCTGTCAAGCCTAAGGACCCCGGTTCAAGGCTCGAGTCCCCAGGACCCACATTAGCCAGATGCACAAGGGGGCGCACGTGTCTGGAGTTTGTTTGCAGAGGCTGGAGGCCCTGGCGCGCCCATTTCCTCCCCTCCCTCTTCTCTCTCTCTCTGTCACTTTCAAATAAATAAAGAAAAATTAAAATAAATAAATAAATGGAATTCAAAATAAAATAAAGTCTTTGTAATTCCAAAGCTAATATCACTTCTTGTTTCAAAAGCTCAGTTACTAAAACTATTAAGTCAAACAAGGCTTGTAACTTGATTATGAATTCCTCAAACATCTTACAGTACTGGTCTAGAACCTTTCTAATCAACTCTGATATGATTCTGGAGCTAGGGTTACAGCTGTTCTGCAGAGGTGGTTCTTGGCCTTGCTTTCACACTAGAATTATTTGCAGTGGCATAAAATACTGTTGTCTGAGTTGGAGAAATGGCTCCACAGTTAAAGGCGCTTGCTAGCAAAACCTGACAGCCTGGATTCAATTGCCCAGTATTCACATAAAGCCAGATGCACAAAGTGGTGCATGTATCTGGAGTTTGTTTGCAGTGGCTAGAGGCCCTGGTTTATTCATTCCCTACTCTCAATCTCTCTCTCTCTCTCTCTCTCTCTCTCTCTCTCTCTCTGTCTGTCTCTATGCAAATAAGTAAATAAGGGCTGGAGAGGTGGCTTAGCGGTTAAGTGCTTGCCTGTGAAGCCTAAGGACCCTGGTTCAAGGCTTGATTCCCCAGGACCCACATTAGCCAGATGCATAAGAGGGTGCACATGTCTGGAGTTCATTTGCAGTGGCTAAAAGCCCTGGCACACCCATTCTCTATCTGTCTCTTTCTCTCCCTCTCTCTCTGTCACTCTCAAATAAATAAATAAAAATGAATAAAATCATTTCCTTAAAAATAAATAAAAGTATGAAAAATTATGGTGTCTGAGTTACAACACCAGAGATTACAATTCAATTGTTTTAAAGTGTGGCCTGTGCATCACGATTTCTAAAATCCTCCTGGGTGACTCTAATGTGCATCCAAGCTGAAAACTACTGGCCATAGGCAGAAGTCAAGGCGCCTCAGCTGTTTGCAGGTTTCAATGGTTAGGAAATATACTGGAAGAAGCATGGGTTTATTTTTCTTTTCTCCCAGTCAAGTGGACCATAACCTACTCGTTGCTTTTCCAGTTGAACCTCCTAGAAAATATGCCAAAAGTAAACAGGTGAGCAATTAACCTTGCAAATCAAATGATCCCGTGTTCTTAGATCCCAAGTTCTGGTTGCGTGTGACCGAAGGCAAGGTTTTAGAACTGGAGCTCCCCAAATTGCTCATTAGTATTCCATGCTTGGCTAAAGCTCTTACATCACCCCACAATGGAATGTGACCCAAGTTGAGAAGAAAACAAAAACATTTGCATTGCTTTCAAGATTAGTAATGGAATTGGAGAAATGTCCAGGTACTGAAAACAACAACGTGTACTTTCCCCAACCTAGTTGAGACCTGATTCAGGTAAGTGTCTAGTCGTGATGCAGACAGTGATATGGCAGATGTGTAAGCCTGGTTGTGTAAGGTCTGTATGTTTTCATGCTTGGACTAAATCCAAGCCATAGAACCCAAAAAACACAATACAGAAAATATAAGTCCCTGCAGAGAATAAAAGTCCCTGACGTCAGAATTCTTACTCATAGTTCAGTTATAGAAACCAATTAACTAGAAACTAAATTGTCTGGGGTAGTTAGACATCTTCATTTTCTGGGGAAATTTCTAGTTCCCATCCGCTTATCCAGCATAATTATTAATAGTGTCTTCTCCTCCTAAAATGTCTCTACTGAGGTGATAAATTACCTGGCCATCACATGAATGTGTAGCTTACTCAGTGTGCCTTGCCTGTTCAACTAATATAAGGAAATCTCAGGATTGAAATGTGGTTCTTTTATATGTAAAAACTTATTGCTATTTATGAAAATAAGCCCATGGAAATATTAATTGATGATCGAGCTTTCATTTGTAAATGCAAAATGACCAAGACTTTTTCAAAAACATTTTGCTTTTCTTTTATTTAATTTACTTTTATATCCTCTTGTTTATTTCCAAGGAGAGAGAGAGTGAGATAGAGCAAGAGAATGGGCACACCAGGGCCTCCAGCCACTGCAAACAAACTCCAGACATACACACCACCTTGTGCATCTGGTTTATGTGGATGATGGAGAATTGAACCTGGCTCCTCAGGTTTCACAGGCAAGCAAAGGCACCTTAACCGCTAAGCCATTTCTCCAGCTCATCTTTTTTTTAAAAAAACCATTTTACTTACTTATTTACAAACAGAGAGAGGAGACACAGAGAGACAGAGAGAGAGAGCATGAATGGGTGTGCCAGGGCCTCTTGCCACTACAAACGATCTCTAGACACATGTGCCACTTTTCAGACTTTGCATACAAGTGCCTGCAACCTCTGAGCCATTTGTCCAGCCCTAAAATCATTTTTCTGACGGTCTCCATTAATACAGAAAACGTCATGACTAAGATGTCCCTTCCTTCCCAGCCAAAGGTCCATTCCTCATGCTTTGGCCAGTATCTAACCACACCTTGAACAGGAAGTGTATCCTTTCTGAAGTAAGTTTTCTCTGTGCAGAAAACGAAGGTGAACTAAGTGGTCTCTGTCTGATGCTTTCTCTGAGCACTTTGTTTGTTTGTTTGTTTTTCAAGGTAGAGTCTCGCTCTAGCCCAGGCTGACCTGGAACTCACTCTGTAGTCTCGGGGTAGCCCTGAACTCACAGCAATCCTCCTACCTCTGCCTCCCGAGTGCGGAGATTAAAGCCGTGCGCCACCGCTCCAGACTGGCTCTCTGAACACTTTTCTGTAAGCAGAGTTTGTCCTGTTCTTCACATCTGTGCTGCTTGTGTTACGATGAGCTCATAACTACCCAAGATCAAATCTGTTAAATTCATTTTATTCATCTAGTTCCCTGTCATAACTTATGCATGCAGGAGTTATGGATTACTCTAACAGCTTCTAAAATATTGATGCAAGCCGGGTGTGGTGGCGCACACCTTTAATCCCAACACTCGGGAGGCAGAGGTAGGAGGATTGCTGTGAGTTCGAGGCCATCCTGAGACTACATAGTGAGTTCCAGGTCAGCCTGAGCTACAGCGAGACCCTACCTTGAAAAACAAACAAACAAACAAAAATTGATGAAGCTCGTGGATACCTGCTAGGTGGATTTTTTTTTTTTTTTTTGGTTTTTCAAGGTAGGGTCTCACTCTGGCTCAGGCTGACCTGGAATTCACTATGTAGTCTCAGGGTGGCCTCGAACTCACGGCGATCCTCCTACCTCTGCCTCCCAAGTGCTGGGATTAAAGGCATGCGCCACCACGCCTGACTAGGTGGACTTTTACAATTAAATTTGATTTATTTATTTATAATACCACTCTTGATGTTGTCTCTGAAACATTAGGAGTCAGTTTTTAAAACATTTATTTAGTTATTTGAGTGATAAGAGACAGCAAGAAAGAAAGAGAAACAGAATGAGATGGGGCACTCCAGGACCTCCAGCCACTGCAAAAGAACTCCAGATGCTTGTTTGACTTTGTGCATCTGGCTTAACATGGTTACTGAGGAATCAAACCTGGGCCATCAGATTTTGCAAGCAAGTACCTCTAGTGACAGAGACATCTCTCCAGCTCCATTGGGGCTACTTTTTAAAAAATATAGTGGCCAGGTGTGCTTGCACACACCTTTAATCCTAGCATTCAGGTGGCAGAGGTAGGAGGATCACTGTGAGTTTGAGAACAGCCTGAGACTACATAGTGAATTTCAGGTCAGTCTGAGCTACAGTGAGGCCCTACCTTGAAAAAAACAAAACAACAACAACAAACATACTTCCAGAGCTTTTTTTTTTTTTCTTTTTTGAAGTAGGGTCTCACTTGAGCCCAGGCTGACCTGGAACTCACTATATAGTCTCAGGCTGGCCTCAAACTCACAGCAATTCTCCTGTGGACTGAGTGTGAGGATTAAAGGCGTGCACCACCACACCTGGCTTACAGAACTCTTCTTAAGTGTTGACATATATCAACTTGTTTTGAAGCATATCTCTGCCAATTACATATGTCTTTCCTAAGAACAAATGCAGAATTTTATGTTTAATCATAAAACAAAATGATTGCATTTATTCACTCTCTTAATAATCGCATATAAAGTACTCACTACATACTTGGCAATGCAGCAAGCACTACAAATACAAAGTCAAATAAAACAGCCTCCTAAAGAGGCTATAACTCAATAACTCAACTCAATAACTAAATGGAGCATCAGTGGCTCTGTGAAAAACTCTTGTGGACTGTAACTAGCTATGAGACCAATGGTAGCCCAATATGTATATTGGGCTGAAAAGACAAAATATCATTTTAATCTTTTTGTTCTTTCTTTCTTTCTTTCTTTCTTTCAGAGAAAGACACAGAGAGAAAGGGTAAGAGAAAGAGAGAAAGAAAGAGAATGGGCGTGCCAGGGCCTCCAGCCACTGCAGATGAACTCCAGACGCATGTGCCCCCTTGTGCATCTGGCTAATGTGGGACCTGGGGAATCGAGCCTTGAACTGGGGTCCTTAGGCTTCACAGGCAAGTGCTTAACCACTAAGCCATCCCTCCAGCCCAAGAGAGAACATTTTTATGGGGCTGGAGAGATGGCTCAGCATTTAAATGCACTTGGTTGCAGAGCCTGACGACCTGGGTTCAGTGCCCCGGTGTTGCAGTCAGGTTTGCATTGCTGGCAGATGTCACCTGCCCAAAATCAGCTTGTGGGTAAAAAGGGCTTATTTTTGCTTACAGACTTGAGGGGAAGCTCCATGATGGCAGGGGGAAACAGTGGCACGAGCAGAGGGTGGACATCACTCCCAGGCCAACTTAAGATGGGCAATATCAACAGGAGAGTGTGCCAAACACTGCCAAGGGGGACCTGGCTATAACACTCATAAGCCTGCCCCCAACAATACACTGCCTCCAGGAGGCTTTCATGTCCGCTTGCCATCTAAACACCTAAGTTTATGGGGGACACCTGAATAACCACTTAAAGCCATATGCACAAAATAACACATGCCTGGGGTTCCTTTGTCACAGCAAGAGGCATATTCTCTCTCACTCTCAAATATGATAAAATAATATTTTTAAAAAGGACTATGTAATGCTATATAAAAGTACAGGGTTGGAGAGATTGCTCAGCCATTAAAGTGCTTGCCTATAAAACCTAACTACCGGGGTTCAATAGCTCTCTTTCTCTCTCTGCTGGGTGTAGTGGCAAACACCTTTAATTCCAGCTTAGAGTGCACTCATCCACACACAAAATGCGCTGGACATCCATGACCTCGCACGGCTTGACACTACTACCTAAGACCAGTATCATAGGAGGAAAAGATGATGCCATCAAAATAAAAGAGAGACTAATGGAGAGAGGGAGGGGATATGATGGAGTGTGGATTTGTGAAGGGAAAAGTAGGAGGGAATTTTCATGGCTTATTGTTTAAGTATGGAAGCTGTCAATAAAAAAAGTAAAAAGAGAGAGAGACTGATCGAGAGGTGGAGGGGACATGATGGAGAGTGGAGTTGTGAAGGGGAAAGTGACGGGAGGGAAGTATCATGGTTTGTTGTCTATAATCATGGAAGTTGTCGATAGTAAGATAATTTAAAAAAGAAATCAAGTAACAGACATGCACCTGGGTGGGGTGTGGAGCTGTTCCCGGGAAGGATGGAGGAGAGGGCGCGCTTCCAGTGGGGACCACACGCGGAGAAAGACCTTCGCTCGGCTGCCCCTGCCACCCAGCGCCTTCCCTGTCCTCGCTGCCCGCCATGCCTCTGCTGTCCTCTTTCAAGCCCCACTTCACAGACGCTGGGATTGACTTTCTTCACCCCTCAGGTGTGTCCTGAAGACCACTGGCCCTCCAGGAATCCTCCAGGCCTCAGTGCCAGGTGCAGACTGCTGAGGCATCGAGCCTCAGGCACTGAGCAGCTCCTGGTCCAGGGGACTCACACCGGCACCCGGTACGCGAAGCCAGCAAGCCCCCTTTATGATGCATGCTCGTTCCGTGGGTTCTCCTCCTCCCGAGAGCCTGAGCAAAGCAAGCTTCAACACCCCTCACAGCAGGATGGTGAGGGAGGCTTGACGGCTATGGGCAGTGGCTCAGAGGAGTACTGGGGTACCACGTGATGTTGGGCATCGGAGGTCTTGGGAGGAAATGGCCATCATTTCTGCCCGCTTGGTATCCCAACCGTCTTCGTCTGGCAATAGCATCCCTGTGGAACCACCAAACTTCTATGAGGTCTGTGAGGACTGAAGTCGCTGGATACAGACATGCAGACAGTGGCCATGTGATGCAGACACAAGCGTGCAGTGGCTTCCAGCTCTTTGGTGAAGATCGAGCACCTGCTCCAGAGAAAAGAGTTGAATCAGCTGTAAGACTTCTTTTAAAACCAAAAAAATATTTATTTATTTATTTATTTGAGAGCGACAGACACAGAGAGAAGGACAGATAGAGGGAGAGAGAGAGAATGGGCGCGCCAGGGCTTCCAGTCTCTGCAAACGAACTCCAGACGCATGCCCCCCCTTGTGCATCTGGCTAATGTGGGACCTGGGGAACCGAGCCTCGAACCGGGGTCCTTAGGTTTCACAGGCAAGCGCTTAACTGCTAAACCATCTCTCCAGCCCCAAGCTGTAAGACTTTTAAGACAGTGCTGGGAACAAGTTATTTCCTTCCCAGGGTTGGATAAAGGATAAGAGGCATGCGGGAGCCCCCGGCAGCCACCTTGCTAGCAGCAGGGGAGGCTCACCTGAGCCACGATGCATTAGAAGACAGCATTGCCAGGCACAGGAGGGAGGTAAACTGAGCTCTGGCTCTAAGTAGGTTAGTCCTGGGTTTTTACTTGGGTGTGTCAACACGGTACCTATGAATCCAGTTTTGATTGTTTGAAACAGAAATAATTCTGGGTAATATGAGTGCCTTCTAAGAATAGAAACGTTAATTTTCTGGCCATGTGATCTTGCTTACAAAACTTTTTGCAACTTATAACATTTCTAATAATGCTTTTATGGTGTTTAGATGCAATTACTTGCTATAGCTGCTTGGAAGCAATGAAACCTAATTGCTTTCAGAGTTGACACTTTACATTGATAGATAACTTCCTCCCATTTCACTTGAATTGATGAGTTTGTATTGCATGCTGTGTATATCTTACTATTCACCCTTGGGGATATTAATAAAGGCACTTTGCCTAATACTAAGATACCTTTTTTTTTTTTTTTTTTTTTTGCTTTTTCGAGGTAGGGTCTCACTCTAGCTCAGGCTGACCTGGAATTCACTATGTAGTCTCAGGGTGGCCTCAAACTCACAGTGATCCTCCTACCTCTGCCTCCTGAGTGCTGGGATTAAAGGCACGCGTCACCACACTGGGTTTAAAATGTCTTAAAATAAGAAGTCTATGAGTAACTTTCATAAACAATTTTTTTCATTAAAGAGGGGCCTGGGGAGATGGCTCAGTAGATAAGAGCATTTGCTGTACAAGCATGAGCACCTAGGAGCACCCTAGAACCCGTATATACTCGTGCTGAGAGGGGCGGGCATGGAGAGTCAACTGGGGCTCTCTAGGAGGCCAGTCTAACTGAAAAATGGGGAGTTCCAGGTTCAGTGAGACTCGGGCCAGCTCAGGGAAATGAGTAAGTAGAGGGATGGAGGAGAAACCTGACATTTTATTGAAAGGGTATTGAACAGTGTACAGACTCCGTGAAAGGACTAGAGAACCCAACTTCAGATGAGGAATGCAAATGGAAAATTTCACACTAAGGGTCAGTGTGATTCTTCATTGGGAAATATTTGCTGTCATTGCCACAAACACAAGCAAAAAGAGCTTTGTTCTTGGTGACTGCCATTGCTAACTCTAGTCCAAGTGCACGCTGGCCCTTCCTCAGGAAAGACTCATGTCGTCAAGGGAAGCTGCTACTATCATGCCCAGCCTCGACAGAGCAAGACTTCTTAGCCCCACACCAAGATTCACAAGTGGAGAATTTCCCAAATATAGAAAGGGGCTTGGTTGCTATGTGGCTAAAATGAATCACAAA
Source organism: Jaculus jaculus (assembly GCF_020740685.1). Taxonomy (NCBI): domain Eukaryota; kingdom Metazoa; phylum Chordata; class Mammalia; order Rodentia; family Dipodidae; genus Jaculus; species Jaculus jaculus. The sequence goes on along the minus strand of NC_059115.1, from coordinate 73,208,091 downwards.
TGTCCTCTATAAGCCAAACTTTGACAGCTTAATATCAACTTTCAGGCTTCTCCCCATACTCAGTTCCTAAGAAAAACACTGCCACTTCAACCTAAAGGAACTGCCTTTCCCCATATAAAGAGAACAAACCGCAGCTTTGCCCAGATTGATATTCGGGTTTTCTGGAAGATGTCCAGTTCTCCTGGAGTTGTGCCATGGTCTTGTCTCAATATTCTATAAACTATGGGCTAATATTTTAAATAAGCCATAATAAAAAATATGTGTGAGGAGTACAGGAAAATCTACTACGTATTTAAAAGTCCACATTAAAGAGAGTGCGGGGCTGGAGAGATGGCTCAGTTGTGAAAAGTGCTTGCTTGCAAAGCCTGACAACTTGGGTTCAACTCCCCACTACCCAAGTAAGTCAGATACACAAAGGGGTACATGCCTCTGAAGTTCACTGCAGTGGCAAGAGGCCCCTGGGATGCCCATGCCCCCACCCCCATTTGCAAATAAATAAAGTTTTTTAAAAAAAAGCAGTGCAGTCAGATGTTAGTCTTACTTCTGCGAGTGTTCTTGGTGATACAGTCATGCTGATGATCTGCCGCCTGTGGCAACCTCAATGCATTGAAAAGATACCGCGTAGTGAATAGACTGAGAGTGTTAAGCTAAAACCCAAAGGAAAAGTTTCAAACTATGTTCCTTTCGCGCTCAGGCAAGAGTTTACCCATAGCCTTGTCCTGAGAAAGATGGCCCTTTTTTTTTTTTTCCAATGATGGATTGCTATAAATTTTACTCTTTATACTACACATGGCAACATTAAAAAAAAAAAATCCCGCCGGGTGTGGTGGCGCACGCCTTTAATCCCAGCACTCGGGAGGCAGAGGTAGGAGGATCACCGTGAGTTCAAGGCCACCCTGAGACTACATAGTGAATTCCAGGTCAGCCTGAGCCAGAGTGAGACCCTACCCCGAAAAACCAAAAAAAAAAAAAAAAAAAAAATCCCAGAGGATTTCTAGACTTCTGCCAATACATTTCTCGGTCTCCTTGTCTAATGAAAACAATGTTTTTGCACACAGGAACCCAACATTATTATCTCCTAACCCTCTGTTTTGACTGTTTACTTAGTGGCTTCACAATTGGATGTGAAGAAGAGGCAACATCAGCTTCCAATCCGATGCTAACAGGTTTCATTTGCTGGGTTGCTGAGCACCCTTCCCTTAGCTACGGTCATGGCTAATCCTCTCATCCTGACTGAATTGAGAGATGCTGGGGAGAAGTTAAGTACAGCTCTGTCTGTCTGAGAACAATCCCAGAGAGGACTGATATGTGAACCAGTAACGGGGGGAGGGGGGGAACCCACCTTGACTGTGAATGTGAACACTACCTGGAGAAAATGAGACTGATAGCCTCCTGCATTTGCCTTTTTTGCGTCCTGCTTTGAAGATAATCCTCCATGCCCTTCCTGCCATGATGCGCTGAATCCTCTGAAACCGTGAGCAAAAAATAAATCTTTCTCCCTCAAGTTATTTTTGTTAGGTGTTTTGTCACAGCAACATGAAAAATAACCAGTACCATCACTGACCTTATCAGAATGTGGGGGGGTACAGTTAGGGTGACTGCACCCCTGAAGGTAGAAAAGGCAGGAAAGTGCTGCACTTGTCAGAAATCAAAGATGGTTTGACTTCTTATCTCTTGCCTAGTTCGCTAAACCTGTTTTTCCACAAAGAGTCAAGACCCTTTCCTGGGAGAGGATTTAAACATTGTATTTGGTCAAGTTCAGCCACTGGAACTTGGTGTCTTCCTGAGACAGCCCCTAGCTCTAACCAACCAGCTGTCCCTCGGGTTCACCGGAGCCAGAAGATAGCCCAGCACCCTAAGGTCATAAAGACCTTTACAAGGGGCGGGCAGGCTTTCTGACCACTTGGGAACTTCCAGCTGTGGGTGAGTTGTTCCTTCAGCTGGGCCTGAACCCCAGCCGGGTTGAGCCAAAGGGATGCCCCTAGCCCCTACCCTCTTCATGGGTCCTTTATCCCTCCAGTTCCCCACGTGGCAAGAGCTTCTTGAACTTTCTTTTCTTTCCATGTTTTTCCCAGGCCCTCCCTGTGGGATCTCTGGCCACGTGGGCACCTTTTCTTGGCTCTGTACTTTCTTCAACAAATACAATAATTTAATAAATATCCTTCTCGGTCTTCTTTATTCAATTCTTTTGATTAAAATTGGAAGCGAACCTAGGGTTTGGGATGCAGGGACTTTCCTGGACATCAAACACCCTGTTACCAGAAGAGACTATCAGAGGCCTGCAAGGTGGCACATGCCTTTAAGCCCAGCCCTCAGGAGTCTGAGGTAGGAGGATGACTGTGAATCTAAGGTCAGCCTGGGCTAGTATGAGACCCTGCCTCAAACAAACAAACAACAACAACAAAATGCCCCATCAATCTGTCCCTTCAACCACTCGTTTATTTCTTTCATAAAGCTTGTTCATACTTACAACTATATTATGCATGTGTGTATAATTTTACTTGTTTTCTAAAACATTCCCTCTGTGAAAGAAACATAAACCTCAAGAGAATAGGATCTTGTGTGTCATTGTGTTATAAAAGCAGTCCTTTGGGAAAACGTGGCCTTCCAAAGTTTTTAGAAAGCTATACAATGGAGTTGGAGAGATGGTTAAGGTACTTGCCTACAGAGCCTAATGACCTGAGTTCCAATTCCCCAGTACCCACATAAAGCTATGTGCACAAAGTGGTACATGCATCTGGAGCTAATTTTCAGTGGCAGAAGGCCCTGGCATGCCCATTTATTTTCTCTATCCCTTTCTTATTGCAAACAAATTTAAAAAAATATTTTTAACAAAAAGCTATCCAAGTTTCCTTTGCACATGAAACAGCAGGCAATGGTCTTTAAATTTAAGGTTAAAAAAAGAATAATAAAAACTTCCTAGGAAAAAAAAATCAATTAACATTGTAAGTTAAACAGTATGCTAAAATACAACATTGCAAATTAATGAATAACAAAGCTACACAAAATAGAAAAAGATCTCAAAAAAAAAAAAAAACAAAAACAAAACTAGACAAGGTGACCCATACCTTTAATCCCAACACTTGCGAGGCTGAGGCAGGAGGACCACCATGAATTCAAGACCACCATGAGCTACAGAGTGAGTTCTAGGTTAGCCTGGGCTAGAATGAGAACCAGCCTCCAAAAGCAAAAAGTAAAAAACATCCCAGTTTACTACTTTTAATAGAAACACCTACAAAATTCTTTTTAATAGGCTATAAAAACCAGATCGATGAAAGCAGGAAGTGTCAGCAAGAGGGGAGAGGAAGAACAAGGGGAAATAGAGAAGGAGAGAGGGCAGTGGGTGGTGACTGAAAACAAAATCTGGGGTTGGAGAGACAGCTTAGCAGTTAAGCACTTGCCTGCTAGGCCTAAGGACCCATGTTCCACTTTCCAGATCCCACATAAGCTAGATACACAAAGTGACGCAAGCCAAATTTCGCTCATATGCACAAGATGACGCACATGTCTAGAGTTCAATTGCAGTGGATGGAGGCCCTGGCACACCAGTTCTCTTTCTCTCTCTCTCATAAAGAATAAATGAACAGGGCTGGAGAGGTGGCTCAGCGGTTAATGAACTTGCCTGTGAAGCTTAAGTACCCAGGTTTGATTCCCCAGTGTACATGTAAGCCAGATGCACATTGTGGCACATGCGTCTGGAGTTCATTTGCAGTGGCTAGAAACCCTGAAGTGCCCATTTGCTCCCTACCTTTTTTTTTTTTTTTTTTTGGCTCTCTCTCAAATAAGTAAATAAAAATATTTTTTAAAAGAGACCAAAATATAATTATACGCATGTGTGCATAATGCATCAATGGAGACTGGACATGGGCATGCATGTCTGTAACATCCTAGACTCAGGAGGCTGCGGTAGGACGGCCATGAGCTTGAGGCCACCCTGGGCCACATGCTGAATTCAAGGCCAGCCTGGTCTACAGAAGAAAATGTCAGGCTGGGAGATGGCATAGCCATTAAATAAAGTTGTTTACAAAACCTACTGGCCAAAGTTTAATTCCCCAGAACTCATTCAAGTCAGACACACAAAGTGGCACATGCATCTAGAAGCTGTTTGCAGTGGCTAGAGGCCCTGGCACACCCATTCTCTCTGTTTCTCTCTCCCGCTCTCTCTCTCTCTCTCTCTCTCCCTCCCTCTGTGTGTGTCTCAAATAAGTAAATAAATAACAATATTTTTTAAAAGAAAATGCCACAGTGCACAAAGCTGAGTAAAACAATAACCAAAGAAAATCCACAAAAGCAACAAACACCCAGATGTTCAAATCTGCTGCTTTGAACAATTTCTCTTCCTATGCTATCACTCCAAAGGAATTATTACTGACACTGAGGCTCTGCTATAGGCTGTTTTAAGGGGGAGGGGTGCATGGACCTGTGATCCTGCAGGTGACAGTCTGATGGGGACTGGGGACAAAGAAACCCCGGGCTGGAGGTTTCTGAGCTTTGGGGACAGCCGGGCGCCTGCCCGCGCTGCTCCCGGCAGCTGTTTCCCTGGCTGCTTCGTCAAGAGCCAGTGGCTCGGAGCAAGCGGGAAGGCGGCTTTCAGTTGGCAATGTCGCCTTCCCGCCTTGACCCTGTGACTGCAGCATCCTGCTTTGAGATTTGGGTCAGTCAACCAGCAGGGACTTATCCAGTGCTCACTTTGGACCCACAGTCCTGTCAACTCAGCAGACTAACACAACCAAAAGCAAAGAGTTAGAGGCTAGGGGCGGAGGGTGTTAGAAACAAAAAAGTAAAAAAAAAAAAAAAAAAAAAAGCAAAATAACAAAAACGACCTGACCCTCGTGTTTCCCTCTTCCTTAGCGCTGCGCGCCCCAGCCGAGCGCCCTGCGCCTCTGCCCTCTCCTCCTCTCGCAGTGAAGCCCCACGAAGCCACGGCCCCAAGGCCTTAGGTTCTAGGGTCTCCCCAGACCCCAGCTTTTGACCTTACTTCTCAATTGCTCACCTTTCCCTGGTAAAACTCACCAATGACCTGCCTACTGTCAGATGGATTACAGTCCTTCATTCTCACCTTAACTAAATAACCGGCTATGTTTCTGCTATTGCTGTGGGCCACTGCTTCCTGGAAACTTGTCACGACCTTGTTTCTGGAGACACAACATCTTGGGTCACATGTTTGCCCTCTGTACTGGGTGCTGCGACGTGAATGTTTACTGTTGATTTTTTTAATTATACTTATAATGGTTCCCTAAAAAACTTATGATTAAGCCGGGTGTGGTGGCGCACGCCTTTAATTCTAGCACTCGGGAGGCAGAGGTGGGAGGATTGCCGAGAGTTCGAGACCACCCTAAGACTACATAGTGAATTCCAGGTCAGCCTAGACTAGAGTGAGACCCTACCTTGAAAACAAAACAAAACAAACAAACAAACAACAAAAAAAAACTATATATACAACCAGCCCAGATCCTTCCCCACATACCCTATTGTCTGAAATTGTTGTCCATCATGAAATTGCAGATCAACCAATGTCAATGGGTTCCTCTTTCCCTTCCAAAAAAAAAAAAAAGAAAGAAAAATAACTTCCTCTTCAGTCTATTTTCCTTATTTCTAAAATAATGTCATTTCTATTTTTAAAAGATATATTTTTTAATTTAATTTTATTTATTTGCAAGCACACAGAGAGAAAGAGATAGAGAAGAGAGATAGAGAGAATGGGCACACCAGGGCCTCCAGCCTCTGAAACGAACTCCAGATGTGTGCACCCCCTTGTGCATCTGGCTAACGTGGGTCCTGGGGAATCCAGCCTTGAACTGGGGTCCTTTGGCTTCACAGGCAAGTGCTTAACCACTAAGCCATCTCTCCAGCTCCATTTCTATTTTTATACCAAATGTTTTCTACATATATGTATGTGTGTGTGCAGCAATTTTTGAGACAGGGTCTCGCTATGTAACCCAGGCTAGCCTCTAACTTCAGATAATCCTGTCTAAGCCTCCTGTGTGCTGAGTTACCATCCTTGGTCCTTCCATATTATTTTTTATCAAGGCTATCCCTACTTGTTTGCCTATCAATGCTTGTGTAATGAGGTGTTAGGGGTCCAGGAAAGTCCTTGAAGCCCAATCCCTAGGTTTATTTCTAATTTTAATCAAAGAATTGAATAAAAAGAAGACTGAGAGGGATACTTACTAAATTATTATATTTACTGAGGAAAATGTAGAGTCAAGTAATGGCACCCACGTTGCTGAGATCCCATGTGGAGGGCCTGGAAAAACATTGAAAAAAAAGATTGAAAAGAAAGTTCAAGGAGCTCCTGCGTGTGGATTGCTGGAGGGATAAAGGACCCGTGTGGAGAGGGGCTGGACCAGCCCAGGCCCAGCCAAGGGAAGAACGCACCGCAGCTGGAAGGTTCAGTGGTCAGAGAGCCTGCCCTCCCCTTGCAAAGGTAATTACAACCTTAGGGTGGTGGGCTGTCTTTTGCCCCAGGTGAACCAGAGGGACATCTGGTTGGTTAGGGCTAGGGGCTGCCTCAGGAAGAGGCCAGCCCTGACACCAAGTTCCGGGGGGTGGAGGGGTGCTGAACTTGACCAACCATAGTGTTTAAATCCTAGGAAAGAACTCCCTCCCAGGAGGGGTCCTGGCTGTTTGTGGAAAAACAAGTCTAGGAAACTAGGCAAGAGATACGAAATCAGATCATCTTTGATTTCCAGCAAGTACAAACTTTTCTGTCTTGTTTCCTTCAGGGATCCAGTCACCCTAACTAAACCCTCTTCTCCGTTGCTCATTTTCAAGTCTGAGAATCACGCCTTTCAGAAAGCATTTCCAGCCTGGCTTGGTCCAGCTAACCACCACTGGCTACCTCCTGCCTGCCTGAGAGAGATGCCCAGAAGCGTGTGGACCCCAGCACTGCGGAGGAGGAGGGTGCTTCCAGGTGGAGAGAGCGGATGAAAGAGGCTTAGGATGAAGAGTCCCGGGCTCTGGATGAAAGAGGCTTAGGATGAAGAGTCCCGGGCTTTGAGGAGCCACAGGGCGCTAGCTCAGTATGTCTGAGGCAATGGGCCAAAAGGATAGGAGAGGGAAAAAAAAAACAACAAACAAACCAGAACCAGGGAAGACAGGGGGGGTTTCCAATTAAACCAGGCCTCATGGGATGTCAAGAAGATATTACTATTTTAACCATAATGACAAACCAGGGACATTTGCAAGGCAGGAGCTGACAAAATCTAAATTTGCTTATGAAATGACTGCTTCAGCTAAGGTGGGAATAGGTTCTAGGAAAGCAAGATTTTTTGTTAAAACAGCAATAAGTGGGGAAGTCATTATGGTAATACGTATGAAATGGTCACTTGGCCTGAGGTGGTAGAATGGATGACAGAGAACATTCAAAAAATTTTTTGACAAATTCTCTCTTACAAGTGAACAAATGAGACTATGTTGCTTGATTAAACTAATAATCTGTTTCAGGATGTTCCACGGTCATTACTGGCTGCATCCTGTGACCATCTGGAGACCGGAATGACCAGCCAAGCCTGTGTCTTCGTGCATGCGCACACAAACAACTTTTCAAAGTTCACTGGCATGCTCCACAAAGTTTGCTGTGTTCTTTGAACTCTCCTGACCTTGGGGAGATACCTTGCCCACAGAAAACTTTTCAGCCAACTGAACTTGGACTCTTCTTAAAGGTCACATACTCTCTTGTATTCGAAATACTGTTTGTACATTTCTATTTCCCTTGTTGGCTCCAGACTACATTTTTCTCATAGAGCAAAGAGTTATGAAGATCAATGAAGCAGAGAAATGGAGAACATATTGAAAATAAATCCTTGGAAAGGACTACAGTTGTCCCAGATATCAGGAAAGGAACAGGTCTAGTCTAGCTTTCAAGTCCGGCTTGGAGTTCCAGGGCCCCTCCATCCACCCCTCCATGGACACCAGCGATTCAACAGGTGCTCAGGTCCCTTATATAACGGTGTGGTATTTGTCTTTCATCTTTGCATATCTTCCCACATGTTTTATATTCTCAGAATGGCTTATAATACCTGTCACAGTGCACATGCCATGCAAGCAGTTGTTGTGTTGTATTGAGAAAGAGTGACAGTGGGGTTGGAGGGATGGCTTAGCGGTTACGGCGTTTCCTGCAAAGACAAAGAATCCTGGTTCAAAACCCCAGGACCCACGTTAGCCAGATGCACAAGAGGACGCATGCATCTGGAGTTCGTTTGCAGTGGCTGGAGGCCCTGGCGCACCCATCTCTCTCTCTCTCTCTCTCTCTCTCTCTGTTTCTCTCTGCCTCTTTTCTCTCTCAAATAAATAAAATATATTTAAAAAAAGAAAGAGGGACAAGACAAAGCCTGTGTGCGTTCAGTATATACATGTCTTAAAAATATTTTGGGGTGGGGAGATGGTTCAGTGGTTAAAAGCATTTGCTTACAAAGCCTGATGGCCTGGGGTTTGACTATCCAGAGCTGTGCATGCATCTGGAGTTCGTTTGCAGTGGCAAGAGGCCCTGGAGTGTCCATTTTCAATCTCCCTCTTTGCAAATGAATAAGTGAAAAAAGCCTTGAGCTGAAGTTGGTTGAATTCATAAATGTGGAAGTCATGGATAGAGAAGACTAGTTGCATATGGGTGAAAAAACTGAAAATGCTAAAATTTCTGCCACAAAGGCAATACGCGTGTGTGTTAGCTATAGTAATATTCAAATATTTTAAAAATTCCATGTATTTAGTGTGCCAATGGGTATAAGTAGGTAGAAATACAAAAATTAAATATTCAAGAGTTTCAGTTACATTGCCTGTGTATCCACAGCAAAATAGTTCGAAAATAAATGGTGAAAAACTTAGGCCACCAAATTATGTACTGTGTACATCTGACTTGTTTCTTTTGACACTTCATGATTGGCGGTTCGGTTCTTAACCTTTTTTGGTGTAGGCCTGACCTGAAAGTTTATTTTCTTAGACCTCGAAAGGAGGAGGGTTTGGAGTAGCTCCATCAGCTGTGGATAAACAAGTTGAATTATCTGGACTAAGTACTTGCTAAACAATTAAAGCAGGAGAAAATAAAGCTAGAGCGATGGCTCAGCAGGCGAGTGCACTTTGTGCACCAACGTGAAGGCCAGAGGGGGCCTGGAACTGCCCAACTCAAACCTCTAGAACCCATGGAAACAGCTGGACGTGGCCACGCCCCCCCAACCCCAGGCCCACAGAGGGGGAGCAGGCAGCTGGGAAGCGGTCAGGCTGCAGGGCGGGGTGGGGAGACGGCAAGCTCTGCTACCGCCGAGACTCCTGCTCAAACAAGAACGGCTAGAAGAGCCATGGAGGGAGGTGGCTGACCTTCCGCTCCGGACACTGCCGGCCAGCACCCCAACACAGCCACATGCATACGCCACACACACACACACACACACACACACACACACACACACACACGTGTGCGCACACACATCCGCACAAGCAAAAAAAAGAAAGAAAAGAACTCTGAGAGAATACAAGATATTAAACACTAAAACTGTGCCCACTTTTAGTGATAATCTAACCATCTTCATTATGCATCAAATCAGCTAATGCAAAAAAAAAATAATAATTGTGGTTGGGAGCAAGCCATCCAGCCTAGCTTTCAGTTCAAAGCAGTCGACCTCATTGCGTGTTCACTGGCAAGTTGAGGGCTCCTTGGCCTTTCATACTAGGCCGAAGAACTCCGCTTCCAAATTCCATAGCATTCCTGTAACGAAGGGCACATTCATGTTTCCTTTTCTTGTACCTTCCTCTAGGGCGGTGAATGTGTGCTGGTGACGGTTTAGTGGTTAGTTTGCCAGCGTTCAGAGGCCTGGTCTGTGCCGAGTGCTTGCCCACTTCTGCGCCATCACTCTGCCCGCTGGCTTCAACTTCTTACTGTGGAGCTGAAGGTGCGGATCAACAGCGGAGCGCGAGAGGGCCTGGGTTCATCCCTGGCACCGAAGGGAAAACTCAAGAGGCCAATGTGATGTCGCTGAATGTGGAAGACTATTCCTCATGAGTCAGCTCAGACTAGATCTAACATGCCACAGCTACATCTGCGTCTCGCTGCAAGGCATGCAAGATTTGCCCCGAGAACAAATCGCCTCTTTGTTCTGGCTTTCATGGCCGTTCTCCAAAGGTCCACAGATAAAGGCTTCAGGGCCATGACATCAGGAGGTGCCAAAGGATGGACCTTTTGGGAGGTGAGTCCTTTTATCTTTGGTGGCACGCCTTTGAAATGGATTGTGGAGCCCTGCCCATTCTCTTCCTTTCTGTCTCTGTCTACTTCTCTAGAAGATGGGAGCACCCACTGTGACAAATACTCCACAATTTTGGGACACTATCACTGCAGAGCCACACCTATACGCCAACACATCGGAGACTTGAAATGACCCATGAGCCAAAATGAAAATGTCTTTCCTTCATAAGTAATATGTCACAGGGACTATTACGGCGACACAAATATGATAATACATTGCAAAAGAGAGTTATGTGGTTAATAGTTGGAGAAGACCATATATAAATTATTTATATGTAGAATGTAGCTTACAAATAGAGACCTCACTGCAAAGGCACTCTTTCTTCTCTCCCTTCCTTCCTTCTTTCCTTCCCTTTTCTCTCTGTCTTTTGGCGGGATATTCTCTATATCCCAGGTTGATCTTGAACTTGTGATCCTCCTGCCTCAGCCTCTCAAGTGTTGGGATTTGCAGGCCGGTTCAATGATGGCATGCTGCTATGTGTATGGGATGTCTTTTTCAGACTGGTGGAGTGTGTGCGTGCATGCATGCGTGTGTGTGTGTGTGTGTGTGTGTGTGTGTGTGTGTGTGTATGTTTTTTAATCACAGTCCAGTAGTACAAAACTCCTTCCCCAAGGCAGGTGGTAAACTAGAAGGAAGTTCTCTTCCCAACAGCAGCCCTTGGTCTTTCTGTCTTGGAGTTATCCCTTGTCTAACATCAGGTCTTAAGACCTTCCTCATTCCAGATGGGTCCACTGTACACGTTGGAGGGAAGCACACTGCAAATATAAAGCCCAGAGGAAAACTGAAGCACACAGGACTGGTCGGATTCCGTACCCTGTGTCTCTAATCACATTTTAAGTTATTCATGCTTCATCATGGAGGCATGATTGTGTCTCCCTAAAATCCCCAGAGGGATAAAGTTCTAAGAGTCTCTGTTTCCCGGAGGGTTCGCAGCCGCAGAGTCTGTGGTACCCACACTGCTCTGGTCCCACGCCTCCTCCTGCCCATGTGTGTCTCATCAGGAGTTGCAAACATGATTATTTTCTGGGAGCTGTTCAAGCAAAGTGATCAAACCCAAACAGTCACTGTATGGCTAATTGATGAGCAGCTCCACTTAGATAGCCTGGGGCTTGTCTTGGGGAATGAGCCTATGGACTGGGGGCGGGGGGGGGGTCTGTCACCATACCATGTCCAGTCAAATAGTTCCAGAACTCAACTGGATTAGCAGGCAAACAGTTGGTACTCACACGGAGGTGACTGCTCTTTTTGATGTGTGCCAGCAAATTTCACACACCTGGTATCAACAGTCTTGTAGGTTGATTGTGATGTGAGAACAGAGGAAACTTGAGATTATTAATTTTTTTTGTTGGTATGCACAGCAAATACCTATATAGTTCTAGTTTGTGAACAGTTGCATTTAAGTTATGCTTGAGGGGCTCAGGAGGTAGTTCAGCAGCTAAAGGCGCTTGTTTGCAAAGTGTGAAGGCCTGGATTCGATTCCCCAGGACCAACGTAAAGCCAGATGCATAAAGTGAGTGGCATGTGCATCTGAGGTTCGTTTGCAGCAACTGGAGGCCATAGTGGCCCATTTTCTCTCTCTCTCTCTCTGTCTGTTTTCTCTTTCTTCTTGCAACTAACTAATTTCTTTTTTAAAAAAATAACATTATTTAAAAGGGAGGCCTGGAGAGATGGCTTAGCAGTTAGGGCATTTGCCTGTGAAGCCTGGGGACCCAGGTTTGATTCCCCAGTAAGCCAGATGCACAAGGTAGTGTGTGGGGCTGGAATTCATTTGCAGTGGCAAGAGGCCTTGTCTGTCCACACTCACTCTCTTTCTACCTGCCTTTTTCTCTCTGTCTCCCTCAAATAAATAAAATATTTTTTAAAATTAAAAAAATAGGGCTGGAGAGATGGCTTAGCGATTAAGGCCCTTGCCTGTGAAACCTAAGAACCCAGATTTGATTCTCCAGTACCCATGCTAGCCATTTGCACATGGTGGTGCATGCATCTGGAGTTTGTTTACAGTAGCTAGAGGTCCTGGTATACCCATTCTCTTTCTTTGAAAATTTTATTTTTATTCTCTTTATTTAAAAATAAAATATGCTTTAAAAATTTTAAAAATAAATTATGTGTATTAAAACTAATAAAATAAATTTCTCTATCATTTGAAATGATTGTGTTACATTTCTCGTTTATTTCACAAACAAAATATATAATAGCAATTTGATTTTCAAGAGTTAGGTCCATTTTTATTTATTTAATAGGTCCTATTAAAATGTGATATAAAGTATAATGTATCTCCCTGTGTGTTAGTATTGCAGGTTTGAGCTCTACGTATGTGTAGGTGTGCGTGTGTCTGTCATGTGTGTGTGTGTCTGTCAAGAACTGTCAAACACCCGAGATTGCACTCTACTCAAAAGTTAGAATCCAGGGCTGGAGAAATAGCTTAGTGGTTAAGGCGCTTGCCTCCGAAACCTAAGAACACATGTTCAAATCTGCAGATCCAGCCGGGCGTGGCAGCGCATGCCTTTTATCCCAGCACTCGGAAGGCAGAGATGGGAGGATCACCGTGAGTTCAAGGCCTCTCTGAGACTACATAGTGAATTCCAGGTTAGTCTGGGCTAGAGTGAGACCCTACCTCGAAAAACCAAAATAAATAAATAAGTAAATAAAATAAAATCTCCAGGTCCCATGTTGCCAGATGCACAGATGCAAGCGTGCAGTGTCGCACGTGTGCCACAAGAGGGTGCACACACGTGGAGTTGTTCACGGTGGCTCAAAGGCCCTGGCGTGCCCATTATGTACACCCCCCCCCCCCCCGCTCCTATCTGGGTCTCTCACTCAAAAATAATAATAACAAATTTTTAAGTTAGTTTCCACAATTAAAGAAGAAGACACAACATTGCTGATTTATACAAGGGACATTATTGCTCAAAGTATGGGGAGAAACATGAACTCATGGTCCATGCCAATTCCTCTTGTTCCCTTAAAGACCACCAGGGTGACATGGAATGGCTCAGGCCTATCCTAGGCTCATAGTTGGATTGTATCATAAATAAGAAAATCCGGAGTAAACAGACATTCCTGGCCTTTGTCCCAGAGAGAGACACTCTATTTATTTTACTGGATAGTAAACAAGCCAGTCTCTTCTGTGAAGGGAGATAAAATGTCCATCTCCCAAGTCTCCTGAAATGGAATTTTCAGTATTTCTGTTCACAAAACATGCAAAAAAAAATGTGGAAAAACTCATGAAAACTTGTCTCTCAATAATCAAAATTCAAAAAGGTGGTCATGGTGTCATTTGCTTACAACTGTAGCACTGAAAAGGCTGAGGTAGGGTGATCAGGAGTGTAAGTTCAAGGCCAGCTGGCTACATAGTCATACACTGTCACAATAACAGCGAACATCTCAGCAATAGTGCTGGAGAGATGGCTCAGCAGTAAAAAGCATTTGTTTGCAAATCCTGAGGGCCTGGGTTTGATTCCCCAGTACCCATGTAAATTCAGATGCACAAAGTAGTAAGCACATGCATCTGGAGTTCCTTTGCAGTGACTAGAGGCCCTGGTGTAAGCATTACCTATCTCTGTCTCTCTTCCTCTCTCTCTTTTCCTCTCCCTTTGCAAGTAAAAAATAAAAATATTTAAAAAAAATCACAACAGTAACAAAATGTCACAAAATAAGATTGTTATTATTTTGCTTATTAAACATATATGTATTTCTAATACACATTCACAGAGCTGGAAAGATGGCTGAGCACCTAAGGAGCTTGCCTGAAAAACCTAATGACTGGGGTTTGATTCCCCGGTACTCACATAAAGCCAGACGCACATAGTGAGACATGCATCTGGAATTCATTTGCAGTGGCTGGAGGCCCTGGTGCGCCCATTCTCTTGGACTGTCTGTTTTCTATCTCTCTCTGCTCCCAGATAAATAAAAGTTAAACTAAAAAAGAAATACACATTCACCTTTCTCGTCACTCCTCTTTCCTGTTGGATGATTCTGGCAGGATGGATTTTTCTACATAAAGAAGACTTTCTGGACTGGAGAGGAGGCTCGATGGTTAAATCATGTACCCAAAAAGCCTAACAGCTGGGGTTCAATTTCACAGTACCTACATAAAGCCAGATGCACAAAGGGACACATGCATCTGAAGTCCGTTTGCAGCAGCTTGGAGCTTGGAGGAGACTTGGAGCATCCGTTCTCTCTCCCTTTCTGGAAATTTATTTATTTAAATAAATCAAAGAAGTACTATCCTTTTTTTTTTTTTTCAAAGGCATGGTGGCACACACCTTTAATCCTACCACTCAGGAGGTCAAGGTAGGAGAATAGCTGTGCATTGAGGCCAGCCTGAGAATACAGAGTGAGTTCCAGGTCAGCCTGGGCTAGAGTGAAACCCTATCTCAAAGAGAGAGAGGAAGAACTTTCTTTTTAAAACCATTATTCTTTATTTGTGCTTGTGTGCATGCATGTGTGTGCTCACGTCTGAATGTTGGTCAGAGGACAATGTTTAGTGAGCGCTAAGAAGTACATTCTTTATTATAGCCCTGCCGGAGGTCAATTCTGTCCATCTTTGCTGAAAAACAAATATCATTATTTCACCTTATATTTGAAATATTTTTACTGACCATTTTAAAATTTATATATATATATATATTCAATGTTTTTTGAATATTTTTCTTTTATATTTATTTATTTGAAAGAGAGAAAGAGGGAATGGGCACGCTAGGGCCTCCAGCTGCTGCAAATGAACTCCAGACACAAGTGCCATTTTGTGCATCTGGCTTTACGTGGGTGCCGGGGAGATCAAACCTGGATCCTCAGCCTTCACAGGCAAGTGTCATAGCCACTAAGCCATCTCTCTAGCCCTGTATAATGTATTTTGATCATAATCTTCTCCCATTACCTTCTCTTGTTTCCATCCTTATTACCCTTCCACTGAACCACTTCTTCCAAATCAGTCTCTCTTTTACTTTTTTCTTTTGGATTTTTTTTTTTCAAGGTGGGGTCTTACTCTATCCCAGGCTGACCTAGAACTCACTCTGTACTCTGTCTAGCCCTGGATTTATGGAGATCCTCCTACCTCAGCCTCACAAGTGCTGGGATTAAAGGCATGCATCAGCACACCCAACCTCTCTTTTACTTTAATGTCTCTATTTTTTTGTGCACGTGTGTATGTGTGTGTGTGTGTGTGTGTGTGTGTGTGTGTGTCCCATTGAGTTTAATTAGGGTTGCCTACATGAAATTGGAAATGATTTACCAGAGAATGCACAATTTATCAGCAGCTACACTAATACAGAAAATGACTCCTCCTCCCTCAGCAAGCATTCACTGCCAATGACTCCTCAGGGCGGGGTGCGGGCCTCATGTCCCCGGCACTGTCCGTGACCGGGAGTCGGTGGGTTCACACTGTGCAGGTCTCGTGCAGGTAACAGCAGTCACTATGAGACCAGGAAGGCAACGGCAACGGCAATCTTGTGTCCCGAGGACGGCATTCTAGAGCCCGTGTCCCCATCCACCGGGTCTGACAGTGTTTTCTACCCCTCCTTCACAGTGTTCCCGGAGGCTTGGACAGGATCTTGTTTAGCACCAAGCACTCCACATCCTCTTATTCTCAGGATTCTGACAAGTTTCTTTTTTTACTTTTTTGTTTATTTTTATTTACTTGAGAGCGACAGACAGAGAAAGAGGCAGAGAGACAGACAGAATGGGCACACCAGGGCTTCCAGCCACTGCAAACGAACTCCAGATGCGTGTGCCCCCTTGTGCATCTGGCTAACGTGGGACCTGGGGAGTCGAGCCTTGAACTGGGGTCCTTAGGCTTCACAAGCAAGCGCTTAAGTGCTAAGCCATCTCTCCAGCCCAACTCTGACAAGCTTTCCATCTCTTCAGCCATCCCTGCCAAGGGCATCAAGACCGAAGGGGAGAGCAGCACTGATCTGCGGCACAGAGACAGACATTTAGAGGGCAAGGTGCACGCCCATTCAGCCAGAGCGCAGCTGTGGTTTCCCGCTTCGGGTGACCCTCCCACCGTAAGCTTTTGACTGGGCTTTCGGCACCAGGCGTGAACCAGGGCATGCTATGCCAGCCGGCCCATCTTGCCTAGCTGGTCAGTTGTGTAGCAAACAGGGTCCACCTGTGTGGTAAGATTGCTGATGACCCCCCCCCCAGCGGCCTGCATGGTACTTTCCAGCACCGTGGCAACTGGCCAGCAGAGAGCAAGCTTCCAGCTGAGCTCCAGCTTGATTTGAAAATTTTTCTTTCACTGAATATAAATGATAAATTGTTTTTTTGCTGGTTCCTGCTTGTTTGTCTTTTGGATTCCATGGTTCCTGTTGAGAACTAATATGCCAGTCTGCTTCATGATCCTTGAGCGTAATCTGCCTTTTCCTCTGGTTTCCTTTAAGATTTGCTTCATTATTGCTATTTGAAGCAGTTCTATGGGGGCTGGAGAGATGGCTTAGCAGCTAAAGGGACTTTCTTGCAAAGCCTGCTGACCCAGGTTTGATTCCCTAGTATTCATGTAAGCCAGATGCACAAAGTAGCAGGTGTCTGAAGTTCATTTGCAGTAGCAAGAGGTCCTGGCATGCCCATACACACACACACACACACACACACACACACACACACACACACACACACACTTTCTCTCTCTCTCTCATATATAAAAATATTTTTAGGGCTGGAGGGATGGCTTAGCAGCTAAGGCATTTCTCTGCAAAGCCAAAGGACCCAGGTTTGATTCCCCAGGACCCACATTAGCCAGATGCACAAGAGGGCGCACACATCTGGAGTTCATCTGCAGTGGCTGGAGGCCCTGGCATGCCCATTCTCTCTATCTCTTTCTCTCTCTTTCCCTCTTTCTCTGTCAAATAAATAAATGAAATTTAAAAATATTTTTTAAAAAGCAATTGTTTGGCTGAAGAGATGGCTTAGCAGTTTAGGCACTTGCGTGCAAAGCCTAAGGATTCATGTTCGACTCTCCAGGTCCCACATAAGCCAGATGCACAAGTAATGCAAGATTATACGTGCGCACAAGGGGCACATGCACCCGGAGTGCCATTGCAGGGGATGGAGGCCCTGGTATGCCAACTCTCTATCTCACTCTCAATCTTGCTCTTACTCTCTCGCATTTACAAAAAAAAAAAGGCTAATCTATTGGACTTGCCTCAAAAAATAATAATATGCAACTCTATGTTCAGTATGATAAACCTGTATTGGATTTTTTAAAATTCACTTTAAGACTTGAATCTAGACTTGATATTCCTCTTCAACTTAGGAAAATTCTTAGCTACTATTTCTTCAAATAATGTTTCTTCCCCATTTCACTCTCTTCGGCTCTTGGAGCCCATTTGAATATGACACTTCCCCAGTGTATTCTGTACATTTCTCTCTCCTTTGGTATCATAGTCACTGTGAGTCATGATTTATAATATTTTATCCTGTCCTAGCATTCAGGTCATATATTTTCTCCTCGAGTGTGCATAGGAGGCATAGTTTTTAACATTCCTCTTTGGTGGTCTCATTTTCTGTAGTCTTTGTGACACTTTTTATTTTTGATAAAGCTTTGCTTGCAATCCTGGTTTGTTTCCTATTGTGCATCACACTTTTTGTTTCATTTATTTATTTTGAGATATGATCTCACTTTAGCCCAGGTTCACTGGGAACTCTCTCTGTAGCTACAGGCTAGCCTCAAATGTGTGGAGATCCTCCTGCCTCAGCCTCCCAAGAGTTGAGATAAAGTTAACAGCCACCATGCCTGACAGACCTATGCTGTCAAAACATTTTTATAGGGGCTGTAGAGATGGCACAGAGCTTAACAGTGCTGGCTTGCAAGCCTGCCAACCCCAGGCTCATCCTCCTCAGTGCCCACATAAAGCTGGACACAATATGTCTACAGCAATGAGAAGGAAAAACCAAGAAAATCCAAGCAGGGCATTGTGGTGCACGCCTTTAATCCCAGCACTCAAGAGGCAGAGGTAGGAGGATCACTGTGAGTTGGAGTCCACCCTGAGACCACATAGTGAATTCCAGGTCAGCCTGAGCTACAGTGAGACCCTATCTCAAAAAACAAAAAGCAAAAGAAAAGAATATAGAAGAAAATCCAGAACTTGCAAGACCCTGAGGTTGTCCTCTGGCCTCCACATGCATACCATGGCACACACACACACACACACACATACACACACATACACACACACACAGACACGTTTAAAAAACATTTGGACATAACTTGAGAACTAGGATAAAGTTAACTTTATCTAGAAAAGGCTTGAATTTGGGTTATTTGGGGTCTGTAGCAATCTGGAAACATTTAATACAATTTTAGTGATAAAACCAATTTGGAACTGGGCTAGAGCCCTAGAAGAGAGCCAGTTGGCTTCCATTTCATCCTTATTCTTAGCCATAGCTTTTTGGAGTTCCAATCTCATGTGCAAAGAGTTTACGTAGCCCTCACTTGGGGAGAAACAGGCTTCAACTCTTGTCTTACTGGCTTCAGGAGATTGTTAGGAGTACAAAATATCTTTTGAGTTGTTTTTAACCCTGTGCTGGGCTGTTGAGCTGTACCTAGGAGCACAGAGACACGCGTGCCTGTATTGCTTCCAAATTCTGGAGTAATTTCCCT